>NC_053398.1:36373617-37681165 GCF_905171765.1 Bufo bufo
TTGCACCTAAACCTATTTGTCACTGTGCTGCTGTTATTTTTTTGTTTTTTAATAAGTAAATGTAGGAATAAATAAATAAAACTGACGCAGCATAAGTCTCCCAGCACTCTCCCCCACTTTCTCTGCAGTCTCATTGCACTCTCCCCGTACTCTCTTTGCAGTCTCCCTCTCCAGTATTCTATCAATCATTTTCAGCAACACTGTCCCTAGCGCATGTGTGCTTGCTACGTCTCCCCCTATGCTCAGCTCCTCAGATCACAGTGCACATAAAAAAGTTATGTGCACTCCAAAATGGTGCCGTTAAAAGCTACAACTTCTCCCGCAAAAAAAAAAAAAAGCCCTCATACGGCTCTGTCAATGGAAAAATAAAAAAATTATAGCTTTTGGAAGGCGACAATCCCAAAAATGAAACAAATTGCTTGGTCACTAATGCCCGAAATGCATGTAGGGGGGAAGAGGTAAGGTAACATGTTCTGTTTGCATCCTCACCTCCTATAAGAGTCCATACGTTTACTACAAAAAGTAATCTTTATTACCCGAGACTATAAAAAAAACTTGCAATTTAAAGTCTGCAAGCAACGGGTCAGTTGTTCTAAACGTCCGCCGTAGCCTCCACCGATGGGGAGGGCTGATTGCCTTGTGTCAGTTTATGTTATTAGGAAACCAATCGCTCTGAAATGTTTTCCAAAGGTTATTCTTTATAGCCAGTGGTGAAGTGTTTTGTTGTTTTGGGCCGAGGTAGAAATTTCACGTCTTTGAAATCAAATGAGTCTGCCGGAAAAAAATAAAAATTGAATAGCAGAAATCTGAAATATATCTCCTCATAGACATGATGAGCGTCTGCTCTGCACATCATCATCAGCCAGCGAGATTGATTCCTGTCTCATCACCGGTTATTTATACCGCCTCTTGCCAGCAGCGGGCCTGAAAGTGAATGTAGGCAGGTCTCCTAGTGAAGTGCACTTACCTGGGGGATCAATGAATCCGCTTCCCACACCTGAGCTCAGGGAGCAATGCTGAAGATGAGGAGTCAGTTTTGTACATTTATGGTTTGACCCAACATGATGTTATTAAACCTTTACCTAATAAAACTTAGCACTTTCCCTTTTGCTCTTCTGATGAGTCAGAGAAGTTCTTGGGTCTGCAGATATTTAAAGGAAAACGCGCTTTCGAACAACAGTTTACCATACTGGTGTAGTGGCTGTTCCTCCCCTCTTGGTAGGAGTAGGATGGTCCTGCTTCCTGCCAAGGGGGGGGGGGGGGGCATTCCTCCCCAGAGACAGTGTGGAGAGGAGGCACAGTTCAGAGCTCCTACTCCTGATCCTGATTCTCCTGAGAGAACAACTTAAACCTGACTCAAGTGACGTCTTGAGACGTTAGACAGCATTAAAGACACTGCTGCAAGGTGAGGGACTACGGCTAAGACACCCATCCCCTAGAACATTACTAGGCTAGTACCAACTAAGTACTAAATTGCAACTAATCAACTTTCCTCCATAATTCTTTAATACTACTAATCCCCAGGGAACAATGGCCTGAGGAAGTACACCATGACACAACACTTCCTCAGGTCCACTACCACTTCCATCCGGGGGGGAGGGAGGGGGTGAAGATTGCAGATCAACAATGATTCAATTTGCAGGACAGCCTTGCATAAAACCAAGAGTACAACTCTAAAGTTATATTTCATGTTCTGCTGGTTACCAAGGGGCAATACGTTGTGGGTGCTCTATTAGAGCTAAGCTGTGAGGTCTTATCTGACTATAGAATAGAGCTGAACTATTGTTTCTTCTCAAGGGCAAACTACAGATTTTTGAAAGCGACAATGTATATAAAGAAGAACAGGTGAATAAACAATTTAAAAACAGGAATGAAAATTGTTCCTAAAGATACTGAAATAGAGGGAAAGAAATATTGATCTTCAAAAGGTCTCAAGCATGGGCTGGCGCCAGAGACAACAGTCTTTTGCCCAGTATCATGGATTTTTTGACCCTAGCTCTCACCATATTCAGTTGTTTCAGTGTCCCAAGGTTTTCCAGGTATCTAGCTTAGTTTCACACTTGCGGCAGGACGGATCCGACATGCTGTTTACCATGTCGGATCCGTCCTGTGGCTGTTCGCCGTGCCCCCGCTCCGTCCCCATTGACTATAATGGGGATGGGGGCGGAGCTCCGGCGCAGCACGGCGGTGCACGGAGAAAGCCGCCGGACTAAAAAACCTGACATGCAGTAATTTTAGTCCGGCGGCCTTAAGCCGTGCACCGCCGTGCTGCGCCGGAGCTCCGCCCCCATCCCCATTATAGTCAATGGGGACGGAGCGGCGGCCCGGGGGCACGGCGAAACAGCCGCAGGACGGATCCGACATGGTGAACAGCCTGTCGGATCCGTCCTGCCGCAAGTGTGAAAATATTAGAGTCTATCGACACTCCTGTTCTCAATTGACATCCCCTATATGGGTTTACAATGTTCTAACAGAGCAAAGAATAAAAAAGTGTTCTCTGAGGCCACTTTCACATGGTCAGGATTTTAACAACATTTTGCATTGGTATTTGTAAGCCAAAACCAGGAGTGGAGCCTACAGAGAACTTGTGACTATAAGCTGGCATATGGGTAGACATTACAAGCGTCATGATCATTTCTCTTGGCGGATCCTTTATTGCATTATCGCTTCTGTGATCTGTCATACTGTATGTACTGTTACATTTGCAACATCAGAGTAATTTAATACAATCATTAAAGGGGTTCTCCAGGCATTTGGACTTATGATGTTAACCTGTGTAGGGAAGCTCTTTTACATAGGGCTTACCCTCCCTCGCTCCCCCTATGCCACCATCTCCACTGCACTGTTGCACTCTTCTGGCTCTTCTGCCCTGGTCCTGACCAGATATGGCCTTTTCTGCTCCTGTTCAGCTGACTTGACTGTAAGTGCCCACATCTGGTAAGGACCCAGGCAGAAGAGCCCACAGCGCGCAACAATGCAACAGAAATGGTGGCATCAGGTGACAGATGGAGGGTAAGTCCTATGTAAAAGAGCTTCCCTGCACAGGTTAGAACTGTGCCCCAATTAGTCCTAATGCCCAGAAAACATATTTTACCAGTAGTGGTAGTGGAGCACTTTCTATTGAGAAATGCCACGCAACTGCTATGGGGCCCAGGGGGAGGAGGGGCCCATGCTGAACTTCCGCTTGTTTTCTGTACAAGAAAACACTGTATTATCATGCAGCAGCTACCAGGGAGGAGCTCAATGCAAAGAGATTATTTCATCTTCCATTCTGTTAAATGGTACCTGTAAATTCCTATGCACTGAGCTCCCCCTAGTGGTGGCTGTAGGCAGACAGCTTTGTAATAGAAGGTAAGCAGGAGATTATATCAGTGTATTTTTGCCAGTTGTAATACACTGCTCAAAAAAATAAAGGGAACACAAAAATAACACATCCTAGATCTGAATTAATTTAATATTCTTCTGAAATACTTTGTTCTTTACATAGTTGAATGTGCTGACTACAAAATCACACAAAAATAAAAAAATGGAAATCTAATTTTTCAACCCATGGAGGTCTGGATTTGGAGTCACACTCAAAATTAAAGTGGAAAAACACACTACAGGCTGATCCAACTTTGATGTAATGTCCTTAAAACAAGTCAAAATGAGGCTCAGTAGTGTGTGTGGCCTCCACGTGCCTGTATGACCTCCCTACAACGCCTGTGCATGCTCCTGATGAGGTGGTGGACGGTCTCCTGAGGGATCTCCTCCCAGACCTGGACTAAAACATTTGCCAACTCCTGGACAGTCTGTGGTGCAACGTGACGTTGGTGGATAGAGCGAGACATGATGTCCCAGATGTGCTCAATTGGATTCAGGTCTGGGGAACAGGCGGGCCAGTCCATAGCATCAATGCCTTCGTCTTGCAGGAACTGCTGACACACTCCAGCCACATGAGGTCTAGCATTGTCTTGCATTAGGAGGAACCCAGGGCCAACCGCACCAGCATATGGTCTCACAAGGGGTCTGGGGATCTCATCTCGGTACCTAATGGCAGTCAGGCTACCTCTGGCGAGCACATGGAGGGCTGTGCGGCCCTCCAAAGAAATGCCACCCCACACCATTACTGACCCAATGCCAAACCGGTCATGCTGGAGGATGTTGAAGGCAGCAGAACGTTCTCCACGGCGTCTCAAGAGCACAGGGCGCCAGTGGCGAATTTGCCTATTATGGTGTTCTCTGGCAAATGCCAAACGTCCTGCATGGTGTTGGGCTGTAAGCACAACCCCCACCTGTGGACGTCGGGCCCTCATATCACCCTCATGGAGTCTGTTTCTGACTGTTTGAGCAGACACAAGCACATTTGGGGCCTGCTGGAGGTCATTTTGCAGGGCTCTGGCAGTGCTCTTCCTGTTCCTCCTTGCACAAAGGCGGAGGTAGCAGTCCTGCTGCTGGGTTGTTGCCCTCCTACGGCCTCCTCCACGTCTCCTGATGTACTGGCCTGTCTCCTGGTAGCGCCTCCATGCTCTGGACACTACGCTGACAGACACAGCAAACCTTCTTGCCACAGCTCGCATTGATGTGCCATCCTGGATAAGCTGCACTACCTGAGCCACTTGTGTGGGTTGTAGACTCCGTCTCATGCTACCTGTTGAGGAGCGGTTGAGACGTATGCATATATATCCATGCATGCCTGCAAACACGTGCGGGCATGTATGGTATATATATGCATACATTAACCACCGCATCATGGGGTGATGTGCGCAGATGTGCCCAGCATCTGCGCACGTCTGCCCATGGTGATCCCCAGGGGCTCATGGTGGCCCCTGTGGGAAATATGTGGTCCCTGGAAGCTGTGCCCCCTTATATTAGTAAATATATGTGCCCTCTTATATATGTCCCCTGTATGCCCCAGATATATGCGAGGGTGTGTGTATATATAGATATGTGTGTATGTATTTGCACACGTGTCTATGTATATACACTTATGTCAGCATGACAGTATGTATGTGGGCTTATTGCTGCCCATTCATACCCCCGGTTTTGTCCCCCAAGCATCTGTGGATATATATATGCATATATGCAATTCCAACTGTTATCTACAGAGTTGTTATAGCCTGTAGGATAACAGCTGATTAGCATCTCGTCCCCTTTTGTTCAGGCCCAAAGCAATCAGACGCTTTGGCACCATTTGTGAGGGGACCTTCTAATCAGAGAACCTGTTTTTCCACACCTCTGCCCATGGCTAAAACTCCATCCCACTACTCCCAGCATCTTTGGGACTAGGGGGGGGGGGGACTCTGGGGATTGTAGGCAGGCATACGTCACAGTGACACTATGATGTCACATCCCTGAGGAAGGAGGAGGGGTGGCTTTTGGGATATAAAACCCCCAGCATGGCAGACATGCGGTCTCTTGCAACCAGACTAGATACATGGGAGAGTGCAGCTCCATGATGACCGCCTGGAAATGGCCTACTAACGCTGGAAGGATTAAGTATATCCCCTGACCCCCGACCGCTATATCTCTCCCCTGGTTAACCCACACCCCTGGTCCTGTTACCCCTATATTTGTGTCCCTGATGTGGACCCTGGGCCCTGATTTACCCTTGATGTGATGTGACCCTGGGCCCTGATTTACCCTTGCCGTGTTACTGGACACCCTGATCCCCAAACCCTTGCCTTATTGGATACCCCTGTTGTACCCCTGATCCTGTGGCCCTATTAGTACCCCTGATTACCCCCACTCCCTGCTGTGTCCCTGATCCCTGCTGTACACCCCTGGTCTCCCCTGGTTACCCCTGTTTCCCTGTGTGCCTGCTCTCCCCTGGTTCACCCCCCATAGACCCCTGTACCCTGAATAACCCCTGTTTCCCTGAACTCCTTGTACCCCTTAGGGACAGTGATTAGTCAGGCGGGTGGGTTACTGATATTTGTGTGTATGCGAATGTATTATTGTATTATATAGATAGTATGTGGGGTGGAATTTGGGATTGTGCTGTGTAGTGTAGTTTAGGATTGTATATTTAGTGCTGTATTGTTAGTATTGCGTGCGTAGTGTATTGTTAGTAATAAATACTGTGTTTGGTTTATAACTATCTGTGTGGCGTGTGGTTATTGGCGATAGTTAGTTTAGTAAGGCGCATGCAGCTAGCATAGTGATCAGTGTGAAGCATAGCGAAGGTATTGTTATTATTATATAAAGGCATAAATGGGCGGAGTTATCACTAGGTGGTTCCTCCCATTTATGAATGTTAATTATCGATATTTGCATAAATATTGGTGATTAATATTCTCCCTTTACACTACCACTAGAGTGAAAGCACCACCAGCATTCAAAAGTGACCAAAACATCAGCCAGGAAGCATAGGAACTGAGAAGTGGTCTGTGGTCACCACCTGCAGAACCACTCCTTTATTGGGGGTGTATTGCTAATTGCCTATAATTTCCACCTGTTGTCTATCCCATTTGCACAACAGCATGTGAAATTGATTGTCACTCAGTGTTGCTTCCTAAGTGGACAGTTTGATTTCACAGAAGTGGGATTGACTTGGAGTTACATTGTGTTGTTTAAGTGTTCCCTTTATTTTTTTGAGCAGTGTACATTGAGAAATATGGTGTTCAGAATAAATGCCATATTTATGAAGCACCGTATGAAGCACTTCTTCCTAGAAGTTGGATGCAGTGGGTAAGGTGGTGGGCGACTATTTTATTACAGTATTTTTAAACCAAATTTCTTCTGCTTATTAAAAAAAAACATAGATTTGCCAGAAGTCTGGGATGCTGCTCTTTGTTTTGCTTGGCAGTGATTGTTGCACGTGTATTGGTAAATTGAATGGGGCAGGGGGGCCCCATAATAAGTTTTGCTATAGGGCCCTATGACTACCTGACTACCACTCATATGGTTTTAGTCATTACATTGTTCAGCCCCCTAATATGCTTATCTTACAGTGCACCAGTAGTGTGACCGGGGGAAGGGGGCCAAGCATTGAACCTTCTTCTTTCTCTTCAAGATGTGAAAACACTGCATTTTCCATTAGCCACCACTAGAGGTAGCTCAGGGAAAAGATGATTACAGTAACTGTGTAAGTTCCTATGCACTGAGCTCCCCCTAGTGGTGGCTGCAGGCAGCCAGCTTTGGAATAGAAGTAGAGCAGGAGATTTATCAGCATATTTATGCCAGTTGCCAGGCGTGAATACATTGAGGAATATGGTGGTCATATGCCACCCTCTTGCTGTGTTTTTAAGATGAAGCACAGTATATGATCATAGCCTTGGGGGTACTTTGGCATTATTAATTTAAGCAGGGGTTACTTGGCTTAAAAACATGGAGAAACTGTGCTCTAGTCTATCTATCTGTCAGTATTCAATTCATTGTGGAGTTGTCCGCTCATTAGTAGCTTGTGGAGATGAAGCAAGCAATCTGTCACTAGTGCTTCCCAATAGAGGGTTGTCTTCTAGTCTCTGATAGACACAATATTGACTCAGCAAATATATTATTATTGTTTGCACAGTATGAACAAATCTGCTATGGACTTGGACATTGTGTCCTGTGCGTGTAAAATGGTCAGGCCTATTATGAGCGGTTGGTTTTGTAGACGCTGCTCTTTCCTGATCTATATATTAATTTATTTAATCAGTGGAATTGTCCATGAGGGATTTTCAAAGAAAAGATTTTAGGGCTGGGATCCATCTTTAATGTGAATTATTAAATTATTCATCATAAGCTGTTTTTCTCTTAACTCCTTCGCTTTGAGAGAAACAGGTTGGACATGACTGTCTTCAAGAAAAGAAAATAATGACCACCAGGTCTCGGCAACAGGTGGTTCCACATGGAAAACCTAGACAGAAACCAGAGGTAAGTGGGTAGACACTATGCTCAACCAGTCAGAGATCAGATTTCAATATTGAGCTTACCGTGGTTTATGTATGTCTTTTCTGATTGGGTACCATGAAATGACCCTCAAAGTAAGGTTTAGGCTATTGTAATCTCCAGACAAAAACTGAACATGCATTGTTTGCTGAAATAAATGGTGTCCGTCATTTTGCTCACATTCTGATATGTGATAGAGATGAGGTCAGACTGGCCCACTAGAGTACCAGAGAATCTTCCGGTGGGCCCAAGCTCTGGATACCATACTGGGCCCTAAAGGTCCAGGATTAAACAAACATTTGGAGCCAATCACTTGTCTCTAGACTTTATTGGTGATACAGAGGTTGGGCCCCAAGAATAATGAGCCCAAGGAACCCCAGTCCAACCCTCCATAGATACATGTCAGAACTTGTGATTGGTGGCAGTTCAAGTGCTGAAACCCCCAATGGAAGAAAGGGGCTGTGGGGCTCTGCTGAGCTCCATGCCTCTCAGACTCCCAATGGACTTTAGAATATATGAACATCTATGGCCTGTACTTAGCTCTACGAGGAGAACTGTCAGCTAAAGGCATCTGATGCTCAGCAGAGTACTATAGACCATTAATTCCAACAATTAGTGATGGTCCCCGTACCTGGACATGTAAAAAGTTATACAAAATAACATTGACCCTATGAAGGTCACTACCTAAAATGTTATTAACCTGTACCCTTGCAATATAGTGGAAGGGGCTGGGAGCCTAGCCTCCTTCTGTCCTGGTCTTGCCCTTGGATCTCCTGGGTTCTTAATTTACAAGCTGTGTTATTACAGTGAAGCTAGGAAGTTTGTATGTTATGCATACACGTAACCCATTATGAGATCAGATCCTCATCAGTTATACACTGTATTCAATTAATACCACATATATCCTATTATGAAAGGGGTTGTATGAGATGAAAGAAAAGCATGGATGCTATCTTCTAGAAACAGCAATCTGCTTACATTCAAGGACAGGTTGCTTGCAGCCATTTTAAATCATTCCTGCAAAACTGTAGAGATTTGTGAGTTTCTTTGAATATTTCATTGATGGATGGGGGAACATTATTTAGAGAAGGCCTCAAATTCCACCACCTCCACTGTGTCATTTCAGTATTAAGTATGCATATGTATGTAGTGACTATGCATATGTGTGCAGTACTCCAGAACAGGCTACATGCATACAGGTTTATTATTATTGTGTTAATTCATCTAATGTAGTGTTCTGATTTACTGCTTTATACACTTGATAGTTTTGTATGGATAGGTCAGGGTTAACAATCCTGACTCAGTCCTTTTAGGAGGCTAGGAGATCGACTTAGGTTTGACCCTAGTTTAGAGAGTCTGTGTGCTAGAGAAAGAGAAAGGAGCTACATGTGCACATTCCTCAGAACATTATGCCTGAGTCCTACAGAATCACCATCTCTGAGACTTTTTCTGCAAGAAAGCCATTGCTATATCAAAGTACTCCAAAAAGAGAAAAGAGAGAGCATTAGAAGTCTAGAATTTGCAAGGCCGTACACTGCAGTCAGTCATTGAGGCACTGTGCTCGCTTACAGGGAATCTGTCACCTGGTTTGACCATATTAAGCTCTCACCATTGCCATGTTTATTAAAATACCTTATCTCCTGCAGTGGTTTTATTTATTATATTCATGCTTTCATTTTGCTAAAAAAGCAATCTTTGTATTATGCAAATGAACCCTGAAGGTGCCCAGAGGGGCGTTATTCTTCACCCTCTGAGCCCAGTAACGCCCCCTGCAGTGCCTAGCCCGCCTTAGTTTAGAGCCCAAGCATGCCTCCTCGCTATGCAGTATCATCCCACAGCCTAGTTAAAGGCGCCGCCCCCTCTGCTACATCAGTTAATTCATTCAAGCCAAGCACCTGGAATCTTCAGTTAGTCCGGCTGAAATCTCGCGCAGGCGCAGTACCGCCTACTGCCTGCACCTGTGCGATCCGACTGCTCCTGAGGGCAACAGCGATAAGAAGACGTCACTGGGCTCGGCGCATGCCCAGTGACGCTTTTGAGGCTGTTGCCCTCCGGAGCGGTTGGATCGCACAGGCGCAGGCAGTAGGCAGTAGGCGGTACTGCGCCTGCGCGAGATTTCAGCCGGACTAACTGAAGATTCCAGGTGCTTGGCTTGAATGAATTAACTGACGTAGCAGAGGGGGCCTGCTTGGGCTCTAAACTAAGGCGGGCTAGGCACTGCAGGGGGGCGTTACTGGGCTCAGAGGGTGAAGAATAACGCCCCTCTGGGCACCTTCAGGGTTCATTTGCATAATACAAAAATGAAAGCATGAATATAAGAAAGAAAACCACTGCAGGAGATAAGGTAATTTATTAAACATGGTAATAGTGAGAGCTTAATATGGTCAAACCAGGTGACAGATTCCCTTTAAGGCTGTCAGAGACTTTACTGCAGTGAGAAGGACATTGATAATAGACCCTTCTACATGTATAACTTTACTGCAGTGAGAAGGACATTAATAATACACCCTTCCACATTTTCACATAGCTCTGGCCAGCCGTATCTTAATCCTGTACCCCTTAGCCTGGGAACTGACAAATTTTGCAAGAACTTTATTGCCAGCCTTAGAGAGAGAGAGAGAGGGAGAAATGGAGAGAAAGATAGAGGGAAGGAGTACCACCACCCCCATTTTTGCTGCTATACAAAAATATTGGGGAAGATATGCACTGTTATCTGCCTGGAACTGTGATCTGATACTGCTGGATGTACTACAACACTGGCATGGTTACTGACTCCAACACCATTCATGATCACTGCACCTACATCTCCTGTCCTACATCCTTACAAAATGCTTAACACCAAGGGCAACCCAACTACCATCAGGCAGGAGCCCCAACACCAGGGTGGACTCAGAGGGAAGAAAAGGTGCACCCTCCTATCACTGCACTTGCCCTAGGGAGCATCAGTTTGAGGATTGCCATTGTGATATGTATGAGCAACTGTCATGGCCAGAGCCACTCCCATTATCCGATCTGTCTGGGCTTGAGGCATGTGTGCATGCTCCGATGTCGTGAGCGTGTTCTGCTTCTATTAGTGTTTTGGGGCAATGTGCACCGATTTCATTTTTTATTGCTGTATCTCCTAGTTACACCAGTAGTTCTTAGTGTTGCCCCCAGGGTTCACATACATTTTCTAACAAAGAGGTTAATCAGCATATAAATTAAAATGAATGTCCTTTTGTGTGTCCTTTGATTTATTAGATTCTCTGGATATAGAAGGAAAATCCAATGACATTTTAGGTAAGTTCATGATAAAAAAAATCGTAATGGTTCACAAACCTTCTAGTCTCAGTGTATATCAGAAAAATGAAGATATAACTGGGTTCTTGTGACCATCTACCAGAAAGGGCTATGCCAATGTAGGCTGGTAGGTCAACCTTTCTTGAAATGCTTGTCAGATACCCTACCGTACACTTGCAATGATTAGTGCACTATTCATGGAGTCAAGGTCGTGACGTGGTTGAATTGCCCTACCAGAGTACCAAAGGATACTCCGATGGGCCCAATCTCTAAAGCCTCAAAGTCCCACTAGAAAAATCCCATTTGAAGTTGAAGATAATCAATTGCCTATAGGGTCTAGTTCTTTGATTTAAAACGTTTTAGACTTTTTTGATGATATAGAGGTTTGAACTCAAGAATAATTTCCTCTGGTGGGCCCAAGGAACCACAGTCCAACACTGACAACGATCATTAGGTTTTAAACACTTAACATCATTTGTCCTTGTGTTCATATTTAACAGCATTTATTTAATCTTAGTTCAGATATATCCAATTAGACTAGTGAGAAGAATTCACTTTTAACGTGTACAATGGGTTTTACCCCTTGTTTCCACACATCAGTATGTCATACTTAAAACTCAGTTTTGACTTTATACATGGGACTCTGGAGCCTGGAGAACAGGAGACCCTGGGGGATCTCCAAGGCCTCGTCCTGGAAGACAAAATGGCTGGTGATGCTCAAAAGGCAAGGGGACCCTGATACATACAGGTTACACCACATAATCACCAGGAGAGAAGGGGACTGGGCCAGAGATTCATCCTTCCTTCCAGGAGGCTGAGAATACTGAGCTCCATATTTCGTGACAGGGGTAGCATTCTCTTTGGCTCTAACAATAAACTTCCTGCTGCCAGCGAGGGCTGGAACCAATGCAATGCGGACCTCAGTGGCAGCAAAACGTGGCTACCCAATATCAATGATCTCTATGAATTCTAGACAACAATAAAAGCTTAAGATCACAATCCCCCCTTCAACACAACATTGTCTGTGACATTTTTTTTTAAAAAACCTTTCTTTTTTTTTTAGAGAAACTCTGAAAAATAACCTATTTTGTGAAAAACAGAATTCAAAATAAAAAAAGGAGGCAACAATCAAAGAAAGCTACAAAGAATCACGGTACAGAGATACGCAGGCGAACCAAAGCGTCATCCCAGCCTGCGAAAGGGAAGATAAGAAGAAAAGGGGTGAGCTTTGAGAAACACCCACACATACAAACATACGCACAATCACACATTGCTTTACGCACATTGGACACCGACAACCACACACTTACAGTAAAGAGCCAGTGGAGCAGAATCCACCCTAACTCTACCTCCATGTTCCATCAAACGGTACATGAGGAGGTGTCTAAGACGCAATAACACAGGTATTGCCTTTATCTTTGCTTTCTATAAAGAAAAACGAACCCTGAAAAGAATTCTGGGGTTCATTGCACCTTCACACCACTACAAAAAGTGAGTTGTTACATTGCTAACCACCTCAGGCACACTATAGCACCCCTGCAGCTAACATGTATTTGTAGAAGCCATGGAAAGTTTGCAGGCTTGGCCACCCAGAGAGAAGTTTCCTGCGGGAAGTTCTCTTCCTGCTCTTCTCAGCGTCTCTGTAACACTGTGTTGGGAAGTTGAGCCGCTCCTTATGAAGCCAGAAGGAAAACTGCAGTCGTGTCTGGTATAACAAATATAAGGAAAGTTTTAGAGCACAATCCTTGTTGAAGAGCTGCAGATGGCACAGGTTGGCCCAGGGGCATCCTGTTACCTAAAGTTCCAAGCTGGCGATTCCTTATATAAGCCTGCAGGCTGTGTTTGTGCAGACAGTAAGAGCGTGGCCAATGCATTGGTTTGGTTGGAGGTAACCGAAGACAGGAGATCACAGAGTGCAGAAAAATCCATAAGCTCAGGCCTTGAGTTGGTGCCATTGTGCTACAGCTGTTCTTGGATGGGAAATCATGTCTTTCCAGTGCTTCACCTCTCCAGGACCACTCTTCCAAGACAGGTAGATCTGCAGACAGGATGATAACAGTTAGAAGATATATTGATTTTTGGTGTATTAAACAGACAACCTAATAGTCTTCAAGTATTTGTATTACTGAGGTAGGCCTCACTTCAGAGGTGGACTGGGAACTTGACCCTGGGAACTTGGCTTTGGAAAAAAAACTTAAAGTGGCCCCATGTTGTAGGTGGATCCAAATTGACAGAAGGCGAGGCAAGTAGGGCCAACATATGTAGGCAGGGACAACAGAAGTAGGCAGAGCCAGCAATACTATGGTACAGAACACTATACCGCCCCAGCAGAACCAAATACCATAGTACAGCACAAAATACTGCCACCTGCGTCACAGTATTCAACTGAGGATGACGATACAGTTGAATTCAGGAGGGCACCTGTGGCCACTGGCCAGGGTCATAGGAGAGAATCAGATCATTATGTACCTGGCTGGTGGATGTGAAGAGGGCTTGGGTGGCCCCCAAGGCATCGGCCCACTGGTAAATTTCTCTGTAGGGTCTATAGCCAATCCACCCCTGCCTCACTTGCCAAATGAAGACCTGTGATATTGGGACAGTTTTCCTAAAGGCTTTCAATTGTAATGGGGCTTACTGTAAACTTTGACTGGTGGTGCACAAGCATTTATGGTTCCTCAGAATCTTTGTGTGGTTTTCTGCCTCACATTCCTGCTAACAGTTATAAGTGAGGGGGCATCAATCCCCAAACTTGTTGTGAACGATCTTGAAAGTACAGCTTTAGTGTAATAAACGCATATGTCAAGAAACCTCAAAAATCTAAAAGTTCTAGTTTTTGGCTGATCAACAAATCTTAAAATTCCTGTTTTGGGCTGAGCAACAACCTTCCAGATGTTGCTTACCTGGGGTTATGTGATGCAGAAGATCTACTGGGAAGGAGGTTTCCTGTCTATTACACTTTACCAAGACCCTATCAGCACCTGCACAGCGTGTCTTCATGCACTTTCTGGTAATCCATATGCAAAAATACACCTTCTGAAGGACATTGTAATATCCAGCAGAAGTTGCATTTCTATACAGATGAGTAACACAACTCCTTTCATGTTCTGATGGTGTTAGGTGTCATCTGAGATAGGCAAGGACGGCTTGTCTCAATGCATAAGATGGATTTCCAGATTTTACTCATCTAAAATATTAAAATAGACTTTAAGTAACTCTCCAGCCTTATTTGCTTCCGTATATGTGTAACAATTACCTGATAATCAGATTTTTTCAGTGGTGGATTTGTAATTTTTATTTTATAGTCATTCTGCCCTTGACCTAATAGAATTCTGACCTCCATGCACTAACTTCCTGCTGACCCTGTGATAGACCTGTGTTTATACACAGCATCCAATCAGAGGAGGCAGTGCTGCAGTGGGGAGGAGACAGCAGCAGCTTGAGCCAATGATGAGACAGGTGATATGTCTCAGACCACCTCAGACTTCCTGTAGACACTGTGGCCAAGCTGTAGTCATGGGTCAAGGCTCTGCTTGAAAATGAGCTGAGAATATAAGCACCCAAGCACACAGCGCTGATAGAAATTAATGGCGGATAATTATCGTCTATGTGTAGTGTATTTTGTACAATTTTTGGGCTCATGACTTGAGGTCACTTTAAATATCGTCTTTACAATCCTTTCTACTTTTCTGACCATAACACTGAAAGATACAACCGCATTTTAATTTCTGCCTCGTTGTTCTTAACATTCAGCTACAGCTATCTATTTTTTTGTTTTTTCTCGTTTCTAATATATCTCCTCCTAATGCTAATCCACTCACAACTCCCTCATATTTGGCATCCAATTAACACATCTGTCTTCTCTCCAATCCAAACGAAATGCTGCAGTTACCCTCCTCATCTGTCATTGTGCAATGCAAATCCTTTCACTGCCTTGCCATGTATTCCTTTACAATCCCTCACTCTCATATATAAATCTCTTAAACACGTTTCATATTAAAACCAAGATCCTTCTGGTCCAATTACTTATAATGAAAACGGGGGCAAAAGTACTTAACGTGGGAAGCAAGTGACGTCTATTTCTGCTTTGGGAGTAGGCAGTAGTGATGTGTAGACCTATTTTGTACAGTAATCTTCATCTTATAATTATTTTTGGGGGTAGGTCTCCATTAAAGAAGAGCTGGAGTTATTTAGCATTTCCCTAAATATTTCCCCATCGTACTTACCTTGCCAATTACGTCATTACGACTTATCCTGTCTTTGTCCATGACAGTTATGATGATGGTCGTCTCCCTAAGTTTCTCAGTGGGCACCTCGAAGATGAAAGATTCATTAAAGATGGGATTTAAACACCTCTTCATGACCACCGTCTTCTTCTTCTCAACCCTCTTATCCTTATACATGAGCCAAACCTTAACGTAAGGGTCTGTGAAGTATAAAAGTGACATCATCAATAAAATAAAAAAGGCAAAGTATTTTGCCACAATTTTTTTGGGTTTCACCAAATTCTTCTCCCTACCAATCAATGGTTGTGTGGTTTAGCTCTGTTGTTTATGTCTGGAAAATGCTTACTCATTCCCAAAGACTTGCATTGAAACTCTCTACAAACAGCAACTCCCATCATCGATTTAGTAAAGAAAGACTTTATTTATTTCAACCAACAGGCCAGATTATTGACTCAATCATCCATCTGCTGGCCCTGCATCAATACTCCTGCCTTGCACCCTGCCAACATCTAGGACACCCTAACTACCATCAGGCAGGAGTCCCAGAAGCTCAGTGAGTACCCTGAGGGAAGAAAGGGTGCACCCTCAATTCACTGTGCGTGACCCAGGGAGAGACAGTGTGACGAATTCCACCCTGAACTGTGAGTACTACTCATAGCCACAACCACTCCCCCCATTCATGCTACCCCTCCGGTCGCTGCACCTTCAGGTCTTAAGCACAGACCAGTAGCCATCACAATCCAAATGAAGCCTCATCCACATAGAACCTGTAGGGACCCACATAAAGTTCCTATAGCTCCTTAATATGGAGCCAAAGGCACTCCATGAGCCACTATTTAGTGCTCCTTACATTGCCGTATTACATATATACTCTCTCCTGTTGTGAAATTGGAGAGGGACAGTAGCGTGCCATGCAGCTCTATGGACATCATATTGCCGCTCCGTAGATCTCACAGGATGTATAAACTGTAATATGCTTGAGGCCTAATGCTGTGACATTACGGTGCGAACATAAAAATGGCTGCCAAAATCTTCAAATTAGATGAAACATCTGTTACTAAATAAAATCTGCATGATTATGATGGATCACATAAACACAGTGTGAAACTTTTAATGGCTTTTCAGGTAAATCTCAGATAAAGTAGTAAAGCAATAGAGGAATTACATTTAGTATAGAATTTTAGTATAAAATTACATTGCAAAGGCAATGCATTCCCAATAGGAGGTACAGTAACTGTAAGCTATTACATGAAATTGTATGTTTGCACCCATTCTGTTTACTGCATTCAGCTAATTAATTATTAACTGTTTTGGACTTGTTTACACATAATCTTAAACACCAGGAGTATTCACATTAGACCTCATGCACACAACCGTATTTTGTAGTAATGTACGACCTGAAGTTTTTGCGGACTGCACACAGACCCATTCATTTCTAAGGTTTCACAAAATAAAATGGACAGCACACGGCATCAAGGACCTTGTCCTCTCCTGGATCACATCATACCTCACAGACTGGACATTTAGGGTCTCCCACTCTCACACCACCTCCTCGTCTCATTCCATCTCTGTTGGTGTCCCGCAAGGCTCTGTCCTAGGACCCCTGCTCTTCTCTATTTACACTTTCGGCCTGGGACATCTGATAGAGTCCCATGGCTTTCAGTATCGCTTTTATGCTGACGACACACAAATCTACCTCTCTGGTCCAGACATCACCACCTTACTATCCAGAATCCCACAATGCCTATCTTCTATATCCTCCTTCTTCTCCTCTCACTTTCTAAAACTTAACATGGATAAAACAGAATTTATAATCTTTCCCCCATCTTGCTCAACTTCCTCAACAGACCTATCTATTACGATCAATGGCTGCACACTCTTCCCGGTCAACCAAGTCTGCTGCCTTGGAGTGACCTTGGATTCTGCCCTCTCCTTCAGACCGCACATCCAAGCCCTTTCCACCACCTGCCGCTGCCAACTCAAAAATATCTCCCGCATCTGTGCATTCCTCAACCAAGGGTCTGCAAAAATGCTTGTACATGCCCTGATCATCTCCCGCCTAGACTACTGTAACATTCTCCTCTGTGGCCTTCCATCTAGCACTTTTGCACCCCTCCGATCTATCCTCAACTCTGCTGCTTGGTTAATCCACCTCTCCCCTCGTTTCTCCTCTGCCTCCCCCTCTGCCAATCCCTTCACTGGCTCCCCAATGCCCAGCAAATTCAGTTCAATATGCTAGCAAATACGTATAAAGCCGTCCACAACCTGTCCCCTCCGTACATCTCTAAGGTACTTTACCGATACATCCCCACACGTAATCTCTGATCCTCATAAGACCTCCTTCTCTCCTCTCCTCTAATCACCTCTTCCCACAATCGCCTCCAAGATTTCTCCCGTGCACCCCCACACTCTGGAACTCGCTACCCCAACATATCAGACTCTCACCTACAGTGAAATCCTTCAAAAGAAACCTGGAAACCCACCTCTTTAGACAAGTCTACAACCAGTGACCCTGCTGCCTCCATACCGCCATGACCAACTTCACCCGCACCTACTGTGTCCTTCTCCCATACCATGTAGATTGTAAGCCCTCACGGGCAGGCTCCTCTCTCCTTCTGTACGAGTCTGTAACTCGTTTTGTTCATGCTTAGTGCAATTGTCTGTATTATGTACCTGCACCGCTTATCATATGTACAGCGCTATGGAATTAATGGTGCTTTAATAATAATAAATAATAATAAGACAGATGTCATCTCTGTGCTGTCCTCATCCGTCTGTCCCTTCTGCAAATGATAGAATATGTCCTATTCTTGCGGACAAGAATAGTCATTTCTAGTAATGAGAGTGAGAAAAATGCAGATTGCACATGGAAGGTGTCTGTATGATCCATGGTTTGCGGACTGCAGTATGGATGTGGCAGGTGCATGAGGCCTTATGGACTTTCTTTGCATAATTCGTGGACCTGCCCATATCTTCAGAACGTGTTTTTTTTGCCCCTATTGGTACGCAAAGCCATCAACTCCCTACTTTATTGCACTTTGTAGGGTTAACTTGCACAGTGATTTGTTGTTTGCACTTATACTGTTTCATATTGTTGAACTTCATTTATAGGTTTATTGTAATAAATCATGTTCATTTGCACTGTTATTACACTTTAGCTGCTCTGCAGAGTGGAAAGGGTTAATACACAGCCAGCTAATACTGAGAAACTTTATGACTTTCTACCTATGCAAGTTTTGGAGAGAAAAAAACCCAGATGCACTCACCTTCTGACTGTCTGGTTTAGTTCTGGTCTTTATGTCTGAAGACTTGTTAATGTCTGGAAAATATGCCTAGTCATTCTTATAGACTTGCATTGAAACTGTATACCAGGGGTACTCAACTGGCGGACCGCGGTCCAAATACGGACCGCGGCCGCCAGTTGTCCGGACCCCGGCCATCCTTCAGAGCGCTCCTCCTCTCCTGCACACTGTACCGTGCAGGAGGAGGAGCTTACCGGCGCACTTCCGCCTGTCCCACAGCGCAGTGAGACAGGGCTTCCTCCACATGTAGCGCTCCTCCTCCTGCACCTTCTGGCAGCTCTGCTCAATACAGCGGCGGGGCACAGGAGATGATAGTTCTCAGCAGCGCAGGAGGAGTCTCTCCCTCCCCCCTGTGCTGCTGCCCCCGCCGCTGCCAATAAGAAGAGAGACAGGAGGAGGAGGGGAGGGGCTGTGGCCACTGCGCCACCAATGAAGAAAACTGACCTGTATTACAAATACAGGAGGCGGGTGCTGGAATCAAATAGCCGACACCCGACCTCTATGACAGGGAGCTGCGATCAGCTGCAGTTGAGTTAACCCTTCAGGTGCGGTACCTGAGGGGTTAATTGTAGCTGATCGCAGCCCCCTGTCACAAAGGTCGGGTGCCGGCTATTTGATTCCGGCACCCGCCTCCTGTATTTGTATAAGAAACGTTGGTGGCACAGTGCGCCCCCCCCCCCCCCCCCAGTATAATAAACATTGGTGGCACAGTGGGGAGTGCCAATGAGGGTTAAAAATAATAAAAGAAAATTAACTCACCTCCTCCAGTTGATCGCGTAGCTGCCGGTCTCCTGTTCTTACTTCTTTCTTCAGGACCTGTGGTGACGTCACTGAGCTCATCACATGGCCCATTACCATGGTGATGGATTATGTGATGTATCATGTGATGAGCACAGTGATGTCACCACAGGTCCTGAAGAAAGAAGTAAGAACAGGAGACCGGCAGCTACGCGATCAACTGGAGGAGGTGAGTAAATTATTTTTTTCTTTTTTAACCCTCATTGGCACTGCCCACTGCGCCACCAATGTTTATTATATTGGGGGGGGGGCATACTGCGCCACCAATGTTTATTATATTGAGAGGGGGCGCACTGCGCCACCAATGTTTATTATACTGGGGCGATGGGGGGGCGCACTGCGCCACCAATGTTTATTATATTGGGGGGCACACTGCGCCACCAATGTTTATTATATTGAGGGGGGGCGCACTGCGCCACCAATGTTTATTATACTGGGGGGGCGCACTGCGCCACCAATGTTTATTATTTTGAGGGGGGGCGCACTGCGCCACCAATGTTTATTATATTGGGGGGGCACACTGCGCCACCAATGTTTATTATATTGAGGGGGGCGCACTGCGCCACCAATGTTTATTATATTGGGGGGGCACACTGCGCCACCAATGTTTATTATATTGAGGGGGGGCCCACTGCGCCACCAATGTTTATTATACTGGGGTGATGGGGGGGGCGCACTGCGCCACCAATGTTTATTATACTGAGGTGATGGGGGGGGCGCACTGCGCCACCAATGTTTATTATTTTGAGGGGGGGCGCACTGCGCCACCAATGTTTATTATATTGGGGAGGCACACTGCGCCACCCATGTTTATTATATTGAGGGGGGGTGCACTGCGCCACCAATGTTTATTATACTGGGGTGATGGGGGGGCACACTGCGCCACCAATGTTTATTATATTGAGGGGGGGCGCACTGCGCCACCAATGTTTATTATACTGGGGTGATGGGGGGGCGCACTGCGCCACCAATGTTTATTATTTTGAGGGGGGGCGCACTGCGCCACCAATGTTTATTATATTGGGGGGGGGGCGCACTGCGCCACCAATGTTTATTATACTGGGGTGATGGGGGGGCGTGGAGAGGGCTACAGAGAGGCGGAAACACGTCACTGACTGCAGGAAAGGACTCCAGTCAGTGTCATGTTCCCATCTCTCCTGGGCCATCTTCTTTAGGTAACCTGATTAAATAAAGTGATTAAGCCCCATCAAACCATGATAGTTTTGTTCCGCACAGTGTGCTGTCTGCATCTCTTGTGGCCCCATTGTAATTAAGGGGCCGCATCCAATCCCCCAATAATGGGAATTGGATGCGGAACAAAACTATCATATGTCTGTTCTGTGGCTTGGGTTGCCACCCGGCCAGTAGTTCACCAGCAAGGCTGGTACTTTAGTTCCCTTGCCGGTGCCAGAATTTTCCTGTAAGGACTGTTAGGCTCCTTTCACACTTGCGGCAGGACGGATCCGACAGGCTGTTCACCCTGTCAGATCCGTCCTGCCGCTATTTTGCCGGACTGCCACTCCCCATTGACTATAGCGGGAGTGAAGCTACGGCGCAGCATGGCAGTGCACGGTGTGAGGCCGCCAGACGAAAAAGTCGGACATGTAGTACTTTTAGTCTGGCGGCCTCTCACCGTGCTGCGCCGTAGATTTGCCCCCATCCCCATTATAGTCGATGGGCACAGAGCAGCGGCACGGCGAAGTAGTGGCAAGATGGATCTGACGGGGTGAGCAGCCTGTCGGATCCGTCCTGCTGCAAGTGTGAAAGTACCCTTACTAATGAGCGCTTCCATCATGGAACGCCCATTAGTACAGCCGTTACCTCCACCGCTACTTGTGCTAGTAAAAAAAAATATATATTACGGTACCTCCACCTCCATTTGCTCACGCTGTGGAGAACACTCCCTGCTGACTAGAAGCTCAGGACAGGACCTACAAGACGCCATCACGTTGGAGCCCCGGTCCTGAGCTTGCAGTCAGCAGCGAATGTTCACCGCAGCCAGGTGAATGCAAATTTTTTATTTTTTTTTGCAAAAGCAGAGAAGGGGGGCACTAATGGGGGCAATACTCTTACTGGGGGCACTAATGGGGACATTATTCTTACTGGGGCACTAATGTGGCCATTACTAATTCTGGGACTTACCCGGGGCGCTCCACTATAACGTCAGAGCGCCCCACGTGCATGGATCACATGATCGCATGGCATCTTTACTGTTGGCGTTCAGCTCGGACCTTCACCTGACTGCAGACCCTGGTATGTGGACCTTTAATAAAACTAGTTGAGTACCCCTGCTGTATACAAATCTATGACAGACTAAAACTTTAACACTGTTTCTGTTTAGGCTGTGCTTCTCTACTCCACCTCTCCCACTAGGAGGTTTTAGTTCCGCTAGAAACTGTATATAAGGAGAGAAGCCAGAGCCCCTGCTTTTCTGCAGATAGGGACCAGTGTTTAGTAGGAGAGACTCTGCCAGCCTGCATGAGTAAGCAGAAGAAAATGCTGAGATGGGGATACTGAGCCACAGACCCCGGGTTACCAGCCCGTTGACCAAACTGCCAGGAGGATGATTGAGCCACAGACCCTGGGCCACCAGCAATATGGCCAGGTTACCGGCCTTTTGAGAGAGAAAGGGACAGCTAGCTCAGGCATTTACTCAACATGATACCTTCTTCTGCAAGGGAGGAGACTAAAGAAGCCAGCTCAGTGCCTTGCCTTATAGTTTCAAAAAACCATTGACATGTCATAGTGACAGGCCCCCTACCAATTGCTGAAATGAAAGGACAGGAGCGCTCAGCTATGATCGCCTCTGCTCTGCTCTAACTCTGCACACAGTTAACGCTGCCTCCCCAAAGAAAGTCCAAGCAGAGCCAATGACAGTCGAGTACTACGCTCGGCTATCTCTGGTGCTCCCATAGAAATGAATCGAGCAGTGATGCACATTTCTGGCCAGCCACTCCATCCATTTCATGGGAACTCCACAGGGTTCAGTGGGCCCCTGTTCTCATGATTAGTAGAGGTCCCAGTGTTAAGAACCCAACCAATCTGATAGTTATCCCCTATCCTGCAGATAGGGATAACTTGTTAGAACCAGAATACCCCTTTAAGTTTAACAGCCTTTTTAGAAACTTTTTTTTTGAATACTATTAATTATTTTTTCATTTATTCTTTTACACAACTTTCTCCGGAATGTAATCTTACTGGCAAGATTTTAATTCTACACAGCAGTAGAGTTGGGTATTATATTGTCTGTCAGTGCTGCTCTATTTCTCAATTATAACACTGGCTATGGTAGCTCTAGTTGATTACATGAGAGGTATTTTATCTCTGTAATAATAGGCTTTTTCCAAAAATCTGTTTAACAAAGAAATGTGGTAAAAATTTTGTTAGAGGCTTGTACAGACCTGAGGTGCCCCCGATATCCATGGCTTTTAAATGCCGAGCTTTGATGATGTTGACTATGATTGAGTTTGCTGAGGGGTTGTAACAGAGCGACAGTAGCAATTCACCTCGGCTCCCCTGCAATATAAATACGCAAAATCAACAAAATTGGAATTTTGATTATTATTCATTTGGTTCTAGATGAATGTAATTGACACAAAGTGTATTCATCCATTGAAAAGGCAAACAGCATTCTGTATTCTTAGGAGAAAGTCAATTTTAGTGGTTTCAAGGGATTGTTCCATTGTGCATCAACATCCTTTAAAATTATTTTATGAAGGTAGCTTCTGGTCTGTGGTCACATAACCATGTTCATTCAGCTCTTATTTTCCGTGATGTGTCCATGGGCGGGGCAGTGATAGGGGAGCGTCTATGTAACTAGCTTGGTGGGAGGAGCTATAAACTAGCTGAGTGTTGTTAGGGGCAGTGATAGGGGAGTGTCTATGTAACTAGCTGGTGGGAGGAGCTATAAACTAGCTGGGCGTTGTTAGGGGCAGTGATAGGGGAGCGTCTATGTAACTAGCTTGGTGGGAGGAGCTATAAACTAGCTGAGTGTTGTTAGGGGCAGTGATAGGGGAGTGTCTATGTAACTAGCTGGTGGGAGGAGCTATAAATTAGCTGGGCATTGTTATGGGCAGTGATAGGGGAGTGTCTATGTAACTAGCGAGGTGGGAGGAGCTATAAACTAGCTGAGTGTTGTTAGGGACAGTGATAGGGGAGTGTCTATGTAACTAGCGAGATGGGAGGAGCTATAAACTAGCTGGATGTTTATGAGGCAGTGATAGGGGAGTGTCTATGTAACTAGCGAGGTGGGAGGAGCTATAAATTAGCTGGGCATTGTTATGGGCGGTGATAGGGGAGTGTCTATGTAACTAGAGAGGTGGGAGGAGCTATAAGCTAGCTGGGTGTTGTTAGGGGCAGTGATAGGGGAGTGTCTATGTAACTAGCGAGGTGGGAGGAGCTATAAGCTAGCTGGGCGTTGTTAGGGGCAGTGATAGGGGAGTGTCTATGTAACTAGCTTGGTGGGAGGAGCTATAAACTAGCTGGGTGTTGTTAGGGGCAGTGATAGGGGAGTGTCTATGTAACTAGCGAGGTGGGAGGAGCTATAAACTAGCTGGGTGTTGTTAGGGGCAGTGATAGGAGAGTGTCTATGTAACTAGCGAGGTGGGAGGAGCTATAAATTAGCTGGGCATTGTTATGGGCGGTGATAGGGGAGTGTCTATGTAACTAGCGAGGTGGGAGGAGCTATAAACTAGCTGGGCGTTGTTAGGGGCAGTGATAGGGGAGTGTCTATGTAACTAGCGAGGTTGGACGAGCTATAAACTATCTGGGTGTTGTTAGGGGCAGTGATAGGGGAGTGTCTATGTAACTAGCGAGGTTGGACGAGCTATAAACTAGCTGGGTGTTGTTAGGGGCAGTGATAGGGGAGTGTCTATGTAACTAGCTGGTGGGAGGAGCTATAAACTAGCTGGGCATTGTTAGGGGCAGTGATAGGGGAGTGTCTATGTCACTAGCGAGGTGGGAGGAGCTATAAACTAGCTGGGCGTTGTTAGGGGCAGTGATAGGGGAGTGTCTATGTAACTAGCGAGGTGGGAGGAGCTATAAACTAGCTGGGATTGTTAGGGGCAGGAGCTGTGGCAGAGGAAGAAGAATCATAGGTTTGGTTGGATAAAGCGATAGAACAAGATGGAAACAAACCAGAGTGATTGGTTTACATGGTTAATACAGGGTTAGCAGAGTCCAAATTGAAAAGATGTACATGAGACATGCCACGGCATGATCGTATCTGTTAAAAACCATAGTAATCAAAGAAAACCCCTTTATGCTTAAGAATGTCAACAACAACCCTTAAAGGGAATGTCTCAGAAAATGTTTAGTGTTATTCATTGTGTAGAAGGGAAATAATGTGTTGGTTTGTAAGTTCTTGTTGTAGCTACTTATTTTTTAAATGTTTCTTGGGAACTGTCAAATTGGAGGCACATGCATCCTTCCTCTACAGGCAGTGCAGCAGAGTGTGTGCTTTATGGCAGGTGCAATGAAAGGGATTTAATAGTCAAAAAAAGTCCATAGACTAATAAAGTCACTAGGAAAAGATGGAGTATAATCCCTTCTCCAGAAACAAGGGATTCATTTGGGAACTGCGGATAACATAATGTTATCTACGCCAACTAGGTCTTGAGCAGTGTTGCCATCTGCCATTAAAGATGACTCTGCTAACCATATCCCAGTCTGTACAGCAAAGCTGAAAAGTGAGCTACAGAAAATATGAAATGTCATCCTACTGTATGTGCTAGAGTCAGTGGCTATAGTTAATACACAAACATTTTATTTATTAAAAGTTACATTAGTAGTTACCATACATAAAAATAGAAAAAAAACGCCCCCAATAAAAACATATTTAAATATATTATTTTTGGATTATACGTTGCATTTGACCGTAATTTCTATTACGCTTTTCCAATAAATATACAAAGAGAAGAATAATACATTTCACTTGAAAAAAAATTGGTATATAGAAGTCCCTGATTCGTTTTCTACTGTGAAGAACAATTCTATTGAGCTCTTTAGCCATTACTGATTTCAGTTGCTCATTTTACAAAAGCGACAATTGTTTTGCTTTTTTTTTTTCTCTATTACAGCTCCTGAAGGGCTTTTCATGCATCAATCTCCGGCTTCTTAATTGCAAATCTGCCTGGTTATCAAATGTTACCTCTTTGTTCCAATGCACTACTAAGCAGATTTTTCAGTCGAGAATCTAGTCAAGCCTGGAGATCTAATCAAAGCCATATTGGTTTGTTTTCTAGCTTTTTCCAGATAGAGAAATTCCTCATAGACCTGCATTTACTGGTGATTTAAGTGGAAGAGCTCTTCCATTTTCCTCCATGAAGAAACAAGGGCTCACGAATATTTTGCCTCAGGACTCCCGTAGACCTTTTTTTGACCCTTCTGTGTGCTTCTGTAAATAATAATGTGTTCGCTCCATCTGCTCATTGCAATGGTTCCTGGATAAAGATAACTTGTTGTAAATGCCTATTAGATGCTCTGTACAGTGTCAGGGTTGCTTTGTATATTACGTGTGAAGTCCTGTTAATTGCGCTGCTGCTGTTGTTGTGCTACTCTGGGCCTGCTTTGCTTAATGGGATTTACCCTCCACTACTGGCTCGAATGCAATAATAAAGCGTGCGATCGGCTCTCCAGATATCTGGCTTTGTTACAAGATCTTACAGGTGATATAAATATGCAGAGCGAGAACGTACAATTACATCACTAGCAGAGACACAAACATACTATGTAGCGTGCTCGCTTTCTTGGACCTATCAGGCCAATATCTTTTGAATGTAATAATTATATGCTGTGATGCAGCAGCTCTGACCCGAGGACAATGTAGAGCGAAGGAATAAATGTGTGTGAGCTACACAAAGCAGAGGGAGGGAGAACAGAAAATAATGGGCACGCCAATTAGAGGGTAGGAAACTATCTAATTTGTGTTATTGATACACTGTATGCCAACATTTATAGCCGTAAAACCTGTATTGTGTCAGACTGAATGAGGAGCCTGTCAGCAGAAGACCGGTGTTGGTACAGTTAGGTCTATAGATATGGATCACCATGCGGCTTGCTTTATGAGAAATTATGGTTTCTCAGCCCTAAGCTTGTTCACGTAACATACTGTACATGCCACATAGTGAGCTTAAGGTTTTGCATTCATTTAGTTCACATGACCCATCTGTTTATCTGGCATATCAACAGTGGTCAGTACTCTTGGGTATGGACTACTCAAAAGCAAAGCAAGAGAAATGGCATCTATCTATCTATCTATCTATCTATCTATCTATCTATCTATCAGTAATGGGCAATGGGCATGGACCCACTGTACCAACTAACCAGTTTGACTTTGGACTAGTCCTAAGGGCTTTATCCTGGCATTTCTCTGGTTGACACCCTTTATGGGGATAAAGGGTGACAACCAGAGAAATGCCAGGATAAAGCCCTTAGGACTAGTCCAAAGTCAAACCGGTTAGTTGGTATAGGGGTATACACGCATCTACCCTTCGCTTCAGGGGACCCACCAGGCTTCTACCTCTTGGAATAGTCCTGGTGTACTTGGCAGCTGAACCATAGGGTTCAGAGACACTGGTGCAAAGCACTAAGAGGTCAGGCAGTACTTGTAGTTGGTAAATAGGCAGAGGTAAAGGCAGGTAGAGTTTGTGCAATTCTGTGAAACTATCTGAAGTCAGGACAGGCAGCAGAGGGTGAGTACAGTAGACAGGCTAAGATCAGGGCAGAGTATTAGAGTCGGTAAACAGGCAGAAGTTTGGTACATGAGCAGACAATCAGAACAGCACATGTTTACTGGGAAACTAGAACCCTAAGCTCAGGCAAGGAGTGAAAGGGCAGTCCAGCATTTATAGCAGAAGCAGCTGTGCAACTGCACACAGAGCAAAGAGAGGAGGGGAGTGGTGATAATGGCAACAATGGGAGAAGTAGTAGTACAATGAATAATGTTCCTAATAGAAGTAGTGTGGCAGCAACAGACACGGGCTGCCAATAAAACACTATCTATATATACAGTATATATATATATATATATATATATATATATATATCCATCCATCTATCGCTCATCTGAATGAATTTTATGCCAAATGATCTGCCTGGTAAACAAAATCAGAAATTGTGAACGCATCACTAAAATGTGATTAACTGCACATGCAAATTTGTTGTTGATGTGGATTCGTTTTGATATAGTGCATGCGCCAATGCTTGCCGTAACGGTCCATATGCTAGATTACTAAGGCTATGTGAGATGTGGGGCCATGTTAATCCCCAGAACCATGGGGATGCTCTCTCAAAAGTGTAAATTGGTTCATATGAACTAATCAATTTGTACAAATTGATTCCCTCATCACTATCCGGCAGCCACAATATATATATATAAATATCTTTGTTTGCACCCGTATACTCCACTATATTGAGCGTCCATTGCTTCCTGCTTTGCACAGATAGAGTAGAACTAATTTCTGGCTGCATTTCTTTCTCCTATCATCTGCTGCTGGATCTCTTCCAATCTGCATTTCGAGTCTAGCCCTCTACTTAGAGAGATTTAACTAAAGTGGATAATCACCAGCTTGAAGCCAACAAAAGTGCCAAGTGTGTCATCTCCCAAATTCTTCAAGAGAACTCAACAGCATGGTATAGCTTATACTCTCATCTTTTGGGTTTTTATGGACTTTTCTGTTGTCTAAAGCATTGTCATCTCTTATACTAACTCTCTTAATATTGCTTTGTCATCAAAGAACAACCTTTTACAAGGGCATAATAATAAGGAACCTTGGTTCAAAAGCTACTGTATATCGTGGCCCTCTATCTAACTACTAATTACATGCTGCTATGTAAATTGTTAACAGACATGTGGGCCCTCAACAATTTTGGAATGGATTGCTGCCTTTTACCAATATATCTATGATGGCTATGCCACGTTCCTTTTATATGGAAGTCTGTTCAACTGTGATGCTGAAACACTATCCCCTTCTGTGGGTTCAGGTGCTGGCCCAAAGATAAAATGTTTAGGGCATTTGAAATCCCTAAATTCAAGTCACATGAGGGCTATTGTTTTGGCATATAATGGCTAGAAGGTCCAGAGACCTCATCTTTTGACCAGCACTAGTATTAGTGGTGGTATGAAACCCTCTAACATTTTTTGGGTAACAGACTGCCAACATGGGGACGTTTTTAACCCATTGCTGATGTAAGAAACTCAACAGAAACCAACCTTAACATTCAGTTTTAGAAGGGGGACAACATGCTGAAAACTTGGGAGTACTGCAAGTCAGTGAAAATTTGTTAAATGGGTTTCTTCAAGAGAGCAAACCGTGTTAATATGTCCACCTCGCGACAGCCTCCTATATGACCCGGACCTGATGCTGTTTGCCTAACTCACTGATTACCATGGGTTAGAGGAGCCTTACCAGCTTCTGTTTAAGGTAGGGTTGACTTTGTGAGACAATTCTTTACTTTGTCTTTGTTTAACCCATTTTTCGACTTTGAAAAGGGTTATCTCATCATAGACAACGGGGACATATCGCTAGGATATGCCCCCATTGTCTTATAGGTGCGGGTCCTTGCTGGGACTCGCACCTATATCGGGAACAGAGCCCCGCAAGGTGGTGGCTGGAGGACTCTGGAGTGGCCACCACCAAGCCGACTCCCCATAGAAATGAATGGGAGCGCACCGCGCATGACCAGCCACTGCTTCCATTCACTTCTATGGACTCGACGGAAATAGCCGAGCCAGCGCTCGGCTCTTTTCGTCGGCCCCATTGAAAATGAATAGAGGGCGGATGCGCATGCGCAGTGCGCTCTTTTTCACTTTCGGGGCTCTTTTTTCTCTATATAGGAGCGGGTCCCAGCTGTGGGACCCATACCTATAGGAAAATGGGGGCATATCCTAGTGATTCACATTATATTTTTGTCGGCCAAACCCACCAAGAATGGTGGTTTCGGCCAACACACTAATGTGTGTGGGGATTTTCCAACTCTCCCTGACAAAAGATGTTGGGAAGACAAGGATAAGGTGAAATTAATATTTTTGCCCAATCCTTTGGAGATAAGCCACCATCAGAAGTGTCTGGCAGCATCTTCCTCCACTCTCCCCATAGCACACATCTGGCCAAGTGGAACATGTGTGCGTGTTGGGGAAGCTGGGAGAGAGACGGGAGAGATGGCTGGTGGCCAACAGCTATTGAATGTAGCTTTACCTAAGGTGGAGGTAAGAACATACAAACTGTAGAGCTATACATAGGTTAACACATAGAGGAAACCATGTAATACATCATATACTAGTGGCCCAAAATTGTTCATTTTGATACCTCCTTAAACCTGTCTAGAAGATTCAAAGTATTGATGCCAACCAAAAAGATCCAACTCCACTAAATTTATGATGTATAGTTTGCATCATCTGTTTTGGCCCTATAATAAAAAAGCCAAAAAAATGTATTACTAGATGACAAAAACTGATTTATTACATTCAACTGGGCTTTGAAAACAACACAACTGCAGGACGAACTAAACGTCCATATATACTATAGATGTGTCTTACTTGGAATACATTTCAAAACTGGGTTATAGAAGACTGTAGAAACCATTTCTCTCTAACTGTAGACTGTTCCCAGAAATAGAATATTTCAGGCAGCCGCTGTGTGTCTGTTCCAAGGTGCGTTTGAAGTAATAAAGGACTAGGTCAACAACCATCCAATTCAAGAATGTAAATGTTAATAACTACAAAGAGTCATTATGTTGGTGCTTGCTGAAACGGCCGCAGGAGCATTCTTGTGCCCCAAATTTCTGCAATAATAACATATACATTTAGGTTTTTTCAATGGATAGTAAAGTAAAGATGCTCCTATCAGTTCTATGCTATTAAAGATTCATACCATGGATATGCCATCAGGGTGTAATCACTGGGGTTTCAACTGCAGGAAACATAGAATGTGTCGGCAGATAAGAACCATTTGGCCCATCTAGTCTGCCCAATATACTGAATACTATGGATAGCCCCTGGCCCTATCTTATATGAAGGATGGCCTTATGCCTATCCCATGCATGCATAAACTCCTTCACTGTATTTGCAGCTACCACTTCTGCAGGAAGGCTATTCCATGCATCCACTACTCTCTCAGTAAAGTAATACTTCCTGATATTACTTTTAAACCTTTGCCCCTCTAATTTAAAACTATGTCCTCTTGTAGCAGTTTTTCTTCTTTTAAATATTCTCTCCTCTTTTACCTTGTTGATTCCCTTTATGTATTTAAAAGTTTCTATCATATCCCCTCTGTCTGGTCTTTCTTCCAAGCTATACATTAAGGTCCTTTAATCTTTCCTGGTAAGTTTTATCCTGCAATCCATGTACCAGTTTAGTAGCTCTTCTCTGAACTCTCTCCAAAGTATCAATATCCTTCTGGAGATATGGCCTCCAGTACTGAGCACAATACTCTAAATGAGGTCTCACTTTCACCGATCATGAGAATGGGCGCTGTGATCCCTTCTGATTTAAAAAAACATTGAGTTCAATTAGTAAAAGTTACAGTACCAGACAAAATGTACAGATGAGAGTGGAGTGGAAACTGGTAAAACTCAATTTAGTCTGCGGTGCTTCGCTCTCATGCTCTATTGGGGTCTTAACAAATGTACCCCCACACTTGTCTTACATTGGACTCCTATCCTAAGCATCTTTAATAATTTTAAAATATGGAACTCATTTAACAAAAATTCAAAATAAAAAGTAAAATCAACAACTAAACCTTTATGTAACAATACAGGAGTATTAAAGGGGTTGCCCCATCTCAAAAACTTAGATGGTATATCACTAGAATATGTCATCAAAGTCAGATGTATGTGGGACCCACTCCTATATCCAAAATGAGATTGTCTGAAATAGCTGAGCCAGCACAGGTGCTCTCCTTCACTTCGAGGGTCCTGTTCTGGAGATAGGAGGGGGTCCCAGAAGTGGAACCTGCACCTATCTGACTTTTATGGCATGTCGCTAGAATAGGCCATCAAAGTCTGAGATGAAACAACCCTTTAACCACTTTACTACTTTTCAACTACCAGGGACATGAACATAAACCCTTTCACTAGTCTAGATCACACAGAAAGAATGTATCAACCATCTTCTAACCCAGATCTCCAGGGATGTAGGCCTTAACCTGATCATTACCCTAAATCACCAGTGAAGCAGACAGTATTCCCTCAAATACCAAGTAGGCAGATACAAATCAAACCATTATCCTGGACCACAATGGAAGCAGGCATACCCTCCCCTCCACTACCCTAGATCTCCAGAGAAGCAGGCATTGACTCCTCTGCTGCCCCAGATGCCCCAGACAATGAGAGATTATGATATTAACTCCTTCACTACCCTAAACCATCGTGAAACCTGGCTGCAACCCCTTCATTACACTAGACCACCAGGGAAGGTCGAAATAAGTCTGTACTTTTTTTTATTTTTTTTTACTTATTTCCTGTTATGTAAAGAAAGAGATCCTGTAGTCCAAAAATGTATGGTACTGTCCGATAAGTAATGTTTCCAGAAAGACGATTTACTGGTTGTAAAAAAGGGTAGGGAACATGCTTCATGATCTACAGCCTTGAAGATATAAGTTTATAAAGGAGATGTTTTCATAAAGCTTGTAACTTGTTGTCTACAGATGCTCCACTTCCATGAACTCCTTCATTCTCTTAATATGTGCTACTGCTTGGAACCGCTTCTCCAGAGATCCAGAGATGGTGTAGTTACAAGATTTTTTATTGCTTGGGGATAATAGCTTAACCAAAATGAGTTAAAGATTTTTGGATGGCAGATATTGATTTGGTGAACATGGGTAGTAGTATTACCCCCGGGAAACTGGGAAGTGGTATCCATTTATTAGGTGTGATAGTAAGAATGCAGTCTTAAAGGGGTTCTGCAGTTTGTTTAAACTGATGATCTATCCACTTGAACAGAGCTTAGCCGCGCCCAGGACAGTGATATTAGTTGTGACGTCGATGGGTCTGCGTTAAACAGTGAGAAGGCCGTGGCACTACTGGAGCGCCGCTGCCTTCTCAAACAGCTGATCGGCAGGGGTCCCGGGTGTCGGACCCCCGCCGATCAGATGCTGGTGATCTATCCAGAGGATAGATCATCAGTTTAAACAAAGTGCAGAACCCCTTTAACCTGTCATTAGGTCACCAGCTTTACAAGGTTTGTTTTATGTATAGGGTATATAGCCCTGTAAAAAGGTAAAACTGATGCCTAAAGACCATGGACCTTATGACAGAGAGCAATTAGATTGTTTTCTGCTCCTCGGCATGCAGAGACATGCAGGAAAATAACTTTGTAGGATTAATCATAACTGTAAGGGCTCGTTCACACGACTGCATGAAGCCCGTGCTGTGGACCGCAAATTGCGGTCCGCAATGCACGGGCACCAACCGTGGCCCAGCCGCATGGGGATCGTGGACCCATTCACTTGAATGGGTCCACGATCCCTCTGTTCTATCTTTTTGTGGTGCGGAGGCACGGAACGGAACCCCAGAAAGCACTCTGTAGTGCTTCCGTAGTGTTCCGTGCTTCCGTTCCGCATCTCCGGATTTGCGGACCCATTGAAGTGAATGGGTCTGCATCCGTGATGCGGAATGCACACGGAACGGTGCCCGTGTATTGCGGATCTGAAAATGCGGCCCACAATACGGCAACGGGCAGCGCACGTTCGTGTGAACTAGCCCTAAGGGTCCATTCACACGTCCGCAATTTTGTTCCGGATTTTGCAGACCCATTCATTTTCAATGGGGCCTGAACGGATGCTATGTGCTGTCCGCATCCGCATTTCAGGATCCGCACTTCCGGATCCACAATTCCGTTCCCCCTAAAAAATAGAACATGTCCTATTCTTGTCTGCAACTGTGGACAAGAAAAGGCATTTTCTATTATAGTGCCGGCGATGTGCAGTCCGTGAAATGCACATTGTCGGTGTCCGTGTTTTGCGGATGTGTGAATGGACCCTGAGCACTAGGCTACCAAGCACAGGACTTCCCCTCTCTGGTCAAGCATTATAGGCATAGCTATAATATATACCAGTTATTATAGTGATTATCTATACTTGCTAGTCACTTTCCTGCATGTTTCTTTCTGCCCATAATGCAAACTTGTCAACTTTTCGCTGTTGACATCCAGGAGGAAGAAGTTTGTTAATACTCCCCTTTTCTCCAAGCCTTTATCATGGGCCACCCAACACTTTGTGACATGTCATGTACCTATACAGGACATGCCCTGCCCCCTCAGTATACGTTTGGGTACTGGAGCTGAGTCTGATGATGTAGACCCTGACACCAAATACAGTTAAGTTCATGGAGGGCTTCTTTCAAGGAGAAAGCCTAGGATATTTGGCAGCTCTTCCAAGAGAGTTGGCAACTATGCCATTATGCCCTCAAGGCATAATACCCTGCATACAAAGAAAATAACTAGCATGTGATAGGGTGACCCAAGGGGTGGTTTCATGAAGACAACCCAATCGGATATATCCGATTAGGGTGAATCGAGATTGGTAAGAGATGCTCCATACTTGAGGTTCCACTCTGTGAGTCAGAGACAAGAGACGCTAAATAACAGTGGAACTCCGACGTGTATTTCAGGGGAAATACCGTTGTAGGTGAGATGTATAGCTGTACAAAATTTCCCCCAGAGGCAAAAACCGGCTGTGAGGGGTTCCAGGACCCAGAACTTTGATGACCTGCTGATTACTGCACCATTTTTAGACTCAAGAAACAGCCTACTTGACCTTAGGTTCTGTGTCTCCACCTTTCCCAGGTTGAAGGTTATTTCTAATTCTGCATGGAGCGTAAATTTGAGTATTAGCATTACGTAGTGCATCTCTGACTTTACAATTACGAAGACTTAAGTGGCTGAGGAGGAACATGTGGGAATTAGAGCCTTACAACAGTAATTGTATGTCCTCATCTGGCCTTCAGTTCCATGAAATGGATTTTGCCTCTCTCTTTCTTTTATCTATTCCCAGCTGACCTCTAGTCAGATAATACTATGTTCTTCTCTTTCTCTGATGTAAATCCCTCACCTAACATTGCTGTTACTAAAGAATCCTATATTCTCTTATGTTATGTTAATCTCTCTGATGTGTCTCAACTACACAAGTCTCTGAAATCTGCGATTTTCCAATTCAACCTCAATTTAAAACATCACCGGATCGAAACATTATCAGATTCAACCTCAGGTTCTGCCTCCATCTTTACTGTTATTATTACCATTGCTTCTATTGTGTCAGCACTCCTGGTATAGTGGATGTGATTGTCAATTCCATCCCTCAGGCCCACGTACCTGCTGACACCTGAGGCCAAATATCTGACTATTTAGCTTTAAAGGGAACCTGTCATGTGGATATTTGATTATAATCTAACTAATTATATACAATCATTAACTACTAAAAAGTGCCTTAGATTTATTCACTTACTGGTGTGACAGATGGTTACCTCATAATATACACACAAAGATGCCACATGCCGCATGCTAATGAGCTGATTTGAGTCCAGCGTGATGTCATTGAGTCCAGCGTATATTTAATTCAGAGCTATAGCCACTCCCCTGCCCACCTGCTGCTGATTCCTATGGAAACAAACTGTCACTCAGCAGCAGGTGGGCGGGGAGAGTCAGGAGCTCATGAATATTCATGACTCATCATTATCAGCTGGAGCTTTTCAATACCAGATGTTGGCAGATTGACCGGGTCAATTAAAGAAAGTGACCCAGCATTTTGCTAAGAGAATCAATCACTTATTTATGTTGCCCTTAGTTAGGACACCATAAAACTGGTGACCGTTTCCCTTTAAGTCTATGGACTTATTGCATTGTAATCCTTTTGAGCTAAAAATCCTTTTTTTTTTATAATTGGTGTTTTAATTTTTTTTTTTAACCCTTTTGAGATTCTCTAGTAGCAGGCTCTATGTTTTTATTCTGTTCAATCAGGCAATTCAGCTGACAGACTCCTTATCTCTGATCTCTGACCTAAATACTCACTATAGCTCAATTCTTATCTTACTGATAAGAATGTGGCTTAAATAAGTGTTTATGACCTTTTAGTAATTTATATATAAGGGTTATTAGATGACCTATCCATTTTCCATGCCATTCTATCCATCTAAGGGTTACTCTGATGCAATTATGTATTTATAGTTACATTTTCTCTCTCTTCTCTCTTACTTTACCAGCCACAGTTATCTATCTATCTATCTATCTATCTATCTATCTATCTATCTATCTATCTATCTATCTATCTATCTATCTATCTATCTATCTATCCATTTCCATGTCATTCTATCCATCTAAGGGTTACTCTGATGCAATCATGTATTTATAGTCACATTACATTTTCTCTCTTTTCTCTCTTATTTTACCAGTCACAGTCAGGTGAGAATATTAACATGCCATGTGTATAATTATGCACATATTCGTCAAATGTGACTTACTGAATGATTCAGCCATTTGCACAGTTGCCACTGAATTATACTTATGCTTTGCATTCTGAATATTAACAAGTGCAAATGCTGCCATCTGCAACAACCAGGCAACCTTTCACCGACAGCATCTTTTTATCCAGAACTGATTGCAGTTTTTTCCAGTATTACTGGTGGCCCTGAGCCTATCCATTGACTGGGCACTGTTATATCTTCACTTTAGTAAGTCAGATTTCATCTATGTACTGTATATAATAAAATTTTTATTTTTTTTGTTTTAGTGTATATTACTCTAGTGCAGGACCCTGTTGGTTTTGGAGGAAACTAAGGGCTGTATTTGTCACGGCCTCGGTGTTGTACGCTGTGACACCTTTGCCGTACATGGCGGTTGCCAGGGGAAACGCATGGTTGTCTGCATGTGTGTTCTTTGCTCAACCTTCTCCTGGTTCCTCCTCTGTCTGATGCTGGAAGGGTTAACTCCCTGGCTGGGTGTGGTCACTTGGGTTTTATTACCTGTGGCTCCCTGGCTGGAGTCAGTTATACTCCAGCCATCGTTGGTGCTGGAGCTCTTCTCCAGTCCAGGGTGTTCTGTCTACCCAGTCCTTAAAGGGCCACCTAGTGGGATATCGATGTTCTCAGCAATGTCATCTGCGATGTCATACTGTGTGTTTCCACCTTGTCTTCCTTCCCCTCCTGGTGTGTAGTTTATGGTGTGGGTTTGAGTTAGAGGTTTGTTATACGTCTGGGTGTTTGTTTCATGTAGGTGTGTAATGGCCTGCATGGACGTTTGACGTTTTCCCCTTTTGTGTGCGTGTCCTCCGGAAGGGGGTTGGTTCTCTGAATGGGAAACTACTCTACAAGACAGTGTGCTGTCCTGCCTGAAGCTTCCGTGCATCCAATGTTTGCATGGAAGTCCGGGTAGATGTTGGTGTCGTCTTTCCATCTCTGCTGCGGCAGGTAGGCGTTGGTTGCTTCTAGTGTTCTGTTGCTACACTGTGTACTTACCTGCCGTGCATTTGCTGCATTCTGTCTTTCTCCCTGTCAGCTACTGGGCCTCTGGAGATGCCTGCCATCCGTGGTGATGGATGAACAGGAGGTCTCTGCCCTGTCACGATGTTGAGGGCGATGCAGGGATTCCTAGACTTCTAGGTTCGTGGGTAAGAGCCCCCTTACCATTGACGGCGGCTCATACTGCCAGGAGACTAGGGCTATTTAAGGGAAGCTTTAGGAGGTGACCAGCTCCCTTTTCCCTGCCTATGGCCTAGTAATTGGCGACATTGTACGGTGGGGAGTTTCCCCCACTCCATACCGTGACAGTATTACACCAACAGATTATCTGACAGATTTTCTGACCAATCATTGTTTAGATAGCCAATTACACACAGATCTTTTGTTATACACGCCAACTATTGGTCTGATTGGACAGATATTGGTCAGATAATCTGTTGGTGTAATACAGGCCCTAGGTACTTCTAGCTACTGATACACTAGGGCTACAGATGACTACAGATGATTGTCCACCCAGGCAGTGCCACTGAAGTCTTCCATGTACTGTGTATTCGCAAGAGGTCTCCTATTGTGGTTCCCATTGAGACCACCTGGTTTCCGAGGGTCTTTCTCTCAGGAAAACCCACAAGTATCTACTCTTGGTGTGGAAACCACAATGTACGGTAGATATCTAGTAATATCATTGAAGACAATGGTTATCCATTGCTTGTCTAGTTCTCCAAAGCTGACCTATTGGACACATCTCTCAGTTTTTGCTTGTGCCGGATTATCCCAATGGGTGAACCCCTCTTTCTACTATCCCTCATATAAACAATACAACAATAATGGGGTTCCTTACGCTGCCATCGCTGCACGGTTTCAACTCTTTCCAGAAAGTCTGCATCTGCGTCAAGTCTATCTTGTTAAGTGGAATTGATACTTCTCCTATGGGGTCATTCCGGCTGAATCGGTCATAGTCCAAAACCTGGAGATATAGTACTCTCTGCACGACCTTCTCATATGGAAATCCTGCAAAACATGAAAAGTCCAGGGTTACCTTCTGTATCTGAAGTTCTCAGTCTAAAACAATAGCGATCACCCGAAAAATACAGGTGCAAAATATGAAGGTCTACGGTACATTACCTGACATTTAGCAAATTTGACATATTGAGTAGCTTATCAGGAACTGTACCTGCAATGTAAAGGCATATGTACAGGGTATATTATGGCTCCATCTTGGTCAGAGCCGTAATATGGAAGCCATAGAAGTACATAGCGTCCTTCATTGTATCACTACTATATTACACAGGTTGGGTTACATACAACAAAAACGTGTTATGCCCCATCAGATGGTGTGCTGTATGGAGATTTTTTTGACGGCTCCATGTATGCGGTACCTGAAAAATGATTGTTTGTTAGTACATGGAGTCCGTTACGGCATTATAGCTTGGAGTCATATGTGATGTTCTGTGCCGCCATATAGCCTTTGTCTCATGTGCATGAGTCCTTACAGCTCATTCTCCATCGGATGTCATAATATGGGGCTGTTCTCTCCTAGGGTTAGGCCAGTCAGGTTTCCTGATGCTCTTTTGGAAGCCAAAATCAAGAGTGGATCATAAATGGAGATATGACTTTTCCTCTTTTTTGAATTTACTCCTAGTTTTGGCTACCAAAATTGCGTCACGAAACCTGACCTTTTGGCTGTACCCCTAAAAGCATTACTTTTAGGCAAAAATAAGGCCATTTAATACTGTAATCATATTTATATAGCAATATAATGGAATAATGGATGGTACTTTGTCTGTCCTGTCCTTTAGGGATTATTTTATAATGTCATTTTTTAACATAGTTTTATGATGTATTAATAAAGATGTATTTATTTTTTTCAGCTATTTTTGGCTTAGTGTGGCTTTTGTATTTTTGGGGGCATTAATAGCACCACGTTAGTTTCTTTAAAGGGGTTGACCCGTCTCATACATTGGCAAAATATTGCTAGGATATGTCACCAATGTCTCATAGGTGGGGGTCCCACCTCTCTAAAACAGAGCTCGCAGAGTGAACGAGAGCTCTTTTCGCATGCGCAGCCATCCTCCATTCATTTTTATGGGAGAGGCGCGCTCAGCTATTTTCAGAAGTCCTATAGAAAGGAATGGGAAGCGCACCACGCAAGTGCGGCCACTGCTCCTTTAATTTCGATGGGGCTGACGGAAATAGCCGGACAAGCACTCGGCTATTTTTGGCAGCCCCATAGAAAGGAATGGAGGGTGGCTGCGTATGCGCTCTGCTCTCATTCATTTTGTGGGCTCTGTTCTAGAGATAGGTGGGATCCCCACCTATCAGACATTGGAGGCATATCCTCACGACGTACCACCAATGTATGAGATGATACAACCTCCTTTAAATAGAAGCTTTAAGTCCATGTTTGATCGGTTAAACTCCTAGGGAGCGGCTAGATGGTCAGGTTTCTTGATGCCGTTTTGGAAGCCAAAATGAGGAGTGAATCATAAAAGGAGCAAAAGGAGAGATACAACTTCTCCTTGTTTTTAAATTTACTCCTATTTTTGGCTTGCGAAACTGCATCAGAAAACTGAACATGTGGCCGTACCCCTACTTTTAGGAAAGAATATCTATGAATATAATAATAATCTTTATTTATATAGCGCCCACATTATCTGCAGCGATATCTATTTTTAAGTCTGCATTAAAGGCTCCACTGGCAGTCCCATCCGATTCTTGCCGGCAAAATGACAGAAACCGGAATGAAAGGCCATCAGGTGCGATGGGGATCCACTATCCAGCCTCTGTTGTATGTAGTCACGAAGCGCATTTCTTTGTAAGTAGTGGGTGCAATGACAGGGAGCGGTGATTGCGCTTACCCCCATCATTGCACCCCTCAGATGATGCATTTATCGCTGATAGCGGCATCTGACAGCAATAATACAGTGTAAAATAAAAACTACCTCCTCTGTTTGAGCGCAAAGAGCCGGCCGCCGCCATCTTGATTGAAGATCTCGCACGAAATCCTGTGCGTGGTGAAGTATGAAGCCACCATGGCGGCTGACGTGACGTCATCACGTCAGCCGGCGTGGTGACGTCATATGTCACCACGCACGGGATTTCGTGCAAGATCTTCAATCAAGATGGCGGCGGCCGGCTCTTTGCACTCAAACGGAGGAGGTAAGTATGATTTTTTTACATTTTTTACCGCCATTCAGGGAAAATCGATTCGCTATCCAGAAGCACGAGGAAATTCAACTTTACTGCAAATCGAATTTTCGGATCGAATTCCACTTTGTCCGGATCAATTCGCTCGACACTACTCATGACTGTAGCAAAGGTGGTCGTGTAGTATATATAAAAAAATTCCGAGACATTGGACTCGAAGTTTACTTAGAAAAATGTCACACGTAGCGTGAGGAATAAATAAATACAATTTCTATACATATGTCTATACAATGAGCTCTCCATGACGGAAGCTTAAAAGCATTTTTAAAATGTCAAAGGAAATTTCCTTTTCTACATAAAAATTTTCACCCTCAGCAGTAAAAAGCACTAAGTGACAAACAAATCCCATTATATTTTAGCGGATCATTTTGATCACGGTCGTGCCACTGTGTTCTATTCTTCTCTACAATTTGAAGTTTAATGTTGTGGTTTGAATATTTAAAGGGGTATTCCAGCTCAACACAAGGCTCTCCTTTGGCCTGCAAATGTGTTTTAAAAAATGAAATAAATAAAACCACCTATTCTCATCTTGCCGATTCCCCGCCGCTGCCGATCTGACAGTGCCTGGGTCTCTTCTGTCCTCCACTTCCTGCTCCTGTTCTTGACACGGCAGGAAATGGCTAGGAGTCCTCCTCAGCCAATCCCTGGCTGCGGCAACTTATCTGCATCCAAAAAATTTCCCGCCGTGTCGAGAACAGGTGCGAGAAGTGGAGGACAGAGGGGACCTGTGCACCGTTAGAACGGCAGTGGATCTGTAGGGATCTGAATATAAGCTCCTTATACTTTTTTATCCATTTGCAGACCATGGAAGAGCTTTTGTATTGTGGTGGAATACCCTTATAATCAAATATATCCCCATTGATCAGAAGGATCATTTCAATCCGTAAAAAAAAATATCAATTAGCTACCGGGCTATTCAATAAAACATGTCTGTATAGCGCCACCTGCTGTTTGTTATTTTTCATATTTTTCAGTCCACCTCACTGAGGTGGTCACACGTGCTCTGTTTAAATCTTCAACTGTCACCGGCCATAAGCTCTGTTAGAAGCTGTTGCAGTTACAGGGAAAGGCCTACAGCAGAGAGGACCCCTCCCCCCCCCCCCCCCCCAAAAAAAAGACCCCCTTTCCCAGAGCTGCCAGCCTGAAATTAATCTAGCAGATGCAATGGATGTGGAGATCTCTGGATCCATGTGAGGTAAAGGGCTGGTTCTAGCTTTCTTAGAAAGAGATTGTCATGCACTATACAATGTCCATCAATCACAGCGTAATCCATAATCCATGTAATATTCTGAATCCTCCCTTTGTACTGATTAACTGTACAGGGTTTATACATTCCATTGGCCCATACTGTATGCTGCTTTTGGTGAAGAGCCATAAAACGCAGACATCAGCCAAAGTGGAACATGAACTGAGTTCTTCTGCTTCTTTGTTCTAGTGATCAATGGGGGATCTCTGTACTTTTTCTTTAAAACAGTAACCCTTTTAACCCTTTAACGACATTCACCATACATGTATGGCGGATGTCCGGTCTTTAAAGATGGCGCCCGTCCAGAGCGGCATAGCTACCGGGTGCCGGCTGTTCCATACAGCAGACACCCGCAGCTAATGTCTGCGATTGGCAGTTAGTGCCGACCATGGACATTTAAGCCCTCAGATGCCGTGGTCAAATGTGTGTGACCATGATGTCTGAGAGGACTTGAACTCAGAAGTGCAGGCTTCCAGGGGAGGAAGTGCCCTGAAATCGCAAAACGCTGTGTCAGGGAGGGGTTAAAGAGATCTGTTCTCACAATAGGCTATTAGTATTTCATCTGTCAGGATCCAGCCACCATCCTCTTTAGTCTTAATACAGACACAGCCCCATACGTATAGTTGTGGCTGTGGCCGGTATTTCAGCTCTGTTAGGTTCACTTGGATAATCAGCACCAATTAAAGGGGTTATCCCATGATTAATCTAAAAAAAAATGAAAATCAGACATCTTATAGGACAAGCTCTTTCTAACAAAGCTAGAACCAGCCCTGTACCTCACATGGATCCAGAGATCTCCCCATTCATTGCTATACTAGATTTATATCAAGCTGACAGCTCAAGGGGAGTGTCCATTCTGCTGCAGCTCAGGGGGCGTGTCCACTCTGCTGCAGCTCAGGGGGTGTGTCCATTCTGCTGCAGCTCAGGGGGCGTGTCCATTCTGCTGCAGCTCAGGGGGCGTGTCCATTCTGCTGCAGCACTCTCCCTATCATAGCTCAAGAGGCAGTTGAAGGATGAAATTGAGCATGTGCGGCCTTCTCAGTAAGTCAGAAAAGGAATAAGAAAAAGAACAAACAGCAGGTGGCGCTATACAGATACATTTTGTATTGAATAGCTCACTGGTTATGCTACATTTTTAAGTACATGGACTTACAAAAGTATTCAGATCCAGGTGCTGATTTGAAAACTGTGGAATATCTTTTGTGGGACAACCCCGTTAAGGATCTTATGTGGATTTTTTTTCTATGGGATGCTCTATGCTCTGTGTATTTCCCTGTAGACCCTGTCCTCTTCTTACTACTATTTGCATGTGTTACAGTATTTTGATAATAGTGCAGTTCTGGAATTCTACTGACGGTTCATGAACCAGGAAGCTCAGGATTGACAGTTCATAAGGCTGTGGGAAGACAAAAATAGTGAGCTGAAAAAGGTAAGAAGGATTTACTCACAAAACTTAGACGTGATGCATCTTTGACTGGGTGTCTGTATGTTTGTGTGTGTGTGGGAAGGGGAGACGCATCTGAATCTTAAATTATCCAAGGTGAGGGATCCATTTAGCATGAAAATATGGGAATACGTTCATAGCACTGGTGCCTCCCTCTAACAGATCATGGCTCTGCACAGATACCTCACAACTTATGCTAACGAAAATGCAAATATTTAGAAACTGCCAAGTGTCTCTGAAAGCAAATGATATAATGAAATAATCCTAATAATGCAAACACTTAAAGGGGTATTTCCATCACAGACAATGGGGGACATATCGCTACGATATGCCTCCATTGTCTTGTAGGTGCAGGTCCCACCTCTGGGACCCACACGTACACCGAGAACGGAGCAGGGAAGGTGGCGGAGGGTGCACTACGCGTGCGCAGCCGCCCTCCGTTCATTTCTATGAGGTCGCCGAAAATAGCCGAGCGCTGGCTCAGCTATTTCCATCAGCGCCATAGAAATGAATGAGAGTGGTGGCCGTGCAAACGCGGTGCGCTCTCAATCACTTGTAAGGGGAGAGCGGACCCGGGGTTTCTCCAGCCACCACTCTCCCCGCTCTATTCTCGGCGTAGGTGGGACCCCCACCTATCAGACAATAGGGGCATATCCTAGCAATATGCCCCCATTGTCTGTGATGGGAATAACCCTTTAAGGTGCATTTACACAGGCCGAGAATCAGGCAGATTTTTCGGGAACGCGTCACGACCATTCATTCCTCTGAACGGTCATCTGGCCATGTGAATGTGCTGCCGATCACCCGATCGGTTCATCGGTGCAAGCAAAGTCTCATGTTACAAGTTATATTGAACCAAAAGTTAATAAAATTCACCAAAAATAAAATAGCACACATTGTAAATCCTTGAGAAGATCAATATTAGCCCCTGGTCACACTAGCATATTGGCTTCCATTTAATACGGAGCCATGGCTGTTTTATAGGATCGTGTGCACAATGCAAGGACCCTATGTAATTGCACACGGTGTCCCCATGGGTCTGTATTATGAAGCTGCAGAGCACTCCATGCACCACTGTATGGTTCCTCAGGGAGGATGGCTTCTAGTTAGGAATACCGGCTTAATGGGCATCTGTCAGCAGTAATGGCGACGCCCCCGTTTCTCCTAGAGGCTCATTTGCATATATTAAAACATCATTTTTCTCAGCAGTGTGAACACATATGAACATGGGACCAACACAGATGTCTTCAGCTGCCAAGCGCACATGTAACAGGTCAGCCACCGTCATAGGGACAAATCTGCTGACAGATGCCCTTTAAGCAATTTTCTAATATCTCAACCTTTCAATGAAGCTTAATTTTAAGTTTATTGAAGAAATTCCTCTCTATGGATCCTAATAATTCGGTCAATAACCATAACATCTTTGGTAGCAAAGTACAGCTGGGGCATTGTAACCCTTCATCCCCTCCGCCTTGTGCATCTCACCCTCAAAGAGGAAGGTCTCGTTCCAATGTGGGTTGAGGTTTTTCCTCTTCACCTTGGTCTCCAGCTTGTGCTTCTTGTCTGGCAGTAAATAAATCTTCACAAATGGATCACTGGTTCCACTGAAGTCCTTGGCTGGTAGCTCCTGTGCCTTCATGATCTTAACAGTGAGAGTAGACTCTTGGAAATTGTAGCCCACGCTGAACTGAATACGACCAAGAGTTTCTCGTCCTGAGGTGTCATGACCATCTTCTTCATCTGACCCTGGAGACAACTATAAGAAAAAGAAAGCAGTTTTAGCTTTGAGACTAGCATCTCAAATTGTCCTGATACATAAAATATGGAAGTGGGGTTAAAGAAGGCTTTGCAACATTCCCTGCTTCCACCAGATGGCAGTAAGAAAATGTGGCTTGAAGATCATCTTATTTTCAGAATGAGGATACTCAGAGGTCATGCTAGTGCCTGGGGCGCATACTCCTCTTACCTAACCCCACAGTCTTAGGTTTTCCAACATGTATGCCTTCATACAACCGGATCTAGCACATTATGCATTTTTGCATTCTTTTAAGTAACATCGCTCAATTTTCTTCACTGTCTAATGGGCCTTCCATGATGCTTATGACAACAGCAGAGGTCACTGTCACATTATTGCAGCCCTACTGATGTATGGGATTCATTATATAACGTATCAGTGTAAGGGGGAGAGGATCAAGGTCAAAACTCTACAGAATGTAAAAAGAACCTTATCCAAAATGATCATTTGGTTTTGTTAAAATTTGTGACTATCTTTCACTAATTTTACACATTTTGACATTTATATTGTTATTTTGACCCTGCTTGTATCTCCTATAGCAGTGATGGCTAACCTCCGGCACTCCAGCTGTGGTGAAACTACAACTCCCAGCATGCTCTATTCATTTCGATGCAGTTCTGAGAACAGCCAAGCAAGTGTACATCTTGGGAGTTGTAGTTTTACCACAGCTGGAATGTTGGAGGTTAGCCATCACTGTCCTATAGCCTATACTTTTGCTACTCAGTTGAATCTGTCAGACACACATCCTTCAAAGACTCATGGTCTTTTATCGAATGTGTTGACCATGGGCGGTTGAGTTTTCAGCATGATATGGGGAAATGTAGGTATGAGTTGCTAAATAGATCTGATGATCAGAGGTTTGTACAATTTCGTGACATTTTCCAAAATATTGCAATGTCACTGTGGAGGTCGACAAGGATGAACTGACCCTTCGATAGCAATGTGTACATATTTGTACATTACCCAGTTCAAGACCACCCATTTTACGCTAGTTATGTCTAGACACGTTTTAATTTTTTTTTTTAATTAATACAAAAAAATATAATGTTTTTACTATTTAAATAATGTTTGCATCTTTTTTGGGCGGATCTTTATTTTTATGTCATTTATATTTTAGTATTTTCTGTTTTTATTTTTTTAGACTAGGGAGATGTTAAAGAAAGGGAAAATATGTTAATTTAAATTTTTTCCTCCTTTTTAAATTGTGTCTCTTTACTGTTTTTATATAGGATATATATGTTTTTTTGTCGCTGGGGGCGGGGCTAGACAATGCGGTGTGAGCTATTGGTGGCATTCTTCTTTTTTTATATTTTTTTTATTTGGTCTTTATTTGTTTTATTTTATGCATTGGCCTACATTTACGAATACTATCTAATAGTAAGACAGGGTAAACTTAGGCTACATTTACATCTCTGTCATGAAAAAGGAAAAAGGTAATTTTTCATTTATTTCATTTTTAAATTAAAAACGATTGAATTGGCCAATTAGGGGAACAGGAACAGGGAAGGAAGGGGCCAGGCCAGGCTGCGCTGCCCATGTGTGGACTGCAGGCTTTTCCAGTCAAACTGGCATATTTTCAATAGTCACACAAAACCTTTGAGGGGGTGGGGTGGTGGGGCGGTGGGAGATCGAACATTACATTATTTTTATATTGCTGATCTGGGTCGGCTAAGACCCAGCAACTCCTGCAGTTATCCAACAATCACATGCATGCTAGGACCAGAGCTGGAGGTGTCATGGAGGCTTCTTGAACTTTATATAAGTGTTACTTATACAGTTGTCACAATGTTTATTACCGTCCTGGTCTTCTCTATGGAGAGTCAGGCATTCACCGACAACCGACTCCCCTCTCCTGCACAGAAACGTCCTTGCAGAGTTATGTACTAAAGGTGTAATAAAGAGACGCTCTTTGTAATTGTTGCCCCTACATCAAGAGAAGAGGAGGCTGAATAGAGGACCCCCAATCTATTAATCTAGAATTACCTAATAAAATATATGAAACTGGGTTTCCTAACCTAAACAACTGCTTTAGCACAATACAAGGTGTCACACAAATGCTTTTATGCAGCTGCATCTAAGTTAGTTTTCTCATAAGCACTTGAGATGTAAATTTCCTTGATTGCAGTAAGAGTGCGTTGGATCTGTCTAGATTTTATCCTTCACATTAGTACATTACTGGGAACATTTTTTATGTGCACACAGAAATTCTGCATAAAAGGCTCTCTTATTTTGTATAAAATCCATCTGTGAAAAGTGATGGCCAACTGTGTCTGAAAATGGAAGAGCTTCCATGTTTCTGGTTGTGTGACCTTTAATGGATAGAATCAAATGGAATTGTAATGACATTAGTTCTGCAATGTGAACAAGTAAGATGTGGATAGGGTTAAAAATCTATTTGTGAAGTACACCAAGTGTAGCAGGTAAAGAAATTGGACCTTCAGTTTGGAGAACATTTCCTTTCAGTGCTATGCAAAACTTTTAAAGAGACTGTCCTTCAGGAGCTGGTTACTGCAGCGCTACTCCCATTGGTTTTGGTGGGAGAGAAGCTGCAGTAACCAGCTCTGTCCACTATGCAGCAAATGGAGCTGTGTAGTTCTGGAGCTTATTTTAGGAGCCGCTACTCCCAAACAGCTGATCGTTGTTTCGGATTCCCGCCGATCTGATATTGATGGCCTATCATCATGAGGATGGAGCATCAAAATAAATAAAAAAACTGAGAACTCCTTAATATGGCAGAACACATCTACTGTTTATAAAGGTGATATCCCATCTACGACTCTCCAGCTATTGAAAAACGACAACTCCCAGCATGCCAGTTCTGTACTTATCTTTCAATGGCCACCACTCCACCCAAACTCCTGTACAACGAGGGGCTTGTGACCTCCGTTCTAGTGATCGGTGGAGGTCCCAGTGACAAAGACCTCAGCGATCAATTATTTATCACCCACTCTGTGGTTGAATGCTTTTCGTAGGATAATCAGTTGCAGCGGCACAGGATGGCCAGACATATGAGATGACGGCCGGTGCTCCGCTATTTCCTTAACTCTCACAGCAGTGAATGGGAGCTCTGCAAACAATGTAGCACAGGAGGCTCTGCTGTTTCCATAAATCATGTAATACTCAAACAGTATAGCTCCCACTCACGCTATGAGAGTTATGGAAATAGCAGATTGCTAGCCACTCAGCCATTACCACGACTCCGACCCAGTCCGGTGCTCACTGTGGGTTATTTCTATTTCGTCCATGAAAGGGCCGAGATTGGACAATTCCTCTTAGAGTGGTTGTGTCATCTCTTACATTGGGGCATATCGCTCGGATATGACCCCAATGTCTGATAGGTGCAGGTCCCATCTCTGGAACCCACACCTATCTTTAGAACGGACCCCGTGGCCGCCCTCCATTAGTTTCTATGGGAGTGCCGAAAAGTACCGAAAAGTTTTTGGAAGTCCTATTGAAATGAATGTTAAGCGCACTAGACAAGCGTGGCCACCGCTCCATTTACTGCTATGGGGCTGATGGAAATAGCAGAATCAGTGCTCGGCTATTTTCAGCAGTCCCATAGAAATAAATGGAGAGCGTGCGCGAATGCGCGGTGCACCCTCCTTCACTTTGCTGGCTCGCTTCTAAAGATATGTGTTGGTCCCAGAGGTGTGACTTGCACCTATCAGACATTGGGGGCATATCCTAGCAATATGCCCCCAATGTATGACATGACACAACCCCTTTAAGCACTTTGCTGCATTTTTATTCTGTTATTATGTTCCTAATATTTGGATACCACATAATATACCATAAGGGTCCATTCACACGTCTGTAGAATGGGTCCAGATCCGTTCCGCAACGTTGCGGAACAAATCCGGACCCATTCATTCTCTATGGGGCCGGAATAGATGCAGACAGCACACAGTGTGCTGTCCGCATCCGCATTTCCGGAGCGTGGCCCCGATCTTCCGGTCCACGGCTCCCGAAAAAAAATAGAACATGTCCTATTCTTGTCCGCAATTGCGGACAAGAATAGGCAGTTCTATGGGGGTGCCGGCCGGGTGTATTGCAGATCCACAATACACTACGGGCGTGTGAATGGACCCTTAGGGAGGGATGAATGTACTGAACAGGGCACTAAACAAACTATGGGAGAGTTCACATCACCATTACTTTTCCGTTCTTCTGATCCGTCAGAAAGAATAACAGAAAAATTAAGAAAATGGATCCTGTAAAACAAAAGGATCCTGTGCATCAGCTAAAGAGGTTATCCCATGACTAATGTAATATATGAAAATCAGACATCATATAGGACATGACAATCTGTTTCTAGCAAAGCTAGAACCAGCCCTGGACCTCACATGGATCCAGAGATCTCCACATTCATTGCTCTACTAGATTTATATCAAGCTGACCGCTCAGGGGAGTGTCTTTTCTGTTACAGCTCAGGGGGTGTGTCTCAGCTCTCCCTATCACAACTCAGGGGGCGTGTCCATGCTCTCCCTATCACAGCTCAGGAGGCAGTTGAAGGATTAAATTGAGCATGTGCGGCCATCTCAGTGAGCAGGTCAAAGAAATAAGAGAAAAACAGCAGGTGGCGCTGTACAGATAGATTTCGTTGAATAACTCAGTAGCTATAATACATTTTTAATTACACCCCATTACAAAAAAAATCTGATCCAGGTGCTGGTTTGAAAACTGTGGCATATTCATGGGACAACCCCTTTAAGGAGATTTGCCATCTGTTTGAGCCATTTCTGTCTGAGATAGTTTTTTATTGGACAGAAAAAAAACTACATGCAGGACTTTTTTTCATAAAAAAAAAAAAGGGATCTCAGATGGAAATGGCTCAAACAGATGCCAAATGTCCATAACTGATGCATAGGATCCGTTTTTTTACAGGATTCCTTTTTTTTCTTTATTTTTCTGTTATTCTGACGGAAAAATAACAGTAATGTGATCTCTCCCTAAAGGTTCATGCATACGCAAATTGCAGATCTGCAAAACACAGATACAGAATAGAAAGGCCGGCCCATAATAGAACAATCCTTCCCTTGTCCGTAATGAGCAGAGTACCTTTGTAGCTGGTTCCTACACTGCCCTGAATATTGTAGGCTTAAGTAAGTCCAAAGTGAGGCAATATATTTAGTGACGGGACCCATCTGCGGAAGCCACCTTGACGCCTGGTAGATGGGCCCGACACGTATGTGCGCTAAGAGCTTCCATTATTCATTTATAGTCAGTATTGTACCACTTTTATCTAGAATGACCCCCATTTCTTAGCTCTATTGTTTGTATATATAACGGTGTGCAGCCATTTTGTTTTTTGTAATTATGTTTGCTTCATGGATATGCACCTGTGATTCTGAAGGTTCTAGTCTAAATTTTCTTGCAATAAAAGGACATATTCTTTTTTTTTTTGGCCGAACATGCGGACATATGGACACAGAACGGAGTTTGTTTTTTTACGGCCACACTGAAGTGAATGGTTTTGCATATGGGCCATAAAAAACCGGAACGGATACAAAAAAAAATATGTTCGTGAGCATGAGCCGTAAGGCAGGCCCTGCACGTCTTTGCAAAACATGGTTTAGGCGCTCACCATAGAAAGACACGTTCAACACTAAATGCATTTGTCTGGAGCTAGATAGACCTATTTTTAGTGTAGACATATGCCCTGGTGAGAGGAAACGTGAAAATGAAAGCGCTGGAAGAAAAACACAGCAACAATCTCGATAGCTTCCTGGTGTGAATGAATGGGACATAACGTTAAATTGTGGTGGATCTGGAGCTGAGTGCAGACACTTAGAAAGCAGAAGATGCAGATTCTGACACATTCGTCTTTACTCTTAGATTGCTGTGATAACCTCTGTTCTAATGACATCTCATATAAAGGATCAGGACTGCACCATCCATGCCGACATCAGTGAGACATCGGCACCTACTCTTCTGTTTCTGATGTGTGAAACATAGCATATCACTAACACTTAAGAAGCTTGACACCATGAGTGAGACATGTGTCACTTAATATTACCTCCGTCCAATTAGTTTTACTATTTACGACCATTCCCGTCGCAATGTTCTTACAATACTGACCAGTATAAACTGGCGATGCAGCATATCTATCATTGAGATGACCTCAGTGACTCTTATGGCTGTGTACAGAGCAGGACTGGTCTACCAGAATAGCAGAGGTTCCTCTGGTTAGGCCCAGGCTCTGACATCTAATGGTCCAGAAGAAGACAACCCCATTCGGAGCTGACTTTGCAGACAGAAAAATGCCAATCGAGACAGCACTCTAGTTAAAGGATGGGGTGTATGCATGTCTTCTCTGGTGTATGCATGAAGAAGGCTTTGTATAGCTGTAATGTTGCATCTCTATTAAAGGTCACTATCATTTGCATTTAGGAGTGCTATCTCCATCACTTGTGTTTTTGGTCTGATTTTGGAGACAAACAGTTTAGATTATGATTTAGAGCAGGGATGGTCGACCTGTAACGCCCCAGCTGTTGCAAAACTACAACTCCCTGCATGCCCTTATAGCAGTAGGCTGTCCAGGCATGCTGGGAGTTGTAGTTTTGCAACAGCTGGAGGGCCGAAGGTTGAGCATCCCTGATTTAGACTATGATTTTTATGAGTTGATTCACATATATGTCCTTAGTGGATATAGTCATGTTCTGAATAGATAGAGGATGAGCCCTCAGAATAATGCAAACCTTCATAATTAGATGTGTATATGCCTGGGGCAAACATAAAGGAGAGTAGGCCAAAGTGGGGTGTTCCCCTGGTTCTGGCTCACGTGGCTTGGTAACTGGGTGGCTGTACTTGGCTATCTCTGGCAGCCCCATGGAGATGAATGGACTGGTGGTGGCATGCTTGACCATGCTCCATTCAAATGGGGGACAATGGTCTCCCATTCTTATGAGGGATGGAACCCCCATTGATCTAACAGTTAAATGCAGTGGATAAGAGATAACTTGTTGTAAGTGGAATACCCCCTTAATGAATCAAAAGTATTTTTTTAGTTTTGCTTTAGGCACTGCAGGCTTTACGATGAAGTATATTTTAGGTAACCATCTGATGATTACTGTTAAAGTGTGACTGTCGTTTCAGGTAATTTTTCAGAATAAACTGATTTGTGTGTACGAGGAATAACACTATTATTGGCCATTATATGACTTGTATCTGGCATTGTTTGGCAGTTTTTCATCTGCAAGAGCTGGGGGGTGGCCACTTGCTGGTTTCATGTTCTGCTCCCTAACTCACTGTAGTAAACCCTCAAGGCAGCAGCCGTAATGGATGAGATTATGCAGCAGAACTAAGCAGTTTACACGGGAATCCAGAAGTTAAATAAGACAGAAAATCTATTAACAAGCTGAAGTTAGTCTCTCTACCTCTGCCTGCCTGCCTGCAGCAGCCTTCCCTTATTCTCCTCCTCCTCCCCTCTCCATAGACTTCTATGTAATCTGATCCTTCAGTGAGTAGGCGGCCCGTCTTCTCTAAAGACAGATCTGAGCAGTGAATTAAGAGTTAGCAATAGCGGAAGGGAACAGGAGTCTTATAAAAGAAGGAAGCACCTTTTTGAGATGAGATATATTACAATGTTTCACATATCTTCCAGTACTATCTATTTAACTTACTTTTCATGAGTTGGTCTCATCTGAGGTGTCGCTGCCATCTTTTGTTTACTAATTTTTAAAGATACTGATATACTTAATAAAGATTCTGATGAATCCTGGAACTTATGCCAAGGAAAGTCTGGATCCCTGCCGGTTGCCACTATAGTCAATGGGCTTTAGTGGCAAATTGCCGTATCCAGCTAGGCCATATCCAAAAAACTCTGGCAGGCTGTTCGCTGCTGGAAGGAACAGCTTGCCGTTTTTCTATGCCGCATATGTGAAAGTAGCCTTACAGTGACAGCTGTCATTCCTAGGGCTGTGCCGGGTCTAGTTAGAACCAGAAGCTAGAACCAGAATCCTGATGATCATGATGCTCACAGTCAGAATAAATACAATGGTCATTGAGCCCTCTGTATTCAAGACTAGAGAGGCCAGAACTTTAAAAAAATAGCTTCTGCCTTTTCTTCAGGGTCCCTGGAACCAGAGGACGCTTCATTCACTCGGGCAGCAGCCTTAAACCCGAGCTTTATATATAAGATGCGTGGGTTGGGCCACCCACCATATATATATATATAAGGCAGTTAGATATTAAGCAGTTAAAAGGGTTGTCCCACGAAAAATATTCTACAGTTTTCAAACCAGCACCTGGATCGGAACACTTTAGTAGTTTACTGAGATATTCAATAAAATGTATCTGTATAGCGCCACCTGCTGTTTGTTTTTTACTTATTTCTTTGTCTTACTTACTGAGATGGCCGCACATGCTCAGTTTCATCCTTAAACTGCCTCCTGAGTAATGATAGGTAGAGAGCTCCTGCATAATGGAGACGCCCCTTGATCTGTTAGCTTGATATAAATCTAGCAGAGCAATGAATGGAGAGATCTCTGGATCCATGTGAGGTACACGGCTGGTTCTAGCTTTTGTTAGAAAGATTTTGTCATGTACTGCATGATGTATTGTACTACATGATTTAAATTTTTTACATTAGTTTCAGGATAACCCCTAGTATGAGCCACAAGAATACAGGGCTACCTTTGATCTACTGTCCACTGCATAGCATTGCCAAACAACCATTTAATGGGGCGTAACTAATAAAAAGCTGGGCAGAGAGGAGCTTCCTGGCTCCAGATCCTAGGGTGGTAGAAGCCTAAGAACAGGTGCCCTAGTACCATCTCTATAAGGCCCCATTTACTTGACAGTATTCATTTTTGCAGACTGCAAATTGCGGATCTGCAAAACAGGTATACCGACCTTGTGCACTCCGCATTTTGCAGATCGGAGCCTCTGGCCCTTGGTAGAAATGTCTATTCTTGTCTGCAAAATGGACAATAGGACATGTTCTTAGCAAAAAATCTGGATTGGATGCAGACTGAAAAGATGGTTGTGTGACTGGGGCCTTATACTTTTGGTTAATAGACATCAGCATTTAATACAGAATAGACCTGACTGCATTAAGCCATTTATAATGGAGCATCTATGTTTTCCTCGTCTGTTATCCTGGAGATATGATATCCTGGAAACGGTACTTGCTCATATCTGTTCTTCTCCCATTGAAGTTCACAATATAATAAGGCACACAGGGCATAACATAGGATCCCAGTGGCAGTTATATACAGAGAGCGTTCCCTTATTTTACTGAGCAGAGATGAAAAAAAAAAGACATAGCACTGGAGATATATTTAGCAAAGTTACAAAACAAATTTCAGTAGATGAGTAGTTTGTAGCGTGTACTCAGGGGCAGCTCAGAGGTGTCAGTGCTTAGCTACAGTTTTAGAATGCTGGGAAGAATGTGAAAAGATCCAGTTAATAAAGTTTGACACACAAGAAATGATTGCATTTTCAGAAATGAGGTCGGATTTTAGCGTTTTTGAGAAGAACATTGAGCATTGATGGTCTTTTAGCGTAAGGCCGCACAGTCAGGTTTTCTGATGCAGTTTTGGAAGTGAAAATCTGCAGTGGATCATAAAAGGAGAGCCAGACCATGTGGCTGTACTCTGAAAAACTATGTACACCTTTGAGGGTAATGTTTTTTTACTATTACATTATACTCATTCTGAATTTAATATTTTTTTTTTCAATTGGTCTTTATTAAACATTGTGAGCCCCTTTCTCTGTACAGCCTTGAGTTTCTCTAGTAGCAGGATCTGAATTTTCACTGAGTTCCGTCAGGCAGCTCAGCTGATGGTTCCTTATCTCTGACCCTATAAACACTCACTATAGCTCAACTCTTATCTTGCTGATAAGAATGTGGCTTAAATAAGTGTTTATGACCTTTTAGTAATTTAGAGATAAGGTTTATTAGATGACCGGCACAAAGTGAATGTATCATTCACACAGCAAGAAAAACAGTTAAACAGGTTTGCCAAGATTTTATAACTGATGACCTATCCTCCGATCAGGACCCCCACCGATCAGATACTGATGATCTATCCAGGGGATACTGATGACCTATCCATGGGATAGGTTATCAGTATATAAGTCTCGGTAAAACCATTTAACCCTTTGTGACAGAATGGCTCAATATTTTTAATAAAGAGCAGTTGAAAAAAATATTTTTAGCCCAAAATGAGTAAAATGCTACCATAAAAAATGCCCCTGAAGAAGAAAATAACCTTTAAGGTGCTGCTTATAGGAGATCTATTGCTCAAGCACATCATGGCTCATAAAGGACTACATAACATACAGACAAAGTAAGAATTAAAGATACAGTAAAGCAAGGGTTAAACAGGAGTGCTTGTTTCATAAAAGGCCTGTTATTCAGGGGGTCTAATTATAGGGGGTGCAAAGGGTGCAGTTGTACCTGTGCCGTAGAGCCCAGAAGGTTCCTCTGTTTCATCTAAGGACACCAGTGATACTTCAGGGGCCCTATATCGGATTTTGCAGTGGGTTCCAGAAGCTTTAAGTTACATCTGGGCTGCTATTCATATCAACTCAAGTGGTCTCACAATGGATCAGTCATCTTCATTAAAGAGGTTTTCCAGGACTAAGATTGATATTCTGTCCATAGCACATTTGTAAAACCCCATAGACAGAAATCATTAGGCATAAGCTTAATTACATATCATATGCTCTTTGGGTACATCTCTATAATCGATGTTCATTGCAGACCAGCAGTAATTAGGTGAATGTATATCCAATAATGGCTTTTTATGATATTTCCTAATGAGGGATAACCCACAATATGGCCAAATATGTGTCCTGGATGCGTGGCTTGTAGGATGAAAAACAAATTCTGCATCCAGTGGGTAAAAAGCTATCAATCTTCAGATATACTTTCCACAATGGCTCCTGAAATTTTGATGATAAGTGACCATCCGAAATGATTACCAACAGAGATCAACGAATCATTCAACGATTGGCTAAAAAATTTGTGTATGACATTCTGAGGTCTCCTAGAACTCATATTTTTCCTCTCCTGTTTCTCACTTTTTGCATTTTTTTTAAAAATAATTTGTGTATGACATTCTGAGGTCTCCTAGAACTCATATTTTTCCTCTCCTGTTTCTCACTTTTTGCATTTTTTTTTAAATTTTTTCCTTATCTATTTTGGATTGTTATGAAATTTGCGTCAAATCCAATTCATTTGGAATCAATTCGCTCCTCTCTAATCACTAAACAAAGTAATGCTGACCATATACATTAAATGTCAGCCAAATTCACAGATTTCAGTGGGAGCAGATGCCCATCTAATGTGTATAGGGGAGCCCTAACGTTGGACAACCCTTTTAGGGTCAAGAACGTATATTCAGTCCAATAAAAAGAACCAAACAAAGGACCAGCAGTTAAATAAGAATTTTTTGCGGACAGCCGCTCTGAAATTTTGCTAAAAAACTGCAGGCTGCCTCATCCTTTCTGACTCCCAATAATTTCAGTGGGAGGCGGGTTTTTGGTGTAATTTCAGATCACAGATTTCACAGTAAAATCCGTTGTATGAACATCCTCTAGGTCAATAGCTGTGACATTTTAATTTTTGGTATCTACTTATTGAGAAATTCTGGACACCAGGTATCAATCTATAATAATAAAATCCCTGTGCGAGTGTGCTGTGTCCGTGTGTATGTCACCAGTTTTGCACTGGGCATGCGCGGCGCGCTGCCAATCAGGACACAGCAATCCACACGGACACAGTGCTACACACAAGTTTCCCTGCAGCCTGACTGCCCATAGATACTTCCGAGGCCACAGTTCCCCGCTGCCATCTGCTCCTCTCTCGGCTCAGGAGATGCAGAGCGTGCAGCCCCCCCCCCACCCTTTCAGGGTGGCAGAGTGTAAGCTGTAATGAATGTCCAGCTAACACTCTGCTTGAAACGTCCAACATTGGTGCTGGCACCGATGTCGGACGTTTAATCCCTCCCATGCCGTGGTCCTTAGGGACTGCTGTATGGAGGGGCTAACCATCGGGCTGCTGCTCTGCCCCCCCCCCACACAACACCCCCGCCCCCCACCTTCAAGATGCCAAGATGTCAGAGCGCGAAGCACCCCCCCCCCTTCAGGATGGAAGAACGTCAGTGGGCAGAGTGTTAGCTGTAATGTACAGCTAACACTCTGCTTGAAACGGCCGATGTTGGCCGTTTAACCCTTTCTACGCAGTGGTCCTTAGTGCCCTGGCCGCGGCTCGATGCTTAAAGGGTTAATGCCCCCCAACACAACACCCCTTCAAGATGCCAAGATGCACACAGCACCCCCCTCTCCCCACCCTTTCAGGATGGCAGCGGGCAGAGTGTTAACTGTAATGTACAGCTAACACTCTGCTTGAAACGTCCGACATCGGTGCTGGCACCGATGTCGGCCGTTTAACCCCTTCCATGCAGTGGTCCTTAGGGAACGCTGTATGGAGGGGCTAACCATCGGGGCTGCTGCTCTGCTGTGGCAGTGGCCGATGCTTGAAGGGTAAACTGAGGGAGGGAGCTCCCTCCCCCATCGGCCCCGGTTGTTACCATGGCAACCGGACGCCGTCACAGGCATCCGGCTTGCCGTGGTATATCTAAGCCTGATCAGGCTGTGTGAGTTCAATACACTGCAGTACACTATATAGTACACTATATAGTAAGCCATCAGACCCACTGAATCTTCAATAACCAAGTGGGTCTGGGTCCAAATAATGTTAAAAAAAAAATGTGAAAAAAGTAAAAAAAAACTTCCTGTATCCACACATAATTGGTTAAAGATGTAAAAAATAGAAAAACACTAAACATGTTTGGTATCGCCGTATCCATAAGGACCTGATCTATAAAAGGATCATGTTACTTTTACTACACCATAAAAATAAATAGAAAAACTATGATGGAATTGCAATTTTGCCCACCGCACTTTCCAAAAAATGGTATAAAAAGTGATCAAAACAGTCATATGTATCCAAAATTAGCACCAATTAAACCGTGTCCTCATCCCACAAAAAATGAGCCCCTACATAAGCCAATCATCCAAAAAATAAAAAAAATATGGCTTTCAGAAAATAGAGACACAAAAACAATTTTTTTTTTCCAAACATGCTTTTATTAAAAAAATAAAGTTAAAAAAATTCACATCTTAGGTATCGTCATGTCCGTAACGACCTGCTCTATAAAAATAGCATGTGATCCAACCCATCTGGTGAACACCATAAAAAATGGTACCTTACATCACAAAAAGTGTAATATCAAGCAATCAAAAATCATATGCGCCCCATAATGGTACCAATCCAACCGTCATCTCATCCCGCAAAAAATGAAACCCTACCTAAAACAATCGCCCAAAAAATAAAAAAATATGGCTTTCAGAAAATGGAAACACAAAAACATGATTTTTTTTTTCAAAAATGCTTTTATTGTGTAAACTAAAATAAAAAAAATGCACAGATTAGGTCTGTAACAACCTGCTCTATAAAAATAGTATGTGATCCAACCCATCTGGTGAACACCGTAAAAAATTTTTTAAAAAATGTTCCAAAAAATACACTTTTTATCACCTTACATCACAAAAAGTGTAATACCAAGCGATCAAGGCCAGCAGTCTCAGCCGCAGCCACCTGTCAGTGCCAGCAGTCTCAGACATAAGCCACAGCCAGCAATCTCAGCCACAGCCACCAGTCTCGGCCACAAGCCACCAGTTAGTACCAGCAGTCTCAGCCACAGCCGCCAGTCTCGACCACCAGTCAGTGTGGTCAAGTTCCCTTGCCTTCCCTTGTTCTAGTGCCTGTTATTGTAACGGGCTTAATATCTTGTATGTATATAAAGATGCAAGACTCATATACCTATTATACTTATTAATATTATAGTATATTCATTGTTCAGTTCAAAGGGTTGTCCAAGTGTTTTACACTGATGATCGCCAAGGTATCTGATCGGCAAGAGTCTGACGCCCAGCTACCGCCAATCAGTGAGTGCCTCAGCCTCTTCCTATGCCAGTGAGATTAGAGGATTCCTGACCCATATGTATCTGGCCTTCCACTTGAAGTGCATGATTAGAATGAAGATCCAGTTTGTACAGTTATAGGCCTCATGCACACGACTGTTGTTTTATTCCGTGTCCGTTGTTCCGTTTTTCGTGATTTTCTGCGGACCCATTGACTTTCAATGGGTCCGTTGAAAACTCGGCTAATGCACCGTTTGTCATCCGCGTCCGTGGTTCCAGTCCTTCAAAAAAATATAACCTGTCCTATTATTTTCACGGAAAACGGTTCGAAAACCCATTCAAGTCAATGGGACCGCTAAAAAACACGGAGGCACACAAGATTGTCATCCGCGTCCGCGTCCGTTTCTTTCCTATCATTTGCATGGCAAACCTGTCTTAGATTTTTTTTAACTTTCCTTTATGTCTGGTGGTCCTCCAAAAATAAAGGAAGACACACGGAAACAAAAACAGAAACGGATCACTGAACAACGGAACCCCATTTTGCGGAACGGAACACAACAACGGTTGTGTGCATGAGGACATAATCAGACATAAAAGAGGAACTAACAACAAGATGGACAGATACCATCAGTCGTTTCGAAGGGTTGTCCTCTTAGGCCACTACCAAGAATCTCCAATGATAAGATTATGACAGTGCTTCCTAATGTCGGGGTCCCCAATAACCTTTGTTCCAGTACAAGAGACCTGCCCCATTAACGTATAATTCTGCAATAAGGGATTCAAAAATTGATTTTATAAACCAGAAAACCCCATTTCATAATATTGTCATCTAGGCACGGTCTCGTCTTCCATCTTTACTGATGTACACATTTTCCATAGGGAAGGTGGTGCTAACAAAATTGTGGTGCCCTTGCTCTAAAGGATGTTCCTATGGATAAAGTTAAAAACTTCAACAAACAATACTGTATACTATACTATCCTTCTTCAGCGTACTGTGAAATAAAATTTCGGATCAAGTAGAAGACTCATCAAGGGAAATGAGCCTTACAATATTTCAGGCTATGCAGCAGAAGCAGTGATACTATATCTATATATCAAAGCTGCCATTGTGGATGTTTTGTTGGGATCATTTTGAAGATATGTCCTCTAGGATATATTTTCCACTAGCGCCGTATCACAATATAAAATTAGAAATCCCATAGCACCTGGTTTTTTGAAAATGGGCTCTATGGGGTCTTTAACTGCAACATTATCTGAGATGTTATCGAGTAGCTAAAGTTTTCTAAAACCTTCTTTTAAAATGTTCTAAATATCCTAAAAATGATTTTTGCAATATACTTTATTAATCCATAATACATTAAGTTCTCCTACTCAAATAGGCAGCCAGCGTCCTGGATACTATCACATCTTAAAATCATTATTCTAGTACAACACTGACTTGTCAGCACTGTACTATGTATCTATGTGTATCTAATATGTATCTATGTGTATCTAATATGTATCTAAAATGTATCTATGTGTATCCAATATGTACTGTATCTATATGTCTAATATGTATCTATGTGTATCTAATATGTACTGTATCTATATGTCTATAATATGTATCTATGTGTATCTAATATGTACTGTATCTACCGTATATGTCTATAATATGTATCTAATATGTACTGTATCTATATGTCTATAATATGTATCTAATATGTACTGTATCTACTATATATGTCTATAATATGTATCTATGTGTATCTAATATTTATCTATGTGTATCTAAAATGTGTCTATGTGTATCTAATATGTACTGTATCTATATGTCTATAATATGTACCTATGTGTATATATTATGTACTGTATCTATATGTCTACAGTATAATATGTACCTATGTGTATCTAATATGTATCTATGTGTATCTAATATGTATCTATGTGTATGCTCTGCTCCTATGCCCATAAGATAGTGAATACCATAATAAAAAATAATAAAAAATTATATCTGATTGTAAAGTTCTGTGGAATATGTTGGATCTGTATAAATGCAGATTATTATATTTCGGATGCCTTCATCAGTCCATGGTATCTCAGCATGTGCCGGAGCGTGTACATGTGCAGGTGCTGCTATGCTCTGCTCGTACCAGGAGTGTGTGCTGTTGCCTTGTGTCGGTGCCGTCTCATCCCTTACCTGCCAGGCTCATTAGGAAGCAGTTGTTTTATTCTCTGTTTCCATCTGGGGTCACAATTGTGCAGATGTTATTTTTATAATGTGAGTGGCGCTCTGGGAATATTCCTCATCGTTTATGTGGCTTCTCACCAGTCAAGGAAGGGACTGGTAAAAACTGCTTCCCCTCAACGTAAAATTCTGCTGCTATCTATTTACACTGATATCTGGGGCACAGTCAAGCGTCAAAGCCGCAAGCTGGAGATATGGAGGATGGTACGGTAAAGCGGAGAAGTAGGGTTATTTGTGGGGGACAATAACAGTAATGCAGGATTATTAAGACAAATTCTCCCCGTGGGGGCTGATGCATACAATTATTGTATTTTTCTTCAGCATGCTATCTTTTTATTATTTTTTTTATGGATAACACGCTGACTCATTTCTATGGAGCCATGCACACATCCGTTTTTTTTTGCGGATCCGTGTGCCTGATCCCCAAATCTCAACCCAGAGCCTATTCTTGTCCAAATGTGCAGATGAGAATTGCACTTACTAGTGATGGGAGTGAGAAAAATACAGAACGCCCAAGGAAGCCATCCGTATTTTGCGGATCTGTTTTTTTGCAGACCGAAAAACGGAGAAAGTTGTGCGTCTGTGTTCTATGATATATTATACAGAACACGGCCTGCTTCAGATGCCCACAACACCCCTGTATCTGGAACACCTGGTTCTTCCCCAGTTCTACTAATCCAAACTTGGGTCACAATGGGGTTCCACGATGGGTGGAGGGTGCGTCTCTTAGCCATGTTACAGATAGTGTAAAGAAGCTCTCTTCTTTATTGCTGGTTCCATTTGAATACCGTATAAGAGATGTGGCGGAGCAATGATTTAGTTTAATGGATGCTGTTAAGGGTGGACTGGATGTCAGGCTCTCAATTCATTCCTAAGAGAGCCTTGATGTCTCATAAGAATATACTGTAGGAATAAATAGAGGGCTAGACTTGGGTTTGTGCCTAACGGATTGGTCTTCTGCCCCTGTCTGTGTTCTCCTAAGCAATTTCCTAAAGGCCCCTGCCTGAATATTGGGAAGATCATTGCTAACAAGCGTTCGTAGGAACGCTCGTTAGAGATAATCCGCCGGGGTAAAGGTGCTGCCGGTTACCTGATGAGCGAGCGAAACGCAAATAAAATCGTTCATGCGGTCATCTAAATCATCATTTGCAGGCAGCAGATCATGGTGTCTAAACAGCCTCTGCTGCCAGCAAACAATCATTCTGTATGGGGACAATCAATAGCATTAGTGATCGCTGCTCCCCATACTGTGGAGGAGATCATCTCCACTGACGAGCAGGTGATTATCGGCGAGATACTGGGATGAGCAGTTTACAGGTGCGTTAAGCTGATTTATGACCGAACCAAAGTCAATTTGATTATAAATTAGCTTAAAGGACCATCAAGGAGAGTCTAAGATGGTCTTCCACTCTGAAGGATTTGCTACAGGACCGCTATCTGCAGCCGCTATGTACTGTAAGGGGGTCACTTATGATTAGATATACACCATTTTTGGCATATATCTGTCCTAGATTTGGTTGCAAAGGGGATTTGCGGCCAAATCTGCGTCTTCTTCCCCTTCCAGCGCTGGCTCCACTTTTTCCGTCGGGTCCATAGAAGTGAATGGGAGTGGTGACCATGCTCCAATTCACTTCTATGGGAAGAGCGCTTGGTGGTGGCTGGACCGGAGTCCTCCAGCCATCACTTTGTCTCCTCCATTCTCAATATAGGTGCGGGTCCCAGCGGTGGGACCAGCACCTATCAGACAATGGGGGTATATCCTAGCGATATGCCCCCATTGTCTCAGATGAGAATTCTCCTTTAATAAATTACCCCATAAATATTTAGTAGCCCAAAATATATCTAAATCAATAATAAAAAATGGCCCTCAAAATGTCCATAGACTTTAACAAAATATCTTTCTCTCCCTTGCATGCTGGGGGTCATTATTCATTTTAATGGGGCTAAGCTGCAATACTAGGCACAGTCCATAGACAAGACTGTTTCTGCAGTCACTTTCTATGGCAGGGAAGGTTAATAAATAAAAAAAAAGAGGAGACATCAACCCTTGAAATGCAGACGCCAGGGCTTGCGTTTCTTTTTCATAAATGCAGGCCCGCCGGCAGTAAATACTGGGGTCATATTGCACTGATTATTTTAAGTATATTCATTTTTTATTAGCCATGCCTGCCATCTATTCACCACTCTGTGCCTGCGGAGCCCGAAGGACAAGACTATAAAGATAGTGATGTGCTGTTACAAAGCTCAGATATTGCTGCTCTGACGAGCTCGACATGAGGTCCTGCTAGCTATGATCATGCAATGCTCTAGATCTAGAATATAAATGAAACATCCAAATATTAAAGGGGTCGCCCCACGAAATGTATTCAACATTTTTCAAACTAGAACCCGGATCTGAATACCTTTGTATTTGCATGTAATTAAAAATGGATTATAGCCACTGAGTTATTCACTGAGCTCTATCTATATAGCGCCACCTGCTGTTTGCCTTTTTCTAATTTCTCTATCCTGTGCACTGAGATGGAAGGACCATCTCATTCATCATTTTCTACGCCTGTTTTAGGCTACTTTCACACTTGCGGTAGCATGCTGCGGTTTTGCCCGGCCGCCTCTTGCTTGCTGTGCCCAGACCTCTGGCCCGCCCCCCATTATAGTGAATGGGGTCAGAGCGGACTTCCAGCGGCACAGTGGGCTAACGTTAGCATGGATCCGGCAGGCTGTTCCCCCGCCAGAACAGCCTGCCCGACCCTGCTACCGCAAGTGTGAAAGTAGCCTAAAACAAGCATAGAAAATGATGAATGAGGCGGTCCTGCCAGCCCGTCCCCTTCCCCGCCCACCTTTTTAGACCTGGCATTAGTGGGGAAAAGTCGCAGAGTGCGGTGCAACTAACCCTTGTGAAATATGCCTAATATAGGCATATTTCAGAATAGTCTAAATGCAAGCTAGCTAGAAAGCTGGCCTATATTTAGACTGGCGCTGGATACGCCGAAGTTATGTAGTGGCCTGCGCCTCTTCCTAACTTCAGCGGATCCACCGCCAGATATAGGGGTTATTAAGACCGGCGTCTTAAACGGCGGTCTTAATAAATGACCCCCTATATGTACTATATGATTTTCATTTTCACATTATTCATGGGATAACCTCTTTAAGAGAAGGATATAAGTGATGTAATACATGAAACCATATTCCCGCTCTTCATCAACTAAGTCTGCGAGCAATAAAAGCCAATTACATATCGCTTCCATAGTCTTCCAATGGTTTAATTCAATGCAAGTATAGAAAATGTGATAAAAACATACGTAGTAATAGTGCAATGCATGTGGCAGTCCGGCTGCTGCACACGTTCCGTTCACTTAATTTAATTTATATAATACCGCGCCAGGAAGAAAATATCGTAACTCTAGCTGGTTGACTGTTTAGCGTACTACAATAGGTGGTGAAGGAAGATAATGTACTACAGAGAGTGGTAAATCATCAGGTAGCTGTGGGTTATTTAAACAGGCACCTCAGAGCCTGTGCTAGACTTATTTAACCAAACCCTTGCGGGAAACCTATTAAATTTTGATGACATATGACTCAGAATCCAGAGGAGACAGAGTAAATAATTGGAAGCTTTATAGACAGACTCAACTTGGAAATAATGTGACTGATACTATTAGAAATGACTGCTTAGGCCCCATTCACATCACGTCTTCAGCCTCCGTTTGATGTATACACCAGGTAAAGCTTTGGCCGTATATCTCTGTAGACTGTAGCGTATCCCACTGTATGGGCATATAGCAAGATACTGTATATCACCGATAGGCTCCCACTATAAAACAATATATACTGCGTGTTATACTCTTTTACCGAATGGAACACATGTATGCATATTGATGTATACCAGCTTGACGGAAGCTAAAAGGACACCCTATTGGCCTCTGTTAGGTTAGTGGAGCCCTAGTGATAGGCTGTGTATGCACCAGGAGCTTTTCCCCAGGTACATGCTAAGACCCTTGGTCTTCTCCACTTAGAGAGGCTGTCCAGTGGAATGCATATTTTGTATGTGGCACAGAGCAAGTTACAAACAAAAATAATTACGTGCCTCACCCATCCTCCATGGCTGTCGTTGTGATATTTTTGGGGTATTCACTCATCTCTACTTCCTGACACCAGCTCAACACACAAGAAGTACCTGCTCATCCAGCTAATGGCTGAGGCAAGTCACCGCTGTGGACATTGATTGGTTGAACAGGCATCTTCTGTCAATTCCTGTGTGTCTAGCTGGGACTAGGAAAGAGAGCAGCGGGGACCGGTATGCATCAGACCAGCAGTGGTGAAGAATCGGTGAGATGAGTAATGCTTCTTTTTTTTAGACATTCTGATTTATATAAAAATTGTAATCCTGCTGGACAACCCCTTTAAGTCTATGGGAGATATGGGGATAATTTAGAAAGTAACTCCCTCAGACTTCAGATAAGAGAGTCGCAACCATGTGTCTCCACCTAAACTTAGCTAGATAGGCTTGCTAAGCTGCTATCGGGGTATCCCCAGTTTTATGATGCATGGATGTCCTAGAACTGAGCAGTGTATAAACTATCCATATAAATAGTGACTGCCCGATAGATAGATATGATAGATAGACAGACAGACAGATAGACGTACAGAGATAGATAGATGGATACAACCTGGGTAAGGAGGATGGGTTGGGTAGACCTCCTTGGACACCAAAATGCAGGAGGCCCCAAGCACATGCCCCATAAGCCCTACTTGTAATCAAACCCTGTACACTGCTAAATCAGGGATGGTTCTACACACGTCACACCAGCTAAGTCCCATCTCTGGCTACAGTGGCGAAACCTAGGAGATACTCGCTTCCTGCGTCTAAACTTGAAAAGGGGTCCTTAGCAATCCAAAACACATTGTCCATGTGAAAAGCAATATGTAATAAAGGCTTTAAAGCTTTTTACTTTATTGGTTGTGATCCTGTGCCAGTCAGCTCTCACCTTATAGTGAGACTCAATCAGTCTACCCATTTTTGTGGTTGTCCTACTTCTCCGGTTGATTGGCCTTTGCCCACAGAGAATGACGTTAACATCGATTGTGCCACCCTCTGCTCTCGCTCCTCAGCTTTCACTGGTGGTTTACTCTCGAAGAACTGCATACTCTGTCATATACACCCCATGGGCACCTTTTTCTTGTTGGCCACTTTTGCTACACACTGCTAAGTCAGGAAAAGTCTTAGGAAGGCAATTTTAGAAAAGAAGCCATATATTGTGTTGGCCTTTACTTCATAAAAAAATTCAGACCCACTCTCTGTGTCAACATTATTGAGTTTCATTTATTTTTAAGTAGACTCTGCTTGAATTCCTCAGCCCTCATAACCCAGTATGGGATGTTTCATTATAGTAGTGCTTCCTAGTAAAGTGTATTAAATGGAATATCTATGCTGAGAGCTAATGATCTGCCCAATGACTGCGTTCATTCTTGATGTTAGTGGAATGTCATTAAGCACCTGTACCTTGCTAGGCAATGCAATCATGCTTATATAACAGCCAAGTAATAGAAGACGACTTCCATCTCCGTTGGCTCCTATGAGACCCATTTCTTTATAATCAGTTTCAGTGTCTCAAAGTTAATGAGTTAAACTATCCAGCAATGAGCTTTCTTCCTGCTGCCTGTTGTCTTCTTGGTTACGTAAAGCCTACAGACCTGTATATGAACACCGCAGAAACCCAATGCTTGACATTATTATTTGTTGTAAATATGTAGAATATGGCTTCTTGTTAACTTGAAGTGTTTGGATGATTGGCGGCAGAATGGCCAAGTCTGTTTCTGGCTATTAGCTTATTTCTGTTTGCGGTCGGCAGGAGGGTATGACCACAAATCCCCTGTGGATAATAGGATGTCCTCCTTTCCATTGAACTCTTACTTTTCTCTATATTTATAGTAATTTTTCATTCACTGCCAGCCACTGGGTCTCCCCGCTGGGGGCTGTCACATGTAATAACACTCAGGATTTCCATCTCACTACCCCCATACTGCTCCACTGAACCTGTTCCTTGAGAAACAAGGACAACGTCAGAGGGACTGTACAGTCAGTACTATAAGTCAGTACACAACGGGTCATAAATACATTGTAGTGTCTCAATATAATAATTGGAGTGTGCATCTTCCACCTCTTTAAGGTGAGAAGAAACCTCATCTAGAATAAGTAAGGAAATTGGTTCCAGTTAATGCTGTCTTGATCCACTGAGTCAATGTCAATCAGTGAATAGGGCATTTCGGAACTAATACCGCTAGATAGTGCCAGGATGAAGACGTGCCATGAGTAGACTTTTGAAATGCCTATTACATGTGAAGTTTTGAAATTCATTTATTATGTCAGAATCCTTTCTCCCAACACACCCTAGGTATATGCTTAGTCTTGGGATTCGTCAAAAGTAGTTAGTAGAAGTCAGAACTTATATCTAGCCCCAACTGTGCTTATTCTGATGGAAATTGGCTTCACCATACTAGCTATTGGTAATGCTTGAACCATTGAAAAGAAGGGTCAAAGTTATATGTGGTGTTAGGATAGCAACTGAACTATGGTAACTAGGGATTTCCATGGTTCTAATATTGATGACCTATCCTCAGGATAGGTCATCAATATGTGATCATGGTGCTCTGGCACCCTCGCCGATCAGCCGTTTGAGGGGACCTCCTCTCAGCTAACCAAGCAGAGCACTGTCCAGTGTATTGCAGCTCTTCAATGGGATTGAGCTGCTCCTAGCCACGTGACCGATTAACGTAATGTCACTGGCTTAGCGAGAGGCCACTGCGCTTATAGGAGCGCCAGGGCCTCCTCTAACAGCTGATCGGCAGGCATGCCAGGAGCCAAACCCCCACGATTAGATACTGATTACCTATCTTCAGGATAGGTCCTCAATATCATAATCTGGGAAAATCTCTTTAATTTATGCTTTTGTTAAAGAGTAAAGTAATAGGAGAAAAGAAAAAGGAGCTAGACATGAAGACATTGTCTAAAAGCCAAATACAATACATACAAACAATATTTTACAGGTGAGGGCTCCATCCATTTTTAGTATGCCCAGTACTATCAAGTACAGATCCGAGAGATTTAGGGACACAGCCAGGGTTTTCACATTAGTCATCCCATATCAGTTGACGAGGAGCCAGCTTTCTGGACATTTTCACCCACTACGCCAACCAAATATCCAGTTTTCTACATGTACACACCATTATGTAAATATCTCACTGCAACTGCAAAAGTAGATATTGTAGTTTACCAACTCAGGCAACAAAGACACAGAACTTCCAAACTTGATTGCTCCGTGTGGGACCAGACTTAAAAGGCTTTTCTGAGACTTTTCTACTGATGACCAATCCCCTGCATAGGTCATCAGCATCTGATCGGTGGGGGTCCAACACCTGAGACCCCCGCCAATCATCTATTTGAGAAGGCATCAGCGCTACTTTGAGGGCAGTGGCCTTTTCTCAGCTCATCCAACACAGCGCCTGCCATTTCATAGCGGCTGTACTTAGTATCGTAGCTGAGTTGTGCCTAGTCCATGTGACCAATGAATGTGACATCAATGGCCAAGGGAAAGCTGCAAGAAGGCTGTGGCACTAATGCGAGCACCCTCTGATCAGCGGGGGTCTAGGGGTTTCGTATCATGAGTAAACTCTTTGGAGAAAAGTCTTGGAAAATCTCTTTAACACCACCAACTCAGAAACACGTATTGATTTCTCTACGAGAAAATGTAGTGGGCATGCTCTGTGCCATATTTAAATGTAACTGTGCAGGTTGGAGGGACTGTTTTCATTCTCTTATTATCAATGACGTGATCGTGTGCTAGCTGTTTCCATCTATATAATAAAATGTTACTCTTGGTTTAAATCCTGCCTTCTCATTGACTGCTCAGCATGCCCACAAGTGTACACAGTATACGTTTAAAAATTCATCTCTCTCTCTCTGTGAATACTGCAATATTTCAGGATTTAAAAAAATATACAGCTAGTGACATTCCAAAGACATACTGATAGGGGGGACCTTAGATTGTGAGCCCCATTGGGGACAGTTGGATGCTAATGTCTGTAAAGCGCTGCGGAATATGTCAGCGCTATATAAGTGCATAAAATAAATAAATAAAATAAATACTTGAGCATCAAGGGCATAGGCAATTGGGATACTATATCCTACAAAGGGAGAGGGTGGGACATTTTCCAGCAAAGCCCCAGTACCTACAAATAGGTAATATTTCTGTTGGCCAGTTACCTATTTAGTTGTGTATCCATCTAAAGGTGTTAAGACATCCAGAATTTCCAGTGTTTCTGCATCTCACTTAGGCCTCGTTCACATCACCGTTTCTCTGGCTCCGTTGAGGAGCAGGAGAACGGAAAGGACACATTCTGCAGATAACTGCATGCAGGACTCTCATCTCCGCTCAAAAATCATGTTCTGAGCGGACACCGAACGGACCCCATTATAGTCTATGGGGTCTTTAGGCTCCGTTACGCTCAGTTAGGTCTCAGTTATCTGCAGAATCCGTCCTTTCCGTTCTCACATTCATTGGTCACAGAACGGAAAGGAGAAACGGTGATGTGAACGAGGCCTTAGCTAACCCTTAATGATTGCTACTTATGAAGATCTGCCATGTATGCTTGTCTATGTGGCTGCTGAAAATTACGTTTTCCACTGCTTGAAGCAGCTTGGTTTGGATTTCACATCCCCAGGATATTTAATCTGTTGTATCAGTGCTGCAGAAACACTATCTATTGTTCCGGAAATATCTTCATATCAGAAAAAAAGATGACTTGCACGTTATTGTTTTAAGGTTTCAGTCTCCCTTCTGGCTAATTCCCTATTTTTTTACTGACCGCTAGAGATAAGTACCGTAAATGTAAAAATTCTATGCAAATCACTCTGGTTCACTGCAAATTTCTAGTCTGGTGAAAGAGATCCCCAACGAACCTTTGAAAAAAATGCTATTCTCAATATATACTTTAACAGGAAAATAGAGGTTTCAGAATCAGAATCAATTTATTTGGCCAAATACCGTAAGTTTGCACTTACAAGGAATTTGACTTGGCAATTGCTTAAAAGACACAAACAAAACAGAACAAGGACAGACAGTATGGATAGTGCAGGACAAGGACAGTATGTATGTTTTAGTGGCAATAAACAGGGAGAAGTGTTCGTTTTCAGTTTTGTGCTGTAATGCTTTCAAGTCATAGCAGCTTTAGGCTACTTTCACACTCGCGTTTTGTGCGGATCTGTCATGGACGGATCCGTTCAGATAATACAACCGTTTGCATCCGTTCAGAACAGATCCGTTTGTATTATCTTTAACATAGCCAAGACGGATCCGTCATGAACACCATTGAAAGTCAATGGAGGACGGATCAGTTTTCTATTGTGCCAGATTGTGTCAGTGAAAACGGACCCGTCCCCATTGACTTACATTGTGTGTCAGGACGGATCCGTTTGGCTCAGTTTCATCAGGCAGACACCAAAGCGCAATAGAGACTAAACTGATGCATTCTGAGCGGATCCTTTTCCATTCAGAATGCATTAGAATGCAAACTGATCCGTTTTGGACCGCTTGTGAGAGCCCTGAACGGATCTCACAAACGGAAAGCCAAAACGCAAGTGTGAAAGTAGACTTAGCGTGGTTCTGCATTAAGCAAGGCAACTGCCTGAGGGAAAAAGCTGTTCCTGTGCCTGGAAGTTCTTGTAGCCACTGAACGGTATCTCACTCCTAAAGGCATAGGCTGGAAGATGGAGTGAGCGGGGTGAGAGGGGTCTGAGGCAATCTTAGCCGCTCTCTTTCTACACCTGCTAGCGTGAAGATCCTGCAGGGAAGGTAAGCTACAGCCAATTATCCTTCCCGCTGTTCAGATGATGCGCTGCAGTCTCACCTTTTCTAATACTGAGCAGGAGCCAAACCATACAGTCATAGATGATGTCGTGATGGATTCGATGATCGCGGTGTAGAACTGCACCATAAATTTTTGTGGTAGGCCAAACTTTTTCAGCTGCCGCAGGTGGTACATCCTCTGTTGAGCTTTCTTGATGATAGAGACAATATTGTTGTTCCATTTTAGGTTGTTGGAAATTGTGGTCCCAAGAAACTTGAATGACTCTACTCGGGTTACTGTAGATCCATTTATGATTAGGGGGAGATCTCCTAAAGTCTATAATCATCTCCATGGTCTTAAGAGCATTAAGTTCGAAGTTGTTGTTGCTGCACCAGGAGGAAAGCTGTCCCACTTCATGCCTATATGCAGACATCCCCATTTTGTATGAGACCAACTACTGTTGTGTCATCTGCAAACTTCAGAACCTTGACAGATGGGTCTGTGGAGATGCAGTTTATTGGTGTACATTGAGTAGAGCAGTGGGGAAAGCACACAGCCCTGGGGAGCTCCAGTACTGACTGTCAAAGAGCTTAAGGTGTGTTTCCCAAGTCTAACCTGTTGTCTCCTGTCGGTTAAGAAATTGGTCATCCATTTGCAGATGGATTCAGGTATGTGTAGGTGGGAGAGCTTGCTGTGTAGCAGCGATGGTATTATGGTATTAAATGCAGAGCTGAAATTCTGGCATAGGTTCCCAGGGAGTCTAGATGTTCTAGTACCTAATGCATACACATGTTTACAGCATCATCTGCAGATCTATTAGACCTGTAGGCAAATTGCAGAGAGTCCAGCAGGGGATCTGTGATGGATTTCAGATAAGCCATTATCAGTTTTTCAAATGCTTTCATGACCAATGATATAAGGGCAACAGGCCTATAGTCATTTAGACATGTAGGTATAGATTTTTTAGGACCTGGGACAATGGTTGAGCGTTTAAAACAGGCAGGGACCATTGAGAGTTCCAGAGATGATTTAAATATGTCTGTGAAAACAAAGGCTAGCGGATCAGCACAGAATTTCAAACATTTCGCAGACACAGAGTCTGGGTCGGCTGCTTTCTTAATATTTTGTCTTTTGAAAAGATTGTTTACATCTAATTGGCATAATGATAGTGGATGCTATTTTGGGGACAGGTCAGCAGATTGTGGCTGACATCCCGTGTTGTGTAGATGGTGAGGCACCGCAGGGCATGGAGACGTTGACTGGCTGGGGTGCTCGGTTTTCCTGTTGGAAAATTATGCGAATTGACTAGTAGTGGATGGCTATTGTTGGTTGTATCAAGCCTACAATAGAATGTGTTCAGCTCATTTCCAAGCTGCAGGTTATCTAATGATTGTGGGGCTTTCCTTCTGTAGTTGGTAATTTCATGTAAAGACTTCCATATTGTGGAAGACTCCATTGTGGAAAATTTTTCTTCAAGTCTTTTTGAATAATCGTTTTTTTTGAAACAGTGATGGCCTTCTGCAGTTTGTATCTGGCAGCTTTATAGAGGACTTTATCGCCTGTACGATATGCCCTTTCTTTATCGAGGCGCAGCTTCCTAAAATGCCATGTAAACCAGGGTTTATCGTTGTTGTACCTGGTGCACTTTTTGATGGGGATGCAGGACTCTTCGCAAAAGGTAATATATGACGTCACAGCGTCAGTGTATTCATTTAGGTCACTGGTGGATTCTTTGAATATATTCCAGTCTGTTGAATCAAAGCAACTCTGTCGTTTTTCTACCATTCATATCTTGACTGTGGTCACTACAGGTTTGGTTACTACAAGTTTATTACCATCAAGCCAATATTGGGTGGTTGAGTTGAACTGCACCAGCAAACTGCTGATGTTGACAGAACATACCATCAGGTCATTCCAGCTACAAGACCAACATGTAATAAGATGGACATCCACGCAAAAGACAAAGTCACTTTTAGCTGTGACCGAGAACTCTGGCTGGAGGTATGACATGTGCTCTTTGATACTCAACTAGCATGATGTGAAAAGGTCATTTTCCAGTTTTGGATTCACTAACCATTAGGACAGACTAGACCAATCCATTAGCCAGTTTTAAACGGAAGGTCTACTGTTGACTGTCGTAATCTAAACAGGTTCAATATTTTGTGCTGAAGATCAATTTTGTATGAGGTCAGGGAGTTCTTAACCAAGAGTGTTCGAACAGCGTATGCAAGGTTTTATAATGGATGCCCATTTGAAATAATAAAGCTTGGCTTTTAAGAAGACATTACGTTTACTGATATTTTGTGCAACTGATAGGCCAATCCATTAGCCAATGTAAAAGTGAATTTCTACCATTGAGCACCATTTTGTTGTTCGTAACCTACATAGGTTCAATATTTTATGCTGAACTTCACTTTATGGATACAGAACCTCAACTGTCCTGCATTAGCAGGCTCTTAAAGGAGTGTTCTTGGTTCAGGGTATTGATGGCCGATCCTCAGGATAGGTCATCAATATCAGACGATAGGGGTCTGACTATTGGCATCCCACTGATCAGCTGTTTGATGGAGCTGCGTAGCATATGTGAGCTGTACAGCATCTTCATTGCTTACATGTGGCCGTCTACCTGCACACAGTCTAATTTGTAGAATTTGTGAAGAATACTGCAGCTTCGTCTTGTTCAAGAGAATCGGATGAAGCTGTAATATCCTCTACCGGTAACACTAAGTAGATGTCGTGCAGGTAGACAACCAGATGTAAACAAGGAAGAGGCTGTAGAGTTCACATATCATTGGTGGGCCAAGAGTCGGACCCCCACTGATCTGATATTAATAGCCTATATTGAGGATAGGCCATTAATATCCTAATTCTGGAAAATGTCTTTAAGATGTGAAGTAACATCTGATGCTCCAAATCATCATCAAAGACAAACTCTTGGCCACCAAAATAATATTTTTCTGCTTAATAATGGTTTAGTATAATTTTAGTAAACCATAAGAACTTTCAGAATTTTGTATTTCCTACAACATTAATCGCAAGGAAGTCCGGTTTGCACACAAGCGTGCACCAACACATACACATTGAAGGTATAGATCTTTGCTATACTCCTTCCATCCATGTATTGGCCTTTTGCCTTTTACCTGCTATCTGTCTTGCTAACTTTTCAGATGACTTATTATAGATATTTTTATTTATTTTTTTAATGTCATTTTTTGGCTAATGTTATTTTTCCTTTGTACTGTCCGGAATTATGCCAAGAACAAATCGGCTTCCTCCACTTTGTTTCTCAGTGGCTGTCTATTGATTCAACATTAATCTGGCATGCTGAGAATGGTCAGGGTGACCTCTATACTCCTGCTACCTATGGAAGTGTAAGTAATTGCAGGCAGTGCCTCATTTACTATACCTGTAGGCAAACATTGAGTGAGGCACTCAATGATGGGGACATTAGCATATGCAAATTATGGGTATTAATATGTTAATTAGGCATTTGCAGTGCTTTGCGAGTGAGAGGAGGATACTTGAGGGACAAGCCAAATGTTGTGAGAAGTGGACAGAGCCTGTGCCATACGTGACATAAGGTGCGGCCTACCTGATGGGTGGAGCACAAGGCTCATGAGATATAAATCAGGCACTGAATATAAATTAATGGTGTTGATAAGTTAATTTGCACTGCCGTGAGAGTGAGAGGAGGATACTCAAGGATGGACAAGATGAAAGCTGTAGGGCATGCTAAATGTTGTGAGAAGTGGACAGAGCATGTGCCATACATGACACAATGTGCAACCTACCTGATGGATGGAGTCCAAGGCTCATTAGATGTAAATTCTGCACTAAATCTAAATGATGGGTATTGATATGTTAATGTGCAGTACCGTGAGAGTGAGAGGAGGACACTCAAGGATGGACAAGAGGAAAGCTGTAGGACATGCTAAATGTTGTGAGAAGTGGACAGAGCATGTGCCCTACGTGACATAAGGTGCGGCCTACCTGATGGGTGGAGCCCAAGGCTCATAAAACTTAAATCAATTGACAAAGACTCATTTACTTACCATGAGCATCTCGCTGGTCAGGGAATTCACAAGGTCTGATACTGATGAACGCTGGTCTGCTTTTTTGTCACTTTCTTCAGGTTGCGCTTGTCCCGGCACCACTGTTGTATTTGTTGTTTTTGCCCCTGACGGAAATCTTAAAGAAAAAAAGAGAAGACATATTGTTAAAAGCTGCTCTGGAATTGTATGCCATGGCCGTAGGAAGTGGATTAATGGAAGCCAGCATCAGCCATTGATCCTGAGAGGGTATTGGAGTTTGCCCAAGTCGACCTTCTGCAGTACACCAGTCAATAAGCTATACATGCAGTGACATTTACCAGATGTTTATTAAAAGCCTGGCCTTACAGCAGATCCTGGGGCGAGTGATGGAGAACATCTTCAAGGAAATTTTATGCTAGCTCATTCAAACGGGGAATGAGAATCTCTTATATTTGTAGTATATCAGCATACTGTATTGTTCATAGAGGTGATTCTTGGGAAATGTGAAGAAATTTATGTTTTCATTTTTTCTATTCTGTCATGGTTTGTTATGTTAGTCTTTGCCCTGGCAGTCACGAACACATGACTGACTGTCAGGGATTTAGTGATACAACAAACCCTAGAGGCTTCGTTGCTTTTCTGGATGTGCTGCTTCCAAGCCGTGGCCTGGTGCTGGCTCTATCTATTGGATTTATTCAGTTGTTTCCCCGTCAGGAGTCAGATGGCTCAGCTGCTCAATGCGGCAGGTCAGATACCACATCAGATCTGTACTGATGTATTATGTCTAGATTCAATAGGCTGGCCAATCTAGATTTCCTTCTAACGAGAAAGGTTTAATTTACATCTTCTTCTACAGGGCATATATTATTATATTTGTACAAATTTTGTATTCTTTCAATATTCACACATGATGATGGCAAAGAAAGTTGTAAAGTTTTTTATTTCCGTTTTGCGGACTCAAGAGCAGCTGTATAAACAGCTTTTCCCAAATACTAAATTGGGCAGCTCGCTATCTCCCTACCTCAGTGGGAAGTCACAGCACACATTTGAAGGGCTAGTGAGAAGCTGAATTCTCTGTAGCTGGGGAAACCCTTAATTATATTTCTGGATGGCAGGTATGCTAGGTCCGTTGAGAAAATGGATGTGTAAATACAGCCGTAGACTGTCATTGCTTAGAAAATGCTGTGTGACGTCCGTAAAAAAATTTAGTCACTCAGCCCTTTTTCACTATTATGTAAATGTAGTCTTAAAGGTTCTCCTAACACTTTTGTCTTTAAAAACTACTGACCAGCCATTGTATGTGAGCACTGAATTAATTTGCCAATGACAAATTAGTCATCTACAAATAAGACTTCTTTCACATCTGTGCTATAGGTCTCTGGCAGGCTGTTCTGGCAGAGAAAAGCCTTTCAGTGCTCTTTGGATCTCTAGATTGTTATCGTAATACCCGCTGGTCCCATTGATTATAATGTGATCCAGCGGAGATCCAGCCACTACCCCACAGATATGCTGGGATACAGCTGGACAAAAACTATTGCTTGCAATGTTTTTTGTCTGGCCGAATCTCGGCATTTTTGCCAGGTAGTGGCCAGATGTCCACCTGATCCCATTATAGTAAATAGGGTCGTGGGCACTGCAGTGACATCTGGCTATGCTGGATCCAGAGAGCCCTGCCCGGCTGATCTCTGCTGGAACAGCCTGATGGAGGCCTAAAATGTTAGTGTGAAACTAGCCTAATTCTATAACTATGGTGTAGGATGGCTTCTTCTATAGGTATTGTTGGCTAGTATGTGCTTCAGCTAGACCTCAGCTATCTGTGGTTCTGGTTAATTTTCAAAGCATGTATGTTGGGAATAGTAGCTTACTAGATGGTCTACCACAAGGTGAGATTACAGCACACTCCCTTAGGTATTTCAAGCAAAAAGATCATATATATGTGTTTGCCAACATATACAGTTGCAAGAAAAAGTATGTGAACCCTTTGGAATGATATGGATTTCTACACAAATTGGTCATAAAATGTGATCTTATCTTTATCTAAGTCACAACAATAGACAATCACAGTCTGCTTAAACTAATACACACAAATAATTAAATGTTACCATGTTTTTATTGAACATACCATGTAAACATTCACAGTGCAGGTGGAAAAAGTATGTGAACCCCTAGACTAATGAAATCTCCAAGAGCTAATTGGTGTGAGGTGTCAGCCAACTGGAGTCCAATCAATGAGATGAGATTGGAGGTGTTGGTTACAGCTGCCCTGCCTTATAAAAAACACACACTAGTTCTGGGTTTGCTTTTCACAAGAAGCATTGCCTGATGTGAATGATGCCTCGCACAAAATAGCTCTCAGAAGACCTACGATTAAGAATTGTTGACTTGCATAAAGCTGGAAAGGGTTATAAAAGTATCTCCAAAAGCCTTGCTGTTCATCAGTCCACGGTAAGACAAATTGTCTATAAATGGAAAAAGTTCAGCACTGCTGCTACTCTCCCTAGGAGTGGCTGTCCTGTAAAGATAACTGCAAGAGCACAGCGCAGACTGCTCAATGAGGTGAAGAAGAATCCTAGAGTGTCAGCTAAAGACTTACAAAAGTCTCTGACATGCTAACATCCCTGTTTGCAAATCTATGATACGTAAAACACTAAACAAGAATGGATTTCATGGGAGGATACCACAGAGGAAGCCACTGCTGTCCAAAAAAACATTGCTGCACGTTTACAGTTTGCACAAGAGCACCTGGATGTTCCACAGCAGTACTGGCAAAATATTCTGTGGACAGATGAAACCAAAGTTGAGTTGTTTGGAAGAAACACACAACACTATGTGTGGAGAAAAAGAGTCACAGCACACCAACATCAAAACCTGGTGGGGGCATCATGGGGGGCATGGTGGGGGCATCATGGTTTGGGGCTGCTTTGCTGCATCAGGGCCTGGACAGATTGCTATCATCGAAGGAAATATGAATTCCCAAGTTTATCAAGACATTTTGCAGGAGAACTTAAGGCCATCTGTCCACCAGCTGAAGCTCAACAGAAGATGGGTGTTGCAACGTTACAACGACCCAAAGCATAGAAGTAAATCAACAACAGAATGGCTTAAACAGAAGAAAATACGCCTTCTGGAGTGGCCCAGTCAGAGTCCTGACCTCAACCCGATTGAGATGCTGTGGCATGACCTCAAGAAAGCGATTCACACCAGACATCCCAAGAATATTGCTGAAACAGTTCTGTAAAGAGGAATGGTCAAGAATTACTCCTGACCGTTGTGCACGTCTGATCTGGAACTACAGGAAACGTTTGGTTGAAGTTATTGCTGCCAAAGGAGGTTCAACCAGTTATTAAATCCAAGGGTTCACATACTTTTTCCACCTGCACTGTGAATGTTTACATGGTGTGTTCAATAAAAACATGGTAACATTTAATTCTTTGTGTGTTATTAGTTTAAGCAGACTGTGATTGTCTATTGTTGTGACTTAGATGAAGATCAGATCACATTTTATGACCAATTTGTGCAGAAATCCATATCATTCCAAAGGGTTCACATACTTTTTCTTGCAACTGTATATGCATAGTCATGAAAATTAATTTGTTTGTACAGTTAAATTGTTTGGTTTTGGATTGCAATTTGCAAAAGTCTCTTGGGTTCCAAAGTCCCCCTGAAAGGAAAAGAGTGACATGAGGAAGCAGAGGTTAGACACCGGTGAAGGAGGTCAGCGGAGACATCATTCATTTTAAAAGGTGGAAGGACAGAAGCAGCAGACCCTGCATGCAGAGCAGTAGCACATTGAGAAAAGATCAGCTTTTATACAGTGAATACAGAACAAGAGAAAGAGAGACATGGGGTTACACAGAATTAGGATTCAGCACTGGTGAGTCACAAAGCCAGCGGCTAAAAGGATCGCTGCCCTGTTAAAAATCGAGGCGAATGAGAAAAGTTGGAAAGGGGAAGGAAGGGGAGGTGGGTTAAAGCAGTGAGGGATAAGGCGAAATGCATAGACAGCTGTGTGTGAAAGAGGTAAACGTTAGTGAATACAATGACCGGCGTGAAAACCGGTGAGGTAGAGTGCAGACAGGGAGAGAGCAGCAGACAAACATGTTAACATTGAGTAAGCGGCATTCAAGGCTGCAAAATAAGAGACAGGTTTAATATGGAGGGTATATTAGGGCAAGCGTAACCCAAGCATAACCCTCCCTAGTCCTCGACAACCAATTGCTTCATGATAAATTTAATTCCTAGAAGACTGGCGGTGGTGGTGGTGGTGGTAGGGGGTGGTTTGACATGTTCTTTCTCCAGGTGTGATGGATCTAGGCCAACGTTACAGAAATATCTATTGAGTGGTAGTTAAAGACGATTTTATGAAATGTGCTCACCCTGGGAGGTGGTAAGATTTACATTTGAGATACATAAACTAGGCCAGCATGTGCATTATCAGGGGTCTAGGGGGGTTTTGTAAGTACATTTAGATTTTTAGGGAGGAATTAGCATTCGTGCCGTTATTAATAATAAATTAGCATTCGCAAGCTGCTAGAATGGTAGGAAAGCACAAAGAAGAGAGGCAGAAGTCTCCCAGTCAAAGAGTGTCATCTGCAGAGCTGAACTGTGAGGAATGCAAGGGATCAGCGACAAAGAAGCACACACGTGACACAGGCACACTAATAAAGCCCTCGCCGCACAATCAGACGCACAGAACGTTTCAGCCTTGAGCGGAGACGAGGCTTCTCATATCACGCACAACCGCCTTCTATGTGCATTCACACAGATGAACTCCGGAGCCTTGATTATTGCACTTTTCAGTCACGTTAAATTGCAATACCATTTTGGATTATCGTTGCCTTTATTAGCCTATTGATTATGTAATTTCTGATTTCCCAGTCTCAAGAAATCCAAGAATAAAGCGCGATGGTGTACTGCAATCTCATGTGATTGCAACGTTTGAGAAGCGCCTCCTGCAATTCTATATAAAGCCATTTTCTGTGCATGCATAAATGCTTACCTGTACATCATATATATGTGACCACATTATGTTAGACAGGAAGTTAGGAACCAAAGACAGAAGTAGTAGAGCTGAATTTGTAATCTCTTTTTTGCACCATGAGTTAAAATACACTCAATTACAAAAAAAAATAATGCATGTAGATAGAAATGTCGGATTGCTGCTATACTCGGCAAACAGTTATGTCTCTGTCAGATATGAAAATGATAACAGGTGTGGTCTGATTAGAAACTGGGTCTTGCCAAAGAGGATGTAAAATTGGTTCCCCCGCTGCCCTATAAAAATGCTATCAGGGGCTTTTGGGTAGTGTACCGCTTGGTGAGATTGGTGACTGCTAGACATGGCTCTATGATGCACTTAATGATAGTTTGCCCAGTTGAGGGGGGGGGGGCATCATTGAATTGAGAGAAGCAGGATACTCATTTCGATGAGTTGCCCGCCATCTAGACTGATGTGACCTAGTTGTTAGGAGCAGTGGTTAAGTGAGAGTACACCAACACAGCAAAGAGGCTTCCGACAGCCCAGATAGACCGCCAGTAGAGAGGATTGTTTGATCCACCACTGAAGTATGAGCTGCTCCCTCAGTTTCGTTGTCCACCATCCAGACACTGGTGGCACCTTCATTACACATCCCTGTCTCTGCCAGGACAGTTTCCAGGCATTTAGAAATTGGAATTTGGTGTCACAGCCTCCATTATGTGCCCTGTCATTGACAGACTATTGCCTTCGTTTGCAGTGGTGTCGTGAATGAGAAACCTGGACTGCTACTGACTGGACATGTATCATCTTTGCGATAAATCGAGGTTCTGTCTGGGATCCGTTGGGTTCGAGTATGGAGGCCTTGTGGTCAGCACTTCAATCCTGCCCTTGCTGTGGAACGACCAACTACCCCAACTGCTGGTGTGATGATCTGAATAGCCAATGCATACGACAGTCGGCCACCCCTAGTAGTGATATGAGGGACATGAACCGCAGAGCAATATATGCAGGACATCCTGCCACCACATGTGTTACCTCTCATGGCAGAGCTTCCAACTGGCGTTTTACATCAGGGTAATGCTCACCCACACACAGCAAGGGTTTCCTAGGAATGTCTCAGACAGATTACAATACCTCCTTGGATGCCTGGTCACCATATTTATCGTCAGTCGACCATTTATGGGATCACCCAGGACGCCAACTTCGGCAACCTATGAGTGTGCAGGATCTACAGGCCCAGCTGCAACATCGGTGGGAAAATGTGCCGCAGGATACCATACAGAAACTGTATGTCTCCATGCCTAACCGTATCTCATCTTGTATCAAGGCTAGAGGCCATATCTCATCTTGTATCACGGCTAGAGGCCGTATCTCATCTTGTATACTGGCTGTAGGCAGCCTAACAGGGTCCTAGAGCCTTCTTTCAATTGTACAGTTTTATCCAACAAACTATCGATTCAAACAACTTCTTCTTGGGGGCATTATTTTTGGTCAATGTGAGTAGTTTAGTAGTTTTACTTACAGTTCAATAAAGAAGCAGAGGTATCATAGTGAATCATAATGAGCTCAGCCAACTCGGCTCTGCAGCTTTGGCATGCAGTACTAAGACCTGCCCAGCCCAGCTATATCTATGCTATGTTTACCAAAATATTAATAGCTGCACTTTAAATGGAGGCTAATATGTTAACATCATTGATGATTTATCACCCTGTCAACTGTAATTCTATCATTTATAGAGCTACATATAGTCAACAATGTGTCAATCATCAATGTAGCATGTAACTGGATCCAGAAATGTATCAGCACCGTCCCATCTAGACTGCAATATGTTTCACTTTATGTAACGTTATATATGTCCTACAATGTGCACAGCAATAATGTCATTTTATAGTAACATAATAAGGCTGAAAAAAAGACTGAAATCCATATAGAAGCCAAAACGACACAAAAGCTAATGTTCCTTCCCAACTCCAAATACAGCAATCTGAATAAATCCCTGTATCCACCGCCTGTTTCTAGCAACCATAACCTGTCATCCTGGCCATCTGCTCCATAGTCTCACTGCTCTTAAAGTAAAGAATCCTCTTCTATGTTGGTGTAGAAACTTTCTTTCATTCCAATACACTCAATTAGAGACCATTAGATAGACCGACATATTGGCCTTTCATGAGCCTCCAATCACCATCTGATGGCATCCTGTGATTTTCTTTGTCTTGGCAGCAGCTGCTTGACACTGGATGCCACACATCAGTCTACCATCTATCCGTTAAGGCTCTGTTCATATCTGACTTACTCAGTTCCTATCGTCCTTGAAGGGGTTCTCTACCTATGGAACAAATTTTTCCTGATGAGAAAAGCATACATTTCCTCCTGCCGCTCGATTCCAGATCCTTCGGTATGTGGTTCTCTGCTTGTCAACTTCTTGAATGGACTGTGTTCATGTATGCTGCTGCAGCCAATGACTGGCTTCAGTGGTGGCAGGTCCCCCAAGTGACATGTGACCCAGTAATTTACTGCATTGGCTGATGTGGCACACATGACCCTCATCCATTTCGTAAGGTGATGACAGGGGATCAGAGAGCTGCAAACGGAAGGGGTGAGAATCGAGTCACGCAAAGCAGGTAAGTATGCTTCCCTCCACAAGTGTGGTGGGGAGAGTAGACCCTAAATGTATTCAAAAGCTGGACAACCCCTTTAAAGAGAACTTGTCACCACAAAATGCAGTGCATGTTATAGAGCAGGAGGAGCTGAGCAGATTGATAAATAGTTTTGTGAGGAAAGATTCAGTGAAACTTGTAATTTATACATTTAAATGTGTACGCGGGAGGTGTTATCAGTGATTCACAGTATTCCCTGTGTAAGTGTGTATACAGAGATAGCTGTCAGTCACTGATATCTGTACAAGGGGGAAGTGTTACCAGTGATTCATAGTATTCCCTGTGTAAGTGTATACAGAGATAGCTGTCAGTCACTGATATCTGTACACGGGGGAAGTGTTACCAGTGATTCACAGTATTCCCTGTGTAAGTGTGCTTACAGAGATAGCTGTCAGTCACTGATATCTGTACACGCGGGAGGTGTTATCAGTGATTCATAGTATTCCCTGTATATGTGTGTATACAGAGATATCTGTCAGTCACTGATATCTGTACACGGGGGAAGTGTGATGAGTGATTCATAGTATACCCTGTGTAAGTGCGTATACAGAGATATCTGTCAGTCACTGATATCTGTACACGGGGGAAGTGTTATCAGTGATTCATAGTATTCCCTGTATAAGTGTGTATACAGAGATATCTGTCAGTCACTGATATCTGTACACGGGGGAAGTGTGATGAGTGATTCATAGTATACCCTGTGTAAGTGTGTATACAGAGATATCTGTCAGTCACTGATATCTGTACACCGGGGAAGTGTGATCAGTGATTCATAGTATACCCTGTGTAAGTGTATACAGAGATATCTGTCAGTCACTGATATCTGTACACGGGGAAGTGTGATCAGTGATTCATAGTATTCCCTGTATAAGTGTGTATACAGAGATATCTGTCAGTCACTGATATCTGTACACGGGGAAGTGTGATCAGTGATTCATAGTATACCCTGTGTAAGTGTATACAGAGATATCTGTCAGTCACTGATATCTGTACACGGGGGAAGTGTGATCAGTGATTCATAGTATACCCTGTGTAAGTGTGTATACAGAGATATCTGTCAGTCACTGATATCTGTACACGGGGAAGTGTGATCAGTGATTCATAGTATACCCTGTGTAAGTGTATACAGAGATATCTGTCAGTCACTGATATCTGTACACGGGGAAGTGTGATCAGTGATTCATAGTATTCCCTGTATAAGTGTGTATACAGAGATATCTGTCAGTCACTGATATCTGTACACGGGGGAAGTGTTATCAGTGATTCATAGTATTCCCTGTGTAAGTGTGTATACAGAGATATCTGTCAGTCACTGATATCTGTACAAGGGGGAAGTGTTACCAGTGATTCATAGTATTCCCTGTATAAGTGTGTATACAGAGATATCTGTCAGTCACTGATATCTGTACACGGGGGAAGTGTTATCAGTGATTCATAGTATTCCCTGTGTAAGTGTGTATACAGAGATAGCTGTCAGTCACTGATATCTGTACACGGGGGAGGTCTTATCAGTGATTCATAGTATTCCCTGTGAAAGGCCTCATGCACATGACCGTTGTGTGTTTTGCGGTCCGCAAATTACGGATGGCGTCAGTGTGCGTTTTTGCAATTTGCGGAACGGCACGGACAGCCATTGATGATATAACTCCCTATTCAACCCATGATGAAGGAGGCAGCTTAGACCTCCGAAACGCGTATGGTGAAAGCATAACAAACCCGCAGTTGTACCACTGAATGAACACGACTATTGGATACTTTGGAAGTGCTTCCAATTACAAGCTTCCCTTTTTTCGGATTACAGTGAACGCGGACTGACTTGGGACACGTGGGACGCCATACAAAACGTGACGTCATACGCACGTGCGACGCCGAAGGAGAACATCCGCAACACAGAGTCCCGAAAGGCGCACCAGCGGCCGCAACTGACGAAACTATCGGAGAAGGTAAACACAGTCAGGGTGCGGGCCTTCTTACCGTGTGGGACGCCACACCAGGTACAGCACCCGACTGACAGACTAACACCCTGCCAATACCATCATTAACAGTGACTGGCTAACAATTCACAGTAAGGCAGCATTACAAATGATGAATATACTAACATATTAACCTACTAATCAACGAACCAATTGTATTGAAAATTATCTGAAGTTCATTGTCAAATTCATCATTTTAGAGATCACAAAGTGGCATTCCTCAATCAAACATAAACAACCGATTCACCCATTGGAAAACTCCATCAATAGACAACATTATATGGTGGAGATGATTGCTGAATGACCATTCATTCCGCCACCCACATATTTGCATATCTTTGACTATCTACAAAAAACTATTTATACGAACTATATACGCCTGACTACTGGCTATCGCTGATTGAGTCCCCACTTCCACTGACGTGGTACCAGAATAACGGGGAACCCCCCTCCCCACTGAAAGGGTGAATTCAGTGTACGCATTTTTAACCACAATTTCATCATGTATTTATTTTATGCACCAGTTTTATGCATTATTTTTATGTACGATTTCTATGCAAGGGTATTACCCCCTTTTTTCTTTTAAAGTGATTTTCCTTTAAAGAGATTTTCTTCACGTTTGATTCTTAAATGAAATAAATGTATATTTTATCTATATTGCTCTCTGCGTGTTGACCAGGTGAAGAGTGCCGGTTTTTCATAGTCAAACTGCCTATTCTTGTCCGCAAAACGGACAAGAATAGGACAGGTTATATATTTTTTGCGGACCACGCAATGGAGCAACGGATGCGGACAGCATAGTGCTGTCCGCATCTTTTGCGGCCCCATTGAAGTGAATGGGTCCGCATCCAAGCCGCAAAAACTGTGGCTCGGATGTAGACCAAAACAACGTTCGTGTGCATGAGGCCTAAGTGTGTATACAGAGCTGTCAGTCACTGATATCTGTTCACGGGGGAAGTGTTACCAGTCACTAATAGCATTCTCTGTGTAAGTGTGTATACATAGATAGCTGTCAGTCACTGATAACTGTACACGGGGAAGTGTTATCAGTGATTGATAGCATTCTCTGTGTACACATGGCACGCCCGCTGATCAGATGTTTGAAAAATAGGCTGTGGTCCATGCAAGCGCTGCTTCCTCTTTGTTACTCTGCCCGTCATCTCCATTGAATGGAGTGAGTACTTGTAATTACACTACGCCACCGCTGAATGAGAGACAATGCGTAGTGTAATGAACAGGAAGCAGGGTTCGCATGGATCGTCGCCTACTCTTCAAACAGCTGATCGGTGGAAGTGCCGAGTATCAGACCCCTACGATAAAATACTGATGACCTATCCTGACACTAGGTCATCAATATATACTGCCTGCACAACCCCTTTAAGTTCAGAAAAAGAAAAAGCATAGATATAAATGTAGTTACAAGTTTTCCTGAATCTTTTCCCATAAAACTATATATCACTCTGCTCAGCTCCTCCTGCTCTATAACATGCTGGTTGCAGATTGCAGATTCGTGGTGACACATCCTTTTTAAGCACTTTCCATATCAGCGTTAGCCGGTCGTTTAGTAGGTCATGGTGAGATTAATTTTCTCCTCCTCAAGAAGTTGTTGAAAGACTGTACAGCTGTGCCTTTGAAATTGGGGATACTTTGTAGGTATGTGATGTGGTATGTAAGTACACAGTAGTCTTGGCTTTTTTCTTACGACATTAGCTGATAAACTGGTAATTCATTTAAAGTCTATATGTAATATAGCAAGCAACCAGTAAAGATTTATTTGAGCAAGCCGAATTACTCAAACATAAACCTTCAAGATAGAAGCTCAGTACTAAAAAGAGACCATATACCGTACTTCCCACAGGGTACTGTTTGCTCACTCCACATGAGTAAATTCTATAGAGTCCCCTTCCATCTATACAGAAGAAGTATGTGTCCAATATTATTTGCTTCAAACCATTGGCGTTATTATTGCCCAAACATGTGGTAACTGACTGGTTCCAAGCTTAGCTCCAAATGGGATTGGCTTCTGGTGGACCTTGGGGACTTTTTGCATGGGCTCATTAGTGTATCAGAGCCTAGGCCTACTGTAATATCCTTTGGTAGTCCGAGAGTACAGCCTGACCCTGAATAAAGGGCGGCTCTAGGGGTACAGCTATACGTTCAGGTTTCTGGAGGCAGTTTTGGAGGACAAAACCAGGAGTTAATCCATAAAGGAGGAGACATTGTATTGGTCCTTTATACTTTCTCTCTTTTTATGATCCACTCCTGATTTTGGTTTCCAAAACTGCATCAGAAAACCCCTGACGTTTCCTCAGACTTTTATTGTCCCCAAGTTCCCTGCTTGTATGAAGCAATAGTATGCATGACGGTCCATTGCTCCATTCACTTCTATGGGACTAACGTAGGCAACACTATGTGAGTCCCATAGAAGTGAATGTGAACCTTCATTCACATTGCTACTCCATTCAAACTGGTGAACTCAAGGGACTTCAGTTCTAGGGATCACTGGGGGTCGTAGCAGTCAGACTCCCTCCCCCCCAGCGATCATACATTTATCACCTCTCTTGTCAGATATTGTACATTTTTTAATCGTAGCATGCTCATTCTTGTGTGGAACTGTGGATGATTTTCACAGTGGATTTCACCCATTGCACCCTTTGACCCTATGTGGATTTTGCAGCATAAAATGTCATGTCTTGACTCAGCCTTAAAGTTTTTTTTTTAATGAGATTCTGACATTCATGGCCTATACTCAGCATAGGTCATCAATATCAGATTGTCAAGGGTCTGACAACTGGCACCCCCACCAATCAGCTGTTTGAGGAGGCCATGGTGCTCCAGTGAGTGCTGCCGCCTTCTTGTAGCTTCACTTGAATGGGACTGAGCTGCCTCGAGGCCACGTCACCAATGACCATAACGTTGGTGGCACAGGAAGAGGCCTTGGCGCTTACTGAGAGCTAGGCCTCTTCAAACAGCTGATCAGATGAGGTGCCGGGAGTCGGATCTCCACCGATCAGATATTGATGACCTTTTGGTAGGTCATTAATATTAGATTCTCGGAAAACCCATTCAATATCTATGACATTAGAATACTGTACAGTAGTTGATGTAAAGATTTTCCCAGAATGCAAATGACCATGGCAATCCCTGTGACATCGAACCAGCACCCAATAATGGAGGATTTCAGCTCTGAAGCTTCAGCAGAATTTTAAGTTCAGTTCTAGACTACATAACATTACAGGCCTCCCCTCCCTTTTTATTACTCATAGCACATGACTTAATAAAGCTATATATGACCCACTGAACCGGTAGACATGAATGTTACCTCCATGTACGTATGCTACGTTGCATACATGAAGACAATAAATCAGTATAACAACGTATCACACGGTTCGGTAATGTAGAGAAAAATGAACTCCATTATAAATACTTTGTACAGCCAGAATTACTAGATTAGTCAGCGATGCCTGCTCTGATGATTTATACAAGCATATTAGATCACATAACTGGAAGCGTAGAGCAGCGTGGGTAACTGTATCCTGGACACAGTGATTGATCCAGGAGTAGTATGCACGTGCGGCAGAGCTGTGTTACTAAACACGCCGCAGGAGCCACAACAACAAGGCAGGGATGTGACGCTAATATATTACCCAATAAATGCCAAAGCCTTAATGAGCACCCTGCAGATCCCAGTGATTGGTGGTCCCCCGCATACAAAACAGTCTTTGTCTTTTTTCTTTTCAAATGTACATAATCATGGGTGAAACGTCTTGTTTTTGCTATTATTTACCGATTACATGATTTGTAAATGCTCTTGTACTACTAAACTTGCTTTTTTATTGTTATATACGTAGAAGCAGCCATTGCAGCAGTTGTATAGCATGTGCCCCTGTGCCAAGAAGAAGGGGAGCCAGAAGGGGCTTTCAGATACAGGGCTAGGTCAGCAAAGTAAATCTCTGCCTGGAGAGAAGGAATGTTCGGCTATCACAATTTACAGATGAGCAAATCGATTCTATCCATTCAGAATTCATCCCAGATTCCCCCAAAAATTTGGATTCCAACAAACTGGAATTTCTTCGAGAATTTGAATATCTTTCCTTCCAAAAAGAGATCAAGACTAATCCTAACTGATGCCAGCAGATGTAAGATATACTAATTTGCATATATGTTTCTCAGAAACACAGAGCAGTGCTGGTTGGACTACAATTCCCCTCATTCATACTAGGTGGTCTACCTAATGAGAAAAAGCTCCCACAAAGCCACTAAGCTCAAGTAACCAGAGCAATTTTCTCAAGACACTAAATACCCTTGTCCTTTTGGAGAGAGAACTGGCTTACATGTCTCACTCAGAGAAGTAGTACATGTGGGTCTATCTCTCAACATCCCAATTTTCAGGGCAATTACAGCATATTTGATTCAGGTAGGATTGATTTGGACTTTGGCGAATCGGAGATGAAACAAATTTCAAGACATTCTCTCCTCTGTAATATTTGTGTGTGTGTTTAACTACGTAATGACTTTTGGTAATCATTTGTGGATGTACTAAAGAAGTCACCCTCACACATAGACTTGCTAATGGATCCTCCCAGCAAGAAATGCAGCAAGGCGAGATCAGTGACAGGTAACCCTGTTGTACATAAAGCGACTGCTATCCACATACAAATACTAGACTGCAAGACCTGGTGACCATTCAAAAATACACCATTTTGGGATTTTAACTGACTAGTCCACCATTAAACCCCCACCTCCAGCACCTATTGGCTTGCAACCTAACCTCCGATATCCTCATTGGTTTACACTGAGATTTTGAACTATGTCTGGGATCGCATTGGCAACCAGCAGTAAATATGAATTGGAAGATTTGAGAATAAATAGGCTTACACAGGCTAAGTGATAAAAATACTTACTAAGTATGATTAAATATAAACTAAAACAGAAAAATAAAATATATAGAATAAATAATAATCACCTGGCCAATGGGGGAACACAATGGGATGTTCTTATTGGAGCTCAGCTCTTTGTTTTTGTGCACATAGGTTTATACCTCGCAGTCCTTCCTCCTAAGGATGTCCAATATGGAGTACGCATGTCTTATGAGTTAACCACTTTGGAATGTGGTCTGGTGGTCATCTGACACAAAATAATGGATTTGTATATGTTACCTAACCCTCCCTAACTCACTATATAATAAGAAATATAGAAGGTAATATAATAATTAACCAATCAGTACTTAATTATATAAAATACTCTTACAACCAAGGCTCCCTGGCTTCCAAGGTTTCCTAGCCAGCTGTGTACATTGAACGAGATGCCAAGATTAGAGTTTTCTTGACATGGCCCTAAACATGATGATGATGATAATGCTTCTTATAGCTATATCTCATCATAAATGAGAATAGGTATAATGTAATTGTTGGATGCTTCTAGAACACAAATCTAAAAGGTACGCTGTGGCTCAATGATATGGCCGTTTCTGGAACCAACCGCTGTTGTGCTCAGTAAACTAGATGGCACTCTGCAATCCCGCCATCCCCCTGGGCTGTGCATATGTATCCTTTCTCAGTTAGAAATGAATAAAAAAAAAAAAAGTAGTTTACCTCAGCAGATTTCTGCCGACGAAACGTTCACATTATCTCCCGGGCCTTAAACGTCAGCTGCTGAATGCTATCAGGTTTTTGATATAAAAGAAGCAGCTTACAGCTTTCTCAGCGCAGCCATTGGGCCTTTTGCTATCCTTTTATAGTCAAAAGCACAAAGCTGTCTGGTGTGAAGAGGGCTATGAAACAGGTTCACAGCTAAGTGAGTTATTCTGCAAAGGAATTCTACGAGCCCGCTCGTGCATAGGAAAGTACATGGCTAATAGCAGTAATTAAAACAAGCTTAGGCAACCTGTGACTACCCAGCTGGCGCTAAACTGCAAGCTCCCGTGGCTGGTGGGACAGAACGTGTGACTTCACAACAGCTGGAGGTACACTAGTTCCAAACATCTAACTGGTAATAGGGGAGATGATAGCAAAAGGGAAGAAGATGCTGCTTAAATAGGACATGTCACCTCTCCTAACATTTCTGCTTTAGTAACTACAGTGGCATGCAAAAGTGTGGTCAAACTTACTCTTACTGTGAACAGTTAAGCAAATTGAAGACGAAATTATGAAAAACACGTTTCAACATTTTAAACAATATCAGTGTATTATATTGGTTTTGCACAATTTTAGAGTGAAAAAAGGAAAGGAGTACCTATCAAAAATATGGGAATCCAATGAGATTTATGCGCTCAGATAACTTTGACCGAGGTCTCAGAGCTTAAGTAGCCTGTTAGGGTTAAGGCTTGTTCATAATCATTGTTAGGAAAGGCTAGGTGATGCAAATTGCAAAGCTTTAAAAATACCCAGACTCATCTAACCTTGTCCCAAAAAACAGCAACCATGGGTTCTTCTAAGCAACTGCCTGATACTTTGAAAATGAAAATGGTTGAGGCTCACAAAGCAGGAGAAGGCTATAAGATAGCAAAACGTTTTCAGTTTGCCATTTCCTCAGTTCAAAATGTAATTAAGAAATTGCAGTTAACAGGAACAGTAGAAGTCAAGAGAAGGTCTGGAAGACCAAGAAAAATTTCTGAGATAGCTGCTTGTAGGATTGCTAGAAAAGCATATCAGAACCTCTGCTTGACTGCAAAAGACCTTCAGGAAGATTTATCAGACTTCCGAGTTGAAGTTTATTGTTCTACTGTTCAGTGATACCTGCACAAATATGGCCTTCATGGAAGAATCATCAGATGAAAACCTCTCCTGCATTTTCACCACAAAATTCAGCATCAGAGCTTTGCAGAAGAACATCTAAACAAGCCTGATACATTTTGGAAACAAGTCCTGTGGACCTATGAGGTGAAAATAGAACTCTTTGGCTACAAAGAGTAAAGATATGTTTGGAGAATAAAGGGCACAGAATTACAAGAAAAGAACATCTCTCCAACCATTAAGCATTGGGATGGATCAATCATGCTTTGGGGTTCTGTGGCAGGGGGAACATTTCACGGGTAGAGGGAAGAATGAATTCAATAAAACACCAGCCAATTCTGGAAGCAAACATAACACCAACTGTAAAAAAGATGAATTTGAAAAGAGGATGGCATCTACAAATGGATATTGATTCTAAACACACGTCAAAATCCACAACTGACTACCTCAATAGGTGCAAGCTGAAGGTTTTACCATGGCCATCACAGTCCCCTGATCGGAAAATCATTGAAAATCTGTAGATATACCTGAAAAGAGCAGTGTATGCAGGACAGCCCAGGAATCTCAGAGAACTGGAAGACTTTTGCAAGGAAGAATGTAAATTGTTTACAAGCTGTGATACTTGCTAAAGGGGGTGCTACTAGGTACTCACCATGCACCCTTTTCTGTTTTTTGTTATTTTGAAAATATAAAGGATGACAATAAAAAATTGTTTTTGCTTAAAATACAAAGTGAAGGGGTCATCTTTAACTGTATGCCTTTTGGAGATCATTTCATCTTCAACTTGCTTAATGGTTTACAGTAAGAGTAGTTTTGACCAGGGGTGGCCAAACTGTACTTGCGTTCCCCTCTAATAACAATTCTAGAGAATCTATTCTAATGACTCTATGTTGGGCAATTCTTTTTTTATTCCTGCTAGAAGTTATAAATTAATTACTTGCAGTTTTCAATGAAGGTCCAGATGGGTTTTTCAAATTTGCAGTAAAACTGACCTATTACCTTCATTATATGGACAGCATCTATTAAAATGATACTACACTTACATACTTTTTCTTGTGTTTTAATACTTAAAAAAATAAAAACTTTAGAAAAAATGATTTCTTTGTTTGCATCGCCATATTATGACCCCTGCCACAGGTAGGAACTATTGCTGTGGTACCCTCAGATCCTTCAGTGGGACAAAGGTTACTACAAGGAAAAAACAGATCCCTCCATAACAATTGACATGGCATCTGACAGGTTAAATGTCTGTGATTGGCCTTATCGCCGATCACAGACATAAGACCCATGTGTCTGCTGTTAAAAACAGCAGAAAATCTGCAGCTATAGGTCTAAGTGAGCTCAGGAGATGGCGCAATTTTTAAAGAACAGACTTCCATCGTACATATTCGACAGATGGGATTAAGGGCATTGTTTTAACTATATTCATGGTCAAATAGATTCTTGTAGGTAGAAACTTGATATATGGTTCTGGTTCAAGCACCAAAATACTAATTTACCCTAAGGTGCAATTTCCAGTGTTGCATTATATATATATATATATATATATATATATATATAATGATTCTATACTGTAGAATTCTAGGTGATAGCGCCTATAAAGTCCCATCCAGAAAGAATTACATTAACTCAGGTGAGGGGACTAAATGCTGGAGGGAAGGCTACATAGACCCGTAGAATCCAAGGCTGACAATAAGGTTCTTGCAAACTTATAGACTCTGTAATTTCCAGCTGAGGGTACAGAATTAAGATACGGCTGGCCAAAGTGTGGAAGGGTCTATAGACTATTAGCAATGCGCCTCTGCAGTAAAGTCTCCATCAGCCTTATACAGCAAATATCTTACTGACTGACTCCAATGCTTGCCCAGGCAGATCCTGGACCATCTTTCTCTCTGTGTACTGTGAAGTAGAGATGGCTTTCTTGATGCAAAATTCCAAGGAGTGAGCACATTTAGCTCCTCTCACTTTCTTAGCTAGCATGCTCTACACACTGACTGAACTAGCAACATACCTGTCCATCATCCAGCTTCCAACAGGGAAGCTAGTTAACCTTGACTGATCCATACAGAGCTATACTGGGGTGCAAGACATTAGAACATTATACAACACAAAACAATTTGCAAGTACCCTATGTCTTCCCTCTCCCATGCTGTCTTTTGCTGCTGTAGTATAATCAACTCACTCCAGTTTGTATTAACTTATGAGACAGAAAATAGGACATAAGATTACGAACTCCACTTAAAGGGGTTGTCCGCTTTTTTTTATATTGATGACCTATCTTCAGGATAGGTCATCAATATCAGATCGTTGGTGGGCTGCCTTCTCTTCATTGTTTACCTGCTTTTCATTGCAACTGCAGCGGTGAGCATTTGCCCATCTCATGTTGATGACTTATTCTGAGGATAGATCATTAATATAAAAAAGTGGACAACCCCTTTAATTGGAACTAGAAAAGTCACTGCTCAATGGAGGAGTGCAGCAGTGGGGAATCTGAGCTCCGACATCAGCTGTCAGCAGCATATGGGATCAGAGGTCCTGACCCGTCTATGCTTTTTCCATACACGGTCCCTAAATTCTGCTGATTTCTCCAGGTAAAGGATATGCAGGGAATTTTTTGGCTTATGAGAGGAGCAATTCAGGTAAAGAAAGAACATTATGGAGTTGCTGATAATGCAGATTTCAAAGGCGAAACCTCCTGTAAAGCCATCATTTATGTTTTATGCTCCAGTGAAAAGTGTTCATTTTCTTTTTTTTCCTTTACAAATTTGCTTTCTATCTGCTGTTTTATTAATGATGTGAAAAAAACAAACCCCCCCCCCCCTCCAAGAAAAAGTGTTTTGCAAAAAAAAAGCTGGGGGTGGATAGAAAATCAGGAGAAAACTGTGTCCAAGACCCGTATGCAACTGCATGGTCTACAAAACAGAATGTAACACACTTCCATATGGTGCACCTCATTACAGGCCGAAACACACAGGGGGAGGTTTATCAGGGGGGAGGTCGCACTCGGCTATTTTTGGAAGTCCTATTGAAATAAATGGGGCTCGCTATTTTTGGCGCTCCCATAGAAATGAATGGAGGGCGGCAGCGCATGCACGGCACTTTGGTGCTCCATTATAATTATAGGTGCGGGTCCTACCTCTGTGACCCCGAAAATGGAGGCATATCTTAGCCATATGCCGCCAAAGTCCAAGATTAGAATACCCCTTCAGCACTGTATCAGCACTATGTCTGTCTATCTATCTATCTATCTATCTATCTATCTATCTATCTATCTATCTATCTATCTATCTATCTTCTATCTAATATCTATCTCATATCTGTCTACTATCTATTTATATATCTATCTATCTATCTATCTATCTATCTATCTATCATCTATCTATTTATCTATCTATCTATCTATCTATTTATCTATCTATCTATCTATCATCTCTTCTATTTATCTATCTCTTTATTAAATATCACGTATAACTCTTTGAGCTAATCTTTTGATGTAATTTTTTGATGCACATTTGGGATCTGAAAATCTACCGTAGAATACATTTGCATCACTGTGTACGTGATTTTAACAAATCTCATCCAAGAACTGCAAAAGAAAATCCACGCAGCAATCGATCTGTGGTGCATTGTTCTTAATCCACAGCAGGTCAATTCGTTCTGCAGTTTTACCCCATATTTTACCAGAAATGCGTGGAGAAACGTGTGGTGAATCCGCATTAAAATCCACAACTAACTCCATACGTAATACAAATGGGCCTTGAGTAGATTCACAATGGAGTCAGCAACTCATCTAAACATACCCTTCAGTGTTTTCCATCGGGGCATTCCCCAGGGCCTCACGCCTATGGGGGTGTTATATCTCTGGCTACGCCGGACTCTACCTTTGTGATCTCATGGTGTACAGGCGTAGAGATCCTGAGCACATGGTGTACAGGCGTAGAGATCCTGAGCACATGGCGTACAGGCGTAGAGATCCTGAGCACATGGTGTACAGGCGTAGAGATCCTGAGCACATGGCGTACAGGCGTAGAGATCCTGAGCACATGGCGTACAGGCGTAGAGATCCTGAGCACATGGTGTACAGGCGTAGAGATCCTGAGCACATGGTGTACAGGCGTAGAGATCCTGAGCACATGGCGTACAGGCGTAGAGATCCTGAGCACATGGTGTACAGGCGTAGAGATCCTGAGCACATGGTGTACAGGCGTAGAGATCCTGAGCACATGGCGTACAGGCGTAGAGATCCTGAGCACATGGTGTACAGGCGTAGAGATCCTGAGCACATGGTGTACAGGCGTAGAGATCCTGAGCACATGGCGTACAGGCGTAGAGATCCTGAGCACATGGTGTACAGGCGTAGAGATCCTGAGAACATGGTGTACAGGCGTAGAGATCCTGAGCACACTGAGGTTATTTGTGTCACTGGGATCTCAGTATAGATAATTAGAAAGTAGCTGCAGGAATGTGCATGGATTTCACGATCTTCTGCATTAAATCCCCCAATCACACAGAGGATTGGAGTAAACCAGCTACAGCTTTAGCATAATCCTTTGACGCTTCATGCAGAAAATCTCCCGGGATTACAAGCAGGTTTGGTCAACCATGCACATTAATAAGCAATTAGCACTGGAGTTGCAAATAGAGTTTAACCCTATCCTCGGAAATTGAAGCTAAGGTTTAATGTAGCAGGAATGGTTTACAATGAGAAGATTCACTGGTGATGCAAGTGCTAATAGATTGTATAAATATGGGTAGGGCACTCTCAGAAATCTAGGACCATGTAAAGATATAATGAATATGCTTTATTGATGGTAAAATAGACAATCAATAATAATAGTAGGCAATCAATAAAATAGGAGAACAACACCGTATGTAGTATATAGCACTCCTAAAACCTCTTATGTTAATAGTGGTGATAAAACAGCAGGATAAAACAGTGAACACAAGCAGTGAAAATAGCAGCAAATTTCGCGCAAGTGGGTAAGTAGTCGATTAAGGGCAAACTCGATGTTGTTGACTCGATAAAAATGACTTGATAATATGACAAAAATCGACCAAAATAATCGAAGATCAGAAATATACACCACTCATTTTTGATAGGATGGTTAAAAGTTCTTTACTTCATTCCATTAAAATTCAATTTGTCCGCAAACATAAAGTTAGTATCGTATGGAACCGCACCTGAATAAAGCGGCGTCCCGCTAAGACAGGATAGGTAGCAGCGTCCCGCTATTAAACAGCTTGCAAGCGATTGTTTACCTTGAATTCGGTTTCTATCGGAATAGGCTCTACCAGACCTTGAGGTATTTTCGCTCCCTACGTTGTGCCGGCAGTGTTGTAGCACCTTGGTATCAGGAGTTTCTTTGTTAGTGAAGACCACGCTGGCAGGCTGTGATTCAACACGTGGGCCAGTATGTATCGAACCCTCTGTGTCTTTAGCCGTCCTAATCGCATAGGTTACTTTCGCAGATGTCTCACTCTCCCTGGTCGGTAGGTTTCAATAATCGATAGGTAAATCTGGTCACAAAACGGGGGATGTGGCACCAGACGCGTTTCGGGGTACTTGCGTTCACCCCTTCCTCAGCCTTCTTAGAGGGAGCTGAGACTGAGGAACTGTGTCAGTAGAGGATCCGACGGCATTGAGGTGTGGGGGCATACATCAGTGACCAGAGCGGCAGCTAAGTGAAGCTGATTGTGTCCAAGACCCTGATTCTGTCCAGAGTAAGAAGGATTGCTTCCAGGAACGCGGATGAGAGCTGAGGAGCAAAGCTACATACACTGCGGGACCGCATGCTTGTTGGAGAGGCATTTGTTCTGTTCAGAGTCACCAGCAGATGCAGAGCAGACCCGGGTAGGTAAGATCATGCACGCACCTCATTAGAGTGTTGGCGCCTAGACACTGAGGCCAGGCCGGTTGTGTTCATTACCCGTTTAAGTAAAATTATGTTTTGGCAAAAGCTGGTGGTGGAGTTGTTTTCCTCGTTTGTTTGACTTCGCTGTATCCTGGGGAGCCCACCCCGATGCACGGCTTACAGTTGCACCAGTATCAGGGGTGTAACAAGTAACCACTGGGCCCAATACCAAAACTTGGAATGGTGCCTCAATCCATCGTGATCATAGGACATGCCCAGTCTTTTGTGGCAAAGAGGCAGGGACCTGGATGCACATGGAAGGGCTTCTGTTTGTTTCCGTTGGCTTACCGGTCCATCAAAACAAGTCCTACCTTGTTTTGCGGAAGGGTGGTTTGTGGTCCGCAACACGGACACAGCTGCAGCGTGGTCCCGTGAATGTACCCTAACTGTGACCTGAGAGAATACCTGTCCTTACTGAAGCGGACTAAACAGGCCCTGATGTTTCTCTACACACCTAAATTTGCATCCCCAATTTTACACTTAGGTCCGAATCTTCAGAAGGGTAAACAGTGCCACCAATCAGTTGTGAAACCTCTAAGTTGGCCAAAAAACGGTAGTAGCAACTAGCAATATGTGTACCTGTACTGATTTCCTACTTTGCAGAAAGCACTATTCTTCAAGGCTTCCATCATAAATTCTGAAGGTTCAAGAGTCTCACTATTGCTTCACAGTTATCAAATAAGGCACAGCAGGGGCTGCCTAAAAATATATATATTACGCATGTGTCAATATAAGACTTTGCCGTCTTTTGCGCAAGCTACTTTATATATTTTTTTTTTTTGCAAAAGCCTAAAATAAACTGATGATGAAAGAATTCAGCTTCGGCAGGAGAACTGATGGACACCTGCAGTGCCGCTTGCCATGTAGATTGCACTGTTTCTTAGTTACGGGAGCACAATTCGGTCTGTCTTGCACAGAAAGTTCAATAGTTTGAGGGGAAAACATTCCTCTAAACATTCCCAATTCTTGTAGACATCAATATCTGTCCAGGGACAAGTCCTAATGATCTTTATCACTCACTTGAAGGACAACACTTTATTGGGCAACACGTTTGACCTTATAAATGTTTAAATTGGGTATTGAACTGACCTATGGGCATGGGCTTTGCACACTACTGTGCTGTCATCTAAGAGATTTCTTAGCAGCAGCCAAACATTCCTTTCCTGAGATCTCACATTTGAAACGATCAACACTGGTAGGTGCAGTACCCCAGAACAGGGTCACTGCAAAAGGGTAAATTGTCATAATGTCATGTTGCTAAGTAAAATGTTTTGATTTATTGCATAGCTAAGATCGCTGTCTGGCAGTTTAGGGTTAACACCTTGGCTCATCCCCTTAGGTTGCCAAGAGATGGACTTTGGTCTGCCCCCAGATTAGTGAGAGTGTAGCTGAGAAAGAGAGTGGGCCTAGAGAACCTTCACCTCTGAGACAATCTACAGCCAATTGCTCTTTTTAAAAATAAATTTGAATGTCCAGAATCTGCAAGGCCCTGCATTGGAGTCAGGCAGCAAAGTATTGTGCAGAGAGACTGCTGTGAGAGGGAACATTGCTAGCACACCCTTCTGCACCTCCAGACAGTTTGGTCAGCCGTATCTTAAATCTGCACCTGTCAGCCCCGAATTACAGAAACCTTTACAAGGAACCTCTTTGCATGCCTATGGTTCTGCAGAGAGACTTTTGAGAGAGAGAAGAAGTACTACAACCTCTATCATTGCTGCTGTCCATACGCTGCTATTTGGGGGAGACATTGCACTTGATTTACTTAGAACTGTGCCTTGTTACCTTTGGCTGTACTACTACTCCTATTCTGCACTTTAGTAAAGAGAGACTTATTTATTGATATCAACTGGCCTGGTTACTCACTCCTTCATCATCCGCTGGCCACTTCATCCACACTTGGTTGTCCCCGAGGGAAGAAAGGGTGTGCCCTCTAGTCATTGCACAACCCCAGGGAGAGCCAGAGGGAGAATTGCTACTGTGAGTACTACTACCACACTCAGAGCCAGAACTACCACTCCTATCCTTCGCTCCCCTTCCTGGACCCATTGCACATAGAAATTGAAGAAACAGGATATTTGTTGCTGCTGCTCATGCTCATTTTTTAGGAGTTTTTGAGGCAGAGTTTCTTGCTGGTTTTTCAGCCAAAGCTAGTAGCCAATCCAGCAGGAAGGGAAGTACAGTATATGTCCTTCCTTTATATTTCTGATTCCTCTCAAATCCACTTCTAGCTTTGGCAGAAAAATCCTACCCTAAATAAAATCAATATTTGATGTGACCATCCTTTTGCCTTCAAAACAGCATCAATATTTCTAGGTACACTTGAACACAGTTTTTGTAGAAAGTTGGCAGGAAGGTCGTTCCAGACATCTTGGAGAACTAGTAACAACAGATCTTCTGTGGATGTAGGCTTGCTTAAATCCTTCTTGGGATACTGCTACACTGTCAAGTTTCTTGATTACATTTTGGAAGCCAAAACCAGGAGTGAATTCAAAAGAGAGGAGAAGTGGTATCTGTCCTTTATACTTTCTCTCCTTAAATGGTCTACTCCTGAAAACTGCATCAGCAAAACCTGACCTGGTCTTATCCTTAGTTTTTCAGGATGTTTAGAAGAACCTTCCTGCCAAGTTCCTTCAAAAACTGTGTGTAAGTGTACCTAGAAGAAATGATGCTGTTTTAAAGGCAAAGGATGGTAACACCGAATATTGACTTGATTTAGATTTCTCTTTTGTTCATTCACTTTGTGTTTTGTTAATTGATAACAATAAATTATCAATACTTTCATTTTTGAAAGCATTCTTCTGAATGCATTTTTTCACACCCGCCTAAAACTTCTCAGTGTAACTGTCTACTTATTTAAAGCCCACAAAGTAAATAGAATATCTCAAAAAAGAAAAAAATCACCCAGTATCTTCATCCGCTCAGAAGAAATAATTTCTGCCATAGACAATTCACTCGAAAGCGGACAGATGAATTAAAGATAATATAAGTCAACAAATGTTTTTATTTTTATTTTAGCACCGACATGCCCTCACTGTGGAATTCTCTACAAACAGAAAACTCATGAGCAAGATTTAAATATAGATTAGATAATTGTTAATAAGTGATGTTATCTTAAGCCACAATTAAAAGACTGCATAATTGAGGTGATGGATCAAGAGGATTCATTGCTATTTAAGGGGTAAATAAGTCTTTTAATTTCCAGTTGTCTCACTGGGGGTTATGCTTCCCTCAACACTAAATAATCATAATCTAGAAAGGTTGCACTTCATGAGATTGCTCCCTAGTAGGAAGAACGTAGCATAATCCTCTTGAGTTTCTGGGTGTCATCTCTTGTCTTCATTCACGTAAGGGCCTTCATTGACTAGGCAACACATTTATGAGAAGGTCTGATGTTCAGTATATTAATACTCAGATAAATATACCTAGGTGTATGACTCTTCATTAAATAGACTGTCAAAACATCATCAGCAGATATTGAAACTGTGAGAATTAACACCCACATTTGGATGGGGAATCAAGACGTCATGTTCTTCCTTCTAGCGGGCTCCAGTTTGAGGCTCGTTTTTTCCTTTTTTTGTGGGTTTTATATTTGGAAGATCTGCATGACAGACTGTGGTTCAATGACAGCATTTATGTGTTAATATATGGAGCGTGGTATAGGAAGCATAAAAATAACCTCAGAGTGAAAATTGGACCACTTAATTAACACTGTGTTAACTTGGAGATGCGATTCCAGCCAAATGTCTGCATTTCTTTTCACACTTCTCAGTTGCAGATGATTTAACCAGAAATGTCCCATTGATGGGGTCTTTGTGCCTGTGATCATGAAAGATTCGGTGGTGACCTCTCGGTCCTGGCTGTATGGCACGCTTACTGAGGTGTGAAACGGTAAGTTTACTTCACAAGTGTCACATCGAATAAAAATAAATCACTCATATAGTTCTTCGTATATATATGAAATTAATTCCCTTTCAACTACAACAAAGGGAAAAGTTGAATAGAAGGACTGATGGAGTGGAAAGCCTTTAGTTCATGTCCCGCACAAGCCCCCTGGTGTCATAGCTTCTATTTTCTGCATCTCAAAGGCAGCACGGCACATAATTATATTATTGTTTTACTTACAAAGTAATAATACATTTACATGTTGTAACTGCTTTGTAACTGCTTTGTATACTTAGTTTAAAGGCTATGGAACCTTTGACATAAAAAAATATGATTTTGACATATATTAGTTGTCACCAGGTTTCAGTCTGCAAACTTCATTCCTTTCAGACCCCCTGATACTCAGTTTGCAACCTGCTCCTAGTAAAACATGCTGGATCTGTGTGTCCAGGATGCTGCTGTCTTCTCCCTGCCGACTGTATTGTGTTTACCTCCGTCCCTACCTACAGCCTGTGTCAGCTGCCCTCCTTGGATTCCTATCCTCTGTCCAGGTATATCTTTTTGTAGAACCTCACTGAAGAGAAGGTAGGGGGAGAGCAGAGAGAGCTGTCAGAAACAGGAGCAATAAGCTGATTGGTTTATGCCAGATTCAGCAGCACCACCAGCTAGGTGAAGGACTTATACACATTTAGCAGAAGCAAAATGGTAGGATTTTTTTTTTGATGAGTTTTGGGTTTTAAGCATTGTTGTGATCTTGTGATGACCTCTCCTCAAGATAGGTCATCAATATCTGATCATAGGGGGTCCAGCTCACGGCACCCCTGCTGATTAGCTATGGGAGGAGGTTGTTAAGCTCGAGTAAGTACTGTGGCCTTTTCCTTCGCCTGTGATGTCATATCCATGGCCCTTGTGCAGCTCGGTCCCATTTCAGCGAATGAGATTGAGCCGCAATAACAAGCAGAGCTGTTATACAATATACAGTGCTGTGCTTGATATACTATGGAGAAGCAGAGCTCTATAGCTGATCAGCAGGGGTGCCAGGACTCAGACCTCCACTGATCTGAAATTGATGACCTCTCCTGAGGATAGTTCCTCAATATTTCATTCTCAGAAAACCTCTTGCATTTTGCATCTAGAGCGAGAAAATACTAAAATCTGAATGCAAAATCTTAAGCTGAATGCAATTAGAAACCTTGCGTTACCTTTTATTTCTAGTATTTTTTAGTCCTCTCCATTGTTAAAGGGAACCTGCCATCTCAAAAATGCAGTGTAAACTACAGGTATAGAGCAGGAGGAGCTGAGCAGATTGATATATAGTTTTATGAGAATATTATATTCTTGTAAATTTCTGCTCATTCTGGGCTTTGACCTCAAGGAGGCGGAGCTATCAGTGATTGACAGCCTTCCTTCTAGGACTGTGTATACATAGATAGCTGTCAATCACTGATAGCTCCGCCTCCTAGACTTCAAAGCCCAGAATGAGCAGGAATTTAAATGAATGAAATACAAGTTCTACTGAATCTTTTCCTATAAAACTATATATCAATCTGCTCAGTTCCTCCTGCTCTATAACATGCTGCCTGCAACTTATTCACGACAGGTTTCCTTTAATTTTGACCATAAGTTTCTGTTCTTTGACTTTCTGTTCTTTAAAGGGGAATTACGTGGCGCACATTTTGTAAGGATTGCTTGTGGTTATTAGGACATCAAGAGTAACATTTCATATGTAATGTACTAAGCTGTTTGCAACCATTTCTTAAGGCCCTATGTAATACAATCGATACCTTCGGACATATACCAATTACTAAAACTAATTTTTGTAAATTAAGACATATCCGAGTATAGCAAAAGACACACACGGCTGGACTCATACAAGCATGGACACTGCATCTGATTGTGATAAGGCATGTGAAACAGAACAATATGGTAACATTTTCCACATTTAACATACAATATCTGACATTCTGACCCCCACCCACCAGGGAGGGCACATTTGCGCTCCCCCCTCCTACCTCTTTTCGCCCTGAGTGTTCTGGTTCTGATGAGACCCATTGGATTGCAGGTCTGGGATATTGGCAAAGTCATCCTGCTCGGAGAGACCCAGCACCAAGGACAGCACCACCATGCGGCCTTCCCTGCCCACAGGCCAAAAGCAAGAGAAAGCAGAGGAGGAAAAGAGACACAACACAGAGGCATCAGCATAGTGAGAATACAGTACATACTGAAGATTAAGGAAAATCGTCCTTCATTCCTAAAGAGAATATAAGGAGGTGATTATTCCACAAATCATGCAGGGAAAGAACACAGAGCAGGGAAAGCACAGCAGAAGACAGCTTTCATTACATTTCAGATTTCAGCAATGATTGAGCAGGCAGTTTTGGAGAACCGTTTGGTAATATAACACCTCTTAGTCCTCAACTTCTATTCTATATATTTTCTAAGTATCATTCCTTATGCTACTTTTGCATCTTGACTCTTTCCTAATATAATTAAGGTCAAGTCAATTAATGTTCACAAACTTCACATTACACTTTATTAACATTTCCCTCCATTCTCTAGTTCTACAGTATATTCATGTAATAAAGAGTCAAGAAAATGAAATACTGCACCACAAGATATTCTTTGTCTTGGTTTACTTAGTTTGGGCAAATGCCCATTCACTGCCACAGAGGCTTAAAAAGGACCTTTCATCGCTCCAAACATTGTGAACTAAGTATCATGACATATACAGCTGCGCCCAGGGATCTCACTGCACTTACTATTATCCCTGGGCGCCGCTCCGCTCTCCCGTTACGTCCTCCGGTATGTTCGGGGACTTGGTTATAGTAGGCGGAGTCTGCCCTTGTTCTGCTGGGCGTCTCCTTTCCTAGGCTGTAGCGCTGGCCAATCGCATCGCAGAGCTCACAGCCTGGGAGAAAAAACCTCCCAGTCTGTGAGCTCTGCTCTGCGATTGGCCAGCGCTACAGCCTAGGAGAAGGAGACGCCCAGCAGAACAAGGGCAGACTCCGCCTTCTATAACCAAGTCCCATAAGTCTCCGCCTACTATAACCAAGTCCCCTAAGTCTCCACCTACTATAACCAAGTCCCCAAACATACCGGAGGACGTAACGGGAGAACGGAGCGGCGCCCAGGGATAATAGTAAGTGCAGTGAGATCCCTGGGCGCCGCTGTATATGTCATGATACTTAGTTCACAATGTTTGGACCGATGAAAGGTCCTCTTTAAAAGTGTGTGATGGAGATACGCAGACTAATTATATAAAAAATATATACTAATATATAATAATACTGATATAATAATAAATAAATAAAATAATAATAATTTAAAAAAATAATATGGCCAGTGGCGTAACTAGAAATGACTGGGCCCCACAGCAAATTTTTAAATGGGGCCCGCCACAGCAACTTGTTCGCAACCCCCTCTTCTCTTGCAACCCCCACTCCTGTGGCTAGTCAAGATCACTCTCTCAGACGAAGCCTGGCAGCCGCTCCGACTGTTTCCTAAAGTGTCACTGTATATGATGTCACTGTATAATACTGTTGAGGGGTTCCTGACAATAAAATATTTTAGTCCTCCTTCTGGCTGGGCCCCTTCTGAGTTTGGGCCCCAAAGCAGCCGCTTCCCCTGCTTCCCCCCTAGCTATGCCCCAGAACATGGAATATATTTATTGTTGAGATTACTTTTAGGGGTCAAACACAGTTTCATGCCATATGCCCTATTGGGTGGCACATGGAGTCCCCACCATAAATGCTCCATGTGCTGCCTTCTGGTACCTAATAAAAAACATATTCTTTCCTAAAAACAATTCTTCTGGGAGCAATACTTAAATAGTACAGCATCTTATGGACCCCTCTCCTCCACCAATCAGCTGGTAGAAGAAGCCATGGTGAATTGGCACAGTACCATACACTGTGTAGGAAATGTATTGCAAGCTCAGCCCCAGTGAGTCGCACCCTCTGATCTGATATTGAACTACAACAAGATTTAAGGAGGACCGATCCCCTCTCCTGACATGTCTGTTTTAATAACTACTTGCATTCCCCACGTAATAACAATTCCGGAGCATCTATTCTTATGACTCTATGGTGTGCTATTCTTTTATTATTCCTGCTAGAAATTAAGAATGAATTACTAGCAGTTTGCAATGAAGGCCCAGCTGGGTGTTACCAGTCTGGGGGGGTGTCCCTGCACAGTCTGAAACTGGCAGCACTGATTGGATAGTGTCAGGCAGTGCAGGGACACACATCCCCAACTGGTAACACCTATCTGGACCTTCACTGCAAACTGCTAGTAATTATTTCACAACTTCTAGAAGGAATAATAAAGGAATAGTACAGCATAGAGCAGGGATGGCCAACCTGCTGCTCTCCAGCTGTTGCAAAACTACAACTCCCAGCATGCCTTCAGCTATCAGCCTACAGCAGGGCATGGTGGGAGTTGAAGTTTTACAACAGCTGGAGAGCCGCAGGTTGGCCAGCCCTGGCATAGAGTCATAAGAATAGATGTTCCAGTCCAGAATTGTTATTACATAGAGGTGCAAATAGATGGAAAGGAGACATGTCCTCTTTAAGTCCCAGAAAACCCATTTGATATATGGCCGACGGAGAACAATCACATGAAGTCTTGATTTAAAAAAATGAAAAAATGGTTGAAGATATTAATTTTATTTTATTTTTTACATTTATATGAGATTTTTTGCTTCATGATTGAAGTGTGGCTCTATCGTCCTTGGTCTCATCCACCCACAAAGTGCGTATCAGTTTACCCCATCAATAGTCATTCTGTTAACTCATATGTGACAATTCTTCTCCATCCGTTCGCTTTCATTTTTTACATTTTCTGTAAAGCCAATCATTTTCTTGTTACCTTCTCCATAGGCTAATGATCTGTCACAGTTCACTCATTCCCTGTATATCGAATTCCTCTAGAGAAAAGTACTTCATCTCCCCAGGTCCTATCATTTCTACCTGTTTTTTTTTTTGTCCAGTACCATTTTTTATTCCTTCCGTGTCTTGCATGTTCCTTTTGCTTATTATGTACATTGTTGTTCCTCAGCCTTTGTACCTAACTGTAAGTATAATACTAACCATGAATTATAAAACGAGGAGCACAGCGTATAACCTTCACATAGAACTGCAGGGGTTCGCATTAACAAGAAAAGGTAAGGTATCAGGAGATGTCTGACCCAGTTATACCTTATGCAAAGAGGTCAAAAATGAAGGTCAAAACACACCATTACTTAGGTTGCATGCAGTGTAGGTTTTCTACTTGGGTAAATGCCCCCTTCCCATACACCTTAGGCCTGTGATGGCTAGCCTCCGGCACTCCAGCTGTGGTAAAACTACAACTCCCAAGATTGCACACTTGCTTGGCTGTTCTCAGAACTCCACAGAAATGAATGGAGCATGCTTGGAGTCGTAGTTTCACCAAAGTTGGTGTGCCGGAGGTTAGCCATCACTGCCATAGGCTATTTTTGGCCAAACCTGCTGTTTTTGGCAGGACTGGCCACCAATCTAATGTGTAAGGAGATCTGGTGACTCCCAGATGATGTTGGGGTAGAGAAAGATCAGGGGTGTTGAATTTCAATGCCCGTTCCTTTTTTATTCTTCTTGGAGATAAGCTTCCACCAGCAGTTTTCTAAAACCTAACCCCTTCCCTTCAGCCCATGGCCCTTCAGCTGTCCCCCCCCCCCTTTTGCCCCTACCTGGTGCTGCCTCACCTGGTCTCATTGGTGGTGCCTTTAGGTCCCATATACACAGAAGGTGGGCCCTCAGAATGCTATCCTCTGGTGGGCCCAAGGGACTTCAGTCTGATCCTGATTGAAAATGTATTTGCACCTTAAAGAGGTTTTTCAAATTTCCAATATTGATGACCTATCCTTAGGGGTGTCAAAACCCTGCCGATCAGTTGAAGAGACTGAGGTGCTCCAGTGAGTGCTGTGGCCTCTTCCTAGGCCAGTGCTCATGGGAGTGCTGTGGCCTCCTTAAACCGGCTGAGGTCCCGGGTGTGGGAGCCTGGACTATCTGATATTAATGACCTATACTGAGGATAGGTCATCAGTATCTGGATCTGGGAAAACTCCTTTACGAGACCCTACTTACCTGTTTAACGCCATATAATTATGATGTCTACAAGGTTGTAAGTATACCAAGATATCCTAATAACCTTTTGGAGGAAGCATATTTTGCTCAGGTATCACCTACAGGGTAATGGCAACAGCTTAATTATGACAACATAGTGTAGTATTATATTAAATGGCCTCCTGGTCTCTTCTCAGCCCACTGTCTTCCAGCCTTGAGGTTGTCCATATTGGACAATTCATTTTTGGTAGACAAATCACCTGAAAAAAAAACCTGATCACTACTGGGACTCCCAGTGATCAGTTGCTACCTGTAGAGGAAACTAGCAACAAGTGTTCAGTTTGCCTACAGCACTCCCACAGGGGAAATTGAGAATTACACTGTGTTCATTGAAAACAGAGTCTCTCTGAGGCCATGCTCCACCTTGGCTAATTTATAGAGGTCTCTTATGAGAGCTCTATTTCTATTAACTTAAAATTTCCTAATAGGTTGTTTGAAAATAAGCTGACCAAAGTAGATAACCCTTTTAGAGATCTGAGCAAGCTAAGACAGAGTGGTTGCTAGGGGCATAGTGCTTAAAGGGAACCTGTCACCAGTTTTATGGTGTCCTAACTAAGGGCAACATAAATAAGTGACTGATTCTCTTAGCAAAATGCTGGGTCACTTTCTTTAATCGACCCAGTCAATCTGCCAACATCTTGTATTGAAAAGCTCCAGCTGATAATGATGAGTCATGAATATTCATGAGCTCCTGACTCTCCCCGCCTACCTGCTGCTGAATGACAGTTTTTTTTTCATATGAATCAGCAGCAGGTGGGCAGGAGAGTGGCTATAGCTCTGAATTTAATATACGCTGGACTCAATGAGATCACGCTGGACTCAAATCATCTCATTAGCATGCGGCATGTGGCATCTTTATGTGTATATTATGAGGTAACCATCAGTCCCACCAGTAAGTGAATACATCTAAGGTACTTTTTAGTAGTTAATGATTGTATATAATTAGTTAGATTATAATCAAATATCCACATGACAGGTTCCCTTTAACAACCATATGTAAAAGACTATAGCTATTAGGCAGAGTTTCCTTAGCAACTAGTTTGTACTAATTGACTGTTCATTCCGCTAAAAAGTGGATTAGATTTAAGGTAGTCAATGCGGTCATGTCATACATTATCTAAGTGCGTCATAGTCCTGTTTTTAAAACCATAAATTTAGGGGACACACTTTAAGATGTCACTTTAATTAAAAAGGTTGTATGAGACAAAAAAACAAGGTCTGTTTTTTTTCCAGGAAACAGTGCCACTCTATTCTGTGGTTGAGTCTGGTATTGCAGCCGGAGGCAGACAGCTTCTTCCTCTGTGTAGTGGTCATGCCTGGTTCCTAAGTGGGAGCTGAGCTGCAGACATGCATCAGGACCTGGAAGGTAGGAGCTGTCTGCTTCCGGCTCCATCCACTGTGTTATCTCTATTGCCGGCTGCTAAGAATAGCTGATTGGTGGGGGTGCTGGGTGTTTGACCCCTCGCTGTTTTGATATTGATGACCTATTCCAGCGGGAAGCCTCTCTGTGCTTCTATTGTAATAGATTTGCAGCAGTGACTTTTTGTGGATATGGATCGAATAGGGACAGTATGTCTGCAGGGGTCTAGATTGCAAGAGCTCAGGATTGGAGGAGGCCTTTGCTAATGAACTATATTGCAAAATTAAAGCTCATAGTAAGTAATGTAAAGAAATGTTACAATATTATTGATATTGCTAGTATAAGCCATCAATGTCTGCTTGGTGGGATGTTCAATCCTTGTGACTAGAGATGAGAGAAGTTTTGAAAAATTCAATTCGGCAGCCTCGCCGAAGTTCAACAAGAAATTCGATGTGTTAGGAATGAATCGCCATAAATCCGGTATACCCATAAATCAGGTATACCCAGGCCAATAAAAGTAACACTGGCCTGTAATACTGACGCACAGTAAAACCTCATTCACACGTCCGTGTCAGTGTTCAAATCCGTGAGAAGGTGGTCAGTGATGCATCCGTGAAGGATCCGTGTTGGGTCCGTGGGTTCGTTTTTTGCTGTTCGTGTGCCATCCGTATTTCACTGACACAGAATTTTTTTTTTTAAAACATCTCTTCCTATTGATCCGTGAAACGCGGAGGCAACACGGATGGCATCCGTGTTACATCTGTGGTTTTCACGGACCCATAGACTATAATGGGCGTGATGGATTCGTGAACACGGACAAAATAGAGCATGCATCTGCGCTGAATCCACATTCTGTGGTGACTAATGTCTTCTTTTCACGAAAACAATAAAGAATTTGCCTTCATCCTGAACGCTACGTTATCATTTTGTTTGTTGCCTTGTAATAACATATGTGCAATTAAAAACCTATCTCCATTTGCAACATAATATCCCCCTCAAGACTTCCTCTCGGTACACAGCGCGTACAAAGAAATCAGTAATGTTCAGAATGTGCCTCTGGATCTTGCTTGTTTTATATCCCGGAGATTCGCACTGGTTTAAATGACTTTATTTGTGATAGGCTACATGCACACGACCGTATGTGTTTTGTGATCCGCAAATTGCAGATCCACAAAAAAAAAAAACAGATGACATCCGTATGCCATCAGTTTTTTTTGCAGATTCATTGTAACAATGCCTAAAACGGACAAGAATAGGACATGTTATTTTTTGTGCTGTCCACATTTTTTGCGGACCCCGTGAAATGAATGGGTCTGCATCCTATCCGCAAAAAAAACGGAACGGACACGGAAACAGAAAACGTTCGTGTGCATGTAGCCATAATGAAATGACCATGGTGGATCTATGGATGGAACCTTTTCTTTCTGTAGGACTGAAACTAAAAGAAATTCTACCTCGTTGATATTAATGATTGTAAGAATTTAAAATTGATACAACAAAATGTCAATTGTTCATGTGTTTTTCAACGTGTTTTAGCAAAATTGAATAGCAAAAAGTAAAAATTGAAGTGCAGTTTATTGTGGTATATTTCATCTTTTCTGTTGCTTAGGTAGAGCTAGGAAGAAGAGTACGCCGGACCTTAGGTAGAGCGTGTGGACCACAGAGGGCGCACAAAACAACCGGTCAAAGGCAATATTTTGGTTTCAGCAGTATTCCATTTATTCGTAAGACAAAGCGTTTCGGGGTGCTAGGGTGCTCTTTATCAAGTCTGAGCCGGAGAGCTGGAGGGATGTCACAGCTCGTCCTGCTTCCTCTGCCAGCTCTTCCCTTCCCTTCATGATTGACAGCAGAGGCGTAGCTACCATGGAAGAAGGGGAAGCAGCTGCTATGGGGCCAAAAACAGCAAGGGGCCCAGGGAGCGGTGTGTACAGTGCTCCTAGTCCTAACACTGGTATTACTCACCGCTCCCTGGGCTTCTTCTCCAGGCGCCTGTGATGCACTAAGTCCTAGCAGCGCACAGCTTCAGGACGGGATGTAGTGTGCATAGGAGTGCACTATGACCTGATGCTGTGCGTCGTCAGGTCCCAGTGTAGTGCGTGCCTAGACCCAGCGCTGCATGAAGACCAGAGGCGCCCGTAGGAGGAGAAGAGAGGTATCATTTTTTTGGTCCAGTCTGAGGTCTGCATTAAGGGGACCTATTCAAAAATTTGCATTGGGGCCCAGTCAGTTCTAGTTACACCACTAATTGACAGGGACATGTTTCTGCATAGTCACCTCCCCTGGCTCTGTCCATCAAGAAGAAGAGGGAGGGGCTGGCACAGGAAGCAGGTGGAACAAGGGTGCACACAGTGATGTGGGCCCGCCCTCGGGGCACTTAACTGCTCATTTGCATATGGATTAAAAGGACTCCAGAATAAAGCAAAGGTTTGCTAAGTGAAAGTTATGGTTACATTCAGTTGAGCTAAATCTACAAGGCATTGCACCTGGTTTATCAGTGAATTTACTGGTGACTGACTCTCTTTGAAGGGAGTCTGTCACAGACTTTTCACTAATTAAACTACCAGCAATGTCCATCAGCACATGGTCATAGCATTCCAAACATACCTGTATAACATTTTAGTGGTCATTGAATGTCCAGGAAAATACCTTTTATTCCTATGAAAATCGGCTCCCAAGTGCCCAGCTGGGTAGGCCCAAGACTGCCACCTTACTCTGACATCTGCTCCTCCTTAAAATTCCCAATTCTTCATCCCCTTTCCCCTGACGTCACAGTGATGCGGCTCCAAATGACGCGCAGGCACCCTCTACTGCACATCCGGCGCCTGCGCACTACATTCTCTTTTGGGGGTTTTGCCTCACCTTCTGCACAGAACATATCCCTGAAGGAACCTCAAGGAACAGTCTAGCCTAGACAGTCTAAAGAGGGGGCAGATCTATCACAATGGCTCATGTTGGATGAAAAATTTGGTGCATCTTTACACCCTTTTGTCTAGGTTTATACCACCTATTGCTGATTTTGGTGCATTTTAAGCCATGCCCTTTTGCTGTTAAGCTCCACCCTTTATCACTAAGACACACCCTTTTGTTGGTGAAGGAAGAAAAAGTACAGCTGTTGCACTAAGCATGTGCACCAGTTTTGGTGCAAAATAAATTTGCCTTACCCCAAAACAAATTTTGTTGAGGGCCAGTTGAGTGAATGAAAAAAGGCCTCCCCCTCTGAGCTCGGCTTTGTTCCAGTGGTGAGGCTCCAGTGACCACAAAGGCTTAGCGGTCCAGTGCCGTTTGGGGACATGTCAAGGCTAAGGCCACTGATTGGCTGCAGTGGTGTAGGTGACCATGGATGGGTCATCAGTAGTCAACTTCTGGTCGGGTCAACGGGGGACCGGAAGTAGCAGAGACAGGAATGGAGCTGCGGTCAGTAGGTGAGTACCTATTTTTCTTTTATTTAAACAGTCTCCTGGCCCTCGTTAAAATTTATTTTGGGATTGGACAACCCCTTTATGCTATAATTATGGCTCATATAGCGGAGTAACTCTCCCCTAGTGTTTCAGTTTTGGTCACACAATGACTCGGTTTTCTCAGATTACATTAAAAAAATGCATATTCCAGAATTTGGTGTTCCCACAAATTGTTTGACCACGTTTATGAACACATTGGTCGTCTATGCCATAATAAAAGAGTCTGTCCGGGTCCAGGCAGCCCCTCTAAGTGGAGCATCAGAGTATTTAATGCTTTTTCAGCAGATCCCGTGATGCACCGGTCTCTGTATGGGAATGCTAGGTGGAGGCTTCCACCTAGCAGTTAGCCTCCTGATGTCACTCGCACCAATGGGTGTGCTTTAGCGCTGCCCTAGGCTGTAGAGCAGTGCTAAAGCCTTCCCATTAGTGTCGATGACATCACCGGTAACACTGCTAGGCAGAAGGCTCTGCCTAGCAGTGTAAAAATATGAACAAACATCCCTTTCTCTGCGCGATGCAGCACAGGGCAAGGGAGAGCATCTAAGTATGAAATGCTCTGATGCTCATCTCAGAGGGGTTGAGTCGGGGAAGAAGGGGATATGTCCTGGTTCAGCTCTGAACCCGGACAACCCCTTTAAGGGCATAGATTGACAGTCAGTACAAAATCTGAATCAGGGTGCACATGGGGCTCTGTTTTTTCATGCTTGGAATGAGCAGCAGCGGCAGAGTTGTACGAGACGAGCTCCCGCTCTGGTACACGCCGACCGTATAAATGGATGGTGACGGTCACGGGTTTGCTCTCGGACCCTCTTATTGACATGGTACGAGGCGCCGTTATTTTAATCTACTACAAGAAAGGATTAATTAACCTCGTGATGGAACAGTACAGAGCTTGAAATATGATTCCTCCGATTAGTCAGACATTAGGCCTCTGCTCGGGCCGCTGTACAGCCAGCGAGACGTGATGGAGCCACTCCTGCGTTAACCCTTCGAGATTTGAGACAGAAGAGGTTGAAGGCTACAGGAGTCGCACAAAAGCATGTCATGTTTATTGTTCTCCTGCCAGAAGAGGCAGCAGCAGTCAGCAGACCCGAGGAAAAGCAAGCCATTGTACGGGCTCATCTGCAGCTATTTTAAGACACTTGGATGAAATAATGCGTATTTTTAGCAACGTGCAGTCTCCAAAGGGAAGAGAACAATGCACATGGAAATAGTCAAGCTGTTAAATACAAAAATGTTGACTGTTTCACTACCACATCCTAGTAACATAAAGGCCGGGCCAATAAAAAAAAAAATTCCGAACGATAATATATTAATGACTTATCCTCATGATAGGATTAGGACATCAATATCTGGTGGAGGTTCAATTCCCAGCGCCACCATCGATCAGCTGTTTGAAGAGCCCATGGTGCTCCAATAAGATTTGCGGCCTCCTTGCAGCTTACCAAGAACAGTGCCATCCATTGTATAATGGCTGCACTTGGTATTGCAGCTCAGCCCAATTCACTTGTATAGGCCTAGGCCATGTGACAGATGAAGGTGACGTCACTGGCCTAGGAAGAGGCTGCAGCTCTTCAAACAGCTGAATGGCGGGGTGCCGGGGGTTGGACCAGCACCAATCGTAAAGGGTATCTGTCAGCATATTTGTATCTATGACACTGGCTGACCTGTTACATGTGCGCTTTGTAACTGAAGGCATCTGTGTTGGTTCCATGTTCATATGTGCCAGCATTGCTGAGAAATAATTAATTTTTAATATATGCAAATGAGCCTCTTGGAGCAACAGGGGCGTTGCCGTTACACCTTAGAGGCTCTGCTCTCTCTGCAACTGCCATGCCCTCTGCACTTTGATCACATTTACACTGCCTGGTCCTGTCAAAGTGCAGAGGGTGCGGCAGTTCTAGAGAGAGCAGAGCCTCTAGGTGTAATGGTAACACCCCGTTGCTCCTAGAGGCACCTTAACAATCCCATTCCACTGCCTCCTGCCAATCTCTGCTTCCTGGTCCCTCTCGACACAGAAATGTGATCGCCACATCCAGTGGTTGGGTGATTGGTCACATTTCATCAGGATGTAGAGACTTGTGTGGGACTAGGTAAGCAATGGAACGGAAGTGATAAGGGGAGTATAACTTTTTTACCTTCTTCTTTGACCATTTTGGGATTGTCTAACCAGGAAAAAAAGTTCCTGGCTAAACAATCCCTTTACCTTCATGGCTGTAACATGTGCACTGCCCAAGAATAGGATACTTGCAAACTGTTCTTGTTATGTAATGTTTTTAATATGTTAATGTCTTGTAATCTACCAGTATACAGTATCTCTGCATGGATGTAAATAATCCTCTGCCCCTTTAGGAAGTTACGATATAGACTTAGATCCACTCTTAGCTCATTCTAGTGTTAGTTGGGAAGTGAGAGGGCATGACATGGGCTCACTCTTCAGAGTACTAGGCCTGATCTCCAGAGAACCACTATTTCGGAGACATTAAGGAAGAGGAAACCATCTCTACTTCACATTACTCCAGGAAAAGAAAAAGGAAGAACAGGCCCGTCAGTAAGGTATTTGCTGTTTAAGGCCTCATGCACACAACCGTTTTTTTTTTGCGGTCCGCAAAAACGGGTCCCGTAGTTCCGTGATCTGTGTCAGTTATTTCTTCCGTGGGTCTTCCTTGATTTTTGGAGGATCCACGGACATGAAGGAGAGTAAAAAAAAAAGTTTTGGTGTCCGCCTGGCCGTGCAGACCCAAACAGATCCGTCCTGACTTACAATGGGGACAATGGGGACGGCAAGTCAATGGGGACGGATCCGTTTGACGTTGACACAATATGGTGCAATTGCAAACGGATCCGTCACCCATTGACTTTCAATGTAAAGTCAGGAGTCCCTATTATACCATCGGATCAGAGTTTTCTCCAATCCGATGGTATATTTTAACTTGAAGCGTCCCCATCACCATGGGAATGCCTCTATGTTAGAATATACCATCGGATTTGAGTTAGATCGTGAAACTCAGATCCGACAGTATATTCTAACACAGAGGCGTTCCCATAGTGATGGGGACGCTTCAAGTTAGAATATACTGAGAACTGTGCGGCACCTGAGGGGTTAATTGTGCGGATCACAGCCCCCTGTAAGAGATCGGGTGCTGCCAGGCAGCAGGGGGCAGTCATGTACACAGTTCGTAGGATATTCTAACTTGAAGCGTCCCCATCACTATGGGAATGCCTCTGTGTTAGAATATACTGTCGGATCTGAGTTTTCACGAAGTGAAAACTCAGCTCTGAAAAGGCTTTTATGCAGACGGATCTGCGGATCCGTCTGTGTGAAAGTAGCCTACGGCCACGGATCACGGACGCGGATGTCAATCTTGTGTGCATCCGTGTTTTTTCACGGACCCATTGACTTGAATGGGTCCGTGAACCGTTGTCCGTCAAAAAAATAGGACAGGTCATATTTTTTGGACGGACAGGAAACACGGATCACTGACGTGGATGAACAACGGTGCATTTTCTGAGTTTTCAACTGACCCATTGAAAGTCAATGGGTCCACAGAAAATCATGGAAAACGGAACAACGGACACGGATGCACACAACGGTCGTGTGCATGAGGCCTTAGGCTGATAGAGACTTTACTGCAGTGAGAGGGACATTGCTAAGACACCCTTTCACACTTGGACATGGTCCTGGCCTGCCGTACCCCTTCAGCATGGGAATTACAGCACCATTGTAAAAATAAAATTGCCAGCCTTAGATTCTGCAGAGGGAGACTTTAGTGAGATAAAGGGAAGGAGTACTACAATCCCCATCCTGGTCTATATCCATACATTGTTACAACTCCCATTCTTTATCTTCTGGCTTGGTTACTGACTCCAGCACCATTTGCCGGACATTGCACCTACATCTCCTGCCTTGCACCCATACAATACTCAAGGACACCCCAACTACCATCAGGAAGGTAATACACAATATATATGAGTGCTCTCCGGAGTATAGCTTATAAATTATTCATATCAAATAAATGGCTGGCTGCCTTATATAATATAATATGACACTTTAATAAAAACTAATCACATACAAATCTTGCTACTATTCATATAAAATACACCAATAAGACCATACATATAATTCGCATATAGTCGCTCAACTCTGTATAGTGCGGATCTCTCGCTCTATTATAAAATTAATGTTTCAATAGCGTCCTTATATATACTCAATGTAAGTTGGACAGGTGAGCCTGAATAGAGCCTTCCGTAATTGGTCGTGTCGCTCTATTGTTTTGTGATCATACAGTCTTAGTCGCGCAGCTTTCAAGTCCTTATCAGACGTACACGCACCGATCAAATGGTATGTTTAATAACTGCTCGCCGGGATCTCAGTTGAACCAGGGTTGTCGGTTGGTTGTAAAGCAGTTTATACATACTGTACGTGCTGTTGTCCTATACGGCTTGTACAGCTGCTGGTATCTGCGCTCTATCCCCGCGCTAGTTTTTCAGCTGTTCCAATATGTGGATATCGCTATGGAGCGTAGGTAGTGTACCACTGAAGAAGAAACCGCGTTGGTTTCGAAACGCGTTTGGTGTGTTAAAGAATAACGCTCCATAGTGCGAGAGCTCCGCACTATATAGAGTTGAGGGACTGCGACTATATGCAAATTATATGTATGGTCTTATTGGTATATTTTATATGAATAGTAGCAAGATTTGTATGGGATTAGTTTTTATTAAAGTGTCCTATTATATTATATAAGGCAGCCGGCCATTGATTTGATACCATCAGGAAAGAGCCTCAACATCAGGGTGTGCCCAGTAGGAAGAAAGGGTGCATCCTCCTGTCACTGCTCAGTCCTAGGAAGCACCTAAGAATAGGACATGGTCTATTTTTTTGTGTGCTCTCCGCATCTCTTTCGACCCCATAGAGCAGCGGTGGGGAACCATTTTGCTGCCAAGGGCCATTTGGATATTTGTAACATCATTCGGGGGCCATACAAAATTCTCAATAAAATTTTTTTACTGCTGTATTTGGTCAAACATATAATTGACTTAGGGATAAGTTACAGAAATTGCACTTCAATTAAAATAATCTAGAGGGCTGTATTTTTGCAGCACAAAATAGCGCCTGCACTATATATATACAGTATATTACATACAATACAGGCGCCATATTGACCACACATAGCAGTCTAATTTTTAAGTTCAGAATGTTACTTATTTGACATTAATGGCAGGAAGCTAAACCCAGGGGGTCCAGAGAGGGGTTCACCCAGCTTTCACTCTCCCTGACTCTTTCTTCGCAACTGTCCCTGCCTTTGTCCCTTTCTCAGCAAAATATCTGCCCCCACCTCCATCAGCCTGAAATCAGCCTCCTATCAGACCCCCCAGGCCTACATCAGCCTCAGATCAGACTCCCATCAGACCTCTAAGCCTCAGATTAGACCCCAATCAGACCCTTCCTAGCTTTAGATCAGACTCCCATCAGACCCCCAGCCTCAGACCAGACCCGGATCAGACGCCCAGCCTCAGATCAGCCCCCATCAGACCCCCCAGGGTCAGATCAGCCCCTATAAGACCCCCCAGCCTCAGATCAGACCTTCATAATACCCTCCCTAGCCTCAGATCAGCCCCCATCAGACCCTCCCCAGCCTCAGATCAGCCCCCATCAGCCCCCCTAGTCTCAGATCAGACCCCTATCAAACCCCAGCCTCAGATCAGACACCCCCAGCCTCAGATCAGACCCTCCCAAGCCTCAGATCAGACCCCCATCAGACCCTCCCCACCATCCTTTAGCCTCAGATCAGCCCCAATCAGACATCAGATCAGATACTGTATTTAAGATAAACAAATAAACTTACCTCTCCAGCTCCGTACGGCGCTGCCTCTTGGCAGATTCACTTACCCTCCCTGTTCTTCTTCCTGCCGCACTATATTGTCACCTCACACCGCACAGCGTCAGGTCATAGTGCACGTCTACGTGCACTGCGTCCTGACGCTGGATGTGTCAGGACACAGTGTGGGGCTGAAAGAAGACCAGGGAAGGTGAGGACAGCCAGTGCAGTGCTGTTCTCACCTTCCTGTGCCTACCGTATGCTAATGACCGCTTCCATAATGGAAGGGGTCATAAGCATTTTCACATTATGTTCTGGCAGGGGGCCGGGGGCCACATGAAATGATACCGTGGGCCGCATACGGCCCTCGGGCCGGAGGTTCCCCACCCCTGCCATAGAGAATGAATGGGTCCGCCCCCGTTTCCGATATTGCGGAACGGATGCGGACCCATTTGCGGACGGGTGAATGGACCCTAAATGTATGTTTTTATTTGGGTTCTATCAAGGTCATCATTATTGATGAGCGAATTATTGAAAAATTCAAATTGTCTGCTTTGCCGAATTTTCCCAAAATTTTTCCTCATGATGAATTACTTCGTCATAAAGCGTATTTCTTTGTAAGCAGTGGGTGAAATGACAGGAAGCGGTGATTGTGCCGTTCCACATCATTGTACCCCTCTGATATAAATAACATTAAAAAAATTACAAAAAATCATACTTACCTGATCCATTTGCTTGAAGATCTGGCGCAAAATCTTGTGCGGCCTGTGACGACGTCATACGTCACCGCGCACGGGATTTCGGCCGGCCCCCTCGTGAGCAAATTATTTTTTTTGTTTTTTTTACACTATTTCAGGTTAAATCGATTGGCAGGAGGAAATTTGGCTTTGTGGCGAATCTAATTTATTCTGAAATTCGGATCGAACTCCACTCTGTGGACTTCCATTCGCTCAACACTAGTCATCATATTGATGAGAAAAACGGCACTGCATTCTGCTACATTTTCCTTTTTGAATATGACGAAATCTGCGAATGAGCCTCCGACGCACATGTGAACAATGCCTAAAACCGATCCAATACGTTTTTTGCACATTTTGAAGGGAAATGCAGGTGACTATAAACATGCTGAACGTGATATTTGTTGCTTCCTTCGTTTGCCCTATGATTCCTCTAACAGCATCTGGTTCATTCACTTGGATGCACAAGTTTTCCACATGAGATCGTGCACGTCTAAAATCTGTGCCGCCAGACCTGGGACTGGTTGCCAGCTATAGGTTTTCAGCGTAGGATGGGTGACTATAATGAGTAGTCCGTAAGCCACAGATAAGCAGGCCGGAAGCTGCGCTTTCCACAAGTCGGGGTGCAGGATCATGACGTTTTCTGGTGATTGACAGCGATTGCTCCCAGGAGTCCCCATCTCTCCGGTCTTCATGGACGCCGTAATGGTAACTACCTGGCGTGGAAATGTTAATTAGCGCTTTTCCAATGGTTTTACAGCCTTTTCATTATTGAATTTGTCCATGTGAAACCGATTTTTTAATGCGTGTGATTTTCTCAACACGAGGCAATGTTTGCGTCCAAAATGGCTTTAATGAAACACTGTGGCGGTGCTAAACATTGATTGAGTTCACCTGCAAGCAGCGCAGATGTAGATTAGTCGGAAACTGGTTGTAACTTTCAATTCAATTGATTGGATAAAACATCATTAGCTTCGTAAGCTGTTCCTTAAAGGGAACCTGTCAGCATGAAAATGCAGCGCAGTCTGCAGGCAGCGCCATACCTGCGCCAAAGCTAAGACGATCAGCCTGCCGGAGCTCACTGTATGTGGCTTAGGGCTCATGCACACGACCGTCCGCAAAACAACGGATGACATCCGTGTGACATTCGTATTGCATCCGCCTTTTTTTTTGCGGATCCATTGTAACAATACCTGTCCTTGTCCACAAAATGGAAAAGAGTAAGACATGTTCTATGTTTTTGCAGAACGGATATGCAGACATACGGAAACGTAATGCGCGCGTCATATCCGTTTTTGAAGTGAATGATTCCACATACAGCCCTTTAAAAAGAACTAGAACAGAAACGGAAAAATAAAACATTCATGTGCATGAGCTCTTAGCCGGATACTGCTGTTTGCCGCATGCGTGCACTCTCCTTTACTTTTAGGGGCCCTTTTCTGGAGATAGGTGTGGATCCCAGAGGTGGCACCTACCTGACATTGGTGGCATATCCTAGTGACATGCACCTACCTGACATTGGTGGCATATCCCAGTGACATGCACCTACCTGACATTGGTGGCATATCTTAGTGACATGCACCTACCTGACATTGGTGGCATATCCTAGGGACATGCACCTACCTGACATTGGTGGTATATCCTAGTGACATGCACCTACCTGACATTGGTGGCATATCCTAGGGACATGCACCTACCTGACATTGGTGGCATATCCTAGTGACATGCACCTACCTGACATTGGTGGCATATCCTAGTGACATGCACTTACCTGACATTGGTGGCATATCCTAGTGACATGCACCTACCTGACATTGGTGGCATATCCTAGTGACATGCACCTACCTGACATTGGTGGCATATCCCAGTGACATGCACCTACCTGACATTGGTGGCATATCTTAGTGACATGCACCTACCTGACATTGGTGGCATATCCTAGGGACATGCACCTACCTGACATTGGTGGCATATCCTAGTGACATGCACCTACCTGAAATTAGTGGCATATCCTAGCGACATGCTCCTACCTGACATTGGTGGCATATCCTAGCGACATGCTCCTACCTGACATTGGTGGCATACTTTAGTGACATGCAAGTACCTGACATTGGTGGCATGTACTAGTGACATGCACCTGACCTACCTGACATAGGTGGCATATCCTAGGACATGCCACCTATGTCTCAGATGAGACAACCCCTGTTATGAACATCTCCCAACTATTGTGTCCTATGGTCCACGTGGCTTCTGTAAAGCACATCTCTGAATGATGTTAATAGCAGCTTGGGCAAGATGGCCGCCACCATAATTAGGTGAAGGGAAAAAAAAATACATATATTCAAAAAATCTACAATCAGAAAATAAAAACTGATGATTAAAAAAGTAAAGCTGTCACCATCTGGTTCTAATCATTAACACCTCTAGGTGACACATCCCCTTTAAGGCACCTTTTCAGCTGATCGGGTGTAGGTGAGTATTCCTATGAGCATAGAACTCAAGTTACTGCGAATGAGTTGCATTTGCTAAGTTTTGATTTTTCCCTTGTGTGAAGAGCGTTGTGTTAATTTATGACTTAAGATCCACGCTGCTACACTCGCTGATGGAGGACATCGCATATTCTCCTGGCAACATGTCCCCCGTGTGTTGTGGGGGCATCTGGCGGTTTTATTTTCAGCTATCCACACAGGAGGCCGCAGCCTGATTTCTCCTATTTATGCATGTGCACAAGAGCTGGGACTTGGAAAAGGTTCCTATGGCTCGTCCTGAGTGTAAATCCTGCTGTTATGTTTTCATGAATATGTATCTGTGGTGGCGAGAAAGCTGGATGACACTTTAACCCTGAACATTTCCGTCGTACTGTGCCGGAATTGGAAGATAACGGTTTAAGGCCGGCTTCGGTTTGCAAGGAGTTGCTATTTCATGGGTTACAGTCCTGTTGTGGACCACCTGAGTATAAGGGCTCATGCCCACGAATGTAAAGGACCTGTGCGCGTATTGCGGACTGTAAACGGCTGGTCCACAATATACGGGCACTGGCTGTGTGCTCTCTGTGGTGCGAATGTGGACTCATTGACATGAATGGGTCCGCGATCCGCCAGATACAGTAAGCTCCTATCTTTTGCGGAGTAGAGGCACAGATCGGATTTCGGGTCTGTGCCTCCGCACCGCAAAAATCTTTTGTGGTATTTAGCGGATCGCGGACCCATTCAAGTCAATGGGTCTGCATTCGCACCAGGAGTGCACACGACCAGTGCCCGTGCACTGAGCCCTTATGTTTGTGGGCATGAGCCCTAATTAAAAGCATAAAGAGGGCCCATGTAAATTTGACTTTAGAGAAAATTTCCACTTATAAGAGATTTACATAAAGGGCATCTGTCAGAAGATTTGTACCTATGACACTGGCTGACCTGTTACATGTGCACTTGGCAGCTGAAGGCATCTGTGTTGGTCCCATGTTCATATGTGCCCGCATTGCTGAGAAAAATGATGTTTTATTCTATGCAAATGAGCCACTAGGAGCAACGGGGGCGTTACCATTACACCTAGAGGCTCTGTTCTCTCTGCACCTGCCACGCCCTCTGCACTTTGATTGACAGGGCCAGAGAGTGTAAATGTGACCACTCCTGCCTGGCCCTGTCCATCATAGTGGAGAGGGTGCCACAGTTTATTCAGAAATTACCAGGAGGAATAACATAGAGTTTTATTTAAAGATGCTCCAGAATTATTACATGGGAAATGCAAGTACAGAGGCAGCCCGTGTTATTTTTGACTGGTTTGACGCGTTATGGCGATTACAGGAACATGAACTCGTGACATATCATCAAATCCAGAGAGCCAACCGTGGAAGTGAGAATTAACAGAGGAGTCATAGGGGGAGAGTTATCAAAACTGGTGTAAACGAGAAATGGTTTAGTTGCCCATAGCAACCAATCAGATTCCTCCTTTCATTTTTCAGAACTCATTTAGAAAATGAAAGCTGGAATCTGATTGGTTCCTATGGGCAACTAAGCCAGTTCTACTTTACACCAGTTTTGATACATCTCCCCCATAATCCTTTGATGATAAGGAGTTCTGTTAACCATTTAATTGATAGTGAATGACATGTCCTTCTAAAGAATAAATCATCCTCTCGTGACATGTCTGTTTTAGTAACTACTTGCATTCCCCATGTAATAACAATTCTGGAGCATCTATTCCTATGACTCTATGTTGTGCCATTCCTTCATTATTCCTGCAAGAAATTATGAATGAATGACTAGCAGTCTCAATGAAGGTCCAGCTGGGTGCTTCCAGTTGGGGGCGTGCCCCTGCACCTATTTTGTTTAAACTCCTATCACCTCCCCTGACATGTCTCTTTTAGTAACTACTTGCATTCCCCGTGTAATAACAGTTCTGGAGGATTTATTCTTATGACTCTATGTTATGCCATTTCTTTATTATTCCTGCAAGAAATTATGAATGAATGACTAGCAGTCTCAATGAAGGTCCAGCTGGGTGCTACCATTTGGGGCAAAAAAAATAAAGCATATCCTCTTTTGTTTAAAGACCTGTCACCTCCCCTGACATGTCTGTTTTAGTAACTACTTGCATTCTCCATGTAATAAATATTGTGGAGCATCTATTTTTAAGACTCTATGTTGTGTCATTCCTTTATTATTCCTGCTAGAAGTTACGGATAAATTACTAGCAGTCTGCAATCAAGGTTCAGATGGGTGTTACTAGTTGGGGGAGTGTCCTTTCACAGTCTGACATTATCCATTCAGTGCTGCCAGGGTCCCGACTGTGTAGGAACACATGCCCAACTGGTAACACCCATCTGGGCCTTCATTGCAAACTTGCTAGTAATATTGGCACAATAATAAAGGAATGGCACAGCATAGAGTCATAAGAATAGATGTTCCAGAATTGTCATTACACGGATGAAAAAAAAAGGTAAACCCATCTGGACCTTCATAGCAAACTGCTAGTAATTCATTCATAACTTATAGCAGGGATAATAAAGGAATGACACATCATAGAGTCATAAGAATAGATGCTTCAGAATTTATAACCAGGGGGATGCAAATAAAAGTAGTTAGTAAAACAGACATGTCAGGAGAGGGGACAGGCCCTCTTTAAAGGTACGGTACTTTAGTGGCAGATTTTTGGAGAAAGAGCTCTAGTTTAGTCTAGCCACCCTTCTTAGTGACATGCCACAAAATGTAAAGTTAAAAGGAGAGGATGCAGATGGCAGATAAATGAAACGGATGCTTTCCCTTGAAAAGTGACTGTGCCCGTTTAATGTAACCAGAAGAGAATGGATAAATGGAGCTGTGCTCGGAGGGACGACACATCTCTCTGTTCCTGATGCTTTCTCTTCTGGCCAGCGCACTAATTGTTCTCTTTCATGTGGAGGTCTCTGTTAATTGATGAGATTGAAGTATAAAACATGTGTTTTGTGCCTCTTTTCGTAACCTTAAGTGCAGACGCCAGGCCCTGTCTGGTAGCAACGCAGACTAGAAACACAATTATTAATTTGCAGGTTGGGATGTAGGGAAGGTTGTTTTGTGCAATAGCAATAAAAGAAAAAAAAAGAAAAAACGGAAAAACGATGAAGAGAGACATAAGGGGAGATTTATCCAACTGGTGTAAAGTAGAACTGGCATAGTTGCCCATAGCAACCAATCAGATTCCACCTTTCATTTCTCACAGCTCCTTTGGATAAATGAAAGGTGGAATCTGATTGGTAACTAAGCCAGTTCTACTTTAAACCAGTTTGATAAAAGACCCCGTAATATTGTAAAAGAAAACAAAAGAGGCTTTTACTATCCGCGGTTTTATCCCTAATGTAACTTAAAACGTGATCTAATCTCCAAAGAATAATACGAATCATCAAACGGTCACCTAATGGAGAGATAGAAAGTATGGGGGAGATTTATCAAAAGGAAAACTGGCCTAGTCACCCATAGCAACCAATCCGATTCCAGCTTTCATTTTTCACAACTCCATTGGAAAATGAAAGGTGGAATCTGATTGGTTGATATGGGCAACTAAGCCAGTTCTACTTTACACCAGGTTTGATGAGTCTCCTCTTATAGGGAGGCAGTATTTTGTACTGCACTGTGGTATTTGGTTCTGCTGGGGTTCTGCTGGGGCGGTATTTATGCTGCACTAAGGTATGGCTGGCCCCACCTTCTGTCAATTTGGACCCTTCTACAAAATAGGGCCACTTTTAAGTTTTTTTTCCAGGGCCAATATGTGCATAGCTGCCATCTGTCCCTGATTTTCCTGTGCTGAAAATGGGCAGGGCTAATGCCAACCCTGCCCACAAATGGATGTTTTTGGTTGTGTTTGTCGCATTCCCAGGGGCGGGGCTTATATGCCACGATTTTACCAACTCAAATGTTGGTAAGTATGCATGTGACCCTTTACAATAATGTCTTCATCTCACAGAGGGGCCTTTGGGCTCCCCCTATGCACCTCCGATAGGTACAACTCCTCATTTGAAATACGAAATAAAATAAAAAATAACGTGAAGTTTATGTAAAACTTGCGTCTTATGACCCAAACATACTTTTCTAATTAAATTTGATTTCAGGGTTGAATCGCTCTTGTTAATTTGGCCACGTTTTACACATTCATTTTTCCTTTCATGGTATTACAGAGGAAAATCCCTTCGCTCGGGAGAATGCATAGTAATTCGGTGTGTACGTGCCAAATGACGCAGTCCGCGTCTTAAAAACACTTTTCCCCGTAGCATAGAGAGCATAGGAAAACTCTGTGCAGCTTTATAGGCTGTGTCCATGAAGTGACAACCGTAGGCGACACGACAAATGTAATAATTTTTTTTTTATTCTGTAGCAGTGTGGTTTAAAAGGATAGTAGTCACCTGTTTATATGATCTAATTCTACTGGAAAGTACCATATTGGTGATGATAATTACAGATTGTGTGGAGGATGAGCAGAGCTGCTTCAATTTAGATGAATAGCTAGGTGGATTTCCTTTTAACCCTGTGCAAAACATCATTAAAGCAGGGTGGGACAGGTCCCCTTTAAAATTGCTACCCTAATAGATAAGTACACTGCACTGGAAATGAAAGAGCGCTTTTAAGACCACTTTCCCTGCAAGACAGCAAATTATCCCCTGTAATTATAGATAATGTAGACATGTATCAGTCAGCAATCTGACAACCAAATCAAATTGTTTTTACAAAGCAAATTTTTGTTTTTGCAGGATCGTTATTTGCAGGTCGGTGTGGATTCCCTATTCTAGCATGGAGATTTAAAGAGCAATTCTACCCGCTGGTTGACAGTCACAAGGACTTAAAAGGGTTATCCCATGGTCAATGTAAACTAAGAGGAAAATCAGATATCACATAGTACATGACACCCTCTTTGTAACAAAGCTAGAACCAGCCCTGTACCTCACATGGATCTCTGCATTCATTGTGTGAATTGTTCTATAGATTTATTTCAGGGGGTGTGTCCTTTCTCAGGGTGTGTGTCCTTTCTCGGGGGGTGTGTCCTTTCTCGGGGGGTGTGTCCTTTCTGCTGTAGCTCTTTCCCTGTAACTACTACAGCTTCCAACAGAAGATATGGCTGGTGACAGTTGAAGATTTAAACTGAGCGCGTGCCTATATATTTTACTCAATACCTCAGAGGCTATACAATTTTTTTTAGCTACATGCAATTAGAAGAGTAGTCAGATCCAGATGCTGGTTTGAAAACTGTAGAATATTTTTGGGGTGAAAACCCCTTTAACAACAATGCTTCTTCAGAAAATGAAATATGATATATATATATATATATATATATATATATATATATACAGTATATATATATATATCTACTATCTATCTCATATCTATCTATCTATCTATCTATCTATCTATCTATCTATCTATCTATCTATCTATCTATCCTATTATATAGTATATATAGTTTCCTACTTTATGGTCAGGTAACTAAAGTACATGCAATGCAGTTTCAGTTTTATGTAGCTCACTTTTTAGCTTTGCTGTCTAGACTGGGAAAGAGGCAGCAGAGTCATCTCATCATAAGTGTATGTATGTACGATAGCGCTATTGCGCTGCAGGAAGGCTAGGAAAGAAAATCTGTCCCAGCAAATTCTATGACAAATCATTTGCGAAGTCCGCATGAGTTAGGTCTGTTTCACACTTGCGTTGTTAATTATGGTTTTGAGATCCGGCAAAGGAATTAAAGAGATCGGTTTAGATTTTGCACCCATTCCGTTATGCATCCATTCCGTTAGGACGTGGTTGTGTGAAATCAAAATGGAACAAACCGGATCCTTGACTAAATGCATTGAAAGTCTATGGGTGATGGATCCGTTTTTTTTAGGATCCTAAAAAAACAGATCCATCACCATTGTCCTACATTGTTTTTAATGACAACGAAATGCTAGCGGGATGGAAGACATCCTAATGCATCCTGAACGGATTTCTTTCCATTCAGAATGCATGGGGACAAAACGGAACCGTTTTTTTCCGGTTCTGAGATAATCTGCCGGATCTCAATACTGGAAAACAACAACACAAGTGTGAAACTGACCTTACATGATGATTTGTTGTGCGGATTTTGTTGATGGATTTGCAGTGGGTTTCACCCGGTGCATTGCAAAGTGATGGAAATTCACAGCGTAGATTGTCATTCTGTGGATTTAGGCTACTTTCACACTTGCGGCAGCAGGGTCCGGCAGGCTGTTCTGGCGGGGGAAACAGCCTGCCAAATCCGTGCTAACGCTAGTCCACAGTGCCGCCGGAAGTGCGCTCTGGACCCATTCAATATAACGGGGGCGGGCCAGAGGTCCGGCCACAGCACGGCAAACAAGCCGAGAGGCGGCCAGACAAAAACCGCAGTGTGCTGTGGTTTTCGTCCGGCCGCCTCGCGGCATGTTTGCCGTGCTGCGGTAGGACCCCCGGCCCACCCCCATTATAGTGAGTGGGGCCAGAGTGCACTTACGGTGGCATGGTAGGCTAGTGTTAACTTGGATTCGGCAGGCTGTTCCCCCGCCGGAACAGCCTGCCGGACCCTGCTGCCGCAAGTGTGAAAGTAGCCGAATTCACACTATAGGTCAATTTACGCTGCAGATAAAATCTCCTCCACTGCTGACAAAAATCTCAGATGGTGAAATCTGCAACGTATCCGTTCTGTGCGGACATACCCCCAACTCCCATTCATTGTAGCTGCTATTGAATACACATACGCTATTGCACCTTCTATGCAGACATCACCCTGGGAAGTTTTCATTTTTAAAAATTTAAAAGCTTTGACAGGTTACGTTAAGGTTAAGGTTCTTAGTCTGGAGTAACATATACTCTCTTGCCAAATAAAACTAATGCCTATCAGATACTTTTACATTAGATTAGTAAAGAGACAATATGGCAAAAATCCCATTCAGGGTATTAGTGCTTGTACAGTTTGTTTCAAAAAGGTCAATCTTCTGACTGAGCGACATTTAAAAAAAATCTGTTTTAGGCCTCTTGCACACGACCGTATGTGTTTTGCGGTCCGCAAAAAATGGATACGCAAAAAATACGGATGACATCTGTATTTTGTGGAACGGAACAGCTGACCCCTAATAGAACAGTCCTATCCTTGTCCATAATGCGGACAATAATAGGACATGTTCTATTTTTCTGCGGACCGGAAATACGGACATACGGAAATGGAATGCACACGGAGTACCGTCCATTTTTTTGCGGACCCATTGAAATGAATGGTTCCGTATGCGGTCCGCAAAACGGAATGAAAATATGTTTGTGTGCATGAGGCCTTAGCTGGAGATCCCTGCTTATAAATCTCCATACTAGAGGTCTGTAATATGGTGGCAGTTCCTGCACTTTAGGTACTGTAGGAGCAGGTGGCTTCTAGTCTCCAAAATTGGAAAGTCTATCTATATGGCCTGTATATGAACCAAAATACTGCCCCCTACAGCTAGGGAAGGAGTGCTTGCCCTATGGATGGTGTACCCTTTAGTAAGAGCCATTCATGAACAGGACCCTCACACTTGGGTGCCACATCTTGGCTTCTCAAGGCCTAGTCCATGCATAACAAAATAACTCTTCTTCAAGACACCTTCACCTTGAAGACATTATCCTAGACATCTGATCTATACTGGACACTGAAATATACAGTACTTATGGGTAGTATTTCTAGTATATTTTTCTCTATACTGTATGCTCTTACTGTAACTTTTTCTCTATGGAGGAGACAAAGAAGAAAGGAAGAAAGAATTTCAGAAAAAAACAAAACAAATAGCTTCAAAGAAACAGAGGGTGACTTACAGGAAAGATTTCATGTCCAGGCCACGATTGCGAATCTGACCAACCATATAGTCTAAACTGCCCGGGTCGGTCCGGTTCCTGATGCCAGCTGACCTGTGCTTTGATCCGGCTGAGGTTGGGGTCCGGTTCTGGCCCGTGCGTTGGGAACGGGGATTGCTGGTATTACTGCTGCTGGATGATGGAGGTTGTTGCTGCAGCTGGAGCTGCCCCAGGCTCTGGCTGGTGGTTGGCTGGCAGTTATTGTGCTTTTGGTGGAGGCTGAGAGGTTGCTGGAGGCTCTGCTGGCGAAGCAGTGTGCGAGGACGTTGACACTTTAGGTCTCCCCCAGAGGTGGGAATGTGGTCAAGAGTAGTGGCCGCCGACAGAGTAGGGTCTTGGTAACTTAGACGAGGTGTAAAAGAAGAGAAAAGAGAGAAAGGAAAAAAAGTGAAAGACATTGCAGTGTGGAAAGTATATATCAGACAGAAGTCAGTTGAGAGCACAGGGTTTTATAAGTAAGAATCAGAAAGAGTAACCTGACACGCCCCTGGTTATTAGGACAATTCTGATATTTCTCCAGTCTCTTCAAGGTGGTTGCCGTAAACATATAGAAACATAGAACCATAGAATGTGTCGGCAGATAAGAACTATTTGGCCCATCTAGTCTGCCCAATATACTGATTACTATGGATAGCCCCTGGCCCTATCTTATATGAAGGATGGCCTTATGCCTATCCCATGCATGCTTAAACTCCTTCACTGTATTTGCAGCTACCACTTCTGCAGGAAGGCTATTCCATGCATCCACTACTCTCTCAGTAAAGTAATACTTCCTGATATTACTTTTACACCTTTGTCCTCTTGTAGCAGTTTTTCTTCTTTTAAATATTCTCTCCTCTTTTACCTTGTTGATTCCCTTTTGGGTCTATTCACACATCCGTGTGTGTTTTGCGGACAAGAATAGGACATGTTTTTTTTTTTTTCCGGTATCGGAATTGCAGGTGAAATTAATGAGTCGGAATTGCGGATGTGTGAATGGAGCCTTATGTATTTAAAAGTTTCTCTCATATCCCCTCTGTCTCGTCTTTCTTCCAAGCTATACATGTTAAGGTCCTTTAATCTTTCCTGGTAAGTTTTATCCTGCAATCCATGTACCAGTTTAGTAGCTCTTCTCTGAACTCTCTCCAAAGTATCAATATCCTTCTGGAGATATGGTCTCCAGTACTGCGCACAATACTCCAGATGAGGTCTCACTAGTGCTCTGTAGAGCGGCATGAGCACCTCCCTCTTTCTACTGGTAATGCCTCTCCCTATACACCCAAGCATTCTGCTAGCATTTCCTGCTGCTCTATGACATTGTCTGCCTACCTTTAAGTCTTCTGAAATAACGACCCCTAAATCCCTTTCCTCAGATACTGAGGTTAGGACTGTATCACTGATTTTATATTCTGCTCTTGGGTTTTTACGCCCCAGGTGCATTATCTTGCACTTATCAGCATTACATTTTAGTTGCCAGATTTTTGACCATTCCTCTAGTTTTCCTAAATCCTTTTCCATTTGGTGTATCCCTCCAGGAACATCAACCCTGTTACAAATCTTTGTGTCATCAGCAAAAAGACACACCTTACCATCAAGGCCTTCTGTAATTTCGCTGATAAAGATATTAAACAATATGGGTCCCAGAACAGATCCCTGAGGTACCCCACTTGAAGCCGTGAAGGCTTTCATTCATTTTACCATGACCATCGAAAGCTAGGACCGATATCAAGTGTGTGCGAGCTACTAAAAACTGTGCAAATTGTGACCAAATTTATGAAAACTCTGCCTATGGCTTAATAGATTTAGCACAACCATGTGCCACGTTAGACACATTTATATCACTTCACGCACATAAAAAATCTGTACGACACTACTAGATAGGTCTTTCATAAATTTAGCACATTTTTAGCCATTCTTAAAAAGTGTCCAAAGCATAACATAGATTCATTGCACGCCGCATACTCCAGTTTATGTTGCTTACTATGCTTAATAAATCTTCCCCCTTCACAGATGGTAAGGAGACATACAATTTCTTGTGGTCCTCCCTCCAAATCATTGCCTGAGTTACTAGTTACTGAAGAATCGCCTAGTAGATCTCCTTTGTAAATGGAGTCCAGATATTAAGAAACCAGACCAATCCAATGTGTCTACCCCTTTTCAAGTTCTGCTGAGACACACTGGCCCTTATGGCCCCCCAGCTGTTGTAAAACTACAACTCCCACCGTGCCCTGTGGTAGGTTGATAGCTGTAGGCTGTCTGAGCATGCTGGGAGTTGTAGTTTTGCAACAACCGGAAGGCCGCAGGTTAGGCATTCCTGGTTTAGACTTGAACCACTCTACCATAGGTCCTTTCACATCCAGCAAAAAAAATTCATAAAACAGTTTTTTAAAACTTGTGCTTTTCTTATTTTTTTCAAGATCAGTGACCACTTTTATGTTTTGGAAAAGAACGGGATACCTTCGAAATGCGTTGTGTTCAAGTGGTCACTGCACCTGAAAACATTTTTTTAATGCTGGAATGCCATATATATATATTTCTAAGGGATCAAGAATAAAGCATATGTTTTAAGCAAATTTTTTATTTTTTTTTGCTTCTATTGTTGCTGGATGTGAATGGACCTTATTGATTTACTAACCAGGGGCATAGCTATAGGGGGTGCAGAGGTAGCAACTTCTGGCTGGAGGGAAGGGGTTAGGTCAAAAATTTGGCATAGTGAAGGGGGGGTGGGGGGGTTGCTGTTTCAAATTTTGTTTCACGTAGTATTAAGGCTATGTGCTTCCCGGCCCCCTGGCTACAAAGCACTGCGGGAAGGGGGGCCCAAGCTGAACCGTTGCACCAGGGCCCATGAGCCTGTAGCTTACGCCCCTGTTACTAACCCTATGGACCAGTGGGTACATCCGTGTGATTTTTATGCATGTGGTATTGGATATTGGTTGGGTAATTACATGAACTGTCTTGTGAAACTCTATCTTAGGGTAATCATTGCTCTGCCAATCCTTCACTAATGAAAGTAGATAGACCAGGCGATGCCGTCTCTCTTACGGTGCAGCATGCGGCAGATTTATCAACAGGGTGTAAGCCCTCCTGAAAATCTTTTTGGGATCTACAGGATAAAATAGACTGGAAGATCAGAATTTTAAAGATCGCAATGATGACGTTTTTTTTCCAAAAGAATTCACTGCGGCAGGCAACCAAAAGGTTAAATGTTGGATCTCACCGTGCACTCTGCATTTTGAGGCACGTGTGCCACATTGGCAGGTGGTGAGTGGGATGTCAGTGAAAGCTTTTTATAGCCTCTCTATAAACTCATCTCACACCAAAAGTCTTCTGGGATAGGAGAAAAAACATCAAACATTAAAGTAGGAAGCTGCTCTGTTTCCTGGGTAGGCGGAATGTAAAGGTAATGAATACTGTAATATTACTTGGGTTCAGATATTACAGATAATATGCCTTATACATATACTATACAGTCCGAACTATATATCCATATGTGTGACTGCTATTAGGCGGTATATATATATATATATATATATATACACCCTGTACAGAATTATTAGGCAAATGAGTATTTTGACCACATCATCCTCTTTATGCATGTTGTCTTACTCCAAGCTGTATAGGCTCGAAAGCCTACTACCAATTAAGCATATTAGGTGATGTGCATCTCTGTAATGAGAAGGGGTGTGGTCTAATGACATCAACACCCTATATCAGGTGTGCAAAATTATTAGGCAACTTCCTTTCCTTTGGCAAAATGGGTCAAAAGAAGGACTTGACAGGCTCAGAAAAGTCAAAAATAGTGAGATATCTTGCAGAGGGATGCAGCACTCTTAAAATTGCAAAGCTTCTGAAGCGTGATCATCGAACAATCAAGCGTTTCATTCAAAATAGTCAACAGGGTCGCAAGAAGCGTGTGGAAAAACCAAGGCGCAAAATAACTGCCCATGAACTGAGAAAAGTCAAGCGTGCAGCTGCCAAGATGCCACTTGCCACCAGTTTGGCCATATTTCAGAGCTGCAACATCACTGGAGTGCCCAAAAGCACAAGGTGTGCAATACTCAGAGACATGGCCAAGGTAAGAAAGGCTGAAAGACGACCACCACTGAACAAGACACACAAGCTGAAACGTCAAGACTGGGCCAAGAAATATCTCAAGACTGATTTTTCTAAGGTTTTATGGACTGATGAAATGAGAGTGAGTCTTGATGGGCCAGATGGATGGGCCCGTGGCTGGATTGGTAAAGGGCAGAGAGCTCCAGTCCGACTCAGACGCCAGCAGGTGGAGGTGGAGTACTGGTTTGGGCTGGTATTATCAAAGATGAGCTTGTGGGGCCTTTTCGGGTTGAGGATGGAGTCAAGCTCAACTCCCAGTCCTACTGCCAGTTTCTGGATAACACCTTCTTCAAGCAGTGGTACAGGAAGAAGTCTGCATCCTTCAAGAAAAACATGATTTTTATGCAGGACAATGCTCCATCACATGCGTCCAAATACTCCACAGCGTGGCTGGCAAGAAAGGGTATAAAAGAAGAAAATCTAATGACATGGCCTCCTTGTTCACCTGATCTGAACCCCATTGAGAACCTGTGGTCCATCATCAAATGTGAGATTTACAAGGAGGGAAAACAGTACACCTCTCTGAACAGTGTCTGGGAGGCTGTGGTTGCTGCTGCACGCAATGTTGATGGTGAACAGATCAAAACACTGACAAAATCCATGGATGGCAGGCTTTTGAGTGTCCTTGCAAAGAAAGGTGGCTATATTGGTCACTGATTTGTTTTTGTTTTGTTTTTGAATGTCAGAAATGTATATTTGTGAATGTTGAGATGTTATATTGGTTTCACTGGTAAAAATAAATAATTAAAATGGGTATATATTTGTTCTTTGTTAAGTTGCCTAATAATTATGCACAGTAATAGTCACCTGCACACACAGATATCCCCCTAAAATAGCTAAAACTAAAAACAAACTAAAAACTACTTCCAAAAATATTCAGCTTTGATATTAATGAGTTTTTTGGGTTCATTGAGAACATGGTTGTTGTTCAATAATAAAATTAATCCTCAAAAATACAACTTGCCTAATAATTCTGCACTCCCTGTATATATATATATATCTCAATGAACGGTATACGTGTGGAAGTGCAATGGTTAACATGAACCCAGTTTTTACTTTGTATGAACGTTTATTAAAGGGACACTTCCATCAGAAATTTGTAATTTCATTTTCATTTCGGCAGTACTATACCATTGAAAAGGAAATTCTAAATATTGTCAGCCAGCACAAATGATAAGACCTCCTATAGAGATAGGATTTCTATTGGTAGTTTACCGCTGCTGTAAGGGGAAGATGCTACCTGCAGGTTAATCCGCAAGATGATAGTAGGTGTAGAATTGAGATGACAGCTCTATTGTTCTCTTGGTAACGATGCCCCCAGAAGGACATTGCATTGATTAGTGTAATGTGTGATGCTCTAATTGAGTCATTACAGTGAGGCTTGCCCTGGTCGCAGTGATGGTCTGACTAAGAGGTAAGTGAAGCTGTTTGCCGTGCCAAAAGTCCAAACAAAGAGGAAGTTCAAGGGGTTTTCTGAGACTTTTATACTGATGACCTATCCTCTAGAGAGAAATGCGTAAAAATCTGCAGCACTCTTCCATTCATGAAAGACACTATGCTGCTGATTTAAAATAAAAAGACAGGATTTTTCATGAATGGAAGAGTGCTGCAAATTTTTGCGTATTTGTCGTACATGTTGGGACCCCCAGCCAGGATCTTTACCCGCAAGCACCATCGCTCCTATTGATAGTAGATATATGTTTTCCAATTGCTGGAGTCTGTAAGTGCTGCTTATCTTTTGTTATTCTATCCTCTGGAGAGGTCATCAGTATCTGATCAGAGGTGTAGTGTTTTGGCCTCTTAAGTTCTCTAGCGGGGTGCCTTGTCTTCTGTATCAAAGGTCCATAGATGTCTGATAGGTGGGGGTTCCACCTCTAAAAATGCTTAGGTTTTTGCAAAAATATCTACCAAAGTCTCCTATCAGTGGCCGATGATGACTGCCTTGTATTGTAGAATGGGTAACTCTCCTTCTCCAGAAGTAGAACCGACATCAATTATAAATACCTGTGGCTATATCATAAATTTGGTCGGAATGCACCATTAAAGGGAACCTGTCAGCGGCAAAAAGCACCCAAAACCGCCAGCAGTACCTTCAAGTAGCTAGCAGTGTGTTTCTAATGATGATGATAAGATAGGGCCAAGGGCTATTCATAGTAATCAGTATATTGGGCAGACTAGATGGGCCAAATGGTTCTTATCTGCCGACACATTCTGTGTTTCTATGTTTCTATGTTTTTTCTGCAGTCATATGCGGTAAAAGCAGGAAAAAACTTTCTGTTATCCCCTGAGCGCGCTATTTTCGAGTCACGCTTGAAGTCAAGGGGGCAGCGTCCTCCTTGCTTCAAGTTAAGGTAACCGCTCCCCCTTCCCTGGCCCTTTGCCTGTGACTGACAGACGACTGTTCGGCAAAGCAAGCCGAACTCTCTGCATAAGCGCTGTCGGTCAAAGGCGAAGGGGCAGGGAAGGGGCGCGGTTACCTTGACTTGAAGCAAGGAGGCCGCTGCCCCCTTGACTTCAGGCGTGACTTGAAGATAGCATGCTCAGGAGATTTAAAAAAACCCTTTTTTTCCTGCTTTTACCGCATCTAACTGCAGGAGGAAAATCATCATTAGAAACATGCTGCTGGCTACTTGAAGGTACTGCTGGCGGTTTGGGGAGGTTTCTGCCGCTGACAGGTTCCCTTTAAGTGTTTATATTTTCTTCCACCTGGGATTAAATAAATTATCTGACGTTCTAGCCATGGCATGGACTCTTCAAGTAAATCCACCAAGTAAATGCTCCTATTGTACCTAATATCAACAGGTTTCAATAAGAAATATTACTTTAAACAGGTCTTAGGGAGAAATGTCAACCCGCGACTCTGGACTAAAAGCTCCCTGTGATGGGAGTAACAATCAGAATGCCAATTCAATAAAAAGTGCTCATTTCAATCAGTGACGCTCAAGAAGTGTCTTAGAGAATTTGAGGTTAAAAGAGTCAATGAGACAGGGTTCAAATCAGTGAGACACTGCAAATCAGAAGCTGATTGGAAAAAAGAAGTCATTCACTCTAGATGCATCACATCCATATCCTGGGACTTGGTTACCAGATGTTCACTTTACCCTGAAGTAATGACGGCACCAGGGCAAAGGAGGACACCATTTTACGGACCACGACAATCTTGCTAGGCACAGAAAATGGACCATACTATTATAACAGAATTGTACAATTGTGTTATATTTCTTCTAGGTCATTAATCGTTCCCCATTGTGTTTTTCGAAGGAAACTGTCCTGCCTGTTACATGTGTACTTGGCAGCTGAAGATATCTATGTTGGTTCCATGTTCATATGTGCCCGCATTGCAGAGAATTTTTTTTATTATAGGCAAATGAGCATCTTGGAGCAACGGGGGAGTTGCCATTACACATAGAGGCTCTGGTCTCTCTGCAACTGCCGCACCTTCTGCACTGTGATTGACAGGGCTAGGCAGTGTAAAAGTGATCAAACCTTGTCCTGTCAATCAAAGTTCAGAGGGTGCAGCAGTTGCAGATAGAGCTGATCCTCTAGGTGTAATGGAAACGCTCCCATTGCTCCTAGAGGCTTATATGAAAACATCATTTTTCTCAGCAATGCGGTCACATATGAACATGGGACCATAACAGATGCCTTCAGCTGCCAATCGCACATGTAACAGGTCAGCCAGTTTCATAGGTACAAAACTGCTGACAGATGCCCTTTAAAGGGGCTTTTCCCTTTCACAATGTTTATCATCTATCCACACATAGGTGTGTAATGATTGGTGTAAAGTGTATGATTGCTGGGGTTCTAATCACTGGGACTGTCGAGGACAGCGTGCGAGTGCCACCTTAGAAGTAAATGGATTGGTGCGTCCCAATGGTCAGAATGCCAAAGATCATACCATACCTAGTGACCATTAAACACCTATTCTGTGGATAGAGCATATATGCCCCTATGCAAATTTATAAACTTCTTACTTTATTTCTCTTGAAAGGGTTAACTTATAAAATGCAGGTACACAGTATTAAACAGTATATGTTGTGATATACAGTACAGACCAAAAGTTTGGACACACCTTCTCATTCAAAGAGTTTTCTTTATTTTCATGACTATGAAAATTGTAGATTCACACTGAAGGCATCAAAACTATGAATTAACACATGTGGAATTATATACATAACAAACAAGTGTGAAACAACTGAAAATATGTCATATTCTAGGTTCTTCAAAGTAGCCACCTTTTGCTTGGATTACTGCTTTGCACACTCTTGGCAATCTCTTGATGAGCTTCAAGAGGTAGTCCCCTGAAATGGTTTTCACTTCACAGGTGTGCCCTGTCAGGTTTAATAAGTGGTATTTCTTGCCTTATAAATGGGGTTGGTACCATCAGTGGCGTTGAGGAGAAGTCAGGTGGATACACAGCTGATAGTCCTACTGAATAGACTGTTAGAATTTGTATTATGGCAAGAAAAAAGCAGCTAAGTAAAGAAAAACGAGTGGCCATCATTACTTTAAGAAATGAAGGTCAGTCAGTCAGCCGAAAAATTGGAAAAACTTTGAAAGTAAGGGCTATTTGACCATGAAGGAGAGTGATGGGGTGCTGCGCCAGATGACCTGGCCTCCACAGTCACCGGACCTGAACCCAATCGAGATGGTTTGGGGTGAGCTGGACCGCAGAGTGAAGGCAAAAGGGCCAACAAGTGCTAAGCATCTCTGGGAACTCCTTCAAGACTGTTGGAAGACCATTTCAGGGGACTACCTCTTGAAGCTCATCAAGAGAATGCCAAGAGTGTGCAAAGCAGTAATCAAAGCAAAAGGTGGCTACTTTGAAGAACCTAGAATATGACATATTTTCAGTTGTTTCACACTTGTTTGTTATGTATATAATTCCACATGTGTTAATTTATAGTTTTGATGCCTTCATAGTCATGAAAATAAAGAAAACTCTTTGAATGAGAAGGTGTGTCCAAACTTTTGGTCTGTACTGTATATCCTGTTCATTATCACTGTATTTACATGGCTCTGTGGAAAGGGTTAATGAATACTGAGAGACTGTTAGGGCTTTGATTGAGAAGCTGGTAATTTTCAACAGCTGCCATAGGGTTTAAAGAAGACCATGTTGTGGTGGGAAAAAAAAACTCAGACTTGTTTACCACCATGTTTTGGAGGGGAAAAAACTGACTTGTTTACCCCCAAAAAGCAGACAGCCTGACCTTTTATATGTTTGGTTTTAGCTCTGTTGTTATGTCTGGAAACTTGTTTTTGTCTGGAAAACCTGCTGTGTCATTGAAGCTCTAATGTAAGTCTATACCAGACGGGAGCTGAAACAATGTATCTGTTTGTGCTGAGTTTCTCCACTCCACCCCTCCCACTAGAATGTTCTAGTCTAGCAAAAACTATATATAAGGAGAGCAGTCAGAGCCCCTAGTGTTCTGCAGTTAGGGACCAGTGCTTGGAGGGGAGACTCATACCAGCCTGCATGAGTGACCAGAAGAAGGCGCTGAGATGGGGATGCTGAGCCACAGACCATGGGTCACTAGCCCTTTGACCAAGGAGCCACCCAGACTACTGAGCTACAGACCATGGGCCCTTGACCAGGATGCCAGCCTTCTGAGAGAGAGAGGGACAGCTAGTTTAGGCCTTTCCTCAAACCCTTCTTCTGCCAGGGAGGAGACTGGAGAAGCCAGCCCAATGCCTCACCTATATTGTTTTGTACCTGAATTCCTCCAATATAGAAGCACACTGGTTTACAGCAGACCCTGACTCTCTGGACTTATTTCCCATTGGGGTGCACCACGCTTTACCATCCCTTCCGTAGAGCAGCAATACGTGGTGACACCTCAACGGTGCACTGCACCTTTGTCTAAGGCATCTTATATCCCTGGCGCAGGTCTGTACTACAAAGGCATAGGCACATAATGTGCTGCCATAGGGAGTCAGCTAACACAGCTGTCCAATTTCTGATACAGAGTTCCAAATCTCCTTCACAAACATGAAGCTAAATATTAAAATTCTGGCTGCTTATTGCTGCCAGTAGGGGGTGCTAAGTAGCGTGCTGCATATAATTTATACATTGAATTTAATAGTTTAAAAGTATGCAATAAGCTTCTTCTAGCAGCCAGAGATTCCCCCAGCCTTGTCAAACCTGGAGGTGGAGGTCAGAGAAGGGTGGGACTACGAAACAGCCAAGCGGACTGTTCTGTGTTGTTTCTGTTGATCTCATTTAAGTGATTAGAAGTGACACTGTTTACGTAACTCATCAGATGCAGCTATGCTTCTTCTTTAATATCCACTCACTTGTATGGAAGCTAGGGATACAGTGTAGCACAACCCTGTCAGGCAGGAAATAGTCAGGGAGGCCCTGTTCTAGAGATGGGTGGGCGTCTCAGAGGTGGGACATGCATCAGACTTTTATGGCATATTACTTTGCATAAATCTGTGTTTTTGTGGAAAGAAGCAGATGATGTGGATTTGTCTGAGATTTAACCCATATACACATGTGCTAAAACTGGCTTAAAGACTACATGGTGCTAAATGGTAGACACCATCTTAAAGCATACTTGCCAACACGTTGTGGGGCACCACTATAAATTTTGTGCGTGGCGCCTCTCTCTCTCCTAGAGAATACAATCAAGAAGTTGGTGAGTTTACACTAAAGGAGTTGCACATACTTTTTCTGATCCTGGGCAAACACTAGGCATGACTAGCTGTAATTTAAGTAAAAATTGGTTCCAATCAGCCCAGGGGCGGTCTGGCCATAAACCCTACCAAGAAACTTTCCAGTAAGTGGATGCCCAGGGGACCATTTGGGAACTCTTTATCGTCACCATCCAGGCACATAAGTACCTGTGGCATGGAATGTGAGTCAGGTTAATTGGAAGCACTATAGGGAAACATTTTTATTATTACTGGGGACATTATAGGGAGCATTTTGAATACTGGGGCACTATTATTGATGAAGGCACTACAGGGTGTAATTATTCTTACTAGGGGAACCACCATAACTGTTGATGGCATTCTGCACACATTATATTTGTATGGTACTAGTATTTTCAGGGAGTGTTTTTATGGCACTATTAATTATGCAGCATATCACATGGGGGCTTGGGAAGCACAGCGGGCTCAATACTGAGGTAGCAGCAGGTTGATACTGTTGGGGCACAAGGATTGGTGTCATGTTGAGAAGCTGGGAAAGATGATGGAAAAGTGAGGAATCTATGATGCCTTTGTGACAAAACTCTACAGAGACAAGACATGGCTGAAGGAAGTCATCATGGTGGTCTGGGCCTCATGGAGAAGATAAGGTTAGAAAATATCTACAATCAGAGTAAGGGTTTACTGGATGTAATAGGCATGTAGTAATGGATTCTCCTGTATGTTTGATAGTGCTGAAAGACCAGGCAGCATGCCGAAGGTAGAGCTGACTAAATACTGTGGCCCACCTTCTCAGCACCCTCCTCTACATCTTCATTAGAGACAGCCAGAAGAGGAGTAAACAGGAACGTAGCAGCTGGAGCTAGCCACCACAGAGGGGTCGCTTCTGAAGAGGTACTATGTGCTCTGGGGCAGTATTTCCTGCTGCACTGTAGCACTCAGTTTGGTGGGGTGGTCTTTTATGCTGCACTATGGTACTACTGGGCCCACCTTCAACATGGGACCACTTTAATTTGTTTCCAGGGCCATTTGAGGTTCTCAATCTATCCTGAGCTACCTGCAGTGTACTGTAGGTGACAGGTGAACTTTGAGAAGAAGTCTAATCTCGTTCATTATGAACATTCAAGAACAATTCCCTGCTGTTCATCGGTAATTACGATTTCTGCATTTTAGTTAATGAGTTAAAGTGATCTTGTTAAATTCCAGGCTTGCCATTCCTCACCAATGTTTTATGTCTTCCTTGTCTGCAGTCCCTATTATCACCCTGAAGCATACTGCACGGGAGCTGCACTGATGAGGAACATTAGCCTTGCCAAGTTTGGTCCAGATTGACGCACTAATTTCATTGATTTCAGCCTCTGAATGTTGACAGCAAGGTGTTAGATATATTGGCATACTGATCAGGGGCTGCGTAGTCTGAGAGAATTTATATACATAGGTGCCAGAGTTATTTGGCATTTAGTGGCTAAATCCAATTGTCATCTGAACCCTCCGAAGAGCATTTGCTTGCCTCCAATGCTGCAGACTAGATTTTCTCCTCGTCATAGTTATTGTGCGGCATGCTATATGCAATGTCAACCGCATTGCACTAAGAGGTTATCTATCAGGTCAAACGGTGAGGGCCTGGGTGGCTAAGACCCCCAGACATCGCTAACATGAAGATGCAGAAGGACTCAGCTTAGTGATGTACCCCTTCATTTCTGTTCTGCTCTGTCTGTTCAACTGTCCACAAAAATCAAGGGGCACAGCTATCTGCTAAAGCAGGGATGAGCGACCTCCGACACTCCAGCTGTTCAGAAGCTACAACTCCCAGAATGCTTCATTCACGTCTATGGGAGTTAGAAGAGCAGCCGAGCATGTTTACATGCTGGGAGTTGTAGTTTCCCAGCTGGACTGCCGAAGGTTGCTGATCCCTGAGCTAAAGGATTCTGTCCCTTTCATTTCAGCAATCACTGGGTGTCTCTTCACCCAGACCTCAACTGACCAAAAAAATATTCACGTATAGGCTGTCAATATGTGCTAAAAATTTTTTATGGTAGTGTCCCTTTAAAATTATCATATTCTCTTTACCTTGTCTTGTTTATTCATATCCATAAAATTTGTCCAGATTTTGTTGTGTTGATAACAGCACCTATTATTATCATCAGGTCTGATATGATATTCTTACTATCAGTATTAGAGATTTTATAATAAGATATATTGTCACAATAGTTTTTAAAGTAAAGAGCATGTATGAAAAAAAGAAGTGACTTTTTAAAATTACCTTTAATAAATATTTAAGTGGGTATAGGTATATATATACCAACAGTGAAAAGACTACATTAGCTGAGATTACTCAGTGGGGGAGTAGTAGCCCCTTAGACGAAAAACACACATAATGACACGGTATACACTTAATAAGATGGGTACGGGAAAATAATTCTAGCCCGATGTTGCAGGGTTAGAAACAGAAACCAGCTACCCCTAGAATCCCTAGAGGTCTGCTGTGCCCAGGGCGGCCCCCTAATGGTGGAGGTTCCCTGTCCCCGAACCTAGTGCTAACCGGTCCCTAGAAATCCCTACATATAAAAAATGCTCCAGGATGAAAAAAGTAAAGAATAAATGGTGCTCTATATGGATAAATGTCACCGTTACTCTCTAAAGATCAAAATCTGATAATCATTAGTAATACCCAAAATTTAATAGTCACTAGTAATCCCCAAGTGACTATTACATTTTGGGTATTACTAATGATTATCAGATTTTGATCTTTAGAGAGTAACGGTGACATTTATCCATATAGAGCACCATTTATTCTTTACTTTTTTCATCCTGGAGCATTTTTTATATGTAGGGATTTCTAGGGACCGGTTAGCACTAGGTTCGGGGACAGGGAACCTCCACCATTAGGGGGCCGCCCTGGGCACAGCAGACCTCTAGGGATTCTAGGGGTAGCTGGTTTCTGTTTCTAACCCTGCAACATCGGGCTAGAATTATTTTCCCGTACCCATCTTAGGCTACTTTCACACTAGCGTTCGGAGCGGATCCGTCTGATGTGTCATCAGAAGGATCCGCTCCGATAATGCAGACGTTTGCATCCGTTCATAACGGATGCGTCTGCATTATTACTTATAAAATTTTCTAAGTGTGAAAGTAGCCTGAGCGGATCCGTTCAGACTTTACATTGAAAGTCAATGGGGAACGGATCCGCTTGAAGATTGAGCCATATAGTGTCAAATTCAAACGGATCCGTCACCATTGACTTACATTGTAAGTGTGGACGGATCCGCTCGCCTCCACACGGCCAGGCGGACACCCGAACGCTGCAAGCAGCGTTCAGGTGTCCGCTCACTGAGCGGAGCGGAGGCTGAACGCTGGCAGGCGGATGCATTCTCAGTGGATCCGCCTCCACTGAGAATGCATTAGGGCCAGACGGATGCGTTCGGGGCCGCTCGTGAGCCCCTTCAAACGGAGCGCACGAGCGGACACCCGAACGCTAGTGTGAAAGTAGCCTAATTAAGTGTATACCGTGTCATTATGTGTATTTTTCGTCTAAGGGGCTACTACTCCCCCACTGAGTAATCTCAGCTAATGTAGTCTTTTCACTGTTGGTATATACATACCTATACTCTGATATGATATTCATTGAAAGTGGTTCTCCACCTATATTTACTTGTGCAAAAATCTGATTACTAAGGTAGTAACAGAGAAAAAGTTTATTGCCCGTTTTTGATCTCAGACTTGAGCTAAAGATATTTGTTAGTTGTGACAGGCTGGTTGTTAAGAATGTGCCACCTGAGCTTTAAAGAGGACCGGTCCCCTCTCCTGACATGTCTGTTATAGCAACGACTTGTATTCCCCATGTAATAACAATTCTGAAGCATCTATTCTTATGACTCTATGTTATGCCATTCCTTTATTATTCCTGCTAGAAGTTATGAATGAATTTCAAGCAGTTTGATATGAAGGTCCAGCTGGGTGTTACCAGTTGGAAGTCTTTCCCTGCACAGCACTGATTGGATAATGTCAGAATGTGCACGGACACACCCCCAACTGGAAACACCTAGCTGGACCTTCATTGCAAACTGGGAGCAATTCATTCATAACTTCCAACAGGAATAACAAAGGAATGACACAACAGAGTACTAAGAATAAAGGCTCCAAAATGTTATTACATAAGGGTGCAAGTAGTTAACAAAAAAAGGATCTACATTCTTTTCGTTTCTAGAAACAACCCCACTCCTGTCTGTGGTCAGTGTCCAGTACTGCAGCTTCAGCGAACAGGGCTGAGCTTCAATAGTAAACACAGCCTATAGACAAGAGCGGAGATGTCTCTGGAAAATGGAAGATCCTTTTTTTTTTATAATCTTGGACAAAGGTTAAGTGTATGTGACTACCTCTCTGTTCGGAAGAGGGGAAATCACTCCGACAGTAGTCACGTCTCATCTCAGCCTGCATTATAAATCAGAATTTTCTACAAATACAATTAGGTGGAGAGTCTGTTTAAGGATGTTCTGAATATAAAATCTGCATACAAAAGATTGAATAATACTAAACGTAATCCAATCCTCAACACCATATTAATATTAAACAGAAGTAGGCTACATGACAAATGTCTTCTGAACACAGCTGAATGTTCTCTGCATAAAAATGACAAAAAATAAGGATGTGGAGGAAAAGTGCTATTATACTGTACATAAGTATATGTGCTGTAAAACTTTCTAAAACTATTTAATTATTCAGTTGTTTTTTTATTTTTTATTGTACATGGTCAACTACTGTACCATCTCTATGGAAGTATGTTCTCCTCCTATGTATCTTGTGGAGTTGTAGGACCTAGTAATATTTATGGTGTTGGTCCTGAGAAGAGGAGCAAGAGATAGACCCACGCAGTTTCTTTTTTTAAACATGGCGCCTTAAGATGTTGATAGTTGTCTAAGGAGACAATTTTCCTGAATTTGTGGGAATTTTAGTATTCTGTTTCTCTCTTTTGTTTTAATTCTACATGGTCAACTACTGTACCATCTTTATGGAAATATGTTCTCCTCCTATGCATATTGATGAGTTGTAGAACCTAGTACTATTACTGGTGTTGGTCCTGGGAAGAACAGCAAGAGATAGACCCATGCGGTCTCTTTTTTAAACCTGGTGCCTAAAGATGTTGATAGTTGTCTAAGGAGAAGGAAGTTGGGACTTCAACCTGGTGCACTGATTTAGTTTACGGCTTTTATGAAACACTTGTTGAACTTCTCTAACACTCACTTGTTTTTGAGATTCCCGGACGCCAAGTGACTCTGAACGGTGTGCCAACGACCTCTTCCTGGTTTTCCCAGGCCTGGTTCGCTGTGATGGCTTTGGGAAGACATACTGATCTTCATGCTTTCATTTCGCAACTGCTTGTCCATCATCCGGCCATCTTTATCCAACAAACCCGAGGTGCCGCATGCTGCTGATTTACTACCAGACAATACTGTGCCACTGAAATATGCCCACGTGCAAAGAAAGGACACGCAATGTGAAGACAGAAACACACAGTGGAGGGAAAAACGTATACACACATGAAGACACCAGAAAAAAAAAAGAGAGAAAGAGGGATAGGTCAGCTCTGCAAACCAATAGTCTAAAACAACATATACAAGAATAACTTGAAGCATCTTTCGTTAGAAGAGGGAGGAAGACGGCAGCCCGGGAATGATGACGGTAAAAAATTCCACATCTCAAGAAACAACATAGGGTTAACATGGAGAAAATCTGTTGGGAAAGGCACCAGACAGCTAGCCAGCCACAGGAAGAAAGAGGCGTGTTAGTGAATCAGACCACACAGTGCGGATGTAGAGCACACTCTGCTATAACGGGCAACCCTTCCTGGCATTAAATGGAAAAGGAGGTGAGGCGAGGGGAGGCTAGATAGGAGGCGCATCCCTTAGTGGAAGCTAGGATGGGTTGCTCGTCTCCATGGCTTATCCGCCCATGGGGGTGAAGTGGAGCGAGGGTTATAGGAGCAGGTGGGAGGAGGCGTGTGAGAGGAGTTAGGGAGTTGTACATACTCACTACATACGACCATACCAGGCAATAGAAAGACTCACTTGAGGGCCAGCCTTGGGTCACCATAGGGGGCGTAAGGTGAAATGTTTAGGATAAACTCCTTTGGAGGGTAAGAGCTCCATTTCTGGTGGGCTGTGCTGTCATTGTTATTCCAAAAGTCTTTGTCTAGATCACTAAATTGGCAGAAAAAGAGAAAAAACAAAAAAAGAAATACTAGAAAAAGCCTGAATCCCTGGTATGGAGCGAACGAGGAGGAAGGGAGTTAATGTCACATAGCGGCCTACGAGTGTAGGGAGAGACATGGAAAGGAGAAAGACGTTTGTTTGTTAATTAACGGATCCAGGTTCTCTGGAGGAGAGGAGGGAGGCAAGAGTTTAATATAGTAAGGTTGAGCTGGCAGCACAGAGCGAATCCAGAGAGCTGAAAGAGAGGGAGGCAAAAAAAAAAGCATTGATTATGTCACTGAGAAGTGTCTCCTCTTCCCACTCCTTTTGGTTTTCCTTGGTTTACTTGTCATGAACCTAAATTAATTACCCTCCTTCGTGCAACCATCATAGCCCTCAGATGCTGAAGACATAGGTGCTTTTAATGAAGTGGGCCTGGAGGCTGTGCCAGCAGTAGAGGACGCAGTGCACCCTAGGGTCACAATTCCTTTGTGTAAATAGGTTGCATTGTAGGTAAATGTTGATCCAGGGCTGACCCTCTTACTCATTATAAAATTGTAAGATACTCGCTCACCGTACCCCTTAAATGGATTTTCTCAGGCACTATACATAGAAGCTGCTCTAATTGCCGTGGGTCAGAAAAATTATTTCAGAATCGGCCGTTGATTCACCCTGAGTTCCGCATCAAATTGCCTGCTTAAATACAATGCAAAATCCTGTAATCTCAAGGATTGTCATTTGAAATCCCCGAACCCAGAGGGCTTACTAGAAAGAAAAAAAAACGAGCGTTACGCAGTGATTTCACCCACCGAGAATAATGAGCTTACAAGATGATTTGGGCGCGATAGGATCAGACTCTGCCAGCCTGGTTACGTTTTTATTTCATTTCTTAATTGTGGCTCCTCAGTGATTGCTTGTTTGCGGTAAGATACTTTTGTTTCATTGATGAGGAAACAATGATGTCTCTGTTATTATACAATGAGCACATAATTAATCAACCTCAAGAAAGCAGGAGCGGGCGGCAGCAGATAACACCTAACTGGAGAAATATTTACTGCCACTTGCTTTGTGACTTGAGATGAGCACATTTTGTAAAACTCGATTTGGGTCCGATTCGGCCAAATCGACTGTCTTATTCATTCCGGGTTCAGATAAATTCGACCCGAATCTAAGCTTCTCTGATTGTCTGGAAAAGTTTCTCTCTCACTCTCTCTCCTCAATTTTTCTAAATCAAACGAATCACACAAAATTCTGAATCAGGAAACAAGAATTAAAAAAAATTAAAATTTGGGAAAAATTTTAGAATAGTTTCACTCATCTCCATTCGTGACTTGAGATGAGCAAATTTTAAAAAACTCGATTCGGGTACGATTCGGCCAAATCGACTGTCTTATTCATTCCGGGTTCAGATAAGTTCGACCCAAATCTAAAGTTCTCGGATTGCCTGGAAACGTTTTCTCTCTCTCATTCTCTTTCTCCCCAGTTTTTCTGAATCAAACGAATCACGCAAAATTCAGATTCAGGAAATTAGAGTTTTTAAAAGAAAATTCTGAACAAATTTTAGAATCGTTTCGCTCATCTCCATTTGTGACTTGGAGGTATACGTTGATGATTGCTAATGTCACTATGTCTCTACAACACCATAAAGGGGAATGTCTAAATATCTCTACCTTGCAGTATCCTAAGATTTGGGAAATTAGAATTTTTAAAAAACATTTGGGTCAAATTTCAGAATCGTTTCGCTCATCTCCATTTGTGACTTGGAGGTATATGTTGATGATTTCTAGTATCAGTATGTCTCTACGAGACCATATAGGGGAATGTCTAAACAGCTCTACCTTGCAGGATCCTAAGTGCTCATTGGTTTTGAGAAGTTGATGATCAATCCTACCCCATGCAAAAACTGTAATTCAAAGGTTAGTGACTCCAACATGAAAGCCCTTCCTATGGTAAGGGATATGGACCAAGGAATCCAGGCAGAAGCCCTGCAAGAGAAATGCCTAAGAGCTGAAATTGTGAGAATTTAAATACAGAAAAATGTGATCCTGCTCTTGCTTTACCAGTACTGCAAAATTGGAAATATTATAATTAATACGTGGCATTTGTAAAGCAGAGATATGTGGGCTGTTCATTTCCCCTCTACCTTTGTCTCACTTACCTATATATTATAGAACTTATGCTACAGAGGCTTAAAGCCAAATAAGAACTGTCACAACACGAGGCATGGAAACTGCACTTTGAATTATTTTGATACACGTTAGACAATTTGGGCAGCTCTTGGGATAGCACTATTGATTTTTAGCACAATGATATTGGGTATAAAGGGCTATGGATATGTTTGGGGGGCAATTTTTTGCTTTTTTGGACTAAAATTCATTTTGTCAATTGGTCTTTTAAAAAAAAAATCTACAGTTTCTATTCTACAGCTTTCACTGAATCCGTCAGGGAGCTGCTTAGACAGCTTGATTTGTAGCCCTTATCTCTGAACTCTTGAAAGCTCATAAACACTAATTTAAGCTAAATTATAATAAGGCGTATAAGAATACTGCTTGAATGAGTATGAGCTGCCAGGAGTTCAGAGATAAGGGCTACAGATTGGGCATTCAGAACAGCTCACTGACAGATTTCATATTAAACAGATTTCATATTAAACAGAAAGCACGGTAGCCTGCAAATGTTCATAAAATGAAAGCTGTAGAATTTTTTTTCTGAAAATTTCTAATAATAACCACCTGAAAATATGATTTTTAGCCCACAATGAGTGAAATGCAATAATTTAAAACAAGCCCTCAAACCCCTTTAAAAGATGTCCTTTAAAGGGTTTTCCAAGATTTTGATACTGATGACCTCAGGATAGGTCATCAATATCTGATTGTTGGGGGTCCGACACCTGGACTCAGCTGTTTGAGAGGCACCATCACTCCTGTGAGTGCCCTGGCCTTCTCGCAGCTTACCTAGCACAGCGCCATATATTGTTTAGCATCTGTGCTTGGTATCATGCTCAGCTCCATTGAAGTGAATGGCACTGTGATTGGTAAGCTGTGAGAAGGCTGCGGCGCTCACAGAAGCACCGCTGCCTTCTCAAACAGCTGATCAGCGGGGGTCCCGGGTGTAGGACCCCCACCAATCAGATACTGATGGCCTTTGATACTGAGAATAGGTCATCAGTATCAAAATTTCAGAAAACCCCTTTAAATCTGATTAGGACCAACTTCTGCAATTACATAGATTCCCACTGTGTGTTCCAGTTTCCTCTCACACTCCATAAACATACTGATAGGTTAAATGTCTTCTTATGAAACTAGCTCTAATGTGTGTCTCCTACGTGCACTTAAGCATCTGAGATAGGGACATTAGATTGTGAGTCTAATGGGGACAGAGACTGATGAGAGTTATTATATTTCATGTACTGCACTGTGATGTTATATCAGATGCAAGTCAAATAGTAAATATATAATCTTCCTGGTCTTCTGGTTCAGGCATAGAGGTCATCCATTTTAGAGGTCATCCATTCATCCATTTTAGGTGGTAGAAGAGTGGCGACAAACACTGTACAACTGGCAGTGTTAGCTCGGAGGGTATCACTGGTGCGATGGACTCAGTGGTACATTAGCAAAAAGTAGGTGACAGATAGCAAGGAGTATGACTGTAGGATCAGACTACAGGATTTCTTTGTAGTCTGTAACCATGGAGATGTATAGATCGAGCTAAGACATATTTAATTGAGACTGTTTACAAAGTTTCATATTTTTACATTTTAGATAAAATGTATCAATAAATAGGTTGCCATGGTGGACAATTTGCTATTATAATCAACATTGGTCCTAATCTTGCAACATTTTGGGGCTTTTCTTCTTCTAGATCCTCTAGTGAATAGTCAATAGCTAATATACTCTCTGTAAAAAATAGAGCAAACAGACATGTTCTATAAATTCTTCTAATATTAACACCTGCCTGTCAGTAGTCACCCGTTTGTGAGGCCAAAGGTGTTGTCTCTACAATATTGAGCACAGATATTAGATCTGAGGCTCGTTCTTCTGTCAGGATTTAAGCAAAGGGATCTCAGGGGTTGTTAGATGGTCCTTTGCTCTTAGGAACTCGAATGTGCCACACACATTTTGTAACAGGCTCTGGAGATGATTAGATATGACTGCAGACCATCTCTGATCCTTCTTCTCAGCCCTGTCAGGATCACGCTTGATGAAGCTTTGAAGTCAGTTGGTACTGCTGAAAATTTAACCAGAGGTTCAAAGGCTCCCTTTGGACATTTTCCTGTTCTGTACCACAATTAATCCAGCAATTTCTCTTGTGGGTACCACTCTCCACAGGTCTTCTAAAGGCAGATGAAAATACATCTCAACTCGAAAAACAGTGTACCCATTTCATTACCAAGTCAAAGAGGCCATTCGTGAGCAGTTGCAGTAGAGCGGTTTTCTATTTTAATTTGACCTTATACTAAATACCTTATTACCGAAAATTCTGTTGGGAAATTTGATATTGTAACTCACATACGCCCCTACCAATTCCCTGCTAATTCCATTAGCAAAGATGAAAGATCAGTATTTACCCAACCCTTTTATAAAATATCTTTGCAGACCAGCTGACAACATTACACGGGTATATGGATATTTAACAGAAAATAGGACGCACAGTGGTTTCTGCAATGCCATCTTTGTCTGGTCAGGATGAATGCCTGGAACCTTGCAGTCACTGGAACCTCTTTTAACTATTACCGCTATAGAAATATGTCCATGTCCCCAGGATTCAATCATTCTATTAATGTTCTGTAGCGTGTTTGACACTGAAGGATTTCTTCTGCAGCTAATACAAGGATATTTTTTTTTTTTTTGCATCAATCTGGTGTCGGCTCCCATAGGTAGATGACCCATGTCTCCTGCAGTTAACTCTTTCTACTGCTACTGTAGGTATCTACACAGCATGTATAACTGTTCAGTAAGCCTATAATGACCTAACTAATCCAAACTCTGAGGGCAATGACCAGTGTTCTTGGACTGTAAGGATAACAATTAGAGATGAGTAAAAAATTTGGAAATTCGACCAGAATTTTTCAAAAGTTCTGATTCTAATGAACCTGAATTTCCTGTTCAGTAGAATCGAAGAGGGAAAGATGGAAAGAGAGAGGGAGAGAGAGACAAGAGAGATAGAGGGGGAGATAGAGAGGTGGATAGACAAAGACAGAGAGACAGAAGAGAGGGAGAGAGAAGGGGATAGAGGGAGAAAGAAAGATTGAAAAGAGAAAGAGAGGGAGATAGGGAGACGAGAGAGGGAGAAAGAGAGACAGAAGAGAGAACAAGAGAATGAGAGACTTTTTCAGGCAAATGGGTCATTTTGCAGTACCTCGTACCTGGGGGCTATCTGCAGATGTTTAATATGTTATTTATGTAAGTACACCAGGATGAAGAGAATGTTTGGCAGGGACATGGTTAACCATCCTGTTTCTCCAATCTTGGTAGGAGTGGGCTGGTTATGCTTTCTGCCAGGAAGGGGAGTTCTAGCTGGGAAAGTGAAGAAGAAGGAATCTTGTCCAGTTGCTCCTACTCCTAGGGTGTTAGGGATCAGCAAGAAATCCAACTCTCCCTTGAGACCACTAGTCCAGAGAGACTGCAAGAATACTAAAACTCCAGGAAACCTCAATAGCTACAGCATTATACAGACAGCAGAGTGACCAGCCACAGCTTAACAGATACTGCAGGTGAGGGACTATGGTTCAGACACCCAACACCTAAATAACATCCAGGCCAGACAAACTGTAAGCCTTTATTACACAGTGGACACCTATATCCACAAGTGTCATCTTATATCTATTGGACTGAAGTGCAAGAGAGAGTTATCAGCCTATCTGAGGTGCCCAAAACACTTATCCAGCTACCATACCTCATTATCTAGGGGCAGAAACTGTACTTTGTACCTACTACTGCTGTATGTACTACAAGTTACATTTTGCACTCAGGAAAGAGAGACTTTTAGTCTTTTACTTCTGGCCTGATTCTTCAAACAACCTTTCCATTGGACCAATCACCAGGGAGCAATGGCCTGAGGAAGTACACCGTGACACAACATCTTATCAGTGCCACTACTACTCCCATCCTTTGCACCGACTCCTCAGGGGCTTGCTGCAATTTCCCACTTGTTTCAAATTTATTTGGACCTGAATCTAATCAGCTGGCCGATTCAGCTGAATTGGACCAGATTTTTAAGAAATTTGCTCATCTCTAATAAGCGCATATCAGTTCAAGAGATTAAAGTCATTGTTAGTAGCATGTAAAGCACTAAAGCTGCCCAATTACACAATGTGCCTGTAACCTACAATTCATAACATTAAAGTTGAAAACATCATAGGTCCAACTAGTTCAAAAACAACAGAATCGGCTTCGGGGGAAAAGCTCTTTACTTACTGACTCCAAATCTGTCAATTCAGAATAAATCCCTGGATCAACAGCCTATTCTCTATTACACATAACTTGCATTTTTACTGTATATTTCTCATGAAAGGCATCCAGGAAACTCTAATGCTCTCTCATGTAATCAGAGTTTCATAATCATGGCGCTCTTCCAGTAAAGAATGCTGATAGTAAATACTTCTATATTTGAGACACATTGAATAACCACCTGTAATGTAAAAAGATATAAAAACCTCACCCTTAGGGCTCAGTCACATGATCGTATGGCCGTCATGCCCGTGTTGCTGACCACAAACAGCAGGTTGGCAATACTTGGGCACCGACCGTGTGAAGTCCATGCTGTGGATGCAGGCCCATTGACTTGAATGGGTCCGCGATCTGCAAGATACGGCAGAGATAGGACATGTCCTATCTTTTGCAAAGCACAGGAATGTATCAGAAGCCCATGGAAACACTCAGGCGCCCTTCCATGGGCTTTCGGGTCCGTGCCAAAGATAGGACATGTCCTATCTTTTGCGGATTGCCGACCCATACAACTCAATGGGTCCACATCCATACCACGGAGTTTGCATGACCGGTGCCCATGCATTGCGGACCACTATTTGAGAACCACAGCACAGGCATGGGGACAATACGGTTGTGTGAATGAGCCCTTATATTGATCTTTGACATGTTTATGTATAGTGATTAGGATTCTCCTAAGTCCACCTTTGAATCTGATCCGATTCTGCTATATCTTTTGTATATACTGATATAGAATAGAATCAAATATGGCCGATCTTTTCATTTCTCAGTAAAAATGTAATATACATGGCTGGAAATTCTGATTTATTATTAATCATAATTATGTAATTGAGATGTATCTGGTATTATAACTGGCACCTTGATCATAGCACCTATGTATTTTCAGAAGGTCAAGCACCTGTAGCACTTTGTGCTATGTTTGTTAGAAGTCTAGCTTTCATTTTAAAGGGGTTATTCAATATTTTATGTAAATGTAATGAGAATTCGACATCATATAGTCCATTATCTCTTTCTAACAAAGTTAGAACCAGCCCTGTACCTCACATGGTTCCAGAGATCTCCCCATTCATTACACCAGTTGCTTTGCTAGATTTATTTCAAGCTGGCAGCTCAGGGGGTGTGGCCTTTCTGCTTCAGCTCTTTCTCTATCACAGCTCAGGGGGGCGTGTGCTTTCTTAGGGGGAATGTCCTTTCTGCTGCAGCTCTCTCCTTGCAACTATCACAGCTCCTAAAAGTAGATACGGCTGGTGGCAGTTGTGGAACTGAAAATCTCCAACCAGCTCAGCCAGGAGAACAGAATAATAAAGAAAAATGCAAAGCGCAGGTGATGCTATACGGATAGAGTAACTCAGTGGCAGGGGCGGCTTGACCATAGACCTTACAGGGAAATTTCCCAGTTAGGCGGATGCTCACGGAACCACCTTAGCCCTTCTCGTGGCCAGCAATGGAAGTTTTTGGGGATGTATTTTGTGCTGCTGGCAGTATTTTGTGATGGACTATTGTATTTGGCTCTGTTGGGGCGGTATAATGTGCCACAATATGGTATTGGTGGCCCTGCCTTGCATCAATTTGGAGCCGACTACAAAACGGGGCCACTTTTAAGTCATTTTTTTCAGGGCCACTTTAAGTTCCCAGTCCGCCCCTGCTTAGTGTCTTTACTAAATTTTAATTATATGCAATTAAAAAAAAGTATTCAGATCCAGGAGCGGCTTTGAAAAATGTGGACAATCCCTTTAAGTAACCACATTTCTGTGCAAGCTCACACACCACATAAGCTAACACCAATTGCATTTTTAAATGGATACGCATCTGTGTGTTCAGATTACAGTATAATATCCAAGCTCTGAAAATCAGGCAGAAAAGCATTGCCGCCCTAGTAAAACTGACAATTTTCAATTAGATTTTTTAGCAAGCTGTGTGTATGGATGTTGTGATTTCTCGGATACATCTGGCATGGCATGGTGCCAAAATCCTCCCTATTCCCCAGGAAGCTGTCTCTTTTACCCATCCGTAACTTAGAGGAAAATTTTCGATTTCATAAATCTCTTGCCGTGTCCTTAAAGTAGAATTTTTGAACAGACAGTAATGGATCTGCTATTTTTACAATATGTTTACATGAATCAATGACTAGTTCTCATTATCGTACAGTATATACACGCCTAATTATCTGCTGCAAATCCACGACCGGTATGTCCCATGTCCCTCCCAGTAAATAAGCTTTCGCCGCTCATGAGGAGCATTCTCATCTGAGACAACTATGGGGACAACATGGGGTCTGGTGGGGTAGTCTCATTATTGATCCTATCCTAAGACAATCCTATCCTACGGTTCCCGTGACCAGCCTTACAGTCACTTATGGTGATTCAGGAGCCTAATGCAGACAGATGAGGAAAAGCGGTGCGGTATGACGCATGACCACAAATCCATTTTAGTGCAATATTTCTTACCCGTAGGTAAGTATCATAAATACTGGGATTTCATAGCACCATTTACATGCCTTATGTCATCTCTTAGATCAGACGTACCAATGCTCCTGTCTTCTATACAAGTTCTATTCAGACGGGAGAAAATAGTGTCACATAATCTATAATGAGCAAATTACGGGTCCCGCAGTCACAATCCTGTACTGCCAATGACAGCTCGGTTACAAGAAACATACAATCGACACATTTAAAGAAGCGCGAAAGATTACGCAGCCAAGGAAGATGACGTATAAGACAAGCATGACTATAGGGGGGGAAAAAAAAGGCATAAAAGCAACACAAAGCCTTAATACAAAAGTTGAAAATTGATAATATTAATAGAAAATAACAATATACAAATTAGTACTTTAAATAAAAAAAATGATAAATCATCCATCCATCCAGGTAAGCAATCAACCAAACGTCCAACCAACCAATCGCTCTTCACAGGCAGAAGAAGGTAGGTCGCTGTTACCTTGATATACTGGTGCTTAGAGCCATTATTGGACAGAATGGTTCTCTCAATGGCCCTGAGCTGTTGTGACTCTAAGATGCTTGTGTCGAAAAATATACCCTGAGATTTGTGAGGAGCGGCTCACACATCACCCAGGAAGTCATTACCCCCCTAATCACCATGTTTAACTCCTCCATGCAGCATTGTGTGGATGGCACTGGTATACTATGATGCATGACTAAACAAGAGCATCCATATTAACCGTTTGGTGGCCAGAGTTCAGTGCCAGCTGCGGATCTGAGCCTCTTGCATGCAGCTGGCCGGGAATCTCAGGAGCAATTAATATTGATATTAAGCAGTGCTGATCTGCTGTGTCTGAGGGGCAGCCATTTGTACCCAAAATAGCCATGTTTAATGATTCCCGTGGCAAAACAAATGCGTCACTGCACAGGAGACTAAATAAAATGGCTTGTGTCAGCGATAACATCGCACTCTATCTGTTGTGCGAATAAAAAAAATAATCGTGTTATACAGATTAACTCCTCGGGGCTCTGTACGCCAAAGCCAAGACTGGTATGAAGTCTAGGTTCAGCAGTCTATCCCAATGAAGACATTATGTGTCGTAGAATGATTAGTACTGGATGGATTGTTCTTCAAAACTCATCGTTGTGGCTTTAGAGAACGTAGGGAAAAAAATATGGGGGGTATAAAGAGACCTCAGGGTCCCAAGGTTAAAAATAAATGGGGTCTCCTGGTTCATTCCACCCTTAATCTCAGCATAAGGCCTCTTTTACATGAACGTGTGCGCTCTGCGGCCGCATTTGCGGATCCTCAATACACGGGCGCCGTTTCCGTGGGCATTCCCTATCACGGATGCCGACCCATTCACTTGAAGGGGTCCGCAAATCCGGAGATGCTGAACGGAAGCACGGAACGGAACCTTACAGAAGCACTACGGATTGCTTCCGTGGGGGTTTCGTCCCGTACTCCCGTTCCGCAAAAAGATAGAACGTGTCCTATCTTTTCGCGGAACGGGCAGATCGCGGACCCATTAAAGTGAATGGTTCCGCGATCCGCTGCGGCTGCCCCACAGTTGGTGTTCGTGCATTGCGGCCGGCAAATTGCGGGCCGCAGCACGGCCGCGGGGCGCACACGTTCGTGTGCAAGAGGCCTAAGAGTGACATGGAGGGACTGGAAACAATTGCTTCCAATGTTTGATAAGGTTGCTGTGCCTATGGAGAATAAGGGTGCGCAACTTAAAGGGTCCTAGAACAGCACTATGGACTGTCTCTATAGGATCTTGTTAAAACAGTCCATTTCCCAACGAGCAGGGGGCCCATAACGAGCAGATAGGGTCCAAAAATTTGAAGTAAATGGGGTCTCCTTGTTCATTCCACTCTTAAAGGGGGTCGTCTCACTTCAGTAAGTGGCATTCATCATGGAGAGAAAGTTAATACCAGCCACTTACTAATGTATTGTGATTGTCCATATTGCTTCCTTTGCTGGCTGGATTCATTTTTCTATCGCATTATACATTGCTCGTTTCCATGGTTACAGACCACCCTGCAATCCATCAGTGGTGGTCGTGCTTACACAATATAGGAAAAAGCACTAGCCTACGTGAGCTCCCATAGTTCCGGCCACCAGAGAGGCTGATGCTTTTTCCTATAGTGTGCAAGCATGACCACCACTGCTGGATTGCAGGGTGGTCTGTAACCATGGAAACGAGCAGTGTATAATGTGATGGAAAAATGAATCCAGCCAGCAAAGGGGGCAATATGGAAAATCACACTACATTAGTAAGTGCCTTGAACTAACTTTCTCTACATGATAAATGTAACTTACTGAAGTGAGACGACCCCTTTAATCTCAGCATAGGAGGGATTAGCACTTGTTTGTGATTTGGAGGAACTGGAGATATACTCTTCAAGGTGGCTGTGCCTGTGGAGAGGAAACAGAGGACAATCTGGGGCTATCCTGACCTAGAGGATGCATCTTAATGGTTCATGTAACAACCATATGGACTACCTCTATAAGATCTTGTTAAAACTGTTAGCTTACAGCAATATTCTCTTCACTTGATTAAAAGGAATGTATAAAAAGACAAAAATGTCTAAAGGTTAAATAAATGGGGTCTCCTGGTTTATTCCACCCTTAATTTCAGCATAGGAGGGATTAGCGACATGGAGGAACTGGAGATATACTCGTCAAGGTGGCTGTGCCTGTGGAGAGGAGATGGAGGACAACCTGGGGCTAACTTGACCCAGTGGACGCATCGTATGGTTCCTGTAACAACCATATGGACTACCTCCATGAGATCTTGTTAAAACTGATAGTTTACAGCAATATTCCCATCTCTTGATTAGGAGAATGTCTAAAGGCAAAAAAATTGGGTCTTCTGGTTCATTCTACCCTTAATGTCAGCATAAGAGGGGTCAGCACTTGTTTGCAATATGGAGGGACTAGAGACGCTCCCTCCAATGTTTGATAAGGTTGCTATGCCAGTGGAGAGGAAACACTGGCTAACCTGACCTAGGGGACACATCGTAATGGGTTCTATAACGTATGGACTGCCTCTATAAGATCTTGTTAAAAAAGTTAGTCATTGTAGCCAGTGATGAGCGGCGGGGGCAATATTCGAATTTGCGATATTTCACAAATATTTCATATATTATATTCGTCATATATTCGCGAAATTCGAGAATACGTGATCTCGTCATTATTTTCTTGATTGAGAAAATCGTCAATAGGAAAATTTGCAATAAAAATTCGCGATATGAAAAATTCGCGGTCAACACTCCTAATGTCAAAGATAATGCAGCCTTCTCATTGGCCTACAAGCAAGAAGCAGTGAGGGATCATGGGTACTGATGAAAAAAATGTAGAATATTAGAGATTACGAAGATATAGCACTATATTCTAGATATTTGCGAATTCTCGAAATGCTAATGTTTGCGATAACAATTTGCGATTAGAATATTCGCGATTAACACTAGTTGTAGCTCCTTCATTTAGAAGATTGTGGGTGACCCACCTATCTGAAAGTGATGACACCTATCCATATGTCATTCCAACTTCTTTTATACTAAATGCTGATAAGGCCTCATGCACACGACCGTAGTTATGGTCCGCATCCGAGGCGCAGTTTTTGCGGCTCGGCTGCGGACCCATTCACTTGAATGGGGCCGCAAAAGATGTGGACAGAACTCCGTGTGCTGTCCGCATCCGTTGCCCCGTTCCGAGGCCCCGCAAAAAAAATATAGCATGTCCTATTCTTGTCCGTTTTGCGGACAAGAAGAGGCATGTCTACAAATTGCAGAAGGCACACGGGCGGCTTCCGTTTTTTGCGGATACGCGGTTTGCGGACCCCAAAAATGGCACGGTAGTGTGCATGAGGCCTAATATGTATCACATTCCAGGGTTGTGGTCATCAGTTAAAAAATCTCAGAAAACATTTATTAATTATGAGCAAGAGAAGCTACCACAGGAGACAAAACCAAATCTAAAAGATAATTAGAGAATATTGAAATTATTATTTTTTGGTTCACTAGCCAGTTCTTCAAATGATATTTTAAAGTGAACCCACCCTTGAAAGGCGTTTAAAATCATTGTACAACATGGAATAGCTTTTAGGAAATATTTAAACTAGTTAGGGCCAATTACAAATTCCTTCATCAGGCAGAAGAACATCACCTTTTGACATCACCTAGGAATTTTTTCAACCAGTTTATCTTAGACAAGCTTTTCTGGTTTTACTACAGTAATACAGAAAATATTTTTTCCTTATAAGTTAGCTCAGTCACTGTTTTCTTTCCAAATGCCACCACTCTAAGCGTTGTGCGAACCTCAACATGGTTACTCAGCTGCTTAGTCTGATATTTGTACACATTCTGATATGTCATTCTGTTTAGTCTATAAGCAGGTTTATTTGACGAGCAGTCAGTTTTGTATGACAATGATAAACTAGTCTACTTCTAAACATTGACTACTCGTGGGTGGTCATTATGTGCTTCAGGTAGAGTCATAAATTATGGCAGCAGTTAGCACACGCTAGATATGTTTCAATCTTCGGAGCACACACATTAAATTTTGTGGTCTTCTGACACCGTAGCATAGGTCTTAGGTGGGATTCAAGCATACATATATGCCATCTCCCTGATGGACCTCTGGAAGTGAGGTAGTTAAGGTTTGAGTCTGTCCCCGTGTGCGCTTAAATTAGGTGCTAGGAATGCTATTGTGGAGAACACTTAGCATGAGACCCTTAATGACACAGAGACATACAGAACAAAGTGACAGCTTGACCTTCACAAGGGACACAAAGGAAGAAGAATCGATATGATATAAGGCAGCCGGGTGTCCTTTATCCACATGCCTCAAGAAATCATAGCCTAATTAATAACCCCCACTCCAATTCCCACCCAGGCACACTCTCGCCTCTCCATATCTGATCCCAACTCTTGCTTTGACAAAGAGGAACAAAAGAAGCCTCTACTAAGAAGATGGTGGAGAGCAGAGTGATAAGAGCAAGTGCTTTCGAAAAAAGCAGCACGTGTCAGTAGGGAAATAAGAAATGTGAGCGTACAAAATATTATCTCCTTGTCCCAGTGCTCATATCTTCTAAGATGAGATGCAGCACTCCCACCGCGCAATCTAAGAACATGCATTTTGTGGGTCAATGCAGGGATATGGGCATTTCAAGGTCAAGTGATCTATACAGAGCGGAAATCACAGGGTGGAGACATGTCTTAGCTACGTTTGTCACTTTAGCAAGGAGACATTCAGAATAATGTTGCATACACCCTGTAGAGAGAAGCATTCAAATTAGATGAGTGCCCATCTAAAAAGATCTATGAACCCAGCAAAGTTTACCTTATTTTAACCAGCTGTTGCCATTCGGATTCTTATAGGTTTGCACAGAACATATGCGCTTCAGGTGGATGAAAAGTAGCGTTTAGGAAAGTGCTTCATTTTTGGGGTGTGTGGAACTTTTTTGAAGAGGTTTGGTTGTTGAGTTGGCTTCTAAGGATCGTTTCGTAGCATGACTGGATTCTCCTAGGATCCTGCACATTCTAGGCACAATCATCCTTGCAGGTCTCCAAATCATGGTGCCAGCTCAACATGCAGAAAAAGCCTGGAGATGCCTGCTTGGCCAATGACTGCACAACCGTCTCTGCTGGTCTCCACGTTCTGGTGCTGGCTTGTCAAGCTGGAAATGTCTGCTTAGCCAATGACTAGCTGAGGCAGGTAAACACTGCAGCCAGTGATTGGTTAAGCAGGCATCTCTTGCCATTTCTTATGTTAATAGGCAGGACCAAGAAGTACAGACCAGTTGGGACCTAGTAAGCTTTAGAACAGCAGCGGCAGGAATCAGGGGGGTGAGCCATGCTTCTTTTTTCAGTTAAACCCATTCTGCTCCATGCATATAAAAAACTGAATCCTGCTTGACAATCCCTGTGATCTGAAAAAATATATGCTTTTCTTCAAGATGTCTTCTACAATTCAATATTTTCCTTATGAAATAGATATTTTCAAGATTTTGATATTGATGGCCTATTCTCAGGATAGGTCATCAATATCTGGTTAGAGGGAGTCTGACTCTTGGCACCTCAGTCAATCAGATGTTTGAACTAGTGAGCACTGCAGTCCCGTCCTAGGCCAGTGACATCATGTTCATTGGTCATATGGCTTAGGGCAGTTTAGTTCCATTTAAGTTGATGGGTCTGGGCTGCAGTTCCAACCACAGCCACTATACAAAGCAAGGCACTGTGCTTGGTAAGAAGTGAGCAGGTTGCAGCACTCGCTGTGACCTCTTCAAACAGATGAATGGCAGGGGTACTGGAAGTCTGACCCAACCGATCTAATATTGACCTATGCCGAGGATAGGCCATGAATATCAAAATCCTGGAAAACCCCTTCAAACAAAATACACTGCTCCAAAAAATAAAGGGAACACAAAAATAACACATCCTAGATCTGAATTAATAAAATATTTTTCTGAAATACTTTGTTCTTTACATAGTTGAATGTGCTGACAACAAAATCACACAAAAATTAAAAAATGGAAATCAAATTTTTTAACCCATAGAGGTCTGGATTTGGAGTCACACTCAAAATTTAAGTGGAAAAACACACTACAGGCTGATCCAACTTTGATGTAATGTCCTTAAAACAAGTCAAAATGAGGCTCAGTAGTGTGTGTGGCCTCCACATGCCTGTATGACCTCCCTACAATGCCTGTGCATGCTCCTGATGAGGTGGCGGATGGTCTCCTGAGGGATCTCCTCCCAGACCTGGACTAAAGCATCTGCCAACTCCTGGACAGTCTGTGGTGCAACGTGATGTTGGTGGATAGAGCGAGACATGATGTCCCAGATGTGCTCAATTGGATTCAGGTCTGGGGAATGGGCGGGCCAGTCCATAGCATCAATGCCTTCGTCTTGCAGGAACTGCTGACACACTCCAGCCACATGAGGTCTAGCATTGTCTTGCATTAGGAGGAACCCAGGGCCAACCGCACCAACATATGGTCTCACAAGGGGTCTGAGGATCTCATCTCGGTACCTAATGGCAGTCAGGCTACCTCTGGCAAGCACATGGAGGGCTGTGCGGCCCTCCAAAGAAATGCCACCCCACACCATTACTGACCCAATGCCAAACCGGTCATGCTGGAGGATGTTGCAGGCAGCAGAATGTTCTCCACGGCGTCTCCAGACTCTGTCAGATCTGTCACATGTGCTCAGTGTGAACCTGCTTTCATCTGTGAAGAGCACAGGGCGCCAGTGGCGAATTTGCCAATCTTGGTGTTGTCTGGCAAATGCCAAACATCCTGCACGGTGTTGGGCTGTAAGCACAACCCACACCTGTGGACGTCGGGCCCTCATATCACCCTCATGGAGTCTATTTCTGACCGTTTGAGCAGACACATGCACATTTGTGGCCTGCTGGAGGTAATTTTGCAGCGCTCTGGCAGTGCTCCTCCTGTTCCTCCTTGCACAAAGGCAGAGGTAGCGGTCCTGCTGCTGGGTTGTTGCCCTCCTACGGCCTCCTCCACGTCTCCTGATGTACTGGCCTGTCTCCTGGTAGCGCCTCCATGCTCTGGACACTACGCTGACAGACACAGCAAACCTTCTTGCCACAGCTCGCATTGATGTGCCATCCTGGATAAGCTGCACTACCTGAGCCACTTGTGTGGGTTGTAGACTCCGTCTCATGCTACCACTAGAATAAAAGCACCGCCAGCATTCAAAAGTGACCAAAACATCAGCCAGGAAGCATAGGAACTGAGAAGTGGTCTGTGGTTACCACCTGCAGAACCACTCCTTTATTGGGGGTGTCTTGCTAATTGCCTATAATTTCCACCTGTTGTCTATCCCATTTGCACAACAGCATGTGAAATTGATTGTCACTCAGTGTTGCTTCCGAAGTGGACAGTTTGATTTCACAGAAGTGTGATTGACTTGGAGTTACATTGTGTTGTTTAAGTGTTCCCTTTATTTTTTTGAGCAGTGTATATTTGATTAAGGGAATGTGAATAGATACAGTGACACCTGGTCCAAGTTATGTATGACATGGAAAGTTTTCCCTTGATACTCTTCAAAGCACCTAGACGCTTCCACCTTTACTAGTTGAGGTCTACGGTCAAAAACTATCTAAAGCAGAATAAAATCATCATAATTAGAGATAAGCAAAGTTTTGAAAAATTCAATTCGGTAACTTCGCCGAAGTTAGCCAAGAAATTAGATTTGGTTAATCACAAATGGCTATAAATCAGGTACCGTATACCCAGGACACTCTGCCTTAGGGTACGGCCACACCGAGCGGCCATACTGCAGTGGAGAACCGTGCAAGCAATTATCCCACAGCTGCCTTTCACTTAATAATGAAGACCACACTCTATACTCCTTCTTCATTAATGGCCGTGCAGCACCTTTAAACAGGGGCTGTTGCTGGTATAGGGTTTGGCTGGTTAGGTTGGGGGACAATATGCATATTATTGCTGTTATGGCCTGCCATCCCCTGTAGGTTCTTTGACAGTAAACACAGAATATTAATCAGCTCTGGCATACCCACTTCTCCAACCCCAGCGCTCTCCTGCCCTACAGGCGAGTGCCCTTCTTCTGCCATCTGCTTTTCCTCTTTTTCCACATCATCTAATATCAATGAGAATCAGGAACATCCAGCTTCTCCTCTCTCTGCATCTTGCTGACTTTTCTAGGAAATGAAGAGAAGTAAAGCCAGCCAAAGATGAAGATGGTCATCATTAAAGGGGTTGTCCGGTTTCAGTGCTGAACCCAGACATCCCTCCATTTTCACCCCGGCAGCCTCCCTGACATGAGCATCGGAGCAGTTCATGCTCCAATGCTCTCCTTTGCCCTGCGCTAAATTGCGCAGGGCAAAGGCATTTTTAGGAGTTCCGGTGACGTACTGGGGCTCTCCATGGGGCTGACAGGAACCCCGGTGATGTCACCGGCACTGATGGGCGGGATTTAGCTCTGCCCTAGCCAGTAAAACGGCTAGGGCAGAGCTAAAGCCCGCCCCTCAGAGCCAGTGACGTCACCGAACACACTGCCGGGTGGAAGTTACCGCCCGGCAGTGTGTTATTGAAAACATCCGATGATAGCCTCAGGGGGGCTGTCTGGGTGAAAATAAGGGTATGTCCGGGTTCATCTCTGAACCCGGAAAACACCTTTAAGACCTGGCCCCCCTAAGGAATGCAGACTGGATTGTATTGGTTGGCACGCTGGCACCAGAATAATAAAGGCTTCCATCTTATTGGTATTGAATTACATTTACGGCTGATGTAGTAATAAGTAATTGCAGGGATAAATAAATAAAACTGAAGCAGAATAAGTCTCCCTGCATTCTACCTGCAGTCTCCCTGCATTCTCCCTGCAGTCTCCCTGCATTCTCCCTGCAGTCTCCCTGCAGTCTCCCTGCAGTCTCCCTGCAGTCTCCCTGCACTAATATTCATCTACTTATCATTTTCAGCAACACTGTCCACGGCACATGAGCGCTTGTCACGTCTCTCCCTACGCTCAGCTCACAGGACAATGGCGGAGACCGCGTGGCAAGAGTATTTTATAGGGCTGTAACATTACAGGGGATGGCTATCTGTGGTTTTGCAGGCTGCACAGCAATATGGGTGATCTTGCGTTCCCGTGCTTCTTACTTTCACTTTGTAACACGTGCAGCTGCCGTTTTAGGAAAAACTGATTCATTGTCACGAAGCGCGAGGAAATTCAGATCCTTTGTGACTTTAATCTTTCCTCAACTTCGGACTGAATTCCGCTTCAAATGCTTTGCTCAACAATAATTATAATGCAGCACTTATAGAGGATAGCAGCCATACAAAAGCTTTTGAAGGGCTTTTCTTCAAGCACTGCCTTCCCTGCCTCAGCCTCCAGTGAGAATTAATTTATGATCAGTTCATACACTGTCGTTCTTCCTACAATACATGATTGACTCCATCAGTATACAAAGACCACGCATCATCACAGCCCACAGCACAAAAGATACAACACAACATCATTCTTGAAGTATTTTACCTTTCCTTGAGATTTTAAACTTCAGTGTACAGACCTTGAAAAACTTTGTGCTTTTAAAATCCTTGACAAGGAATTGAACCAGAGTAGTGTATGTGTAATACAGGGTTGTCAGTGAGTTGAAGTCAGGCCTGGTTTTGTAGTTAGTAGTAGTTTAATACTTATTAGAGTAGACTGTTTTTTTTTGAGACCATCAGAGGATTTTTTTTTTTTCGGGGCCCAACTCGTATATCACAAAGTCTCAGGTTTCGATTAAAAGAAATAGGCCCTAGAGGCAAAGTATTGGCTCCAAATGGTTTTTTTCTCCTGGATCTCTGGGCCCCACCATTGGTATCAGAGACTGGGCCCACTGAAGGATCATCTGGTGGGCCAGTCCAAGGCAGATATTTATTTCAAAAACACACTTGTATTCAACTATTTTTCAAGAAAAATAAATTTTTGGCCAAATCCATAGAATATCTGCTACAGGCGGCATTGGGCACTAAAAGGTCGGCAAAGTTAGGAGACGCTGCCACCAGTGTGTTCTATGGAATTTTCCATTATAGTCTAGAGGAGATATGGAATATTATAGTCTAGAGGAGATATGGAAATATCCAAATCTGTACAAGGTTCCCATTCTCGTGATCATGAGGTTCTTGGTGGTTAGACTATAAACTGCAGATTGGAGAGTGTCGGACCATCATAAATATCATAAATGTATGGATATACCATAAGGCATGTTCTGACTGTAATCTAGTTGGGTCTAGTAGCTTAATTGAAACAGGGTTGTGCCACCACTAAATGTTATTTTAATATAATTCAGCATGAAAAATTAGTTATTTTTGTAATTTATTTTCTGTTACAAAGGATATCCTTTTAGTTCATGATAATGGTGCCCCCTGGTGTTCTATCTATATAGCAATGTGCATATCCACTTACTGAGGTGTTTGGACAAATTCAATCCAACCGTCAAATCCCGCCAGCAATATCTACTGTTGGAAGCAGTAACAGTTACAGGAAGAAAGCTGCAGCAGAAAGGACATGCTCCCTGAGAAAGGACAACTCCCCCCGAGCTGCCAGTCTGAAATGAATCTAGCAGAGGACCTGGAGCAATGAATTTCATGAGCTCTGGATAACAGGGGACAGGGACAGGGCTGGTTTTAGCTTTGTTAGAAAGAGATTGTCATGTACTACATGATGTCTATTTTTCCTTTTTACATCAGCGATGGTATAACCCCTTTATCCCTTTGAGGACCGACCGAGGGACGTATTTGTCCCATGTTTTTAATTGCCTGTATCATCTGATTAAGAACTTAAAATACTTTCTTTTTTTTTTTTGATTCAAAATATTAGTTCTTAACAAATGGATCTAGCTTTATTTATTGTTCAAATACATTCTTAAAGGGAAAAAAATATAATTATTTTTATATTGATGACGGTAATCTTATGGTCCTCAAAGGGTTGGTCATCTACAGTAGTGTAATGTCTGCCAAACTCGCTGAGTTCAGCAACAAGCCTTTAATGTTTATGGGGACTTCCTAACTGTCCTTTGATAGCAGATGTCAGAAGAAGAAGGATCAGGCAGTTGGATTCCAACATGCCCGATCCTTTTCTTAACAGGTAGATAAGCTGCTACCAGAGAGTCCTGGCAATAGCTTTCTCCGAACACGAGCATGCTTGGCCACAGCAAGAGCATTAGAGATATGCTCGGCCAACAGCTAAAACATATGTCCAGCTTTGGGATAAACTATATGTTAAATGGATGTAATAGTTGAATGGATATAAATAGTGTTGAGCGAATCGAAGTCCATGACGTGGACTTCGGTCCAAATTTCAGTGAAAATTCTATTTGCCGCAAAGCCGAAATTGCCTCGTGCTTCATGGTAGCGAATCGATTTTCCATGAAATAGTGTAAAAAAATCATACTATACTTATCCATTTGCTCGTGACGGGCCGACTGCCGCCATCTTGATTGAAGATCTGGTGACTTATGACATCGTCACGCTGCCGACGTGATGACGTCATCACGAAGCGCGTAAGATTTCGCGCTAGATCTTCAATCAAGATGTCGGCGGCCGGCCCACTGCAAGCAACTGGATGAGTTACCTATGATTTAATTTATTTTATTTTGATTTTACACCGTATTATTGCTATCAGATGCCGCGATCAGCTATGAATGCGGCATCTGAGGGGTACAATGACGGGGGGGGGGGGGGCGCAATGCACTACTTACAAAGAAATGCGCTTTGTGACTAAGTATTTCGAACTTTTGAATACATTGCTCATCTCTAGATATAAAATATGTACGGCATTGATAGACAGGAACGTAGGGTAAAAACCTGGCATTCTAGAAGATGATAGGAATTGCAGGTGCCACACCACCATGTAGGAAAGCTCACTTTGACTTTGGAACAATTCTTGGGCTACAGTTCACCATTGTAGAGTGCCAGGGTCTCTTGATTTTCATAATTGGTTGGGACATGTCAGAAGAAGGGTTATCTTTGTAAATTAGAACAGCATCTATCATAAACATGAATTTTAAAAAAATATTGTAGTATAAAAAATACCCTAAATCTGCAGCTTAAGGGCGTCTAACTCTGAGCAGCCGAGATATGCAAGAACTACTAGAGATGTAAAATGCATATCAGCCAGATAATGAATTAGTAGATGAGAATTCTGCTGAATGATGGAAAAAAATTGAATCTGTGGATTAAATTACATTAGAAAGAATTTACATGATAAAACCTATTCCGATGAATTTGAGACATTCTGCAAAGACTAAAATACCGGCAATCTCTACAGGTTTAACACCAACGCAAGAGTAGCTGGAGAGATCGATAGCAAAAATATATAGTTGGAATGACTTAGTATACAGAACCGGTGGGTTGCTTGATGTACAGTACATGTCCGTGGCTCCAAGCATTGCCTAAACACTGACTGTATACATTGAGACCAGCATGCAATTGAAAATCAGAACAGATTATCCCTTCGTACTTATGACAATGTTGAGCACAGATATTTTTCTCCATATGATTTATCTTCTAACGCAACTCAGTACTGAGCTGAAGAATATTTCACGGGAACCGTGAAAACTCAACAACACATTTTTATGAGAAAAAGAACAGTGAGATAAATATCTCCCCCGTTCACAGTCATAACCATCCACTTTCTTATGCCATAAAGAGCACAGAGCTGTACCGCGATATGATGAAGCAGAGGGATGGAACCATATTTTATAGGCCCTCAGCTAATTCATAATCCAAGTTTTAATAACAAAGTCGACTCTTGAAGGCACTGAAACAAAAGGTCCTAAGAATGATGTCGCAGATGGAAGCAAATTTAGATTTCTCCCAGAATAATATTATAGCGATTTTTTAATACACAGCAAAACCTATTATTCTTGAATCTAAACAAGCATGTGCATATAGACGGGAAAAGTGGGATCAGCCAAGATTAGACAAAAGCTGATTAAATACTTTGTACTGTACTCAGTGCTGAGAAAAATAACATGAATAGTTTTGTTTTATTCGCAGGAGGAGAATCGAAAGCTCTCAATGGAACGTGCTAAGACAAAATCTCTTATTTGGCCAATGATTATTTTTTTTTATTTCCACTTTATTGGTGAGAAAAAGAAAAACCTGGAGGAGAAAAATACAAAAGTGTAAGGGGGAAAAAGAGAATACTATGGTCTGGAGAAAAAAAAAAAAACGTAATTCTAGGCTTCCTTCTTTCTGCAAGTTTTAGCACCGTTAAATTAAGCTGGTCTGGGCATTCCTGGGACTCTTGTACCAATGGAGATAACGCACAGCCACTCAAATGATATGAGGCACCTTCAAAATGACAGCTCCATTGTGGTATGTAAAAGTGTCTGAGAAGAGAAATAATATGTGTACCTATATCAAAACAATTCAACTGAAAAACCTGCTGTGATGTAATGTAGAAGGTTTAGAAGTTGGCTTCAGGAAATTTTCCAAAAACATTAGAAGCTTGGTTTCAGGTGAATGGAAATTGTGAATTAGACGCCTCTCCTGTGGTCATGAATGAAATGAAGCTCAGTCTGTAAGTGCAGAACATTCATTGTCCAGGAAGTATTGTGTTCTGATACGTAAATATGTAGAAGTATACTGTGAAGTATTGCTGGGATGATATTTTTTGCCATTGTCACCGTCTCAGGACAGGGGAAGGGGTCAATTTACCACAAGAGGGAAAGACATATAGGTTTGTTCCACAGCCTAGGACTGGGCATGCTTAAGGTCATTCAGGGAGGCTGGCTCTTTTTTAGGTTCTTCCATAGATTTTAAGGCACTACTATGAAAAATTACTCCAAATTTTAGTATACTTACTTTAAAGCTTTCTTCTCGTTCCGGATTCCACGACTGGAGTCAGGGGTTCCTACTGTGTCCAGAGAATTTTTGTAGCGTTTCCCCTAGAAATATTGAAAAAAAATTGTTAGCAAACATTTTCTATAGCTTCTAATAAAGATTATCTTGCTTTTTTTTTTTAGAGCTATACATCCTTGACCTTCACCAGCCATGTGTGCTTGCTGATTCAAGGTCATTCTAAGGAATGACTGCTTAAATCTAGAGATGAGCAAATTTTTTAAAAAATTTGAATGAATCGGTAGGCAGATTCGATTAGGTCATGAATACCTTTGACCCAAATTGAAAGTGCTCAGATTGCCATGAATAGTTTTGCATGACACTCTGAGGTCTCCTAAGACTGTATCCAACCCTCTCATTGTCAAGGTTCCTCCCGTGACAGAGGTTAGAAGATCTAAGAGACTGGCTGCATGTTAGGCTATCAGATGACCTATCTCAGGGCTGGCCAACCTGCGGCTCTCCAGCTGTTGTAAAACTACAATTCCCACCATGACCTGCTGTAGGCTGATAGCTGTAAGCAGTCTAGGCATGCTGGGAGTTGTAGTTTTGCAACAGCTGGAGAGCCGCAGGTTGGCCAGCCCTGGCCTATCTGTTTTTACTTCTTGCAGTGTTGTTGTTGGCAATGACCACACCTCTTGTCTCAGGTGTAGCTTGTGGTCATTACTGCTCCTCTATTTAGTCTGGACTCACACTTCATACTATGCGGTTGATATTCTCTGCCTGGAGTTGGAAGAGCTGGTGTGTGGTCCTCATCTGAGTTCCTGCTCATCCATTTTCTATTGAAGATAAGTGTACTTCTCTTGGTATTTTGTTGCTCCCATTTTTTAATTATTTACTAGGCCTCACGGAGACGCTGGTTCGTTCATCTGGGAAGGAACCAGTAGTCTAAGACCCTGTCACTAATCCTAGGGATTTTCAGGGTAACTAGGGCCTAGGTTTACGGTGTATGAATATTCCCACCTTCAGGGTCTATTCATACTGACAGGGCTAGGTTTATGATTTCCTTAGGGGTTATTGTTTCCCTTTCCCTAGCCTTGAGGCCTAGTTCCTGGTCATTTTCCTTCTGTTATCATTCTGGTGTTCCTCCCCTCCCCCTACACTGTGACACTCATGCTCTTTAACATCAAGACAGCATTATGGGTAAACGGACGGTGGTTGGTGGTAACAAAGAGCCTGTTCAATTTTAAATTAAAACATGGCTCACAAATTGTCCCTTTTTGGTGAGAGATGCCTTCTTCTCAGTCTTCTGACCGGTAATATAGTAACCACTATTTTGAGTGATTTGTCCAAATTGAATCAGAAAAGATTCAATCTGGCTGGAATCCAAATTTATGGGAAATTTGAGACAAATTTGATTCATTTAGAATCGAATCATTCATCTCTACTTACAACCATGATTAACCCAATAAACTCTTGGCAGAATAAGCTGCAGGTAAAAGTTTTGATGCCCCACCAGGTGACTGAATGTTGGAGCATTATCAAAAAGTAGTCTACAAGTTATATGTCTGAATAGATCCTAGAAGAAGTAAAGTATCTTGTGTCGGTAGATTTTGGAGTCTACAAGTTTCTAGGAAATATGGAGCACATCATTGGCTTACTTGTATTTATTCAATATATACAGTCAGGTCCATAAATATTGGGACATCAATACAATTCTAACATTTTTGGCTCTATACACCACCACAATGGATTTGAAATGAAACAAACAAGATGCGATTTAACTGCAGACTGTCAGATGTAATTTGAGGGTATTAACATCCAAATCAGGTGAACGATGTAGGAATTACAACAGTTTGAATATGTGCCTCCCACTTGTTAAGGGACCAAAAGTAATGGGACAATTGGCTTCCTGGCTGTTCCATGGCCAGGTGTCTGTTATTCCCTCATTATCCCAATTACAATGAGCAGATAAAAGGTCCAGAGTTCAGTTCAAGTGTGCTATTTGCATTTGGAATCTGTTGCTGTCAACTCTCAAGATGAGATCCAAAGAGCTGTCACTATCAGTGAAGCAAGCCATCATTAGGCTAAAACAACAAAACAAACCCATCAGAGAGATAGCAAAAACATTAGGCGTGGCCAAAACAACTGTTTGGAACATTCTTAAAAAAAAGGAACGCATCGGTGAGCTCAGCAACACCAAAAGACCCGGAAGACCACGGAAAACAACTGTGGTGGATGACCAAAGAATTCTCTCCCTGGTTAAGAAAACACTGTTCACAACAGTTGGCCAGATCAAGAACACTCTCCAGGAGTTAGGTGTATGTGTGTCAAAGTCAACAATCAAGAGAAGACTTCACCAGAGTGAATACAGATGGTTCACCACCAATGGTGAGCCTCAAAAACAGGAAGGCCAGATTAGAGTTTGACAAACGACATCTAAAAAAGCCTTCACAGTTCTGGAACAACATCCTATGGACAGATGAGACCAAGATCAACTTGTACTAGAGTGATGGGAAGAGAAGAGTATGGATAAGGAAAGGAACTGCTAATGATCCTCAGCATACCACCTCATTAGTGAAGCATGGTGGTGGTAGTGTCATGGCGTGGGCATGTATGGCTGCCAATGGAACTGGTTCTCTTGTATTTATTGATAATGTGACTGCTGACAAAAGCAGCATGATGAATTCTGAAGTGTTTCGGGCAATATTATCTGCTCATATTTAGCCAAATGCTTCAGAACTCATTGGACGGCGCTTCACAGTGCAGATGGACAATGACCCAAAGCATACTGCAAAAGAGACCAAAGAGTTTTTAAGGGAAACAAGTGGAATGTTATGCAATGGCCAAGTCAATCACCTGACCTGAATCCGATGGAGCATGCATTTCACTTGCTGAAGACAAAACTGAAGGGAAAATGCCCCAAGAACAAGCAGGAACCCCATTGCTCTACTGGGTCCCCATTCACTATAATAGGATGCAACAGCTTTATATTTAAATGCTGGCTTTCTGCCAGAAAAATACAACTGCATGAAGCTGTATTTTTCTGGAAGAAAGCTGGCATTTAGGCTGGAAAGCTGCTGGATCCCATTATAGTAAATTGGGATCCGGTGATGTACAGCTATGCCGGATACAGTAACAATGGTAGTTTGTTCCTCTGCTAGAAAAGACTACTGGATTACCTTAGCGGAGATGTAAAGCTACATTAATATAGTATTTGACCAAAGTTCATTACAAGGTAAGTTATTTTTCAAGTTAGAGAACTCAAAGTGATATCAGACAAGGAAGATACACAGAAACAGAAGAAGGACTCCACCACTGGAAATGTCCCCAATAACAGCTAATTGAGAATCAGTGGTCTTCTATTGACAACCAGTCCTTCACCCTCAGTTCTGAGACCTCATGTCCAAGGACACACCACTCATGTTTATCATCTACAAAGCTCTGCAAGATGTAAGCATCCTTGAAATCGTTCCACCATAAATTCCCTTCAGGACTTAGGGCTGTATTACATTAAAAGATTTTGCAGGCAATTGTCAGAAAGGAAGTGTTTCTTCCCGACAATTGCCTGCTCGTCGGTGAAGAAGATCACTGTATTTTCATGCAGTGATCTCATGCAAGGACATGTCCCCAACTTGGAACACTCATCTGGACCTTCACTGCAAACTGTTAATAATTCATTCATAATTTCTAGCAGGAATAATAAAGGGATAGCGCATCATAGACTCATAAGAATAGATGATCCAGAATTGTTATTACATGGGGAACGCAAGTAGTTACTAAATCAGATATATCAGGAAAGTCAACAGGCCCTCTTTAACAAACTAATGACTGATAAAGAGCAGTAATACACAGTGCATTACAAGATGCCTCCAATATCAATTTGCTGCTCTTAAAGATAATTTAAGTCTATAACGGCATCAGCACTTGTTATAATAATCAATACTTTATTATTATAGTCAGTCCATAAGTGCACATCACGAGATGTTTACTAAGCGTTCTATTCATAACTCATCAAGAGCAAAAAACAAAAAGCGAAGTTGAGCATTCAAAAATATTATAAGCCATCTCAGGTGGCTTTTAGGTAGAAGGTAGTAGGATCACAGTAAAGATTTTATTTGTCTCTCTCTGTATCCGGTGCTTCGAAGTAAATTGGGCATATAATGATTTGAAGAGGGAAGTAGGGAATGCTTGATGTCTCCTTTCTCTGACCATCAGTTTTTAGTACTAGCTGGATATGACCTTTTTTGCTTACAATTTCAGGAGAGTTTTCTCTTCAGCCTCGGAGTCTCCCAGAATATAAAGAAGGCATTTGTTTTACTTGTCTGGTGAAATAGCAGAAAAGAGCAGGTTCTGTAGAGTACGCCATAGAAATGAAGAGTTTTGTCTGCTACTAACTTTCATGTATTACTGGCAATGGGTGATGCCTCCACGGCTCCATGATCATCGGCTGGTGGCACGTCCAGACCCTGACAGCCAATAGAAAAAGGTGACTTAGTAAGGAGTGGAGTTTGGGTTTCAAGGAAAGTTTATTTATGATTTATATAACAAAGAATGGGGAGAAGTCCCTGTACTTTCACACAATTTCATTTCATTTAATAGAGAATGGTGTAACTAGCAAATTTTTTAATCACTTCATTTAAAAAATATGCCTGCGTCCACCTGAAAAAAGCTGTAAAGTCATGGCCACTAGGTGTCCCACTTCCACCTAATTTGAAGTCCACTGACAGTTGTCATGCAAGATCCGTCTGTTAGTGTGATTTCCCCATCATTATCTGTTCTGTTAGCTCTGGATATGAAAAAAAAACATAGTGGGAAGCAAGGGAAAGGACGTCACAGCAGTACAGTGTGGGCAGAAGGGAGACTTCCCCTGCTTCTGAGTGAAATGCATCTAGCCGTGCGGCTGAAACAGAGAATAATATGGCTGAAAAAGACTTTACAGAAGCCCAAAAACACATCTGTTCTTTCATAGTTATGATTATACAAAGAGGCACAGCCATTATCCAAATGTTTTTTGAAAAGTCAGGTAAGCTTGGCAAAGGGAACTGTGTCAGGCGTGGTGTGGGTGGTAAACTCCACACCGAACACAGGAGGAAAACGGAAAAGGTACTAGGCCTGGAAACAAGGGAAAGGGGAAAGATCACCACCTAGTAAATCCCTAAACTGAGCCCTGACTACTATCAGTATGAACAGACCTCGATGGTAGGAATGTTCATACGCTGGAACCTAGAGCCCTATCTGACCCTAAAAGGCCCTGGAAATAGTGTCAGGACAAAAGATGACCTGTTCCTTCCCAGCTGAAGGAACAGGATACTCCCTCATGCCTAGTACCAAAACATAGGGGAATACAACAAACTAGAAATAGAAAAAAGACACTTAACTCCGAAGTACGCAGACCAAACACCAGCACTTCCACAGCCAGAAAGGAGCTATCAACCACATAACATGATGGGTGAGACCAGACTAAATAGAGGAGTTGGAATGACCACTTAAGCTACACCTGAGACAAGAGGTGTGGTCATAACCAGCAACAACACAGAAACAAGTGAAACCAAAGAGGCTGTCAGATCACATCACGTGTAGCCAGTCTCTTAGATCTTCTGACCCCTGTCATGGTAGAGACTGTGACAATCTGGTAGAGGAAGGAGGAAATGGCAAGGAACATTGTACCTTCTTGCCAGAGTTCTTTGTTTTCCTTCTAATAACTACAATATCTAGCATGGGGATGTAATTACCTGAGTAGCAGTCAAAGCAGCTGCTATGGGACCCAAGAACTATTTCCTCTGAAATATAAGGTGCAGTTATGGTAGAAAATTGAATGTGGCCCCATCTTGCATTTCACTGAAGAGTCACTCAGCTATGTCTGCTGTGTGGATCATCCCTTCTCTGCAACACTGCTTTTTTGCATTCTCCTTGTGCTATGACATTATTGGGGTACAGCCACACTGTCAGGTTTTCTGATGCCGTTTTAGAAGCCAGAAACAGGAGTGGACCATGAAATGAGAGAAAGTATAAAGGACAGATACCACTTCTGTTTTTTGAATTCACTCCTGGCTTTGGGTTTTATAACTGACTGCACAACCCGGACCGTGTGGCCGTACCCTTGCAATATCCCTGTACTAGGAGACGATAATGCCTGCATGTGACGTTTTTTTCTTATTGTATACGCTGTTTGTGTAATTCCTCTTCTGTGACACAACTGAGTAGATTTGCTATGGGGTCGCCATGATTACTTGCTGTCTCTGATCCTTTACCTCTATTATAGATTGCATTCGAAGCAATACTCCAACTAGTCAGAAGTAACTTGAATTTGTTGTATTATATATACAAGTACACCTGCATTCCTTCTTGAATACTGATGCGAATAGAGATAGAAAGGAGCAGACTAGGATTTAAACTTGCACTATGAACGGTCACTGCTGGGTATTAAATTAGGGTACCTGCCTGTTACCCAAAATAAAAAGCCTGCTTTAAAGGGTAACTAAAGTTTTGATTCAATTTTTGTTAAAATGTCCCTAATGCCATAATAACACTATCTGTATTATCCTTTTTTAATGTATTTTAATAAAGTATATTATGAGGTGTCTTCAGCTTCTACCCATAGTAAATCGGCCCCGGCTGGCGGCTCGCGCGCACGTGGGGAAGCTAACTGGTTTTCCTGAGGAGATCTTCGGTGTGACGTCACACGTGCCTCTATGGTTGCCTACAGGAATAAAAAAACATCCTGTAGGCAACCGCAGGGGCACGTGTGACGTCACACCGAAGATCTCCTCAGGAAAACCTATTAGCATCCCCATGTCCGCACGAGCCACTGACTGGGGCCGATTCACTACGAGTAGAAGCTGAAGACACCTCGTACTTGTCCGCACGAGCCACTGGCCGGGGCCGATTCACTACAGGTAGAAGCTGAAGACACCTCGTACTGGTCCGCACGAGCCACTGGCCGGGGCCGATTCACTACAGGTAGAAGCTGAAGACACCTCGTACTGGTCCGCACGAGCCACTGGCCGGGGCCCGATTCACTACAGGTAGAAGCTGAAGACACCTCGTACTGGTCCTCACGAGCCACTGGCCGGGGCCGATTCACTACAGGTAGAAGCTGAAGACACCTCGTATTGGTCCGCACGAGCCACTGGCCGGGGCCGATTCACTACAGGTAGAAGCTGAAGACACCTCGTACTGGTCCGCACTAGCCACTGGCCGGGGCCCATTCACTACAGGTAGAAGCTGAAGACACCTCGTACTGGTCCGCACGAGCCACTGGCCGGGGCCGATTCACTACAGGTAGAAGCTGAAGACACCTCGTACTGGTCCGCACGAGCCACTGGCCGGGGCCCATTCACTACAGGTAGAAGCTGAAGACACCTCGTACTGGTCCGCACGAGCCACTGGCCGGGGCCGATTCACTACAGGTAGAAGCTGAAGACACCTCGTACTGGTCCGCACGAGCCACTGGCCGGGGCTGATTCACTACAGGTAGAAGCTGAAGACACCTCGTACGGTATACAGTAGCTCTGGGATCACCGAACAAGCTCCCCAAGGGATTACAGTAGCGGCAAGTGAATTGACCAAACTATTGTATCAAGTAAGGAGATATTTTTTATCCGGTACTATTGTCATCTTAGTATTGTATTGATATATTGATATGGACCCGCAGTCACAGTGTGAATGTTTAACCCAATAAACAGGTCAGCGCAGGTAGACAATATAATAAAAAAAGGTCCTGGTAGTCGTGTACAGTGAAAACTGCCATAACATTGCTGATACAGCAGGGAAATATTATACTGTACTGAATTAATTCTATACTATGGCACACTATACTAGTATATTATAATATATTGTATCACACCATACTGTACAGTAATATCCCTTACCATACTATAATAAACTATACCGTACTACGCCATGGCAAATCATTCCATCTGTATTGCACTACACCGCATATTGTATATTACACTATACCATACAATGCTATTGTGTACCACGCCAAGTGTTCAGCTAATGGACCCCTAGCAAAGGGTGGTTTCAGGAATAACACTGACTACGGTACATGGCCAATGCTATTATAACACATAGCAAGAGGGTGTTAAACAAGTAATAAACTTATATCTGTGACTTTTGAGACAAACAGATTAGCCCACACAGTGCAGTCCCAAACCATGAAAGATGCACAAAGCCAGATTTGTGCAGAGAATTTCCTATCATAATCACCATTGTCAGGAGTCGACATATCGCCCAGGAACAGACTAGAAAGATTTCACACAAATTATCAAACAGATGTAACTCGGATGCACCAGGCAGCTATGACGTCTTTCTGACTAACTTGCTTTATATATAGTTTTACTTATGAATTATTAAATCCTCTCCGAATGCGCCTGGCAGGAGAGAGCAGGTTTTAATGGGGCCTGGGAAAGAGAACAGAGGGTTTGATTCTCTCTTAGACGACTGAATGTTTAGCACAGTTCTAGCACCCCAAGGATCTGTGAGGGAGGCTGTGGATGTGAATTGTTTCTGCGGCTGATTCATTTTTTCATGACTTTAGGGAATATGCTTACCTTACCAGAAGTGTTATTTAAAAATTAAGAATTTAGTAGAATCCTCTTTTCTAAATATGAAATTACCAGTTTTCTCGAAGGAATATTTTAGGTCACAAAGCAGGTGTTGACCCACTGCATCCCTGAACAGAATTGGCTTGGGGGCTACTTCTAAAGACAAGTGCCCCCCTCTGGTTTTCTTCCTTTAACAGGGATCTAGACTCTGCTACAGGGGAACCACCAGGCCGCTACCTCTAGGAGTAATATCTTTTCGGTGACAGCTGACCTACTTTGGTCAAGATACACCGAGGCGTACCACTGAGGGAACAGGCAAAAACATAGTCAAAGAAAGAGCCATGGTCAAGGCAGACAGTGATTTTTCAATCCAATTATCAGTCCAAAAGTTGCAGCAGACAGCAAGGGGTCAATGTGGGAGTCAAGCAGAGATCAGGTCAGGCAACTGAGGGTCAAATCCAGTAAACAGGCAGAAATCAAGCACGGAAAGTCAGAATGGAATCTAGCCCACCTTAGAGACAAATTGAGGCAGTGCTGGCAAGAAAAGTAAGTCGCAGCCAGTGTGAGGTGGATGGAGCAGTACTACTCCGGCAGCTGTGCCTTGAGATGGGATGGAAAAAGGGACACGCCAGTGGGCAAGGACAGCATTGGAGTGTGAAATGGGCCAAGTCTTGCAGTGGCCATGCCCACCAAACCACCGGTATGACATTTTCTTGCAGTGCAAAACGTAGGGCCTTATACGCTTACAAAAATCTATAAGTATACGGACACCAATGTGACTTCACCCTCTGCACCCCCTATAGTTGAGCCCTTGGTTCATGCATACTCGATGGTTATACTGTACCTACACATTTCAGGTAAGGTAAAGACTGGGACCTTGTGGCTTGTGAATCAATGCTATCTATGAATATTATATGTGGTCTAAAAACTGCGATGGAGAGACATTTGAGATCTCCGAGGCAGCTACTCCATAAAATCTGATAGCTCAGAAAGATAAATAAGGTTTTTTTCATAATAATATTAGATTAAGGAACTTATCGCTAAAGCATTGCTTGGTACCAAATGTAAAGCAAACAGATCGCAACGCAATGTGTGATACTGGACCAAGCTGCCATGCCCTCTGGCACTATAACCTGATATAATGGGCAACCATGAAATGGAACGACAAAAAAAGACCCTGCTTAGGGAGGGCGCAACTCACAAGAGATACTTTTTAAATATCTGCCATTAGGCTACTATGCCCAACCTGCCTCAAACATATTAAAGTACATTAAAATGAAACCTTTATTGCATCATTCATATTAAAAGTAGTGATAATGAAAGTGCGTAAAAAAAAGATTAAATATAGAAAGCCTAGATGCGTTTTCTTTGAAAGTACAGCTAGGGATGACAGGTGTGCACTAGTCTCTGCTTGTAGTACTAGTCTCCTATACAAATTCAGTTCACTTCACTGACTTGAGGCCTCATTCACACACACATTGGTTGCCATGACGCTGTGCGCTTCGCGCCGCCGCTGTACAGTAATTACACTCGTAGGATATATACGAGTGTATTACTGTAGTGCAGCGGCGGCATGAAGCGCACTCGTGCACTCAGCAGGACGGGTTTTCACAGATCGTGGTCCGTGAAAATCCACGTATGTGTGAATGAGGCTTTATTCAACAATCAAGTCAGTGAAGTGAACTGAATTTGTATAGCAGACTAGTACTACAAGCAGCAGTACAGGGATTGTACAGGTTGTGCACACCTGTCATCCCTAGCTGCACTTTCAAAGAAAACGCATCTAGGCTTGCTATTTTGAATCTTTTCACGCACTTTCATTATCACTACTTTTAATATGAATGATACAATAAAGGTTTAATTTTAATCTGCTTTAATATGTTTGGGGCAAGAATAGGCATTACTACAATGGGCCGCCCGTTCCGTTACGCAAATTGCGGAAGGCACACGGGCGGCTTCCGTTTTTTGCGGATCCGCGGTTTGTGGAGCGAAAAAAACCGAGCGGTTGTGTGCATGAGGCCATAGGCCTCTTTCACACGGGTGTGTCCGCCCCCGTGGTCATGCTGCGGGCCGCAAAATGCGGGCTGCAATGCACAAGCACAGTCCGTGGGGCAGCCCCAGCAGATCGCGGACCCATTCACTTGAATGTGTCCGCGATTCAGCCGTTCCACAAAAAGATAGGACATGTTCTAGCTTTTTGCGGAACGGAAGTACGGGACGAAACCCCAAGGAAGCACTCCATAGTGCTTCCGTAGGGTTCCGTTCCATGCTTCCGTTTCGCACCATTCCGCATCTCCAGATTTGCGGACCCATTGAAGTGAATGGGCCCGCATCTGTGATGCGCAATGCCAACGGAACGGCACCCGTGTATTGCGGATCCTCAAATGCGGTCCGCAATACGGCAAAGGGGCGCACACGCCCGTGTGAAAGAGGCCTTAGGCTGTGGTGCAATTCCAGAGACAACCTATGAAAAAAGGCGGCGCTATTCAGACTCCAAAGCAACATATTTGACATATTTGATATATGACAGCACACATTGTAGGAACAGCTTTGGAAGTCTATCTTCCTGACAGATGGCATTTACTATTAGCTGGCCTAATGCCATCATTAGGCTAGCAGTAAATGCCCTATCACATTGCCACATCGCCTACCGATAAGAATAGATAAGCAGCAAGTGACAAAACGGTGTCACATACCAGGATTTTACTACAATGTCTCTGTAATCAACCAGTACAATAAAAGAAGTTTTACTTAAAGGGGTTATTCCATGAGTGAAGTAAAGTAATTAAAATCAGACATTAAATAGTACATGACATTCTCTTTCTGACAAAGCTAGAATCAGCCCTGTACCTCACATGAATCCAGAGATCTCCCCATTCATTGCTCCAATTGTTCTCCTAGATTTATTTCAAGCAGGCAGCTCAGTGTGCTTTCCCTTTCTGCTGCAGCATTCTTCCTATAACAGCTCAGAAGCCGTGTGCTTTCTGCTGCTGCTATCCTCCTATTGCAGCACTGGGGGTGTGTCCTTTTGGCTGCAGCATTCTTCCTATAACAGCTCAGAAGCCGTGTGCTTTCTGCTACTGCTATCCTCCTATTGCAGCACAGGGGGTGTGTCCTTTTGGCTGCAGCATTCTTCCTATCACAGCTCAGGAGCCGTGTGCTTTCTGCTACTGCTATCCTCCTATTGCAGCACAGGGGGTGTGTCCTTTTGGCTGCAGCATTCTTCCTATCACAGCTCAGGAGCTGTGTGCTTTCTGCTGCAGCTCTCTCCCTATCCCCGTCATAAATTCATACTTTGCCTCCGTTTGCCTGTGATTTTATTAGGAAGCGAATAAAGGATTTTAAATATAAAATACAAAAGAAAAAAATCGCGACGTGCCCCATCAGACGCTAGTACAGAGCTGTTCTTCTATAAATATCCCAGAATGTGGCACCCTAAGGAGGTACCATATACATGTAGTTCCTATAACTCCATAGAGCCACAGGAACTCTGTGGGGGTCATTTACGCCAATCTTTGTTTGCCCTCTGCGCTGCTGGAGGATTCGGCTAATATATGGTGAGGCGTACCGTACTGATTGTTGGAGTAGTTTTCACTCCTCTTTTACACCAGTTTCCAGGGGTAAATTTGTTGGGGCCCCCGTCACTCCTTCAACACTCCCAAGTGTCGGAAGCGGGGCAACAAGGCTGTCCGGAAAAATATTGTTGCTTAGGTATTTAAAAAGTCGCAAAAACTGCATCATTTGTAGACCGCATTTTCTGCATGGTTAGTTTTGACTATTTAAAGTGACAGTGCACTCCATTGTAGTATGTAACAACACAGACTCATTTTTAAGTAAGTGCACCTTATTGTTGGAAAGGATTGGCATTTATATTTGAGATCCTGAAGTTTCTTGTATTTATTTTTACTTTTTAATTAACATTTAATAAATAATTTTTTATGGGGATATATAATGGCTCCGTTTTTTTCTATTTAGATATTGTATTCTTGTGCTACACAAGTGATGGATTGGTTCTTCGTTAAAGACGTTATAGGTACTTATTATATAATATTATGTACAGTTGTGTGCTCTGTATTAGGTCAGCTATTAGGGCTCATGCACACGACCATGGTTTTGGGGAGCATTTTTTGCGGATCGGATGCGTACCCATTCATTTCAGTGGGACCGCAAAAGATGCTGACAGCACAGGGGTGTGCTTTCCGCATCCGTATATCTGTTCTGTAGCCCCACAAAAAATAGAACATGTACTATTCTTGACTGTTTTATGGGCAAGGATAGGACAGTTCAATGGAGGGCAGGACGTTCCGGAACACACATGGCCAGTATCCGTAATTTGCGGACCACAAAACAAGCTACAGTCATGTGCCTGAGCCCTTACTGTGTCAAGCTATTTAAAAATTAAATGTTTGGCTTTGCAAAAAATGATTACATAGAATCTGAAAAAAAAATCCAAAATGACCTTGTCAATCTAAAATCCTGCCAGTCTATTTACTCAAATTTCTGAATAAATTCCGGAAGATGAGTTTTAAATCTGTTCTTAATTATCATATTTTGCCACTGGCAGCATCTTGCAAGAAATAATTATAGTGCAAAAAAAGGTTAATTGACAAAAAAAATCTAAAAAAGTGAGAAGAATAGAAATTTTCGCGGCCACCTGTTTTCCATTATATGTTCAGATTGCTTTAACCCTACAGAATGCACGTGATCTGCTTCCATCAGAAAGACTGCATCCAAAATAGTACGTTATCGGAAATACACTAAAATGCTATAGTCTGACATGCGTTGGACGACTGAAAGTATGATTCAACCTTGCACAGGTGAAATGCTTCGGTAAGGCAGAAGTATAGCAGGGAAACAGAGTAGGAACAACATGTCTCCACCAGAGGAGACTTCAGTGGGTCCAGGACATGACCAGATAAAGGGGCACTGCTACAAGAGATCTCATACGGTCTAGATGAGGATGCCACCTTCTGGTCTCATTTGGAGCAGATCAGTTGCAGGTAATGTATACAAAATTTTGTGAGTACCATATAAGGACTTTGGGGTCTGACCATTGTGACCACATAATCACAGTAATAGGGGTCTTGTGTCCCTTGTTGTACAAACAAAGTAAATGGGAACCAAAAAGTTGTTTGCCGTATTATGTTTTAGTCTTGCAGGAGCATGAATGTGACTGAGTAAGCTGTACTTGAAATATTTATGGTCAAAATACCATTTTAAGGGGAAACACTAATAGTTAGGTAGGCCTAGCAGGGGGCTACAAATTGAGATGTCCACACCCATGAGGAGCCTGGTATTGACAGAATGTGTTTAAAGGCTATGTATATTTTCTGAGGCATTTTTTTTATGCATGTTACTCATTTTTGGCTAAAAATCTTTTTTTTTCAGTTTGCCTTTATTAAAAATATTGAGCTGTTCTGTCACAAAGAGTTAACAGTTTTTCTAGCTGTGTGAATGGTACTTTCCCGGGTCATCTAATACACCTTATCTCTAAACTACTGAGAGGTCATAGACAATTATTTAAGCCACATTCTTATCAGTAACATAAGAACTGAGCTATAATGAGTGTTTATAATGTCAGAGAGCAGAGATAAGGAGTCAGTCTGCTCCTGGTCTGACGGAAAAGACAGAAAATCTAAAGGGTTCTACTAGAGCAACTCAGCTCTGTACAGAAAAAAGGATGCCATGTTTTTTAATATAAAACAATAAAAAAAAATATTTTTAACTCAAAATGAGTACCATGCAATAATTTAAAAAATTGCCCCATAGGTGTACATAGCCTTTAAGTCATCCATATTCTCAGTCCCATATACAAATATATGAATGCAAAGCAAGTAGCATGTCAACAGCCATGTGGAGACCTACTTTGTAAATAAATTACCTTCCACATAAATATCAACAACATTCCGAGCTTGCATATGGTTTTGTGTATTAGTGAAAATTGCAGTATAAGGTGAGTTGAAAGAGGTTCTCCAAGGCCAGGAACCTCTTTTCATATGTCCAGACAGGCTACAGGGGTGAAAAAAAGGGCTCACCTGTCACTGGTGCTTTGGTGCTTCGAGCTCTCTTCCTCTCTGGACCGGAAGTGTGTTATGCCATCTACATGCATGCCACCACTACTGGCCAATCAATGGCCTCAGCAGTGATTTGTGCATGCTCGGCACATGACGACTGTCACCTTTGAGGCAACAGATTGGCTGGCAGTGGTGATGTGCATGTAGATGGCATGACTCACTTCCGGTCTGTGGGGACTAAGCGGAGGAGAAGGGAGCTTGGTGCTGAAATAGTAGCACTGGTGAAAAGTGAGTATTTTTTCTAAAATAATGGCCATGTGAAAAGCGGTTTTTGGTCATCAGCCATCACACAGAGGAGAAGACAGAAAATGCAGGAAAACAAAAACAATCATCTCTACACACAGGAAAAGAAAGGTGGGTGCATACAAATCATCCCAATTCCCAACCCACCACTCTAGGAGTGCTCTGACCTGTGTATTCTGGTAGATCTCCTTCAGAGGACCTGTCTCCTCTCCTCCCCTACCTGTTTTTTAAATGTTTGTATACCCAATGAAATAACAATTCTGTAGCATCTTTTCCTGTAGTTTTATGTTGTGCAGTTTGTCGTTTATTCCTTATAAACAGGGATGGTGTGAATACTCAGCACCTGCCAAAAGCAGGCAGGTGCCAAAACTCACTGTGCCTGGGGGGCCCACTCCATCATTAATATGTCTTGTAGGCTGCAGGCAGGTTTAGGTCTGTAGCGTACAGGATAATGGCTGCATGCTTATAATGCCATCACACCACCTGTACTGGCCCATTGACCCAGACAAAATGTTTTGGAGTGTAAAGGGGCACTATTAAGGGTGCAATTACTACTGCTGCAGGAGGTATAAAAAGGGGCATTAGTCCAGAGTGGGAGCATAAAGGGGGCATTATTACTGTGTGTCAGGGGCAATTAAAGTGGCAATTACTATGTGGAGGCTATAGATGCCAAAATAATAGGGCACTAAGGGTGGCATTATTACCATCTAGGGCAATATGGATAGGGAGTTGTAGAGAATGGGAAAAAGGTGGGGAGGGTGCTGAGCCACAGGACTTTGTGTCATATTCAGATAATCTAAAGATGTTCATTACATCTATATCACCACTGAGCACAATGTTTGCATTATTGATTTGTTTTTCATATTATTCAGTAAAATCACTTATTGCTATTCACTTGTGTGTGAGCCTATTTATTCCCGTATCCCAGAAGTCATTGTAAAACAGCATGGAACCCAACCTTCGTAAAATAGTTTGCGCGTTCCACCACGGCAGAGACTAATGTGACTATAACGTCTAAACATTTCCCATCCATTATATTTAATATACATATAAGTATTGGATAATAAATAAATAATGGCATTATGGAGAAAGAAGAAGCCAATAATGATAATAGAGACGGTCGTCTAATCACTTTGGTGTTGTCATCTGGTTAGGGGCCTGCTGAGATAAAGCAATTAGCCTTGTGGAGAAAATAAAGCTGGATGTCGGCTTATTGGGGTTTATTGCTTTTTTCCATGGCACACTACATGGTGCTGTTATAAAGCACTATTTAAGGGCCCTTTTACACGAAGTGAGGATAGGGCCAATTATTGGGAATGAGCCTTCCTACAATTCACAATAGCTGGCCCATGTAAAGGAAGGAAACACTACTCTATGTTCCAATCAGTGGGTGTTGAGCCACTGTACCAACCACCTGATTTAGCTTTGGGCTATCCGTAAGGACGTTATACCAATATTCACCTTTTAACCCCTATACAGGGATCCATCTTTGCTGTGGGGAGCCTATCAGGCCACTACCTTTTGAGGAAAGTCCCAGTGTGGTGAGCAGCTGACCCATGGGGATCAGAGACATCAGTGCGAGGCACCAAAGGGGACAGACAATATGCGTATTCTGGAGACATGCCAAAATCAGGTTAGGCCGCATACAAGCATATCCATGAGACAAGTCCAAGGTTAGGGCAAGAGGCAGTAGGGCAATCCTAGACACAGGTGGCTAGAGTCAGTAGACAGAGTCTGTAGTCAGGCTGGAGTAGTCAAAGAGTACCACTGGAGAGGGCACCTTATATACACATGAACGACTAACCACTGGCTGGGGAAGGATAATAGATGCGTGTTCTGGCCCTCTAAGAGGCAGAGAGTGAGTGTGCATGCTTCCTATGGAACAGGCCTTTAGAACTGAACAAAGGTTACCATGGCTGGAACCCCAATGGCTAGAAAGAGAGGGGCGGGACCGGAAAGCAGGAGAGCAGGTAATGTGAGTAGCGTGCCGCCCTATGCCAGCAGTAAGTAGCAGGGAAGCAGCGGGCACAGGACCTTTAAAACATTTATGCAAAGTTGTTTTTTTTCCCACTGTAGATTTATTGCTATTTTTGCTTTTATACTTATCTTCTACATTTATGGATTCAATAGGCATCACTCTGGAAAAAGCGTAACGTAGAACCTGGTATTTTATACGACACTGCTGATGAACTGCTTATACAGTAGAGAAGACTCCTTGTCATAAAGACGTGATCTCTTCCTGATGCTCGACGCGGTAATAGGATCGGAATGCACTATAGTGTCAGCTGTGAGTTACTTTTTTAAATTAAGCATCATTTTGTGAATAATATGGAGCATGACCTGAAAATGTCAACGCTTTAATTTCTATCCTTAGCATTTAAGTGGGAAAATTGCAAGATTAATTCGCAGGCCCTGGGGTTCACCTCTTAAAATTTGGCGGAAGCATTTTCATAGCAAGCAGTGTCAAAATGCAAAACTAAAATACCCATAGTTTAGCTTTACATGTTTCTTTGTATATTTCTAATGAAATTGTAATAAAGTGCTGACTGCCGATCCTGTGAATCAATGCTAAGAAAGGTCAATCTAGCATGAAAAAGTGTGTCCTGTTACTTACCTTCCTTGCAATTCAACTTTTTTTTTGCTACATCAATACCAGGAAATGTAAAGCCTCCTGAGGCAATACAGAGACTAGTAGGATGCCTGGTGTTTCGGCTGCAGTCCATTCTCACTGCCACTCCTCTCCTGCTAGTGGGAATGGTCGCCTCCTTGCTTACCAACTCCATAGCTTTAGTGCTCTGGTGGTCCAGTATCACTGGTGTTCCCCTCTCCCTGCCCAACGGTTCTAGCCACTGGAGTGACGTTGGCCTCCTCCTATGCAAACTGAAAATGTACCTGGGTGTGTCCCTGGTCCAGAGGGACATGTCAGGAGAGGGTTGACTAGCCATAGACCCTACTGGGAAATTTCTTGGTGGACCGATGCACCAGGGAGCCACCCAGCCCTCCTCTCTGCCGCTGGTCAGGTACATAATGATCTCTCAACAGTAATTAACATTGTAAGAATCAGATACTCATGGATCTGGCCAGTGACCACATATGCCCTCCTGAATTCATCTGCTATGGCCCACACCTCACCTGCTCCATATCTTAATCAAAGACAACAGGAGGAGGAGGACAGAATAATAGAATCTATTAATGGCCACCACAGAGGGACAACTTTTGAGGCAGTATATTGTGCTGTACTTTGGTATTTGGTTCTGCTGGGTTGGTATTTTGCACTATGGTATTGTTGTCACCCCCTACGTATGTTGCCCCTTTCTGTTAAGTTGGACCCACCTACAACATGGGGCCACTTTTATTATTTTTTCCAGGGCCACTTTAAGTTCCCAGTCCGCCCCTAGGTGACAGGTCCTCTTTAGGTCTAACACTACTGTCTTGAGATGTCACTCCACTTTCCATTGCCCCCCTTTACTGGTGTCAGACACTTACTGAGTAGATAAATCTGCCTTAGGCTACTTTCACACTAGTGGCAGGACGGATCCGACAGGCTGTTTACCCTGTCGGATCCGTCCTGCCGCTATTTCGCCGTGCCGTCGGACCGCCGCTCCGTCCCCATTGACTATAATGGGGACGGGGCGGAGCTCCAGCGCAGCACGTCCTTTCGCCGTGCACTACCGTGTTGCGCTGGAGCTCCGCCCCCGTCCCTATTATAGTTAATGGCAGTCCGGCGGCACGGCAAAATAGCGGCAGGACGGATCTCTGTCGGATCCGTCCTGCCGCTAGTGTGAAAGTACCCTTACCAAATCTACTTTCACAAAATGCTATTTTCAAAACTGGAATGAGTGGTGTAAAAATGCAAAATGTCATACATTTGTTTGCACAAAAACCCCCCCAAAAAGTCATAAAGCCCTATTTTGCGACTATTTGAACCCCAAATTCTGGAATGCAGGACTTGATCATTTGTACCCCCTTCATTTAATGTTTTGTTGGATTTGCCTTTTATGGTTATTTGATTTTTTTTAAATGATGTTTATGGCTTTTTGCATTTTAGCAGGGAAATAAAGAGAGTGTATCAATATTTTATACACAAGGGGAAATTTATACTATAAAGTACTCACAATTTGCAGCTTTCATGAATAAGTCAAATACAATTATTAGTTTGTTGTGTTCAAAGCTCAAAGCTTCACATCCGTCCCCGGGGTGCGCTAAATCCATTTGCGTATCACCATTTTCCTTTAGCACTTAAAACACTAACATTGTTTTCAGAAAATTGGTGCTTTATGTTTTTATATCCTTTTTTTTTTTTTTTTTATATTTGCAAAAAAAAGTAAAGAAAAAAAAAAAGATCCCAGGTTCTTTTTCAGTTAAAAACTCATGTAAAGTCTTTGGCCTAGATTTTCTATAAATTACAGATTGCAGCTTAGACCGGATGTCTAGACCTGGACCAGGGGCTCAGGCTGGGTGATACATTTGGCGCAGAGACAGACACTTTTTTCTGACTCTAACTATTGCTTGGCTTACTTGAGACGTGCCTAGATGCTCCGTCCCTATCCAGTAAGCCCCAATCCCTTGTTCAGCAAGTCGGAAAAAAATGTAGAAAACCTTGATGCGCCAAATTGTGCCACTAATGCGCCATTTTGCACCACTTATTAGATAGGTTCTAGGCGCAGACACATTAGTATATCTGGGACTTTGGGGGTCATTTACTAACTGATATAGGCCAGTTTTCTGGCCTATATCTGTCGCAGATTACGGCGAAAAGGTTATTTGCACTGCAATCTGCGACTTATCCCCTACTATAAAAGGAATCTCTTACCAGTTTTTTGGTGTCATAACTAAGGGCAGCATAAACTAGTGACAGATCCCCTTAGCAAAATACTGTGGGTCAGTGTTACAGTTTACAAGGGGTGACGGGTCCTCTTTAGGCTACTTTCACACTGCCGTTTCTGGGTCCACTTGTGAGATCTGTTTCAGGGCTTTCACAAGCGGCCCAAAACGGATCAGTTCAGCCCCAATGCATTCTGAATGGATAAGGATCCGTTCAGAATGCATCAATTTGGCTGCGCTTGGTCTCCGTTGCATTTTTTAGACACAGCTTGCGGCGTTTTGGTGACCGTCTGACTATGCGGAGCCAAATGGATCCGTCCTGACTTACAATGTAAGTCAATGGGGACGGATTCGTTTTTCACTGACACAATATGGTGCAATTGAAAACGGATCCGTCCCCCATTGACTTTCAATGTAAGTCAAGACGGATCCGTTTTGACTTAGGCTTTTTTTAAAAAGAATAATGCCAACGGATCCGTTCTGAACGGATACAAGCGTTTGCATCATCGGTGCGGATCCATCTGTGCAGATCCAAGACGGATCCGCACCGAACGCAGGTGTGAAAGTAGCCTTAATTGCAAAAATCCTGAATTAGGCTCCATTCACACATCCGCAAACGGGTCCGCATCCGCTCCGCAATTTTGCGGAACGGGTGCGGACCCATTCATTCTCTATGGGGACAGAAAAGATGCGGACAGCACACAGTGTGCTGTCCGCATCCACATTTCCGTGCCGCGGCCCCGAACGTCCGGGCTTCGGCCCCGAACTTCCAGTCCGCGACTCCGCAAAAAATAGAACATGTCCTATTTTTGTCTGCAATTGCGGACAAGAATAGGCAGTTCTATGGGGGGTGCCGGCCGGGTGTATTGCGGATCCGAAATTTGCGGATCTGCAATACACCACGGATGTGTGAATGGACCCTGAAAAATATTCTATACCAAGAAGTTTACTGTGCCTTTAAGATATGCTTAGATATTGCATATAAGGATGGAATAATATTTCTCCTAAGGTGTGAATCCCCTTTGTATATTTAAAGGGAATGTGTCACCTATACTTTTTTTTTCTGCTAGTTAAACAGATATTTTCATTTTTTCTATTCTGTTTTTCTTTTCTGATGGTAATTTTTTTAATTCTATCCCCTGAACGTGATTATCGGGGCGACCATCTTGCCTGAGCTATTCTTAAAGAGGATCTTTCACCTCTCCTGACATGCCTGTTCAATATCTTCATACGTTCCCCATGTAATAACAATTCTGGAGCTTCTATTCTTATGGCTCTATGTTGTGCCATTCCTTTATTATTCCTGCTAGAAGTTATAATTGAATTGCTATTAGCCTTCAGTAAGGGTACAGAGGGGAGGTAACCAGTTGGGGGGGGGGGGGTGTATCTGCATAGTCTCACTCTATCCAATCAGTGCTGCCATTGTCAGACTGTGCAGGTACACACCCCCAATTTATTACCAACCCTCTGTACCCTTACTGCAGACTGCTAGTCATTCATTCATAACTTCTAGTAGAAATAATAAAGGAACGGCACAACATAGAGGCATAAGAATAGATGCTGCAGAATTGTTATTACATGGGGAATGTGTGAAGCTATTAAAACAGTCATGTCAGGAGAGGGGACAGGTCCTCTTTAATAGCATTTAGAGAGATGATTTACAGCATCAACTATGGTCCTTAGACACAATGGTCAGAATGGGACCTCATTGACTTCTATGGGAGAGTTTTCTAGGCATGCTCTGTGACCTGTCAGGAGGGAGTAGACAAGCTTTGATTTCATCTATCTATCAATTATCTATCTAACTATCGATCAATTGATCTACGTAGATCAGTTGAAGAGATGAAGCAGCATTGTGGCCAACATAGGAAATTGGTGCAAGCCTCCAGGGAGATCAGATTCAAACTCTCACTAGTATATAAACTATCTATCTATTATCTATCTATCTATCTATCTATCTATCTATCTATCTATCTATCTATCTCATAACTATCTATTATCTATCTCTTACTATCTATCTATCTATCTATCTATCTATCTATCTCATAACTATCTATTATCTATCTCTTTCTATCTATCTATCTATCTATCTATCTATATATCTCATAACTATCTATCTATCTATCTATCTATCTATCTATCTATCTATCTATCTATCTATCTATCTATCTATCTATCTATCTATCTATCTATCATTCTAATCCTGCCTGTGATAATGAGAAGACTGATCTGTACAAAGGCCAGTGTGAAAATTGCACAATTTCTATAAATATTCTATATAACCACCACACATTCTTTCCAAATATGCTGAACAAAAAAACTTGATTTAAACAAAACATCATTTGCTGATGACACATTTCCTCTAAGAAGTGTAAGCTCGACATGTAGACATAGAAATGTAGAGGACTACGATAAACACTGCTACAAAAGTCACTGGCAAATTCTGCAAATGCCAGAACATGAAAGCTGTTTACTGTGTTGCTTCATCCTGTGTTTGCTAGACTACCGTCTACATTATTAATATGTTTATACTGATCACAGCACAAGTACAAGAAATAATCATTTGCAGAACTCAGGGTAGATAAATGTGAGTAAAAATATATGGCATATTTAGCTGAAATCTAGTAACTAAGCCATAAATGTTAACCCCAAAAAGTCAATGGGTGTCATTTATCAATCTGAAATACGGTTAGTTGTGCTGCAATCTGCGACTTCTCCCCGTTCATGCCAGGTCTAAAATTATGGGCGTGGCTTGGGTGAGAATGGGGCCGGCCCGTCTCAATCACCATTTTCTATGCCTGTTTTAGGCGTAGAAAATAGTCTACATGTAAGACAGCTAGGAAGCTGTCTTACATTTAGAACTGGCAGAGTATCCGCCAAAGTTATGAAGAGGCTCCCTACCATCCGTCTAGAAAGGCCTCTGTCTGTGGCTTCTGTAAATGGACTGCCACTTCCTGAACTTGTGCTTTCTGTTACTATGCCCCTTAAGTTGCAAATAGGGGTTCTGCATTCAGAGATGATCTCCTTCTATGTGCTGCCAGCATCCGTGAATCCGGTTATCCTTGGTCTTCCCTGGCTGCGTCAGTACATTCCAGTTTTGGACTGGCACTCCGGTCATATTCTGCGTTGGGGATCATCCTGTCAGTCCACCTGCTTATTGGAGGTCCGACCTTTTTCTCGCCCACTGTACCTGTAGACCTGCCTGGACTTCCGCAGCAGTATGCCAGTTTTACGGATGTCTTCAGTAAGAAAGAGGCCAAGACCCTGCCTCCTCATCGTCCATATGATGGTTCGATTGACCTTCTGCCTGGTGCCACTCCTCCTCATGGTCAAGTCTACCCACTCTTACTTCCCGAGACCCAAGCGATGTCTGATCACATGAAGGAGAATCTCGAGAGGGGGTTTAGCCGGAAATCTACTTCACCAGCCAGTGCCGGGTTATTCTTTGTGCTGGAAAAAGATGAATCCTTATGGCCCTGTATCGACTATCAAGGTCTGAATAATGTCACAGTCAAGAATCGATAATCTCTTCTGCTAATCTCCGAACTCTTTGACACGATCCGGGGAGCTAAAGTCTTCACAAAATTTGACCTGCGCAGCGCATACAATCTTATCCGCATTCGAAAGGGCGATGAGTGGAAGACTGCTTTCAACACTCGTGATAGTCATTACGAGTATCTCGTCATGCACTTTGGTCTGTGCAATGCTCCCGCGGTATTCCAGGAGTTGGTAAACCATATCTTCCAAGACCTGCTCCATGTCTGCGTCATAGTGTACCTGGACGATATACTGATCTATTCTCCAGATTTGACCACTCACCGGAAGCATGTACAGTTTGTTTTACAGCGGTTGAGAGAGAATCGACTTCATACCAAACTCGAGAAATGCATCTTTGAAAAATCTACCGTACCGTTCCTCGGATACATCATCTCGGATACCGGGTTGCAGATGGATCCTGAGAAATTAAATGCAGTAATGGACTGGCCCCACCCACAGGGTCTTCATGCTATACAGCGCTTCCTTGGATTTGCTAATTTCTATCGTCAGTTCATCCTGAATTTTTCATCTCTTATATCTCTGATCTCCGCTCTTACTAAGAAAGGAGTGAATGCCAGAGTCTGGCATTCTGAGGCTGAAGCTGGCTTCGTTCAATTAAAAAGGTCCTTTGCTTCTGCACCTGTTCTGCGTCATCCCGATGTCTCCTGCCAATTCTTTTTAGAAGTGGACGCCTCCACCTTAGGAGCCGAAGCAGTTTTACTACAGAAAGCTTCCAAGGGCAAGATGTTTACATGTGGATTTTTCTCCAAGCTCTTCTCCCCTGCTGAGAGGAATTACTGTATAGGACAGGGATCAGCAACCTGCGGCTCTCCAGCTGTTGTGAAACTACAATTCCCAGCATGCTCCATTTATTTCTATGGGAGTTCTGAGAAGAAAACAGCAAGTAGGCATTTTGGGAATTGTAGTTTCCCAACATCTGGAGAGCCGCAGGTTGCTGATCCCTGGTATAGGAGATAGAGTGCTTCTGGCCATAAAACTTGCTTTGGAGGAGTGGCGTTATCTATTGGAGGGGGCCCAGCATCCTGTGATAATCTTCACCGACCACAAGAAACTTACTTAAATGCAGACGGCCCAGCGTCTGAACCCTCGTCAAGCCAGATGGGGACTCTTCTCCAGTTTTGATTTTGAGCTTCACTTTTGCCCGGCCGAGAAGAACATCAAGGCGGATGCTCTGTCTTGGTCACTTGACTTCTCCGACAAGCAGGAGGAACCCAAGTACATTGTAGATTCTGCTCGCTTGATCACAGTGGCTCCTGTCTTGGTAAAAGACATCCCTCCCAGGAAGAAATTCGTGCCATCTGCCAAAAGAAAACGTATTCTAGCTTGGGGGCACAATTCCAAACTGGCTGGTCACCCTGGAAACCGCAAGACCACAGAACTTTTGTCTCATCACTACTGGTGGCCCACACTGTCTAAGGATGTGCGTGATTATGTGTCTGCCTTTACCGTCTGTGCTCAGAATAAAGTCTCCAGGACCAAACCACCCATGCTGTTGTTACCTTTTCCTGTTTCTAATACCCCATAGCAACACATTGCCATGGACTTTGTTACAGATCTGCCCTTTTATGCCGGATGTACAGTTAGTTATCTGGGTGGTCGTGGACCGGTTCTCCAAGATGGCTCACTTCGTTTCTTTGGCTAGACTGCCCTCGGCTGCTGAACTTGCTAACCTGTTCGTGAAACACATATTCTGCTTGCATGGTCTACCTTGGCTATTGTTTCCGATCGCGGAGTCCAGTTTACCTCTAAGCTCTGTACAGCTCTTTGCCGGCTGCTCGAAATTGAGCTGAACTTCTCTTCCGGTTATCATCAGCAGACCAACGGGCAAGTGGAGCGGGTCAATCAAATATTAGAGAATTATCTCCGGCATTTTGTTTCAGCCCAACACGACAACTGGGTACAATTGCTACCTTGTTCTCCTATAACAACCACTCTAGTGAGTCTACTGGATCCTCTTCATTCTTTGTCATTTTTGGACAACACCCTCATACTCCTCTCCCTGTTCCTACATCTTCTGGGGTACCAGCTGCGGATTCCTCTTTTAGGGATTTTTTGAAGATTTGGCGTGACACCAAGGACTGCATCAACAAAGCGGTGACTAGCATGAAAACGAATGCAGACAAGAAAAGAAAACCTCTTCAGTTCTCGTCAGGAGATAAGGTATGGCTCTCCTCTAAAAATAAGGGTTCCCAGTTTCAAGTTTGCTCCTAGGTTCCTGGAACCCTTTGAAGTATTGAGGAGGATCAACGAAGTGACATTTAAGTTACGTCTGCCTCTCTCTGCCTATTCCTAATGCCTTCCACGTGTCCTTACTAAAACCTGTGTGGTATCTCGAGATTCTGACAAGATATTTGAGGTCAAAGACATCCTGGACATCAAGAAGCGTGGCAAGAAGACCTACTATCTTGTGGACTGGAAGGGCTTTGGTCCTGAGGAGAGGTCTTGTCTTAAAAACCAGAGGAGAACATTCATGCTCTGAACTTGGTAAAAAAGGTTTCTGTCTCGTCATAGACTCAAGAAGAGGGGGCGTAAGGGGGGTACTGTAACAGCGGCTGCTGTGCGCCGCTGTTCCCCTGATTACCGCCGCGGTCCCGAGCGCTGTGTTCAGTGGTGATCTGCTGTCATTGTTTCCTTTCGGCCCTGGCCACAGCATGCTTGCTGCTTGTTTTCTGCAGCATTTCCTTAAGGAACGGAGCCCGTCACTTCCTGTGCTTTATGGGTTAGATCATGTGACCTCGCTGACCAATCCTAGCCCTCCTGCACATATACAAGTGGCTCAGCCCCCTTCCCAAATGCTTTAATGTCAAGGTCCTTGTGTCCTGTTAAGGTTCCTGATATCTGCTTGTTTTCCTGTGTTCCTGACTTTTGTTACTAGTATTCCTGGACTCTGCTCCCTATTTGATCCCTCAAAAGTGCACAATAACACAAAAATGTAATGGTGTACGGTGGCACCTAAAATAACCGGTTAGCCTACCATTTCCTCAGAGTCTTCCGGTCTTTGTAGATATTCAGTAGATGTAGTCTTACTGGAAATAAATAAGGCAGCAGGCACCAGGCGGGAATAGTAGTGGGCTCTAGATATCCCTAGACAGCCCTGGGATATGGGTGCTAGCGTTACCCTGATGTCCTAGCCACGGAGCACCCGTCCTAACAAGAAGGACCCTGTCCGGAACCTTGCCCTCACGCTACTTGGCCCTGTTGTGCCCTTGTGCAGCTAATCCCTACACGCATGTTTCGTATCATACTCATCAGGGGAATATTGAGCAAATCCAAAAGGGCAGAAAATCACATATGGTGTTAGTACAGATGAATAGATGACCAACACTAAAAGGTATCAAATGTCAAAGCAAAGACACATTAGTTCAATACAGGTGGTAGCTCATGAAATAGACTCCACTCGGTATCGGGGCTCTATGCGTGCCTCAAGATATAAGGCAATATGGTATGTAGTATGGAAAGCCTATTGATGACCAGCTCCCCAAACCAGCATGCTGCGATATATCCTGAGGCTGTGGTGTAGCCTACCTGAGGATGATCGCCTGCTCGAATTTAAACACAACTTCGCCACAGAACGAGGCTTGAAGCGCAGTGCTGTGACGTCAGCAAGGCAGTCGACGTGACCACGCATGCGCTGTCCGCGCTGAGGATAGACAGCGCTTGTGGGACTGAGAGGTGCATAGTGACGTGGCTGGTTTAGCGTACGTCACTGCAAGTGGCCATAGATTGTGTTATCAGCCCAAGACACATTCCATCCAATGGCCATAGTTGAATGTGTTGCCCGGCAACCAGGACTGTTTGTGGCAACCATCAACATATCAGCACGATCCATAACATAGGACAATGCTTATTATAAAGGCATTTTGTGGCAATCAAATAAGAAAAAGGTGCTCTGGTCAGTAAGGCCCATGCACAGAGGTATAATTTAGGATAGGTATAGAGAGGATGTTAAACCTAGATATAAAGGTGAGTGGGCTTATCAGATGTTATCGATATAAGTTGGTCTTAGGAAAGGTTTGGACATAAGATGATTGGTGTCAATGTTATGATTGGTACAATCAGGTGTGTCAGCTTAAACTCTATCATTCAATTATCAGATAAAACAACTAAAGCAAAGTTGTTCGTTTAAACCAAGGGGAGCTACAGTACTCAAGGTATGAATCCATCGGGCCTCATGCTGTAAAAGTATACGGTCCCAGTCCCCCGTCCCCCCCCACATAGGGGGGGGGGGGACAACCTCAATACCCATAATCTTTATGCTTCGGGGGTCCCCATGGTGATAGTCCTGTATGTGACGAGATACAGCCCTGTCTCTCTTATTGGTAATGTCCCCCAAGTGTTCACCAATGCATCTACGCAATTCTCTCTTTGTTTTGCCTATGTATTCCATAGGACACTCACATGTAATTTTGTAGATAACACCCCGAGTCCGACAGTTTACAAAATCCTTAATTGGAAAGGATCTTTGAAGGTTGACACTGATGAATGATTTTCCTGTCTGAATAGTACTATGGGCGATACAGCCACTACATCTAAAGCAACCCAAGGGCCTTCGATCAAGCCAAGAAAAACCATTGGGAGCTGGATTGTAGTGGCTGTGTACCAGCAAGTCCCTGAGGCTGTTTCCCTTCCTAAAAGTTATCTGTGGGTAGTCATAAATCCTATCCTTGATATCTGGATCCATTAATAGGATAGACCAATGTTTCTGTAAGAATTGTTTCTCACTTGGCTAGCAGCCTCATTAGTGGAGTCTATATCATGAGCTACCACCGGTATTGAACTAATGTGTCTTTGCTTTCACATTTGAAACCTTTTAGTGTTGGTCATCTATTCATCTGTACTAACACCATATGTGATTTTCTGCCCTTTTGGATTTGCTCAATATTCCCCTAATGAGTATGATACGAAACATGCATGTAGGGATTAGATGCACTAGGGCACAACAGGGCCAAGTAGCGTTAAGGGGAATGTTCCGTACAGGGTCCTTCTTGTTAGGACGGGTGCTCCGTGGCTAGGACATCAGGGTCACGCTAGCACCCATATCCCAGGGCTGTCTAGGGATCTAGAGCCCACTACTATTCCCGTCTGGTGCCTGCTGCCTTATTTATTTCCAGTAAGACTAAATCTACTGAATATCTACAAAGACCGGAAGACTCAGAGGAAATGGTAGGATAACCGGTTATTTTAGGTGCCGCCGTGCACCATGAAACTTTTTTGTTATTGTGCTCTTTTGTGTAATCACTAATATTTATTTAGGGACCCTTTTCTATCGAATGAATTAAAAGTTACGTTTTAATAAGGATCACCACCCAACTCTTTTTCTGGATTCAGTAATTGCAGGTGATCAAGTCACTTATTATCATATAGGTTCTTCTTACTCTGTTTGATCCCTGCCTGCTTGCCTTGACTTTCCTGTTGCCAATCCGGATTGCCTGACCTGTACCTGTGCCGCCTGCCCTGACCTGTTTGACTTCGCATCTGCCTCATCCTTCAGTCCTGCACTGTTGCTCCTGGTTACGACTGACAATGCCTGTACCTCTGGTACCTTGCTCAGGTACCTCCTGGTCCGCCTGGACCAGCTGTCTCATGTGCCTATCCTCCTCAAGAGGTAGCGACCTGGTGTTTCCCTTGGGAAAGTCTATCCCCACCATCTGGGGTACTGTGAAAATCGAGGGGTTCACTTAGACAATGCCCTTAGAGGAGGTAGGAGACGTGGCACATTGGGTTCACACCCGCTGGTTCGTGACACACACAGAGTTTCTGTGTAATTAGTAGACATGGAGACTCATGTATCTGCCTTTGATCTGTATATACAATACATAATATATTGAGTTAAAGGGGTTATCCCACGAGTGATATAAAAATGAAAATCGGATATTATATAGTACATGAAAATCTCTTTCGAACAAAGCTAGAACCAGCCCTGTACCTCACATGGATCCAGAGATCTCCCCATCCATTGCTCTACCAGATTTATATCAAGCTGGCAGCTCAAGGGGAGTGTCTTTTCTGCTGCAGCTAAGGGGGCATGCCCATGCTCTCCCTATCACAGCTCAAGGGGCGTGTCTTTTCTGCTGCAGCTAAGGGGGCATGTCCATGCTCTCCCTATCACAGCTCAAGGGGCGTGTCTTTTCTGCTGCAGCTAAGGGGGCATGTCCATGCTTTCCCTATCACAGCTCAGGAGGCAGTTGAAGGATGAAACTGAGCATGTGCTATACAGATACATTTTATTAAATAACTCAGTGGCTATACTAAATTTTTTAATTACATGCAATTACAAAAGTATTCAGATCCAGGTGCTAGAATATTTTTTGTGGGACAACCCCTTTAAGATCTTACTGATATCAGACATGTTCACATTTATCTATTGTGTATGTCAACTACAACTTGTCCAGCACTGCTACTGAGGCTAAGTCCCCCACAATTTTTTTTAACAGGAGCCCCCCGCTTGACCCTAATGTCTTCTACAGGTCTCCCTCCCAGAGCTCAAATAGCACATAATTTACATATGTATGTCCTGTTCCTGAATCTTTTCCCCTGACGCTCAATGATTCCTATGCTTTCTGTTGTCTGAGTGGGATAAAAAGCAAAGTGGTTAAAAGGCAATCTGAACCTAAGAGGGATCCTTGCAGAATAAATTAAGGGTGATCTGAAAGAAGAGAAGAAATAGATTCTGCAAACGTATGTAATTTCATATAAACAATGTGTAATGCAATGCATTTAGACATGATTAATGGGCCTTTTTTACTTATCAGTGATCTAATCTAAAGGCTCTGGTGAAGATATACCTATAGAGGATAATAAGTACATGTGGTCATTTCTCAACCGAACCAAAAGGGATTGTGTAACTAGAGGTGGTAAATGCTGAAGAATTTACCTGGCTACCTGACAAATAATGATCCCAGAATTCAGGGGCATCAAGAGGTTCAATGACTAGAGGAAGGGGTCCAAAAAAACCTCTTATTGCTCACTTTAGTTAGTGCCTGACACTAGATCACCAGAGAAGAGACCATTAATCCTCTCCACTACCCTAGACCACCAGGAAACCTGGCAATTACTCTTCTGTTACCCTAGACCACCAACCAGGTAAGCAGGCATTGACCCCTCTACTATCCCAAACCACCAGGTTTAATGACTGGAGGAGGGTCTAAAAAACTATCAATGCTCCCTTTAATAAAGCATTCTGAAGTATACTAGATCACCAAAGAAGAGACCATTAATTCTCCCCACTAACCTAGACCACCAGGGATCCGGGCAATAACTCTTCTGTTACCCTACACCACCAGGTATTCTGACACCAACCCCATTGGCAAATTGTTAATGCTCTTGGAGAAAAGTTTTTGGTTGTCTATTCTGTTAATTAGAAGAAATTGCACTCAACACTTACGTTTAGGTGCATGACAATCTTCTTAATCACTTACAGCCAGTTTGACTACATTCAAGTAAACTCCAATAATAAACCTCAAAGTTGTCGGAAATTTTAATATTGATGACCAATCCTCAGAATAGTTCATCAATATTAAAATAGCGGTGTCTTGAATCCCGACACAACCATCGATCAGCTGTTTGAAGACTCTGCGACTCTCCACTGAGCGCTGTTGCCTCTTCCTAACCGTGGGACATCACTTTCATCAGTCTCATGGCCTAAGTGCAGCTTAGCCCCATTCAAGTGAATGGGGCTGAGCTGGAATACCATGCACAGCTGCTATCTAATAGACAGCTCTGTTCTTGGTAAGCTACAAGAAGGCTGCATTGAATCTTGGAGCACCAGGACCCCTTCTCAAAGAGCTGAACGTTGGAGGTATCAAGAGTCGGAATTTCACTGTTCTGATTCTGATGACCTATGAGTGCAGATTGTATCAGCTGTTAAACAGAGCCAGGACTGGCAACCTCAGAAGTCTCCATGGGCTGCCCAAGTCAATGACACCAGGTGTGGTAAGAAACTGTTTTCGGTGACCTGACTGTCACCAAACAAAAAAAGTCTTCAACCAGTGGTCTGCCATGCTAAACAAGGTCTTTCTGCTCGTACTACGGCTGTCCAGGGGTGGTGGACCTCAAAGGTAAATCGTCTGCCCAGGACTTCCTGACCAACCAGCAGGGCTTATGCAATGTTCTACAGACCAGTGAGGGGAGGAGGGCCTAGTGTCAAAGCTCCTCCCACATACAAGGTAATGGACTGTCTAACACCCACTGATAAGAGGCTCCGATACCTGCATTGTCAAAACCCCTTCACATCAACAAAGAGAAAATATGGAAGGGTAATAGACTGAACATTCATGTTACGTTATACTCCCTGAAAATCCCTTTAAGGCTGAGTTCACATAAGCGTTCAGCCTTTCCGTTCTCCTGCTCCGTTATAGGAAAATGGAAAGGACGGATTCAGCACTGAACTGAACCGAACAGAGCCTACGAACCCCACTATAATGGGGTCCATTAGGTTTCCATTCACAGGAAGATTTTTGAAGCGGAGACAAAAGTCCTGCATGTACAACTATCCTCTGAGTGGAAACCTAACGGACCACATTATAGCTGGGGGGTTCGATCGGCTCCGTTCGGCCCAGTTATGTGCCAAATCCATCTTTTCCATTCTCCTGCTCCTATAACACAGCGGGAGAATGGAAAGGCTGAACGCTGATGTGAATGCAGCCTAATGGTGCTATGTATTTTACCCAGTGATTACAACAGTAACCAGGCTATTTGCCTTTTGCCCAAATTTTACCTTACATGAATCAGTTCAAAGCCAGTGGTGCGTGGATCCACGTCCGGCCCAGGAACCCACTGCTGTCACTTTAAAGTTAGCCAGAGCCATTCGATGATGATGATGTGCTCTGAAAACGACTCCTGTCATAAAAGCTTCAATCACGGTGCTGTCGGCTCTGACACAACAAACCCTGTTACCCCGAGAGCCCTGACAGATGTGAAATATCAAAATAACAGCTTACATTGGAAATGAGAAAGAGATCTATTTGCGGGCTCTTAAGCACAGACACGAGGGTATGTAAGTATTCCATCAATGCGCTCCATTCTTGTAGCTGAAAACCTTTTGTTGAGGTTTTGGAAGGAAAAATGAGTAAAAGGGAACAGCTTCTATACACTATAAAATATGCAGTGACAAATTGCTATAGTAACAGTTGAACATATGTTAGAATAGATCAGCTTGGGGTTATTTTATCTGTTTGCTTGGCCGTTATGAGACATTATGTTTTATCAAATTATCATTAAAGGGGCTTTCCGGGAATACAACATTGATGACCTATCCTCAGAATAGGTCAACCATATCTTATCGGTGGGGGTCCGACATCTGGCACCCCAGACGATCAGCTGCTTGAAAAGGTGCGACCTCCTTACAGAATACCAAGCACAGCACTTATAGTGGCTGTGCTTGGAATTGCAGCCCAAGCCCATTCACTTGAATGGGACTGAGCTGTTCACAGGCCATGTGCATACGTTCCAACTTTAGAAAATTGTAAAGAGGGACAACATGGGCAATTTTTTTCATGCTAGGCCACGCCTCTAACTCCGCTCAAAGTATAACTACACACCCAGTCCCGTTTAATGCACCCACTAGAGATGGCCTTGCGGTTCGCCCGGTGGTCGTTTTGCAGCAAACTTTGCTCGTTCGCGATTCGCCGAACATGCAAACATATGGGGATGTTTGGATGTGCCATATTCTTACTTTGACCCATAACACATCCATCAGGTGGTACAGGACAGCCAATTGAGATGTTTCAGCACATGGACACACCCCCTACCCTATAACAGAACCCGATCTGGCAGCCATTTTACATTCTGTGTTTTGCCAGTGTAGAGAGAGGTTGTTTTGTGGAGCAGGGACAGACTGTTAGGGACACCAAACTCTAGCTAATAGGGCCACTAAAGTCTTTTTAAGGACTAGTACTAGGGCACATTTTTGAGAGTTTCCCTTTAAGACGCATAAAAATGGCTCCTGATTAAAATACATATTTTTTGTGGAAATTTTTGCCATTGATCCTCCACTGGTATGTCACTGTCCATGTTGTGGGACTATTTGTGCACTTCTAGTTAGTATTTGGTGGCTGCAAATATGACCTGAAGGTTTTTCAGGTTCGCCTGCTATTAAAGTGAATGGGGCCTGCTGCGAACGTGCGGTTCATGAAACGTCCCAGCTGATGTTCATCCATCACTAGCCCCCACATAGTAATTATTCCCCCTTTGTGCAAGCACATAGTAGTTATGCCCATATGTGCCCCCTTCACAGTAGTATTGCTCACATTGTGCCCCTCATAGTAGTTATGCCCATATGTGCCCCCTTCACAGCAGTTATGTCCAGATGTGGCCCCTCACAGTTGCTATTCCCAGATATGTGCCCCCTCATAGTAATTATACCCAGATATGTGCCCCCTCAGAGTAGTTATGCCAAGATATGTGCCCCCTGCACAGTAGATATGGCAAGATGTGCCCCTTCAGAGTAGTTATGCCAAAATATGTGCCCCCTCACAGTAGTTATGGCCAGATATGTGCCCCTTTAGAGTACTTATGCCCACATGTGCTTCTTCACAGTAGATATGGCCAGATGTGCCCCCTCAGACTATGCCAAGATATGTGCCCCCTCACAGTGGTTATGGCTAGATATGTGCCCCTTAAGAGTGCTTATGTCCACATGTGCCCCCTTCACAGTAGTTATGCCAAGATGTGCTACCTTGGAGTAGTTATGCCAAAATATGCCCCCTCCACAGTAGATATGCCAAGATGTGCCCCTTTATGCCCAAATGTGCCCCCTCAGAGTGGTTATGCCCACCTGTGCCCACTTCACAGGAAATTAAAAAAAATCAAACCGTAAATACTCACCTGGTTCCTCTGATGATTACAGCTCATCTGCCAGTGCTCGACAGCAGCAGCAGGAAGTACTGTCACACATCGCACTGTTGTAGAAGGAGCCGAGGCTCATTCCTGGACCTCCTACACAGCTAGCAGCACTATGTGTGACCGCATCGTGCTGCTGCTGGGGAGTGCCAGCAGCTGAGAGGAATGGTGAAGCAGAGAGCGGATGACTCCCTGCTTCACCATTACAATCAGCTGAGAGTAGGACAAACCTCGGCCATTCCGGGACAGCAGGACAGCCACTGAAATCCGCCAGATCCAGGACGGTTGGTAGGTATGCATGTGGTCGATGAATGTGACGTCACTTTACTAGGAAGAGACCGTAATGCTCAAACCAACTGTTGGCAGCTGCACATTACTGGCACCAGGGCGGTTATAGCATTACAAGAGCCTGGTACCAGAGTCAAAAACACTATGGTAAGAGCCATGTCTCTCATTCATATCTTCAATCAGCCTTTTCTATTATAATATTTAGTGTAACTCAACAGCACCCAGAGTATGGAAAAGTGTCTTGCAACTTACGAAAGGATGGAGACCCCTGCTTTTAATGGACAAAACTGTAAATTAAATCTATATTGCACATGATGGTTCAAGAACACAGTCAGAGGTAAGTTCCCACAGAAACGTCAATGTCTTCCTTAATCTTTGTTCTGTAGGAAAGGAGTATAAAAGAAGAGGCCACAATGTTTTATGAAAAAAAGGATCCAAGACAAAAAACCCATAGAGCCTAGAAATGTGAATAATGACGCCAATAAACTATACACATTTATGTGATTTTCTTCATTTTGTAAGAGTCTGTAGGAAGCCTGAAGGACATGGACGGCATCTCAATTGTACATTCAAATCAGAGGATTTCAATATAAAATGCATTTTTATATGAAAAGTTTTGTTTTCTATGTTCCCTGGAGCTGCTGATGTAGATATGTCTAGTTAACCCCTTAATGACCACCCATACGCCTTTGTACGGCGGTCACTAAGGGGTTAAAGGGCATCTGCCAGCAGATTTATAGCTATGACACTGGTTGACCTGTTACATGTGCGCTTGGCAGCTGAAGGCATCTGTGTTGGTCCCATGTTCATATGTGTCCGCATTGCTGAGAAAAATTATGTTTTAATATATGCAAATGAGCCTCTAGGAGCAACGGGGGCGTTGCCTTTACACCTAGAGGCTCAGCTTCTCTCTGTTACTACTGCGCCCTCTTCACTTTGATTGACAGGATCAGGTGTGATGATGTTTACACTGCCTGGTCCTGTCAATCAAAGTGCAGAGGGAGCAGAGGTTATTTTTCAAAAAAACATATAGTATCCATCATAGAAGACACAGTTTATCTCTGGCAGTAGGCATGGAAGAAAGACCAATGTTGCAGTTCTAGATATAGCGTCCCTCATGTTTTACTGCCTACAATGATGGCTTTAAAAAGGGTAGTTAACATTTTCTGAAAACACCGCAAGGTTATCTGTTTGGATTACAATTTAATCATCTGAATTGAATGAAGGAGTCCACTTCTTTGGTAAAAAGAGTTTTAAATAGATAGATTATGTGAGTTATTCTGTGTATGACATGTTAGGTACAGACACAAGTGTGAGCGTGTCATTGGACCTTTATGCCTGGACCATAGTATATAGATTAAGGTGAACTGGTTTCTAAGCCAATTAAAAGGGTGGTCCGGGGTCACTGGGATCACTGCTAGGAGGAAGCCTCCACCTAGCAGTCCCTATGGAGAGCCCGGTACGTCAGCGGATCTCCTAAAAAAAGGCTTTGTCCTGTGCGATTTAGCACAGGACAAAGGAGAGCATCGGAGCATGAAATATTCCAATGCTCATATCAGGGGGCTGCCTGGGTGAAGAAGGGGATATCTCCAGATTCAACTTTGATCCCGAACAACCCCTTTAACTCCATGCAGTACTAAACAGTCTTATGCAGACACTTGGCTCTGAACTAGAGATGAGGGAATTGTTTCTATAGAATCAAAAGTCGACCAGAAATTTTTAAAAACATTTGGGTTCATCAGAGAGAGAGAGAGAGAGAGAGAGATAGAAGTTAGACAGATGACTTAGAGACAGAGAGAAATATAGATATAGCAAGATGAGATATATTAGACAAAGAGATGGGATAGAGAGATAAGACAGCGAGACAGAGATAGAAAGATGAGATAGAGAAAAAGAGATAGAGAAACACAGTGATGAGACAGAGAGGGATGAGACAGAGAGGGATGAGACAGAGAGATGAGATAGAGAGATTGATAGAGAGCTAGATAGATATAGAGATGGAGAGCGATAAAGAGAAAGAAAGAGGTTTTCCAGGCATTTAGAGTACTTTCGATTCGGGTGGAACTGATTTGTACCTGAGTCGAATCTCATGGTCAATTTGGATGAATTGGACCCCAAATTGAATTTTAAAAACATTCTACTCTTAACCCTATTAATATGGTGACACAGGGACAGCACATAATTATTTTTACTATCTCCTCCGTTAGGGGGGGAAAAAACTATCAATTTTCCCTTTCATCATTGGTAAACTTTAGCTCGCCGAGCCTATCCTCTACTGTTTACTAAAGTGGAGAACAGGGCTACTTGAGGCTTCATCAATGTAACTCCACAATTAAAATTTTTTTTTTTGTTTAAATGGAGTTTTTATGGTTAAAATATTGGAATTGCATTTTTTTTTACTATGTATATATGCATTCATACAAACAAACATACAGTAAAACCTCCATTATAAAGCTACAGTTGATGGTGACAGCTCTTCGCCGCCCCTCCACCCCCTCCTTGCACATTCACTTCTTGCTTTCTTGTGTATATTTCTAATACCATTGATTAAATAAAATTCTTTGGAATTAAAGTATATACCAAAAGGCATAATTCTAACTGATACAGATGTATAAACATCACAAAGAAATGTCAGAGATGACATCACTTGAGAGAAAAAAAAACTAAGAAGGTAACTTTACAAAACCAAAGAAAAGACAAAAATTGTTTGCAAAGAGCACAGTATCAAACAATAAGCTTCCACCTGCGTGGCCAGTGCAGCTAAAGAACAAGACTTTTAAGCTTCAAGATTGCTTGAGAGTATGTTCCATCTGAAGTTACTAAAGTGGTGATTAAGCTTATCTCTAAATGATTATGAAGATGTAGAGATCAATACTAGAGTTTACTCCCCAAGAGCCTCAGAAGATCAGATAAATTGTAGATATATACTATACTTACTTGGGTTCAGATATGTCAAAATAAATCTGACTCACATGAGGTATCATGATCTCAACAAGTATGATGGTGAAGAACTTGACGAACTTGACGTTGCTTTGAAAAGCATAGCTAGCGGGGGGCAGCTCCATGGGCCCACCTAGGAGGGGGGCTCACCGAGCCGGTACTATTAACAAATGAACTCTTCCATTGGGAAAGCACTCAATACAGTCTTAGAGGACAGGAGGCCCAGGGTGCTATGGTTATGCTCTTTACTCACGGCTCTCAGCTCCTCTTCTTTGGATACCGTTGCCGCCTAGGTCCCGACAGCGTACAGCATCAGGACGTAGTGCACATAGGTGCACACTTTGACCTGTCATTGTGTGCAACGTCAGGACGTAGTGCAGTGCTGGCGCCAGAATACAGTGCTGCTCTGCAGGAAGAGCCAGAGTGGTGGCTGTGGCACCCCAAGCAAGAAGAGGTGAGTATTTTTTTTATTTTTTGCCTGGTCTGAGTTTTGCTACTCTTCATTTAGGGGAAAGAGGGGTTGGGTATGGGTTTTGGGAAACCAAGGTTCTGCATAAATCTGGGTCATGATCTGGGCTCAGCCCAAGTTTGTATGAACTAGGGGTCTGTACAAACTTGGGGTATGAGCTGGGGTCTGCATGAATTTGTGGGCTAATTTGGGATCTGTATGAATTTGGGGTCTGTATGAATTTGGGGCTGATTCAAATCTTTATGAATTTGGAAGCTGATTTTGGGTCTGTATGAAATTTGGGACTGATCTAGGGTCTGTCTGAATTGTGGGCCTGATCTGGGGTCTGTATGAATTTGGGTACTAATCTGGGATCTGTATAAATGTGGGGGCTGATTTGGAGTCTAATCTGGGGTCTGAATGAATTTGGGGGGGGTATGGTGTCTATCTAAATTTGGGGGCTGATCTGGGGTTTCATCTGGGGTCTGTATAAATTAGTGGGCTGATCAAGGGTCTGTATGAAATTGGGGCCTGATCTGGGGTTTATGTGAATTTGGGAAGTGATTTGAGTTCTAATATGGGGTCTGTATGAACTTGGGGTCTAATCTGGGTTTTGTATGAATCTGGGGGCTGGTTTGGGGTTTAATCTGGGGACTGTATAGATTTGAGAAGTGATTTGGGTTTTAATCTGGGGTCTGTATGAATTTGGGGTCTAATCTGGGGTCTGTATGAATATGGGATCTAATTTGAGGTCTGTATGATTTGGGGGCTCATCAGGGATCTGTATACATTTGGGGGCTGATTTGGGGTCTGTATGAATCTGGGGTTTAATATGGGGTCTGTATGGATCTGGGGACTGATCTGGTTGCAGCAAGCTGCAGAGCACTCCATGCGTTCAAAAGGAAGATAATCGGAAGACAGAACACACCATATATTTAGGGTGAGTTCACATCACCATTATGGATTCCGTTATTGTTTTCTGTTATAACAGGCCTCTGCTGGCAGTTATGTAATGAGACACAGGCAGTGTGATATATACAGATGTAAATAGATGGAGGAGCATTCTGCTGATCTTCATTTTGTTGTTCTGCAGCATAACACCATGCGTTCTACAAAATGAAGATCAGCAGGTGCAGAAGTTAGAACACACCATCCATTTACATCTTTATATAAGGCAGTCTGTATCTGGTTGCACGTTTTGGCTGTAAGTTGTGTGGAGGTTCGCTCTGGTAGGCAGGTTAGCGGACACAGTTTAGAGGCAAAGAACCAGGTTGTAAATCACTCTTCAGTGTTTATTCATAACATAACACAACAGTCACTTTTCAGGCTTGGTGCTTGTTCAGGTGTCACTGCCTGATAAGCGGTTTAAAATAAAATAATAAATCTTTATTGGAAGTTAAAGTATAAAAGGGCAAAACGATATTTCTCTTATTACAGAGACAGGCAATAGTGGGATGTAATTAAATGGAAAGTGAGATACAGCATATATTATCCAATTTCCAATATCACCATCACAACACTACTGAGGGCTAGCTGTGTTTGAAAGGACCCCCATCTGTGTAGTATATATTACTCTATTGCACAGTGTATTGTGACTGGTACATTCCCACACCGAATTGGCGGTCATGGGTAGGTGTGTAAAGCGGTAAACACCTGTCCCAGTATCCGCATAAAAGCTGAGAACCAGTGCTGAACAAAACAACCCCTCAGTGATTACGGGGTGATTTCACTACTGGTTCAGTCTGTGTACTGTGCCTTCCCACTGAGAAAGGTAGAGCCTCCCATAAGCGGTATTGTTCAGCCGCTGTCAGGGGGCCCTATACCTAGGAGCAGAAAGTGTACTCAGGCTCCAAAGTAACAAAAACAGTGGGATGTCGCACAGTCTGATGCTGTCGAATGCTCTATCCTATCAGTGTACTCTATACTGCGGTATCAGTAAAGCCGCCAAGAGAGACACTCAGTTAGAAAGCCCTAAAAGAGTCCGGCATTCACAGGATACCAGAGCATGTTACAGCAAAGCTACCTAAGCACTAATGCAGTAAGCCAGATTGGGAAAAAGTGCAATCATCACAAAAAGTGCACCTAGAAGAGAATACACACAATGGCCATATTATTCTTAAACGTTACACAACCTGTAAACTGGTAAAGAAATTTGTGCAAAAACATTATGCAAATATCAATGCAATAATACGCTCAAATATGACTTGAGTCTTTTTTCTTGCAGTGCTTGACTGTGGACAGGAACAAAAAGTCCATAAGTCACTTTTAATCCACAGGAACAAGAGAGTTAATTGTAATCCACACAAGGTAGTGGGTAATTGCCACAGTGGGTAGTTTTCCTCATAGGAAAGTCTGGAAATCTTCCTTCTGGGTCCCATATTTGAGGACGCAAAAGTTCTTTAAACTGTATGCTCTCAGCAGCTGTAACTCTAGCAGAAACTTCTGCGATCTCCTGGTGGCATTCTGTGGCAGAACTTGGGACTACAACTTCACCCTTTTCTGGAGGATCCTCTCTAAGTCTTGGCCTTTTCCTTGTAGGTGACAGGTTTTCTGGACAGCAATAAAGGACGGACCCTTGGTCTTTCATAGCAAAGAGCTCCAGATTCGGTGGTAGCTCTTGAGTGTGTGAAGCAGTATCAGTGGACTCCTCTCACTGGTTTCAGTGGCTGTCTGATCTGATAGAGTCATATCAGGTGTGTCTTCAGCAGGCGGCTGAGAAGAAGACTTGGAGGCTTCATACAATTCCTTTTCTCTGTGCTCTTTGTCCTCCACAATTTCTTTATATGTTTTTATGCGATTTCTTCTTTCTGACAAGTCATCTTCACTAAACATCCTCTCTATATTTTTCCGTTCTTCCGCTCTTTTTAGCAAGTCCTGTAATGTACTCCATCTGCGGGCTTTCCATCGGGCAAGGTCATCCTGCCAGGTGACCTTCTCTTCACTGCTGGAACTGTTGAGGAACACAAGAGGGCGTGCCTGCATTTTGTAGCTCAGGCTGGCTGCTGTGATGGAGCTCCACTGACCTCTTGTGGCGGATCCTGGTACTGTCTGGGTAGTGAGGCTGGTCAAAGCTGCGGTGAGCTGCTGTACATCGGGAACTCCTGGCTGTAGTGGCTTTGGCAAAGGTATCGCCAGTAGTGGTAATGGCAGGGAAGGAGCGCTCTCTCTGGGCAGTGGAGTGGCAACCGGCGTGATGAGGGACACCTTACGGACCTCTCTGGGTAAGACGTGCCCCTGTACTCTGAGACTGAAAGTCATTACTAAGTTATTTATTTGCCCCACCTGTAGAGTTGAGGCCGCAGGGAGTTCAGGGATCACCATGGGGACCTCCGGGTTCAAGCGTCCCGCTCTGGCGGTGTTGGCTCTGGACAGCGGAGTGGAAGTTCCGGCCGCCTCCGCCGCACCAGTAGGTGTCCTTAGCGGAGCAGGCTTGGGCCTATTTGGGGTATCGGGACCCACAGGGAGTGGTACAGGGGCAGCTACGGACCGAGCCTGGGCCTCAGGGAGTGTGTCTGCTCCTACCTGGTGTTGCGTCCGGGCGGCCGGTTCCGGTGCCTCCTGGTGATCATCGTCGGCGGTCGCGGCTGTTTTCGGAACTGCGTTTGGCTCCTTGGAGGACGCGGCTTGTTCCTGGGCCGGGACGTCGGTCGCTGTTGATGGGGCACTTGGCGGTGCAGACACTTCCAGTGCCTGAACGACTTGGCTGTTGAGGTCTTCCACGGGAGCGGGCTTGAGTGCGGCGGCCATCTTGACTTGATCGGCGGCAGCTGTCTCTCCGCTAGTTGCTGCATGCGCAGGCTCTGGGGACACTCCGAACGTGCAGGGGCCAGCTCTCTTTACAAGCTGAGAGACCCGGATATCAGGTATAGTGGCCTGATAGACGAGTTCTCCCTGTATGGCCATCTGGTCCCATTCAGGTGATGGGAGCGCCATATTGCTTGCGTCTCCCTTCTCACTCGATACAGAGCATGAAGGTGGAGCCCAGAGGGAGGAGTCTGCACTCCCTTGGCTCACATCGCAAAGTTCTAGGTGGGCAGGCTTTAGATTTCCCGCTTCTAGGGGGCGTATTCGGCATCTTCGCGCTCTTGAGATGGCATTCTGGACTTTTCCCGCTTCTGGGCATGAAGAAGCAGCGCCATTTTGCGAATATGGCGAATTAACACTTTGAGTGCTGGGGCGCACGTCTTAGCGCTTTCTGGCACAGCAACAAGGCAATAAAGTCAATTTTCAGGGTTTTTGCACAATCTATAGGTCTTGCAGTACTGTGAAACATGCAATTTGATCCAGTTAAGCACACAATTGGATCCGGTTCTGTTGGCACACAATTCAATTCGTATCCTGTTGGCACACAGCTCGATCCTGTTGGCACACAGCTCGATCCTGTTCGAGTGATGCCAAAATATGCAGTAAGCCGGATTGGGAAAAAGCACTCTGACGCCAATAATATGCAATGGCTGGGTCAGGTGTAGATGAAAGTTAATAGTTTTGTTCGTGACGCCAATTGCAGCGTGCTCAGGGTACTAACACAGGGCCCTTTAAGGTGTTGTAACTCACGTACCAGGTTAGGAATGCCAGAGTGGTGAAATGTCTCTGTGTGATAGTGGCAATAGTGTCAACGGTGTCTCCTACCTTGGTACGGCTGGACTCCTGGATCCTGGCTCACTTGCAATAAAATGAGTGTGTTGCTAGTAGGAGTAATTGAAGGATTTAGTAGCAATAATTGAGATCCAGACTTTGAGTAAAGTTCAAACTCATCTTTACTGGTTGCAGCATTAATCCATGCGAGATACAGCAATAGTCTTGGGTCCCAGCAGGTATTGGCAATGTGTGGCAGGAATCTATCTTCTGCTCTATCATGTGCCTGGAGCTCTTTGCAGGATAAGTCGTCTGCTTGTGGCTCTGTAATGTGGCAGGAATTTATATCTTCTGCGCTTACTATCTTCTGCTATCTTGGGGACTGACTAGCTGAGGAGGAATTTGGCTTCTCCTGGTCTCTGTACGGTACTCACAGTTGCGCTCACAGGGTATGCTTCTTCCTGGAGTTCTGGAGGTGGCTGCTTGCTTTCACCAGTTGAGGCTGCAAGGCTCAGGCTGGGAATAATGATCATTTGTCTCAGCCGAGACAAGATCCTGGCTTTGGATCCCTATATCTGGGAGCTCCTACACGCACACCCTACCCCTAGCAGGGGTGGGTTACACACTAACTCTAAATTCCTTCCCTCCCCATGAGGCAGGATGTGGGAACATTCCACACCTTCTCACAGAGGGGGGAGTTAACTGGAATGTACTATTCCAGCTCAGAAATACTAAACTGGCTATAAGTCCCTGTTGAACATATTGCTGCCACCTGCTGGTGAACATAGAGAATCACAGCAATACATAATTACAAGGCTTAGAATGCACATTTTAGAGAATGTGATGTAAAATTACACAGGATGACAATGTTAATGCCTTTAACAGGTTGTAGCTGTGTAAAAGAGTTTCGTAACATAACTCTGGGATGTTACACTAACTACTTCTCAGCCCGCTCGACGCGTTTTTGTGTCCATTGGGCCGGACACTTCGTCAGGAGCAGGGCATAGGGCTGAGAATAAGTAAGTAGTATCTAAATCGGCGTCGGCGGTAGAACGCTGCACATGTCTATGTGCAGCGCATCGACACTATGGTGGCCGTATGCGCCTGCTGGATACCGCTCTATATATACTAATGAAGGGGGAGGAGAAGGCGCTGTCCGCTTGGGCCAATGAGGGAGAAGTGGGCATGGCTAAACATTGTGCCTCCGTCCGTCCCTCAGGCCAAGTGATATTGTATCATTATGTCTCTCTTCCTGCATAGGAATATTGGGGGAGCTATAGGCAGCTTACAATATACAGCAGGGGGTCAGACCCAGTCTAGAAAGTGAGTGGTTAATACACATCAGGGGGTTAGAATAAGGGTGATGGGCAGCTTGAACAGCAGACATAGACTGTAAAGCTGTCATATAAATGGGAGTAGATTATTAATGAGGATAAAGAGACCCCTATTCAATTACTAGGCAGTCTGTGGACCATTTTCAGACACAGAAAGGGGGATCAATCAATAGGTGTGCGGTGACGGATACACACACTGCTAGTGCACAGTACAACATTGGACATCAATATGTATAAAATGTCACATTGCACATAATTAGTTAATCAATGAAGCATGTAAAGCTGCTGCATTCATTAAGTCCTTTAGGGCTTGTTCACACACAGAAAAACAAAATAAAGTTCACCTGGTATCCTCTGTGTCAGTTCACACCTGGCTGAATGCTCAGCCTCAGAAAGTCCACTTGCAGGCTTTAAGGCGGCCTGCTCGCCTGACACACAGTCTTCAGACCTCAGCACAGAGATCCCCAGAGCTCCACTGTCAGAGGGAGGTAATCCACACCACCTGACAGTGCTGGCTTTTCTTTATAAGTCTGCCAAGACCCAGCCTGGCACGTGGGGAGTAGTCACCCACCCAGCAGCACTTTGACTACTCCCAGTAAGAGCCGTCCGGGATCAGCTATTTACAGCCATACTAAATAGCAAAGTGTCGATCAGCATTAGCTGCCGCTGACACATGAAAATAACGTCTCTTACTTCACCGAGGCCAGGAACCTCGGTGACACATACCTACCATTAATGATGACCCTTTGTACTTTCCTACAGTTGCTAGACTACAGTTACAGCTACAGCTACAGCAGCCTATAGGAAGAATGAAAGTGACAGCATACCCCACAGCCAGGTAGCATTATTTGCTGTTGGGGCCATAAAAAACATCAACAGAAAACCTGAACAAAATCTGAGTGAGGAAAAACCAGCTTTAGGATGTGCCTCTTCAGTTGTAAAGATACATTGGGGGGGCCCTCTGGGATGTGGGCCCACTCAGATGTGCTCCCCTTCCCCCCATGCTGAATCCCTAGCTACTCCTCTGGTTACTACAGATCTATGTCAGCCTGAGACATATAATGTTTGATCAAATGTTGAAAAAGCTAAATAGCAAAAACACCTTCTTAGTGTTTGATATTCCGTGGCTTTAATATCTAACATTTTAGTGGATATCATGATTATTCAATTTTCTATAACTTTTAAATCTAGCTTCAGCAATATGCCACAAAATGCTAGTTTCCAAACATACAATAAATTACTATTGTCCACATTACCATATTTCACAATGCCCACCTTTTTAAGCAATAGTCAGGATCAGACTGGCCCACCAGCTTACTAGTGGATCTTCTGGTGGGCATAATAATGAGCCTGAAAGGACAACCCCATTTGGAGCCTATCACTTACCAAAGGAGTTATTCTAATAAGATAACTCACGACCAGTATTGATTATTAGACCTGATTAATAATATGTCCTGCATGGATAAACACACATCCTAAGTAGATGGTTGATAGGACTACTAGATCATTGAATCCAGGAGAGCCAAGGAGTCTCCTATGGGAGGTTGCCTGAGCAACAGGACACCTAGTGTGACACTACAGAACTAGAACCTGTTGCTCAGGCACCCTCGCATAGGAGAATGTTCGTAAAGTACAACAAAGTGGCACGCGCTGACTCTTTGGGAGCCGGAGGCAAAGACCTTGCTGACATGCAGGCTGCAGCCTGCAGGGTGGGAAGAAGGGAAGAGCAGGAGGCGGGTTTGCATCTCCAGGATTCAGAAGACCAAGGCAGGTAAGCAGAGCAGTGGCAGCCGTAGGACACCACTGTGACAAATGGTACAACATAGAGTCATAAGAAAAGATGCTCCAAAATTTTTATTACGTTGTGAATGCAAGTAGTTACTAAAACAGACGTGAGATGAGAGGTTTTAAGTCCTCTATAATGATATTACACCTACACTTCGACAATATAATGCATTGCAGGGGGATTATCAGATCTTGATTAGATTTACAGGCAAATTATATAAGGAGGTAAAACAATTATGGGGATGACAAGGCAATTAAGGAAAGTTCACTAGATGACTTGCTCTGCAAGCAATCTTACCAAGATCATCAAAGAAACAAAATTTATATGAAGTTCTTCTAAGCTTGTTTATTTTTTATGGTCTTGGTAAGACTGCTTTGAACGTGTGTTCCTCCAAAAGTACACAACTAGTTTCCAAGGTTCTATTATGTGAGCTATGTTTTTGGAAATTGTGCAAAAACATAGTTCTATAGTACCATTTTGGAGCAACAAACTAAATCCAAATCCCAAATACTCCATTTATATAGATTTTATAAAAAATGGATTTCAAGATCTTCCCATATTTTAGCAGATACTAAATCTCAAAAATCACAGAGATTCCTATAGAAGGACATCAAAGTTTGTCCAATTAAGTTTAAGCTTTGCAACTGGGACAAATATCAAGAGACCAGATGTTTAGGACCCATTCATTTTCAATGGGTCCTGAAAAAAAACGGACAGCTCAATGTCTGATTTTTTTTCAGGACCCATTGAAAATGAATGGGTCCAGATCTGTTCAGCAAAAAACGGAACAGATCAGGAAAGAAACAACGGACGTGTGAATGGACCCTTATTAGAAGTTTTCCAACATGGTTTATCAAAAGCATTATATAAAGAACCACATGTTGCTCAATTTTCCACCCAGACATCACATTGGACTATGTTCGACCATTAAAAATTTGAATAGCTATAAGTGACTTGCTTTTTGATAAATAAAAAAAACAGATACTACTTGACTTCATAGCTTGACTTTTGTACATGCCATAGCAAGTAGAAGACTGATTGAGTGTTGAGCTTTGGCCGATGAAAATATCTTCATTTGACTTTCAAGTAAGGAGTATGTTATATGTGATCTGCTTTCATACAATTGTATCATCTTGGCATATTTAAATGTTGTGCTGGGTGCCAAATTGACTTGTTGAAGATTTAATAAAAAGAAAATGTGTTTTTGTAATGATCCAATTAGACACCTGAGGCCGTTATCTAGCTATCTCCATAACTACAAACATTGGTGACCATTTCATAAGCAATCCAATTTTTTGTTACAGAACGTCTTGTGTTTTGTCTAATTATATTCTGTTTCTGGGGACACATTCTCTTTTTTAATACTTTTCACTAATATATAGCATATGACTATAGAATTTGAGAATCCATAAATGAAATAGCCTTGATCTCCATTTATGAAGTGATAATTGTTGCTCGGGGGTGCTGAATTTTAACTAGAAGACAAAAAAAACTAAAGGTGGCACCTCAATATTGTCAACCTTATTGATGTCAATACATGAAGCCCTGCTTCAATGTTGGACTGAGGTACCTAGGGCCCACCAGTAAAATTTATTTTGGGGTCCCATCGTACGGATACGTTCAAATATAATAAATAATCTAACAAGTTTGCTATATGAACATAGGCTGGTTGAGGTGCTGTACATTGAATATATGTATGTAGTGCAGTAAGTTTAATGTGCTATGTGACACTTGTGCAGAGGGTGGGAGACTAGGGGCCCACCTTGCTCAGGGGCCTAGTGGGGGATTCCCCTGTACCCCTGTGGGTCAGTCCGAGCCTGCCCCGCTTGATGGACAGTGGAGATCTTGGATCTCACATTATTTGTCCACCTGAGTTGAAATTGTCCCTGCTTTCATATTTCTTGGCAGTAAAGTCCCAAATACTGAAGATTGTAGTGAGGTGACAACTATTTCTCAGGACTTCCACAATCTATTTTTTGATAAGTAGAGGGGAATAAGCTAGCAGACAGTTCTCCAGTGGTTATCAGTTATCTAGTGGTTTTAGGCTCCGCTCCTGCAGGCAGCCCATTTCAGCAGCTCTCCATTCATTCTTGAGTTTTTTTCTTTTTTTAATTCTTTTTTAGACCTTTTGTGTATTTGTTTATTTACTTGTTATTTAGTTATTGCTTAGTGACAAGATGGAGCGGACTACATTTTGGTCAACCCGGTTTTTATTTTCTTTTTTATTGGTTTTTGCGTCCGGCGAGAGAATGAGCGATCAAGCTACTATTGTTTACAGCAGGGATCAGCTGTTAGCGCTCCGTAGCTCCGCTGGGTCGTTTAACATACAACAAGACGATATTCTCAGCGAGTTAAGGAGAAAGAGACGCGGGACCCGGGCTGGAAGAGGACGTTGGGACCGGAGGAAAAGGAACAGACCCGCAATCCCTTCCATCATCATGTGAAAGGTGAGATCGCTCCAAAACAAAGCGGATGAACTAGCGGCGCTAACGAAGCATCAGCGCGTCTATAGAGAGACATGGATGACATGATTAATGCCGGACACGCATGTATACATGGAAGGGTTTCATCTGCTCCGGGCTGACAGAAGCAAAGAGAGCGGTAAGAAGAGAGGGGGTAACTCTGGTTGTGTTTGTGAACGATAAATGGTGTAACTCTGGGCATCTAACTATCAAAGAGACGCTTTGCAGTGAAGACATTGAGCTGCTAGCTGTTAGCATGAGACCTCACTATCTGCCACGTGAGTTTACACAGGTTATTGTGTTAGCAGTCTACGTGCCCCCCTCTGCCAATGCTTCAGTTGCCTGTGACATTATACACACTGTGACCAGCAGACTTCAGACAAAACACCGCCAGGCCCTCTTTTTGATCTATGGTCTTTATTCACATGTCCCTGTCTTCCACGCCTCCCACCTTCACCCAGTATGTTAACTGCTATACCAGAGACAATAGAACTCTGGACCTACTGTATGCTAATACTAGTGTTGGTCAAGCACCAAAGTGCTCGGGTGCTCAGGTGCTCGAGTAGAACACCTCGGGATGCTCAGGTGCAATGGAAGTTAATGGGAGAGCCCGAGCATTAAACCAGACACCCCCTGCTCTGAAGAGGGGAGGGTGTCTGGTTCACATGAAAAGGTCAGAAATTGATGGAAACACCACTGAAATGGTTTGGGAACAGCATGGGGAGGATGTCTGGATGCATCTTGGACTCCCAGGTCGCTGCTGGGAACGATGTTGTCCGAGTAGTACGCCAATTTTACAGACTGACAATAATACGCACAAAGCCAAAGATAAAATCGATTTTAGAGGAAAAATTGTTAGGAAACATTCTTTCCTGCATATTTACTTGTATATAAAGTGCAAGTGCTGCCAAAAATTATAAGGAAGAGGCATTCCGATACAACCTGTATATCACATAAAGGAGGGCCTCATTCACATTGTGGTACAATTGTTCAGGCAGTGGGACTCCTACACTCATAAAGCCTATGCACTAAGTGAAAGGGTATCATACACACCCTTGAAAAATTATGATTGATGGCCTTCTGGTGAGCCTCAAAAACTATTGGAGCAAGGGCCTGCTGATCTGACCATCTAAAACATTAGGGGTGAGGGCTTGCTGCTAATGTGACCATCTAAAACATTAGGGGTGAGGGTCTGCCGCTGAGCTGACCCTCTAAAATATTAGGGGCGAGTGCCTGCTGCTGATCTGACCATCTAAAACATTAAGGGCGAGGGCCTGCTGCTGCTGATCTGACCATCTAAAACTTTAGGGGCGAGGGCATGCTGCTGAGCTGACCCTCTTAAACATTGCTATATGGCCGACATCCACGTGGTTTGTTGGACATAGCCAAAGAGGCGTGGGAACAACAACCCACACCACATAAAAGTGTGATTGAGTATGTCATTCGGATGCAAGAGCGGATGGAGACAGTGTTGCCGCTGTAGGGTAGAGTAGGGTCTATAATCTCCAGACTCGGGTTCGGAATTTTTACCCGGGAGATCGGGTTTTGGTTCTGGTGCCAACGGTGGACAGTAAGTTCCTGGTTAGGTGGCAGGGTCCCTACAAAGTGCTCGAAAAATTTGGGGAGGTAACCTACAGGGTACACCAGCCAGTGCGGAGAAAGCCGGAGCAGGTGTACCATGTAAACTTACTGATACCGTGGAAAGACAGGGAGACCAGTACGGACAACAGTCCTCGCCCGAGCTTTCTGGGGGTAAAATTTCTTGTCCCACAGTCTGATACGAGGGAAGCAGTTGCCACAGTAAAGATTGCTGACAACCTTTCCTCTAAACAGACTGAGGAGGCCAGGGAGTTCTTCAGCAGAAACACGGATGTGTTTTTGGACCTCCCTGGACGCACTTCTATCATCCGATATTACATTGTCACTGAGCCTCAGGCCAGAATCCAGTTGAAACCATACCAGGTGCCTGAGTCGCGGCGACAAGCCATCTCGGAAGAAGTGCAGCTGATGTTACAGCTGGGTGTCATCAAGGAGTCAAATAGTGAATGGGCCAGTCCGACAGTCTTAATACCCAAGCCGGACGGGACGTTACGATTCTGTAACGACTTACGCAAACTTAATGAGGTTTCCAAGTTTGACACATATCCCATGCCCCGAGTGGATGTGCTTATTGAGAAGTTAGGCCAAGCCCGGTATTTTTCTGTGTTGGACCTCACCAATGGGTACTGGCAGGTACCCTTGACGGAGGCTGCCAAGGAAAAAACGGCTTTCATCACACCACAGGGGCTGTATCAGTACAAGGTATTACCCTTTGGTCTACATGGAGCTCCCGCCACGTTTCAAAGGCTAATGGACATTGTACTCCGTCCACATCGTCAGTATGCTTCGGCGTACCTGGACGATATAGTTATCCACAGTACCGACTGGGAAAGTCACCTACCTAAAGTACAGGCTGTAGTGGACTCCCTTAGGAAGGCTGGCTTAACCGCTAACCCAAAAAAGTGTGCGATAGGATTAGAAGAGACCAAGTACCTGGGGTATGTAATTGGACGCAGAGTTATCAAACCTCAGGTGAACAAAATTGAGGCAATTCGGAATTGGCCCCGACCTGTCACTACTCGGCAAGTAAAGTCATTCCTGGGAATGGTGGGATACTTTGCTACACTAGCCACACCATTGACAGGCCTTTTGAAGGGACGCAAGTCAGTAACGATCCACTGGAATGAGAAGGCGGAAAAGGCTTTCTCCGCTTTGAAGTCGGCCCTTTCTCTGCTTTGAAGTCGGCCCTGTGTGGGTTCCCAGTTTTGGTAACGCCCGACTTCAAAAGGGAGTTTATAGTGCAGACCGATGCCTCCGAGGTAGGTCTCGGTGATGTACTGGTTCAGGAAGCCAATGGAAGTCCATTGTCTTCCTCAGCCGGAAGATAACCCCAGGCGAGACCAGGTATAGTATAGTGGAGAGAGAGTACCTGGCTATCAAGTGGGCACTCGAGTCTCTCCGCTATTATTTGTTGGGGAGAAAGTTTCGTCTGGTGACCGACCACTCCCCTCTCAAATGGATGAGCCAGGACAAGGACAGAAATGCCCTGGTCACCCGGTGGTTTCGGTCTTTGCAAAATTTCTAATTTTCCGTGGAACACAGGGCCGGCCGGTTACTAGGAAATGCAGATGCCCTGTCCCAGGTACACTGTTTAATGTGTGTCCATCCCCTCAGGGTTGAACAAAGGGAGGAGGTATGTAGGAAGGAACAAGGGGCCATCATTGATGGTCGGTACGTGTCACCGAGGTTCCTGGCCTCGGCGAGGTAAGAGACGTTTTTTTCCTGAAGTGTCGTTATTGCTTTGCACTTCAGCTGTTTAGTATGGCTGCAAAGCCAATCCGGGAAGACTCTTACTGGGAGTAGCCAAAGTGCGGGGTGGGTGGCTAGTCCCCATGTTCCAGGCCGGGTCTTGGGAGGCTTATAAAAAGCAGTCACCATTAATCAGGTGGTGTGGATTATCCTCCATCTAACAGAAAAGCTGAGAAGTACTCTATACTGAGGACTGCAAACAGGCGTGCAGGCTGGCTGGAAGCCTGCCAGTGTACTTGTCTGTGGCTGAGCGTATAGCCGGGTGTGAACTGACATCTAGGATTCCAGGTGACCATTATTATGTTTTGCTGTGTGTGAACAAGCACCAAGACTGTGATGTTTTTGCTGATTGTGAATAAAACACTGAAGTTGATTTACAACCTCGTTTCCTTCTCTCTATACTGCGTCCGCTAACCTGTCTACCAGAGCAAATCCCCACACCTGTTTCTCTGAGACACTACTTTGTACTTTATGTGTGCACATACTGTCTGATCTGCACAGGACAAAATATGTCTTCAGTTCCGCAAGTTAAGAATGAAGCACTGATACGCAAGGATTAGAGATATGCATATTTGTCTTCCGGTATGTACTGCATATAATCAAATCAAGGCTGTAGTTCTCAATTTACCTCCCACCGGGTTCTGAATATTGATATCCAATACACTTCTTAGAGCACAGATATCTTAGACTATGCTCCACTTTATTATCTCATAATCTCTAAATCAGCACTTACTGTACCAAATCAGATTTGTAAAACAGTTCCTTTGCATTAAGGATTTCTATTGATCCCATATGGATAGACTTGTTTTCAAGTAATAAATAAATGTATCTTGAGTGCCCTATTTAAAACCACAATCTAAGATGTTATTTGAGGTTGTGAAATAGATTTCCATTGTTTACGTGCTGTTATTTACCGTAATTTTTACCTTATGAACTGTATAAATTTGTCTTTGAGAAATAACAAAAGTGATTTAGTTTGGAGAAAAAGGTTAAATGCTTCTGCTCAAGAAAAGCCAGCCTTAATATTAATAATAATAAAAATAATGATAATATTTATTTATATAACGCCACCATATTCCGCAGTGCTTTACAAATTCATAGACGTTAAATAAAAACCTTAATAAGCAACACACCCCAGACCGACAATACATATACAAAAGATCATATCTATACACTACCAAGTCCTATCTGACCACTAATCCAATAAATGTAACCAAAAAAAGCTAAAAAAGTATGGAATAGCCAGAGGCACATATCACTCAGATCTAAGGCTTGTGAAAATGAAATAGGTCCATGGAGTCCCCATGCATAAGGTCGCACCCAGTGGCTTTCTCAGGGGTGGAACTCTTAGCAAGTGATACACAGAGCAGCTAATGGTAATCAGCTGTACAGGTCTCTGAGCTTGGAACTGGAACGGGCCCCGACCGTTAGGCCACCGCATGCAGATCGCAGACCCATTCACTTGAATGGGGTCCGTGCTCCGCACCTGACAGTCCGCACCGCAAAAAAGTAGTGGATGCACTACTTTTTTTGCGGTGCGGAGGTACGGACAGAAAGCCCACGGAAGCAATCCGTAGTGCTTCTGTGGGCTTCCGATCCGTGCCTCCGTTCCGCACAGCATCTCCTGGGTGCACACGGCCGGTGCCCGTGTATTGCGGACGCGCTGTATGCGGTCCGCAGCACAGGCCCGGCTAGCACACGGTCGTGTCCATGAGCCCTAAGGCTCAGTCCATCATATGAGGCTTATATCTGAAGTGTTCTCCTCATGGACAATATCAAACTCGAAAAGGACTGACGATACTGACCAGGTCGCACTTTACCGACTAGCAGTGTACTAGTGGGACACTACACTACCTTGTACAGAGCCCCTGTCATGCTCTGCAGCAAAATCTGAATGTGTGACCTTTAACCCAGCCAACCAATGTGCCCACCAATATACAGTGCTATATAAATAAATAATGGTACAATATCACAATCTGTGTGTACACCAGCAGCACATACAGTGCATTCCAAAAGTCTTTCACTTTTTCACATTTCGTTATGTTGCAGCCTTGTGCTAAAATAAAAAAATTTAAGTTTTTCTCCATCAATCTGCACTCAATACCACATAATGGATTACTGAAAACAGAAATTAGGGAGCGGTGATTTATTAAAACTGGTGTAACAGAGAAAAGTGGCTTAGTTTACAATAGTAACCAATCAGATTCCACCTTTCATTTTTCAGAGCTTCTTTGAAAAATGAAAGGTAGAATCTGATTTATTGCTATGGGCCAGTTTTACACCAGTTTCGATAAATCTCCCACAGAATTTACTCTAAAATTGAAACTAAAATTTCAAACGGACATAAGTATTCAGACCCTTTGCTATGACACTTGAAATTTAGCTCTGGGGGCCTCTTATTTGTCTTGATTATCTTTGAGATGTTTCTACACCTTGATTGTAGTCCACCTGTGGTAAATTCGGTTGACTGGACATTTGGAAAGACACAGCCCCGTCTATATAAGGTCTCACAGCTGACAATGCAGATCTAAGCAAAAGCCAAGCCCCTAACAACACCCATCTAGTTTATCTCTCCTCCCATCAGCTAGTTAGATAGACACTCCCCTATCACTGCCCCTAACAATGCCCAGCTAGTTTATAGCTCCTCCCACCCATCTAGTTACTTAGACACTCCCCTATCACTGCCCCTAACAACGCCCAGCTAGTTTGTAGCTCCTCCCACCCATCTAGTTACTTAGACACTCCCCTATCACTGCCCCTATCAACGACCAGCTAGTTTATAGCTCCTCCCACCCATCTAGTTACATAGACACTCCCCTATCACTGCCCCTAACAACGCCCAGCTAGTTTATAGCTCCTCCCACCCAGATAAATACATAGACACTCCCCTATCACTGCCCCTAACAACGCCCAGCTAGTTTATAGCTCCTCCCACCAGCTAGTTACATAGACACTCCTCTATCACTGCCCCTAACAACACCCAGCTAGTTTATAGCTCCTCCCACCAGCTAGTTACATAGACACTCCCCTATCACTGCCCCTAACAATGCCCAGCTAGTTTATAGCTCCTCCCACCCATCTAGTTTCTTAGAAACTCCCCTATCACTGCCCCTAACAACGCCCAGCTAGTTTATAGCCCCTCCCACTCATCTAGTTACATAGACACTCCCCTATCACTGCCCCTATCAATGCCCAGCTAGTTTATAGCTCCTCCCACCAGCTAGTTACATTGACACTCCCCTATCACCGCCCTTGTTGCTGCTTTGACACACCCATGGACATGGCATCACAGGAAATAAGAAAGGGTTGCATGGACACAGGCTCGGACTGGCCCACAGGGGTACAGGGGAATACCACCGGTGGGCCCCTGGGCAAAGTAGGCCCCTAGTCTCCCACCCCCTGCACATGTGGCACATAACACATTATACTTACTGCACTACATACATATATTCAATGTACAGCACCTCCACCAGCCTATGTTCATATTAAAAACTTATTAGATTATTTATTATATTTGAATGTATCCGTACGGTGGGCCCCCAAAATAAATTTTACTGGTGGGCCCTAGGTACCCAAGTCCGACACTGCATGGACATGGTCATGTGACCAAAGCCCAGAACGGGAGATAGGAGCAATAAAAATAAAAGAAATACATTATGAAATGATATCTACCTTCATAAATGATTACTTTAAGGGATGTCGATGCAAACTGAAAAACCCCTTTAAGGAAATTCTGAAGGGACACCATAAGTCTCTGTTCATGAATATTTACATGCATACTACACAGTCTTCATTCATGGATGCTTTCACATCATGAATGGGAAAGTCACTCCTGTCTTAGGGATAGCACAGATAAGGCTATTGTAATGATTGAAGACCCAGCTTGTTGCAGCACAGAATATGAAAGCTGGAAATTAATTTCTACAATATTCATCTGACACGTCATACTAATTTGGGGTTTTAACCATGTTAATGTTTTATTGGTTTCATCTCAAGCAAGAGATTTTGTTTCAGGCAATTTACGTATCATGAGCTTCAACGGCATTTTCCAATAAAGAATTCACAGCACGAACTCCATTGTATATATCCATGATGGGAATTTACTGCACCAGTAGGAAAGCTCTGTGTACTTGTGGTTGTCTGCAAAACACTGATCTGTTACGCAACTTTCGTACCAGCAATAGAATTGAAATATTAAATGGACAATACATTTTGTTTTTTTTCCTCTTTGGAAAGTCAGCAGAATTGGTGATACAGACAGTATACTGGATGTTAAATTGTTTTGGTCATGTGCTAGTGATAGTAAATGCATATTTTTGAGAAGGGAAAAAAATCCATGCAGATACATTTTTTGATATTTCTAATATACAGATCAGAGCTTTGATTATCTGATGCATAATTCAAAATCCCCTTCATTGTTATAGAGTTAAACATTAAATTCTGGCTTCCTGCTTTCACCACTAGAGGGAGCTTAGGAGTTTACTTCAGTATACAAAGAGCTCTTAATCGCCTCCTAGTGTGCGGTTTTCCACCCTTTAGACCAGGGATGAGCAACATTTGGTACTCCAGCTGCGGTGAAACCTCTACTGCCAGCATATACACTTGTTTGGCTGTTCTCAGATCTCCCATAGAAGTGAGAGGAACATGGTGGGAGTTGCAGTTTGACAACAGCTTGAATACAAGAGGTTGATGACTTCTGCTTTAGACTTTGATGATGTATCTTCTGCATAGGTCATCAATATCCAATTGGTGGTGGTCCAACAACTGGCACCTCTACCCGTAAGCTGTTTTTGGCAGCCACTGGTGCTGAAAGCTAAACAGTGGATGGAGCCAGAAGCAGATCTTTCATGCGGCACTAAAAATCATTGTTCAGCGGCAGTACATTGCCAACAAATAAAAATTGGGGGGGGGGATAAAAAAAAATCACATCAACGATCATTCGACCTTGTGCTCACGATGGTTGCCGCATTGGCAGTTACTAAGCGTTGCGTGGCATGCTATATCATCAGTCAGGGCTCGTTAAGGGTTAGAAATCTATCCAGGTAAAAGCTTATACTGAGGAACGTGAAATCTCAGCAGCAGGGGAGGAGGTGCACTGAAGGGAGTTTGTCAATTAGGCTAGTTGGCCAGAGATTTAGCTGGACTTATAAACTGCTCACCTTAATGTATCATCTCCTCTGGTGGACCCAAGGATCACTGGCCTGATGCTACCTGTAAGGGGCGTACAGCCAACACCGCCACGATGACTGCCATTGCTGTGATGCATTAGACTCTAGGAGCAAACTTCTAGACTAGCAGATGTTCTTCATTCTCTAGTGTCTAGTAATGGACATGGGGAAGACATGAAATATTGATTCCAGAACACATACCTCAGATTGCAGATCTCAAACTTGCTGGCATCTATAACTGGATGTATGGATCTGTTAGTTTCTGCACCAGTGCCCAAGGAATTTCTACCTGTGATTGAGTGATCCCCAGCTATGTAGCCAAATGTGGTTTCCATGGTGATGGAAAAAATGCAATCACCTTCAAACAACCTTCACATTTTGAGCACCAGCATAAGTTCATGCATTTAGTATAGGGTAGAGTCTATAGGAAAAGATCTGGCACTGAATAAACATGCATTAATAGTTGAAGGACAGTCATTTAAACGCAGTTTATATTTGTTCCATTTATGTCTGAGATAAATCTTCTTCTATTTTTCTCTTCCAAACCTTCCCTGGAATATTTTGCATTAGACTGCAAAGTTCTTTGGAACAGATGTGAGGCTATTAAGATCACTTTACTTCTTGGCAAGAATACACATGAATAGCTATGCTTGAGTAAGTAAAGGAAGGAATGGACTCTCTTATGGTCCTGGATCGTGGGTGACGTCCTACAGTTACAACCATCAGCCATCGGGGCAACCATCACTGGAGACCCTGAAGGACCGGCGCCAACCTAATCACTGACATTAATGAGCCTTATTGATCCCCATCATTAGAACAAATTAATTTTATCAATGAAAACACCACATGGAGGGCATTATCTGGTGAGACAAAAACCTTTTCGAAGAAGAGCTGCCGATTTTACTGGGAGAAGGTCTTGGTAGCCAGACCTTTCTGCTGCACCATCCATGTAAAACAAGGGCAGCTGAAGTTCACATGGGATTCTGGATCATGTAGGGGGTCAGTTGGAATGTTCTATTGGATGGGACTTGCTTGGACGTAGTCTCCCCTAAAAAAATATTGTTTCTAGGAGGAGGAGGAGCTCCCTATCTTGTACAGTAGCATATGGAGTCCCATACAACTCCATACATTATCACAATGATCTGTCCTTCTTAACATTTGAAGGCCGAAAGAGTTCTGAAGAGTGAGGGCTTATCTTCCCTGTCCCCCAGGGTAGCTTTCAATTTCATGTCAACAGTGAGAATGCAAAATGACAAAACCACTTGTATTCAAGTCAGTGGTGAGAAGAAATGTTCAGGTTACAATTTCTCTTTTTGTCATCATTGACCACAAACTAAAGCCACCACTAGGGAAAACCTACATATATGTCCGCTCTTACATACTGTGATTGTCCTCCTAACTCAGAGATACGTGTCATGTAATTTTAAGGAGGTGTAAGAAATTATTTTAACCAACTATTTTTATTTTATTTTTTAGATAAATAATCATAAATGTGTCCTTGGTTGGAGACTGATTTCATGGAATAACATTTTTGATTTGTTTTGCTCACATCATGGGGTATGTGGTTCATTAAAACTCTAGTTTTCGGTAAAGGTAATGAAACCATTACATTTTGTCTGTGGATGACATGACTTTTTGAAATCATGGGGAGTTTGTATGGTCAGTGGCATATAGGAAGTAGGGTACAAATACTTGCCAACAGTTTCAATGTAGTAAGAATAGTCTGCAAACCGGGTGGAATTTATGCAGATCCCATCCAAAAGTAATAATGCACGCAGATGCAAGCATTATATATAGACTAAGCCCTCATTCTGATAAAATCTGAGACTCTCAGCCAATATATTTGGATCAAAACACATCTGTACCCACCTACCACCGCCAAGGTGGTCTCAGTCAGGCAGGTCCTACGCTAAACCTACCTATGCCGTTAGGCATCTACGTTCAGGAGCGCAGACTCTGGTAAGCTCCAAGAAGGCAGCAGTGCTCACAGGAGTGACGGTGCCTTCTCAAAACAGCTGATCGGCGTGGGTCCTGGGTGTCGGACCCCCCCCGATCAGATACTGATGACCTATGCTGAGGATAGGACATAAGTATATAAATCTTGAAAATGAGTGTGTAATGTGCTATGCCAAACAACTGAATGGCTTGGGTGTTGTCTAATGCAAGATACCATTGGGAATAACTGGTCAAAATCTTTTGGTCAAGTGCTCACGCAAGGGTGGTGTCAGGATTCTAATGGTAGAAGCTAACAGTTTCCTTTTAGTCCTCTGACCCCAGAAGTATTAATTAAAGCTCCTGGACCCCCGTCATGCCTATCATATATCATTTCTACTCATTAATATTGAATATCAGATTAAATTACTGGTTAAATACAAAAAATAATTGGAGGATAGAATATCCCACACGTACATTATGTGCCTTCTCTTCCTGTCACCTTTGATCATATTTTATGAACGCGTACTCATCAAAGTATTTGCAGACATGAAGTAATAAGAAAAGAATGAAGACAGGCACATACTGCTTACTTACCATTTTTCGCTGGCACCACTGGCAGAGTCCACACATTACAATTGTGATACTCAAGCTGAGGGCGAGGACACTGGAGACTATAATTATCTCACTGGTTGGAGCTCCTGAGAGAAAAGAGAGAGATAATGAATGACTAGGGAACGAAATTGGGTTGAAATACATGAAAAGTATAACTGACAAGGCAAACTGGGTCTGAGAAGGAGAAGGAGAAGATGTCAGCAATTACAGGAGGTATTAAAGAAAATGAACGAAAACTAGATACGGCGGGATTCAATGGGGAACCAAAATTTAACCTTGACATGCCTCCCCTGATTGTGACTGAGCGGTATGTAGAAAAGTGCACTTGAAAATCCAGCGTGGCACCTTGATTCTCTAAGCGTTTTGTCAGAACAAGTTTACCATGGCGGACAAAGCTGATGGGCACTGATTAACCTAAGGCAACATTTAAAGTGGCGGGCATGAACAGGTTAACAGGTCATTTGCAACACCCTGTACCCCCTGTGCTCCCTGAATTAGACAACAGAAGAGGACAGACATATGGCGGAGTAACACAGTAGCCAGCTGGAAGCCTGTTAGAAGGCAAGAGGCGTGTGACACTACAGCCCCCCTCTGCGTATCTTCCTCTCTTTCTAATGCCGGATCTCTCGTTTATCATCCTGGTCTTGCTCTCCTTTTTTCTCACCCTTCTCACCATCGCCACTCCCCAACCAGTCCATCAACCTTACGGCTAAAATATATAATAACATTTATAATACGACCACAATTCTTCAGTTGTCCCTGCCCTTAAAGGGAAAATCATCCTGACATATCACACATCAGGAGATGCCATCAATGGGGTCAATGAGCTCAAACCCTCACCATATCACCATTCATGGTTGCCCATAGGAGGATCAGCACAAGATCCTCAAGGAGATGTGAGCAGTAGAGAGGTATTAAGCTAACTTCACACATGCGGCAAAGCTATCGAGCAGGCAGTTCTGGCAGAGAACAGCCTGTCGGAGCGCTTCGGATCCAGCGTAGCCAGATTGTGCCAGCCGAACCCCATTAACTATAATGGGATCCTGCCGCTCCCCAGCATTGATGTTGGGATTAAGCCGGACAAAAGACATTGCACGCAAAGGTTTTTGTCTGTCCGAATCCCGACATTTATGTAGGGGAGAGGCTGGATTCCTGACGGATCCGATTATAGTCAGTAGGGTCCAACGGGCACGTGGCACTATCCAGCTATGCCGGATATGGGGAACACTGGCAAGCTGTTATCTGCTGGAACAGCCTGCCGGATAGCTTTCCCGCGAGTGTGGAGTTAGCCTTACGTAGACAAGTGAATCACATTGAATGGCACTGTGTAAGCCACTATCATATAGGAACCATGGCACAGGAATGTCCATTGTGAATGGCACTATTTGGGTCCATTCATACGTCCGTAATTCTGGCACTGCATCCATTCCGCAATTCTGTGGAACAGGTGCGGACCCATTCATTTCAATGAGGCGTCAAAAGATGCGAACAGCACACTGTGTAGTTCCATTCCGCGACCTCGCAAAAAAGATAGAACATGTCCTATTCTTGTCCACAGACAAGAATAGACATTTCTACCAAAGGGCAGGACATGTGCGGACCTCAAAACACCTACGGACGTCTGAATGGACCCTTAGCATTCACTAACCTCAGTAAAGACATCATTACTACTACAAAAGATTTTACAGAGGAGATTTGAAACTCTTTGTGCTTGGAATGATTACATTTGTAAGCTTTGTAAGCATGAGTGCACTTTTTGTGTAGACATGCCTTGGTGCACTACAATGCTTTATACTATGGCCACTGAACATGGTGCTCAAAAGAAAATGTTTAAATAATTCATTTTCAGTCAAGGTTCCAAAAATTGTCTGTGAAGGTTCTCCTTCGTCCAAGCCATGGTATATCAGTAGTAATAACTCAGAGCAACTGGACTTGTATTTTTTCCCCTTGCTAGTCATCCGTCTGGCTTTCTCAAACAGAATGGCTTGCATGAGAATTGTGTAGCATTAAATATTGGTGACTCATGGTTTAGCTATGGAGGTAAGATATTGATTGCATTTTCATGACTAAAGCAATTAGATGTGATTAAGCTCCTTCTGGAGAGGTGTTAAAACAGCATTGTAAGTTGAAGACAATAGATGTCTCACCCAACACAGAAGAGCCAACAATTGCGGGCAGGACACGGAAAATATTTCACATTTTGCAAACCAGCATCTGGATCTGAATACTTTTGTATTTGCATGTAATTAAAAATGTAGACTAGCCAATAAAACGTATCTGTATAGCACCACCTTCTATTTGTCATTTTCCTTATTTCTCTCAGTGAGGTGGACACACATGCTCAGTTTAAATCTTCAACTGCCACCAACCATATGTTCTGTTAGCTGTGGCAGTTACAGAGAAAGAGCTACAGTAGAAAGAACATGTCCCCATAGCTGCCATCCTAAAATATATCTAGCAGAACAATTGAAGCAATTAATGGGGTTAGCGCTGGTTCCATGTGAGGTACAGGGCTGGTTCTAGCTTTGTTAGAAAGAGATTGTCACATACTACAAGATGTGATGATTCATTTTTTTACATAAATCATGATGAGCATTTTAAGGGCAAAGGACACTTGTTTGATGACAGCGAGTTTTACATCTTAAGACTCATTTACAAGAGCCAATTTTGCAGGTGATTGTCGGGAAGGAAGTGTTCCTTCCCGAGAAGCGCCTCCTCATCAGTGAAGAAGACCACTGCATTTACTCTTTCCATCTTTCATTCTGCTCTCTATCTCTCATCGTCCATTCTCCATCTCTTCTGTCCCTGTTCACTCTCCTCTCACTATCTCTCTTCTAACTCTCCTCGCTCTTCTATCCACATCTCTCCTTCCACTCTCCTCTCTCCCTCTCTTCACTGCTGTGCTACATCCACCCTCACAATGCTCTCCATCTCCTGCCACATATAACAACTCTAACTATCCATTCTTTCCTGCTGGTTTCTCCATCTGCCAAGACCCTTCAAATTTCTTGGCTGACCGTTGACAAACTGCCCTCTGCTTTTACCCAGCATTCTTTCTTACTAAATAATCAAACACGACCATATGGTTTGGAGCTGTGCAGTTTTGGAGATATACACTAGTACTGTGAGTTGCTGCCACAACTGTACAAGATCAAGAGTAGACCTTTTTCACCCTTTCCATTACGTTCAGCTATTTTCCATGATCTTTTCATCTTTCCCCTCTCTCCACAATATATTCTCTTCAGTCACACAGTGATCCCCCTCCTCCACTCCTTAGATCCGTTCCCTCCACTCTTCCCTTGTATTGCAATCCCTCTCCCTCTCCTCCTTCTAACTTGTTTATGATGCCTCTCCTCCCACTTGTCATCCACTGTCTTCCTCTTCTATTAATCAATCCTTGTCTTATGGAGCATGGCTTCATACAATACTTAATGCCATTATATATTAATGTCTCCTCAATGCAACATCTAATAGATTAACATACAATGAAGTTCATAAGAAGCAAGGTATATTCTTAAGAACATGTTATTTCTTTCTAACTGTTGTGACACAGTCAGAGGTTTGGTCTGGGGAAAAAACAGTTATTTTCCTCCCAGGATGTGCTGCTGGGCTGATTTACAGCCAGGTGAGGTCAAATACCAGATCGGATTTTAAGTGCCGATCCGGGTTTTGGCAGCATCTGGCTGTCCTTAAATAGGCAGCTGGGCTCAGAAGCGAGGTCTCTGAGTTGGGATCTGGGAGCCTTGTGTCTGGATGAAGGCTTGCTACCTGTTTGGTGTGAAAACAGGTTGGTGCAGCTATGCTCAAGGACTCTTTGAGGCAGAATTTCTGCATGGTGTGAATTACCACCAACACCACAAGGTGACTTTTTTAATGGTTATGACTGCTTGTTTTGTCATATGCCTAAAGTGTGAATAAAACACTGAATTGTTTGATCCAAAGAGCTTGTTGTTGCCTCTATACTGCGTCCGCTAATCCTGCCTACCAGAGGAAAACCCCACACTGTATGGAACAAAGGGCAAGTAAATGAAGAACAATCCAAGAGCAAGTGAGATGGTAGCTTCTATCAGCGAATGTATGAGATAATTTGCTGTTTATACCATGTTTTATAATATCTCCAGCACACTTTATAATATTGTGGATGTTCTGCTTCAAAACCATTACTAACCATAAAGTAATCCTATGGATAAAGCTGAAATTTCTGCTTTTGCCTGGAAGGAAAGCAGCGCCAAAGGTAAAATTACCTGCACCACACCACTCCAGAGATTCTTAAAGGGGGTTGTTCAGCTTTTATTGAGTGATGGTCTTTCCTCAAGATAGGCTATCACTAGCTGGTCGGCAGGACTATGAGACCCCACCCCAACGATCAGTTGTTGAGGTGTAGCTCCGTCACCGGAAGTTAGCGTTGGAACTACATACCTGTAGTAGAGGGGGCAGCTCATTACTACAGCTAGGGTCAGACTGGGGTTCCTTGGGCTCACCAGAGGAAATTATTCTTGAGGTCCAAACCCTATATCATCAATTATGTCTAGCAGTTTTTGATTCAAAGAAATAGACCCTAGTTACAAGTTATTGGCTCCAAATGAATTTTTCTCCTGGACCTTTGTGGCCGACTATAGTATCAGACCCTGGGTCCACCAGAGGATCCTCTGGAACTCTGGTGGGCCAGTCTAACGCTGACTACAGCACTGCTCCCGATAAAGTAAATAGCAGTGATGAGCTCTGAAAGTGCAGCTATTTGTCTGGCTCATAGAGGAATGCCCTGGAAGACCCAGCTTTCTGAGGTCCATATGTCTAATACCCCACAAAGGTAGGCAGTTCCATTGAAAAACACCAAAATCTTCAGTTACATTTCATCAGACAAGAACATGCATTTTAAAAGAAAAAAATAAATAAATAATTGGATTTCGTTTATAGGAGGACAGAACATCAATATCTAAGTCCCAGAAAACCCCTCTAAAATTAATGTAGGTTGGCTTCCATTCCACGGTACATAGGTGAGGTATACCTTTTTAAATCTTTAGTTTTATTAACATTGAAATACTTTGCACAGGCACCTTCCTCTGCATGCTGAGTGAAATGTGTTTAATCAAATACACGACACAGCAGATATTGCGAGAACAGGAGGAACCTGAGCTGGTGCCTAAAGTCTATTGCACGGGAACTTTAAGAAAGACAAAAAAAAACGGCAGGATACAATGAACGGCTCATTTTTAGACCCAGCTCTCTACTTTATACTAACAATCAAGACTCTATTACAGAAATGATCTCTTCTTCACGGCACATAATCAGAACGCAGCTTTCACCGGGTTTTTATACATTTCGAGCTCGAAACTGTACAATCAAACCCGATTAACAATGGTGCCTCCTACTGTTGGAGAAGAAATGAACTGCCTTTGACATGGTATTGTTTACTTATGATTCAGAGCTTTTGGTGCACGTAGGGAGGGTGGTCTAATAAATGTAAGAAAGGCCTTATACAAATCCAATTCCATTAACACTATTGTCTTCCACCACATATAACCTCTACTGTGCTCCTGCACTTCCAAGGGTTTTGTATAATGAGCACCTCCACAAACATGTCAATATCTTCAATGCGGCTGATTGTTCTTTAATGAGGCTAAGCGGGTACGACAGGTCGATCCGAGGTGTTAGATTGAACTGTAACCAGTCGCGCCATTTGCACATCGTAAAGGGAAGTCTGGAAGTGTTGGTATGATGCAAATGTTCTTTTGTTCCAGGGGAAAAGGTGTTGTTTTGTCTGTGATCTCTGCTCAGATGTTCAGTAGTGTGGATCGAGCATGCTCGGCCGAACACTAGTTCGGCTCGAGCATCTCCATGCTCGGCACATGGCGGTACTCGGCCGAGTACCGCATGTGCTCGAGTCTCCTAGTCTCCTCCCCGCACATTTTGCGTCTGCTACGCAGCCAAGAAACATGCAGGGAAGTACTGGCACGCACTGTAATGCCGTAGCCATGTTGGCTACTGGCATTACAGTGATTGGCTGGCCGGAACGAGTCATCGGGTGCTGTAAAGTACCCGATGACACGTGTTCGGCTCAGTCTTAGTCGGAGAGAGCTGAGCATAGGAAGGGAAAGACTGTAGGGAGTGTTATTGGAAGATTTTTATTAGAAAAACCTTTCAGAGACCCAAAAGTCCTTTTAAGGACTATTGTGTGTGACACCAGCAATATATATTTTTAGCGCATCCTGCGCTAAATAGCATCTAATAGGCTGCTGCGGACAGTTAAATTATCTGCGCCACATCTCCTGTGTAAAGTGTGCGCATCCCTAAAATATCAGGGATATCCAGTGTACTTTTTCCGTAGATGGTGTCCGCTGAGGACAGTTAGATTATCCGCGCCACATCTCCTGTGTAAAGTGTGCGCATCCCTAAAATATCAGTGACATCCAGTGTACTTTTTCCGTACACGGCGTCTGCTGAGGACAGTTAAATTATCTGCGCCATATCTCCTGTGTAAAGTGTGCGCATCACTAAAATATCAATGACATCCAGTGTACTTTTTCCGTACACGGTGTCCGCTGCGGACAGTTAAATTATCCGCGCCACATCTCCTGTGTAAAGTGTGCACATCCCTAAAATATCAGTGACATCCAGTGCACTTTTTCCGTAAACAATGTCCGCTGCGGACAGTTAGATTATCCGCGCCACATCTCCTGTATAAAGTGTGTGCATCCAAAAAATATCAGTGACATCCAGTGTACTTTTTTCCGTAGACGTTGTCCGCTGCCGGACAGTTAAATTATCCGTGCCACATCTCCTGTATAAAGTGTGCACATCCAAAAAATATCAGTGACATCCAGTGTACTATTTTAATAGACGGTGTCCGCTTCTGACAGTGACATTACCAGTGCCACATCTCCAGTGTAACGTGTGCGCCTAAAATTTTTATCTGTGACATACAGTGTACTTTTTACGTAGACGCTGCGGACAGTGACATTACCGGTGGTACCTCTCCTGTATAACGTTTCCTCATCCCAAATACCTGTGACATTCTCTGTAATTTTTTATTAGCCACTGATGGCAGTATTGACATTATCTGCGCGATATCTCCTGTGTGACGTTTCTACATCCCTAATACCTTTGTCAATTTTTTTGCGCATACACTTCCAAATCCTATGCTACTGTACATGTGACATACTTTCAAACATATATCACATTCAAAATGAAGAAGGCGAGCAGTAAGGGGTGGGGAAGTGGCCGTGATGCTAATGGTGCACGCAGAGGCCGTGGCCCTGGGCGCGTTGAAACTGTGCCTGCTGCCAGAGCACAAGAAAAACTGTCATCCACGATACCTAGCTTCATGTCCCAGTTTGCAGGGCGGCGCAGGACACCACTCTCGAAGTCAGACCAGTGCGACCAGGTGGTCGATTGGATTGCAGCAGATAGTGCTTCCAGTCGGTTAAGCACCACCCAGCTCCCCACTACATCATATGCAATATTAAATGATGCCATTAGAAAGCACAATTTGTCCTGAAAAAGAATTTGAATATTGTGGCTTTTAGGTATAATTATTGTACGGTTTGTGTATACTTACTGTTTAGAGGACCACTCCGGTCAAAAATGAAGTCAGCCATCACTTGGTATTAATGTGTTCATTGCTTTTACATCGCTCAGGCTTTTTGCCTACTTTTACTACATAGTTTCCACATTGCAGCATCGCTCCAGCGACGCCCCTGGGGCTCCATAATAGCGCCCCTCTGCTGTAGTTCACGCCCCTTGGCTTTACATTGACAGTGCTAGACGCTTTCCTGTGCCTGTGCCCCGTGTCCAGAACGGAGCATGCGAAGCTGTATAGTGCGCATGCGCTGTCACTTCCGGGTTCAGTGACGTAACGATCTGTGCGCACTGTGCATCTTCACAAGTCGAGAATGAAGCCAAAGACGTTGTACGTTCACGGGTGTGCAGGGGCGTCTTCTCAGCACTAGACCAGAGGGTCTAGTGCTGTCAACCGACAGACAGGGGGCATGAACTACAGAAGAGGGGCGTCATTAAGGAGTGCCAGGGGCGTCTCTGGAGCGGTGCTTGAACCGCATAAGCCCGCATCCTGGTTCTCAAATACATCATCTGCATATTTTTTAAAGTTCATTTTTCTCCACCACCGACAGCAGAAAGTCAGTGTCAACAACCCTACCAGGCCATATGCCTGGTAGGGTAGGGTTGATCCTGATGACAGAGCCTCTTTACTCCTTGGAGTGAGCAGCCAGCACGGTGCAGGAAGAGTCTGACGTATTTATAATATACAGGCTATCATGGTGCATAGAGAGAAACAATCAGCAGCAGAGGGGTTGGGGGAGGATGAGGGGAGCACACATATCACGAACACTAGCATTGGCCTCCTGCCCCAAAGATTAAGCACTGATTACCAAGACTGGCGTTCCAAGCTTCAGTCCTTGGATAAAGTCTTATTGTACGACCACACGGCAAGGTCATGTGGCATTCAGGACACGGCCGTGCTGCAATCAAGAACCACACAGTCAAATGGGCCACACTGGGCCCTAATTAAACCAAAACAACTGTCCTGTTTAAGCCGGCCTGCATTGTTAACGGCTGCGCGGTATTGCAGGGGCCACACGGTCAATAACAATGTAGACCAGCTTAAACAGCACCGTCTCATTAGATTAACTAGGGCCCGCTGCAGCATGGCAGTATCCTCAACTCCACATACCTTTAGAGTGTCTTCACACACAGTAGATATTGTTGCAGTTATTGGAAAATCAGTTCCATTCATCTAAATGGGGTTTACATAGATTTCTGCAAGCCGAATTCAGGTGAATGGAACTGATTTTCAGTTACAGAAATTTCTGCAACTAAATCTGCTGGCCCCCTTAAGAGTCTCAGACTTCAATAAAATTAGCGCATCTTCTGGTAGTTCGTAGTACAGGCATCCTCAAACTGCGGCCCTCCCGCTGTTGCAAAACTACAACTCCCAGCATGCCCGAACAGCCTACAGGTATCAGCCTACAGCAGGGCATTGTGGGAGTTGTAGTTGGAGGGCCGCAGTTTGAGGGTGCCTGTCGTAGTAGATCTGGCATAAATTATAGTAAATTTGTTGGGCCATTGCTGTCCCCGTCTGTTTCCGCTAAGCCCCTGCAATTGGTAGTGAAAAGTGTGAGAAATTGCCAAAAATTGATACATCACTGGCATAGGAAGAAACGACAGTGCTTTCCAGAGCGATGCAGCCTTTTCAAATATCTGATGGGTGGGGGTGCAGGGATGTGGTAACCCTAATCAGAGAGGGGAGCATAAAGTAGTTGACAGGTTCCTTTTTAAAGAAGCACTCCCACAAAAATCTTTATTCTATGGCCCATTAGAAAGGTCTATGATGTAAATTGTAATGAAGCCAATTGTCTTACTGGTCACTGTATTTCTGAGTTATAACCTCCCTTCTGATCCTCAGCTGCGTCATGTGACAAACACTCTGATTTCCAACTGACACAGGACAGGATGTCAGTTTCTTCTCTATTTATTCCTATGAGACTGACATTGAGGATCCCATAGGAATACATAAAAAAAAACTAACTTCCTGTCCACATGTAAGATCCTGTGTTATTTGGAGAGTCACATGACAGCTGAGGATCAGAAGGAAGGTTATAACTCACATAAACAGTCTCTGGTAAGAAAATGACATTCACTACAGGTTACATCATGTACCTTTCTAACAGGTCAGAGAATATACATTTTTGTGGGCGTGCTGCTTTTAGAAGCTATATGAGATTAGAAAAACATGGCTGCTTTTTACCCAAAACAGCACCAATGCTCATAGGATATGTCTGGTATGGCCCGATTCATGGTCTTTTACTTTTAAATACTACTGTAATTGAAGCAAGTCTGTTCCACAGAGGTGAGTTACTCTCCTCCTTAATGATATTCTATTAGTGTGACTGTGTTTTTAGCTTATCTGTCCCCTGGTCTGTGCTGCTCGTGTTGTTTGTACGTCTGGAATCCTAACAAATCTACATCCATATAAAAAGGCACATAAAAAAAAGATGTATACCGCAATAGCTTGGGCACATGTGTGCGGAGGAGGCGCATTTGACTGCTGTCAAGCATCACTTTCTCAAACAGAAGGTGACATAGACTTGTCATAAGGGATGTCAGCTCTCTGTTGAAACTGAAAACCTGGAAAACTGAATAAAATCAGTTCTTTAACAGCCCCTTTTAACAGTGTACCGCACTATAACTGCACCACCTGGCCGTGAAAGACAGACATACACAGACTGACCAGGGTAGAATACAAAAAACACTGACAAACATACACAAGACTAGCATTTATAGCTGTTAACCGAGTGGGATGGTCATCTGAAGGCTCCATGTGTACAGCATTTGCTCCTCAAATAAACCTTAAAGAGTTTTCACTTGTAGCTAACACCATCCCTAATATCAGTGTCAGAGCCACCATATGGCTGATTGATCATGGGGTACATACTCCAGACAGCTTCTTTGGGTTGTTTTGCCTTCAGGTGACTCTCTTTTTCCTACATTTTAGCCTTAATAGCAATGGGACAAAGCAAATGTAGAAGGAAAGCCTGCAGGTTGGAAAGCTGTTCACATTACCTACCGCCCTCTCTTCAGGAATGAGACTCCCATACCTTCCACTAGGTCCTGTTTCCCAGGACCAGTTCACCACTAATGACTCCCAGTTTTTCTTATATTTTCCCAACCCAAGATATGCTGCTGTCTAGGTGGGTCTTAATGAGATGAGGCTTTCTAAAGTAGGTCTTATGGAAGACCATTGCTGGTCTTTCGGTGTCCAGTTTAAAATACTCCTCCCTTTTTCAGCCACTTTAATGAGATTCTCTGGTCTAAGAATAAAACTAGAAAAACCTCTGAATCAACCAGCAATAAGGAACAGGTGAGCACTTGCCTGATCCCTCGCTGCCACTTTGGTTCCCCCAGCTAGACTTTATTTACCCGACTGGGTTGGTGATGTCACGTCAACAACACGTGACTGCTTAAGCCGATCACTTACCTTAGTGGTGCACCTGAAGAGATCACTGATAGGCTGCAGCGGTTATGAGTTGATGACATGATGTCACCGCTGCAGCCAGGAAAATAGAGCCCTTGTGGGAGAACAGGAGCGGCAGCGAGTTCTTTATTGCAGGTTGATCTGCCCATGAATTGTAATATGAGCAATTCTATAATATGATTATTATTATATTAATTGCTCCTCCTGACACTGAATGAAATCTCAGACCCTGTATTGTTAATTACTAGCTTCTGCACTAGCATGCTAGATACTGCAGTTTACCATAGTCTATAGCCACCTGATGCTTAGCAGGTTATCAACTAATCTGTGGGACTATAAAATCTGAAATGCTGAACTACTGTGTGGCACCTGAAATTCATTTTGATGCCCTACTCTACTTTCTAATCCCCAAACAAGCTATATAAAGGGATTTTATTATTATTTTTAATAATTATTATTGAATTGGAGGCTGTAGGCTCCAGTCATTTCAGTATAAGGCAGACCACAAGGAATTAAAAGCTATTGGTAGTGTAGATGGGACATACAAGCTCATATCTTGTGATCACAGCAGCATCAGCACTGATTCTATCAGTTAACATATCTCGCTAGCAGCGGCATGTGTCATGTGTGCTTGTGGAAGCTGTGCCCATGACTGGATTGCCTTTCCATTGTATCTGTAACATGGCAGACAATGCAAGTGCTTGTGGTTGATGAGAAAGGAGAGCTCTGCTGAGCTTAGAAAGGAAAGGCTCCACAAAGGTCCGGTTCATAAGGCTCTAAATGCACTGTAAAGTTTATATTTTTCACTGGAGGTGTGCTTTATTTATTCATTAATATAAATAGTCACATTTTAATTATCTTTTTTCAGAAGATAATTTTCAGGCAGCTTTGTTTATAGGACCTCGTACTCTCATGCCGCCTACACTACAGAAAAACACTGAATGAATGTTAATGAACAAAACAGGTATGTGTCCATTTTCATTGTATCAAATTCAAAGGCTGAAATGCCTAACAGCCTGATTAGACAAGACATCGTCCATCGGACTGATGGCCTATTAGGGCCCATGCATGCTGTAATTTGCAGCCAGTTTGCTATAAAATGACCTAATTACACACAAACTCATAGAGTGTAACATAGAATGTCGATGTCTCAAGTATCTACTGATGTCAGGACAATAAAAAATGACAGGCTGTTATTGTGGGAGATAAAAACAATTAAACTACCCAAGTCAATTATAAAACATATATATGAGAAGACTGGGCGGAAGGAAACTTGTATCAATGAACTAGAAAAAGTACATGAGTATGAAATGATGGTCTGTTTGTGTATTTATAGAATTTTGTCCAAGGGTGCCCAGGACGCCAATTCATGCCCTTGTTTTTTTTATTTTTTTATTTTTTATTTTTACTAAATCACTAGTAGCCTTGAAAACCTAGGAAATAACACACTATTTATTTTATTTTTAACTATTCCCCATAACAGTAACCTCCACAGCGCCCTTCTCCCCTAATAGTGACCTCCACAGCACCCTTCTCCCCTAATAGTGACCTCCACAGCACCCTGCCCCCTTAACAGTGACCTCCACAGCGCCCTTCTCCCCTAATAGTGACCTCCACAGCACCCTGCCCCCTTAACAGTGACCTCCACAGCACCCTGCCCCCTTAACAGTGACCTCCACAGCGCCCTTCTCCCCTAACAGTGACCTCCACAGCGCCCTTCTCCCCTAACAGTGACCTCCACAGCGCCCTTCTCCCCTAATAGTGACCTCCACAGCACCCTGCCCCCTTAACAGTGACCTCCACAGCGCCCTTCTCCCCTAATAGTGACCTCCACAGCACCCTTCTCCCCTAATAGTGACCTCCACAGCACCCTGCCCCCTTAACAGTGACCTCCACAGCGCCCTTCTCCCCTAATAGTGACCTCCACAGCACCCTGCCCCCTTAACAGTGACCTCCACAGCGCCCTTCTCCCCTAATAGTGACCTCCACAGCACCCTGCCCCCTTAACAGTGACCTCCACAGCGCCCTTCTCCCCTAATAGTGACCTCCACAGCACCCTGCCCCCTTAACATTAACCTCCACAGCGCCCCCTTCTTCCCTAATAGTGACCTCCACAGCACCCTGCCCACTTAACAGTGACCTCCACAGCGCCCTTCTCCCCTAATAGTGACCTCCACAGCACCCTGCCCACTTAACAGTGACCTCCACAGCGCCCTTCTCCCCTAATAGTGACCTCCACAGCACCCTGCCCCCTTAACAGTGACCTCCACAGCGCCCTTCTCCCCTAATAGTGACCTCCACAGCACCCTGCCCCCTTAACATTGACCTCCACAGTGCCCTTCTCCCCTAATAGTGACCTCCACAGCACCCTGCCCCCTTAACAGTGACCTCCACAGCCTCCGCGATTATAATGACCTTCACAGCACCCTGCCCCTTTAGCATGTTTTGGAAATATCTCAAGAACGGTACGTCCTACAGAGCTGAGAACCGATGAAAATACGGTATGTGCCGAATTTGGTGTCCAACGGTAAAGGTGTTTGGATGCCTATCGAGGACAGACGGACAGACATTGATTTTTATAATATAGATTGCTTGGATTGCTGTGTGATTCTACACTGTACTTGTTATTGCATTTGGGCTAAAAATCATTCTTTTCAATTGGTCCTTATTAAATATTTTCAACAGTTTTTACTCTACAGCATTCACATTCAGTGCATCTGCAAATCATTGCTTTCCCCTTCTCGGTGAATCCATTAGCAAGCTCTGAAGGCTTGATCTGTAGTGAAAACTGTAGAGTGAAAACTGTTGACAATTTTTAATACAGGCTAATTGAAAAAAAATTCAATTTAGCCCAAAATTATTAGAATGCCATGATTAAAAATTACTCCCAAAGTGTTCCATAATTTTAAATCTTGAGCCCTGATCCTTTAAAGGGAATCTGTCACCTGGTTTGAGCGTATTAAAGTGTTACTACTGCCATATACAATAAAATACCGTATTTCTTGCTGTAGTCTTCATTCTTTGTTTCATAGTTTCATTGAGTGCCCAAGGTGCCCAGAGGGGCGTTATTATCCTTCTCTGGAGCCCAGGGACTCCCCCGTACAGTGCCCAGCCCGCCTTCCTTTAGAGCCCAAGCACGCCTCTTCCAGCATATGTAACTGCCCACACCCGAACTCTTTGCCGCTGCCCCCCTCCGCTCGGTGAAATCTCACGCAGGCGCAGTACCGCGGACTGCCTGCGCGATGTAGAAGCTCCTGAGGGCAATAGCTTTCAATTTGTCATTGGGCTCGGCGCATGCCCAGTGACACATTTGAAGCTGTTGCCCTCAGGAGCTTCTACATCGCGCGGGCAGTCCATGGTACTATTTCAAATAGCGGAGGGGGGCAGTGGCAAAGAGTTCGGGTGTGGGCAGTTACTTATGCTGGAAGAGGCAGGCTTGGGCTCTAAAGGAAGGCGGGCTGGGCACTGTACGGGGGAGTCCCTGGGCTCCAGAGAAGGATAATAACGCCCCTCTGGGCACCTTGGGCACTCATTTGCATAACATAAAAAGTGGAAACCATGAAACACAAAATAAAGACTACAGCAAGAAATACGGTATTTTATTGTACATGGCAGTAGTAACACCTTAATATGCTCAAACCAGGTGACAGATTCCCTTTAGGCGAACGCCTATTCTTAGATCCATATCTATTAAATATGCAAACAGATCAACCTAAAGGAGAAGAAAGATGACTGCAATGAGGCATAATAGGGGGAGTTTATTATAGACCAGAGCTTCATGCCGGTCTGTGATATCCTTGTGCGGTGTCAGGGGCTGAGCCTAATTTAGTAGCACGCCTTGCCATAAAATAGGCGCAGTCTGGCATTCCGCTACCTATCTGAGACCTACGCCAGCTAGGGATGGCATAGATTTCAGTCTTCTTTTTTACGCCTACTGGAGTAAAAGAAATAAAATATGCTGGGGCTGCTGGTCCCGTCTCCTCACCACCACTCCTCTCCATCCTCATCAGCAAAGAAAAGCCACATGCAACAAAATCAGCCGCAAGTCGCGATTCAAAAGACGCAAACGCAGTGTTAACGACTTTTTTACGGCTATAAAACTAGTGTGGAGGGAATGAAAAATCCCTCCCCCCCTTCTTCTTCATAGTATTGGTCCAGTGTCTGTCAGCTCTTTTCATGAGTGAGGGGTCGAGTAGTGGAGCGTCAATATTTTGCTAACACAATATTGGCGTTGATGGAACCAAAAATTGATTTTAGTAACAACACCTGAGATCATTTAATTACACCTTATTGATTACTATTGCCGGTAATTCTATTATCCCTTTCATTGCTACCTCCAATATGCCAGTGCTTTATAGTAGGGTTAAATACAACGTGCCCTGGGATTTATTTACCAGAAACGTTAACTATAATACATAAGCTATTTTATCATTCTATACTTTAACGAAAGCCATAACTATATTGAAATTCCATCTGCAACCCATCAGCGGAAACAATTTTCTTGTGTAGTCGATAGTCCCCGAGCTCTATGAAGCTATGATTTATCGTGGTAAAGGTGATATTAATACTTGTGACGCCAGATTATCCATGAAAATTACACTTCTGAAATAAACGTGTCCAACAAACGTGTCCTAGCAGCAGATGAAGAATTCTGGGTTCTTCTGCACCCACCACTGCGGCTGAAAACCCTCTGACCCTCAAGTATTTAGGGGGGTTGTTTCACTTCAGAAAATGGCATTTATCATGTAGACAGAGTTAAAGGGAACCTGTCACCGGGATTTTGTGTATAGAAAACTAAATCCAGCCAGCAAAGGGGGCAATGTGGACAATCACAATACATTAGTAAGTGCCTTGTATTAAAGGGCACCTGTCACCGGGATTTTGTGTATAGAGCCGAGGACATGGGTTGTGCTAGATGGCCGCTAGCACATCCGCAATACCCAGTCCCCATAGCTCTGTGTGCTTTTATTGTATAAAAAAAACCTGATTTGATACATATGCAAATTAACCTGAGATGAGTCCTGTCCCCGACTCATCTCACGTTAATTTGCATATGTATAAAATTGTTTTTTTGACACAATAAAAGCACACAGAGCTATGGGGACTGGGTATTGTGGATGTGCTAGCGGCCATCTAGAAACCCATGTCCTCAGCTCTATACACAAAATCCCGGTGACAGGTCCCCTTTAATACAACTTACTAATGTATTGTGATTGTCCACATTGCCCCCTTTGCTGGCTGGATTCAGTTTTCTATTGCATTATACACTGCTCAGATCCAGGGGTTACGACCACCTGCAATCAAGCAGCAGTGGTCGTGCTTGTATAGTATAGGAAAAAAGTGGCGGACCGTGGGAGCATGCATAGATACGCACGTGCAGCAGCTCCCGTCCCGACCACCTCGTACCTGCGCTGCAGCAGTGGTCATAACCCCTGGAAACGAGCAGTGTATAATGGGATGGAAAAATGAATCAAGCCAGCAATGGAGGCAATATGGACAATCATAATACATAAGTAAGCGCATTGTTTTAAAGGGCATCTGTCAGCAGTTTTGTCCCTATGATACTGGCTGACCTGCTGCATGAGCGCTTGGCAGCTGAAGGCATCATATTCATATGTGTCCGCATTGCTGAGAAATTTAGAAATAAGTGCGAAGCCGAAAATTGTACAAGTAAACCGAGGATATCCAGACCACCGGCTGTGAACAACTGTCGAAGATTGACCTGAAGTCTAAGCCAACATGAAAAATGAATGAACCTGTCACATAATATTGTTTCTTTCTTTCTGTAATCACCATACATGCTGCAACCAAAACCCGGCAGAGGAGTTAGAACAGCTGTTCCCGTAAGTCAAAGTGGATCTCATTAGTAAGGGGTGCCCATGTGTCCGGTGGGACGGGAATGGAGAGCTAGATGGCCTTCAGACTTGGTTACCCAAGGAATGACGTCATACATCATAGTACGGTTCAAAAGACACATATGTCCATCAAGTTCAGCTACGAAAGGGAGAGGACATGGGTGAAAGGAACGGGGGTAGGATGTAGAACTGCTGCTTTTTACCCCATCTGATATACACATTGGCAAGAATACTACGAGACACAAGCCAATTTATTCTACAAGGGACAAGCATGGGCATAATTACCAGGGTGGCCGGCTACGGGGAACAACACCTAAGGGGGCCCATCTCCAATCAGACATAAAGTGCAATTACAGAGAATGTGCTGTGACATCACTGCATTATCCTAGTGCTGTGACATTATGTGTTTGTGATGTCTGCATGGTGACATCATCACGTTTTCTGTCCTGTGCTGTGATGTGACAGTGTACATGGTAACTGTTTTTGTGTGCAATATACCTGTACATTGATATGATATGGTCAAGGTATCATGGTGTGCATTAGGGCTGTACTGTGACATCACTGTTTGAATAATTCCCACGCTGTAAAGTCACTGTGTGGATTGTACTGTGACGATGCTGTGTGCATTGTACCACTATTATGACATCACTGTGAGCATTATTCCTGTGCATATTACCTCACTATTGTGACATCAGTATCCCGTCATTGTGACATCGCTATGCGTATTATTCCTGTGCACATGGCTTCAATATGGTGACATTGCTGTGGGCATTATCCCACCATTGTGGCATTGTTGTGCACATTATTCCTGTGCTATAACTTTACTGTGCCCATTCACTCACTTTGTGCGTTATTCCATTATTGTGACATCAGTGTGAGCATTATGCCTGTGTTGTATCTTCATCGTGCACATTATCTTACTTTTATGGCATCACTGTGTGCATTATTCCACTATTGTGACACCACTGTGGGTATTACCACACTATTGTGACATCACTGTATGAATTATTCCACTATTGTGACATCACTGTATGTATTATTTCACTATTGTGACATCACTGTGGTATTATCACACTATTGTGACATAACATAACTGTGGTATTATTCCACTATTGTGACATCACTGTGTGCATTATTCCACTATTGTGACACCACTGTGTGCATTATTCCACTATTGTGACACCACTGTGGGTAGTAACATTATCTGGAAGGATGAAGCCCAGATTTTGTCTTCTGCATCTACTCGGTATTCTGGGAGGATAGACAAGAGAGGTGAAGAAGGTACTCCATAATATGCACTGAAGAGTAAGCATTTAGTCATGCAACATCTCCTTTATGATGATTAGTATGCAGAGCGTGGACGAGGAGCCTATCTTTCGGAAGCACAGGTTATAAAACTATCGCTTCAGAGTGCACGTCTTCAATCTACGAAGAGCGTAATAAGGACTAAATTACAAGATGTGATAGGATAAAAGTACAATTATGGTCTGTTTAATATGGGTGTTTTCATGTTTGATAGATATTAGGTAGAGGGAGTCCTTTTCTTTAATAATGCCTACGGCTATAGGAAGCTTAACTCATTTTCTGTACCAGTGATAGAAAACGGACTCGGTTTCCTAATATATATAATTATTACTAATTTTTATAGTGACGTTGTATCTAAAGAGACTGCGGTGGTCCAGTGAATGCTGCAGCCTCTTCCTAGTCCAGTGACATCACGTTCCTTGGTCACATGAACTATAAGCGACTTAGTTTCATTCAGGTGAATGGGCCTGAGCTGCAATACCTAGCACAGCCACTATACAATGTACGGCGCTGCACTTGGCAGGCTGTGAGGAGGCTGTAGCCCTCACTGGAACACCGTGGCCTCTTCAAAAAGCTGATCGGCGGTGGTGTCGGGAGTTCGACCACCATCGATTGCTGCTTATCTCTTTCTCCAGAAGCAATCTGTTGCACATTGCATTTGCAGGAAGTTCCTTCTGACATGTAGTCCTCTCTTTTTTTCAAGAGGTTCTTCAGCAGCTGCAGTGTGTATAATACAGCTCTGTGTCTGTGTCACGAGGGTGTCAAGAGCCACGCCTGACTCCGTTATACCCGGGGTCAGGAAGTCGCAGCGGGTGGCTGCGCGCTCTATGTCTAAAGACAGTGCTGTTTCTTAATGGTAGCTTTCTGGGTTTGCCTTGCAATCCTTTTTGGCTCACTCAGGGATCCGTAGCTTCTTCTCCTCAGCTGTTTCTTGTCCAGCAATCCCAACCTCCTTATATTCCCATCTCCCACTTCTCTGGTTGCCAGATATAGAGCTTCCTGCCTGGACTTCTATACTGACCCACTGGAGCTGTGTAGCTGTGTTTCCTGGTTGTTGTTCCAGAGTGTTACCCTCCGGATCCCTGTTGGGCCTTGATGGTCTGCTGTTGTCGCCCACCTGGGATTATATGTTTGTCTGTATTGTCTGTCCTCTCCTTGGTGTTTTCCTCTTAGTGACAGTGGTGAGGACTAGTGATCCCACCGCCCCGTTCACTACATAGGGCTCATCTTAGGGAAATCCAGGGTTTAGGCACGTGATCGGCGTACGGGTGAGGAACCCGTCTAGGGATGTCAGGGCAGGCAGGTGCCAGCCGCAAGGTGAGTCAGGGGTCACCACCTTTCCCTCTCCCTTGGACAGGGCCTTCCCATTTCCCTCCCTTTGCGTGATGCCGGTCATTACAGTCTGTTTTGAAGGAGTCTGCGTTGCTGTAACCTGAGCAGACTTTATCAAATGTGATATGTCGTACAATGTTTTATGAATTTAAAGGGATTATCCAAGACCTATAATGTCCCCCCATATGCCTGGGCCTCTCACAGAGGTTCTACTTACCTCGCTCCCGTCACCTGTGTTGCTTCTTATGCCGATACGGCCGCCGCTGCATCTTCCCGTCGCGGGGCAGCCAATAGCAGCCCGCAAACGCGAACGAGCCTCCCTAGCGTCACCCACGATGCTAGGGAAGGTCGCACCCATCGCGGCCTGCTATTGGCAAACCCCCTCCCCCCATGCCAGATGATGGAGGAGACCACGAAGAGATGCAGCGGCGCCCGTGCCAGCTTCAGAAGCGACGCTGGGGAACGAGGTAAGTACTATCTGTGTGAGGGGCCCTGGCATATGGGGGGCATTATAGGCCTTGGATAACCCCTTTAAGTCTAACACTCCTGTCTTGAGCTGTTACTGACTTTATTTTTACTGGAGTAAAATTGTGATAAATATAGTAACTTTTTAAAAAGTCGCACTTGATAAATGTACCATAAATGAACTCCACAGGCTCGCGTCCATTTTCCCACCCCCTCTCCAAAACTAGAGTGGTATAAAAATGCAAAATGTTGCAAAATTTCTGCACAAATAAAGCCCAAAAAGTTGGAAAGCCCAATTATTTTTTGTGACTTACTGAAGGCAAAATTTAGGAGGGTCGGCCTTGATAAATTCCCCCTAATGACTCTATGGGGGAATGTATTAAAGGGACGGTGCCACCATTAAATGTTAATTTAATATAATTCAGCATGAAAAACTAGTTAATTTTGTCCTTTACTTTCTGTTACAAAAATGTTCCAGTTGTGAGATATTCTCCTCACTTCATTATAGTGGCCCCCCCTGGTGTTTAATATGTATAGTAATGTCCATGTCCACCTGATGAGGTGGCCACACATGCTCAGTTCCATCCTTAAACCGCCAACTAGCCAGATCACCTGTTAGAAGCTGTGACAGTTGCAGGGAGAGAGCTGCAGCAGAAAAGACCTGAACAAGGCCTGAGAAAGGACACAACCCCTCACCTACCAGCCTGAAGAGAATCTAGCAGAGCAATGACTGGGGGAGCTCTGGATCCGTGTTGCGGATCCTGGTGACCCACCTACACCCCACCCATTTTTTTTGTAAGAGTGGTGAGCTTGAAAAGTGCAAAGCGTTGCAAATTTTGGCAATATTTGCTGCTGTAATATAGTCTTTGATAAATGTTAAAAGCTCTTCCAGTTATTACTATTTGACACCAGAGAAGAGACATGATATAAAGCAACTGGAAAGGTTTTCTATACACCACAATGGCCGCAGCCGCTTCACCGTAATACATCTGTGCTGCCTGGAGAGTCTCCTGTGTGCACTTTATTGTACAAAATATAAAAGGATTTATTGTAAGACAGTTTGGATGTCCTTTGTATTATTGTAGTATGCTGAGTTTAGGAAATCACGCTTCTATTTTTATATCTATATATCCTACAAATACCCTACAAATCCCCCGACGTCATAAGGATAGCGGAAACATCAAATTACAATCTGTGGCTGGGTTCACATGTTTAGGTAGGGGTATGTGTCAATGTGTATTAGTAGAATGATATTTCTTAAAGAGGCCGTACTAGGAAAAGTTTGTAGAATTGTGGTGCCTTAAGTTTGTATGTAGGGGACCCCAGAAATACTGAAGCGAGAAAACAATGCCATGTCCTACTGATCATATAATAGTGTACAACACTGTATCAGTGTCATTGTATGCCAGCAACTTCACCATAGTAGTAACTACTAGAGATGTATACTTACTTGGTAAATTCGGGGCATTCAAGTCCTGCCAGGGAAGGCCCCAACCCACCCAGGAACAGCCACTTACGGGTGGGGTTATCATTAGCCTTGCCCATTTTCAGCTCGGGACAGCCCGAATTTGCCAGGATTGTCTCTGAAAATCGGGCAATTTCTGAACAGTTGCTAACTATGGAGATGTGAAAAGAGGTCCTACATGAATCAAATTTGCTAGCAAATCCAAAGCCTTTGGGATTTGTCCTGTAAGATTCGCTCAAAATAGCATCCGCTATATTATATATCAGAGCACTGGAAAGATGAGAAAATAAAGGAGGAGGATTACATGACCCTGTCCGGGGGCTTGCCCATAATGACTTGTAGTCAGCATCAGCCAATGATGAGAGACTATGGCTATGATGTCAGTGGACATGTCATAGTCACTCTATGAGATCCAATTTGGGATCTGCCATGTTTTTTCTGGGCTTATACATTGGAGGGATAGCACATCTGTTGAAAAGAAGAGCTCTTAAAACACAGATTGCAGATAGTTTAGTTTCAGAGAGGTTCTTTCACAGTGAGAAGACAATAGCTAGTTAGATTTATAATTATTTCACAGAGACTGTAATGGCTCAGCGTCCAATCCCAGAGCTTGGCGGGGAGATTTAAGACTGCATCTTACTGATTGACATTGCCTATTATTTTGTTTGTTGTATCCTGGCTGTGTTTTGTGCCATTCACTTCTACTGCATTTGAACTCCCGGTATCTGACTGTGACTCTTTCTACTAATTCACTTGGTAGTCTGAATTTGGCTTGTTTTTGGAATAACCCTCTGTCTGCTGTTTTGGCACTTTACCGTATCTCCTGGTTTTGACTCAATTGACTACTCTTTGAACTTCCTGTCATTCTGGTAGTTCTAGCAAGCTTGCATCAGTTTTCTGCTTCCTGACTCCACAGATATAATCTAGGTCCCTAGCAGCCAAGTCCATCTGGTATCACTATGGGCTCTGGTGAAGAACTTAGGAGTAGCCTTAGCTTCCTACCAACCAGAGTTGTTAAGGAAGACTGGTAGCAGTTTCTGAGCTGCTGGCTGTGGTTCTGGATAGTGACCATAGTATTTCCATACAGTGCTTGACATCTGTATCGCACATTTCCCAAATGCAACATCCTTGCATTTCAGTGGGACTATGCATAGTGCCATACCGGTGGCAAAACACATATATAGGCGCCATTAAATAAGAAAATTGCAGTTCCATTGCATGCTGTCTTTTGTACTGAAGCAATGAATTCGGCACTACTAGAGAAAAACCTGATCCGTGAAATGAAACCTTCCTCAGAACCTTGCTCATATATCTGTGGACTAACACTAAGTGCAGTAATTTATTTGCATTCTGTCTTGCCAAACAGAACAGTTCCCCACTAAATATCTAAGCCTGTAGGAACAGCTTTAAAGGGGTTGTCCCACGAAAATGTTTACAGTTTTCAAACCAGCACCTGGATCTGAATACTTTAGAAATTGCATGTAATTAAACATTTTGTATGACCTATGAGTTATTCAATAAAATGTATCTGTATAGCGCCACCTGCTGTTAGTTTTTTTCTTATTTCTTTGTTCCATCCTTCAGCTGCCTCCTGAGCTGTGATAGTGATAGAGCTCCAGCAGAATGAACACGCCCCCTGAGCTGTCATAGAGTGAGAGCTGCAGCAGAATGGACACGCCGCCTGAGCGGTCATAGAGAGAGAGCTTCAGCAGAATGGACACGCACCCTGAGCTGTGATAGCGATAGAGCTCCAGCAGAATGAACACGCCCCCTGAGCTGTCATAGAGAGAGAGCTGCAGCAGAATGGACACGCCCCCTGAGCTGTCATAGAGAGAGAGCTGCAGCAGAATGGACACGCCCCCTGAGCTGCAGCAGAAAAGACACTCCCCTTGAGCTGTCAGCTTGATATAAATCTAGCAGAGCCACTGGAGCAATGAATGGAGAGATCTCTGGATGCATGTGAGGTACAGGGCTGGTTCTAGCTTTGTTAGAAAGTGAAAGAGTCTCAGACCCATGAGCAACTTTCAGTACTGTGTAAAGCTACTTTCACACTAGCGTTTTAGTTTTCCGGTATTGAGATCCATCACAGGGGCTCAATACCGGAAAAAAAATGCTTCCGTTTTGTCCCCATTCATTGTCAATGGGGACAAAACGTAACTGAACAGAACGGAATCCTCCAAGATGCATTCCATTCCGTTTGGTTGCTTTCCCATACCAGAGAGCAAACCGCAACATATTGTAGTTTGCTTTCCGTCCTGGGATGCGGAGCAAGACTGATCCGGCATGACCCCCAATGCAAGACAATGGGGACGGATCTGTTTTCTCTGCCACAATCTGCCACAATAGAAAACGGATCCATCCTCCATTGACTTTCATGACAGATCCGTCTTGGCTATGTTAAAGATATTACAACCACATCCGTTCATAACGGATGCAGATGGTTGTATTATCAGTAAAGGAAACGTTTTTTGCTGAACCCTGCCAGATCCAGTAAAAACGCTAGTGTGAAAGTAGCCTAATCTGTAAATCACTAAGGGACAGGTAGTACTGGGCTCCTTATTTTCCTTGATTGACAAATGATGACCTTTAACATACATCAAAATGGAGATGGAGAGATTTGGGAATCATAATGTATCCAGAAGAACTGTATAACAGGAAGACAAATTGAAAAACACAATAAAATGTAACAATAAAGCTCACTCTATTAGTCTGAGCCGCACAAATCAAACAACGGTGGTCTTGTCCCCCATAACAAGCACCACAGGAGCAAATTAACAACTGGGCTTCTGAAGTTGTACTGGCAACTAATGAAGTGATTAGTGTGGGAAACGTGTGATGATTGAAGGGAGCAATTTACAAGATGATATTTTTTATGTTATTATGTTTATTAGACAATTCATTGAGCACAAAAAGAAAATGCACTTTTGCAGATACAAAGGGCCAATACAGCAGATTTCTTTCACACAGAGTTCCTTTCTTAGTTCTGAAAAATCTCTGACTGAAGCCATGCCTAGTACATGTCACAGAGTCCAAGGTATACCATCCCTGAAACTTCTCCATGTACATACATGCCTCAAGGTGCCATTCAGGCAAAAAAGACCAACATAGTATTGTTAGGTGTCTGACTAATATTGGTGTCATATTTTCCTCCACCATCTGGCTATACAGTAGAAGAAGAGTATGTATGACCTATTTTGGGAGCTTTATTTTCAAGACTAGCTTTGGAAAACTTATAAGTAAGTTCACCCTTTCAGCCATTTCATAATTAGAAGTAAATCACCTTCTTGGATGGGCTGTGTAAAAACAGAATATTAATCAGCTCTGGCATACCCACTTCTCCAACCCCACCGCTCTCCTGCCCTACAGGTCGGAGCCCTTCTTCTGCCATCTGTTTTTCCTCCTTTTCCACATCATCTAATATCGATGAGAATATGTCATCAGGAACATCCAGCTCCTCCTCTCTCTGCATCTTGCTGACTTTTCTAGGACATGGAGACTTTAAAGGATGATTTGGAAGAAGTAAAGCCAACACAAGATGAGGATGGTCATCATTAAAGGGAACCTGTTACCAGGATTTTGTGCATAGAGCTGGGGACATGGGCTGCTAGATAGCCACTAGCACATCTGCAATACCCAGTCCCCATAGCTCTCTGTGCTTTTATTGTGTTAAAAAAACGTTTTGATCCATATGCAAATGAACCTGATATGTGTCCTGTGTCCGGAGATGAGTCCAGTGAAAGGAGCCCAGCACCGCCCCGCGTCCTCCGAATCTCCTCCTTGCTGGCTGACGTCACAGAGCTGGAGCGCCGAAATCTCGCCATGCTCGAGCTAGCGCATGCGCAGTGTCGACATCATGTTCATTCCCTGTGCTGGCATCAGCACAGGGAACGAACTACGCATGCGCTAGCACGCGCATCGCGAGATTTCGGCACTCCAGCTCTGTGACGTCAGCCAGCAAGGAGGAGATTCGGAGGACGCGGGGCGGTGCTGGGCTCCTTTCCGCTTTGCAGATGTGCTAGCGGCCATCTAGCAGCCCATGTCCCCAGCTCTATGCACAAAATCCTGGTGACAGGTTCCCTTTAAGACCTGGCCCCTCTAAGGGGTGCAGACTGGATGAAATTGGATGGCACGCTGGCGGAATAATAAAAGCTTCCATCTTATTGGTATTGAATTACATTTACGGTTGATGTAGGAATAAGTAAATGTAGGAATAGGCAGTAATAGTCTCCCTGCACTCCCCTCACACTCTCCCTGCACTCCCCTCACACTCTCCCTGCACTCTCCCTGCACTCCCCTCACACTCTCCCTGCACTCTCCCTGCACTCTCCCTGCACTCTCCCTGCACTCCCCTCACACTCTCCCTGCACTCCCCTCACACTCTCCCTGCACTCCCCTCACACTCTCCCTGCACTCCCCTCACATTCTCCCTGCACTCCCCTCACACTCTCCCTGCACTCTCCCTGCACTCCCCTCACACTCTCCCTGCACTCTCCCTGCACTCCCCTCACACTCTCCCTGCACTCTCCCTGCACTCTCCTCACACTCTCCCTGTACTGTCCCTGCAATCTCCCCTTCCAATATTCTTCCATTAATCATTTTCAGCAACACTGTCCCCAGCGCATGAGCGTTTGCCACGTCTCTCCCTATGCTCAGCTCACAGCACAATGGCGGAGACCGCGTGGGGTGAGGGTTTTATAGGGCTGTGAAATCACAGGGGATCGCTATTTTTAAGATTGGCTGGCTGCACGGCATTGTGGTTGATCTTGCGTTCCCGGGCTTCTTCCTCTTACTGTGTAGGCCGCCATTTCAGGAAAACCTGATTCATTACCATGAAGCGCGAGGAAATTTGGCTTTGTTGCGAATAAAAGTTTTCCTAAACTTCGTAGCGAATTCCACTTAGAATGCTTCACTTCGCTCAACACTAGTTATATTCTGCGTTAAGCGTCTCCCAGTGAGTGACTATTGCTGTGCATCATGGATCAACTAGAAAGATCAAAGCTCACTACTTTCTCTGATCCCCTATATAAAGCAATTTTATGCGCACTTAGTGTGCGGCGGCTTGGCAGATGGAGCTTACAATTGAATATGCACAGAACACATCAGGTCAAATTATGGCTGAAGCTATTTTTTTTTAGAGCATTGCCTGCATCAATATGCAAATATCATTCCCACCCACATGTTGCCTCCTTTAGTCATGAACCCGAGGATGATTTATATGGCTTACATCCCATCTTATTCATTGCATTCCACTGCATTCAATGCTAAATTCAGCAATTCTCGGATAGTATTTTTCTGTCGATTTCCACTATAAATGTTCATGAAATGAATGTCTGAGCCATGAACAATGTAGAAATGGATAATGTCGCAGATAAAGACATGGTAATGGGGTCCAAGCCCTTCATATACAGCACAGGAAGCGTTTTTTTGGAAGGGTCTGATCTAATGGTGGTCTGCTATGTGTGTATGTGTCGGGGCTTATATAAAATCACATATACCTATCCTCCCAATGTAAAGCTGCGTTTAATAAGAACGGAGGAGGAAATCACAGATTGACGTGATCTGGGTTGTCACCATGTCCTCGGTAAGTGTCCCCAGGGTGCGGGCATCACTCAGAATGGCTAATCATACTGACGACCCTGTAACTGTGTCACGAGGAGAGGGACAGATAAACGTCTGAGGAACCTACCAAGAGGAAACCTCAGCCATCATGTGCCTGGCCGTACAGGAGAACTAGAAGTTAGACATTGACTGTGAATAGACAGTGAGATGGATCTCCTCTCCTCATGAGCTTAGACATCAATACAGTTTGTAATGAGCAATGCACCTGAGTCAACTATAAATCTGCATTTCAGCTCCGCTCTAAGGACTAAAGGACTAACCTAAGGGAATGACCCATCCGTGAAATCAAGTTTTTATGTTAGACATATTTTTAAATAATCCCATGTCACTATCTATATTTAAAGAAAAAATACTAAAAACCTCAATTTTGGGCACTAGCCGCTAAGCCTAATACTAGGTGCCTCTTCTTAATCCTCATTCACATGTCAGCGACGCGTTCTACGGAGTGTGCTGTACGTGTTCACCATGAGCAGGGCCGGCGTTAGGGGGGGCAAACAGGGCAATTGCTGAAAGGGCCCCCCCTGCTGTTTGAAAGTTAAGTGGGCACCCTAATATGCTGAGAGTCCACTGCTGTCCACCCCGCACAGTCTCCCCGTCTCACCAGACCTCGGTGACTGCACAGCATTAGAATCCCGCTGCCACAGACATCCGACGTTCGGAGATAACATAGCCCCCCCCCCCCCCCCCCCCCTCTCGACATCCTTTGCCTGCACTTGCTCCAGGCTGCAAGATTGGGATGATTGGGCCTTCTGCTGTATCAGACCCCCAGGACCCTGTCTTATGAAAGAACCTGGTAAGTCCATCCGGTAGAAAGCATGCAGCAGTGTCTGTGGAGGAGAGTGCAGGGCTGCTGGGGTCACACTCTCATTGTAACAGCCCTGCACTGCCCTCAAGTACTGATGGACACTGGTCTGTGAGTTCCCTCTGTGAGTGCCCTGTGCCCATGTGTGCTCCCTGTGCCCTCTGTGTGTGCTCCCTGTGCCCTCTGTGTGTGCTCCCTGTGCCCTCTGTGTGTGCTCCCTGTGCCCTCTGTGTGTGCTCCCTGTGCCCTCTGTGTGTGCTCCCTGTGCCCTCTGTGCTCCCTGTGCCCTCTGTGCTTCCAGTGGAAGCTCCCTGCGTGAGTTGTGTGTGTTCCCTGTGCCTCCTGTGTTCCCCATATGTGCTCCCTGTGTCTCCTCTGCTCCCGGTGTGTGCCCCCTCTGTGAGCTGTGTGCAAGCTCTTGTGCCCCCTGTGTGTGCTCCCTGTGACTCCTGTATGAGCTAGCAAACGGCGTGCTTGTGACATGGCCGTGATGCGTTCAATTACTGCATCGCTGTCTAGGCTATAGAGGGCTCTAGCTAAACTATTGTTTAGGTGGTCTTCATTGTTATTTGGGGAAGGGAGGCGATGGAGTATAGATTAAGAATCTGAGGTCCAAATTAGCAAGGGAGCAGAACAGGGCTGCTAATTATCTGTAGAGCTATGTCACACATTGTGGCCGTATCACAGCCAGATCCCCCGTAACAGTGTCATCTACAGATCCCCCATAACAGTGTATCATCCACAGATCCCCCATAACAATGTCATCCACAGATCCCCCATAACAATGTCATCCACAGATCCCCCATAACAGTGTCTTCCACAGATCCCCCATAACAGTGTCTTCCACAGATCCCCCATAACAGTGTCTTCCACAGATCCCCCATAACATTGTGTCATCCACAAATCCCCCATAACAGTGTATCATTCACAGATCCCCCATAACAGTGTCATCCACAGATTCCTCCATAACAGTGTCATCCACAGATCCCCCATAACAGTGTCTTCCACAGATCCCCTATAACAGTGCCACCCACAGATCTCCCCCATAACAGTGTGTCATCCACAAATCCCCCATAACATTGTGTCATCCACAGATCCCCCATAACAGGTCTTCATTGTTATTTGGGGAAGGGAGGCGATGGAGTATAGATTAAGAATCTGAGGTCCAAATTAGCAAGGGAGCAGAACAGGGCTGCTAATTATCTGTAGAGCTATGTCACACATTGTGGCCGTATCACAGCCAGATCCCCCGTAACAGTGTCATCTACAGATCCCCCATAACAGTGTATCATCCACAGATCCCCCATAACAATGTCATCCACAGATCCCCCATAACAATGTCATCCACAGATCCCCCATAACAGTGTCTTCCACAGATCCCCCATAACAGTGTCTTCCACAGATCCCCCATAACAGTGTCTTCCACAGATCCCCCATAACATTGTGTCATCCACAAATCCCCCATAACAGTGTATCATTCACAGATCCCCCATAACAGTGTCATCCACAGATTCCTCCATAACAGTGTCATCCACAGATCCCCCATAACAGTGTCTTCCACAGATCCCCTATAACAGTGCCACCCACAGATCTCCCCCATAACAGTGTGTCATCCACAAATCCCCCATAACATTGTGTCATCCACAGATCCCCCATAACAGTGTCATCCACAGATCCCCCATAACAGTGTCTTCCACAGATCCCCCATAACAGTGTCATCCACAGATCCTCCATAACAGTGTCTTCCACAGATTCCCCAAAACAGTGTGTTATTCAAAGATCCCCCATCAGTTTTTTTTACCGTAGTCCAAGGGTCCGTGATTTTAGCATGGATGAATGTGCAACGGGCCCACTAGGTATCCCTTTGCCCTTGGGAGGTTTCTACAAAATATGTCCCTGTTATAGAGCAAGTAAACGTGACACCAGCTGCGGTTAAGCAGCGGAAGCTCAAGGCTCCCTTTGTAGATGGTAATGTTGGTACCCAGGGGTAGGATTGCTGGTGTGGTGCAGGGTGGCCTATAGTCTCTGTAGATGTTATGTACACGTGTCACGGTGTTCCTACCTGTATATCCGTGGATCCCAGACGTGATGTGGTCCGAAGCAGTGCAAAAGGGTGTAGTTGAACTTGGATGTTGAACAAATGAAATAAATGGAGTCCAGACTTGTAGTAATGTTGAACAGTTGCTTTTACTTGACATAAATGGGTATCCAAACAGCTTCCAAATGGTATCTTGGTCATCAGCAGGTATTGGCTTATCTTTGGCAGGCAAATACCTCTCTGCAACAATCACAGCTCTGCTATACTTGGCTGGATAAATAGGAAACTCTTCCTCTTCTGCTGGAACTTAAGTTAGCTGTAGTTTGTAGTCTGTCTCTTACTTATAATCCTAGGAACTTCATGTCCTGGCAGTGAGTACCTCAAGTTTCGGCTCAGCTTGGCTGAAGGCAATGCAAGCCCAGGAGGGGACAAGCAACATTGAGAAATATGGTGTTCAAAATGGGCGCCATATTTATGAAGCACCTGTTCCATTTTATTGGCATAGAAGTCAGATAAAGTGGGTGAGGTGTTGGGAGATTTCTTAGGGTACTTTCACACTTGCGTTTTTCTTTTCCGGCGCTGAGTTCCGTCCTAGGGGCTCAAATCCGGAAAAGAACTGATCAGTTTTATCCCCATGCATTCTGAATGGAGAGTCAGTCCTTCAGGATGCATCAGGATGTCTACAGTTCAGTCTTTTTGACTGATCAGGCTTTTCAGAAAAACGTAGCATGCAGTATTTTTACCTCCGGCCAAAAAGCCTGAACACTTTGACTGAACGCCGGATCAGGCCTTTTTCCCATTGACTTGCATTAACGCCGGATCCGGCGCTGTGTGTTCAGTCAAAACGGATCCGGCTTTTGCATGTTAAAGCCGAAAAATGTGAAAAAAAAGTTAAAGTCCATAAATGGCGGATCCGTTTTTTCCAATGCATTTTTTTCATTGTGATCAAAATCCTGATCAGGATTCGAATGTAATCCGTTTTCACACGTTTTTCCGGATCCGGCGGGCAGTTCCGGTGTCGGATTTGAACGCCGGATTAAAACAACGCTAGTGTGAAAGTAGCCTTAATTAAATATTTTTTTTTTTTTTTTATTAAGCAGAAAATTTAATTCATCACATATCTGAGGTGTTGCCTTTTACGTTGCCTGGGGCCCTATAACATCTGTGTATGCCTCTGCCTGGGGCCTATAGATCCATTGGCTTGTATAGATACATGTCTATAATAGGGATAATATAAACTTACCTACAGATCTCCTCAGGCAGGACATGAAGTGTACAGAGACACCAGGATACAATTTCACTTTTTTGTAGTTTTTTATTACAATTTTTGCAATTGAAATTTTAGCCGCTTAATAAAAAAAATGTAAATTAATCAGAAATCTTTTTGCTCTTTGTATTTCGCATTGCGTGGCAGTGAAACTGGGTGGGGCAGGAGGGCCCATACTAAGTTACACTATGGGATCTGTTTATGCCCCTGCTTGTACAACACTAATGTGATAGAGTTCATGGAAACCTTGCTGATACTACGTAGACATTGTCTACCATTAATCTCTAGGTTAAAAAACTAAATGTTAATGCATTAGTTGGAACGAAATCGTTAAAGCGTAATAAGGGCAAAACAATTCCTGGAATTGGTCTTAAGAGAGCAATCTCTACTTTGTTTTAGGCGTTTAGGCTAAAGGTGATCCGAAACTCGAATCTCATGTTCAGGAAAAAAATATTGATGTATGTGCATTTCGTTCACTGGGAAAAGACAGAGGAGCCTACAATTAAATATGCCTTCCACATACTGCAAAGGACATCAAAGCTGGAAAACATACATGTATGCATCTCACATCTAGGAAGCAGCTGAGCAAACATCGCATTCGAAATGCAGGCAAGAGCCGTAGACCTGGTCAGTGAACGTTCACTTCATACACATGGACATCAGTCAGTACACGTCGATTGGAAATAATAAAAGGCTCATGGCGAATAGGCAAAGCATGGAGATTGTCTTCTGCATATGGGTGGAGACACCAATACAAGTTCATACAGCCATTCCACAATATGGATAGTAAAGAGGTTGCCTCTCCTGAGAGGGGGGCAAGCGCTGTGTTTTCTTCAAACAGCTGATCAGCAGAGGTGCCAGGAGCCAGATATTGATGACCCATTCTGAGGATAGGTCATCAGTGTAGGAAAATGGCCAACCCCTTTAAAGCTAGTCAATAGAAAAGTAATATATGAGCCATCAAAAGAACAGCAGAACATGCCAACGTGGATGTAATCAACAAGTCATGGTGCTAACTACCATACACAAAAGATAGGAATGACTGAATAGTAGCTATTAAACTAAGGTCAGAATCTTACAATCTATGTATTCTAAAATTTGGAATTTCTACCTGAATTTTCCAAAAAGTTCTAACAAACGCGAATTTTGTGTGGTTCAAAGCTAGGGAGGGGATTGTCCCTTCTACTGCAGCTCTCTTCCTGTAACTGTCAAAGCTTCTAACAGTAGATAAGGCTGGTGGTAGTTGACAGATGAAACTAAGCATGTGCGTCCACCTCAGCGATGTTACTGAAGTGGACAGAAAACCAAGGAAAAAAACATACAGCAGGTGGTGCTATACAGATAGATGGTATTGAATAACTCAGTGGCTATACATCATATGTAGTTTGACTTCACCATGATGACTTTCTCTGAAAGAAATTTCTGTTGCCTCCTTGGTTTTACAGTAAAGAAGCATCGTTCACATTTCCGTTTTTCACTGCATTTCCTGCGGACAGCACACATATTCATTGATTTAAATGTGGGTCAGTGAAAAAAAATCACATAGACATCCGTGATGAGGACCATGCGCTCCCATTGAAGTCCAGACCATACGGGTCTGTGAAAATCACCGACACAACACGAATGGCATCCGTGTTGCATCTGTTTTTCACTGAGGACTAATAGAAGATTCTTTGGAAATTAATTTTCAGCTGAGCAACTTCCGTGAATTACAGATAACACACGAATGGTAAAAACGGACGCACGGACCGACCACGGATCTTTCAAGGACGTCTTCACTAATGAAACACGTTCCCTGTTTTTCATGGAGGCTCCACTGACATGGAAATGTCCACAAGGCCTTAATGGTAAGACCTCTTTGCTCTAGACAAAATGGATGCCCCCTTTTCATGGCCGAGGTTTGTACGATTTGTACGTAGTTTATATATTGTCTAGGCTGTTGCTTTAGAAAAGTAAGTGACGTTTGATTATTATTTTTGATACTGCAATCCACCCGATCCTTTCATGATTTAGGTTGTTCCAATTCAGCTACAACTTATACTCAAGTCACCAAAACTGTGCACAATTTTCCAGAGATTTCACTAGTAAATTGTATGTACTGTATGTAAACTGTTATGTGCATCTATTCCACTTTTGTACATTTCATGACTTTATTCGTCTTGGCAGCAGCTGCCTAGCACTGATTGCTAATGTAACATCTTATAAGACATCTGCCTGCACTTGGCCAACTTGTGTAAAAAAAAAAAGGAATACATTTGCATTAGCTACAGTCCCGTAATATCTATTTTTTTCCAATGGACTAGACTATTAACTCGAAAATTTTGGAGAACATTTATATCTAAATGGAATTACTCCATTCTCTTTACGCATTGGGTCATCAGGGATTCACATATCATTATATATTATTATATTATATATATTTCCTTTGGTTTTACATATGAGATTCCTAATGTTTTTTTTTTTATAATATCTTCATGAAATTGTAACATAAATATTCAACCCGTAGAAAATAATAAAAAAAATGGATCTTTTGTAATGAGGTTTCTATGGAAATTGACCACAGTATGAGACTGTCTGTGGCTTTTAATGGACATGAAAGCTGGACAACAAAGAGGGCCGGGAAATGTATTGATCTCTTTGAACTTTGGTGACGACCCGTACCAGTAAACCACAGACAAAAAGGAAACAAACATTAAATTAAAGGGGCTGTCTGGTTCAGAAAACTGACTTTCCAGATACCCCATTAGGACTATTTAGGGAAGTGCCTTATTTGTAACCTCCATTAATTTGCAGAGTGCAGCTAAGTCTAGTTTCACATCTGTGGCATGGAGATTTGATCCGGCAGAGAATGCCAGGAATTGGCCGAACACAAACTGCAGTGAGCGGCACTTTGTGTCTGGCCGATTCTCCGCATTTTTGCCAGAATGCATCTAGTAGTGCCGGATCCAGAGAATGCACGCCGCAGATGTGAAAGTAGCCGAAGAGGAATTAAAGGGAATTTGTCATCAGAAAATGACCTACAAATTTAAATCGAGTTTTATGGTAATCATATGTTGTGAATTTTGGCTATTATTTTTAATTTTTCATGTCACTGTAATAAAAAAAAATTATAAAAATTCAGCATTTTTAACATTGTTAAAAAAGTATAATATCAGGCTGAAACTGTCTGGGGTGATAACTTTTGAAGCAGTCGTCTCATTATCTTCACAGTCAGGATTACAATCACAGATAGCGCTTTTGTATAATAACTAACACATGATCCGCCATTCGCAAACATTGATGGTTACAGCTTATCTACTCCCCCTCCCTGCATAATGGCCTCTGCGGAAATTACAGAGCATGTCTAAAAAACTCTCCCATAGAAGTTAATGCTGCTGCTGCTGTAAAGCATGTCTATAAATGCTGTTGATATTGGTTCTTTCCACCTAATAGTAATGAAAATGAGACCAACCAAGGCTGCACCCCTGTCTCCAAAGTCCCAGTAGTGATTAAAATAGGTTGTTTGAAGTGGGCTCACATGCTAAGCTCACTCCGATCACAGCAGGTGCCAGCTGTACACTACAGCAGACACCTGCCTCTGACTCTGATCCTGGCCATTTAAACCTTCAGATGTCAATCTCTATAGTGGCATCAGTAGGGTTAAACAGCACCGTCCACTTGGGCTGAGCAGTGCCTAGGTCGTACGAAGAACCGCGGCACTTCCAAACAGCAGATCGGTGGGAGTCCTGGGTGTCGGACCCCCACTGATCAGATACTAATGACCTATTTATTTTTATGTCTAAAATTGGGATAAGGGGTGATGTGAATTTTTTATATATATTTGCTTTTACATATTTATTAAACATTTTCTTTTACCCTTTTCACTGTATTTTTCAGTCCCTTTAGGGGACTGGAACATACCATCTTCTGATTGCTAGTACTAGGAGGTTAGGACAGCAGTTAAAAAATCCTGGAAAAACCTCTTAAAGGTTTTATTTTATAGGTTTTAAAAACTATATGTTTAGCATTGCCATAACAATACAGAATAAGGTGATCATGTCATTTTTAGCTCACAGTGAACACTGTAAAAGCAAAACCCAATAAACCATGGCAGAATTTTTTTTTTTCTGTTTCACCGCACAAATATTCTTTTTCCCCTGTTTTCCAATACAATATATGGTCAATTAAAAGGTGCCATTAAAAAAATACAACTTGTCCTGCACAAAGCAAAAACGAATAAGCGTCCGTACGACTATGTGAGGTATGGCTCTTGGAAGGTGGGGAAAAAAACATAAACATGAAAATGCAAAAAAAAAAAAACTGTCTGTGTCCTTAAGGGGTTAATATGCAAAAATATTTTTGAGCATAATGACTGCTAATGAATAATCAGATGTAGCCAAACTAAACGAGGACATTCTGTGCTGGGACGCGGCTCAGCCGCCACAGGCGTTCTCCCCGGTATGTGGTTAAGGGCCAGTATGGAACAGTCACTGAGCTACAGACCACCGCATGAATAATTCAATGTATTTCATTGTTCCGCCCTGCCATGTTTCGTTGGACGCAATTGTTTTCTTGTTTTACTTAATTTCTTCATGATATCTCAGTAAAGGCACTCACGAGTCCCTGCCTAGAATGTCAGAGCGTGTCAGCCATGCCGACGCGGTGAGCCCAGCAGGAGCACCATGACAGCAATAAGGACAAAATGCCCTTTCAAGCAACGTATCATGTGGAAAAATCTATTTCCACCTAATGCATTTTCTCTTAAATCATTCTTGAAAATCCCTTTTCTTCGAGGAGTACTTTACATCACCGTGAAATCAGCGAGTCAAAGTCAACAGGGACTCGCTGTAGTGGTGGAGCAAGACACATTCTTCTGGTATCTCAATTGTACATTCAATTTACCTGGGCCCGAAATACTGATAAATGTTCTGGGAACCCGAACACGGCTTCAGTCAGTGAGCTTTATTATCCTGTTTGAAGAATGCCGCAGAAAATTGTGGGTAATTTTAAAAATAAATCAGGTCTTGGCTATGTTTCCAACGCAAAATACCATTTCTGATAACAGGAGAATAGGCAGAAGTAAAATTACCAAACACCTGTGCTAAGCCTACTAGGTGATGGGGGTCTCAGATGCTCCCCTTAATTTAAGCTGTCCAGAGGCCAAAATAAGTAAGGGGGTCAACTGCTACCTAAAGAACAGCAAGCAGCTTCCTGCTGTATTGTAGAATGTATGCAAGGAGCTGAGCTCGTAATAGACATATGGGAGGTGCTCTCTGACGATCCGTGTCTGCCCCGCTTCGTTCCATTTGAGGGTCACAGATTACATTCAATGACCCATGTTATTTTTGGCGGCATGGAATGGTTACACATAAATAGAGACTCTTACACCTGTATGGGCACTCACACATGTATAGACACGCTCACAGATGTATAGATACTCTTACTCATGTATAGGCACTCTCACACATGTATAGACACTCTCACACATGTATAGACACTCTCACACATGTATAGATACTCTTACTCATGTATGGGCACTCTCACACATGTATAGACACTCTCACAGATGTATAGACACTCTCACACATGTATAGACACTCTCACAGATGTATAGACACTCTCACAAATGTATAGACACTCTCACACATGTATAGATACTCTTACTCATGTATGGGCACTCTCACACATGTATAGACACACTCACAGATGTACAGACACTCTCACAAATGTATAGACACTCTCACACATGTATAGACACTCTCACACATGTATAGATACTCTTACTCATGTATGGGCACTCTCACACATGTATAGACACTCTCACACATGTATAGACACTCTCACACATGTATAGATACTCTTACTCATGTATGGGCACTCTCACACATGTATAGACACTCTCACACATGTATAGACACTCACACATGTATAGATACTCTTACTCATGTATAGGCACTCTCACAGATGTATAGACACTCTCACAGATGTACAGACACTCTCACACATGTATAGACACTCTCACAGATGTATAGACACACTTACTCATGTATGGGCACTCTCACACATGTATAGACACTCTCACAGATGTACAGACACTCTCACAAATGTATAGACACTCTCACAAATGTATAGACACTCTCACACATGTATAGATACTATTACTCATGTATGGGCACTCTCACACATGTATAGACACTCTCACAGATGTATAGACACACTTACTCATGTATAGGCACTCTCACAGATGTATAGACACTCTCACAGATGTATAGACACTCTCACAGATGTACAGACACTCTCACAAATGTATAGACACTTTCACAAATGTATAGACACTCTCACACATGTATAGACACTCTCACAGATGTATAGATACTCTTACTCATGTATAGGCACTCTCACACATGTATAGACACTCTCACAGATGTACAGACACTCTCACACATGTATAGACACTCTCACAGATGTATAGATACTCTTACTCATGTATAGGCACTCTCACACATGTATAGACACTCTCACACATGTATAGACACTCTCACACATGTATAGACACTCTCACACATGTATAGATACTCTTACTCATGTATGGGCACTCTCACACATGTATAGACACTCTCACAGATGTATAGACACTCTCACACATGTATAGACACTCTCACAGATGTATAGACACTCTCACAAATGTATAGACACTCTCACACATGTATAGATACTCTTACTCATGTATGGGCACTCTCACACATGTATAGACACTCTCACAGATGTACAGACACTCTCACAAATGTATAGACACTCTCACACATGTATAGACACTCTCACACATGTATAGATACTCTTACTCATGTATGGGCACTCTCACACATGTATAGACACTCTCACACATGTATAGACACTCTCACACATGTATAGATACTCTTACTCATGTATGGGCACTCTCACACATGTATAGACACTCTCACAGATGTACAGACACTCTCACACATGTATAGACACTCTCACAAATGTATAGACACTCTCACACATGTATAGATACTATTACTCATGTATGGGCACTCTCACAGATGTATAGACACTCTCACAGATGTACAGACACTCTCACACATGTATAGACACTCTCACAGATGTATAGACACACTTACTCATGTATGGGCACTCTCACACATGTATAGACACTCTCACAGATGTACAGACACTCTCACAAATGTATAGACACTCTCACAAATGTATAGACACTCTCACACATGTATAGATACTATTACTCATGTATGGGCACTCTCACACATGTATAGACACTCTCACAGATGTATAGACACACTTACTCATGTATAGGCACTCTCACACATGTATAGACACTCTCACAGATGTATAGACACTCTCACAGATGTACAGACACTCTCACAAATGTATAGACACTCTCACACATGTATAGATACTCTTACTCATGTATGGGCACTCTCACACATGTATAGACACTCTCACACATGTATAGACACTCTCACACATGTATAGATACTCTTACTCATGTATGGGCACTCTCACACATGTATAGACACTCTCACACATGTATAGACACTCTCACACATGTATAGATACTCTTACTCATGTATAGGCACTCTCACAGATGTATAGACACTCTCACAGATGTACAGACACTCTCACACATGTATAGACACTCTCACAGATGTATAGACACACTTACTCATGTATGGGCACTCTCACACATGTATAGACACTCTCACAGATGTACAGACACTCTCACAAATGTATAGACACTCTCACAAATGTATAGACACTCTCACACATGTATAGATACTATTACTCATGTATGGGCACTCTCACACATGTATAGACACTCTCACAGATGTATAGACACACTTACTCATGTATAGGCACTCTCACACATGTATAGACACTCTCACAGATGTATAGACACTCTCACAGATGTACAGACACTCTCACAAATGTATAGACACTTTCACAAATGTATAGACACTCTCACACATGTATAGATACTCTTACTCATGTATGGGCACTCTCACACATGTATAGACACTCTCACACATGTATAGATACTCTTACTCATGTATGGGCACTTTCACACATGTATAGACACTCTCACAGATGTACAGACTCTCACACATGTATAGACACTCTCACAGATGTATAGACACTCTCACAGATGTATAGACACTCTCACACATGTATAAACACTGTCACACATGTATAGATACTGTCATACATGTATAGACACTCTTACACATGTATAGACACTCTCACACATGTATAGACACTCTCACAGATGTATAGACACTCTCACACATGTATAAACACTGTCACACATGTATAAACACTCTCACAGATGTACAGACACTGTCATACATGTATAGACACTCTTACACATGTATAGACACTCTCACACATGTATAGACACTCTCTATTAGGGTCAATAGGATTAATAGAAATGGCAGATTGACTTAGCTATCTTGTTTCAGTATTCACTTATTTACTTATTAAACCAATGCTGCAGTGTCCCACATATGTCTGTAAATAGGACACTTTAAACATCTGCTTATTTATGTATTTATCTAATGTATGGTATTTCACATTATCAGTCTGGCATTGTCATTTCACCCATTCACCCCTAGGTGGTGCTGGCGCCACATAATATATATAGCTTGAGGTGTGTTAATAAAGTTAGTTGAAGTGATGTAGATAGTGACAGAGGAGAAGCAAGTTCATGGAGGAGAGAAACAGGCCTAAATCAGCATGTAACTGTTTTCCTTTCCTCTGGGCCCTGATCAAGCCTGGAGAAGACAATCACAGCAACCAAGCACCAGACAGTGAGTCTATATCTAAATATGAAGCAAGTCTAGTGAGGGTTACAGCTGAATCTAGCTTATGGACCTCATCAGCACAAGTGCCTGAGAGCAACTTTCCAAGTGTCGGAACACGAATGGATAATTAGTGCGCAGAATTGTCCTTATTCATTAGAAGCCTTCCGGGATATAGTGGAAAACCTAAACCTTTTTAGGAGAGCATCCTGCAAATAATGTAGCAGAAGACTGATGCCTGCCCCGAGGGAGAACGCCCTTATTGGATAGCTCAAGATAAGTAGAAAACAGCATGTTTAGTACCAGAGTGCTATAGATTAAGCTTAGAACTATTAAAAGAAGTCTTGCCTGTAAAGTGTTAACCCTAAAGAGAAAACTTCTTAGCTGACAATTGCCTAAACCTCATAAGTGGAATACAATTGAACTTATTTCTGAGTCATCACTTATGCCATATGAATGCACTTTATTGATGGACTGTAACATCTGCCTTGAGACTATTGATTCAATTAAATGTTTGAATTGTTTTACAACAACTGACTCTTCATTACTACTACTACACTAGACATTTGCACCTTACGGTGCTGGCGTCACGAACACAGGGGCCCAGCCACCAAAAGCACCTTAAACACCAATTACCATCGAGGGCACCTCAACCAACATCTGGCTGGTGTTCCCTGCAATAGAGAGTGCCACGGAGGATTTAGTGCTGTCTTTCCATCCACTGCACTGCCGGCCCAGGGAGGCTCTGCTAACCGTGAGTACAAATGAACTACTACCCTAATCGGCCCAACGTGAGCCTCGCGTGTTTTTCCCTGTGGTCTGCCTCGCTGCAATAATATCTTTAAGGGATTTTTCAGGATTACTAGGGTATTTAACAGAACATGTAGCTGTTTACCTCATGTAAATCTTCCTCTGGCTTTTTTTCAGTTTAACCCCTTTTCACTATATAAACTTATCCCTCAGTTTTTCCATCCTATATGTAGCACTTCCTGTTGCTGCATCCAACCAAACCCATTATGCACTTCTCCCTTCTCTGCCATAGCTCCAGCACCGCCCCCAACAACGCCCAGCTAGTTTATAGCTCCTCCCAGCCAGCTAGTTACATAGACACTCCCCTATCACTACCCCTAACAACGCCCATCTAGTTTATAGCTCCTCCCACCAGCTAGTTACATAGACACTCCCCTATCACTGACTCTAACAATGCTCAGCTAGTTTATAGCTCCTCCCACCAGCTAATTACATAGACACTCCCCTATCACTGCCCCTAACAACGCTCAGATAGTTTATAGCTCCTCCCACCAGCTAATTACATAGACACTCCCCTATCACTGCCCCTAACAATGCCCACCTAGTTTATAGCTCCTCCCACCCATATAGTTACATAGACACTCCCCTATCACTACCCCTAACAACGCCCAGCGAGTTTATAGCCCCTCCCAATCAGGTAGTTACAAAGACACTCCCCTATCACTGCCCCTAACAACGCCCAGCTAGTTTACAGCTCCTCCCACCATCTAGTTACATAGACACTCCCCTATCTCCGCCCCTAACAATGCCCAGCTGGTTTATAGCTCCTCCCACCCATCTAGTTACATAGACACTCCCCTATCACTGCCCCATCAACGTCCAGCTAGTTTATAGCTCCTCTCACCAGCTAGTTACATAGACACTCCCCTATCTCCGCCCCTAACAACGCCCAGCTAGTTTATAGCTCCTCCCACTAGCTAGTTACATAGACACTCCCCTATCACTGCCCCTAACAACACCCAGCTAGTTTACAGCTCCTCCCACTCAGGTAGTTACAAAGACACTCCCCTATCACTGCCCCTAACAACGCCCAGCTAGTTTACAGCTCCTCCCACCAGCTAGTTACATAGACACTCCCCTATCTCCGCCCCTAACAACGCCCAACCAGTTTATAGCTCCTCCCACCCATCTAGTTACATAGACACTCCCCCATCAACGACCAGCTAGTTTATAGCTCCTCCCACCAGCTAGTTACATAGACACTCCCCTATCTCCGCCCCTAACAACGCCCAGCTAGTTTATAGCTCCTCCCACACATCTAGTTACATAGACACTCCCCTATCACTGCCCCTATCAACGACCAGCTAGTTTATAGCTCCTCCCACCAGCTAGTTACATTGACACTCCCCTATCACTGCCCCTAACAACGCCCAGCTAGTTTATAGCTCCTCCCACCCAACTATTTACATAGACACTCCCCTATCACTGTCCCTAACAACGCCCAGCTAGTTTATAGCTCCTCCCACCCAGCTAGTTACATAGACACTCCCCTATCACCGTCCCTAACAATGCCTATCCAGTTTATAGCTCCTCCCACCCAGCTAGTTACATAGACACTCCCCTATCACCGTCCCTAACAATGCCCAGCTAGTTTATAGCTCCTCCCACCCATCTAGTTACATAGACACTCCCCTATCACTGCCCCTATCAACGCCCAGCTAGTTTACAGCTCCTCCCACCAGCTAGTTACATAGACACTCCCCTATCTCCGCCCCTAACAACGCCCAGCTAGTTTATAGATCAGCTATGAATGCAGCATCTGAGCAGTTCAATGACGGGGAGGCGCAATCGCCATTCCTCGTCATTGCGCTCGCTACTTGCAAAGAAATGGGCTTCATGTTATTATCATTACAGACAAGGATAGGACTGTTCTATTAGGGGCCAGCTGTTCCGTTCCGCAAAATACAGAATGCACAGGAACGTCTTCCGTATTTTTTGCGGATCCGTTTTTGCGAACTGAAAAATACATATGGTCGTGTGCATGAGCCCTTACCTGGTATAAATGGATTTTCTGTTTCCTAATAAGTGATAAGTTCCCACTGAGTAGTTGCTGTTGCGGCTGATATATTGGTAGCGCTTGGTTTTTAGCACTAGTCGAATCAAAAAAACAGTATAACTCTACTATTCCTTTTACACCATCTGGTCATTTCTTCTGATATCCCATTGAATATCTACATGTTTACTTATTCATCTTAGCTTCATAAAAATACATTTCATAATGGGATATCAAATGTTAACACATTTTTGCCCCCTGGCTCTCGTCTTTCTCCTTGTGGGTGTAGAGTAAATTGTTAACTCGGTTGTATAAGATAGGCAGATGCCAGTAGTGGAGCCCACTGACAACCCTGGCACAATGTGGCGCCAACAAGAAATTATACACGTGCTGCTGGCATGGGAACCTGAGTGTTGGGCAAGCAACAAGCCAAATGCAGGCATTTCCTGTCCAGCCGGCTGCGTAGGGAGAGTTTGTACCAGCTCCCGTCAGAGATGCGCTTTTCACAGCCGTGAACATATTGAGCTCCTATTCCTCCTGCTTAATCAGGGACATGTCATCTGCCTTCCATCTCCCTCCCACACAGCATCCCAGCTTCCCCCTTCTCGCCCTAGGTTAGATGGGGAGGGGGGATGATGGAAAGATTCACTTGCCTGTCCAGATTAAATTTAGGATGGCATCCTGGACCTCCAGGCCTTGAGGACTCAGAAAACAATGTTAATAAGTCATTAAAAAATGTTAACACAAAGGGCAGATAAGGCCTTGTGTTCCCACTCTTTACAGACTGCAAAACTAAATACCATTATACGTGAATCTTAATCGCTTCTTTTGCAAAGGGTCTCGGTTCCTACCAATTATCTGTGTACATGGCTTACAAAAACACAATTTATTATCTCTCAATGAGAAGAAACAACATCAGTGAATATAAATGTTATACAAGCTTGACATTTCGTTCCGCGTGTCTGATTGCAATGTTGATTTCAAGACTGTACTGTTAACTTTGCTTGGCAAGAATTTCAGTAGACGCCGTGGGAGAAAGATGGAAGATTCCTTAAGACTAGTGATAAGGATTGAATAAGTAGCCCCCACCAGCCCTACTTCTCAGATACCTTCACCATCCTTCCATTTCCTAAAAATTCATTTAGATGAATTACTTTTTAAGGGTGATAAACCATGCTGATGTTCGAGCCGTCAAGCACTAAGCTAAAGGAATTATTGAACTGAAGCAGGTTGGTAAAATGTTTCATACAAGTGGAATCCTGAGTTCCTTGAGAAAGTGAAGGAAGGTAGACTGAAGAGTAGCAGTTAACTTCACTTCTAAAGATTCCTTAAGACTAGTGATAAGGAGTAAATACGCAGTCCAATGATCTAGCCCCAACACCCTTATCCTAGTTTTTGGGATGACTTTACCACCTGATTCTCAGATACCTTCACCATCCTTCCATTTCCTAAAAATTGGAAATGCACTTTAAGGATGATAAACCATGCTGATATTCGAGCCATCAAGCACTAAGCTAAAATAAATGATTGAACTGAAGCAGGTTGGGAAAATGTTTCATACAAGTGGAATCCTACAGTTTGAGAAAGCAAAGGAAAGTAGACTGAAGAGTAGCAGTTAACTTCACTTGGTGAGAACTTCAGTAGGCGCGAAATATGGAAGATTCCTCTATGACTTCTGCTAAGGATTGAAACATTAGTACAATAATCTAGCCCTCACCACCCCTTACCCTAGTGTCCAAGAATACTTCAACACCAGCCTCTCAGATATCTTCACCATTCTTCCACTTCCTGGATTACTTTTTAAAGATGAAAAACCATGCTGATATTTAAGCTATCAGGCATTAAACAAAAGGAAAGAATGCAGTTTGGGAAAATGTTTCATACAAGTACAAAAGTATCTTCAGAAAGTGAAGGAAGGTAGACTGAAGAGTCTACTTTCAGGAGGAACAGATCCACGCATAGTCCCCCACGAGTGGTGTTGATGAAAGTATTCAGAGAAAGCAGGAGGCAATCATGAAATAAATGTACATTTAAACACCCACTCTTCTCCAATTATCCACCCACTGCATAAACACATATAAACACGGGGGGGAAGGAGGGGAGCAGTAGTATAGAAATAAAAAAAGACAAGATAGCCTAGCTGGGCCCTCGCTGATGCACCTATGTAGTATTAAATCCCACACAGTGGGAAAATATTTAAGCAACTGGTGGTCTAACCTCATGACAGACACCAGATTCCGTACTCCCACATGACTTCTGTTCTAGTCTTGTACATCATAGTATTGAGATACAATCATACAATAAAACTGAAAAAATCATTACATTATTCCTCAAGTACTTCATGCTGGTCACTAACACCCATGGTCAATAGAAAATTTCCAGTTTTCATTTCCCTCTAAGTGTGCTGGTCACGCATTCAGGACAACCAAGGTCTGCCGCTTTACTATTTTTTTCTTCAAAATACAAAAGGATCAGATATTCACATGGAAATGTTCCTTCTTGTTGGAAAAATGACATATTTGACTTGGATTGTCAGAATTGCTCATAGTTGACTATTCATGGTGCCATGCTTGGTTCGGTTGTCATAGCAATGTTAACAGTAAAATCCATGTATGAACAGCTACTGGCATAGATTAAATGTAAAAACCAGAGACATTACGTTTTCTACATTTAGAGTGCATGTCCTCTGTGCTGGCACCCCTTGTCATTTTCTAAAGTGTTGTAGGTTAAAATGGAGAGTCTCAGTCATATTGTGCACTGAAAATATTTTTATTATAAGCCACTGAAGACTGAGCAATATTCCAGGGAGACCCAAGAACCGACCACTTATAATTGGGGTCCATGGTACATTGTTAAACAGTGTCCCAGTTAAAGGGGTTTTCAGCTAATAATTTTTTAAAGGCTTCTAGTGGCATAAAAAAACAAAAAACAAAAGTCATAGTCACCTCTACTGATCCCCTGCTGCTCCCATTCTGACACCCCCTGGGTATCATCTAGAATCTGCTTCATGGACCCTCTAGCAATACAGCAAATCCCTGCTTAGCCATTCACTGGCCACAGCATTGACCTGTTTCGGCCAGTGACGAACTTAAGGGTCATTTCCTGTGAATCAAGAGGGACCAGGAAGAAGAAATCAGAAGGTACCTGGGGAGTGCCAGGACGGGAGCATCAGTGAATAGTTAAGGTGAGTTTAACTTCTTTTTTTAATTACTCTATGAGTCTATATAGACATACAAAAGATCATCTAGACAATCCCTTCAATTAAAATTGACCTCTATAAGGGCTTATGTAGATGGAGGCAAACAGAGTCCCTATTGGTCTGTATTTTCTGTAGGCACACAATAGGCTGCCATATGTCATTGTATCATCCTCTAAATTCAATGCCTGTATGGGAGAATAGCTCTGTAAGTCACAATTTTTAAAAATAACCTTTGTGAGAAGATACAGTATGGGTCTATAGTAATCTATATCTGGTATACCATGACCCAGTGGATCACTGCAAGAGTATATTTAATGCTAAGAGTTTATCTCATGCTGCAGAGATAAATGTTATAATTTCTTGATACAGTACTTATTTCCTCATGCACTATGTGCATCTCAAATGGTTATGTATGGGAAACACTGGCAGTGTTAGCCTAATTTCCAGACAGTAAGGTACTGCACGTGTATGGCAATAAGACTTTACTGCTTGTGGATAAGGTATATTGCTTTGGTGCCCACCACATTTTGAGACAGACTGACCTCCCAGATCCAAGATCTGCATCCCGCAGTCCAGGAATTGTAGAAAGTGTTAATGGGAACGGAATTGCATGCCTGTAGTTATTTGAGAAGTTTGCAAAGTGTATTAAGAGACTCAGGGAGGATTACTACCATCATTGTTGCTGCCTATACACAGCTATTGGGAAAAGTCTACACTGTAATTTACTTTGAAGCTGTACCTATTGCTTCTATTTGTACTATTGCCACTATTAATCCCATCAGTAATGCAGTAAAGAGAGACATTATCTATTGTAACCAACGGACCTGGTCATTAACTCCATCATTTATCCACTGGCCCCTTATGTCTGTCCTTCTGCCTTGCACCCATCTACCTAATGTCAAGGGCACTCCACCTCACACCAGGCAGGAGCCAGGTGTTCCCCAAACGGAAGAAAAGGTTCACCCTCCATTCTCTGCACGGCCCAAGGAAGTGTTGGAGTGAGGAGAGCCACTGTGAGCAACCACCACTCCTATCAATTCCACAAATACCACTCCTCTCCTCCCGACTCTACCTCTTGGGCTCTCTGCACATACAACTCCATATGGAGAACCTCTTATTTTGCATAACTCACTCAGCATAAGGTCACTTTCACATGGCAGTGTACTGGTACATAAAAACAAGAAGTAGGTCCAAAGCATGGAAGAGATCCCCCTCCAAATATTTCCATTATACTTTTTCTCTATAGGCTTCATTTCCAGTTTTGGTTTTAAAATACCGATGCAACATACTGACCAAATAATGACCATGTGAAAGTGGCCTTATTGTGTATGTTTAACCCATTCAGGACCAAGGTTATCAAGTATATTATGTTTAAAAGAGACCTCTTTGAGGCAACAGCCACCCAAAATTGCATTGAAAAGTGGTCTTCTCGGAGGATGGCCTTTTCAAAGAAGATGGTTAATATACATAATATACAATGGAACTGCAAATCTGTCAGAGAAAATCTAATCTGGATTACAGTGTGGTCTTCTCAAAAAGGTGGTCTTTTGGAACGGTTTCACTGCATGTCTAATCTGGATAACCTTGGACACAGAATAAGGTACATTTATCTTTGCAATCATGTAAGCTGATGGGTATATTATGGAAAACTGAAGACCTATGGGAAGAGTCAACTGGAAATCCTGTGATGGATATATGTCTTAGTGTTCTCAAGGTTTTACGATCGGGTCAAGACATCTTTAGCCTTTGGCCTATGATATCTGTTACATCAGTCATAAACCCTGTCTCATTGGTTTGCTCTAGCCTTACATATTGTATTGAAATGCAAAGCACATTGTGACATTTTGAATATAGTCATGTATATGAGAGTGGGAGATCTTTATTGACAATTTGCCTTATAGCAAGGTGACAAGACAAAAGAGCAACCCAGTATAAATAAGCGATGTAAGTGTTTCTTCTACATTACTTGGGAAAATAATTATTAGTCATGGGAATAGTAAACAGCATTATAGGGTATAATATCACTCGTCATTTTCCATTCCCGCCATAAAGCCTAGCACCAAATTATTCAGCATTAAAAAACAACTGCCGTGACAACATGAAAACATCTCTTCTTTACAGCAAACTCGCAATTAACACGCCAATGGATCTTTGATAATTAAGGATTGATTTATATCGTCTTCTCATTCCTCAATGTGATGAAATTTTGAAAAATGGCACCTGATGATTGTAGCCCAATAATGAAGACAGCTAAGATTAAACCTGACTAAATAGAGGGGGAAGAGAATAGTAAAAAATAGATATGAGGCAGAAAATGGCAGGGCAGGGAGGGAGAAGGGGGTGCAGAGCGGAAAAGGGTAGATGACAAGGGATGGGGACCAGATGGAGTGGATAGACTATTGCAGGAAGGGAGCAGAGGTTCTGTGGAAGGGTGAAGGCCAAACCATGAGGGAAAGGAGTAATATAAAGAAGGGGCATTGTGCTGTAAAAGGTTACAGGGCATACCAGCGTTGGAAAATGAGCAAGACATGGCCTGTACGGATCATTAAAAGGGCTGAGCAGAGACGTTACACATGGGAAGGTTATGGCCCGGTTGGAAGGAAAAAGCAAGACGGAGTGGGAGTTGAGGTTGTACCAAAAGTTGAAGGGCAGAGCGATGGAGGAAAGGAATACAGTATGGTGTGAGTCTGTGTGCTTGGGAAGGTCAATGGCTAAATCAATGTTGGAAATGAGCAAGACATGGCCTGAATGGAGTAGTAAAAAGAGCGAGAAGAGAAGCTAAAGGAAGAAAAATGGTGGAATAGTGGAAGGAAGAGAAGGACAGGGGGTTTGCCACCAGGAAATTCATTGGTAACCAGGCCTAGCTCAGCTGAATGTAATGATAGCTTTCACTTAGCGATCTGTTGCTTCATTCTGGAGAAAAAGTAGTGTTTTAATCCATATGCAAACGAGCAGTTAAGTGCACCAAAGACAGGTCCACGCTGTTCTGTGCACCCTTGTTCCTCCTGCTTCCTCTGACAGCCTCTCCCTCTACTTTAATATCATTAAACCAGAAAAAACACTTTAAAAGGGTTGTCCGGGCTTTTAATATTTATGACCTATCCTCATGATAGGTCATTCTGACACCTGGCACCCCCACCAACCAGCAGTATAAAGGAAAGGCGCACGCAATGTGCATGTGCCGTATCGGGATGTCTCTCTTCCTATGTCTATGGCAAGCAGGAAGAGAGACAAGAGATGGCACGTGCACCTTTACTTCATCCAGCTGATCAGTGGGGGTGCTGGGTGTTCGACCCCCACCGATCTGATACTGATGACCTATCCTGAGATAGGTCTTCAATATTAAAAGCCTGGAGAACCCTTTTAAACTCTCCTTTCTGTTTGAATGCTGGTATATTCCATATATTGTTGTGGTGTCCCGCACCTGCTGTTTCCTCTCTTGGCCACTAAATCACACATTCGAGTCTGCAGCAAACATTCATCTCTGCACTCTCAGAATTTCCTATTAAGGGAAACTACCGAAGCAGAGACAACCCAACTGGAGGTCAGTGGTTAATAAACTGCCCTTACTCCAGGCTCCCTTAGAAACCCAGGGGCTACTTCTTCAAGGGCTATAATAAATACGGTATACAAAAAGTGACTACTCGGCTGAAATACTATTCACACTGCAATATTATTATAACAAGATCAAGTTGGAGACACTTCATATCCTGGCACAACCATTTTCAACTAGTCTTAACTGAGCCTACATAAAACATGGAATTACCGATATATCACCTGTAGCGTTTCCACTTAACAGAAACCTGTCATCATGAAAATTCTATCCAATCTTCCAGCATGTTATAGAACAGAAGGAACTGAGCAGATTGATATATACAGTGGTCCCTCGAGATACAATAGGCTTAGGATGCAATATTTTCCGCAAACAACGGCCTTTTCTCACCAATCCTAAGTTGAAACTAGACTCAAGATACAATGTCTCAGACTCAGATCCAACCAATCTGTATTAGTTCCTAGTTAGCAGTTATTCTTGACTGTTATATGTCAGGACTTGTTTTATCTGTCTTAGGGTACTTTCAAATTAGCATTTTTCTTTTCCGGCACTGAGTTCCGTCCTAGGGGCTCTATACCGGAAAAGAACTGATCAGTTTTATCCCCATGCATTCTGAATGGAGAGCAATCCGTTCAGGACGCATCAGGATGTCTTCAGTTCAGTCTTTTTGACTGATCAGGCAAAAGATGAAACCGCAGCATGCTACGGTTTTATCTCCGGCCAAAAAAACGGAAGACTTGCCTGAATGCCGATTTTTTCCATAGGAATGTATTAGTGCCGGATCCGGCATTCAAAATACCAGAATGCCGGATCCGTCCTTCCGGTCTGCGCATGAAAAAAAGGTGGAATAAATAAATGCCGGATCCGTTTTGCTGGATGACATCGGAAAGACGGACCCGGCATTTCAATGCATTTTTCTGACTGATCAGGCATTTTTCTGACTGATCAGGATCCTGATCAGTCTTACAAATGCCATCAGTTGGCATACGTTTTTCCAGATCCGGCAGGCAGTTACGGTGACAGAACAGCTTGCCGGATCACTCTGCCGCAAGTGTGAAAGCAGCCTTAGTTATCTGCTTATTCTATTTATTTATCTTTCCAAGGCTGGAATAGAGAATGTTGGTCATTGTTCGCTAACAGAGGGAGATCTTGAGTGGAGGACCACCTCTGCGACAAATGTATGTGTAGTACCCCAGATCTGGGGATGCTACCATTGTATATAGTTTTGTATTGTGTATTATATTGTGTTGTACATTGTTATGTATTTTGTATGCTATGGCACTTGTACCAGTAAGCTTGCGGATAGGAAGGGTTAACCAGTAACAGGTGTAACCACCCTGTTCCTCCTCTTTTGCAGGAATGGGCCGGTCCTATATACTGTCAGGAGGAGGAGTTCCTGTTAAGACTTAGTGTGGAGAGGAAGCACCAGCCTGAGCTCCTGCTCCTAAAGAGGATTCTCCATAGAGATCAACTTTGTTCATGCCTCAAGTAAATCCTTGAGAAGACAGACAGCAGAGTTAACTGCTACAACCAGCATTTACAGATGCTTTTGTAAGGTGAAGGACTACAGCTAAGACACCCCAACTCGAATACCACTAGGCCAGTACAATACTAGTGCTAAACTGCAGCCTTCTAACCGGCCTCCATTTTCTCCTGGTGGCAGGGACCTGGACTTGGAAATTGCTGCACTTAGTAGTAGAGACTTTTATATGTTTAATTCTAGCCTCATTCTTCAGTATGGCATTTCCACTGCACCGATCCCCAGGCAGAAACAGTCTGAGGGAATACACAGTGGCACAACACTTCATCAGGGCCACTACAACTCCCATCCTCTGCACCGACTCCTCCAGTACTCACTGCATATACCCTAAAAGGGCAAATGGGTAAGGCATGAGACAACCCCTTAATAAAGAATATAGCGACAAAGGGAGCTCCGCTCTGAACATATCCTCAGACCCTGGCATTTAAGGCTGACTGACAGCTGTGTAAAAGCAAACAAACCAACAGGGATCGATTACACACAAGGGGTTAATAAGTGAGCCCTCATGAAGCGGAATGAACCCTTCTGTAAATATCACCATTCGCTTTTCATCCCATTACCACCACTTTGATTCCTGAACGGCCGGCATTTCTATATCACAGATCTGCGTCCCTGCCGGGGGGTGATGGACACATTGTAACTCTCTGTTCACACTTGCTAAGGTCAACGGAAAAATAATTATAAGGAGTGTTTTCTCCGCGACAGCTGAAATCAGTGCGTATTATGTTTACTCAGCACTCTACGCATCAATGGTGGAGATATTAAATGTCGTTCTCCAACCTTCTATTTTGACTTTTTTTCGCACTGACCGGTCAAAAATATCCTACCAGGGGCAATTTCAGATCTCATCGTATATGAAAATTTGAAGTGACCTAATGAAATGCAAAAAATAAGATAATGCAAGAAATGTAACAAGTACAATGTCAAGCGTAAAGTGTGACAATGATAGTCATGAAGTGGCCGAGAGCAAAGTCTGGCGTAAAAATATCAACTCAAATAGGGTTGACCAAAACGGTGAACACTTTCTTCGCTGGCCTATCGCAGTCAAAAACTTTCCTATGATCAAGCTGAACAATAGAGCAGAAGAACAAGGGAAGATTACCTTCTGGGCTTTTCACGTCATATGCAAAGGTGTTATCAAGAATGCAGAAGACTAAAAGCCTCCAGTACACAGCGGTCATGTAGAGAATTAAAGCTCATTGATGAGAGGAGCAGCCGGGAGATTTTGGAAAATTACATAGTCCATCTTAGGGGACACATGGGGGGTCATTTATTGAACAGATATACGCCACTTCTGTGGCATATATCTGGTGCAGATCCTGGTAGAATCTGCAACTTTTCCCCGCTCATGCCAGGTCTAAAAATGGGGGCAGGCCGTCTCATTCATCATTTTCTACCCCTGGTTTAGGCATAGAAATAGGTCTAAATGTAAGACAGCAAGGAAGCTGTCTTAAATTTAGAATCGGCAGTGGATATGCGAAGTTATGTAAAGACCGTGTCTAAAACAATGGTCTTATAAATGTGCCCCATAGTGATGTTCCATATGCCACCTCAGCATGCACAGATCATCCATCTTTGTCATAAATGGACTTGAACCATAGATGACCATATCCACAGCTAACCATAACTAATGAAAAGCAGTGTCTGTAGATGCTGATGGTAGCAGTTCACTCTGCTGTCTGTAATCTCAAGTCTTCACTTGAGGACAATTTGGGTACTTCTCCCTGAAGAATCTATAACAGGAGCAGGGGCACTGAAGATGGCTTCTTCTCCTCTTTGTGTTCACACACAGGAATTCTCCTTCTTGGCAGGAAGCAGTACCAGCCCACCCCTCCCAAGAGGGGCAGACCAGGGTGGTTAACCATGTTGCTGCAAACCTTTGCCATCCTTTCCTTGCTGGAAGTTATGGCCAGAAGCAAGTAATAAAACATATAATACACCACGTTTATACAATTTGTAGTACCCCCAAGTCTGGGGTACTACATAAGAAAGGAAGAATTTTTGTGAAATTTGTGACAAATTAGATTCATTTAGAATCAATTCGCTCATGTCTGGTTATTTGCTAGCACTAACAACTCCAAATTTTGGATATCAAACAGAAACATCTTGGAGGAATATAGATAAACAGCTTTCCTCTATGGCCTCTTTTTTACTATTTGGACACTTGTAGATAGAAGCCACTGGCAGTATGTAGACACTTGTTTGGAATATTTCTTTTTGTTTGTAGCTCCTGATAAAAGTATTCGCTCATTGAGCGCCTCCAAGATTTTCTGTAGTTAGAGCTGCTTAGCTGATTTATATGCATAATTTAACTGATGACTCGGATGGGTTGGCCGTTTGCCTTATGAAGAAACCTCAGGATGACCTCATCTATTGTGTCCACACTCCTCAAAAACTATTTCTGTAGAGCTCAAAATAATATTAGCTAAGAATATGCTAATAGCTAATATGTTCCTAAGATAATCATTACTGCAAGTTTTTTAAAATGTTTTCCTGAACAAATGCAAGTACACGACTCCAGATATAAAAGTCCCAGCATTCAGATGCAACTGCCTTACTTTATGCACATAATAAATTAAAGGCAACTTTTAGGCAACTATGTGAAAGCAAAGTAAATGTTCAAAGCATTTGGGTTGACTTTCCAGATAAGCTGCTGTGTATGTACATGAGGATCAGCATTATTTCTGACCACTATATGCCACTGCATTTATTTCCAGTTTTCCCCCTCTGCAGGTTCCATCTCTGCTAGATGTCCCTGTGCTCAGCTCCAGGAAGGGCTGAGACTAGCTGCTATAATGTCTCCCAATACACAGCACACAGAGAGGTAAGAGGAAATCCTTCTCCACTCTCCCCTCTACATAAACTTCCATCGCAGCAGTTGAGAGACATTTAAAGGTACTTTTGAATCCTGTAGAATCGATTCGTACCAAATCAAATTTCTCATCTGATTGGAATAAATCAGATTGAAATACATTTTTGGAAATTCACTCATCTCTCATTCATCGGCATTTCTCTGTATCTAATGTGGATTTTAACTGTGAATGATCAACACAAGAGGATGACGGGCAGATTTGTGTCTGATATGTGGAGAAAGAGCATTTTTCTGTAATACGATATAATACAAAGGTCCAAATTTACTAAGTGCACCAAGATATTGCAAATTGTGTCAAAATGTGGTGCAGTTTGGCCCATCAAGATTTGAAGAAATTATCTGTGCCTGGCCTGAAAGGGGTGTCTCTTACTGGAAAATGGGCTTGGTTTACAAAATTGTAATAATATTGTCAAAATGTTAGCCAACATATAGCTGGTATAGAGTTATACAAATGTGTCTATCCCTGCACAACATTTAGCTCCAGCTTGAGCCTTTGTGATAAATCGGGTGCAGGTCTAGACAGCCTTTCTAAGTTTTCATGATCTATAGGATTAGTAAATCTGCCCAACATTCCAAGCCTCACTTGTACTATTTGTTTATGCAAAGTTTGCAGAAATTACTCTTTTACCGTCTTACCAAAGGCTAAAATTAAAACCCACATGGATGACAGCTACTGTAAAAAGGGGCAATAAAATTACAAGAGAGGGCATTTAAAAAATACAAATCTGAGGGGTCAGCTGTAGCCTTCAAAATTTACAAAGGGCTCAATAAATCTGTAAAAAAAAAAAGAGATACAACCTTCAAAAATACAAAAATAAACAGCAGGTGGCAAAACAAATCCCTAAAAATTATTTAAATATATAATGCTAAAAAAAAAAAAAAACAAGGTCAGAGCAGGTCCCCTAAATAATGGTAATGGGTGGGGTGGTGGTCTTTGAAAATAAGGCAAAGGGATAGTTACTAAATGTTTTTTTTAGCTCTGTTTATACAAAAGAAAAAAGGGGGGTGATATTGGTGGTTTCTAGGCTGTTAGTACATCCAGTAATATACCAAATTGGGTAACTGTAGAGTTCAGTTATTGCTGTGCCACTGTTCATAATTTTAGAGATTGTCTAAGGACTGGTACAGTGCCAAGTGACTGGCTCAAGGCAAACCTGGTGCCCATAATTAAAAAAAGGGCTCTAGGTCCTCCACAGGTAATTATCATAAGTGATAACCAGCATGGGTTTACCAAGGACAGAAGTTGTCAGACTAACCTGATTAGTTTTTTATGAGGAGGTGAGTAGAAGCTTGGACAGAGGGGTGGCTGTGGATGAAGTGTTTCTGGATTTTGCAAAGGCTTTTGATACTGTCCCTCACAGACGTTTAGGTAAAGTAAGGTCTATAGGCTTGGAAAGTATAGTTTGTAATTGGATTAAAAACTAGCTGAAGGACCGTGTCCAGAGAGTTGTGGTCAATGATTCCTATTCAGAGAATGGTCCCGGGTTATAAGTGGTGTACCCCAAGGTTCAGTGCTGGGTCCTCTATTATTTAATTTATTTATTAATGATATCAAGGGTGGGAGTAATAGCACCATTTCTATTTTTTCAAATGACACCAAGCTATGTAGTACTGCACAGTCTATGGAAGATGTCCATAAACGACAAGCTTACTTAGACACTCTGAGAAATTGGACATCAACTTGGCAAATGAGTTCAATGTGGGATAAATGTAAAGTTCTGCTTCTTGGTAGTAATAATCTCTGTGCTTCATATGTCCTAGGGCAGTGATGGTGAACCTTTTAGAGACAGAGTGCCCAAACTGCAACCCAAAACCCATTTATTTATTGCAAAGTGCCAACATGACAATTTACCCTTACTACTACACAGTCCGATCTAGGTTATCTTCCATGTGCTTTATCATTTAGCTATAATAGCCCTGCCTACATTCAGTGCCCTGCCTGTGTGATGTTTATAGTGCGCCCTGCGCTGATGAATGGCAGGAAAAGTAAAAGTATATTGGCACACCGTAGACTTTTTACAGGGTGTGAGTGCCCACAGAGAGGGCTCTGAGTGCCGCCTCTGGCACCCATGCCATAGGTTTGCCACCACTGTCCTAGGTGATGTAACACTGGGAGAGTCACTTATAGAGAAGGATTCGGGTGTCCTTGTAGATGGTAGATTAAATAACAGCACAATGTCAATCAGCTGCTTCTAAGGCCACCAGGATATTGTCATGTATTAAGTGAGGCATGGACTCGGGGGCAGGGGATGTAATATTACCACTTTTACAAAGCTTTGGTGCAGCCTCATCTGGAATATGCAGTCCAGTTCTGGGCACCAGTCCATAGAAAGGATGCACTGCAGCTGGAAAAAGTACAGAGGAGAGCGACTAAACTGATAGAGGGCATGGAGGGTCTTAGTTAGGCTACATGCACACAACCGTATGTGTTTTGGCGGTCCGCAAAAAAATAACGGATGATGTTCCGTATGGCGTCCGGTTTTTTTGCGAATCCGTTTTATTTTTGGCGGATCCTTTGTAATAATGCCTATCTTTGTCCGCATAAAGGGTTATTAGATCAGGGGTGCACAACCTGCGGCCCGGGGGCCACATACAGCCCTCTATACAATTCTGTGCGACCCCTAAACCATCTGGTAACAGACACGTATGTCTATGTCTTGTGGCTGCTCACATGTATCTTTCATGTATTAGATGGGAGGACTAGCAGTGTAACTAGACATTTATGATATATACTGTATGTTCAACATGCCATAAATATAGTATTTCAGTTGGTAATACCCCTTTAAGTTTTATTTTCAGCCTTTCAAATTGGTACAGGCTAAAAATGTAGCCCCCAACCAGAAAATGTTCTACACCCCTGGTTTAGATGAATTTCTTATAAAGCAAATGACATTAAAGCTTATGAAAATGTGTAGAAAACTGTTGTTTCACTAATTCTTTTTTTAAAATTCGCGTCCCCACTTATCCCTTGGTTGAACTTGATGGACTTATGTCTTTTTTCAAACCGTATTAACTATGTCACTATATGTAATCATGTATCCGCTGGACTGTAGAGATTTACATAGAGTGCATCATTTTGATCTCTTATGCAAATTTTTATTAGAGATTGTGATTTCTAGGTGCTTAATATTTTGCTTTATATTGTCATTTGTGGCAACTGTCTCCTTCTAGATTATTGTATGCCGACAACCATGTTTCTCAAAAGGTATTGACTAGATACAAAAAATCCCCAATAATTTTAGCAAAATTAGGGGCATATACATGTCTTATAAGAGGGATCAATGCCAAATTCTAACAAAAAAAAAAGGAAGCTGTGACTCTTGCTCCACCTGTTGGAACCATTGAGACCTTGCACCCTGCATAGTGATGTACTGTATATTGCAGCGAATTTCATTGCGTCGCCCCCCCCCCCCAACATGACCAAACAACCAGGATTCATGTTTGGCATAAAAATGCATAAAATGATGACTTGACAGTAGATATCCAACCCAAGTTTTTATATACATGTAGAATTACTGATTCTCTTCTGACACTCGTTCCACGTAAGGTGGAGAGTAGAAGCCTGTCTACCAAGACCTTCACGCCTCTGGATTGACGTACAGCATATACTGTTCGTTGATGCCTTTATGTGACTAGCAGTCTGTTTATTTCAAGTGGACATGAATAACCGCTGCTACGAAATCTCCTCTCACTTGCCTTCCTAATGAGGCATTAATGATGAAAGGATTTCTTTGCATGCTCTCTATTCCCATTCCCTGGCACCAGGTGTCCTGGATTTGTAGCCTGCTGGTTGAGTTTTTTTTTTTTTTTTAATTGTTGCATCATTAGTTCCTGTTCAGAAGACACTGTGACTTTATTACCCCATGGCACTTGCTTTCATTGAGCGGTTTGATAGGCCACTCTGGAAGGAAAGTGTTAAAACCCCATTCCCAGACCTCTTCCTCCCCTTCCCCCTCCCTCTTCGAATCACTTCTCCTTTGCTCTCTCAGCCATAGAACAGAATAATTCATCTGCGCATCACTAACTCCTCAATAGGCAGGAAAATGACCAGTTCTGAGAGCCGAGGATAAATCAACACAGACAACAGCCTGGGAGTAATTGAAAAAATAAAGGGTGTCCTGAAAAGTGGCTAAACGGAGCAGGTAAACGAAGGTGCTGTGCGGGTGATAGGGAGTTGGCTGGGGTTAGAGTGTGGAGCAACGTGTGACCAGAATGGTTCTACAGATCAGCACCATGGACAGCGGGTACTGCTCGTTGAAGAGGCCAAGGGTGCCCACTGTGTGCTAGTGTTAAAGGGGTTATCCAACCCCTATAATGCCTCCCCAATTTCCCGGGCCCTCACACAGATTGTACTTACCCCGCTCCCTGCACCTGTGTCACTTCTGATGCCCGCACTACCGCCACTGCATCTCCCCGTTCAAAACATCCAGCAAAGGGGTTAACCCTTTAATGCAGATAATTTAAGAGTAACTAAACCTGTGATAAAAAAAACAAAAGGTGCATCAACACTGCTAAGTTGCTCAGACCTTCATCTTTTATCAGGTCTGTTCAGCTTTTCAAGTGTATGTGCAATACCCCAGAGCAGGAGGCATCTGAAAATGGTTTGCCGTTGTTGATGTTATGTAATGTTATGCCATGTATTATACCCAGCATAGCATGGTATGGATGGTCACAGCCAGGGTTAATGATCCCAACTCAGCCCTTGTAGGAGGTTAGCGTAGGCTGGTCCCAACGCCTAACCTTAGAATAATCTAGACTAGAGTTTGGAAAGAGGAGGAAGTTGTGCCTTATGTGTCCTCTCCTCAGCCTCAAGTTTGCTTCAGATCTGTGTGATTTTCTGCAAGAGCAACAGAAAGAGAGTGAAAAAGAGGAAAACTTAGAATCTGCATGGCCAAGCATAGGTAGCAAGGTAACCTGCCGCTACAGCCATTCAGACTCTACTGAAGTGTGGAAAACCATTAAGACACACTTCATACTTGGATGCATCCTGATGCACACTTGCCTTCAAAACCCTGTATCCGGCAGAGGATACTACAGCCATTATTGCCAAGGTACTGTTGCCAGCCATAGGTTCTATTGAGAGAGACTTTAGCAGAATAGTGTACAAAGAGGGTCATAACGCCAGCTTTGCCAGCCTCTATGCCTCACTATCTGGGAAAAGGGTTTGCACTGTGTACGGACAAAACTGTGACTTTATTGGTTGTTGGATATACTACAACTCCCATTTTGCACTTTAAAGATACATTTGTTCATCTACTTGTGGACTTGGTTTCTGAGAACCAGAGAGTTCCCCAAGGGAAGAAAGAGTGCTGTCCGCTTCACTGTGTGACGGAAGCCAGAACCACTACAACTCCCATCCTCAGCTCTGGCTCATCCCGGGCTTCAGCATTTGAAGTATGGATCCCATATACTGTCTCAACACCCTTAAAAATTGCAGTAGAGCCAATGAAAGTCCAGGGGACAGAGCGTTCTGAACAGCGCTGCCACCATTTTGTTTTTTCATTAAAGTTTTATTACAATTTAAACTCTTTAGCTGTAACAGACACGTCTGACGACAAGTTGTACTGCTAAGTGCAGATTTTCTTCATCATACGTTTATATCTTTATACTAGTATTTCAAAGTGTGTGACTCTTTAGCATTAATGTTGGTGGAGACTAGTGGTGGCGGATTTCTGAAAATTCAACTCAGATCTAATTCAATCCAAATCAGGCATTCAATTCAATTCAGCCCCAAATCAATTCAACCCTGAATCTCCATCCCTCCTCCCTCTGCACTCACTCTCCTATCCTCTCTGTCTCTCTCCCTTCTCCCCGCTCTCTCTCTCCTACCCTCTCTGTCTCTCTCTTTCTCCCTTACCTCCGCTCTCATCCCTCTGCCCTATCTCTGTCTCCCTCCCTGCTCTCTTTCCCTAGCTCTCTCTCCCAGTCTCTCTCCTCCTCAATCCCTCTCTCTCCTTCTCTGTCTGTCTATTTTTCCCCTCCATCCCTCCCCTCTCTCTCTCTCTCTCCCTTGCTCCCAGGCTCTCTCTTTCTTCCTCCCTCCCTCTCTCTCTCCGTACTTCTCTGTCTGCCTCTATCTCTCTCCATCCATCTCTCTCCCTACCTCTCTTCCTTTCTCTCTCCCCGCCCAGTCTCTCTTCTCCTCTCTCCCTCCTTCTCTATCTCTTTCTCCCTCCCCTTCTCTCTCCCTACCTCTATCTCCCTCCCAGTCTCTCTCCTCCTATCTCTCTCTTCACCTTCTTCTGTCTCTTTCTCCCTCCATCCTCTATCTCCATCCCTCCTTCCCCCTCTTTCTATACCTCGCTCCCTCCTTCTCTCCCTTCTTTTCTCTCTCCCTCCCAGTCTCTCTTCTCCTCTCTCCCTCCCCCCTCTCTGTCTGTCTCTTTCTCCCTCCCCTTCCCTTTCTCTACCTCTCTTTATCTCCCTCCCAGTCTCTCTCCTCCTCTCTCTGTCTCTTCTCCCTCCATCCCTCTATCTCCATCCCTCCTCCCCCCTCTCTGTCTGTCTCTTTCTCCCTCTCCCTCTCTCTACCTCTCTTTATCTCCCTCCCAGTCTCCTCTCTCTCTTCCCCTTCTCTGTCTCTTTCTCCCTCCATCCCTCTATCCTCCATCCCTCCCTCTCTCCCTTCTTCTCTGTCTGTCTTTTGTCTCCCTCCTTTTCCCTCTCTCTACCTCTCTTTATCTCCCCTCCCAGTCTCTCTCTTCCACCTTCTGTCTCTTTCTTCCTCCTTCCCTCTATCTCCATCCCTCCTTTCTCCCCCCTCTTTCTCTACCTCGCTCCCCTCCTTCTCTCTCTTTCTTTTCTCTCTCTCCCTCCCAGTCTCTCTTCTCCTCTCTCTCCCTCCCCCTCTCTCCCCCCTCTCTGTCTGTCTCTTTCTCCCTCCCCTCTCTCTACCTCTCTTATCTCCCTCCCAGTCTCTCTCTCTCTCTTCCACCCTTCTCTGTCTCTTTTCCCTTCCCCTCCATCCCTCTATCTGCCTCCCTCCCTCCCCCCTCGTTCTCTACCTCTCCTCCCTCCCTATCTCTTGTACTCTCTTCCAAAAATTCTCCCAATTCGCTCATCTCTGGTGGAGACTGTACATGACTGTATTTTATGCTCCAGCAGTTAGTTCGCCCGCCAGCTGCTCAAACACACGCATTACTTATGTATATCCTGGAATGACAGACGGCCACTTCTTGCGCTGTGTTAGTGCACAGTAATGGAGGTCTGTGAATTAGCTTTTACCTTCAGTCTTGTTACTTTTGTTTGGTTACTGGTTGTGCTATGAAACACTCTTTACCAAAGTGGTACTTCACAGGGGTACAGTTCAAGGCTAGTCCAATAAACAGGAATAGTCGTTTATGATGCATTATTTTTGCAGCACTTCAGCTAAAGGTCCATTTACTCAGGCGGATCTTGTGCTGGTAACGAGCGCCCGGTCAACGACATAGCAAAATGATTGGTGCACGTTGAGTTACCACTTACATGGAGCATTCATTGGTACTGTATGTGAACCAGCAATCATTAGTACAATCAGTTGGCGCATACAATTTCATAGTTGTCGGTGGCACGTCCCAGTTTACAGAGGGCAATGATTTTTATGCCGTTAAAGTGGATTCTCCAAATTACACAACTACTTACTCCTATCCTCAAAGATCAGGTAGAATAGGAGCCGTGTTCCCCTGTTTGAATGGAGTGGCAGACCACACTTGTGTGCCGCTTTTTTCCCATTCAACTTTGCCAGAGTTCTCTGCTATTTACAACAGTCCCATGGAGCTGAATAAAGTGGTGGACACACATGGGTGACTACCACCCCATTCAAATAGGGGAATGTGGCTCCCATTCCTTTGACTTAAGTGGACACAGCGGTTGGACCCCCACAGATCATACGCTATCCTGTGGATAGAGGATACATTGTTGTAATGGGACAGACCCTTTAAAGATGTGATCAGTGATCGCCTGATTACTGGACATGTTTCTACAGGACAATGATTGGGAAAACCATTAGAAAGTATAATCAATCGTCCAATCATCGGCCTGTGTAAAGGGGTCTTTATGCCGGAAACAAGTCTCATTTAGACAACTTGGTTTCTTCGTCTACTGCTGAAGACAGGGCAGCTCATAAGTCACATCCGGGAGATTGAAAAACATTACTTTCAATATGCAAATTGTGAAAACTGGGTTAAAAAATGGATTTAGAAGACAAATCGATCTATAGGGAATCCATGGGGGTTTATTTGAAGTAAGTCAGTGCTTTGAGTTTGCATTGGTGTAATGTGTGCCGAATATTTCAAGCATTCAACACTTTTGTCTTAGAGATATTACTCCAGTTTCTTTTGTAACATCCCAGAGTTATGTTACTAATCTCTTTTCCCCCGCTACTATTTGTTGGTAACATGTGCCTTGTCATCTAATGTGTTTTGATTTAATATTACTCACAACTGTGCCATTTTGAAACCCTTGTTAAAGGTATTTGCTGTAATTTCCATGTACAACCAGCAGGGTGGCAGCAATGTTCAGCAGGACCTTAGTAACAGTTTAGTGTTTCTAAACTGGAATAGTACATTCCAGTTTAGCTCCCCCTCTATGAGCAGAGTGGGCTGGCCCATGTCCTGCCTCATGGGGAGGAAAGGAAGTTAGAGTGAGTGTGCCAGCCACCCCTGCTAGGGGAAGGCTGTGCTGGTAGGAGCTTCCAGTTCTAGGGATCCCCAACCCAGAATATTGTCTCGGCTGAGACCAAAGATCACCATTCCCAGTCTGAGCCTTCAGCCTCAACTGGGTGACAAGCAAGCAGCCACCTCCAGAACTTCCAGGACGAACCATTCCTTGTGAGCATAACGGTGAGTAACTATCCGGAGACCAGGAGAGACACAAATTCCTCCTCAGCTAGTCAGTCTCATACACAGCAGAAGATAGACAGAGCAGAAGACAGATTCCTGCCATATTCTCCAGGCATATGATAGAAGCAGAAGAGATAGTAATCCCTGCCATAACATTGCCAATACCTGCTGGGACCAAAGACTATTGCTGTAACTCATATGAAATATCGCTGCAACCAGTAAAGACAAGTTGAATTCTAATCCAAGTCTGGATCTCATTCATTACTCCCAAGTTCCTCACTTACTCCTACTAGCAACACACTCATTTATTGCAAGTGAGCCAGGATCCAGGAGTCCAGCCGTACCAAGGTAGGAGACACCGTTGACACTATACCCACTACTATACAGAGAAATTACCCCACTCTGGCATTCCTAACCTGGTACGTTGAGTTTTCAACACCTTAAAAGGGCCCTGAGACTGTACCCTGCTCACGCTGGAATTGGCGTCACGAACAAAAAACATAGACTATTGTACCCATATCCGGGCCCCACCTGCATATTTTGGCGTCCGCCTAACCGTACCACGGTCCTGCTCATTGCACTTTCACCATCCACCTACTGGTGTAAGGCATCATTCACACGTCCGTGTCTGTGATGACATCCATGGCAAGACGGTCAGTGGTTCATCCATTAAAGATGTCCATGAAAGATCAGTGTGTTTCCTCTTTTGCCCTGAGTGTGCCATGCAGATTCAAGGGACACTGCTAGGCTGAAAATTCTTGTTTTTGTCTTTGTGAACTCTTTTCTTGAACTTTTTCTGCAAGAAAATTCTAGGACGTAAGCCATATCTAAGATCTACCTGTCTGGCATCGAGTTTCATTCCACGATCAAAGTCAACAAGATCTCAAGTTGTTGTATTTGATTTGAACAAGAACTGAGCCTCTTGCATGGACGTAGCACGCGCGGCAGCTGCTTTAGGGCCTCTGCCATTCAGAGTATTTAGTCACATGTAGATGATGGACAGTGGAAAGGACAAGGTGGAGACCAACATCATCAGAAGCTTTCGATGTCCTGACCTTACAACTAGTTGTTTTGCTGTGGAACCTGCTGACTACTTTTTACGCCTCTGGCCTCTTGGCCATGTATTCATGTATTTATGCAGCCAGATGATTGGCAGATAATGATTAGATATTTTCAATAATCTGAAGATGGCACAATATTCTATATTGTCCAATGAGTATATAACCAGTCACAAATACAATGTTAGTGTCGGCTTGGGCAATTCAGAAAGTGACAGCGTGTCACTAGAAGCAGGAATCGAACAGAGACACTGAGAACTTCTATTTCAGCAAGACATGCACCAGGCAGCGTAATCAAGGTAGAATTGCACTGTTCTGGATGGCTTGACAACAGTAGATTGAAATATAGCTTATACAAGCAGGACTTTAGGTAGACTTGACACCGCTATTGTCCTTATCTCTGATCACAACCAGTGCTTTACTCCAATTTCTACTGCAACCTCTAAAATATTGACCCCTTTTAGATGTCCAATATTATTTTATATGTGTCAAACTGAACAAGTTCTGGTTTTTAAAGGGGGTTATATGAGATTACAAAAAAACACTTTTTTTTTCTAGTTTTTTTGCCATGTTTTTGTGCTTTAGCTGTCTTTTTAATTTTTTTTTTGTATATTTTAGGCCTCATGCACACGTCCGTTGTTGTGTTCCATTCCGCAAAATGGGGTTCCGTTGTTCCGTGATCCGTTTCCGTTTTTGCTTCCGTGTGTCTTCCTTTATTTTTGGAGGATCACCAAACATGAAGGAAAGTTAAAAAAAATCTAAGTCAAGTCTGCTTTGCAAATGACAGGAAAAAAAACGGACGCGGACGCCGATGACAATCTTGTGTGCCTCCGCGTTTTTTCGCGGACCCATTGACTTGAATAGGTCCGAGAAACCGTTATCCGCGGAAAAAAAAGGACAGGTCATATTTTTTGGACGGACTGAAACCACGGATCACGGACGCTGGATGACAAACGGTGCTTTAGCCGAGTTTTCAACGGACCCATTGAAAGTCAATGGGTCCGCAGAAAATCACGGAAAACGGAGAGCAACAGACACGGAACACAACAACGGTCGTGTGCATGAGGCCTTAAACAGGGTTTTCAATGTTTTTCAAAGCCTATTGAAATGCAAAAAAAGACTATAAAATAATATTGGGCCAAATAAAAAATGTGTAAAAGTGCAGAATAAAGAAAAAAGTCACAAAAAATGCCACAAACGTCAAACTACCTGGGATAAATAAGCCTTAGGGCTCATGCACACGACCGTATGTATTTTGCGGTCCGCTAAACACGGATCCACAAAAATTACGGATGACGTCCGTGGTGCATTCCGTATTTTGCAGAACGGAACAGCTGGCCCCTAATAGAACAGTCCTATCCTTGTCCATAATGAGGACAATAATAGGACATAAAAAATAATAGGACATAGAAGAGCCGGTGACTACATCATCTTTTCATGATATTTGCAGCGAACACCTACCTATTTGTTCCTGTGGACCTTCCTACCACAAACACGTATACCTTGCTGTGGTACGATATATCTCCATAACAGAAAATTCATCAAACCGTGAGTGGGGACTATCTAGTCCAAAATCGTGCTCTTTATTTGTCTATATACCCTTGTGCCTTATTGTGCATAAGCCCATCTTATCTTATATATGCAGCTATCTAAACATTTTTGTGGGAGTTATTTTAAATGTTAATGACATAAAAGTTAAGTTTTAGTAGGGATAATAATTCAGTGATATACAATTATAGGACATGTTCAAGTTTTTTGTGGAACGGAAATACGGACATACAGAAATGGAATGCACACGGGACTAACTTCCGTTTTTTTTGCGGACCCATTGAAATGAATGGTTCTGCACACGGTCAGGCAAAAAAACGGAACAGACATGGAAAGAAAATACGTTCATGAGCATGAGCCTTTATGGATGCCATTCTACCATAGAATCATTGCTTTAAAAGGGTTTAAAGTGAATTTTTAGCAGTGCTGCAGTCACCAGCTTCTGTCCGCTGATCGGTAGGGGTGCAGGGAGTTGAGCTTGTTCCGATCAGATATTGATGGACTATTCTGAGGATAGGCCATTTATATTAAAATCCTGGAAAACCCTTTAAGCAAATAAATAAGATGTCTCACAAATACCCCATACGGTGTGCCTACAGATTTATAAAAGGGACCAGTAGGGAAAATATATGCCACCAGAGCACAACCGGGTGTATGAGCCCTAAGTACTCTATCTATAATGTTCCCAAAACCAATGCTGGGCTTAATCACATGCTGAGATTGGCCTGCATGATGAACTCTGATGGTTGGCAACCAAGGAACAGTGATATTTGTAGCCCGGCATACCAGGGCTTCAAGGGAAATCTCACTTTATTAAAGAAGTTATCCCATATCTAACATCAAAACGGAAAATCCGACATCATACAGTACTTGACAACCTCTTTCTAATAAAGCTAGAACCGGCCCTGTACCTCACATGGATCCAGAGATCTCCTCATTCATTGCTCTGCTAGATTTATATCAAACTGACAGCTCAAGGGGAGTGTCTTTTCTGCTGCAGCTCAAGGGGAGTGTCCATTCTGATGCAGCTCAGGGGGCGTGTCCATGCTCTCCCTATCACAGCTTAGGAGGCAGTTGAAACTGAGCATGTGCGACCATCTGAGTGAGCCGGACTAAAAAAAAAAAAAAAAAAGCAGCAGGTGGCACTATACAAATACATTTTATTGAATGTACAGTGGCTAAGCTAAATTTTTGATTACATGCTATTAAAAAAGTATTCAGATCCCGATGCTGTTTTGAAAACTGTTAAATATTTTTTCATGGGACAACCCCTATAAATGATAAAATAATAAAATGTATGTAGTGTATGTATGTATCTCCTATGTGTGGTATAGAATCTGTAAAACTAAGCATGAAATCTAATCATTTCCATTGTTCCATTGCCTGGGGATATGCTGATGACTTCTTCACCTTCCAGCCCACGACAATGTCTCACTATATTGAAATGTCTTGGAGTGTCTTTATGGGATTCCGGCTTTTGTTTCCATATACTTCAATCATTTTCATACACTTTAATCATTTTGAGAGAAGACAATAAATGGGCTCTAATACTAAGACTAGTGGAGAAACACAATTATTCTCAGCCATGACTCAATATCCTATTTCGAAGCTATTGCAAGGTGGTTTGGGCGAGAAATAGATATTCCTGTTTTTGTTAACTAAGACGTGCACTGAGAGCGGCTAGGCCATTGATTTCTATAGAAATAATTTTAATAATATGCAAGCTCTTCTCCTCTTTCGTAACCTCCACTGACATAAAGAACAGCTTTTCAGTGGACCGGGAAATAGCATTCGGAGGTCACGGAGAGCCTTCGCTAGAGTCGTTCTTGTGCTTTGCTGCAATGCATTGTGGAAGGCAGAATGAAAGAACCAAGAGATGATTGACATTTTATCTTATGGACTGTTTGGCGTAAAATACATAATCGTAATTGCCAGATTTTCTCTTGTGCGCGAGAACGAGACCTCACATTTTTTCATCAATGCAAGCCCCCAAAAACTCTGGGGTTCCTTTATGCCTATTCACCATCTAAGATCCTAGGTTGCCAAACATTTAAAACCAATGGGTCCTTGGCAGCGACCCTCTGCTCCAGCTAATCGAAAGGTTTTCTAGAGTAGGCAACCAAGCTTGTAAGATATGGAAAGAGTTGCCCTACTTCAAGCCCATGCAAACGGACAAAATGCAATCCAAATCTAATACAAATAAGAAATATATGGCCACATTTAGGCCGCATCCTCACGACCATGTGATGGGAGTGTCCATTTGATGGACCATACACCACAGATCCACAAACAATGGACACCGGCCATTTGCAACCCCGCATCGTGGGGCTGACCAATCAACTTCAAGATTCAGCCAAAAACAGTCCTATCTTTTGCAGCTAGGTTGCATGAACCCGGAGGAGCATTGAAGTTCTTCATGGTTCTTCCAGGTCTGTGCCTCTGCGCCGCAAAAGATAGGATGTTCTATCTTTGGCTGCATCTTATGGATCGCCCAATCATTGACCCATTAAAATATAAGGTAAAGGAGAAATGGCAAATTTTTTGGTGCAGGTCTCCATCCACTCACATCAGTCATTTGAATTTAAAATACAGTAAATTTAAATCACCAACCTCTTAAAAATAGAAATGTGAGTTTTTATTTGGCACAAATCTAGCCAACTGCCCTCTTCCAATGTGCCTCTTTTAGTAAATGTGGGCCTATATCTAGAGATGAGCGAAGTTTTGAAAATTTTGATTCGGCCAGGTTTGCCGAACTTCAACAAGAAATTTGATTAATGCCGAATAATTTGTCATGAATCGCTATAAATCGGGAATACTCAGGCCACTCTGCCTTAGGATACAGCCATATGGAGCGGCCGTGCTGCGGGTGGGTTGCGGCCATGCTGCAGTGAAAAAACCGCACAGCCAATTAGCCCACAGATACCTTTCATTTAATAATGAAGACCTTACGGTATAGTCAGTCTTCATTGTTAATGGCTGCACAGCACCTTTAAACAGGGGCTATACCCACTTCTCCAACCCCACTGCTCTCCTGCACTACAGGTCGGAGCCCTTCTTCTGCCATCTGCTTTTCCTCCTTTTCCACATAATCTAATATCGATGAGAATATGTCATCAGGAACATCCAGCGCCTCCTCTCTCTGCATCTTGATTACTTTTCTAGGACATAGAGACTTTGAAGGATGATTTGGAAGAAGTAAAGCCAGCAAAAGATGAGGATGGTCATCATTAAGACCTGGCCCCCCCTAAGGAGTGCAGACTGGATAGTATTGGTTGGCACGCTGGCACTGGAATAATAAAGGCTTCCATCTTATTGGTATTGTATAACATATCTTAGTTTACAGCTGATGCAGGAATAAGTAAATGTAGGAATAAATAAATAAAACTGATGCAGAATTTGTCTCCCTGCACTCTCCCCGCAGTCTCCCTGCACTCTCTCTGCACACTCCCTGCACCTCTCCCCGCAGTCTCCCTGCACTCTCTCTGCACACTCCCTGCACTCTCCCCGCAGTCTCCCTGCACTCTCTCTGCACACTCCCTGCACTCTCCCCGCAGTCTCCCTGCACTCTCTCTGCACACTCCCTGCACTCTCCTCCCGCAGTCTCTCCCTGCACTCTCTCTGCACACTCCCTGCACTCTCCCTGCAGTTTCTTCTCTCCAATATTCTTCTATTAATCATTTTCAGCAACACTGTCCCTAGCACATGAGCGCTTGCCACGTCTCTCCCTATGCTTAGCTTACAGGACAAAGGTGGAGACTGCGCGGAATGAGGGTTTTATAGGGCTGTGATATCACAGGCGATGGCTATCTATGGATTGGCTGGGCTGCATTATGGGTGATCTTGCATTCTCAGGCTTGTCTCCTCTACACTTAGTTTTGCTTTGTAACACGTACAGCTTCCATTTTAGGAGAACCTGATTTGTTACCACAAGTGCGAGAAAAATTGATTAGTTGCAAATCAAAGTTTTCCTAAACCTTGGACCGAATTCCGCTTTGAATGCTTCGCTCGACACTACCTATATTCTTAGGGTTTGTGTGGATCATTCCCTGTACTGTATAATTATTGCACCATGATACAAGAAGTTTTGGTGCTTGTATTGACAACCAGGTTGGACTGGCCCACCAGAGCACCGGGCCAAGTCCCTGAAGCCATAGTGGGCCCCAAAGGTCCATAAGAAAAATCCCATTTGGTGCCACCTTTGGAGCAAATCACTTGCCAGTTGCCACTATGGTATATTTCTTTGATTCTAAACCTTTAAATTTTATTGATGATATACGGGTTGGGCCCCCGAGAATAATTCCCTCTGGTGGGACCCCAGTCCAACACTGTTGACACTTATTTGTACCCATTAACCTCCGGTACACTGGGAGGGGAATTTGCTGTAATTTTCACCAAAATTATCAAACGTCATAGAATGTTTGATAAACTTGGTGCAACTTTAAGACGAACAGTTCTGTCTCAAGATGTTATTCCTTTTTCTACACCACCCCTGTACTGGAGTAGGACAATTTGTACAAATAAATCTAGCATCCAATTTTCCACCCAGTTTTCAAAACAGGAGTGAGGGTGTAAAAAGGCACATTTTTTTGTCCAAATTAATCCAAAATGTTGCAAAAACCTATTCTGCAACTATTTAAAGTCAGAATTCTGGTGTTTAGGGCTTGATAAATTCACCCTAGAGTGTTGCTGGTGCTACATTCGGAGTGTGGTGGATCTGATTTTTAAGGCTAGGAGACACAGGCTTGTATTATTCCAGCAGATTATCTGACCAATTTCTGTCCAATCAGACCAATAGTTGGTGTGTGTAACAACAGATCTGTGTGTAATCGGCCTTCTGACCAATGATTGATGAGAAAATCTGTCAGATAATCTGCTGATGTAATACAGCCCTTAGAAAAGATAGATAGATAAATAGATGTATAGATAAAAAAAATAGATGACAGATAAATAGATAGTATTTGAGATGATAGCAAAAGATTAAATAGGTATGAGATAGATAAATAATGATGGATAGATAGATGACATAGACAGAAAGATAGATACATAGATATTAGATAGATAGATGATAGATAGATAATAGACATTTTGATTTTTACACAAACTTATACCTTTTAACAGAGTTTTCCTTTTAAAGGGATTGGCCGGGATTTTGATTCTAATTGACAGATCATTATTTTCTGATCAGTGGGGTTTGACTTCCAGAACCCCTGCCGATCAGCTCTTTGGAGAGGTTGGGGTGCTCCGGTGAGCGCTGCAGCCTCCCCACAGCACACCAAGAACAGCGCTGTCCATTGTATAGTGGCTGTGCTTGGTATTGCAGCCTGGGCCCTTCCCTTGAATGGGGCTGAGCTGCGCCTAGGCCATGTGACTGATAAATGTGCAGTCAAGGAGGAGGGCGGAACAACCGTTTTAAACAGCTTATTGTGGGGGGAGGGGGGGGGCTCCTAGTTGGAATGATACCAAACAGATATTGATGATCTATCCTGAGGATAGGCCATCAATATCAAAATCCCGGACAGACCCTTTAATTAAGCGGAACGTGCAGATTCGCCTAGAGCCCATATATGTATAAATATTAAGCACACTTGATGGAACGTATTATTGCACTCTTATCTCCTGATTTGTAACGCACAAGGCGTCTTTTCCAAAGCGCTACTCCAAGTGACGACTTGAAAAATTCATAAAATAGACATGTCCTGGGCATTATTCATAAGCGACACAAAGAGCTGACGTGTTTGCTGTGCGTGCCTCTGTCAGGGTGCAGAGCAGAAGTCGGCATAGCAAATCCTATCATTTCCGAGCAGCGTTCTTCAATACCGGAAAATGAGACGTTAAATAATGTAAATCCTGAGGACGCTACAGCATGGAGCAGGACAACTCTGCAAGCAGATAGCAGTCTAACGTGAAGACCTATTTCCTAGCGGGTGGACTGAAGGTGTGCGGTCTGGTAGTAGGGAAGGCCAGCGTGAGTCACACGCTACGTGGAAATCCCCCGATTCATTGACTTGCACATTACCACGCGGCCCCCCTTTCTCCGCCAGAGAATTCAGCTCCCACCACTGGGATTAGGACAGAGAACTAAAGAGAGAGGAGGGAAGATGGATTATCTTCTAAGTGGAGCAGCAACGGCAGAAGACAGAGGAGGGAAAGCTTGTCGAGGGAGAGAAGAGACGTGGGAGAAACGGAAATTCAACCAGACAACGGAAAGATATGAAACGTAATGCACTGTCTATGGGAGATGAGCGAATCCATTCCAACAAGCTGGAGTTGCTTACGAATTTCCCCAAAAATTTCAGATTCCAGGGATTCCGATCCATTCCGGATGAACCGATCAAAATGCCATTTTACACTTCGAAAGCCACCAAAAAGGGAGGATTTTTGCACCATTTTTTCCATTTTAAAACAGTGCAGGGTGTTATTAAACCGGCTGTCCTGCTCCCATCCACTTACCCGTAGTCATACATGTCATCGTCAATCGGACATTACTAATGCTGACTTGGCCTTAAAGAGCATGAAAGGGACGGATACAGTCCGAGGAGACCCCAGAGCGTCATACACGACTTCTAAGGGCAATTGGGGCACTTTCAATTCGGGTTGAATTTATTTGGATCTGAAATAAATCTGATGATTGATTTGTGTAAATGAGACCTGAAACTAATGTTAAAAAATTTGCTCATCTCTTTATCTATCTATCTATCTATCTATCTATCTATCTATCTATCTATTATCTGTCTATCTATCTATCTATCTATCTATCTATCTATCTATCTATCTATATATCTCATAACTATCTATCTATCTATCCTCTATCTATCTATCTATCTATCTATCTATCTATCATATGTCTATCTATCTATCTATCTATCTATCTATTATCTATCTATCCTCTATCTATCTATCTATCTATCTATCTATCTATCTATTATCTGTCTATCTATCTATCTATCTATCTATCTATCTATCTATCTATCTATATATCTCATAACTATCTATCTATCCTCTATCTATCTATCTATCTATCTATCTATCTATCTATCTATCATATGTCTATCTATCTATCTATCTATCTATCTATCTATCTATCTATCTATCTATCTATCTATCTATCTATCTATCTATCTATCTATCTATCTATCTATTAATCTATCTGTCTATCTATCTATCTATCTATCTATCTATCTATCTATCTATCTATCTATCTATCTATCTATCTATCTATCATGTATCTGTTTATCTCTATCCATTCCTCCATACATACAGCTGAAAAAGTGATATCACTTTTAATTATACAAATTCCTTACCTACAGAAAAAAAACGTTGCAATTATCATCATGGTCTTCCGTAGAAGACTTGAAGCCCCATAGGAAAAACCCAAATGTGCCCCCTATTATGCCGGCAGGTTTTGCAGGACAGGAGGGCTTGGGGTTTATTAACCCCTCGGTACCCACTCCTAGAATATTGGTTGCTAACAATACATTTCCTTAGTAGAGGTGACTTGTCCCAGTAGCAGTGGTGATGAGAAGAACCATGGCCGTCCCTCTCTCTCCTAGGGTCTGATAGCAGCTGTATGGTCTGCCGTTGTACTCTGAATATAATGTGCATTAGGCCTCATGCACACGACCGGTTTTTTTTTGCGGTCCGCAAAACGGATTTCCGTTGTTCCGTGATCCGTGACCATTTTTTCTTCCGTGGCTCTTCCTTGATTTTTGGAGGATCCACGGACATGAAAAGTGAAAAAAAAAACTAAGTCAAGTTTGCATTGAAAATTATAGGGATCACGGATCACGGACGCGGATGACTATCTTGTGTGCATCCGTGATTTTTCACGGACCCATTGACTTGAATGGATCCGTGAACCGTTGTCTGTGAAAAAAATAGGACAGGTCATATTTTTTTCACGGACTGGAAAAAAGCGATCACGGACACGGAAGCCAAACAGTGCATGTTCCGATTTTTTCCACAGACCCATTGAAAGTCAATGGGTCCGCGAAAAAAAACGGAAAAACGGAACAACGGCCGCGGATGCACACAACCGGTCGTGTGCATGAGCCCTTATGGAGAAAATCACAGAATATTTACCAACTAAATTACCATTACCATCAATGGTCTTTACTAAAAAAAATGATAAGGTAGACTTTTGGTGTACTGTCCCTTTAGAAACCACGAACAGTCAACCACCACATTTGCATATCCAATATTTCATTTAAGCTATCCGCAATTTGGTATCCTAATACGCTGCTTGTTTCACTCATTAGTATTTTACATAATTCCCAAATGGCAGGTGACATCCAGAATGTGCATTAATATTTTATTTTTTATTTTTTTAGCAAATTGGTTCATTTAGAGATATAAATTGTCTTTTAGTTGGAAAAAAAGTTCACTTGTATTTAAAGTTACAATGCTCTGAAATGCATGACAATATGTGGGACCATTTATCAAACTGGTGTAAAGTAGAACTGGCTTAGTTGCCCATAGCAACCAATCAGATTCCACCTTTCATTTCTCACAGCTCCTTTGGAAAATGAAAGGAGCAATCTGATTGGTTGCTATGGGCAACTAAGCCAGTTCTACTTTACACCGGTTTGATAAATCTCCCCCATAGTTTTCTCTTTTCTGAAAACTTTGGTTTTCTATCTGCTCCGTATTAGGGTCCATTCAGACATCCAATACATGTGCGGACCCATTCATTTTCACATCCGCATTTCCGGTCCACAGTCCCGAACTTCCGGTCCGTGGCTCTGCCCAAAAATAGAGCATGTCCTATTCTTGTCCGCAGAACTCTATTAAGTGCTGGCGATGTGCGGCGTCAGTGTTTTGTGGTCCGCAATTTGCGGACCGCAAAAACACTACGGACGTCTGAATGGACCCTTAGGGACATGTAAGAGTCATAGGGCTCGGTCTTCTGCTCTTGACTCCCCTCAGAGTACAACCCATTCATTCTCAATGTGCAGCTGCCGAGAGCTTTTGAAAGGGGGTTGTCCTGAAGTTATTAGTTAAAATAATAGTAGAAAGCCTTTGTCTGTTTGAGGAGCCTCTGGTGGTTGCACTGTGGCTCACTTAAAGGGGTTGTCTGACTTCAGCAAATGGCATTTATATGTAGAGAAAGTGAATACAAGGCACTTACTAATGTATTGTGATTGTCCATATTGCCTCCTTTTCTGTCTGGATTCATTTTTTCATCACATTATACACTTCTCGTTTCCCTGGTTATGACCACCCTGCAATCCAGCAGCGGTGGTCGTGCTTGCACACTATAAGAAAAGGCACTGGCCTCTCTGGTGCCCAGGACCGCGGGAGTGCGTTTAGGTTGATAGAAGTGAGACGACCCCTTTAAGGCCCCTCAATGGAGCAAACGATTGTCGGAAGGTCGGAAGCGTTACTTCCCGAAATGGCTTGCTTGTCAGTGGTAGAGAAAGCTGCGTTTACACAGTATGGGGAGGAGCGATCGCTAAAGCCAGTGCTTAACCCCATAGAGAATCATTGTTTGGCGGCAGCAGAACATGATTTGACCACACGATCTGCTGCCGACAAACGATGATTTAGGTGACCGCATGAAATATCCAATTATCCAATGAACAAGCATTTTGCTCATTTATCAAGTAATCGGCGGTACCTTTACACTGGCAGATTATCGCGAATGAGCGCTCCTAGAAAAGCTTGTTAGCGATGATCTGCCTAATGTTTCGGCAGTGTAAAGAGTCCTTTAGTCATTGGTGGTCCAGCATTAGTTATGGTGTAAAAACGATGTCAGACATGTGCTGTGGCTATTATATATTCATTGGTGGCAGCGGAGCCTATGCGGAAGGGAAGGAGCGCTGTCTGTGAAGCCACCGGCAACTCCACTTCCAGGTTGACTGAAGTCGCCAACGGCTTCACAGACAGTGGAGGAGCACAGCAGCCAGGAGGATGGGAAGTTAAGTAAGTATTCCTCTTTCCCTTCACAGCACTTGCTCTGCTGCTACCAATGAACGCCTACATATAAAGGCCTCTTTGCATGGCCCAATGGAGCAGACGATTGTAGAGAGGGAAGCGTTTTTTCCCGACAATCGCCTGCTCGTCAGTGAAGGTGACCCCGCATTTACATGCAGCGATCTCCTCCACAGGAACGATCTCTAACGATCAGGAACGATCTCTAAAATGCCAATGCTTGTCCTCATACAGAATCATTGTTTGTTGGCAGCAGAGTGCTGTTTAGAAGGCACGATCTGCTGCCGGCAAACGCAACAATCCTATTACCCGATAAACAGGTGTTTCGCTTGGCGACACCTTACACCAGCAGATTATCGTTAGCGAGCTTTCGTATGATAATGTGCCCAGAAATCGGCAGTGTAAAGGGGCCTTAAGACACAGCCAATTCTTATGGGAATGCATGATTTTGGTAAAACACACTGACACCAGAGACACCATAATAACGTTGAACCACCACTGACTAGGTGGGCCACAGCGTGAGCGTCATTAGTTGTCTTACCCTGGCAATCAAAGGAGGGGGGAGTGTGCTGCCTGGTTGGGTTGATCATGCTGATTGAAACAATACCTTTAATTTCTTTTTAGCTTTGTGGAGATTTGTGGACTTTTATATTTCGGCAGATTAGGCAATTTGAGCACAGAGGGGCTGGGCGTAGCTCTTGGAGCACTGCTGCTTCTACACCCCCTATTGATTTCTCTTTTTTACATTCAGTGTGCACTTTATTAATTGATAACAAATAAACTATTAAAGGGGTTGTCTCATCCGAGACAATGGGGGCATATCGCTAGGATATGCCCCCATTGTCTTATAGGTGCGGGTCCCACCTCTGGGACCCACACCTATATCGGGAACAGAGCCCCCAGTGGTGGTTGGAGGACTCCGGTCCGGCCACCACTAAGTGCTTTCCCTGTAGAAGTGAATGGGACCGCACCGCTCATGACTGGTGACTGCTCCCATTCACTTCTAGGGGCCCGACAGAAATTGCTGAGCCAGTGCTCGGCTATTTTCAGCGGCCCCATAGAAAATGAAAGCAGGACGGCTGCGCATGTGCACCCTCCACCACTTTCGGGGCTCCGTTCTCAATGCTATTACATGCAGCCATCTCCTCCTCAATATGGGGACGAGCGATGGCTAATTGAATCACTGTTTTCCTGCAGCAGATCGTAATTACATGGCATGATCTTCCGCGACAAACAAGGATTTTGAAACCTGCTAAAAGATTCCAAAGGTTTGTTCATCGGCGGCAGTATTACACTGACAGATCATCGCTAACGAGTGTTCATAGGATCGTTTGTTAGCGAGGATCTTCAAGATTATCTTCTGGTGTAAGACGGCATTTTTTACACACCTGCCTGAATCGTTTGCACAGCACTGTATGCATTCTACAGGGTTGGTGGCAAACTTTTCACATCTGTTTTATGGTGTTGTGTTTGCACCAGTCTTTACAAGGCGCCTTCTGCTATGCCGCGTGATAATACAGGAGGACACATAGGGAGAGCCTGGCACAGGGACCCATGCAGAACATGAGTATGATAGATAGGGAGTGACGTGGAAGGTAAAGGGAAGGCGGTGTCTGGATCATGCAAGACAAAAAAGCAGGTGAGACGAAGCCTCCAATTAAAGGAAGAAAAGAAAGACAAAGCTTTTGTAAGAAATGCGGCTGCCTATATTTTTAGCTCCAGTGGAAAGGAACTAATAATAATATTCTTCCTGTGGAGCGAGGACTCTTAATGATGGTGCCTTGTACTGAGGTATATAAAAAAATTACCTCCCAGAGATCTTGTAATTTACATCCTTTCAATCTGTTCTGCTATCGCACCTCCATGTGCCAAATGTCTACAGATCACGTCCTTCTGCGAAGCATGCTCCGCGAATAACCTGGCATATTGTGCGATCATGATGACCTCAGGACCAGAGCCAGTCCTCAGATCACCAGGATTCAGCCGACATGACCCAAAGTGATAAAAAAAAACTATGTAAAACAATTTTAGCCCTGGAAGCAATGTGGAAGATCTCACGGAAGGAGAGCTTACTTAAGTGGAGGGGTTAAGGGCATTAGCCACAAAAACCATTACAATTTTCTGCCAATAGCCGCCAATTACTCTGTAACACTGAGCGTCTGAGTTTTCCATTACCAGCGGGAGACTGACGGGACAGAAGAATGAACCAGACGACTCTGAGAACTGTGCATATTACCTAACAGGGGCTTCAGTGGCAGAAAAATGTGAATAACTATATCTAGCTATCTAAATAATCTCATATCTATCTATCGATCATCATCTCATATTTATCTATCTATTTAATGCCCTGGAGCAAGAATACTTTGGACTATGGACGTTTGTGGACATTTTCCCTTATTGCTATTATGCAAAGCCAACTCTTTACTTTATTGCACTTTGAAGGGTTACTTGCACTGTGATTTATGCTGTTGTGTGCATACTGTTTTATATTGTTGAACTTCAGGATAGGTCATCAGTATCTGATCAGTGGGGGTTTGACACCCAGGACCCCCGCCAATCAGCTGTTTGAGAAGGCACCGGTGCTCCTGTGATTGCTGCAGCCTTGTCCGTGCTTACCAAGCAGAGTGCACAGAGGATAGGTCATCAGTATTAAAGTCTCGGGAAAATCCTATTAATGCACAGCCAGCTAATACCTAGAGACAGGGGCGTAGCTAAAGGCTCATGGGCCCTGGTGCAAGAGTTGAGCTGGGCCCCCCCTTTCCTCAAACCTTCGTGCTGCATGAGGCAAAAATTAAAATTGCACCCCCCCTCCATATCAAATTCTCTAACCCCTTATTTCCAGCCAGAGGTGTAACTTGCATACACTTTCTATAATACCAGTGTCTTCTTATGTGGCACAAGGGTCTTTGGGCCCCTCAGGCTCCTGGCCCGGTAGCGACTGCTACCTCTGCACCCCCTATAGTTACGCCCCTGCCTAGAGACTTTATGACTCTCTTCTTAGGCTACTTTCACACTAGCGTTTCTATTTTCTGGTATTGAGATCCGTCATAGGGTCTCAATGCTGGAAAAAAAAAACACTTGTTTGTCCCCCTTCATTGTCAATGGGAACAAAACGTAACTGAACAAAACGGAATCCTCCAAAATACATTCCGTTCTGTTTGGTTGCGTCTTCATACCGGAGAGCAAACCGCAGCATTCTGCGGTCTTCTTTCCGTCATGGGATGCAGAGCAAGACGGATGGGGGACGATCCGTTTTCTATTGTGTCAGATAGCATCAGAGTTAGATGGATCCATCCCCATTGGCTTGCATTGTGGGTCATGACGGATCCGTCTAACTCTGATGCTATCTGACACAATAGAAAAACAGATCCGTCCCCCATTGACTTTCAATTGAGTTCATGATGGATCCGTCTTGGCTATGTAAAGATAATACAACCAGATCCGTTCACAATCGATGCAAACGGTTGTATTATCAGTAACGGAAGCGTTTTTGCTGTGCCCTGCCAGATCCAGCAAAAAACGCTAGTGTGAAAGTAGCCTTATACAGAGACACTGACCTTCAGACTGTCTGGTTTAGCTCTGTTGTTTACATCTGTTGTTTGCGTTGAAGACTTGTTTATATCTGGAAACACTGCTTAATCATTCCATAGACTTGCATTGAAACGCTATACCAGTTTATGACACAGAAATTGTAACAATGTTTCTGTTTAGGCTGTGATCATCCACTCCTCCCACTAGAAGGTTCTAGTTCAGTTAGCAACTGTATGGAAAGAGAGCAGTGAGAGCCTCACAGACCCTGGGCCACAAGCCTTTGGCTAGGGTACCAACCTTCTGAGAGAGAGAGAGGGTCAGCTAGCTTAGATCTTTTTTAAGCATGAAACCTTCTTCTGCCATTAAGGAGACTAGAGCAGCCAGCTTAGTGCCTTGCCTGTCTTGTTTTACGCTTGAGTTCCCCCACTAAAGAAGCATACTGGTTTACTGCAGACTCTGTAGACTCTCTGGACTTATTTCTCATTGGGGTGCATAACGCCTTACCATCCCTTCTGGAGAGCAGCAACACGTGATGACAACTCGTCTTGTCCGGTTGACAAAGCGTAGCATGATCTATCCCCTGACTCCCATTCTACCAGACAAGGTCCCAGCTTCTCCATCAATTATCAAGACAGAGATCAAAACTGTGAGGAGGTCTTACAAGTCTGCAGTTGTCTCCAACCAAGTTGTTGGTGGTTACGCAAGAATATCCTATAGACATCTTTTAAATGTCCCCTGCTTAAAGTGCACAAATACACGTTTAGCACATTGCATTGACATTTACATATTCTCTAACGTCGGCTGATTTAAGTCTCTGCGCCAAAAAGACTGTAAGCTCTTGGGATGAAGTATTTGCCCTGCCGGGCACTACAAGAGGAGACCAGGGAGAGGGATGAGGCGACCTTGGCATGCAGCACAGCAGTGAAAGCGATTGGGATTTCTTAATTTAATTGTAAGAAAGAAACCACAGAGCGAAAAACAGCAAAACTGCCTCTGTTGAATGGAAACGGTGTCACATCACTGGGCTGGACGCCAAAACGTTATATAACAGAGGTGCACGGCGAGGCGGCAGCCATTAGTCTATTTAAGTGTATAAGTACATGCCTGCTGATGTGCTTTGTATTGTGAGATATTCTGCTGTGGACTTTTCTATATATGGAACAGTCCTCGGCTGTGAATCCCAAATAACCCTATTAAAGGACCATAAGAATTCGATCACTTTGGGTAAGTGATCTGAAATAAAATACACTGCTCAAAAAAATAAAGGGAACACTTAAACAACACAATGTAACTCCAAGTCAATCACACTTCTGTGAAATCAAACTGTCCACTTAGGAAGCAACACTGAGTGACAATCAATTTCACATGCTGTTGTGCAAATGGGATAGACAACAGGTGGAAATTATAGGCAATTAGCAAGACACCCCCAATAAAGGAGTGGTTCTGCAGGTGGTGACCACAGACCACCTCTCAGTTCCTATGCTTCCCTGGCTGATGTTTTGATCACTTTTTAATGCTGGCGGTGCTTTCACTCTAGTGGTAGCATGAGACGGAGTCTACAACCCACACAAGTGGCTCAGGTAGTGCAGCTTATCCAGGATAGCACATCAATGCGAATTGTGGCAAGAAGGTTTGCTGTGTCTGTCAGCGTAGTGTCCAGAGCATGGAGGCGCTACCAGGAGACAGGCCAGTACATCAGGAGACGTGGAGGAGGCCGTAAGAGGGCAACAACCCAGCAGCAGGACCGCTACCGCCGCCTTTGTGCAAGGAGGAACAGGAGGAGCACTGCCAGAGCCCTGCAAAATGACCTCCAGCAGGCCACAAATGTGCATGTGTCTGCTCAAACGGTCAGAAACAGACTCCATGAGGGTGATATGAGGGCCCGACGTCCACAGGTGGGGGTTGTGCTTACAGCCCAACACCGTGCAGGACGTTTGGCATTTGTCAGAGAACACCAAGATTGGCAAATTCGCCACTGGTGCCCTGTGCTCTTCACAGATGAAAGCAGGTTCACACTGAGCACATGTGACAGACGTGACAGAGTCTGGAGACGCCGTGGAGAACGTTCTGCTGCCTTCAACATCCTCCAGCATGACCGGTTTGGCATTGGGTCAGTAATGGTGTGGGGTGGCATTTCTTTGGAGGGCCGCACAGCCCTCCATGTGCTCGCCAGAGGTAGCCTGACTGCCATTAGGTACCGAGATGAGATCCTCATACCCCTTGTGAGACCATATGCTGGTGCGGTTGGCCCTGAGTTCCTCCTAATGCAAGACAATGCTAGACCTCATGTGGCTGAAGAGTGTCAGCAGTTCTTGCAAGAAGAAGACATTGATGCTATGGACTGGCCCGCCCGTTCCCCAGACCTGAATCCAATTGAGCACATCTGGGACATCATGTCTCGCTCTATCCACCAACGTCACGTTGCACCACAGACTGTCCAGGAGTTGGCAGATGCTTTAGTCCAGGTCTGGGAGTAGATCCCTCAGGAGACCGTCCGCCACCTCATCAGGAGCATGCACAGGCGTTGTAGGGAGGTCATACAGGCACGTGGAGGCCACACACACTACTGAGCCTCATTTTGACTTGTTTTAAGGACATTACATCAAAGTTGGATCAGCCTGTAGTGTGTTTTTCCACTTTAATTTTGAGTGTGACTCCAAATCCAGACCTCCATGGGTAGAAAAATTTGATTTCCACTTTTTAATTTTTGTGTGATTTTGTTGTCAGCACATTCAACTATGTAAAGAACAAAGTATTTCAGAAGAATATTTTATTAATTCAGATCTAGGATGTGTTATTTTTGTGTTCCCTTTATTTTTTTGAGAAGTGTAATATGAATATCCTTGTGATATTTTATGTTAGTCATATAGAGTTTTACATGGGAAAGACCAGATTACTAGTATTTCGTAACATTCCGGCAATTAGAAGCAGAATTTTAAGGGAACTGAGAAGACTACATCCTCAGCCTGGAGCATGCCTGGGGCAGTGTGGGCTTAGAATACTAAAAGACCCATTTTAAAGAGATTCACTTCGTTAGTTAGCTAGCAATGTTCTGAGATAATTCTGCTTAGAAAATTCTCTACAAAAGTTATTTTGGGGAAAAATGTTATTTCTTATCTGCTTGCATACTTTAGTGGAGCAAATTCGACATATAGTTCGAACATCTCCTAACATATACAGTCCTGATCAAAAGTTTAAGACCACTTGAAAAATGGCAAAAAATCATATTTAGCATGGCTGGATCTTAACAAGGTTCCAAGTAGAGCTTCAACATGCAACAAGAAGAAATGGGAGTGAGACAAAACATTTTTTGAGCATTCAATTTAATGAAAACAACGAATAAACTAAAACAGGCTGTTTTTCAGCTGATCAAAAGTTTAGGACCACACCTCCAAAAAGAAAACTAAACCCCCCCAAAACAGAAATCCAACTTCCAAACATGAACTCAGTAAGGAGTAGATCCGCCGTTATTGTTTATCACTTCAAAAATTCGTTTCGGTATGCTGGATGCAAGCGTTTCCATGAGGTGAGTGGGAACATTTCTCCAAGTGGTGAAGACGGCCGCACGAAGGCCATCTACTGTCTGGAACTGTTGTCCATTTTTGTAAACTTCCCTTGCTATCCATTCCCAAAGGTTCTCAAATGGATTTAGATCAGGGGAACACGCAGGATGGGCCAAAAGAGTGATGTTATTCTCCTGGAAGAAGTCCCTTGTCCTGCGGGCATTGTGTACTGTAGCGTTGTCCTGTTGAAAAAACCCAGTCGTTACCACACAGACGAGGGACCTAAGTCATGAGGAATGCTCTCTGCAACATCTGGACATAGCCAGCGGCCGTTTGACGCCCCTGCACTTCCTGAAGCTCCATTGTTCCACTGAAGGAAAAAGCACCCCAGACCATTATGGCGCCCCCTCCACTGTGGCGCGTAGAAAACATCTCAGGTGGGATCTGCTTGTCATGCCAGTAACGTTGGAAACAATCAGGACCATCAAGGTTAAATTTTTTCTCATCAGAGAATAAAACTTTCTTCCACCTTTGAATGTCCCATGTTTGGTGCTCTCTTGCAAAGTCCAAATGAGCAGTTCGGTGGCGTTCAAGGAGACGAAGTCTTTGAAGATGTTTTTTGCTTTTGAAGCCCTTCAGTCTTAGATGCCGTCTGATGGTTATGGGGCTGCAGTCAGCACCAGTAAGGGCCTTAATGTGGGGCGAGGATCGTGCAGTGTCTTGACGGACAGCCAATTGGATCCTCCGGCTCAGTGCTGATGAAATTTTTTGGGGTCTTCCACTTGACTTTTTTTTCCATAACCCTCAGGATCATTTAGGAAATTCCAAATGACTGTCTTACTGCGTCCCACCTCAGCAGCGATGGCACGCTGTGAGAGACCCTGCTTATGCAGTTCAACAACCCGACCACGTTCAAAAAGGGAGAGTTTTTTTGCCTTTGCCATCACAACGAGTGACTACCTGACAGAAAATGACAATGAATCCACATCTTTGCACAGATTTGGCCTTTTAAAGGCATGTGGTCCTAAAATTTGGATCAGCTGAAAAACAGCCTGTTTCAGTTTAATCGTTATTTTCAATTAATTGAATGCTCAAAAAATGTTTTGTCTCACTCTCATTTCTTCTTGTTGCATGTTGAAGCTCTACTTGGAACCTTAAGATCCAACAATGTAAAATATGATTTTTTTGCCATTTTTTAAGTGGTCTTAAACTTTTGATCAGGACTGTATTGTGTCATGGTTTTGCCATTGAAGAGGCCTTTTTGTGATTTCAATATTCAGGGCCTACCTGTCAATATCTCTTTGGTGGAGGTCTGATACCCAGCACCACCACTGATCAACTGTTTGAAGACGCTGCAGCACTCTGTTGAGCTCTGCAGCCTTTTCATAGTATACCAAGTACAGCGCCAAATATTGTATAGTGGCAGTGCTTGATATTGCAGCCCAGGCTCATTCAGCCCAGGCCATGTGACCAATGAATGTACCATCACTGGCCTAGGAAGAGGCCGCAGCACTCAAAAGAGCACCATGGCCTTTTCAAACAGCTGATTGGTGGAGCTGTTGGACCTCTACCAATCAGATATTGATGACCTATCCTGAAAACAGGCCAACAATATTAAACTCCCAGAAAACTTATTTGACAGCATGTTGAGTCCACCTGTTCCGGGCTGCTCCAAAGTTTATGGGACTCATGGGCGTAACTGAAGGAGGTGCAGAGGTTGCAGTCACACCAGGGCCCTGGAGCCTAAGGGTGCCCAAAAAGTTCATCTGCCCCAAATGAGGACATCAATGCTATAATATTAGTTTAGGACCCCCTTGAGATTTTGCATCAGGGCCCAGGAGCATATAGCTATGCCTCTGATGGGACTGATGAAGACAGCCATGTTCAGAGCTGTTATGCAGTGAGGAGGATTGGGGAGAGGCGGGCTTTGGAGTTGGGGTCCCAGCACTTGGACCCCCCCAGCAATCATATATCTAACTATCCACAATATCCATTATGGGACTGTAAGCCCCAACATTAGAGAATATTGACCAAGGAGCATGCTCTGGCCTGTGCGAGTGCAAGTTACTCATATGTGACTTGGATGCAACACACACTTGAACATTTAACTTGACAATAAATCTGTTGAAGGAGGACTCACTTTGAATAACAGTAAGCTGGACAGTGGGTAGACAACGATGAAGATGGCCTCCCCCTGCCTTGTCCCTATTCTCATTGTGTACGGTTTTCTGACCACCTTGGGTCCAGGTCTCGATCTCTCAGAGGTGCTTCACTGGTAAAGCGCAAACCGCACCAACCCTGGTATGTGTCCGGCTCTACAGCCCGTCTCTCTATAGACCACATCATGTCACATACTGTATTTACCTTTACACTACCCACAGATAACGCCCATCTCCACTCCTTTACATTCTCCACATCCTCCCAAGGAGAAGACCCTTGAAGCACCACATATCGCCCAGTGTTGAATCCTCCTGCCAATGTGTTGTCACCACTCATAGGCCCCAAAAATCCAAACTGAGGGAAAAGCCAACGAAATCACCAACAAATACACATACATATCAGAGTGAATAATATACATCACCTAAAGAATTATTAGGAACACCTGTTCTATTTCTCATTAATGCAATTATCTAGTCAAACCAATCACATGGCAGTTGCTTCAATGCATTTAGGGGGGTGCTCCTGGTCAAGACAATCTCTGAACTCCAAAACTGAATGTCAGAATGGAAAGAAAGGTGATTTAAGCAATTTTGAGCGTGGCATGGTTGTTGGTGCCAGACGGGCCGGTAAGAGTATTTCACAATCTGCTCAGTTACTGGGATTTTCACGCACAACCATTTCTAGGGTTTACAAAGAATGGTGTGAAAAGGGAAAAACATCAGTATGCGGCAGTCCTGTGGGCAAAAATGCCTTGTGGATGATAGAGGTCAGAGGAGAATGGGCCGACTGATTCAAGCTGATAGAAGAGCAACGTTGACTGAAATAACCACTCGTTACAACCGAGGTATGCAGCAAAGCATTTGTGAAGCCACAACACGCACAAACCTTGAGGCGGAATGGGCTACAAACAGCAGAAGACCCCACCGGGTACCACACATCTCCACTACAATAGGAAAAAGAGGCTACAATTTGCACGAGCTCACCAAAATTGGACTGTTGAGGACTGGGAAAATGTTGCCTGGTCTGATGAGTCTCGATTTCTGTTGAGACATTCAAATGGTAGAGTCCGAATTTGGCGTAAACAGTATGAGAAACATGTATCCATCCTCTGATGGCTACTTCCAGCAGGATAATGCACCATGTCACAAAGCTCGAATCATTTCAAATTGGTTTCTTGAACATGACAATGAGTTCACTGTACTAAAATGGCCCCACAATCACCAGATCTCAACCCAATAGAGCATCTTTGGGATGTGGTGGAACGGGAGCTTCGTGCCCTGGATGTACATCCCTCAAATCTTCATCAACTGCAAGATGCTATCCTATCAATTTGGGCCAACATTTCTAAAGATGCTATCAGCACCTTGTTGAATCAATGCCACGTAGAATTAAGGCAGTTCTGAAGGCAAAAGGGGGTCCAACACCGTATTAGTATGGTGTTCCTAATAATTCTTTAGGTAAGTGTATATATATAAATCACAATAATAAACATCTACACACATTTATACGAAGCAACAAAATGTATAAATGAAAAAGAGAACCAACGGTCAAAGGAGGTTTTACTATCTTATGGGAAGTCGCCTTCAAGTCCAAGAGTGGTGCCTCGTTCCGAGTTCTGCTATGATAAAGCCCCAGGACTACTTTGTTAAGTCCCTGATGGAAAATCAAACAGGATCTTAAAAGATGAATGCTCGTGTATTCACGGCATGTTGATGGTTGGACTTCAACTACATCTCAGTAGCGACAGACCTGAATCTCATATAGTGCAACCTTCAATTTACAGCGCATTTTTAAGGCACGGTTCACAGATTGGATGATTACATATAATAGAAATGCCGTAACTGAAATTTGCAATTTATGAGCAGGTTGCATGTCAGTGTATAAATAGAACCACCTGCATATCCTTGAGAATCGAGCGCAGGTTAAGAGTTTTTAATTTATGTCTATGAAGCACAATCTGTAACTTGTAAATTCTCAGCCTTAGAAGAAGGCTTAGTCACTTAGTCACGCACTCTTGGATAGTGTAAAAAAAAAAAAACCTCAAGGATATCTTTCATTGTGGAGATAAGACAGCAGTCAAGATGGGATGAGATGAATGGGGCGGCTGGATGTGGCTAGTGCTCTTGGTTTGGCATCATGGCAATGTAGAAGCAATAGACGTAGACTTAATGGGGGTGGATTGTGTTATTTATGAGTAACATACTGGAACTTTATGTCAGAAGATCTAGAACTTGTGGTAATGGATAATTAAAGGCATTGTCCCATATTTTTTTTTTATATATTTTTCAAACCAGCGCCTGGATCTGAATACTTTTGTAATTGCATGTGATCAAAAATTCTGAATAGCCACTGAGTTATTCACTGAAATCTATCTGTATGGCGCCACCTGCTGTTTGCACTTTTCCTATTTCTCTGTCCTGATCACTGAGATGGAAGCACATGCTCAGTTCCATCTTCCAACTGCCACCAGCTGCAATAGAAAGGACACAATCTCTGAGAAAGGAACATGTTACCTAAACTGTCAGCATGAAAAAAAATCCAGCAGAACATTTGGAGCAATGGATGGGGAGATCTCTGGATCCATGTGAGGTATACGGCTGGTTGTAAGTCTGTTAGAAAGAGATTGTCATGTGCTATATGATATCAAATTTTAATTTTTTACATTATCATGGGATAAATCTATTTAAAATTAGGTCAAGGCATTGGTTGGTGTAAAATATAAAAATAAGCATTGCTTACTTGATAAATCATGCACCGCTCCAGCCCTGTTGTTCTGCTCCTCTTTGTTTAAATGATCACTGCAGCCAATCATTGGCTTCAAAGGTACATCATTGAAGCCAGTGATTGGCTGCAGCCGTCATGTGTTGTTGATGTCACCTCAGCCCTCAATGTTGATCCTCCGGATGGGGCATCAATATGTCATCGGTGGGGGTCAGAGTCCCGGCAGCACCGCCGATCAGCTGTTTGAAGAGGCCATGATGCTCCAGTGTGCGCTGCGGCCTCTTTCTAGCCCAGTGACATTACGTTTATCGGTCACATGGTTTATTTGCAGCTCAGTCCCATTTAAGTGAATGGGTCTGGGCTGCAGTACCAAAGCACAGCCACTATGCCATGTACGCACTGTGCTTTGTATGCTGTGAGGAGGTGACAGCGCTTCTTCAACAGCTGATGGGTGGGTGACGAATGGGTCATCAATATTTTACTCCTGGAAAACCCCTTTAACAAGGTAAGTAAGTTATATTTCATTATTTTACACCATTCCTTGTCTGTGCCCCAAACTTTGCCAATCTCAGACAACCTCTTTAGAGGCTCAGCCTCTGCCAGCAGCCTCAGCAAAATGATGGAATGTGCAACGTCACTTGACGGACCCCATTATATGTCATTGTGGTCCGCTAGGCACCAGTGGTATCTGCCGTACAATGTATCCAGCAGAGTGATGTGGTTTCCATGATAAATGGATTACAGATTTTTGGTCCAATTCCTCCAAATCAATTCTAAAAAACACTTTAAATGACGTTAAATCTCTGTCTCTCTCTTTCTCTCTGTCACTCTCACAAAAAAAATTCTACCCAAACAAATCTGAAGAAATTTTGATTCTATCAAGTCTGAATTTTTTCAAAATTTTTTGTTGAATTTCTAATTCTAAGGAATCCATTCGCCCTTGCATTCACACGTCCACAAAATGGGTCTGTATCCGTTCCGCAATTTTGCGGAACAGGTGCGGACCCATTTATTTTCAATGGGGCCGCAATGTTCTGTCAGCATCCACATTTGCGGATCCGCACTTCTGGATCCGCACTTCCGTTCCGCAAAAAAATAGAAAATGTCCTATTCTTGTCCGCAATTGCGGACAAGAAAAGGCATTTTCTATGAGAGTGCCGGTGGAACGCACATTGCCGGTGTCCGTGTTTTGCGGATCCGCAAAAACACATACAGACGTGTAAATGGACCCTTAACGAACATAGCGTAAGGCCCCTCTCAGACGCTGAGTTCCACACTCCAAACTCGCAGAGTGAGTATGCGGCAGCACCCGTCCTGACCTTCCAGCACTGCTGGGATCACATAGCAATATATTAATTTATGAAGCTATAGGCCTATTGCACACAACTGTATGGCTTTTTCAGTATTTTGCGGTCCGTTTTTAACGGATACGTTTTTCAGTTTTTTGTTTCAGTAGTGTTTCCGGTTCCATTCCGTTTTTCCGTATGGCATATACAGTATACAGTAATTACTTAGAAAAATTGGGCTGGGCATAACATTTTCAATAAATAGTTCCGCAAAAATGGAACGGATACAGAAGACATACGGAGTACAATCCATATGTGTTCCGTTTTTTTTTGCGGACCCATTGACTTGAATGGAGCCACGGAACGTGATTTGCGGGCAATAATAGGACATGTTCTATCTTTGAACAGAACGTAAAAACGGAAATACAGAAACGGAATGTATATGGAGTACATTCCCTTTCTTTTGCGGAACCATTGAAATGAATGGTTCCATATACGGACCGTATGCGGAACTAAAAAAAAAAACGGCCCGTATACGGAACGCTAAAAAGTTTTTGTGAACAAGCCCTAACATTGACAGCATAATCTTAGTGTTATCCAATACATTCCTGAACTCTAAGGGTTACATAGCATCATAAATCAATATAATGCTATGCGACCCAGTCAGCGCTGGGAGGTCAGGACGGGAGCTGCCGCATACTCACGCTACGAGTCCGATGCATGGAACTCTCTCGCCTGAAAGGGGCCTAAGGGATTGGGAACACTCCAGGAAATTGTGTTAGGCTTTGCACAGGGTCTGAGGGGATAGTACATAGCTTAGAGATTCAAAGAACACCAAAGGTAGTGGTCTTGTGGTGTGATGGCTAACCTCCGGCACTCCAGCTGTGGTAGAACTACGACTCCCAAGATGTACACTTGCTTGGCTGTTCTCAGAACTCTGTAGAAATGAATGGAGCATGCTAGGAGTCGTAGTTTCACCGCAGCTGGAGTGCCGGAGGCTAGTCATCACTGTTCTAGGGTGTTCCTTTAAAGATGACGGCCGTAGGTGTGAGGGGGTTTGTGGGAAAACAGATTGCTCAAAATTCATTAGTCCTCACCCACACGGTTACTCAGCTGCTATGATGAGGGACAGGTTTTATTCAATCCTCTTTCTGAATGGCAAAGCAACTGATATAAGAATGACAGGAGGCGGCAAGATTACCTTCTGGGCTTTTCACATCAGATGTAAAGGTGTTATCAGAATGCAGAAGACTAAAAGCCTATGGTACACAGCGGTCGTGCGGGGAATAAAGGTTTAATGATGAGAGGAACAGCTGGAGATTTTAGGAAATCACACAGGCCACCTGAGGGGACACACAGCAGTGAGCTATATGCCACTTCAGCATGCACGGCTCATCCATCCTTGTCATGAATGGACTAGAATAGTAGATGATCATATCCACAGCTAAGCATATCCTAAACTAGATCACAAGCGTCAGGATATAGCAGTGAAGACGACCTGCCACCTCTCCTGTCTGTATTACATACCCCATGCAATAACCATTCTGGGCATCTGTTCCTATGACTCTATGTTTTGCCGTTCCTTTATCATTTTTACTAGAAGTTAGGAATGAATTACTAGCAGTTTCCACTGAAGGTCCAGCTGGGTGTTACCAGTGGGGAGTGTATCCCTGCATAGTCTGACACTACCCAATCATCTATCCAGTGTCAGATTGTGCAGGGGCACACCCCTTACTGGTAACACCCACCTGGACCTGGTAATTCATTCACTCTGTTTGGAGAAAGTCAAGGGGGGGGGGGGTGTCACATGCACACTATATGGATGGCTGGTCCCACCGAAACTGGTGGGTTCAGCTGACATTGATTTAATATGTGCCACATGCAGAAGTAAACTGGCCATAGATCCTAAAGGGAAATTTCCCCGTAGGCCGATGACCACCCTCCACCCTGAGCCCTCTACTTGGCCGCTGGCTGATGCTCTAAGCATTAATATAGGAGCATCATGTACTTATGCACCTGGCCATTGGGCGCAGGTACTCTCCTGAATTCAACTGTATTGCTATCCTCAGGACAGTGATGCGGTTGAATACTAGAGTAAAGGAGGTGGTATATTGTGCTGCACTGTGGTATTTGGTTGCAATATGGTACTGCTGGCTTCTGTTATCCCTGCCTACTTGTGTTTCCCCTCCTGTCCATTCGGACCCACCAACATTATGGCCCGACTTTTAGATTTTTTTTCTAGGGCCACGACCTGTCCCCTCTCCTGACATGCCTGTTTGAGCAGATACTTGCATTCCCCATGTAATACCAGTTCTGGAGAATTATTTCTTATGATTCTATGTTGTGCCATAGCTAGATGTTTATGGATAAGGGTACGGATGGGTGTTACCAGTTAAGGGTGTGTCCCTGTACAGTCTAAGGCCTCCTGCACACGGCCGTTTTTTTTTTCCCGTTTACGGGCCGTTTTTTGCGTTCCGTATACGGTCCGTATACGGAACTATTCATTTCAATGGTTCCGCAAAAAAACGGAATGTACTCCGTATGCGTTCCGTTTCCGTATTTCCGTTCCGTTTTAACATAGAACATGTCCTATTATTGCCCGCAAATCACGTTCCGTGGCTCCATTCAAGTCAATGGGTCCGCAAAAAAAAACAGAACACATACGGAAATGCATCTGTATGTCTTCCATTTCCGTTCCGTTTTTTGCTGAACCATCTATTGAAAATGTTATGCCCAGCCCAATTTTATCTATGTAATTACTGTATACTGTATATGCCATACGGAAAAACAGAACAAAAACGGAAACACAACGGAAACAAAAAACGGAACAACGGATCCGTGAAAAACAGACCGCAAAACACTGAAAAAGCCATACGGTCGTGTGCAATAGGCCTAACACTGACATCATTGACTGGACAATGCCAGACTGTGCGGGTACACCCCCCCCCCCCAACTGAAAACTCTCATCTGTACCTTTATTTGTAAACTTCTAGGCAAGAGTAGAAGAAGACTGGCAAAACACAGGGTCATTAGTATAAGATGCTCCTGGATTGTAATTTCATGTGGAATATATATTTTTTTAACTAAAACAGACATGTCAGGAGTGATGGTCCCCTTTCAGTTCCCAGTCCACTCCTGATAAGTGTGAAAACTCTCGCTGTTTTTTTTCTGGTGGCATCACGGCCAGGATCGCAGAGGGCCTTACACTGAATTGGGCAGCAACAACAGACAAGCTGTGGATTGAAAGCACAAGTCACTTTATGCTGCAAGGTTTCTAAATTCCACTGTGGAGAATCCATGTCAGATACTCCACTTACAGTGAGGATTGCCAGGGTGGTCTTACAGAGACGAGACGCGAGTAGCCGGAAATAATTACATAGACCAAGAATTTTAGGCTTGGTAGGTGACAAACTGAACATGGCTAACACTAAGTGGTGTCGGAAACACAAGGACGGTGCGGAGTCGGAGTGTCAAGAGTCAGCACAACAAAGGGAGGACTGCAAACGTTCACTAGATAGAAGAATCAGGGAACGCAGTCAAGTTCTCAATCATGGCCGGGGATAGGCTTTACAGTGTTGTCACATCCTATTATGTCCTTTTGTTTGGCTCCTAATTGTCACTACAGAGAATAAAATAGATGCAGATCGGTCTAATTTCTTGAAATATTGCACAAACCGTACTATAAAAGAAAGCAAACACTGCAAGCAATGCACACAATGCAGTTATGTATTCTATAAACACCTATTGAGAAGGCATGGGAAAGTCAACATTTACCTATCAATGGAGCCTTTCACGAGGGCCTTCTCTGATAACGATGTCTCTAGAGACCAGGGCGATATTTTCTTCCTCTGCTGCCGCACTGGGTGAGGGATTTCTATGCTATACTTTCTGCCTGATACACTGTTGCACCTGGAAAGCTTAATGCGATTGATCTGAGACTATAAACTGCTAGTGGTGCTTGGTCAATGATCACACAGTCAAGGTGGTGCTCCCTTTATTTTGGGTTCTGCAGCAGGATATGTGTCCATCATTAGCACCAAGGCTTCCATCACTGAACACTTCTCTTCTTGTTCAGAGTTCACAGAAGGGCTGGAGAGCACCTACTACCATCATGCATAGGGTGCACTGGATGTCATGGTGTGGGCCACCATTAGCTACCATGGCCATCCCACTCTGGTTTTTGTGAAGGGAACATTGTCCAGACTTTGGTATGTCCAAGACATCGTGGAACCAGTCCTACTGCCTTTTTTTGACTTAGGAGATGTGGTGTTCCAACAAGATAACGCCCGTCCACACTGCCCGCACTACACAATGTGCTCTTCAGGGTTTCCAGTAGCTCACCTGATCAGTTTGATCACCAGATCTCTCCCCCCATGTCTGGGACTGGATGGCGTGACAGATCTCTCATGCACAGCGGGCAGCAACCACCTTGCCTGAACAACAGGTCCAAAGGGTTGAAAGAGCTTGGAATGACCACAGGAGGACATCCAGCATCTGTATGACCATCACCATGCCAGAGGGGCAGCCTGTATCAAAGCAAGGGGAGATGCCACCCAGTATTAATGTGACCATGCCTCATTATATACCCTGCTGCAGAACCCAAAATAAAGGGGGCACCATCTAGGTTGTCTCATTGTTGTTGATCAACCATCCCTAGCAGTTTATTCTTTCTAAGTCTCAGATCAATCACAATAAAGGGGTTGTCTCACTTCAGCAAATGGCATTTATCATGTAGAGAAAGTGAATACAAGGCACTGTGGGGTGCTACGACCACCGCTGCAGCACACATACAAGGTAGCTGGGACAGGATCTGCTGTGCTTGTGTGCCTGTGAGCTCCCACTGTCCCATCCACCAGAGAGGCCGTGCAAGCGCGTCCACTGCTGCTGGATTACAGGGTGGTCATAACCATGGAAACGAGCAGTGTATAATGTGATGGAAAAATTAATGATGTCAACAAAGGAGGCAATATGGACAGTCACAATACATTAGGAAGTGCCTTGTATTAACTTTCGCTACATGATATATGAAAAAGTATTCACAACATGCTCACCACATTTAGTATTGAGCTAATCCAAGTCCATGAAGTGGATTTCGATCCAAATTCCTGGGAAAATTTGATTCGCCACAAAGCCAAATTTCATCGTCCTTTGTGGTAACGAATCGATTTTTCCTGAATGGCAGTAAAAAAATAAAATAACCATACTTACCTCATCCATTTGAGGGTGAAGAGTCGGCCGCCCCCACCTTGATTGAAGATCCCGCGCAAAATCCCATGCGTGGGGACATATGACGTCACCACGCCGGCCGACATGATGATGTCATCATGGGCTGCTCGAGATCTTGCGCTAGATCTTCAATCAAGATGGGGCGGCCGGCTCTTCGGAATCAAATGGATGAGGTAAGTATGACTTTATCAATTTTTTTTTATTTTATACTGTAAGGGTACTTTCACACTAGTGTTTTTCTTTTCCGTGACAGGAGCTCAATACTGGAAAAAAACTGATTAATTTTACCCTAATGCATTCTGAATGGAGAGCAATCCGTTCAGAATGCATCAGTTCAGTCCCTCTTATGTTTTTTGGCGGGAAAAAATACCGCAGCATGCTGCAGTTTTCTCTCCGGCCAAAAATCCTGAACACTTGCCGGAATGCCGGATCCGGCATTAATTTACATTGAAGTGTATTAGTGCCGGAACTGGCATTAAGTGTTCTGGCAAAATGCACAGACCTTTAAAAATGCAAAAAAATAAATAAATACCGGATCTGTTTTTCCAGATGATACCGGAGAGACGGATCCAGTGTTTCAATGCATTTGTCAGACGGATCCGCATCCGATTTGATACATATGCAAATTAACCTGAGATGAGTCCTTTCCCCGACTCCTCTCACGTACAGGACTCATCTCAGGTTAATTTGCATATGTATCAAATCATTTTTTTTACACAATAAAAGCACACAGAGCTATGGGGACTGGGTATTGCGGATGTGCTAGCGGCCATCTAGCAACCCATGTCCTCGGCTCTATGCCCAAAATCCCGATGACAGGTTCCCTTTAATTTACATCAGGATAAAATCAGGTACACGGTATCCTGTCTACGCATTTAGAAACAAACTGTTTCGTGTTCACGACTTGGCGTGAACAAGAAATAATTTGTTTCGAAACGCGTAAACAGAAGACCATGTACCTGTTTTTAACCTGATGTAAAATAAAGACTATTGGATTTTACTGCTGAAGTCTTCATCTTTTGAATACATGATACGGTATATGCCATTTGCTGAAGTGAGACAGCTCGTTAAATTTTTTATACATTTTTTATACATTTTTTATTTTTCTGGTGTTTTTTTTTCCCCCCGATAGTGTATTTCCCTTTAAACATGCTTTCATCCAGGCACCTGTTATATACAGAATATTCAGGCCGGATGCCCCTCTCATTATGTCTTATCATTTAGTATTTTATTCACAATTGCCAAGATGTTTCCACATTACCTCAGTAATAGCGAGTCTGGGTGTGAAACTCTCTTAGTAACTGTTGCTTGGGAGGGAATTGGGACCGACCCTTAATTTCAAACATTTATAACCTTGTGGCAGATCAGCTCCAGCGAGTGATGAGAACAGCAGAAAGCCTTACAGGGAAAACATAAGAATGGCTGTCTGAAGGGTCTCTCCGTATAATGGGGGGGGGAAGGCTGTAGGAAGCAGAAGGGCCGGCCGCTGTCCGTGGTGCTGAACTCAAGAACCCGTCAGAATTGCCATTCTTCCTGCAGGCGACCCATACGCAGAGAAGTGAAGGCTGCATTTATTACATGGAACATGTTCCAGGAAAACTCTCTTTCCGTGGGCAGCAAAGAAACGGTTCAAAAGAGTTTTTATTTTCCTAGCCGCCACCTTCGCCCCCTTTTTTTCTTTGTGCCAACCCAATATTATCCACAGCACCAGTCGAAAAAAAAAAAAAATGCTTAAGTCTGCAGGGTGCGCAATTACTATTTTACAGAATATTTGTTCGCATTGGTCAAGAGCGTCAAGAAAAGTGAAAGGTGCCCGGAAGGTGGGAATTGTCGCTTGCGGAAATTCTCCGCATCAATTATAGCCGATATGGTGGGTGTACATCCAGATGTAATTTTGACAAATGATGGCAGTAGGGCCCATGACTATATCAGAGTTCCATGGAGAGGTCGTGCCGCCCCCCATAGAGGTGTAGGGGCTACATGCTAGCGCTATATGCTGCCTTAGATTTTATATGGAAGCGCGCTTCATTGGATGCTGCATTGCGGAGGTAGGCTTTGCTAGAGCCTTTGCTTTTAGGTGGAATCTTTCCATAAGATGGCACCACATGTGCTTCCAAATAGGCTGGGTACCATGTGCATGGTGCTTAAAGGGGTTGTCCCACAAAAAATATTCTACAGTTTTCAAACCTGCACCTGGATCTGAATACTTTTGCAATTGCATGTAATTAAAAATCTATATACAGTATATATACTGAGTTATCCAATGAAATCTATTGTATAGCGCCACCTGCTGTTCGTTCTTTTTTTTCTCTGTCCACCTTGAAGAGGCGGTCACACATGCTCTGTTCCATCTTTCAACAACTCACAGCGGCTATATCTGCTGTTTTAGACTGTTACAGTTGCTGGGAGAGAGCTGTAGCAGAAAGGGCACTCCCCTGAACTGTGATAGGGAGAGAGATCATGTAGGCACTTATCCGATAATTAGGGATTAAAGAGCACTTACAAAGACACCTTTAATGAGTTGACTCCTTATATTTTTAAGCTTCTGAAAGTTTTGCTTTTTCAGGTTATCTGCCAAGGCAACCCTTCTATAGACTCAATACAGGAGGTGTACCCAGCGGCCTTATCTGCTGAGTGTGCGCCAAGGCTGACGGGCTGCCAATGAGTTCATTCAATACACTGCACCGCCTGTGTTCCAGGTCACAGCCCTTCACACCTCGTCGTCTGCAGACCCATTGTCTAGCTACATGCACCAAATGTGACCAAGATTTGGCAGACTGCGCGCCTAGATTACGGGTACCATGCCATGTCTAGGCTGGCACGGCTGCATGCATTGTTGTGAAGTTTAGTGATTATTAACCCATGAGACTGAACCGGTTATTACCAGGCATTGGAACAGTGATCCAGAAATAAAAAAAGGAATCGATTAAAGAACAGATTTTACCCTAAAATACAAAGATAGCAGATGCTGGTGACAACCACCAATTAAAGGGGTTCTCCCCAATTTTCATATCCCATATCCATGTTTTATCCTCAGGATAAGTCATCAATATGCGATCGGTGGGGGTTCGACTCCCGCCGCTCAGCTGTTTGAAGAAACTGTGAAGTTCCTTGACTTCCTCAAAGCTCACCAAGCACAGCGCCATCCATGGCATGGTGGTTGTGATTGGTAGTGCAGCTCAGCCCCATTCACTTGAATGGGACTGAGCTGCGCCTAGGCCATGTGATCATGGAACGGGACATCCCTGGCCCAGGAAGAGGTCTAAACGCTCACTGAGTGCCCTGGTGTCTTCATACAGCGGATCGGTGGGGGTGCTGGGAGTCGGACCCCCGCCAAACTAATATTGATGACCTATCCTGAGGAGAGGTGATCAATATCAAAATCCCAGAGAAATCCTTGAAGGTTTTCTACCCAAATCTAAACGTATTCCTCATCCACAGGAGAGGAAATAAGTGCCTAATCGGTGGAGTCCGACCACTGGGACCCGCACTAATCATTTTTACCTATCCTATGGGATCTGACCTGTGGAACCCTAACCATTCACAGGAACAGGGGTCCTGTGTCCCCCCGTAAAAATGCAATGGTGGTTGAGCATGGGACAGCAGCAGCAGGCAGGAAGAGAGACGGGAGACGGCACGTACGCACAGCCCGCGCTGTCTCCCCGTACAGCTGATTGGCGGTGTTGCCGGGTATCAGACCCCCACCGATCTGATGTTGATGACCTATCCTGACAATAGGTCATCAATATTAAAAAGCCCGGACAACCCCTTTAACTCTATGGAACTTCTAGAGATAGCCAAGCTCTGTACTCAGTCCCATAGAGAATGAATGGACATTTTTGACCCTCACTCCATTCATAAGGAGGGACACAGGAGCCCACTCCTCGCGATCCATGGTCGTCCCAACAGATGGATCCCCGCCAACCAATTTGAATCTTTTCACAACCCCATTGAGTCCTCTCAACTGCTATGAACCAGGAAAATCAGGATGAACAGAGCTGAAAGTCCTGACCGGACCGGACTGTGTTTGATGCTTAGCACAGATACGGTATAAAAATCCAATAGAGAATTACAGGACAGATCTCCACATAATACTGCTTGACTTGCGTCAGTTTTCGCTCTGCCTGGATCTACAAGTATGGTCTCCTACGTGGCAGCTGATGATTCAAGCATCTCCTGTATCTGCCTTGGCCTGCCAGCATGGAGGAAATCCTTGGTGGTAATACTGCTTGATAACAAGGCCGGCGAGACTGCAGCCTCGGTGCTATCACAGAGTACACGCGCTGCGGAGTGCTGTGTACACTGACTGCGGCACCAGGAACTGGACGCTGCAGTAATGACGTCTGTAAATCTCATATTGTGTGAGGAGATATGGCATATCACTGACTAACCCTGGGCTTCCCAAATGTTACGCCACAGACTCCACATTTCACCTTACCTAGAATTCTCCATGTCCCAAGTGACTGATTTAAAAAGGACCTGTCACCTCTCCTGACATGTCTGTTCTAGTAACTTCTTGCACCCCCCATGCAATAACAATTCTATTCTTATGACTCTCTGATGTGTCATCCCTTACTTATTCCTACTAGAAGTTATGAATGAATTGCTAGGAGTTTTTAAAATAAAGGTCCTGATGGGTGTTACCATTTGGGGGGGGGGGGGAGAGGGTGTCCCTGCACAGTCTGACATTATCCAATCCGTGCTGCCAGTATCGCACTCTGCAGGGACACACCTCCAACTGGTAACACCCATCCGGACCTTCATTACAAACTGTGGGATCGCTGCAAATATATTATTTCAGTTCAATTGTAGCAATCTCTTACACATATTCCTAATAAAAAAGAGTCTCGGTCCGCTCATGGATTATTTCTGTACACCTGTGGATCGCAATCTGCTGCAGAGGTATAACTCCCACCATGCTGGAAGTTGTAGTACAGCAAGTTGAAGACCGCTGCAGTAATATGACATAAAATGATCTGCCCTGATGATCAGCTGAACCTCAGACATAACGATCCCATGCAATGATTTCAACCATCTGTCCTTTCTCCGTAAGGAAGAGGACCGTCTCCGGTTTTTGCAATCTTTCATTTTATTCCACGATCCCAGAGATTGCGTTGGCCACTAAACCAGACACTGTGGCGCAGGACGACAATTACCTCCTGGGTGTTATCACTGAGCAAACAAGTAAGCAGGAGAGAGTCAGATCCCTGTCGCATATAATGACACCGTTGCAGCGGAGCGCCTTGTTTTCTAGGAAGAATTTTATCTTCCCTTACATTGGCAGTAAAGAGCATGTGCGCGGTTTATTGTGTGCAGATAACCCGCCATCTCTTTATATTTGCACATGGGCTGTTTTATGAGCCTCGACAGAAACCCTCAGTACATGACGTGAGAACTCCCTGAGAAAGCCAATGTAACGACCTATCATATACTAATACATGTGTAAGGCAAAGTGATGTTGGGCGGCACTAGGAAAACGATGGTTCTTTATTATAGTCCCCTAGGCACTCCATGTCCCGCCATATGGCGCTTCCATATGGCTCAGTAATATGGCCACATTTATTTTATCATGGAATCCGTATGACTACATGAAAAAAATTCTCTTGAGGCCTCCTGCACACGACCGCATGGCTTTTTCAGTGTTTTGCGGTCCGTTTTTCATGGATCCGTTGTTCCGTTTTTTGTTTCTGTTGTGTTTCCGTTTCTGTTCCGTTTTTCCGTATGGCATATACAGTATACAGGTATTACATAGATAAAATTGGGCTGGGCATAACATTTTCAATAGATGGTTCCGCAAAAAATGGAACGGAAACGAAAGACATACGGATGCATTTCCGTATGTGTTCCGTATTTTTGCGGACCCATTGACTTGAATGGAGCCACGGAACGTGATTTGCGGGCAATAACAGGACATGTTCTATCTTTAAACGGAACGGAAAAACGGAAACGGAATGCATACGGAGTACATTCCATTTTTTTTTTGCGGTACCATTGAAATCAATGGTTCCGTATACGGACCGTATACGGAACGCAAAAAACGGCCAGTAAACGGGGTAAAAAAACGGTCGTGTGCAGGAGGCCTTACTCCATGAAATCCATCATATGGCGGTGTGTGTGGGAGGCTTAAAGGGTTTGCCCGGGTTCAGAGCTGAACCCGGACATATCCCCTTCTTCACCCCGGCAGCCCCTCTAAGATGAGCATTTCATGCTCCAATGCTCTCCCTTGCCATGCGCTGTATCTCGCAGGGCAAGGGCGTTTTCTGCAGATCCAGTGACGTACGGGTATCTGCTAGACGGAGGCTCCAGCCTAGCAGTGTTCCCAGTGACGTCCCCTGTACTAATGGCCGGGCTTTAGTGCTGCCCTAGCCTGTAAAACAGTCTAGCTCAGTGCTAAAGCCCGCCCCTATTAGTGCCGGTGACATCACCGGGAACACTGCTAGGCGGAAGCTTCCGCCTAGCAGTGTAAAAATTTTAAAAAAAGGCCTTGTCCTGGGTGAGCCCAAAGAAAATTAATAAAATCACAGCGCATTTCGTAAAGTGTGGGACTTTTTGCAACTCGCGATTATATACCTTTCATTTCAATAGGAATAGCGCCATCTTTCCCATCCTCTTTTTTTTTCAGTTAGGCCTCTCCTGACCCGTTTTCACCATGTTACAACCCCTTTAATGAGGACTTGTCACCTCTCCTGTCGGTTTTAGTAACTACTTGCATCCCCCATGTAATAACAATTCTGGAGCATCTATTCTCATGACTCTATGTTGTGCTATTCCTGTATTATTCCTGCTAGAAGTTTACAAAAAAAATTGCCAGAAGTCTGCAGTAAAGGCACTGCTGGGTGTTACCAGTGGTGGGTGTGTCTGACTCTGTCCAATCAGTGCTGCTGGTGTCAGACTGTGCAGAGACACCCCCCCCCCCAACTGGTAACACCCATCTGTACCTTTACTGCAAGCTGCTGGCAATTCATTGATAACTTCTAATACAGGAATGGCACAACATAGAGTCATGAGAATAGATGCTCCAGAATTGTTATTACATAGGGAATGCAAGTAGTTACTAAAAGAGACATGTCAGGAGAGGTGAGACAGGTCCTCTTTAAGCTATGAGTATGTTGTGTAGTATATGGAGAAAACCGACTAATGATAAAATGTGGTTGTTGCCCTAGTCGGACCTGCATGGAGGTCCCCAAGGCAACTACTAAGCCACCAAATGAAATGCTGAGCATATGCCGTTGGTCTAATAAGCCAGTTCATAAAGGAATATGTCTATAATAATGTAAAACATTTTATTAAAAGTTGGGAGATTAGCGTCCCGGTAACAATTTAAATATTTTATTCCAATTTATTATTTCGATTTGCATGTTAAAATTGCATCTGGAGTGAGAGGGGGTCGTAAATGGCTCCGTGCAGCTGGCAGAGGGAACCTAAACTGCCTGGTGATCGTCCCGCCGTCTTCTCTACAAACCAGATCTGTGCTACAACAATATGTAACAGCAAGAAAATAAATGCAAAAGAAATCTCTCTCCCTTAATGATGTTGTAGTTCAAGGCCGTGAAGTTTGTATGTTCGCTGCTGACTGTTCCATTCTTAGTTGCCAGGAAAATGGGGCGACGTCGTTTGCTCAGCCCTATGAAATACGACGGCTAGTTTCCATTTAGTATTGTTTGATTGTCAGGAAGAAAAGAAATGATTGTTGTCTGGTTGTATCTATAGCTAAAGAGGATGGGATTACCTGTACCAGTCATCTGAAATTAAACTGGGCTTAAAGTATTATCCAGATACATCCAATACAGGGATAGATTTAATTACAAAATCAGAAGTTTATTGTATGTGATGTTCTATTAGGGTTTGTTTCCTGTGGTTTTTCAGACTTTGAATTGTAGCAAGATTTTTTTTTTTATTGTGGCTGTATAAAAAATATATATATAACACAAGACACTAATAATGCAGCTCTATCAGCATGGGTAGAATAATACAGCACAATCTGTAAAGCGGGGTATAATTGTACATCCATGGGGTATTATAATACAGCACTATCTGTATCATTGGGTATTATATTACAGTGCTATCTGTAATATGGGGTATTATAATACAGCACTATAAGTAACATGGAGTATTATAATACAGCGCTATCTGTACCATTGGGTATTATATTACAGCACTATCTGTACCATTGGGTATTATATTACAGCACTATCTGTACCATTGGGTATTATATTACAGCACGCTCTGTAACATGGGGTATTATAATACAGCACTATAAGTAACATGGAGTATTATAATACAGCGCTATCTGTACCATTGGGTATTATATTACAGCATTATCTGTACCATTGGGTATTATATTACAGCACTATCTGTACCATTGGGTATAATATATTTCAGCACTCTGTAACATGGGGGATTATAATACAGCACAATATGTAACATGGAGTATTATAATACAGCACAGTCTGTAAAGCGGGGTATTATTGTACAGCACTATCTGTACCATTGGTTATTATAATACAGCACTATGTGTATGTGTACCATGGGGTATTATTATAATACAGTACAATATGTAAAGCGAGGTATTATAATACAGCACTATATGTAACATGGAGTATTATAATACAGCGCTATCTGTTATATGGGGTATTATAATACAGCGCTATCTGTTATATGGGGTATTATAGTGCAGCACTATCTGTACCATTGGGTATTATAATACAGCACAATATGTAAAGCGAGTTATTATAATACAGCACGATCTGTAACTTGGGTTATTATAAAACAGCACTATCTGTACCATGGGGTATAAAAATACAGCTCTATCTGTAACATGGTGTATTATAATACAGCACTATCCATAACATGGGGTATTATAATACAGCACTATCTGTAATATGGAGTATTATAATACAGCTCTATCTGTAACATGGGGTATTATAATACAACGCTATATGTAACATGGGATATTATAATACAGCGCTATATGTAACATGGAGTATTATAATACAGCTCTATCTGTAACATGGGGTATTATAATACAACGCTATATGTAACATGGGATATTATAATACAGCGCTATATGTAACATGGAGTATTATAATACAGCTCTATCTGTAACATGGGGTATTATAATACAACGCTATATGTAACATGGGGTATTATAATACAACGCTATATGTAACATGGGATATTATAATACAGCGCTATATGTAACATGGAGTATTAAAATACAGCTCTATCCATAACACGGGGTATTATAATACAACGCTATATGTAACATGGGGTATTATAATACAGCGCTATATGTAACATGGGGTATTATAATACAGCGCCATCTGTAATATTGGGTATTACAATACAGCACTATCTGTAATATGGGGTATTATAATATAGCACTAGCTGTAATATAGGGTATTATAATACAGCACTATCTGTAATATAGGGTATTATAATACACCACTATCCATAACATGGGGTATTATAATACAGCACTATCTGTAACATCATACTAGTTTTGTCATTTAGGTTTGACCAGATTGTGGTTAATTACCATTGCATATCAAGAAGAGCATACTATAGGTAATGTACTATCCTGCCTTTAATAATCTGGAATCATACAGTATGTAGGACTCATGAAGGAAGGAAATGTCAGCAGTAGAATATCATGTAATTAAGTCTTTAAGAAAATCCCTTTAAATGAAGCTTTATGCACCACAGGCATAAAAGCAGTTTGAGTTTTATTGCTCATTGTGTAACATAACCCATAATACACGCAAAACTTGTACACAAAAGAATCACAACAGCAAATACTTGCCATAAATCCTATATGCTGTTCATACACAGTGAGACTGTTACGCCCCATGCCCGCCGCTGCCGCGCTCCTCTATGCAGGCGCAGACACCATGTTACTCACCCTTCTCTCTCTCGGGATCTACTCACTTTCTGCTAGGCCCCAGCCATGGCATGTGGTTTCTGCAGACCGTGGCCTCTGCTGCTCTGCAAAGGCTTTACACCCCGTCTCTGGGGCATGTCCACTTCCTGACTCTTAAAGGGCCAGCAAGTGCCCACCCGAGTTACCGCTAGATAATGGCTGACCATCAGTGTGTATTTCAGGTATCCTCCCCAGCTGAAAGGCACCAGAGTTTTAGGTTAACAGTGTTCTTGTTAACCAGTGAAGGTGTGCTGTTCTGACTGTCTGCCTGTGTACCATACTCTTGCCTGTTTACCGACTCTGATACCTTCTGCCTGCTCTGACCTCAGATTAGTTTCACAGATATGCACAAGCTCTGCCTGTAAAGACCTTGGTCTGTTTCCTGACTATGGGTGTCGTCTTATCCTTCTGTGCCTCTCAATGGATGTAGTGGCCTGTTTAGTTCTCTGCAGCGAAGTGTACATTGTGACGTATTGTCACGGATGTTGTAGGGGAGAACACCAAAGGGCAACAAGAAGGAAGGGAAAAGACACTAGGCCTCACCGCTAGGGAAGGAAAAGGGTCACCACCTATAAAACCCTGCTCCTGGCCCTAACTCCTATCCGTATGGGCACCTCTCGATGGTAGAAATGCCCATACACAGGAACCTAGAAAACCCTGGTGGCCCTCAGTTGCCCTAATAGTAATGACCGGGAAGAGACAACCCGCTCCTTCCCTGGTGAAGGAACCAGCGTCTCGCTGAGGCCTAGTAAACAACAAAGGTGGGGGGGGAATACAAAACACAACACGCGGAACACTTAACTTCTGAGGCTGATGGATGATAGACGAACAGGACTTCACCACGAACCACACTCCAGCTCTTCCAAAAACCAAATGAAGCTATCCAGAGCAAGGAGTGATGGGTAAAGTCAGACTAAATAGGGGGAGGTGAAGGTCACATGATCCACACCTGAACAGGAGGTGTGGACATACCAGCAACACACAGACAAAGTGAAACCAAAAGAGGCTGTCAGATAACTAATGTGCAGATATTCTTTCAGACCTTCTCAAACCTGTCACCGGCGTGACACATATCAAATGTTTTGATTGGTAAGGTTCTGAGTGCTGAGAACCCCACCAATCACTAGAATGAGAAGAAAGAACACAGAGCGCTGTCTTTCCTCATTGCTGAAGACAGACTGGACAGAAGGTCTATGAGTCCTTCTCAAGTCCATCTGCAGTGAGGAGAGAGAACACTGTGTGTGAACGTTTCTTTCTTCTCGTTTTAGCGATCGGTGGGGATCTCAGCATTCAGACCCCCACCAATCAAAACCTTTTATATATCACTATGACATATCAAGTTTGTTAAAAGTATAGGCTAAGAATTTAGGTTAAATCAGCATTTATGAACTGTCAGTGAACTACAGATAAGGGTTACAGTAGCCTACAGATTGAGATCTCTGACGGATTCAATAAAAAGGAGAAGGAACAGTCTGCAGATGCAGTGAAACTGAAGGCTGCAGAACAGAGATGTCAAACTTGTGGCCTTCCGGTTGTTGCAAAACTACAACTCCCAGCATGCCCTGATGGCTGAATACTGTCCGGGCATGAAGTAAGTTGGAGTTCTGGAACAGCTAGAAGGCCACAAGTTAGACGACTTCCCTGCCGTAGAAGAAAAACTACTGATAATTGTTAATAAAAGATGTTGGTTTTTTTTATCCCAAAATACATAGTATGCAACAAAATCCACAAAAGTGGCTAATACCCTTTAATAATTAAAAAGTAGCCTCCTGAGCTCCCTCTAGTGGTGGCTTCAGGCATTCAGAATTGCATTATTTGACTGTGCAGTAAATCCTTTATACAGAGATATTTAGAAATTAAGAAATCCAGTATATCGGACCTAAAAAATGGCGTGATGCAAAAAGGTGGAGATTTATATATAACAATTTTCAACTTCTGTTGCTTTATTATTAGGTAAGCTGTCATTTACCGGGGCATCCCACGCCCCCTCTGCTATTACATCCCGATACTTCCATTTAATCGGCATCATTACTTCTCCTCTACATCTTGCATATGTATCTTCATATTTGTTCTGTAATGACTAAATGGAACATAGGAAAACGATTCCTCTACGGGCAGGAAATGCATTTTATGTCTCTCTGGCAGCTTGAATTTATAATAGGCACTTGGTTCTGGATGTTATTTAACCGTTCGTGGTTAACATGCATTTAAACAATGTAACTTAAGCCTTGCTTGGTGCATTAGACTTGTTTTCAACCAGCAAAGTTATTTTTCTCGAAAACGTGGGTTAAGAACAGACGACATGTAAAACAGAGACAGCACGAAAAGAGAAGCTGAAAAATAACAAGGACATGTGGGAAGGTAAAATAGATTTTTAAACCAAAGGGATGATCATTTTAAACATATCTAAAACATATCTAAAACACGCTCCCGCTCTACAGAAAAAAATGTAATGGCAAGTTAATACGATAACGTACTCTGAAATGTCATCCTCAATCATACGTCTGGCCAAAGTTAATTACATAATAACCTTAGGTTATCACAAAAAAAGCCTCGCTTTAGGAGAGTAGAGGATAAAAATGGCACTATTACAATTCTCCATCATGCATTTTTCATAGGTCTCTACAGAAGGTGCAGTGACAGCTATTGTAATCCCATATAATGATAATATCCATAGGGCATAGCAATGGCCATAAATCTAGCTAAATGCTGCTAATGGCAGGGCACGAATGACCATTCGCAGCTACACGGTGTCATCTACGTAGAATTCTTACAAATCAATAGCAGTTGTTTCTTATGGGAAAATATATATATCTTATGGAAAATAATCTAATAGCTTGATGAATTAGCCTGTAACAGGACGCTCCGTGGTCCCAATGTAAAATGTGTAACGTTACCCCACCTATCCTCTGCCATTTATTACAGTGTCTTCTGATGTGGTGGAGAGATCTTTTGGCCTAGATTTGTTCCTGTCCTGATGTAATTTTAAGGAGTTCTCTGGTCTACAAATTTTCAGAACCTATCCTCAGAATAGACCATCAAAGTCAGATTAGTGGGGTTCCGACACTCGGCACCCCCACCCGTTCAGTTGTTTCAGGCTGCCTTGGCACTAGGAACTTACAGTGTATGGACCGAAACAGGAGGCCTCATACAGTATGTAGTTTCCCAGAGCTGGTGTACTGAAGCTCAGCTCCAATTCACTAGAATGAGAGCTGAGCTACAGTACCCTGACGTGGCCACTGCACGGTGTACAGGGTTGTCTGCCACCATCTCTGTCCACATATAGCTTCTAGCACCATGGCAGCTTGAAACAGCTGATCAGTGGTGGTGCCAGATGTTGGATCCCCACCAATCTGATATTGACTGCCTATCCTGTAGAGCCTCTCTACATACCCTTTGGAATCTTCCCAAATACCAAAAGGCATGTAAAACCGTTCTTGTTGACTCTTTCTGCGATTCCCAGGCTGAGGAGTGCAGATTTTAGATCTGAATGGCCAGGCCACAGATAAAACCGCTGAAGAAGGTCCTGCTGGGCCGAAATGTTGGGTATATGATGTACAAGTGTGGTCACTGATGAATCAATTTTCTTAACTGGATCATGAACTCTGGATGTAAAGTTACATAATAAACTTATTTTTCTAATTGCATACCTTAATCTGCAAAATTTTGCTGTATACAAGTGACTGCCGAGTCCTTCACAGGCACCAGAACAGTAGTGTGCCGAACTCCAATAATTTACTACAGTATCATAAAGACCTTCATCCAGCCTGCTTTCCGGCAACTTTAAATCTAAGGAATAGTGCTTTCCTGGATCATGCTTCTCTTCAGGCTTACTCCTCAGGAGCTCACACATGCACGTGTTGTCTCTAGCTCTGCTGACTAGACATTCACTAAGCAGGGGGTAGGACCAGCCCATCAAGCTGGGAATCTGGACCAAACCTGCCAGTGTTAACTATGTGTTGCCCACACATAACCATTCGGCACACATAGTGCATATGAAATAAATCTCAACGTTTAAAACTGTAGCATTAAATTAACTCTTTGCAGTGATCCACTGGGTCACTGCATATAAAGTGAACAAAGCCTTATTTAGTTGAGTTTCCCACTATAAGGGTAAGGGCAAATGGTGTGGGACCACCAAGCCACAGTTTGAATACGGATTGGCTTGACCCTAAATCTGTAAAATTTTCCACAATCTTCCAAACCTAAAACCGGCATTTTTGCAGTCAAAATCATTGAAAGACTTAAAGAAACCTAGCAGGAGTAGAGCATCTTTTTTGTTAAAGGGGTTTTCCAGGAGTTTTATATTGATGACCTATCCTCAGGATTGGTGGTGGTCGGACATCCGGGACCACCGGCGATCAGATGTTTGAGAAGGCACCGGCGCTCCTTTGAGCACCGCTGCCTTCTCACAGTTTACCAAGCACAGCTATAGTGGTATCGCATTAACTTCAATGGGGCTGAGCTGCGCCTAGGCCATGTGACCGATGAACATGGCGTCACATGGCCTAGGGACAGCTGAGAGAAGGCCTTGGCACTACTTGCCTTCTCAAACAGCTGATCAGCGGGGGTTCCGGGTGTCAGACCCCCACCGATCGGATACTGATGACTGATCCAGAGTATAGGTCATCGATGTAAAACTCATGAAAAGCCCTTTAAAGGAAATATCCATTGAGGGGCAATCGTTTATGATGAGTTCAAACTGGGATAAAAAAAAAACAGAAGTGGTACTCACCCACCAATTCCCCCGCCATTGCTGTTTCAACGCTTAGTGGGTTCCTTCTGTTCTTTACTTCCCGGCTCACCCTCAACACACAGGAAATGCCTGGTGATGCCCGGTCAGCCAATCTTGACCACAGTGATGACCTTCCAGCGACTGGCTAAGCTGGCATCTCCAGGCATTTTCTAAATATTGAGAGTGAACCAGGAAGTAGAGACCACCAGGGATCAAGTGGTAAGGGTGAGTATTCCTTCTCTCACTTTGAAGGCCTCCCCACCAGACGACCAATTTAACATTATTGTCCTGTGCGGATTGAGGTTTTCCATGGAGAAGGAGAATGAAAACAGTAATGAAACAGTAGTTGAGGTTCCTCTCTCCGAAGGCCCTATAACATTTGCACTGGCCACTTCCAGGATCCAATTCACTCACTTCATACTGCTTCAAAGACTGCAGGTTATTTGCTTAAACTCTGCGAACACGTATAGATCAATACAAATAATCCCCTAAGTGTCAATGCAAAATGGATCAATCATGCTGTGGGAATGCGCCAAAACTAATATATATACAAGAAAGTGAACCCCGAGTTTTGATAAGACAATTAAAATGGTAATCGAAATATAAATTTAAAAAGGTTGTTCTAAATTAGAAAAATGCCGCAGAAACAGTGCCGCTCCAGTCCTATATGCTATTACAGCCCACCAGAAGAAATGATTCTGGGGGTCCAACCTTCATCAATATAGAATTTAAAGGAGTTATGCCATGATAGATTTAAAAAAATTAAAATCATATATCATACAGTGCATGACAATCTCTTTCTAACAAAGCTAGAACCAACCCAGTACCGCACATGGATCCAAAGCTTCCCCCTCCATTGATTGCTCCAATTGCTCTGCTATATTCTCTTCAGGCTCGCAGGGAGGGGGTGCCCTTTCTGCTGCAGTTCTCTCTTTATCACAGCTAAGGGGGCATGTCCTTCTTGTTGCAACTCTCTCCCTATAACTGTCACAGCTTTTAAAAGTACAGGGTGGGCCATTTATATGGATACACCTAAATAAAATGGGAATGGTTGGTGATATTAACTTCCTGTTTGTGGCACATTAGTATATGTGAGGGGGGAAACTTTTCAAGATGGGTGGTGACCATGGCGGCCATTTTGAAGTCGGCCATTTTGAATCCAACTTTAGGTTTTTCAATAGGAAGAGGGTCATGTTGGATTATCAATGCCACCCTCTTCTCCCACTCTTCACACACTGATAGCAACACCGCAGGAGAAATGCTAGCACAGGCTTCCAGTATCCGTAGTTTCAGGTGCTGCACATCTCGTATCATCTGAAGGCAATCGTCTATGCTGTGAAGATACGAGATGTGCAGCACCTGAAACTACGGATACTGGAAGCCTGTGCTAGCATTTCTCCTGCGGTGTTGCTATCATTGTGTGAAGAGTGGGAGAAAAGGGTTGCATTGACAATCCAACACAATGGGCAGCACATTGAACACATTTTATAAGAGGTCAGAAACTTGTAAATAACTCATGAAAGAATAAAGTTACGTTAAAACCAAGCACACCATTGTTTTTCTTGTGAAATTCCCAATAAGTTTGATGTGTCACATGACCCTCTTCTTATTGAAAAAACAAAAGTTGGATTCAAAATGGCCGACTTCAAAATGGCCGCCATGGTCACCACCCATCTTGAAAAGTTTCCCCCCTCACATATACTAATGTGCCACAAACAGGAAGTTAATATCACCAACCATTCCCATTTTATTAAGGTGTATCCATATAAATGGCCCACCCTGTAGATCTAGCCGTCACAGTAGAAAGATGGAAATGAGCATGTGCGACCACCTAAGTGGGTAGACATGCACATTAACAGCGGGCACCATTATAATGGAGCAAAGAGAATATCTTACTACTGGAGCATTTTTGTTGCAAAAAGTAAATTACAAAAGTCCCTTGTTTTTCAAGCTGAATTATATTAAAATAGCATTTAGTGGTGGCACTACCCCTTCTTTTATTGTATTATCAACTTTCTTTTTATTGTTGTAGGCACAGGACCTACCATTGATCACTAAACTTACATACGTCTGCGAACTTGGTATCACTAACCCAAATAAAATAAGCATTACTGCCACTTTACTAATAATGATGAATATTACCCTATAGAAGCTACACTCTGTAATATGGTGCCATAACGAGTCACAGGCCACCAGTCCACAGGCTGAACTGGGTGGACAGATGTCTTCTTCCAGCCTTATAAATTATGTTACTATGTTACCACATGGACTGGCTATGGCTCTGTAACAGAAAGCTATAGGGATTCAATGTGTCAAGATACAGGTTCCAGGCTAAAAAATGGTATTACATAGTATTAATATATTTCTCAGTTAGTACAGAGCATGGGAAGTACAGGGAGTAGCTGCAAATGGCTTGTAATGTCATGTACTGTAATAATTGACAATAGTGTGAACTCAACATAGCTATCTATGGTGTAGGTATGGCCAGGATTAATAATCCTGGCCCAGCCCTCTTCGGAGGTTAGGGAGTGGGCTGACTCTACCCCAAGCTTTAGTATTCTAGTCAGTCAGTTTTAGCCAGGAGATAGCCAGGGAGAGGGAACCGGCACCATGTGCTCCTCTCTCCAGGCCCCAGCTTGAGCGACTGACAGATCTCTCTCACTTGTTACAAGATCTACAAGAGACGGAGAAAACATGGTGTCACGGTGCGCTTCACTGTGACAGTTGTGGCCGTGTAGGCTGGCTGCATGCTCTCTTGCGTACTGGCTGAAGGCCGAAACCTGTGTATGCAGGTTGCTTGGGGCCTGCGTGCTGGCTGCGGTGTCTTGTCTGAACTGCTGCCTGTGAATGTGTGCACTCCCCCTGTCTGCATCTCTGTGCAGTTCTTGTTACTGTTGCCATGTAGGCTGGCTGCAGGCTCCCTCACGTACTGGCTGCAGGCTGACTCCTGTGTATGCCGGTTGCTTGGGACTGCATGCTGGCTGCGGTGGTGTGTGTGAACTGTGCCCTGTATCGTTTGTTCTATGGTTCTGGTTATCCTGGTTCTGATGGGGGTTAATATTCCCTGATCGGTTCCTGGGTGTTTCTTATCATGTGCCCTCTTTATGCAGCTATTTCTACCTGTAAGAAGTGGGGCAGGGGTGTCCGTCTGTCTTGTGCCTTACTGGGTGTAGCCCCTTGCTGCTGACCCAGGGGGTTTTGCCATCTGCCCTTGTTTGTGGTGTTGCCTGGTAATGCATTGATGTTATTCCCTTGTCTGATCTTCTGTACCTGTCCTCCGATGATGTCGATGTTGTTATCCTTGTCCATGCCTTGCCTGTTGTTCTGAACCTCTTTTCTGTCTGGATTCACCCTGTCCCATGTCTAGCCTAGCAGTGCTCTACTGCGTCTTATAGCTTGGTAGTGCTTAACCGCTTCTGATCCTGCTTGTCCTTTGTCCAGCTTGGCAGTGCCTACTGCTTCTGATCCTGTCCTTTATCCAGCTTGGCAGTGCCTACTGCTTCTGTTCCTGTGTCTGTCCTGCCTTCGTGAGAGGGCCCCTGGGTTCCCCGGAGGGAGGATCTCTAGTCTGTGTGCAGCTCTCCCTGAGACCGCCATGCTTCCATTCTGCTTGGGGTCCAGGCATCTGCTTCTGTGCTGGTTCCCGTTCATCTTGTCTGTTCCATGTCCTGTGTTTGCTTGGATTCTAGTTCTATTGTCTGTTCCGCTGGTGCTTGCACCTGCGTGGTTCCTTGCAGGTAGAGGCCAAGTGTACCGGGACCTTCCTGGAGGTGCGACCAGTTAGCCCTCGGCCCAGTTCATCCCCACCATCAGGGGCTCTGTGAAGAACTGTCTCTCTGCTCTCTGGGTTTTGCCTCTGGTCTGCCGGAGCACTTTGCCTACCTGCAAATATTGTACTGTCATGTTCTTTTATTACACTTGTAATAAAGTGCTCTGTTGGTCCTTAGTCTGTTTTGCCTGTGTCCTGTTTGCATGACGTCCCGGAGGTCTGCCTTTGGCCTCCGGCACGAGAAAATCTGCATGGCCAAGGGAGGAGTCATTCAGCAAGGTAATCTGCATTTACAGCTAGTCATACATTGCTGCCATTGAGGGATAACAAGTTAAGACACCCTACACACTTGGACATGATTTGGCCAATAGTAGTCAGCTGGACCAGCATGCTGAAGTGAAAATTGCAGGCATTATTGCAAGATTACAGTCACCAGCCAGAGATTCTACTGAAAGAGACTTTAGCAAGATAGTGAATAGAGAGGGCTATAACTTCCATTCTTGCCAAAAGCCATACATGGCTATCTGGGAAAGGAGTTGCACTATGTACAGATGAGACTGTGTTTCCTTGTTGTTGGATGTGCTACAGCTCACATTTTGGACTACAGTAAAGAGAGATGTTTATTCAGTTAAATCTGACCTGATTACTGACTACTGCACTATATGCCAGCCATTGCACTCTACATGTTTTGCCTTGCACTAAAATAAACACTTAACATCAAGGTCACCCCAACCATTAGGCAGAAGCCCTAACTGCAGGGCGTGCTCCAAGGGAAAAAAGGGTGCACCCTCCTCTTACTGTGCCGTCTCAAGGGGAGTAACGACCTGAGAGAAATCACTGTGACACATCCTATAGTCAGAGCCACTACCACTCTTATCCTCCGCTCTGGCTCCTCAAGGAATCCCTGTACATGTAGCGTAGTGTTCACCTTTACTAATATATGTCGTTCATGTGAAGATCCAAGATTTCTCTTATTGTACACTATGAAGAGGAGTTCTCCATACATCTCTATGGGATTTACCAACTCCACATCACATAAATAGCCAATCCCTATTCTATATGTGTCGCCCTCGCCCCCCCCCCCCCTAACCAAAACTCAAGGATGTAAATTTACAACAATATAAATTACCATATACTATATGAGCACTATATTTCAGTCCTATTTGTACCAATCTATTAAACTGACCAGATCTGGACAATGTATTGCCCTACATATCTAATATATAAAGCTGAGCGTATGTATGTGTGTGTGTGTATGTATGTATGTTCGCTAAAGGAATCCGCACCGTCGCATTTACAATCACGAAATTTGGCACACAGGTACATCAGGTGTCCGGGAAGGTTTTAGACCGGGTCTCAGCTCTATAGCGCCTGCCGTTCCTGAGATATTCCCAAAAAATGCATTAGCCAATGGAAGCCTGGTCATATGTCCCTTATTGGCCAATAGAAACTCGCAGGCCCTTAATCTCCACATACACACAGTTTTACACCAGGTTTCCATAACAACCCAGCCATTTTTCCTCACTGCTGTAGGTGAGCTTTAAAGGAAATCTGTCACCAAGATAATCGCTATTGAAATAAAGCCATGGCCTAATAGCACTTATAGCAATATAGCAATATATGTTTTTTATCTTCTGAAAATCCAGTTTATTTGTTATGCAAATGAGCCAGTAAGATGCCCAGAGGGGCGTCACTCTTGCAGGAAGGAGCCCAGGCACGCCCTCATGCTGGGAGCAGGGAAAAGAGCGGCAGAGTTATGGCTTGAATGTGATGTAGGAGGGGTGGGTGGACACATTGTGGGTGGGTGGACAATGTGTCCACCCACCCCTCCTACATCACATTCAAGCCATAACTCTGCCGCTCTTTTCCCTGCTCCCAGCATGAGGGCGTGCCTGGGCTCCTTCCTGCAAGAGTGACGCCCCTCTGGGCACCTTACTGGCTCATTTGCATACCAAATAAACTGGATTTTCAGAAGATAAAAACCATCTATTGCTGAAACAAAGGCACATTTGGAAATAAGGTACTAAGTGCTATTAGGCCATGGCTTTACTTCAATAGCGATTATCCTGATGACAGATTTCCTTTAAAGGGGCAGTGTGCTGTGGATGACACTTTTAAGGGAGCGGAGTGCTGTGGAGGTCACAGTTCAGGGGGTAGGTAGGGTGGCCCCGGCTCGGTAAGGCCGCACAGCCGGCTCGGTCAGGCCACACCCCATCCCACTCCGCAGCCGATGGGGATTGAAAAAATGAAGGTAAAAATCAACTTCTGCCACCTTCAGGGGTGGGAGGGAGGGTGACTTTCTCCCTGAAGCTCACGTGAGTTGTTCAATAAGACATCCCTGTGTCCGTCCAGGCCCTGCGCCGGGTGAAGGACAGGGAGTCTGAAAGCTGGACTGTCCGGCCTAAAACCAGACTTCTGGCTACCCTAGGGGCAGGCTGCTGTGGAGGTCACAGTTAAGGGGACGATCCGCTATGGAGGTCAGTGTTAAGGGGCAGATTGCTGTAGAGGCCACTGTTAAGGGGACAGGGTGATGTGGAAATCAATGTTAAGGAGACGGGGTACTGGGGAGTTCACTAATAAAGGGGGGGCCGCTGTGGAGGTCACTGTTAAAGGGGCGGGCCGCTGTGGAGGTCACTGTTAAGGGGGCAGAGTACGGTGGAGGTCACAGTTGAGGGGACAGTCCGCTATAGAGGTCACTGTTAAGGGCGGGGTGTTGTGGAGGTCACATTTTAAGGGAACGGAGCTCTGTGAAGGTCACTGTGGAGGTCACCAATAAAGTGGCGGCTGTTGTGGAGGTCACTGTTAAAGGGGAGGGCACTGTGGATGTTACTGTTAAGGGGGCAGGCCACTGTGGAGGTCAATGTTAAAGGGGCAGGCATGTGGAGGTCACTGTTAAGGGAGGAGGGGACTGTGGAGGCCACTATTAAAGGGGCAGCGGGGCGCTGTGAGGTCACTGTTAAGGCAGCAGGGTTCTGTGGCAGTCACTGTTAAAGGGGCAGTCACTGTGGAGGTCTCTGTTAAGGGGGCTGGGAATGGTGGAGGTCACAGTTAAGGGGACTGTAACCTATGCTCAGTGTTAAGGGGCGGGTGCTGTAGAGGTCACTGTTAAGGGGGCAGGCCCCTGTGGAGGTCACTGTCAAAGGGGTGGGGTGCTGTGGAACTCACTGTTAAAGGGGCAGGCTGCTGTAAAGGTCAAAGTTAAGGGGATGGGCTGCTGTGGAGGTCCTATTTTAAGGAGACGCGGCACGGTGGGGGGGGGGGGTCAGTGTTAAGGGATGGGGGGCTTTGGAGGTCACTGTTAAGGGGGGGGGGGTACTGTAGATGTCACTGTTATAGTGGATACTGTCGATATCTTTTAACTACACACGCAAACATTAAATTAAATAGATTAAATATACCTGAGCGAAGCCGGGTCCTTCAGTTGTTAGTATGATATATACTCTCAAATAACCCTCCTCAACCGTTTTATTTTTGGAGCTCTTTAAACAAGATATCTGTCAGACCTTTTCTTTGGTTACTATGGGTTTTTTTACTCATAAACTCCTCATTTCAGACATCAGTTTCTAATTTTATAAAGTCTATAAATCTTTCACTATCTCAGGCAGAATCACATTATCCTGTAGACCAAGACAATTATTTTTCTGTTCATAAATTTAAAGGGGAAAGTATCTTTTTTACGATAATTATGTTCACTGTCCAGCATGAGTTATTCATTTCGGTATCATACGATATATATTCAGAAAATCCTTATTTAATATGGCTGAAGATCTGTCTTGTATAGTAGCCCTCCAGAAAAGTTTGAGGGCCTTTCCAGCAATGGCGGCTTGACCAAGCATGCATGTATCCAGAAGGGGTAGAAGGGGGAAGAAAAACCTGGTAGTTGCTTATGTCCCTGAGAACAATTGGACGGGGCAATTAAAATCCAATTACGACCTTATCTCCCCTGACATCAGCAATTGGGGGAAAGTTGGGATGCCCCTATACATCTAGATGTTGGGCCAGATGAAATCAGCAGGTTTGGCTTCTTCACATCTAATGTGTATGGCCTGCTTAAAGGATTTGCCCACTTTATAGCAACTTTACAGCAGGCAATATTAGCAAGCGTCACTTACTGATTCATCTTTTTTACAAGTGCGGGGGGCATTTTCACAATAACTGAACCCATACTTCAAACATACAGTTTGTTTCAGGGTTCACTATGTGACAGGAAGGTAAGGTTCCAGAGATGGTGCGTCACCTTGGGTGCAGAACTTTTTAATGAGGAGGTGGAGGAGATGGAACATTTGAGCAAAAATGTTGCTAGGTCATAGTCTCTCTTTCCTCAGGCCTCTTGCACACGAACGTTGTGCATCCGTTCTGTGCATTGGGGACCGCAATTTGCGGTCCCCAATCCACGAGCAACGTCCGTGAGGCGGCCGGGACGGATCAAGACCCATTCAAGCACTCCGTAGTGCTTCCGTTGGGTTCCGATCCGTGCTTCCGTTCCGCATCTCTGTGATTGCAGACCCATTCAAGGGAATGGGTCCGCAATCCTTGATGCGGAGTTCACAAGGGCCGGTGCCCGTGTATTGCAGACCCGCCGTATGCGGGCCGCAATACGGCCACGGGCACATAAGGTTCGTGTGCAAGAGGCCTCAGTCTGCAGTCACAGCAAGTTCAATTTGCACTTCAGTGCACCTACTAGTACCGCCCCACAATGCTCCGATCCCGCTTTCCAGCCACAGTATTTCGGCATAGTAAATGACCCCCTTTGTTTTTACAGAATTTCCTATGTGGTAAAACTGACCTGTTACCATTAGTCTCTGGGTCATTACTTATACAGCAATGCCACATCTATGTGATTTTTCTTGTGTTTTAATACTTTAAAAACAAAAAAAAACTTTGAAAAAACTTTTCTTTCATTGCACTGCCATATTCTTTATGTATTCCTGTAGCTAATTAGATTGTGCACTTTAACATTGACTGTACGGGGTATTTATTCCAGTGTGTATACATATACACCTTATATTGTGGATATTCTTTCCTATTTGATTTACTCTTGTGTTGACCTCATTCTATTGGTTTCATTATAAACTGCGCTGTGGGGGGAAGGTTGTTATTATAGATGTTTGAGTCCTTCATTTCAACGGTGGTGTTTTTAATTAGTTTTAATATATGCTCCAATAATGCTGAACAGTTTTTTTATATCTTAGTGTGCATCAGTTTTTTGGCATGTATTTTTATCTGATTGCGTAATACTCTGACCCCAATAACTTTTTTATACTGATGTCTACGGAGCCTTGCGAGGGCTCATTTTCTGTGGGGCATTCTGCAGTTTTTATTTATATCATTTTGGAGTGTGTGTTTTTAAAAAAATAAATTAAAAAAACAGCGCATATGGGGAAAGGGGGATTATTAGAATTTTATATACTTTTTTATATTTTTAAAACTTTTTTCACTCATTTTAAGTCCCCTAGGGGACTTTAGCATGCACTAGTCTGATCGCATCTCCCACAGACTGCAATGCTTTACATTGCAGCCTACGGGAGATTCACTATGTTCCTATGGAGACCTGCCACAGGCAAGGTTCCATAGGAACTTTGCTGTGACAGGCTTCAGAGCCTTCAGAAGGCCTGAAGCTGCCATAGCAACTGAAGGGCTGCTGCAATCTTGGCAAAGGGGAGCCATTCGGGACATGGTAGCACAGCGCCCCTGGGACTTCACTGCTCAGATGTCACCTGTAAAGACTGAATTTCATGTGTACAGTGCCTGTGTGAACCATCTATTGAACTACTCAATGTAATGTACAGTAGACTTATTGCACTATGTATAAATCTGGCCTTGTCATTGACTCACACTTTGAGGAACCCTGCTTTGTACCTCAAAACCTAACACCACGAAGGATAACCCAACCAACACAAGGCAGGAGAACCCTAGAACCAGGGAAGGAAACTGAAGGAAGGAAAACCCTTCCCATTATTGCACAACCCAGGAATCCAGAACTGCCACCGTGAGTACAACTACTCCCATCCTCTTAGCTCTCCTCCTGGGGTGATGCACATAGTGCATAAAGGAACAGGTGCTTTTAAAATGAAATTACAACATTTAGCTCTTGAAAAACAGTTAACTTTTATCAGTGATCCGCTGGGTCACTGCACAAGTAGTTAACTAAAACAGACATGTCATTAGAGGTTAGTGGTCCTCTTTAAATGCTATGTACAACTTGGGGGAATTTCTTTATGATTGCCTTTTACTCATTTTGGACTAAAAGTCATTTTTTCAATTGGTCTTTATTATCACGGTTTTTCTAGCTGTGTGAATTGTACTTTTTACTTTCATTTTGGACATCTTATAAACCTTAGCTCTAAATTACTATAAGGTCATAAGCACCTCTTTAAGCCACGTTCTTATGACTAAGATAGGGATTGAGCTATAATGAGTGTTTATAAGGTCAGAGATCAAAGCTAAGAAGCCGTCAGATGAGCTGCCTTATGGAATAAAGTGAAAATAACAGAGCCTGCTACCAGAGAATCTTAAGGCTGGACAGAGAAATGGGCTCAAAATGTTCGATAAAGACCAATTGAAAAAAAGATTTTGAGCTCAAATGAGCACAATGAAATTATTTAACAAAGTTCCCCCAAAGGTGTCCACAGTCTTTAAAGGCTATGTAAACCTTTGGGGTCAATTTTTTTAATTATTGCATTGTACTTATTTTGAGCTAAAAATAAAAAAAATTAAATTGGTCGTTATCAAAAATATGGAATCCTTTTTTTGTGTACATAGCTGAGGTGCTATAGTAGCCTGTGGATTTTTTGTCTATTTCCTCATTTGGGGAGCTGACAGACTCCTGCACTCTGACATTATAAACACTCATTATAGCTCAGTTCTTATCTTACCGATAAGAATGTGGCTTAAATAAGTGTTCATGACTTCTTCGTAATTTAGAGATAACAGTCACACATTTAGAAAAAAAACAGTTAGCCATTTGTGACAGAATGGCTCAATATTTTTTTAATAAAAGCCAATTGAAAATATGATTTAACATAGTAACATAGTTTCTAAGGCTGAAAAAAATACATCTGTCCATCTAGTTAAGCCTGTTATCCTGCAAGTTGATCCAGAGGAAGGCAAAAAAAAAACTGTGAGGTAGAAGCCAATTTCCCCCACTTTAGGGAAAAAAATTCCTTCCCGACTCCAATCAGGCAATCAGAATAACTCCCTGGATCAACGACCCCTCTCTAGTAACCTGTAATATTATCACACTCCAGAAATACATCCAGGCCCCTCTTGAACTCTTTTAGAGAACTCACCATCACCACCTCCTCAGGCAGAGAGTTCCATAGTCTCACTGCTCTTACTGTAAAGAATCCTCTTCTATGTTTGTGTACAAACCTTCTTTCCTCCAGACGCAGAGGATGTCCCCTCGTCACAGTCACAGTCCTGGAGATAAATAGATGAAGGGAGTGATCTCTGTACTGAACCCTGATATATTTATACATAGTAATTAGATCTCCCCTCAGTCATCTTTTTTCTAAAGTGAATAACCCTAATGTTGATAATCTTTCAGGGTACTGTAGTTGCCCCATTCCAGTTATTACTTTAGTTGCCCTCCTCTGGACCCTCTCCAGCTCTGCTATGTCTGCCTTGTTTACAGGAGGCCAGAACTGTACACAGTACTCCATGTGTGGTCTGACTAGTGATTTGTAAAGTGGTAGGACTATGTTCTCATCACAGGCATCTATGCCCCTTTTGATGCAACCCATAATCTTATTGGCCTTGGCAGCAGCTGCCTGACACTGGTTTTTGCAGCTTAGTTTGCTGTTCACTAACATTCCTAAGTCCTTTTCCATGTCAGTGTTACCCAATGTTTTACCATTTTGTATGTACTGGTGACTTGCATTATTCCTTCCCATGTGCATAACCTTACATTTGTCAGTGTTAAACCTCATCTGCTACTTCTCTGTCCAAGCCTCCAATCTATCCAGATCCATTTGTAGCAGTATATTGTCCTCTTCCGTGTTAATTACTGTACACAGTTTAGTGTCATCTGCATAAATTTATATTTTACTGTGCATGCTTTCTACAAGATTATTAATAAATATATTGAAGAGAATAGGGCCCAGTACTGACCCCTGAGGTACTCCACTAGTGACAGTGACCCAATCTGAGTGTGTACCGTTAATAGCCACCCTCTGTTTTCTATCACTGAGCCAGTTACTTACCAACATACAGACATTTTCCCCCAGTCCAAGCATTCTCATTTTATATACTAACCTTTCATGCGGTACAGTATCAAATGCTTTGGAGAAGTCCAGATATACGACATCCATTGATTCGCTTCTGTCAAGTCTAGAACTCACCTCCTCATAGAAACTGATTAAATTAGTTTGACATGACTGATCCCTCATGAAGCCATGCGGATATGTTGTGATTTGCTTATTTTCATTGAGGTACTCCAAGATAGCATCTCTCAGAAAACCTTCAAACAGTTTACCCACAACAGAAAGTAAACCTACTGGCCTATAGTTTCCGGGCTCTGTTTTTGGACCCTTTTTGAATACTGGCACCATATTTACTAGGCACCAATCCTGTGGAATATTCCCTGTCAGTATAGAGTCCTTAATTATCAGAAATAAGGTTCTGGCTATGACATTACTTAATTCTCTTAGGATACGGGGGTGTATGCCATCTGGTCCTGGCGATTTGTCTATTTTAATCTTTTTAAGACGCCGCTGTACTTCTTCCTGGGTCAGACAGGGCACTTTTAATGGGGAATTTACTTTTACATTCTGCATTTCATCTGACAGTTTATTTTCCTCAGTGAATACAGTGGAGAAAAAAATATTTAATAGCTTTGCTTTCTCCTCATCACTCTCTGCAACTTCCCCCTCATTACTCTGCCGACACCTTCAGATTTATTGCGCAGATATATGATGACATTTTCTCTGTGTCTTTATGAATTTTCTGGCTGCCCCCCACATTTTGGTGTGACTACGTTATTTCCTCCCCAGGTGTATTCAACCTTTTTATCTGATGTATTGCATTATGTCTAATTAATTATTTTTATGTATCACTTAATAAAGTATATTTAGATTTTGCTACTATACCCGTTTTAGTCTCAGTTTATCCTCAGTTGTGTACACTGATGCTGAGAGCAGACATATGTCCGGCGATTCCTGTCTCTTGTTATAATTACACAAAGGCCTATTCCCCCGGTGCACAGCGCTGCGAACACATACATTATAAAATGACAGATCTATAACACTGCCAGTAGGTTTCCCCAATACTAAATTGTGTAATGGATTACCTACATTGTAGACAGTGCTTACTCACCTCTAGCTTATGTCCTTACAGATACGAGATCCTGAATGCAGCCATGTTAGATGCTTGCTATTCTGATAGGTTTATATCACATACATTTCAATGTATTTCCATGGCTTTTCAATGTATTCTTCATTCAAGGTCATGGGATTATAAATCACAGTTAATAAAATCCATAAACGTTAAGGTACTGTGAACCACCATAAATGAAGACACGTGGAATCAGTGGAGTTAAAATCAATGGGCTCAATTCATTAAGAATGGCATTTCCTAAGCCACTCGTAGTCAGAAATCCATTGGTGTAAGATGCACCAAATTCATTAGGAATAACAGAAATCTTAATAAATTTAAAGCAAATCTCTGGCACCAGAAAAATCAGCTCATAGTTTCTGGCATAAAATATAGCAAAGGTAGAAAGAAAATTAAAAGGATCAACATTATTAAACCAGGTATACTGCCCGTTCTGGAAGGGTTGATCCTGCTGATTAAAATGATACCTGGCTTGGGAAAATCAGTTGGGGCGTTCTAGAGCAAAAAATACTTTTATTCTATATACAAACAAGGACTTCAGTGTGCTGAGGGGTGTGGCCTATCCCCAGCTCAGCTTTCCAGTGCTGGCCACGCCCCTTGGTGCACTGAAGCCCTAATTTGCATAAAGAGTATTTTCTCGGGAACTACACAAAACAGCTATCTTTTTATTCAGCAGGATCGATCCTACCAGGTAGTATACCTGGTTTAATAAGGTTGATTCTGTTGACAGGTGCTCTTTAAACTCACCAGTTCAATCCAAATACTTGACATGCCTGTTCTCAAAGCTATGAAGTAACAACTGGAGCATCTTTTTTAGAGCCCTATGTTTTGCCTTTCCTCTGTTATTCTCTGGGATCTGACTGTGGAAAACCTCAGTGATCACAACAACGAGGGTCCTCAAGTGTCACCAAACTGTCCCATGAGAATGGAACAGTGGTCCACATGAGTGACCACTGCTCCATTCACTTCTTCGGGACTGCCATGAGTGACAATAGCTTTTGACAAGTTATTTCTGCCAATTTTATAAGCTGTCTATATCGACATTGATCTTTGTATTCTTCAAAAAATACATTGAGTGTACCGACTTCTGCTGGAAAATAGAGGGAAGTTCAGTATTAGACCTGATGCTGACCTTAGTGAAGCCAATCTGGAGGATGGCTCCACCAAAGTCAACATCAGTAGTGATGAGCGGCAGGGGCTATATTCGAATTTGCGATATTTCACAAATATTTAGTAGAATATTCGTCATATATTTGAGAATTCGAGATTATTATATTGAATGCGAAAAATGGGCAATGTAAAAATCGCGTAATGCGAATTCGTAGCGCTAAATACAGGCGTGGGTCACTTTGGCTAAATTTTTCAAGCTGCTAGAAGTTTCATGAGTTTCTCCTGAGACTGGAGAAAATGGTTGGCACGACAGAACATTACAATAGCTTTATATGTAGATAGAGTCAAGTGCTCCAATATATTGCGCTAATCGGCGCGTGCAACTTCACGTTTTAGCAGGACTACAGATTACTGATTGGTGCGCTAACTATTGTTGTGAACTTGACATTGCTTCCTTCTCATTGGCCCACAAGCAAGAAGCAGAGAGGAATCATGTGTTTAGATGGAAAAAAATTCTGAATATTCGATATAACGAATACATAGCACTATATTCTAAATATTCGCAAATTCTTGAAGTGGCGATATTCACGATAAAAATTCGCTATTCGAATATTCACGCTCAACACTAAACATCTGGACTAAGTGTCCTATGGTGAGGTGGAAAGCTCCACAAAAGGTATCCTTGTACTGCTTTCCCTCTACTGCAGTCAGCAGTTTAGCATGGTCAAAACTGCTGACAGAAGTCCTATAATGCAAGACTCTAGAGACTGCCACAGCTACTGATTGTCAGTAATGAGATTACAATAGCTATAGGTATTATGTGGAGAACCGCTTTGGCTTCCTGCAAATCTCAAGCAAATCTTAAACAAAACTGCATACGCTGCCAAGTATCAGGAAATGCTCCCTTAACCAGAACTAGTGTTTCCACAACTCCTCAATATAGTGGAAGATCCTTATGAAGAGACATCAGGAGCACTAGCCTTGGAACCAGGGTTATAACATAATAAATTTTACAATATCATTGGCACGTGACTACAGTGGCCCAGTGACATTCCTGTGTGAAGGCCTCTTCATAGCATTGTCCACGCGCTAAAGAGGATAGAGCTCCATTCTGGCCCCCCTTGTCATCTTGCTGTGCACCATGATAGCCTTTGAGGGCAGTGGCGTGAGGTCAATGGAACACCTGTACCTGGACGTCTGACTTGTAGCCCAATGTCATGTAAATGCCTTCTGATGGCTTGTGTAGACACCATTTGCCGCCGTAGGCTTGGGATGTGATGTCCAAAATTACTTGCAGTACAGAATGGATCACTACACTCTATTCTTCTATTCAGAAGACCTGCCCATTCTGTCATTCCAGTTGAACAGTGATAACATCTCAGCCTAGGCGCAGAACAATCTGCTGGAATGATAACCGAAGGTCTCCTAGTTCAAGGTTTCTGTCCCTTTCAGTTTGAGACAGGTGGTGATAACTGGTGAGTCAATGAACAAGAGCACAATCATCCCACATGATTTGACATGAATTTTGAGGTTTCAATTGGCTTTGTTTTCAGTCTGGCTTTTATACCCTCCCACATGTCACAGGTTGGAGCTAGGTGCTTGAAAATCTGCTGATCTTAGAGACATCTGCTACTTCTCTATTTGTATAACCTTGTATAACCTTATGGCTTGTCTTTCTTGGTGTTGCAATATACATGTTGAGGAGTCTATCTGACACTGCTAAACAGAAGGACCATACCACTGGCACATTGCACTATGGTGAAGCCTACACTTTTCACTAGCACAATATTACTGCTGCCCGGCATTATGTTTAGCAATGTTACCGACTATGGCTTACTTGATACTTGCTGCCAAGATCAACTGCAGAGAAAATATTGAAATCTAAATATAAAACCCATTAAATAGATCATCATGGGGGAAGCTGTGTGTGCTTCACAATAACACAATACAATCCAAGTATTGAAATACTGGCAGAAAGCAAGCAGGTTTCAAGCTTTGTATTTGGTTGATCAATATGGTGCCAAGTTTCACACATTGTTTGTTTTTTCAATATTTTTAAAACTTTTTTTTAGCATTTAATATGTTTTCTTTTCCACCACCCGTGTGTACTGATTTGACACAGTGCTGTGCATTTTCCATTGTTCATTGGTACATGGCTGATTCTGACCTCATTTTCTTAATTTACACTTGTGGTCTATAGTAGTGTTACTCACCCACCCTGGCACTGTTCCACTCCTTCACTGCTTGCCAAGTAACCTATAGTGCCCACCTCTCCTCCTGCCCAGAAGGCTTGCCCCATCTCTCTCTCTCACCTGGTGCCCAAAATTCTGTCTCAGCCTCCAGATGCTGCCTGAATATAGGTTTAGTTTCTGCTTCCGCTGCTTAGCGTTTTTGGCTATTCCGACTTTCTCTTCTGATGCTGACCCAGATTTCTCCTACAATACCCCTCCGAGCTCTGCCTTGTAATTGTGGTTACACGGTCTTGACCTTGGCTTGATCTGGATTTTGCTTATCTCTATGCCCCTGGCTATCCTGCTGTCTACCTTTTGCCAATCCCTGCCTCATCCGGGACTACATTTCTGCCTATGGCGCCCATACCAGACTACTCTGGATGAGCATAACTGGGGATTCACTGGAGGAAAGCCCATCCCTCCCTGCAAGGGGCTCTGCGCTCCTTCTCCTCCAGGCCTGCAATGCTCCACTGGGCTCCTTCGCTGTAAACATCTGTTTTGACACAGCCGCAGGTAAAGACCAGATCCCCTTGCGTCATGTAACCATTTGTCACGGTGTAAGGGTAGCTGGTCACTGGCACAGCCAGTGATTGGCTGTGGTGATGTCAAACTTGATGTTTACTGCAAGGAAGCCCAGTGGAGCATCACAGTCCTGGAGGAGAAGAAGCTGGGAGATGGTGCTAGGAAGCAGGTAAGTTAGCTTCCCTTTACAGGTCTGGCCAAGTGGTGGGTTTATCAACCCCATCCCCATTCTTGCACAACCACTTTAGGGTCCATTCACACGTCCGTAGCGTATTGCGGATCCGCAATACACCCGGCCAGCACCAACATAGAACTGCCTATTCTTGTCCGCAATTACGGACAGCAAAAGAACATGTTCTATTTTTTCCGGGAGCCGCGGACCAAAAGATCGGGGCCGCGCTCCGGAAATGCGGATGCGGACAGCACACTGTGCGCTGTCCGCATCTCTTCCAGCCCCATAGAGAATGAATGGGTCCAGTTTCGTTCCGCAATGTTGCGGAACGAATACGGACCCATTCTACGGACGTGTGAATGGAACCTTAAGATGGACATACACCTCAGAACAATAGCTTGGTTGGCAGCTATCTTTCCCAACTCCCTCCCAACTATACCATTCATAGTACGGCCCAACATTTCGGGCATTGGCTTATTTCCTGGAGAGCAAAAGGATGAGATGAAAGTATTCACTTCACCCTATCCTTCGTCATGAAGCGCATTTTTTTGCGCCGCTCTCCATCATTGTACCCCTCAGATACCCCTTTCTTACATGAATGCGGCATCTGAGAGTAATAATACAGTGAAAAATGAACAGAAAAAAACATAAAAATCATACTTACCGACTCCATTTGCTTGCGATGGTCCGGCCGCCGCCATCTTACTTGAAGATCTTGCGTGAAATCTCGCGCGGCCCGAGATGACGTCGTCACGCCGTCCGGAGTGGTGACTTCATACGTTACCATGCAGGGGATTTCGAACGAGATCTTCAATCAAAATGCCGGCACTCGACCCGTTGCGAGCAAATGAAGGTAAGTATGATTTTTATTTTTTATTTTTTTACACAATTTCATGTTAAATCGATTTGCTACCACGAAGCACAAGGAAATTTGGCAAATTTATCCTGCAATTCGGATCGAATTCCACTTTGTTGGATTGGATTCGCTCGTCTCTAGTCGGGAGCTCCCCATACTTGGCAGGTTCCAACAACAATACACTTATGTGTCCAGCATCCTTTAGGGTGAAGAACACATCATCATCATTGGATTATAGCTGAGAGCAGGGATCGGCAACCTCCAGTACTCCAGCTGTTCAAAAACTACAACTCCTAGAATTCTTCATTCACTTCTATGGGAGATAGAAGAACAGCCGAGCATGTTTGCATGCTGGGAGTTGTATTTTCACGGCAGCTGGTTTGCCAAAGATTGCTGACCCTTGGCTTAGAGGATCCACCCAGCAACTGGAATGCCCTCTGTCATTAAATTCTATTGTAAATGCAGGATGGGCTTTTTAGCATTGGGCTCCAGTTAGTAAATGAATGTACCCACATCCCGGGTTATGTAAAAGTGACCGTGTGTACTCAGGAGCGAAGGGCTGATGGGACGTACTACGAAACACCATGTTACCCTCTGTAGTTACAGCGAAATTTAATAGAAAAGAGTTTAAATCTCTTGTGCTAATGAGCTGAACTTTCCAAACAACTTGCCGATGTACATCCTCTTCTGTTGACTCAATACCTCGCTCCTGCCCTCCGCTTTGAGCCCCTAATGCACTTCTAACAAAACATGATGCATTTTTCATTGCCCTGACAGCCAATGGCAGCACCAAGCACTCATGGGGTTTGGTTTTTAGCTGTAATTGCCGGCAGATCTCTACAATCGCCTCTAATGTACTTTTATTCTCATTTATTTGCAGTTGTAATTAGGAGGCAGCGGTGCCAGCTCTCGCATATCAATGCCTTCCATTATCCAATCACTGGAAGCCGGCGATACAAACACAGATGGGAGGTAATGGGGCTGTGGCGTGACATTAGTGGGAATATAGATCAATTGTACAAAAACACAATGAGCAAACACTATTGTTAACCCAGGAAATCCGGTACTATGAAAAAGAAGACGTAGGCACCGCCAGAGAGAGCAGGGATTGTCAAATGGGTCAGGAAGAGAAGATAACACAACACTAGGGTACAGTAAGACGTAAGAGAGCGATACAAATGTACAAAGGCTTTAAAGCCGTTTATTAGGAAAGAATATCCATTGTTTTCCCATTAGACATTCCACCATGGATACGCAACCATATAAATAAGAGAACATCTGGTAGACAGAAGGACATAAAACTAAATCGGTTGTGTAACTACAGTTTTCTTTTTTAAATTTGCAATTTGCCTTATAAGAGATGATGAGACCGACCAAGCAACGGCTAGGGATGAGTGAATTTCGGAAAAATTAGTTTCGGGTCTGATTCGCACCAATCAGTCATCAGATTCATTTCAGATACAAATAAATGCAACCAAAATGAATCTGGAGGGGAGATGAGGAGGAAAGGAGTGGTAGTGGCTATGGTGGTAGTACTCACAGTTTACAGCGGTAATCTTCACCCTGGGCTATGCACAGTGTAAGAAGGGTATATCTTTTCTTCCCTCGTCAGGGTACACGGGTGCACCTAGCCTTTCTGCTGCCTGAGGCAAAAACTGATATGGCGCCCCACCCCAATGCCAATTTCTTAACCTAACCCCTTCCCTTCAGCCCATGGCCCTTCAACTGCCCCCCTCTTGCCCTACCTGGTGCTGCCTGAGGCAATCGCCTCACCTGGCCTCATTGGTGGTGCACCCCCTATCCAGGTACTTGATGATTTGATGCTCTTTAATGTTACCATTAATGTTGCGAGCATCAGGTACTTATGCACCTATCCGGTGGCCGCAGGTGCCCTCCTGAACTCAACTGTGTCACCACTAGAGATGAGCAAAGTATTCAAACATCGATTTGGCTGCTTCGCCAAACTTTACAAAAAAATTTGAATTACTTTGTCACAAAGCACATTTCTTTGTAAGTAGTGGGTGCAATGACAGGGAGCAACAATTGTGCCGCCCCCCATCATTGTACCTCTCAGATGCCGCCTTCATAGCTAATCGTGGCATCTGGAAGTAATATTACAGTGTAAAATAAAAAAAATTACATTCTATTTACCTCATCCATTTGCTTGCAACGGACCGGCCACCGCCCTCTTAATTGAAGATATGGAACAAAATCTCATGCGGCCCGTGACGTCATCACGTTGGACGGCGTCATACGTCACCACACACAGGATTTTGTGCGAGATCTTCAATCAAGATGGCAGTGTCCAGCCTGTCGTGAGCAAATGGATGAAAAAAGGATTTTTGTTTTACCATTTCAGGCAAAATCGCTACTATGAAGCATGAGAAAATCCAGCTTCGTGGCGAATCGAATTTTCCCTGAAATTCAGATTGAAGTAAACTTTGTGGACTTTGATTCCCTCAACGCTAATCACCACTCTAAGGATGTTATACAGTGGAATACTGTGGTGCTTGTGGCAGTATTTTATGCTGCATTGTGGTATTTACTTCTGCTGAGGCAGTATATTGTGCTATTTGGTTCTGCTGGGGCGGTATTTTGTGCTGCACTACAGTATTTCAAGCCACGCCTATTTCTGTTGTCCCTGCCTACTTGTGTTGATCACCTTCTGTTAATTTGGACCCACAAGAGTTACAGCAATGTCCTGATACAGGGATCAATGCACACAGTGACGTCACACCCCAAAACTGATGTCTTAGTATCACAATATAGAGACATCACATAGGGGAAAAACTTAACACCTCTCCTGTTTTAGTGACTACTGTGGGGATTCGCTCTGGTAGACAGAATTAGCGGACGCAGTATAGAGGCAACAACAAGTTCTTTGGATCAAACAGTTCAGTGTTTTATTCACACTTTAGGCAAGTGACAAAACAAGCAGTCATATTTAAACAAAAAGTCACCTTGCAGTGTTGGTGGTAATTCACACCATGCGGCAATTCTGCCTCAAAGAGTCCTTGCTCATAGCAGCACCAACCTGTTTTCACGGCAAACAGGTAGCAAGCCTTCATCCAGACACAAGGCTCCCAGATCCCAACACAGAGACCTCGCTTCTGAGCCCAGCTGCCTATTTAAGGACAGCCAGGTGCTGCCAAAACCCAGATCGGCATTTAAAATCCGATCTGGCATTTGACCTCACCTGGCTGTAAATCAGCTCAGCAGCACATGCTGGGAGGAAAATACCCGTTTTCCCAGACCAAACCTCTCACTGTGTCACACTACTTACATTCCTCATGTAAAAACAATTCTGCAGCATCTATTTTTATGACTTCCTGTTGTGGTGTTCCCCTATTAATCCTTATAGAAGTTATGAATGAATTGCTAGCAGTCTGCAATCAAGGTCCAAATGGGTGTTACCAGTTTGGGTGGTGTTCCTGCATAATCTGACGCTATCCAACCAGAGCTGCCAGTGTCAGATTGTGCAGGGACACACCCTAACTGATCCTTCATTCTAAATTGCTAGTAATACATTCATAACTTCTAGAAGAAATAATAAAGGAACGATACAACATAGAGTCATAACAATAGATGCTCCAGAATTGTTATTACATGGGGGATGCAAGTAGACATGTCAAGAGAGGTGACAGGTCCTCAAAATATAGAGCCCAAGTAAATCTCCCTGCACCCAATTCCATCAGTGAAGCTGTGTATAGAGATGGGCCCGCATCTGCTAGTTACTCCCATCCCATGATCTTCTGCCATAGTCAATTGGAGTCCCCACTAATGATTGTTGGAGGTCACCTATCCCATCTGCAGGTAGCTTTCTTATAAAGTAGAGATTTGTTATGTACCTCTTGGAAGACGTGGTCTCCTGAGCTTTGTTTACATGTTTTTTTTACAGCAACTATCATAGGTTTGGCATGTCGAGTGAACTCACAGTGATCTGTTTGTGTAATTAATCTTGATTCCAGGCATCTATCCAAAAAGTGTTTATTTATATGAAAATCCCAGACAGAGGAAATCACTTAATCTAGTCTCCCGAGATCGTGTCCCTCTTCTGCTACCTGAAGATTCTTAAATGTAAGCACTGTGAGCGTCCATGGATCTGCGTTCCCTTACTGAATTCACCTCTCTCGCTGCTTCATTAGATTTGACATAGTGCTCAATCACGTGCGTTGTTTGTCTAAGCGCCCATACCACGAACTTCATTGATAGCCCACGTCCCAGCATCTGACATTAGTGATTGTCCTCCCAGCCTGTTCCTGAAACTTGACAAAACCACTTCTCGACTTTTCAAGATCTAAGTTTCCCGGAGTCCAAGATTACAACAAATCACAGAATATCACAAGTCTTTTGGGACATGAGGCAGTCTTTCTAGAAACAGATCATATATCTTCACTTAAGATTTCAGTTTTGTAGCTTCGTCTGTCTTTTTCTCATATAACCTGTGCTTTCTTGACCTGGCCAGACCACATCCTTTCTCCAAGCAATAAAGGGGTTGTTATATGAAAACCAATGTCCTACTGGTGCCTTTGAAGGTTATAGAGGAGGGAATCCTCCACTTGGGACCCCCTCTGTGAACCACTTTAGGGAACTACTTGGTAAGGGCCCTTTTACACTGGCCAAGGACTGGGACAATTATTGAGAATGAATGTTCCTTTGAATGTTTGTTTTTGATAACTGGCCTATATAAATGTGCCCTGATCACCAAACAAACAAGCAAACACTCAGTTGTCAGGAGATTGTTTGCTCTCAAAGAATCCTTGTTTGGGAGGAAACAATCATAGGAGCGATCTTTCATTTCCATACAGCAGCGATCCTTACTGCTGGTCAATGAACAAGAATGAACGTTCCTCATTCTCTAGTACTGCCTTCTCTATCAACCCATGTAAACGGACTCTTAGAAAGTGTCTCCTATTCAAGTGGAACCAACCCATCCATACCCATCCATACCTTACATGGTAGGTCATTCTGTTGCATGGGAAATATATGAACATCCAAAGATCTTTTCCCAATAATGACCAATCTCTGGGAGTTACCGGAGCTGGCCCCATAGCAATCATATATCAAGTGGTCAATTAGCTTTAGAGAAGGGGTTGTCTTCGTAAGAAAGACCCTTTAATAGTTTGGGTATCTTTTGAAACATGTAATGACCTGTAACAGCCCACATAACCTATGAGAAGCCATTACAGTTTGGCATCTCAATGCAGGGTAGACTCACAATATGGATGCTATCCATCTATCCAGGATCTGGGCTGGCTCTGTTGCCATTCCATCCACCAGACTCCAGCTTTCTTGGTCTGTGGTGCCTGAAGATGATGTTATGGCCAGTAGATAGGTTTAATACCACTTCCTGGTCTTCAGGCTTTTGCCTGATTATAGGTATTGTGTTAGTCTTGCTTTGTTCAGTCCAACTATTTTCTGATTGCCTCATTGTTACTGATCCTTGGACTTGTCTCTGACCTGTTTACTACTTTCTCCATTTGATTGCTCAAAACTGAGGTCCAAGAACACTGATTCCTGCTTGTCCAAGACTTTGCTACTCTCTTTGATCCTTTGCTGACATTTGTGTTTCCACAGCTCTTACCCTAAGGCCCCTTTCACACGAGCGAGTTTTCTGCGCGGGTGCAATGCGTGAAGTGAACGTATATCACCCGCACTGAATCCTGACCCATTCATTTCAATGGGTCTATGTACATGAGCGTTTTTTCTTCATGCATTAGTTGTGCGTTGCGTGAAAAACGCAGCATGTTCTATATTCTGCGTTTTTCACGCAGCCCTGGCCCCATAGAAGTGAATGGGGCTTCGGTGAAAAACGCATTGTATCCGACAGCAAGTGCGAATGCAATGTGTTTTTCACTGATTGTTGTTAAGAGATGTTCTTTGTAAACCTTCAGTTTTTTATCACGCGCTGAAAAAACGGAACAACTAAACTCAATCGCGGACAAAACTGACTGAACTTGCTTGCAAAATGGTGCGAGTTTCACTGAATGCACCCTGAATGCATCCGGACCTAATCCGTCATGCTTGTGTTTAAAAGGCCTAACTTACTTTGGACTTTCTTATTCCTTTTGCCCTTGGTATTTCTGCTGACCTAATTTTGCTGAATTCTGCCTATGTCTGGGCTACGTTAGCTACTACTACATCACCTCTCCAGGTAAACATCACCTGACAATTCACTGCAAGAAAGATGATGTAATCCTTCAGACTCTTATGCTTCGTCAGACCCTATGACATAGCCATAGCAATGTATGTTCATATAGAAGGCTCCAAAAAATGTCCCAAAAATACTCATGTCTCTAAGAAACATCACCTCAGATACAGGCCTTGAAAACAGATGGTAATGATACGCGGCACAGCGAGTCAGTTAATCACTTCAACTGACATGAAGATATGTTAGGAAGCTCAAACATACTTCAGTGGACATGTCAGTAGTTGGTGCAGAAGGCAATAACACAGCATGACAGCCGCCAATGCAATCTGTCTTACAGGTTCTGACATATATGAGTGACGTGAGGGATTTTGGTACCAGATGAGCATCAAGAACCAACCAGTCATTATACATCTATCAGAGCAGCTACTGCCTCTTCCTGCTCAATCTTCATTCCCGACCTTGAGTGACTATTCAACTCCATTGGTTTCTTTCAGCACTGCCATTTCCAGCCTATGTTATAGATTTTAACTTAATACACTCTTTGCCTTGGGGCAGTAGACAAATATTTTATGCCAATTTATTGCATTTTTGTACATTATAATTTTTGTCCATTTTCTCTTTAGAGATGGTATTTGAAAGAAAGGTTGCTGTCAACCACCTTTTACTGTATGGCATGTAATGTGTCAAAATGGCATGAAAGGAGTGGGCCCTTTTTCCCTCTTCAGTAAGGATACCCCTGAAAATAAGAAACCTGTTCTTCAGGTCTCTTACCTATTTTAGGGTACTTTCACACTTGCGGCAGAGGAATCCGGCAGGCAGTTCCGTCGCCGGAAGTGCCTGCCGGATCCGTCAAAACGTATGCCAACTGATGGCATTTGTAAGACTGATTAGGATCCTGATCCGTCTTACAAATGCATTGAAATGCCCGATCCGTCTTTCCGGTGTCATCCGGAAAAACAGATCCGGCATTAATTTTTTTCATGCGCAGACCGGAAGGACGAATCCAGCATTCCGGTATTTTGAATGCCGGATCCGGCACTAATACATCATTATGGAAAAAAATGCCGGATCCGGCATTCAGGCAAGTGTTTTTGCAGTTTTTTTGGCCGGAGATAAAACCATAGCATGCTGCGGTATTATCTCCGTCCTGAACAGTCAAAAAGACTGAACTGAAGACATCCTGATGCATCCTGAACGGATTTCTCTCCATTCAGAATGCATGGGGATAAACTTGATCAGTTATTTTCCGGTATAGAGCCCCTAGGACGGAACTCTATGCCGGAAAAGAAAAACGCTACTGTGAAAGTACCTTCAGGCTCGGTTTACACATTCAGATTTTTAGATGCAGTTTTTGCAGCCAAATCCAGTGGTGGATTCAAAAAGAGTTGAAGGCAATGGGTGCCATGATTACCTGTTACACCCCTGGTTTGGCTTGTCCCTTTAAAAGCTGCATTATTTATCTGATTTACGGTATGGCTGGCTGCCAGTTATGCTTCCCGACGCCCCCTTCCCATGCAAATGTATGCTTGGTTTGGCCAAATGTGCATGTGTTCTGAATGGGGAGAAAACCACTGCCGGGCACCAAGTGGCAGCTTATCTCCCTGAGAACAAAAGCATCAGTCGTGTTGAAATCTAACTGCCTGATTCTTATCTCCCATGACATCTGCCATGAGGGGGAAGTTGGAACAACATGTATATTAGCTGGTCAGCCAGTCCCACCAAAATCAGCGGGTTTGGATGAGAATGATCTAATGTGCATGACTAGCCTAAATGGGTATTCCCATCTCAGACACTGATGGCATATCACTAGGATATGTCATCAATGTTAAATAGGTCACACTTCTGGAACCCAACCCTGTTTCCATAATGGGATCCAAAAGAAAAGGGAGAGCAGCCGAGCATGAGTAAGCCACCTTCCATTCACAGTAGCGGGAGTTCCGAAAATAGCCAGCTTCTGGCTCTGCTATTTCACGCAGTCCTATAGCGTTGAATGGACAGGTGGCCGTGGACGTGCAGTGCGCACTCCATTCACCTCTTTGGGGCCCCCAAAAACAGTTGCGTGTGCTGGCTAAGACAAGTTATCTTCTGAAGTCCCATAGCAGTGAATGGAGAACAAGTTGTGCATGCACAGTGTGCTCTCCTCCACTTTTCAAGGCCTCGTTCTAGAGATCAACATCTATCTGACAATGATGGCCTATCCCAGTGATATGCCATCAAAGTCCCAGTCGAACGTTCAGCTTATAAAACTCTAGGCACCTAAATGTCAGATGGAGCAGTGGTCAAGGGGAGAAGAACTTTTCTGCATTGTTAGTAAAACCATTGAAGAACATTATCATTCACCTCTCCTCGGCTGGATGACAGGGAACATTAACTTGCATTGAGCTGCAAATCGAAACAGACTTTAGATTTAATATCCCTTTAAAAGAGCCACCAAGAACATTTTGCCTGAATATAAAATATGACATACTTGAGCTAACTAACACGAAGAATGGAGACTCTACACAGCCAGCAATATGCATGGGAAACAAAGCATCACTGACATCTGGGATCACGCGCACATATATAGCACTAAAAATATAACATAACAAGTCTAACAAAGAGTTCCACCGACACCTGAGCTAAATACAGAGAGTGAGAGAGGAAGAGAAGAAGAGAGGGCAAGGGAATGGATGAGGGTGGCTCTACTGAAGGCAAGAAGAGAAGTACTCAACCAAATTGGCATAGTAGAATGGCCTCATGATGCACCAAACTGAGGTCTTGGGAAAAATAATAGGCAGTAGATAAGTAGACGATGGCAGGTGAGATGCTTACATACTCCAGAGATTACTAATACTTCCCATTAGATGAATTGGAAACATTATGATGTCTGTGCATTATTGATCCGGAAAACTCTGAGACATATGCATCATAACTTAACACCTTTATAAACTCGGACTCTACTAAAGCTGTGAAAACCCAATTACGTTTAATGGCTTTCCTATTGATACATCTGCTTCAGTGTTTCATAAACATCTGTGCTGTCCGCTGACTACGTGACCAATGTTCTCCACTTACTATAACAACAATCTGTCACTAGCAGAGACATCTTAAAATAAGGGCATTCTTTATGATGTTCATATTGGTGCACCCGCCAAATGACTCGCTGTAAATGGGGCAAAATGAAGTGCAGAGAACATGCTAATCAACATACACCACCCGTTCCTGCAACAATCAATCTGAAACTGTCAATAGAAAATTTCGCCTTATCTTCTACCTCATAGTTTAGAAGAAGACAAAGAGATGAAAAAGAGAAGAGAATAAAATGCAGAACATCCTCTTCATAATATCACATTATCTTCTCTTCACAAAAAAGGAGGAATACAAACAAATATCTTAAAACCCAACTTTACAACTTTTAAAAATAGGTCATGGTGCTAAGAAATTCTGCCTCCCATTCCCTCATTGATGTCTTCAAGAAGCTCAGATTTATTATGCTGTTTGGTATGGTCTTCAAACTGAATAGCTGTTTACGGTACAGTCACACGTTCTGGTTTCTGCATGCAGTTTTTGAAGTGTAAGAAGGGGCAGGGATCATCGTGGATGATAGGTACATGTCACCAAGGCTCCTGGCCGGTTTTTTTGTGTCAGCAGCAGTTGCTGTTTGACACCTTGATACTTAGTATGGCTGTAATAGCTGATCTGGGATGGCTCTTACTGGAAGTAGTCAAAGTGCTGGGTGGGTGACTACTCCCCATGTTTTTCCAGGCATAAAAACCAGCCAGCACTGCCAGGTGAATAGGATTACCTCCGTCTGACAGTGGAGCAGCAACAAGAGACCAACCAGTTGCTGCTAGAACACGTGATGGCTTTGCAGACAGCAGGAGCAACCCAAAGCGTCCACGATGCCCGGAAAGAAGTCCGTGCAGTGATCCCTAAGATGACACCTGCAGACGACATCGAAACCTACCTGGCGATGTATGAGAAAGTGGCCACCAGGGAAAAGCTGCCCCAAGACCAGTGGGCTGAGGTTGTCGCTCCTTTCCTGGCATCAGAGTCCCAGCGCGTATATTTCGACTTGCCGGATGATCAAGTGGCCAACTACCCGAAGTTAAAGGGTATGATTTTGGCGAGACAGAGGGTAAATGTGTTAGTCTGGGGCCAGTTGGTACATCAGTGGGGGATTAAGCCAGCTGAACCTGCGAGACCCCAGTATTATGACTTACTCCACCTTTTGCAAAAGTGGCTACAGCCTGATGTGCTGAGTCCCACGGCTATGCTGGATAGACTATTGGCTGACATATTCTGGTGGGCTTTCTCCAGCTCTGGATCAGCCAGGTGTCTCCTGGAAATGCCCTGGAAATGGTGGACCTGGTGGAGCACTATGAGGCCACTAAGATTCTTAAGGGGTGTTCTTTCGGGAGGATGTCAGGTAAACCCCAGAACTCCCCACCCCAGGCCCAATGGTATAACCCAGTGAAACCCACCTGGGAGGTTCCCACTATGGGCTGGACCCAGGTAATCTGCTGGCGGTGTCAGGAACCTGGCCATATAAGGGCTGAGTGTCCCCATCGGTTTGAGCCCATGTACACTAATTGTGGTTACCGTCAGTCACTGTATGCTATTTAACTGTGCCACAGGTACCCCAGAGGCTCTAGACCACTTGTGCCAGGTGGAAGTGGGAGACACTCAAGCTGAGGCACTGCTGGACTCAGGGAGCTTGGTGACACTTGTAAGGGCTACCCTAGTGCGGTCCGCTAAGTATACTGGCCGGAAAGTTGGGGTGATGTGCATTCACGGAGACTTAAAAGACTACCCCACAGCGCTGATGACTCTCACCATGGTAGCCGGCAGGTGGACCCACGAAGTGGCAGTAGCCGCAAACTTGCACTACGAACTCATAATAGGGAGAGACTTTACGGGTTTCCCGGCCCTATATCCGGTTGTGAGAGTGACTGGAACCCCTGAGTCAGGGGTGAGCCCAGGAGATTGGCCTTGTTCAGGAGGACAGCCAGAACCCTGGGGTCCTGAGGCCGAAGGGCCAGCAGTAGGGGTGACCGCCACCTCAGTGGAAGATGGGTAGACAACACTGCGTAGGGTAATGGTGGGAGACATGGGGGAATTGCCACCGGTACCTGAGTTGGCAGACCTCAATGTCTCCGGGGAGACTTTCGGTATAGCCCAAAGCCGAGACCCAACCCTATCCCAGGCTTGGGAGAATGTGGTAATAGTTGATGGGGTACCCCAACAACCTGGGGCCGAGTCGAAGTTTCCTCGTTTTGTGGTCAACCAGAATATGCTATATCGGGTAAACCAGCTGCGGGGTGAACCCATTGAACAGTTGGTGGTGCACCGGGCTTATTAAAAACTTGTGTTAGAGTTAGCCCACTGGTTTTACTCGCCCAGTGTGTTTACGGAGGTGGGTGACTTTTGTAGGTCTTGCCCGACCTGCCAAACAACTAGCCCCCAGCACCTGTTCCGCAGTCCTTTAGTGCCTCTCCCGATTATCGAGACTCCATCTGAAAGAATCGCTATAAATCTCATAGGCCCAATACCGAAGTCCGCTAGAGGGCACCAACATATCTTGATTGTCCTAGATTATGCCACTCGGTACCCGGAGGCGTTGCCACTGCGACATACATTGGCCAAACTCATATCAAAAGAAGTCAATGGAGTGGGGCTACCTAAAGAGGTTCTGACTGACCAGGGGACCCCTTTTATGTCCAAGATCATGCGGGAACTCTGTAAGTTGCTGAACATCAAGCAGATACGGACATCCGTCTATCACCCGCAAACTGACGGCCTAGTAAAAATGTTTAATAAAACATTAAAAACCATGTTAAAACTAGTAGTGTCTAAGGATGGGAAGGATTGGGACCTCCTTCTGCCCTATCTTATGTTTGCAGTGCGAGAAGTGCCCCAAGCCTCTACTGGGTTCTCGCTCTTCGAACTTCTATATGACAGACATCCACGTGGTCTGTTGGATATAGCCAAAGAGGCATGGGAGCAACAACCCGCATCATATAAAAGTATTATTGAATATGTTACCCAGATGCAGGCAACCGTGTTGCCGCTGGTAAAGGAACATATGGAGGCAGCTCAGTGACCTCAAAGTCGGGTGTATAATCAGCAGACTCGGGTCCAGGTCTTTAACCCGGGAGATCGGTTTATGGTTCTGGTATTGACAGTGGACAGTAGGCTACTGGCTAGGTGGCAGGGACCCTACGAGGTACTCGAAAAGGTTGGAGAAGTAAACTACAAGGTACACCAGCCAGGGCAGCGGAAACCAGAGCAGGTGTCCCATGTGAATTTGCTCAAACCTTGGAACGATAGAGAGACCAGTACTGACTATAGCCTGCGGCCAGGTTTTCTAGGAGGAGAGGTTCCGGACGCTCAGTCTATTGTAAGGGAAGCAGTTGCCACAGTGAAGATTGCTGACAGCCTCTCCTCTAAACAGACTCAAGAGGCCAGGGAGTTCATCAGCAGGAACACGGATGTGTTCTCAGACCTCCCTGGACGCACTTCCATGATCCAGCATGACATTGTCACTGAGCCTCAGGCCAAAATCCGGTTGAAACCATACCGGGTACCTGAGGCTCGGCGACAAACTATCTCGCAGGAAGTTCAGCTAATGCTGCAACTAGACGTCATTGAGGAGTCCAAAAGTGAGTGGGCCAGTCCGATAGTCTTAATACCAAAGCCGGACGGGTCGTTACGATTCTGTAACAATTTCCGTAAACTAAAGTTCGATGCATATCCCATGCCCCGGGTAGACGAGCTGATTAAGAGGTTAGGGCAAGCCTGGTATTTTTCTGCTTTGGACCTCACCAAAGGGTACTGGCAAGTACCCTTAACGGAGGCTGCCAAAGACAAAACGGCCTTTATCACACCGGAAGGGCTATACCAATATAAGGTGTAACCCTTTGGTCTGCATGGCACCCCCCGCCACTTTCCAAAGGCTAATGGACACTGTGCTGCGACCACATCGTCGGTACATTTCGGCTTACCTGGACGATATTGTCATCCACAGTACCGACTGGGAAAGTAACCTTCCTAAAGTGCAGGCTGTAGTAGACTCCCTTCGGAAAGCTGGACTAACCGCTAACCCCAAAAAATGCGCGATAGGGTTAGAGGAGACAAAATACCTGGGGTATGTCACTGGGCGCGATCAAACCCCAAGTAAACAAACTAGAGGTGCCATTGACAGGGTTATTGAAGGGACGCAAGTCAGTTATGGTTCACTGGAATGACCGGGCGAAAGAGGCTTTCTTCGCTTTAAAGTCGGCCCTGTGAGTGTCCCCGGTTTTGGTGATGCCCATCTTCAAGCGGGAATTCATAGTACAGACAGATGCCTCCGAAGTAGGCCTCGGTGCTGTACTGTGTCAGGAAGTCAACGGGGAGGAGCATCCCATTGTCTTCCTAAGCTGCAAGCTCACCCCAGCCGAGACCAGGCACAGTATAGTGGAGAGAGAGTGCCTGGCTATCAAGTGGGCACTTGAGTCTCTCCGTTATTATTTGTTAGGGAGAACATTCTGCCTGGTGACTGACCACTCCCCTCTCAAGTGGATGAGCTAGGCCAAAGAGTGAAATGCCCGAGTCACCAGGTGGTTCCTGTCCTTACAGGGCAGGCCGGTTGCAGGGAAACGCGGATGCCCTGCCCCGAGTCTACTGTATGGCATGTGTTCACCCCCTCAGGGTTGAACAAAGTGGGGAGGTATGTAAGAAGGTACAAGGAATCATCGTGGATGATAGGTACGTGTCACCGAGGTTCCTGGCCTCGGTGGAGTAAGAGCTGGTTTTTATGTGTCAGCAGCAGTTGCTGTTTGACACCTTGATACTTAGTATGGCTGTAATAGCTGATCCGGGACGGCTCTTACTGGTAGTAGGCAGAAGTGCTGGGTGGGTGACTACTCCCCATGGTGCTCCTGTGAAAGCTGCTGCCTTCTCTCTGCTCACCAAACACAGGGCAGTACATTGTAGAGCGGCTGAGCTTGGTATCGCGCTCAGCTCCATTCACTTCTATGGGGCTGAGCTGCTCCTAGGCCACATGACCGATGAATGTGTCGTCACTGGCCTGGAGAAACTGTGAGAAGGATGCGGTGATACTGTGAGAGCGGCTGCCTTCTCGAACAGATGATCAACGGGGTCACGGTGTCGGACCCCCAACGATCAGATACTAATGACCTATCCTGAGGATAGGTCATCCGTAGTAAAATGAAGGAAAACACCATTAACTCAATATGTTCCTCTTGTGATTGTATTACCTTTATGCCACTTTAATCATTTTAAAGAGAATACCCAACCTGAATGACTCTCCGCAGGAAAAGATTCAGATCTCCACAGGAAGAAATTATTTTATAGAGTTTGTAAAGGAAAAATAAACCATCGGAGGAATCCAACACCCCCTATTGTCAGGCTCTTAGAGCAAACCACACAAGTCATCAATTCTTTTCACAAAGATGTATGCAGACAGCGCAATTGTGGGGTAGCAAGGAAGCACCCTTAACCCATTGAAGGACAAACAGATCATTCCTTTGCCGCTGGTATTTGACAGGGTAATAAAGGCTGACTTTCCTATTATGTAGCCAACCCTCACCCTCCTCTCTGTAGGTTATCAAGCAGCTCCTCGGTCTATACAATGCTTAGATTACATAATAAGGGAATTCATTTGCTCTATTTTCTCTTCGTACTACCCTTCCACTTATTACACTGTTGCCATCACGAGTGCTTCTGAACAATAGAGGTCATCCCTACTCGCCATTCATCTTCATGGTGGTCTGCCCTTCTTCCACCATCTTGTGGTGGAGAGCTGCTGACAATGTGTTGAGTGGATTCACACTGTCTGTCAATTGTTACTGGGTTTTTTAGCTATTTTTATACCTCTGTCAGCTTGTGTTCTGAATTTCCAATGCCCTGGGGTGCTACTTCTGTAGCACCCCAGAGTGGTGTTACCACTCCTGCACCCTGCTACTGTCTCTAATGGGCTAACACAATGTCATCCTATGTATTTTTGTCCAGGTTCACCACAATGTGCATCTATAACTGTTAAATGTAATGTACCTGGTTCACCAGCAGGTGGCAGCAAACATGGCAGAGCTATAATTAGTGAGAATGGAACTTGCCATTCCATTCTAACCCGACTCTGGAGAGAAGTGGGCTAGCCCTACTTCCTGAAGGAAGGGTGGGGACCATTTACAGTTAGTTTTAGTTTACCCCCTGCAAGGGGAAGGGTGTGCAGGGGCACGTCTCTGCTGGACGTGCCCACGCCAGCCAGAGCACCTTAAGCTCTGATAGTCAGGGAGGCTGAAGCATAGAAGCCTCAGGAGCCAGGAAATGAGTTCCTCGGCTGAAACTAAGTCCGATTAAAGAGAGAAGTGCAGCATGAAGAAGAAGCCAAGTTATCCAGTCAGCTTGTCAGTACAGCTGTGTGAGAGAAAGATATAGCAGAGTTGAGTTTGCCTGCCAGTTTAATGCTAAAGCCTGCTAGAACCAAGACAAAGCCTGTAAGCTGCTGGGAAAAAAAAACGCTTATTCGAAGTAAAGCTGCTGTTGAACTTCATCTCAAGGTCTGAACTCAAGTTATATCTTCAAATCTCTCAATTACTCCCCCTATTTATTGCATCGGAGCCAAAGCCTGGCGTCCAGCCGTATCCAGGTAGGAGCACCGTGACACACATGAAGAGACATTTAGACCGCACTATACCACTCGGCATTTCCTACACCTGGGACGCGATATAGAGGGCCCTGGGGGGAGGCGCATGTTGCACTTCCATATTACTTGGTTCTTTGTGAGGTTATAATATGTTTCATACATTCTAATCCTTTCCACTCATGTCCTCCTAACGTATTTTCCTGAGAAACGTACAGGCCATGTTATTCAGCTGTTCCATTTGTTTTTGTGCATCATTCATCTTACTGTGTCCGTCTGTCTTCTATTCCCGCCATACGTGCTCATCTCCATCCTGTGCCTTTTATGAGATCCCACCCTGTGTTTCTGTCTTCAAAGCATGCTTTTATGCAGTGCCTGTCTATCATTATTCTTTACGCTCTTCTCCTCACATCAGTTCTCGTCTACCTGCTATTGCTTTCCATCTTCTGTGCTCCTATAATGTATTTACACACCCTCCTTCTGCTGACCTTCATCTTTTGCTCCTGTATAATCCTCTCATTTCTTCAGCCCACCACCTTCCATTCATTTTCACCTTTTGCCCCTTTATTAGATACTTGATTGGTCCTTCAACAGTTCCCTTTAGCCCTATGTTTTTTAGTTGTTTTTTTTGTCTTTGTTTCAAGGTTATGCCTATCTATGTTCACTCCATTGAGCTCCCCAGGAAACCCCTTTATCTACAATACCGGTATGTGCTACAGGTCTACAAATGATCTTTTTGCATCTCCTCAAGTGATCGTATTGTCTCATTCACTTCCAGGTGGCTCTGCAGGGAAAACTTAAAGGGGATACAGAGCCACACCAGGTCATTGTCCCCTTCATTTAAAGGGCCAGTGGCGATCCCAAAGATCAGACCTCACCATAATTACTAACATTGTAAATGGTAAATTTGGGACAAGCCCAAAAGAACTTCTCAAATCAGCATGGGATCACCCACTTACGGGCAGAGGTTACATAAGCCCCACTCACTTTTGCCCACGACAGCCTAAATTAGCAGGGACCGTCTGAGATGGAAAAACTCTTTTAAAGGGAATGAGTCACTTATAATGATTTTTGCCTGTTAAAGGGACATCTATCCGTTTTCTAATCCATGTGCTGTCCGTATCCCTTGCTCCGTTCCACAGGCCCTTACAGTGTAAAAATCCGAAGCTGAACTCGGCTTCATGCCTCATTAACGAAGGCGAGTTCAGCTTCTGATTTTGGCACTGTAATTTATGCGAATAAACAAAGTGTCACGCCATGGACGCGAGACGAAGCAAGTCTCGCAATATTTGACGCAAATTCACAAAGACCTCCGTGGAGACCATGCATTTTACAGTAGGACGAAGGCTGTATTATTGACAAAGTTTTCAAAGCAATCAGGTTCGGATACAACAATCCAAACACAATCTGCTCAACACTAGACACAATAGACTGGAGGGAACTCATTGATTTCTATGGAAGAGTTTTCTAGGCATGCTTTGTGAACTGTGCAGAGGTCATTGTGCAGGAAAGGGGAGTAGATAAGCTTTGATAATCAACCACTATGTATGGTGGGATCCTGTGTTATCTCTATATAGAGGAGTTTGTCATTTGTATTCCTGCCCTTGATGATAATGATGAAAATTGATCTGGACACACTAAGAAATGGCACCTATTATTAGGCTTAGTGACTAGTGCGAAAATTGCTGGATTTTAGGATTTTGATTTTTTTTTAATTTAAAATATGTTGAACATAAACACTTGATTTAAACATTAGGTAATTTTCCGATGATAAGTTCCTTTTAAAAGCTGGCCGCAGACTACAGACTTTAAAGAGCCCAAAAAAGGTTATATTTGACCATTTTATCTCGACTGTCCGAGCCAATCTAAAATCCCTAGTGCAGTAGGCTCCACCCTATGGCTCTCCAGCTGATTGTAAGATTGCAACTGTCACGACATGGGAAGATCCCGGCTCTTGCCCGAAAAAATGATGTTGAGGGAGTTTGGACATGTTGGATTTCAACTCTTGACCCTTTTGTTCTCCTGAGAGATAAGCCACCACCAGAGGTGACTGGCAGCAGCTTTCTCCGGTATAGTGGCACCTTTCCAAACAAGCAAAAAAAGGAAGACTCTGTTCACACTAGCATCATAGCTTTAATGTATAGCAGTCACCACTTCTATTGTTCACTTCTCGAAAACCCCATTTAATAACATTGTTTTCGTTGCTTATTTTACAAATTAAATTCTACGATTAAGGCTCATTCACGCGACCGTATGAATAGGTCTGCATCCGTTTCGCAATTTTGCAGAACATTCATTTCAATGGGGCTGCAAAAGATGCGGACAGCACACCGTGTCCATTGCTCCGCGCCGCCGCAAAAACAGGCAATTCAATGATGGGCTGCCCGTTCCATTACGCAAATTGTGTTGTGGTTTTGCAATTTGCGGACTGTAGAACATGGCGCGGTCGTCTGAATGCGCCCTTACAATTACAAGTACTGGATGTGTTCACGTGGCAGATTCTTGTTCTTTTATCAAAGCGTCATTCCATAACCTGATGTACAGTGAGTGCCTGTAAAATAAGTCTACTTCCATAAATAATGCACATGCTGGAGCCAATATGTCGTGTTTTTCACGCTTTCTCTATGCAGAAATAGGCTCATTTAGGAAATTTGTCATCTAACGATGGAGAAGTTCTAGCTTTCCAACTCATCTAATTCAATTAACTTTCAATAAGCAAATAAAGGCATTTCGTCAGTCTTCATCAATCTCAAGACCGCACCGTCAAGAACCGAATGTACTCCCTGTAAAGTTCCCGGAGCGAGCGCTCGAGGTGCGGCTCTTCAAGACGTTCCTATCTGTTCCATTGGTAGCATTCAGAAATACAGTAGCCCGCATTTACTATTGTGGCTGCAGCTGAATTCTGTCGCATTGGTGCTGATTTATCAAAACTGGTGTAATGGAAATCTGGCTTAGGGCAAGTTCGCATAACTGCTATTTTTCCGTTCTTCTGATCCATCAGAAGAACATAAAAATAAAGAAAAACAACAGTTATGCACATTTGGCATTCATTTGAGCCATTTCCGTCAGAGATCCGTTATTTTAAACGAAAAAAAGTTCGGATGGATCAGAAGAATGGGAAAAATAGCGGCGATGTGAACTTAGTTGCTTAGTTGTATGAGAAGTTTTGATCACTTGGGGCTCATGCACACAGCCGTTAGTGTCTTGTGGTCCTCAAATTGCGGATCCGCAAAACACGGATCCTGGCCGTGTGCATGCTGCCATTTTCTTTTCCACTAAAACAGGCAAAAATAGGATATGTTCTATCTTTTTTACTGGGCCGTGGAAGGGTCTTGCAGATGCGGACAGCACACGGTGTTGAAATGAATGAGTCCACATCCGATCCGCAAAAAAAGCGGGTCGGATGTGGACCAAACATATGGTCATGTGCATGAGGCTTTTTTCACACTTTTTTTGCATCCTATAGATGGTGAAAATGGCATGTGGTTTTCACAGTTTTAAGCATTTCTTCACACCATTATTAAGGTTTTTTTATTGCAATTCTTTACCCATGCTTTGTTTAGGTCTATACAGAAGCCTACAGGAAAAATGACATTAAAAAAACAACATACCTAAAGAATGCTGAAGTTTTATGAATGTGCAAAAATAGTACATGTGCCCAAAGGCAACACAAAAAAGCCAGGAGAATAACGCTTTACCTGGAGTGCATTTTATAATCCAATATAGACTTAAAAGTAACATGTGGCCACATTAAAAGCTAATCAATGCAACAAATGTCGGAAAAAAAGCAGTAAAAAATAGCAAAAAAAACCCAACAAAATACTGAAACCACCCTGAGACTGCCCGTACTGTTGCAGTCCGGTAGCAGGATCCGCATGTAGATCACTGCTAATTGCAGAACTCCCCTGTAAATACTAACCGTTTCCAGCAAGTACAGTTGCGGCACGTCAATTAGCGGTGACCTCCACGTGGATCCTGCTGCCGGACCCACTGCTCTAACCAGTGAAAGAGGTTTCCACTGATAGAGCCGATTAATAATTATACTTTCTTTCTGCAGAACGTACAGATGATCCGTAGGCTTTCCGTATCCATATGTCTGTTCCGCAAACCTATTCTTGGCCTCAAAATGTGGACCAGGGACCCATTGAAGTCAATGGGTCCACAAAAACAGCGGATGCAACACGAACGTCGCATGGACGTCATCTGTATTTTGCGGATCCTCGTTTTACGGACCTCCAAATGCATTCGATTGTAGTTTTTAGTGTTGTCCAAGTCCAGTGCATTCCTTGACAATAATGGAGGTCATGATAATGCCTCTGTAGTCTCCCTCTCTTCTTCCTGTGCCTCGTTCCTCCTCTGTTTTTTTTTGTCACCTCCGCCATTTATCCCTGTGCCTCTTACGCAGGCAGACACGTTCGTTCATTTCTAGGATCTGGGTTAGGTGCCTGGGGACGTCTTCCTCTCCGCCTCTCTCGTACATTCATTTTCTCCTGGTTTTATACCCATGAAGATAGACTATATTCAGAAGACTACATCATCAGCTCTGGGACTGAACTCCTTAGCGCTCTTCTGGGAGCAGATGGGAGGCCAAAGAACGGACTTTTGTTTTTGTATAGATCAGTGACAACCTCACTTTAGGGCTAAACCAGTAATTATTTATAGATTACAATAATTGGAGCATCCTGGCGTCCAGGCATCATGAAAATAATGGATGAACATCATTTTCATGCCATGTGTCAACACAGCTGCTCGTGGCCACACAATTTCCAGCAGCCTGTATCTGCTTGCATCCCCCCCACCTGTTTTTACCACGTCTTATTGAGATTTCAGCGCTTAAAAGGAAATACCGGCCTGGTTAGGAGGTTTTCTATGAAGAATAATAACAGCGCTGGGCGCACAGCTTCTCCTGTTCTAGACATATCTTTATTAATTTGTCAACAGATAAAACCTGACCCAGCTTGTTACTGGAAGCATTAATGATCATTTCACCAATGCAAAAAAACTGGAAGGGGAAGGCTTGTATACATCTGTGCACTGAAGTCTGAATAAAATCTACAGAGTATAACGTTCTATTGGGTGGATGGAAATGAGCCGTGATACCATATGCAACCCATGGACAAGAGTGGTGCTGTCACCCAAAAAATCTGAACCTTTTAGGTTAATCTCATTCCCAATTCTTAGCCTGCCTGATGCTTCAAGGGCAAAAAAACAGCCATTACATTAGAAACACAAGCCTATTATTGCGTAGGTCCCCTTCGTGCCACTAAACAGCTCCGACTTATCAAGGCATGGCTTCCACAAGACCTTTGACCTCTAGTGTCCTGTAGTATCTGGCACTAGGAGGTTAGAAACAGTAAGGTGAGAGGCAGGGCCACCATGGATCAGACCTGGTTGGCCATCGCATACCACAGATGCTTGACTGGAGTGAGATCTGGAGAATTTGGAGGCTAAATCTATACCTTGAATGCTTTGTCAATTGTTCCTCAGGAGGTATTATTCTGATGAAAGAGGCCACGGCCATTAGGGAATACGGTTTCCAGTGGTATGTGTCAAAGTAACATCCAGATAAATGTTGGGGCCTAATATTTCCCAGTAGAACATTGCCCAAAGCATCCTCTGCCTCCTCTAGCTTGCCTTCTTCTCATCATTCTGGCGCTATATTTTCCCTACTGTGGTCCAGATCTACTAATGTGTCTTTGCTAAAAATATGTGTAAAAAAAGTGGCGCAATTTGGCACATCCTGGGTTTTGACACCTTTCCCGACATGCTCAACAATGGGGTGGGATCTAGCGGAAATTGGGCGGGCATCACTAGAAGGTGGTGGAGCCACCATTTTGAGCCAATAATAGGAGTCAGAGAAAAGTGTCTATCCTTGCACCAGATTTATCATCCAGAATGAGCCCCTGTGATAACTCTGGTGCCGGCCTAGCCAGCCTGTCTAGCCTTATGCCATATACAGCAATGTCAGCCATTTGTGCCTCAGTCGATCTTCTGTGGGATTGGACCAGATGGGCTAGCCTTCATTGCCCACATGCATCAATTAGCTTTGGGCTCTCATGAGGTTTTCCATCCTTGGACCACTTTTGGAAGGTACACGTCAATGCACACCAGGCACATCCCACAAGGCGTTCTGGAAAAGCTCTTACCCAATTAGGGTACAGCCACTCGGTCAGGTTTCTGCACATCGTTTTGAAAGCCAAAAGCAGGAGCAAATTCAAAAAAGTTGTATCTGTCCTTTATACTTTCTCTCCTTTTTTGATTTACTCAAGATTTTGGCTTACAAAACTGCATGCAGAGACCTGAACGTGTGGACATACCCTTACTCACCCATCGCAATTTGACCCTTGTTAGTCACTCAGATCTTTACGTTTGCCCCTTTTTCCTGCTTTCAACACATCGGCTTCAAGAACTGACTGTTCACTTGCCGTCTAAGGCCACCTTCATACAGTCAGTATTTCGTATTTTTCATCAGTAAAACCCAGAGCAGGTGCAAAACACAGAAGAGGTACAAATCTTTCCATTACGCTTTTCTTTGTATTTTCCACTCCTGGTTTTGGCTTACAAATGTTGATCATGTGAAAGTCGCCTGAGGCTGGAGCTGCACCTAGTCTTTTTGTATCAAGGGACAGCTGTAGATCAAAGCTGGAAACTGACTTGTAGGCAATCCTGTGCACTGCAGAAAGGTGCTAGAAAAATATAGGTGTAGCTTCATAGATCCCTATGACACTGGAAGTTCAGGTCAGTTAAACCTGCAGTGGCGCCATGATACATGTGAGTCACGTGAATGGAGAACATGACCGGAATATACTTATATGAATAGCCCCTAATGCCTCTTGCACACAAACGTATTTTCTTTCCGTGTCCGTTCCTTTTTTTTGTGGACCGTATGCGGAACCATCCATTTCAATTGGTCCGCAAAAAAAACGGAATGTACTCCATGTGCATTCCGTTTCCATATTTCCGTTCCGCTAAAATATAGAACTTGTCCTATTATTGTCCGCATAATGGACAAGGATAGTACTGTTTTATTAGGGGCCAGTTGTTCCGTTCTGCAAAATACAGAATGCACACAGACGACATCCGTATTTTTTGCAGATCCTTTTTTTTGCGGACCGCAAAATACATACGGTTGAGTGCAAGAGGCCTGTGCAAGTCTAAGGAGTATGCAAACTAAGGCCTCACTTACATGTCCGTGATGTCATTTGTGTCGAGATGGTCAGTGGTTTATCGGTCAAGATGTCCGTGAAGGATCCATGTTTGGTCCATGTGTCTATTTCTTTGCTCTCCGTGTGTCATCTATAGTCCACGGATAGTGCTAGGTTGAAAATAAATTTCCAGAGCATCTCCTGCCAATGGTCCGTGAAAAACATGGCCCAAACACGGAGGGCATCCAAGTTGTGTCCATGGTTTTCATGGACCCATAGACTATAATGTGCGTGAGGGATCCGTAATCATGGACAAAATAGGACATGCGTCCATGGTGTCACCACTGACCCACAGTCCGTGGAAAAACACTGAACTAAAGTCAATGGATATGTGAGCAGTCCATGATGGCACATGTCCACAATTCACTGACATGTGAAAGGGGCTTCAAAAATATAAGACTGTTGCAACTGCTCCAAATAGGAGAGCTCGGGGACACGCTATATAAGTATAGATAAACCATTTTGCATGCTTTATATGCTTTCTGCATCAGTTCCTCACCATTGTCAAGACCTATGCTTGCTGTCAGTGAATGGGAACACAGGCCCAGATTTCCGAATGTGTTTGAGCCAAAAATCGAAAAAGTGGTTGACATGATGCGGGGCTTAGCAGAAAGGTTGATCTGTCTCAAAGTAAGGGCTCATGCACACGAAGGTTTTTTGCGTTCAGTATACTGGCTGTTTTTTTTAGTTCAGTATGCGTTACTTATACTGAACCATTCATTTCAATGGGTCAGCAAAAAAAAACTGAAGTGTCTCCGTGTGCATTCCGTTTCCGTATTTCCTTTTTTCCGTTCTGTTAAAAGATAGAACATGTCCTACTATTGTCTATAAAGAATACACCACCGGCGCTAATTACACAAAGTAAGGCCTATTGCACACGGACGTTTTTTTTTCCCGTTTACTGGCCGTTTTTTGCGTTCCGTATACGGTCCGTATACGGAACCATTCATTTCAATGGTTCCGCAAAAAAAACGGAATGTACTCCGTATGCATTCCGTTTCCGTATTTCCGTTTTTCCGTTCCGTTTTAACATAGAACATGTCCTATTATTGCCCGCAAATCACAGTCCGTGGCTCCATTCAAGTCAATGGGTCCGCAAAAAAACGGAACACATACGGAAATGCATCCGTATGTCTTCCGTTTCCGTTCCGTTTTTTGCTGAACCATCTATTGAAAATGTTATGCACAGCCCAATTTTATCTATGTAATTACTGTATACTGTATATGCCATACGGAAAAACGGAACGGAAAAACGGAACAGAAACGGAAACAAAAAACGGAACAACGGATCCGTGAAAAACGGATCGCAAAACACTGAAAAAGCCATAAGGTCGTGTGCAATAGGCCTAAGCAGCAGTATCTAAACAGCTCCGCAATAACTCTTATCAAAGGCTAGACAAATCACTTGTATAAAGGATAAAAGACAATGCGCTCAGCCCATTAATCCTGACCCTTATTACCCTCTGGCTCTGACTGTGTGGAACCTGTTCACTTCAGTTTCAAATATCAAGATTACCTTGTTTCTGATATGTGGAATCAAGGGACCACTTTCTCCAGAATTTTCGATACGTACGAATTCTTCTGCGCAGAGGTTATAGCAGGTAAAACAGGCTGTTTGGAGTTCGCCCCCGGCCGGTAGCAAAACTCCGCTTGTACTTACGCTCACGCTCGCAATGGGAGCCGGTGACGTCACCTCTTGAGCTACGGGCTGCTGTAAGAACCAAAAACCATCCAAAGCGTTTCGAGCAGTGCGCTGCTCTTCGTCAGGGAATCATTTGAGTGCCCTCAGTAGCTTCCTTTTATTCTACCCGCTCACGATGTTAATTAACTCAGGCTTCAGAAATTCGATAATTTTAAATAAATTCGATTCTAAAATGTCTCGAAAGAGGGTGCCCTTCTGATTTTTTGTTTATGTTATATACATGTTCACTCACTCGTTTTTTTAATTGTCTCTTTGTACGTCCGATATACAGTTTTTCGCATGGACACTTTATTGCATAAATGACTCCTTTGGTGCTGCATGTTATATAATCCCTAATTTTATATTCGTAAGTACCGTCCCCATTTGTTATTTGATTCAATTGAATAGTATTTTTCAGCGATTTTTTTACACACCATGCATTTTTTGCATGAAAAAAATCCTTTTAACAGATGCTTGTCATTTTCTTTTTTGTTATTCATTATGGCGGCACATTTTTTCGTAGGTGCAACTATGTTCCCGATATTGGCTGCTTTTTTGTATACAAACGCTGGGTCCTTGGTGAATAAATTTCCTATTACCTTGTCTTCTTTTAGAATATCCCAGTGTCGCTTTACAATATTCCTAAAAATGTTTGTTTGTGCGTTATACGGGATGATGATAGGTGGGATTTTTTTCTACTTTTTCTTCCTGTTTCATTCGTGGCGTTTTTTTTTACCATCGTATTTTTTAAAAGTTGTTCCCTCTCAATTGATTTAATTTTATCTTTCTGTTCTAAAAGCTTATTCACATTATATCCCTTTGACTCAAATTTATTTTGTAGTTTTTCTGCTTCTCTATCATACTCTGTCATCTCTGTACAGTTCCTCCTAATACGTAAAAATTTACTCCTGGGTATATTGTCCAGCCAACGGGGTAAATGACAGCTACTCCTTGAAATGTAACTATTGGAGTCAGTCGGTTTCTCATACGTTTTAGGCTACTTTCACACTTGCGTTCGGGGTTCCGCTTGTGAGCTCCGTTTGAAGGCTCTCACAAGTGGCCCCGAACGGATCCGTACGGCCCCAATGCATTCTGAGTGGAGGCGGATCCGCTCAGAATGCCTCAGTCTGGCTCCGTTTGTCCTCCGCTCCGCTCAGCAGGCGGACACCTGAACGCAGCTTGCAGCTTTCGGGTGTCCGCCTGGCCGTGCGGAGCCAAACGGATCCGTCCAGACTTACAATGTAAGTCAATGGGGACGGATCCGTTTGACGTTGACACAATATGGTGCAATTTCAAACGGATCCGTCCCCCATTGACTTTCAATGCAAAGTCTGGACGGATCCGTCTGAACAACTTTCACACTTAGATTTTTTTCTGAAATATAATGCAGACGGATCCGTTCTGAACGGATACCATCGTTTGCATTATAGGAGCGGATCCGTCTGTGCAGACACCAGACGGATCCGCTCCGAACGCAAGTGTGAAAGTAGCCTTAGCACATATTTTTTCCGCCCTTACATAAATGGTTAAATCTAAAAAATGTATTTCTCTAGAACTATATATAGGAGTAAAATCAAGATAAAATTCATTTTTATTAATTTCAGTTAAAAACTTTTTTAAACCAATTTCGCCCCCATCCCAAATAAAAATGACGGAACTGAACCGGAAACACTACTGAAGCAAAAAACGGAAAAACTGATGCGTTAAAAACGGCCCGCAAAACACTGAAAACGCCATACGGTCGTGTGCCTGAGCCCTAAGCAGGTGTAAAGTCAGAGAAAAGCGTCTCTCCCTGCAACACATTTATCGTCCATACTGAGGCCCTGTGATAAATCTGGTGCGGGTGTAGAAAGCCTGTCTAAGCTTACGTCATTTATAGGATTAGTAAATGTGGACCATGGTGTTTTAAATCCAGAAGTTAAAAACACATTAGGAGAGATTTATCAAAACTGGTGTAAAGTAGAACTGGCTTAGTCACCCATAGCAACCAATCAGATTTCACCTTTCATTTTCCAAAGGAGCTCTGAAAAATGAAAGGTGGAATCTGACTGGTTGCAATGGGTGACTAAGCCAGTTCTACTTTACACCAGTTTTCTCCCTTAGTTATCTTAGTTGTCCATAGCAACCAATCAGAGCTCACCTTTCATTTTTTCAGAATGCTTTAAGAAATGAAAGGTGGGCTCTGATTGGTTGCTATGGGCAACTAAGACAGTTCTCCTGTTAGACAGTTTTGGTAAATTAGGTCTTATGCTTCTCTCAGCAGAGGTATGTGCTACAATTGTACCTAGGGTAGGTTCACATCTGCGACAGGTAACTCTGTCTCTTCTGGCAGAGGAACAGACTACCAGTTAGGGCTCATGCACACAAACTTATTTTTCTTCCGTTTTCGTTCTGTTTTTTACATGCAGAAACTATGGGGCTGGAAAATGGAAATGACTCCAGGTGCATTCCATGTCCGTATGTCCGCATTTCAATTCTGCAAAAAATGTCCTATTATTGTCCGTTTTGCGGACAAGGACAGGCATTGTTACAATGAAAAAAAAATGGAAGCAACACGGACGTCACACGGATGTCATCCTTTTTTGTGTTTTGCGGACTTCCAATTAGATACGGTCGTGTGCATGAGCCTTAGGCTAAGTTCACACGAACGTGTGTGATCTGTGGCCGTATTGCGGCCCGCAAATCGCGGGCCGCAATACACGGCCACAGTTCCGTGTGAATTCCGCATCACGGATGCGGACCCATTCACTTCAATGGGTCCGCAAATCCAGAATCGCAGAACGGCCGCACGGGATGGGACCCCTCGAAAGCACTACGGAGTGCCTCCGTGGGGTTACGTCCCGTACTTCCGTTCCGCAAAAAGATAGAACAAGTCCTATCTTTTAGCGGAATGGGCGGATCGCGGACCCATTAAAGTGAATGAGTCCGCCATCCGATGCGGCAGACCTACGGCCGGTGATCGTGCATTGCGGCCCGCTATTTGCGGGCCGCAGCACAGGCACGGGTCACACACGTTCGTGTGAACCCGGCCTTAGGCTAGTTTTACACTAGTGCTAGACATCTTTAGCAGGCTGTCCTAGCAGGGAGCAGCCTTCCAACGATGTCTGGATCCAGCATTGCCGGACGCTACCTAATTCCGCCAGACCCATTCACGATAATGAGGACTGGCAGAGATCTGGCCAAAACCCGGCAAACATGCAGAGAAATGGCTCGGCGAAAACTGTTGCATGGAGCCATTTTCATCCTCCCGATTCTCTGCCTATTTTCTGGGTTGCGGGCGGCTCTCCGCCAGTCCCCATTATAGTGAATGGGGACGGACAGCGGTGCGGTAGCTTCTGGCAATGCCGGAATACAGGGAGATCCAGCAGGCTGCTCCCTGCCGGATCTAAAGCTCAAATGTGAAACTAGCCTTACTGTATCTAGCATAGCTGGACACTGCCGGATCCTCATTCATTTGATTTATGTCGGAAAGGGGATCTGGCAGTGTCTGGCCATCATGCCGAATACGGTAACTCCAATACTCTGCTCCTCTGCCGGAAAAGACTACTGGACTTACCTGCCGCAGATGTGAACTCAGCCATATCTTCTGCTAATGAAGCAGCCTTGACTCCAACCCTGCGCTTATACATTGTAGGACAGGACAAAGATTTGTGGGCTCTCAGGTGAGGCCTCATTCACATCTCTGGTGAATGTTTCTCTGCCGGAACAGCCTGCTGGAGTTCACCGGATCCGGCATTGCCAGATTCAACAGATCATCTCCGAACCACTATTGACCATAATGGGATCCGGCCTCTTTCCAGCATAAATGTCGGGGTTTCGGCCGGACAAATACCACTGCGTGTAGCGTTTTTTTGCCTGGCCGCAAGCCGCCATTTATGCCGGATCTCTGACTGCACAGAATGGATATATTATCTTAGCTGTGAAAGGTATAAGGAACTGGATGTAAACACAACTGTTTCCATTCACTGACCACAAAGAGAGTTGCCGACCAAGGAACAATTTTTTTTAGCACAAGCGTAGAAAGGGTCATTATAAGAAATAGATAAGAGCCACATATATGGCGCGTGGCGATGGGATTTACATGTAATTTTCTACACGCGCTGCACTGAAAATCCGCAAGGAAGAAATTCTGCAGCGTACTACGTGTCCGTCAGTAAAACGCAGGGTCACCTTTCCCACGGTTGATTAACCCCCCCGCAAGACTTAATCGGCCACTCATGCTGAAGAGCCTGAGTGGGCGTCCATGTCCCTTTAACTGCTGTTTATTCTTCGTTAGTGGGTGTGTAAGAGGCAGCTCTCCGCACGGAAGGAATTCTCTGTGCAAACAGCGAGTGCAAGCAGCAGACTCACAAGCCGCAGGGAGCCTCGGTCTTCCTCATGTAGTCACCAAAGGTGCAGATTTCATTGGGATGTACAAAGGACAGAACCTGAACACGAGCCAAAAACCTCGCTGCATAAAAAATTACGTAATTTAACTATTTCTTAGCCCAACCAGGAGTAAGAGCAGCAACACCTGATGTCCCGTCCCGTTTCTTTTCATGGTGGTTGATCAAAACATGAACCAAAATATGAAAATAATAAAAGAGGAGACTGTAGACCATGTACAGTATACATGGAGAATTGGGAGTCCCATAGCAAATAAATGAAAGGGGTTGTGCCAGAATGGGTTTTTTTTTGGCAACCCCCACCTCCAGTGATGGTCAGTTCGCAGTGTTCGCCAGCGAACACATGCGGGCTGCCATCTTTAGTAAGGTAGACTCACCCGTCCGGCGATGCACAGGTAAGCCCTTACCTGTGTCGGGAGCCTGTCTGAAATCAAATGCAGTCACCGGGAGCAGGCAGTTCCGAGAACAGCCGCCCGGAGCCTTCATCAGGCTGTTCTCGGAACTGCCTGCTCCCGGTGACTGCATTTGATTTCAGACCGGCTCCCGGCATAGGCACAGGAAAGGGCTTACCTGTGCATCGCCGGACGGGTGAGTCTACCTTACTAAAGATGGCAGTCCACATGTGTTCTCTGGGGAACACTGCGAACTGACCATCACTGCCCACCTCCCCCTCACTCGGTCAGACCTGTAAAGGGAAGATTACTTAGGGCGGGTTCGCATTCGCGCCATAAATTCCGTTATAGGGTTCCGTTATAACAGAGTTGACAGAATTTTAGGACGGAATGCCAAACGGAAGCCTTTAAGAGGCATTCCATGTTGTTCCATCCTAATACATGTCTATGGGCACATAGAATGGTTCCGTTTTTTCCATTATTCGTAACGGAACAACAAAAAAAAAGTCCTGTCGACAGGACTTTTTTTCAGTCATGAATAACGGAAAAAAACAGAACTGTTATATGTGCCGATAGATATGTATTAGGACGTCATAATACATGTCTATGGGCACATATAACAGTTCTGTTTATTTTCCGTTATTCATGATGGAACAAAGAAAAAAGTCCTGTTGGCATTATGAATAACGGAAAAAAAATGGAGCCGCTATTTGTGCCCATAGACATGTATCAGGATGGAGCATAATGGAACGCCTCTTAAAGGCTTCTGTTTTGCGTTCCGTCCTAAAATTTAGTTATAACGGAACCTATAACCTAATTTTTAACGCGAATGCAAACCTGCCTTTACCTGCTTCCCGGTGCTGGCCCCCGCTCCTTCTCCTCCCGACCTGCGATAAACAACCAGTTTGATATCGCCGCAGCCAATCACTGGCTCCCCCTACGTCATGACAAATGGTCACATGATGCCGTGGTCAGTGACTGGCTGCAGGCGATGTCAAACCGGATGTTTACAGCAAAGGAGCCCAGAGGAGCATTCCATGACGGGAGAAGAAGGAGCAAGGAGCCAGCACTGGGAAGCAGGTAAGTAAGCTTCCCTTTACAGGTCCAGCCAAGTGGGGGGGTTTGCCAAACACCTCCACCCGAATTCTTGCACAACCCCTTTAAGGTGGACGTGCACCTTAGGAAAATGTTTTTCAATAACTATTCCGTCCAGCCCTCAATAACCATGCATGCCTCCCTTAAAACAAAAGGATTGGTTATGCTGAAATTCAACATGCCCCATCCTTCTTTTTCCCACGACATCTGTCGTTGGAAGAGAACCTAATACACTTTAGAGGATCGGTTCCATCAAAATCACTTACATTTTCTGGCAAGCGCCCGACTCCTAAGGAGGGCGATTAGGGACTGGTGGTCCCCCTTTTCCCCTTCCTAGCCATGGGTTTGAGATAGCACCTTGCCGGTTTATGTTTGGTGCTTGAGGGGTTAATGGTGGTGTAATGGCACGTCACTGGGGGATGAGTATGTGAGGTCTCCTCCCTCTTGCTAGGGTTTATAACCCCCTCCCCGGCTGCTGCACTTCCTCTTTGCAGCGGAAGCCAAGTTGGTAAGGTGGCTGTCTGTGAGAAGATGTCCGCAAGGGATGCCTCTTTACGTGAGGCCCTTATGGCGAGTTATTCTGAAGGGGGAGAGGGCTGGCTGCGCTCTTTTTTGAGCAGCCTCAGCTCCCCTCTGCCCCCTTCTGCTGCCGCGATAGGTGGAGATGTGGCGGCGCTGCCGCAAGCTGCTGGCAGCGCTGTTACTTTCCAAGGAGGCCGGCGGTCCGCCCGGTGCACCCGCCCTCCAACCCGTTTAGGTCACAGCCCCCCCGCACCTTCCCATAGAGCAGCAGGTACTCACCGGAGCTCCCGGTCCCGCGCACGCGCTGTGACGCCTGGCCATGAATCTTCTTCAGCGCATCAATGCGCTCTAGCCCCGCCCCTTCCTGTTGCATCACCTCCGGCCGCTCCAGAGTTAGTCCGCGCGTGGCAGGCGAGTTTGAGGAGCATAATGGGAGCGCAAGGCAGCGTCGAGTCTTGTGACTCCCCACCGACCCCCCCTCTTTCCCAGCCTGCTGTTTATATGTATGAGGTGCCAGGGGGCACAGGGGCTGCCGCGAATGTCATAACTGCCAGCCAGGCTGGCTCAGTGGGGCCTGCATCCCCTATGGCAGATCCCCCTGCGTTAGCTGCGCCCCCTTCTCTACCGGCCCACCCCTTCCAGGTGCCTCATCTCTCCCTGCAGCCTCAACCCCCCCTGCAGCCTCAACCCCCCCTGCAGCCTCAACCCCCCCTGCAGCTGCAAGCCCCCATGCAGCATCAGACCCCTGGTGGTGATGTTAGGTTGCGCAGGCATAGGGAGATGTCGAGGTCCTCATCATCGTCCTCAGACAGTAGGCGGCGGTATCATCGCCATGCACGTAGGCGACCGTCCCGTCACCGTTCCAGGATTTCAGGCAGCAGCAGGCGTTCCAGATCCTCTAGATGGCGCTCACCGTCATCTTCGGATGGATCGACGGGCGCATCTGAGGAGTCTGGTCGGCCGGCGGGTTCGAGAAGAAAGAGGCGGGTGCCTAGTCATACCTCCAGGGCTCCCAGCCTGGCCCCAGTGACGGAACCCCGGATTGAGATCCCGGTACCCGGTCCTTCTCCGGTTCTGACGACTGACGCACCTGGTGAGTACCAGTATACTGGGGCATGGGGGGGAGGGGGGATTAGTGATGTGGAATCAGTACTTAAGGCGTTGATTGCAAAGTTGTCCCCTTCCCCTTCTCCTTCTTTATCACGTGCCCCAGTTTTAGCGGGAGTATATAAAGACTCATGCTTTTGTGGTGTTAGCCCCCTGGGCTGTCATTTGGATGACGCCGTGAAAGATAAAATTTGGTCCAACCAATATATTGACATTTGGTCTCTCATATCGGTGGATCAACATACGGTCGACAAGGAGAGGCGTTTCCCTGATAAGCCTTTTGATCGCAAGCCCAGGGTCGCTAAGACCATTAATAATTGGTTGCAAGCTTTCTCAGTTTTGGGGTGTATCATGGGTCAGCGTCACCCTGACCGCTGTTCGGAATTATTTGTCTACCAGGACACCATTTATAGCGCATATAGAGCTCATGGCGGCAGCGCTTGGTGGAAATATGACGAGGAATTCCGGCGGCGGTTAGCGTTACATCCAGACGTAGGTTGGGGCGTTAAGGCTACGGATGTCTGGCTTCGCCTCATGGTGTCCCAGCGACAGCCCCCCTTTCTTAGCGCGGCCACTGGTTCCGGAGCAGGTTCTGGTCAAGGGCCAGTGGCCGTCCGCCGCCCTGGGGCGTGCTGGCTTTTCAACGAAGGCCATTGCAAATACGCAGGATTGTGCAAATACAAGCACGAGTGCTCGGCATGTGGTGGTAACCACGCCGCTAACCGGTGCTCCCGTCCCGCTACCAGACCTTTTAAGCCCCCTGGTGCGGGAGAACCTAAGGACCCCGGTGAGCGTAGCAGGGATGTCCCCATGGCTAGACATTTACCCCAATAAGGCGGCTGCCTCCCAGCTTCGCTTTGGTTTCACATTTGGTTTCTTTATTCCGTTTGTCTTGAGTAGGTTTCCTGTTTTTTCCGACAATTTACGTTCTGCTAGGGAGCTCCCTGAGGTCCTCCGTGAGAAGCTGGGTAAGGAAGTTTCTTTGGGCAGAGTCAAGGGTCCGTTTCAGTCTATGCCGTTTCCTAATCTTAGAGTGTCTCCTTTGGGTATTGTTCCTAAGAAGGATCCTGGTAAGTTTCGCCTCATACACCACTTATCCCACCCCAAGGGTTCGTCGGTGAATGACGCTATTCTGCCTGAGGAGTCCTCAGTGTCATATGTTTCCTTTGACCGTGCGGTGTCTCTGGTTAGGAAGGCAGGTCAGGGCGCCCTTTTGGCCAAGTCAGACATTGAATCGGCTTTTCGGCTCCTACCCGTTCACCCGGATTGTCATCATCTTCTTGGTTGTTCGTTTGAGGGTCTGTTTTACTATGATACTTGCCTGCCCATGGGGTGTTCTATTTCCTGCCACTATTTTGAGATGTTGGTTGTTTCCTGGAATGGGTGGTCAGGTATGAGGCGTTGTCTACATCAGTAATACACTATTTGGATGACTTTTTGTTTGTTGCCCCGGGGTCAGGGGATGGTTGTCTTTTGCTTCTCAACACGTTTTTGTCCTGCATGTCCAAATTTGGTGTTCCCATATCAGCAGAGAAGACGGAGGGTCCGGTCACGTGTTTGTCTTTTTTGGGCATCGAAATTGATTCTGTCAATATGGTTTTTCGTCTTCCCGGTGATAAGTTGCAGAAATTGTTGTATTTGATTGAGGGTTTTTTGGCAGTGCGTAAGGTTACCCTACAACAGCTTCAGTCATTGCTAGGTTTGCTCTGTTTTGCATGCCGGGTCATGCCCATGGGACGTGTTTTTTCCAGGCGTTTGTCGTTGTCTACTCGGGGGGCGAAGTCCCCTAATCACCGTATTCGCCTGACTAGGTCTTTGAAAGCCGACTTGCAGGTATGGCGGGATTTTCTGTGTTCATACAATGGCCACACGTGTCTCATTTCCGAAGAGGTTCCTAATTCGGTTTTGTCCCTTTTTTCAGACGCTTCTGGTTCCTGCGGTTTCGGCACCATTTTCGGTAGGGCATGGTGTTCTGCCCCCTGGCCAGAGTGGTGGCGCTCTCTTGGCCTTTGTAAAAATTTGACCTTGCTGGAATTGTTTCCTATTATAGTGGCTGTGGAGATTTGGGGTCGCAACCTTTCTAATCATCACGTTTGCTTTTGGTCTGACAACCTGGGTGTGGTTCATTGTATCAACCGCCTGTCATCCTCTTCTCTCCCGGTGATTGCGCTGCTGCGACATTTGGTATTGCGTTGTCTTGAGCATAATATCTATTTCAGGGCTCGACATGTTCCAGGTGTTGACAACAGTATTGCTGATGCTCTTTCCCGTTTCCGTTGGCAGGTTTTTCGGGAGCTTCTTCCGGAAGCGGAGCACATCGGGAAGGAATGTCCGGAGCACCTATGGCGTTTGGTGGCCAACAGCTGATGTCCCTTGTTGGGGCTTCGGTGTCCCCTGCGACCTGGCGGAATCACGGTAAGGCGTGGGCCGACTGGTTATCAGGGGTGGGTGCGAGGAGCGTTTCCACACAGGATTCTCTCCGGCTGGAGGTAACAGTGGAATGGTTGCTAAAACTCAGATCTCTGGGTGTGTCTGCACCAGTTGCGCAGCGACGGTTGTCTGGGGTTTCTTTTTTCTTTCGCCTTTGTGGTTGGTCTGATGTCTCCAAGCATTTTATCATCAGGCAAGCTATGAAGGGTTGGAAAAAGGAATATGTTGCGAAGGACTGTCGCCGGCCTATTTCTTTTAACCTGCTATGCAGGCTGGTCGATGTATGTTCAGGGGTGTGTACTTCAGTGTTTGAAGCGAAGCTTTTTTCGGCCTGTTTTAGTTTGGCCTTTTTTGCAGCTCTTCGAGTGGGGGAATTACTCCCCCCTTCTGGCAAGAAGCCAGGCGGGTTGTTAGTACAGGATGTGGTACGTGGGAATGGGGCAGTAAGGGTTCGTGTCCGCAGATCGAAGACGGACCAGTTTGGCAGGGGGGCTTGGATCCCTCTTCACCAGGTTCCTGGTGTGGCTTGTCCGGTTCGTTTGGTCTCCATGTACGGTGAGGCTCGTGTGGGTGGTGTTAATTTCTTCACTCACCAGGATACCTCCCCATTGACAAAATTTCAGTTTGTAACTGTCTTTCGCGCTTGCTTATCACGGCTGGGAATCGAGCCAAAGGAGTTTGGCACCCATTCATTTCGCATTGGTGCGGCTACGGAGGCAGCCAGGGCCGGTTTGCCAGAGTCGGAGGTCATGCGCATTGGCAGGTGGCGATCTGCCTGTTATGCCAGGTATATTAGGCCGGATCTCTTGTTATAAAAAAAAAAAAAAAAAGGAGTATATATATATAATGTATAATTTATACGTGCGTTATATGTATGTAAGTCTGGTGTTCCTGGTCTGTTATTCGTGTTACGGCAGTGGGCTTACAGCGCGGGTTCGCAGCGTTATCCTATGTTAATTTAGTACTAACTGCTTTTTCTTTTAGGTATGGTGCGCCCGGCGGTCTGGTTGGTTGGCCACTCGTACATTTTCTGGGCGGCTCAGAGGGCGGAGTGCAGGCCTGGCGGTCGGATGCTGGGATTCCGTGAAGTGGACGTATCCTGGAGGGGTATCCGCGGTCTTAAGTGGTCGCAGATTCTGACTGAGGTGGTGGATATTGGTTTTCATTCCAGGGGACCGGTGATCCTAGTTATTCATGCTGGTGGGAATGACCTATGTCTATCTCGCTTGGCTGAGCTCATGACTCTCATGCGCTCCGATATTGAGAGGTTCTCGTCCTTCTTTGCCGAGATGGTTTTAGTATGGTCCGAAATCATTCCTCGGGTGGTTTGGCATGGTGCCAGAGATGCCGAGGCTGCCGAGAAATGTAGGAGGACGGTCAACTCCCGTATGTCCAGGTTTGTTCGTTCACGGGGGGGCATTGTGGTGAGACATCGCCAACTGGAAGGCGATAACAGAGCCCTGATGAGGCCTGATGGTGTTCATTTGACCGAGATTGGTCTGGACATATTTATTTCTGGCTTGCAGGACGGTATTGAACAGGCCATGTTTTTGCTGGGTGGTGGTCGGAGCCCCGTGTAGGGCTGCGGGTCTCCTCCGTGGCGGCAATTGATACAGCGGAATGTTGGAAATGGCTGATGGCGTACTTGCCCGCCGGGAGACCGGCGGTTGGCATACCGCTCCAAGATGTTATTTGGTTTTGCCGCATAAAATAAATAAGCTGTGGCCGATCATCACCCAGCTAAAGGTTACTTGTTGTCCTGCGTGTTTATTATATGGGCAGTGTTCAAATATGGGGAGCTTTAGGTAGGCAGAGGTGCCGGCCCGGTTCCTAGGCTCTCCTTTGCCCTCTCCTGAATACCAGCAGTCTGGCAAGCGCCCGACTCCTAAGGAGGGCGATTAGGGACTGGTGGTCCCCCCTTTTCCCCTTCCTAGCCATGGGTTTGAGATAGCACCTTGCCGGTTTATGTTTGGTGCTTGAGGGGTTAATGGTGGTGTAATGGCACGTCACTGGGGGACGAGTATGTGAGGTCTCCTCCCTCTTGCTAGGGTTTATAACCCCCTCCCCGGCTGCTGCACTTCCTCTTTGCAGCGGAAGCCAAGTTGCCCACCCTCCCGCCCTTGAATGGGTACCTCAACGGGTTTTTTTCTGTAAAAAAAAAAAAAAAGAAAAAGAAAAAAAAAAAAAAAAAAAACAACGAATGAAAGAGAATGATGGGATAAAGCAAGGTTATAGGAATGACGATGAAGTAAGGAACAGTGTAAGAAGATGTTAATTCTTTGCTTTTGTTTTGAGTTTTTACGTTGTCTTCTTCTTTTAAGATGGGCGTTTGGATTTGGGATTCGAAGTCACAGCTGGCGGCAATTGATACAGCGGAATGTTGGAAATGGCTGATGGCGTACTTGCCCGCCGGGAGACCGGCGGTTGGCATACCGCTCCAAGATGTTATTTGGTTTTGCCGCATAAAATAAATAAGCTGTGGCCGATCATCACCCAGCTAAAAGGTTACTTGTTGTCCTGCGTGTTTATTATATGGGCAGTGTTCAAATATGGGGAGCTTTAGGTAGGCAGAGGTGCCGGCCCGGTTCCTAGCTCTCCTTTGCCCTCTCCTGAATACCAGCAGTCTTAACTAAATAAATCCAGATACATGTTCTTCTTTTAATGTGTTTTATTTTCTGACTGTACCTTTTTTTATACTATTTTCTGTACACGATTATGGGGCGGCCATCTTGCCTGTGCTGCTGTTAACTTTCAGAAATATACTGTACAGCAGCCAAATGGGCCATAAGAACCTGTAGGCTGGAGGTGCTCATTGGCTTCTATGGCGGAGTGTTGTAGGTATGCTCTGTGACCTGTGCAGAGTTCATTGTGCAGGGAGGGGAAGGCGATAAGCTGTGATTATTATCATCTAATGTGGCTGATGGATCCATTTTGTCTCTAAATAGGTATTAGGCTTTCACTCTAATCCTGCCTGTAATGATGATAAGATGACTGCTGGGAAGTGATCTGTAAAGAACAGAAAGCGTGAGCTTGTTTTTAGGCTTAGTGGCCAAAGCAAACACGGCAGGATTTCAAATTTTTATAATATGCAAAATAGCTGAAAACTGTTACAAATTTAAACAGTAGGTCGTCCAAATGACACATGCCCTTTAAGTTAGCGTCGACTAATCAAAGGCGGGATCTTAGTGGCAAATAGGAAGATGTAAGGGGAAATAAGTAAAGCAAAAGGATAGAAAGGAATGGAGGGAAATGTAAGACAAGCAGATGCAACACCTAATAATTTAGAGTAATGGGGTGTGTTAAGAACAGAAAGAGCAGGGGGGTTTAAAGGGGTTGTCTAGGATTAGAAAACCTTAGCTGTTTTATTCCAAAAACAGCACCTCCCCTGTCCATGGATTGTATGTGGTATTGCAGATCAGCTCAATTGGGGCCAATAGGGCAGAGTTGCAGTACCGCACACAACCTGCGGACAGGGGCGGTGCTGTTTTTGGAATAAATCAGCCATGTTTTTATAATCCTTGACAACCCCTTTAAATTCAAAAGTTCTCCAGCAGAAAAACCTAAGGAATCACGGCAGTGTTTCCATCCAGCAGAAAGACCAGTAAGTAGTCTGCTACGTTATTAACCCTACAGGTGCCAGACCTGTATGATTACCATATAATCACTATCAAGGACCTGGGCAAATGAGATGTGGGGTTAACAGTCACAGGAATGTAAAATGACATTTGGGAACGCTGTCACTGTGAGTGCACTTTAATCACTGGAAATTGTAGCAGTAATTAAGTATTTAATTTTCAGCTTCCAGGCGGTTTTATGGGAGCCTTAAAACGGCCTTAACTATTGATCACCCTTTCAGATGCCTCAGGGGTTTAGTTACATTGATAAGCTGGGCAGTTTTACAACACTGTAAGGTCTGTCACGTTCTCTGCATCACAGGTATGTCTCCTGTGACATCTCAGAGTTGAACTTTTTGCCAAGTCTCGTTGATCCATTAAACTCTTCTTGATTAATTATATCGGCTCTTTCTGCAGGACAGTTATGAGGCTGGATTTGTATTAGATTTTATTACTTCATCATTTGTGTCTTGTTTCGACTCCTGTTTTACCAATTGAACGCCCCATGTTTTGGACTTTATTTTTTAAAGTGTCCCCCCCCCCCCCAGTTCTTACCACTGTACACCCTTATTACAAGAGAGAAGGCTCTGTGGCTTTATGCCCACCAGCCTCCTTTTCTGTTTTATAGGAAAGAAAGGCCATAACCCTCAGCCCTAGCCAAGTCTGGTGTCTATGGAGCAGAAAAGCCATCTTCAGGATCACATTGCCCATGGTTATAGAGGACTGGTTCTCAAGTGGCAACTTTCTATGGCTCTGGTGCTGCGCATATGGAATGTATGCCTTCAAAGGGAGTCTATCAGCAGTTTTGACCGTGCTAAACTGCTGACAGCATTAGGTAGGGACTGAGGAGAGAAGTGAAAACGTACGTTTTGTGGAGCTTTTATCATCAGGAGTAGTGTGAATATTAACGTTACTTCTCCCAGGTTCTGCTTCTGCAAGCGCACTGGAAGCGGATATTTATTGTAAAGTGCTCACTGCATTGAGTTGCTTCACAGCAGCATCCAACCAGAAGACCACTACAGCTGTCAGTCTCGGCAGAAGGACTGCGAAGCAGCTCAATGCACAGAGCACAGAGCAGTGAAGTACTGCCTCCTGGACACTTGCAGGAGCAGAATCTGGCAGAAAATATTTTCATATTCACACTACTTCTAAAAATAAAAAGTTATGCTTGTACTGCTCTCCAAAGTTTCAAAAGAAAAAGTTGATTCAGCTCTACGTGGTTTAGCATCCCCAGACGGTGCAAGGAAGAGACACCATGCTTGGAAGGCATCCAATCTAGATTGGCAGTAGAACAGGGGCCTCCAGCAGTCACCTGAAAATGATGATTAAAAACCATTTCATATTGTTAAAAAGAAGGACAATCTATCCAAGGATAATTTTTTTCTCATGGATAGACTTTCTTTGTTTTTAAAAATATTCAATAAATTGTTGTTTTTAGTAATCTTTTTCAAATGAGCGTAGAGACCCCTGTTTTACTGCTTATCCAGATTATACTGCTCTTGCGCTCTTGTGTTTTCAGAAGTTTAGTTTTGGTCCAGACCGTTGACAAGATTCCCTTTTTATCCCAAAAAGTTTTCATGTTTCTTTGTAAGCGTAACCAAAACATGAGTTTTCAGCATAAGATTACAGATTTTGCTACAACACTGTTGCAAACAGCAACAACAGCCTAATGTTCTGTCAAGTCCTCTGTTATCTGAGACCTTCAGGTCAGATGACATTATGATGGCTATCAGAACGTTTGTGAGATAACGCCATACGGCCAAAGATATTGTGCACCAACCCACATGTGACTGACTTTAACAAAGTGCTACAAAAGTAACAATAAAACCAGCAATGATGGTATATATGTAGGACAGGGTTTTGTGTCCTTCATCCTAGTCCTGGTCAACTGGTCAGGAAGATATTCACACCTTTGGATTGTGATGGACGTCAAAAAAGAAAGAACATAACATGTATTCAGTATTTTCTTGTCAAACAGATTTCATTCATTTTGAGGACTGTCCAACTGCCCCCAATATTCTGTCTTGGGGAAAACAGGAATTAGGTTGGATTTTAACCCATCTGGTCCCGTCTCTCCTAGAAAAGTCATCTCTGTTATATCATGTAAAGGAGGGAGTTAGAAAAGCCTCTCCACAACTTTCCACATGGGTTTCTGATTTAGAACCTTCATAAATCAAACTTTTGCTACATATTATGGAAAAAATGTTCGTAGAACATAGAACCTGCGTCCTGGTCTGTAACACTTCTTCACTATGTCTGTTTGTAAGAATATGTTTAGGGAAAAGGAACTCATAAAGAGTGAGATTGGACAAACTCGATCCATGTTCATTTACGCACTCCCAACTCCAGTTGTTCACTTGCTAAGATACGTACAAGGTGAAGAGATGACAATGATCAGATCAGCCCCAATAAGAGCCATGATAGAAAGAAAAGCTCTGGTGATTCTTAAACATAACACAGGGAACTAGTATCGACTAAGTGGAAGAAAGTCAAGTAGATGGGATGTGGTGGGATACAGGAGCAGGAAGCTAGGAGGAAGAAGGTAGGAAGTGGTGGGCAGAGAGGAATGAGGGATGGAAGATGAGAGAAATGTAATATAGTATAAGGTAAAGGCAAATTGGGTCGAGCAGCATAGCGTAGACAGGTACGGTGAAAACAGGCAATGGGGTCAACATGGAAATTACAGGTTAATACAGAGGACAGGAAAGGTGAAGTGGTATGTAATGAAGGAGATGACAGGATAATGATTAGTGGTAGGACCAGGCTGTAGGAAATATGGGACAAGGGGCACGTAGAGTGTGACAATGTGTACAGTCTAATGAGAGATGTCACACAGGCAAATGTGAAGGAGTCCTAAGAATGACATTGGGGTAAGGGTTGTAGGACAGGAAGTGCTCAGGTCACATGATGGAGAACCAGGGATAAGAGGGGCAGAGGGCATCCGTCACTTGACTTGACATGTTCCTCACCCTAGGTTGTGGCACCTTGTGTAAGCAGCAGGTGCAGCTATAAATATCGAAGTCAATCAGCAATGAATATGCACGGTGTGCAAATGTGTGAGCCTAAGGATATGAGGATGAGGATTCTCTCACCATGTTCAGGAGCAACTCCTAAGCACACAAGACTGAAACAAACAAAACACCGAGCCAAGCACTTGTGAAAGGATTTAACTACTGTGTAACCCAACCTCACCAGCGAGACCCTAAACCTGAGTGCCAGTGATATTCAGCATTACCTTCAACAAGAGTGAGTTGACAAACACAATCCACCTGAAACACAGAGGTACCATAGGTCTACCTGTGACCTCAGGACAGGGGGGCAAGGTGTGCCCCCTGTACATATCATTGCTAAAGCTCATGCAACCTAGCAGAAGCAGAATGCAAGGACACGGCTCTACGTCCATAGGGGCTGCAATGGGAATACAGTATCCAGAACTATTACCTTTACTGGCGGAAACCTCTCGGTTAATGTGCATCTTCCTTCTTGCCTCTGCTCCTCCGCGGATCCCTTTTCTTTATTTCCTTCCCCTTTGTACGTCCCGGGAAAAGACAAAGACAGCCTGCGAGGTGGGAAAAAGAGGAGGGATATGGGACTGGGCAGCCACTTCCAGATCTCCAGTATCCTTGACTCCAGTGAAAAGACCTGTAGAAGAAGCAGCTCAGGAGGCTGCAGGTGGCCTTGGAAGCTTCTGTGTGCAGCTCAGAGTGTCAATGAATGAGGATCTTTAGGAAAGAACCAACCTCTCTCCTCTCTCTTCCTTTCTGTGTCTCTCCCTTCCCTGTGACATGCTTTCTCTCTTACATCCTCATGCTGCTGGCTGCTGGCAGGAACAGAAACTGCACGCACAAGCAGGCATCCTAATGTCATCTTCTTATTGGCACCTGGAGCACAGGCACGGATAGGGGGACGGGGATCCAAATCCAATTATATATACGAGCGTGGCGGCTTACATAGAACAACATCTCATACATGCAGCGCCAGCTATCTGTCTGTCTATCTATCTATCTATCTATCTATCATCAAATACAATTCAAATCAGCTTCATTGGCAGAACTAAATCAATATTAGCATTACCAAAACAAGTGGGACACATCCGGGGTGGGGGTATTATCTATTTAGCATCTATCTATCTATCTATCTATCTATCTATCTATCTATCTATCTATCTATCTATCTATCTGTCTATCTAATATCTGTCTATCTATTATCTATCTATCTATCTATCTATCTATCTATCTATCTATCTACCTATCTAATATCTATCTATCTATCTATTATCTATCTATCTATCTATCTATCTATCTATCTATCTATCTATCTGTCTATCTAATATCTGTCTATCTATCTATCTATCTGTCTATCTATCTATCTATCTATCTATCTATCTATCTATCTATCATCTATCTGTCTATCTATCTATCTATCTATCTATCTATCTATCTATCATCTATCTGTCTATCTATCTATCTATCTATCTATCTATCTATCTATCTATTATCTATCTATCTATCTATCTATCATCTATCTGTCTATCTATCTATCTATCTATCTATCTATTATCTATCTATCTATCTATCTATCTATTATCTATCTATATCTATCTATCTATCTATCTATCTATTATCTATCTATATCTATCTATCTATCTATCATCTATCTGTCTATCTATCTATCTATCTATCTATCTACGTATCTATCTATCTATCTATCTATCTATCTATCTCATATCTATCTATCATCTATCTATCTATCTATCTATCTATCTATCTATCTATAATCTATCTATCTATCTATCTATCTATCTATCTATCTATAATCTATCTATCTATCTATCTATCTATCTATCTATCTCATATCTATCTATCTATCATCTATCTATCTATCTATCTATCTATCTATAATCTATCTATCTATCTATCTATCTATCTATAATCTATCTATCTATCTATCTATCTATCTATCTTTCTGTCTGTCTCTATCTATTGACAGATGTTGTAGTGTTAATACACACATACTTAACTAGATGTGTTAAGCCGAAACCTTCAATTGCTTTTCCATGGCTTTTGTTTTGGGATATCATGATGAGTTAAGAAATTTGAGTTAAGGCCCCTTTCACACGGGCGAGATTTCCGCGCGGGTGCGATGCGTGAGGTGAACGCATCCCACCCGCACTGAATCCAGACCCATTCATTTCTATGGGGCGGTGATTTTCACGCATCACTTGTGCGTTGCATAGAAATCACAGCACGCTCCTCTTTGTGCGTTTTCCACGCAACGCAGGCGTGAATGGGGCTGCGTGAAAATTGCAAGCATCCGCAAGCAAGTGCGGATGCGGTGCGATTTTCACACACGGTTGCTAAGAGACGATCGGGATGGGGACCCGATCATTATTATTTTCCCTTATAACATGGTTATAAGAGAAAATAATAGCATTCTTAATACAGAATGCATAGTACAATAGGGCTGGAGGGGTTAAAAAATAAAAATAATATAACTCACCTTAATCCACTTGTTCGCGCAGAGCGGCTTCTCTTCTGTCTTCTTCTTTGCTGTGCAGGAGGAAAAGGACCTGTGGTGACGTCACTGCGCTCATCACATGGTCAGTCACATGATCCATCACCATGGTAAAAAAAAGATCATGCGATGGACCATGTGATGAGCTCAGTGATGTCATCAAAGGTTCTATTCCTCAAAGAAGGAGACAGACGAGATGCCGGCTGCGCGAACAAGTGGATTAAGGTGAGTTATATTATTTTAATTTTTTTTAACCCCTCCAGCCCTATTGTACTATGCATTCTGTATTCAGAATGCTATTATTTTCCCTTATAACCATGTTATAAGGGAAAATAATACAATCTACACAACACCGATCCCAAACCCGAACCTCTGTGAAGAAGTTCGGGTTTGGGTACCAAACATGCCGATTTTTCTCACGCGAGTGCAAAACGCATTACAATGTTTTGCACTCGCGCAGAAAAATTGCGCTTTTTCCCGCGACGCACCCGCACCTTATGTGGGCCAAAAACATGACGCCCGTGTGAAAGAGGCCTAAGAGTTTGAGTTTTAGCTCTAATACATCCGTATCTATCTATCTATCTATCTATCGTCCTGCAATTTAGATTCAGTTTATAGATCATTACTGTCCTTATTGACATTCGTTACACTGAATTTTTAATTCTGTTATTTCCTACACCCATTTGCCGCAAGTAAAGAACAGGTAACGGTTCATAGTCCGCACAGAAGCCTGGATACACAATGCCTGGAAACATACAGTATGTCATTAGAATAATTAGAACAACAAGGTCACACATGAATCATTCATTTTATTACATTCATTTGTAGTGAGATTTACGGCTGGGGGTTCTCAACAGCAAAGGGAATACATAGTGCACGAGCAATAGCCAGAAGACCGTGCCACTGTATGAACTGTATGAGTGTATTTCATGGACACAGCCTTCATTTTCTTACATAAAATATGCATGACCAATAAATGAACCTCTGTTGTTGCTACATTTGTATTATAAGTGCAGAGAGACACCTACCTTCCATTTATGATAGGCCTCAGCCAGTGGCGTACATAGAGAAGTAAGGGCTACATACCACGGATCAAACCAGGCCCCCCACACAGGACAGAAGGGTTTCCACCTAAACCCTTTCAATGATCCCTTTTTCCACTGCCTTATTTGCTAAAAGTTGTTCCTTTAGAGCAGTGGTTCTCAACCTTTCTAAAGCCGTGACCCCTTAATACAGTTCCTCATGTTGTGGTGACCCCCAACCATTACATTTTTTTCCTTGCTACGTCATAACTAATTTTGCTACTGTTATGATGACCCACCAAAAACACGCACAGACACCAATACACCAAATGTTAATTCAAATACACAAGTATTCATTCATAACCACAGAACTTTAGCTTTAAATACAAAATATCTGTAAACCAAATAAATAACTTTAAAATAAATAATAAACAACAAATACCCCCTAAAAAATAAATCAGTGGTGCTCAGGGTACCCCTCAAATAAATAAATCAGTGGTGCTTCAAGTCCCCCCCAAATAAATAAATCAGAAGTGCTCAGGGTCCCCCAAATAAATAAATCAGCGGGGCTTCAGGTCTCCCCCAAATAAATAAATCAGCGGTGCTAAGGGTACCCCCAAATAAATAAATCAGCGGTGCTTCAGGTCCCCCCCCCCAAATAAATAAATCAATGGTGCTCAGGGTCCCCCAAATAAATAAATCAGCGGTGCTTCATGTCCCCCCAAATAAATTAAGCCTTGCTCAGCCAAATAATTAAAATAAAATTAGCCAGGCTCAGCCAGGCTCAATTAAATAATTGGTGGCAGTGATTTTCAGCGGCGGTGTCGTTAACGAAAAAACTCGGACCTCAGCAGACAGGCGGCCCGACTTACCCGTCCAGACGTCAGGCTCCTTCAAGCACAGGCAGTGATAGGACATCACTTCCTGTGCGCGAGGATAAGGGGCCGCTGCCGTTGTGCGGGCGACCCACAATAGGAAAGGGCCAATCGACCCCTAGGTTGAGAACCGCTGCTTTAGAGGGTAGAGTCCTGACCAAGTTTTCACCCCCAGTAGAAGAGGAGATGATCCCAACTGGTCCCCCTCTTGCCCTGGTCCCCATAGCAGTCGCATGGTCTGCCGCTATGGTAGTTACGCCCCTGGCCTCAGCAGTGATATGTATCCAAGCAGCACATGACCCAGCAGTGACATCTACTTGGGGAACATCACTGCTGAGGCCAGTCATTGGCTGCAGTGGGGCACATGACCCTGTTGATTCAGGAAGTTGAAAAACAGGAATCGGAAGTTCAGTGAAGACAGCAGAAGAACCAAGGAGCAGGCAGTGGGGACCAGGTGAGTAGGAATTTCTCCTTAGGTCCTGATGTATGAGGTTAGATTGAAAAAAAAAAAAAAAAAAGGACAATCCCTTTAAGCTTACTGCCTGAGGATGGGATTGCTGTTGTTGTTTTTTGCAGACTTTAGTCATTGTTTCCAAAGCATTATGTTATACAATTACTAAACTGTCCAGAGGACTCTCAAGTGTCTGCCTCATATCTGTCTCTCTTACACGCACGTTTTGGTCACTGTAAAAGCTTAACTTTGAATATTAATATACATTATATGTGCAAAGGTATTGGGACACCCACATATGACGCCTACAGGGTGTTCTATTCTAAATCCTTAAGACATAAATATGGAGTTGGATCATATCCAAAAAATGTTTTATGTGCCTCCAACACAATATGGTGTCCTCTTATGTGTCCCCCAACACAAATTGATGCCCCCTCATGTGCCTCCAACACAGTATAATTCCCTCTTAATGTGCCTCCAACACAATATGGTGTCCTTTTATGTTCCTCCTACACAATATGGTGTCCTCTTATGTTCCTCCTACACAATATGGTGTCCTCTTATGTTCCTCCTACACAATATGGTGTCCTCTTATGTTCCTCCTACACAATATGGTGTCCTCTTATGTTCCTCCAACACAATATGGTGTCCTCTTATGTTCCTCCAACACAATATGGTGTCCTCTTATGTTCCTCCAACACAATATGGTGTCCTCTTATGTTCCTCCAACACAATATGGTGTCCTCTTATGTTCCTCCTACACAATATGGTGTCCTCCTATGTGTCCCCCAACACAAATTGATGCCCCCTCACGTGCCTCCAACACAGTATAATTCCCTCTTAATGTGCCTCCAACACACTATGGTGCCTCCTTATGTGCCCCAACACAATATGGTGTCTCCTTATGTGCTTTCAATACAACATGGTGTCTCCTTATGTGTCTCCAACACAATATAATGCTCCTTTATGTGCCCCCAACACACTATGGTGCCACCTTAGGTGCTTCCAACACTATAGAATGCCACTCTATGAGCCTCCAAAAGTATAGTGCCCCAATATGTGCCTCCAACACAATATGGCGCCTCCTTATGTGCCCCCAACAAAATATGGTGCCTCCTTATGTGCTTCCAGCACAGCATAATGTCTCCTTATGTGCTCTTATATGCATCCAACACAATGTAGTGGCTCCTTATGGTGCCTCCTTATGTGCCCCAACACAATAGAATGCTCCTTTATGTGCCCAAATACAAAATGATGCCTCTCTATGTGCCTTCAACACAGTATGATGCCTCTACATGAGCCCCTAATACAGTATTGTGCCTTTTATATGCATCCAACACAATATGGTGCCTCCTTATGGTGCCTCCTTATGTGCCCTCAACGCAATATGATGCCGCCTTTATGTGTCACCAGCAAAATATGGGGCCCCCGTCTCTAAAATGAATTCAGTGAGCTTCTTTACCATAAACTATTCTGTCACAAATGTTTGTAAATGCAGACTGCATGGCTAGGTGCTGGATTTTATACACCTGTGGCAATGGGACTGAATGAAACACCTGAATTCAGGCATTTAGAGTTGTGCCCCAACACTTTGTCCATATACTCAGGGGCGTAGCTATAGGGGGTCCAGAGGTAGTGGTCCAGCTACCGGCCCAGGAACTTGAGGCGGCCCAAAGACCCTTGTGGAGCAAAATAAGACACCGGTATTATGGAAAGTGCATGCTGGTCAAGTTATACCTCTGGGTGGAGGGAAGGGGTTAGGTCAAGAATTTGGCATGGGGGCTGCCATACATTTTTTTGCCTCAGGCAGCACGACGGCTATGTGCTTCCTTGCCCCTGGTCACTAAGCCCTGAGGGAAGGGGGGCTCAAGCTGAACTCTTGCACCAGGGCCCATGAGCCTTTAGCTACACCCCTTCATATACTGTATATTGCATTTAATATACAATAAAAAGCTAGTTTTCTGTCTATTATGACGACCATAGAATATGCATCCTTATATCAAAGTAAGTCGATTCATCTAGAAACAAGAATCAACATTAAAGGAGATTTCCAATGTCCAGGCTATGATAGACCTATGACAAGTTAGCATCATACAGGGAGACTGATGCACAGAAGGAATGTGCACAGTTAGTAAAAAGTAATAAAATAGAATATGTTATCATCATATGGTATCAATTTGCTTCCAAAATAGATTTTAGAGGAGTATGCTGACGCTAAAGACACCTGAAGAACTTGCTGCTGGTGACTATAATTTACCCGGATGTCATGGCTCAGATGGTCACTAGGGGCGCTGTTTCACAGTTGTGCTTTGGATCTGGATGTGTTGTAAGATGTTTTCTGCCCAAAAGGGAATATTCTTTTGAATAATTAACATCCATATGTTCATCTTTATTTTGTTTATCTGAAAGTGTTTTTTAAGGTTTCATTTAATACATGTGAAAAAAATGAAATAACGTCATGCATAGTAAAATAATATCCAGAGACACCCTGCGGATGAGCTGCTGTGATGCCATATGTCATTCTATGGCTGGGAGCCTCACAAAAATGCATTTATGTTCATGAAGTGATGATTATTGTATAGGAGTCGGGCTTAATAGATGCTAACATAAGTCCAGGGGACATCCACTGATAATAAGGATTTAGGGATTTTCAATGAATATGTAAATAATGCTTGACTGACAAAGTACTTATCATGCCCTGATTAACTGATATACTGGTATATACTCTGATTATGTTTCTTTATTTTCTTATCAGTATGGATAAGATACTTTTAAAGATGACTATGGGTGAATGTTTCATATCTGGGGCCCCAAACAAAGCTATGTCTGTGGGCCCCTTTTGCACTGATAAGCTTTGTCCTGTAGCACTGTTACGCTTCACCCCATCATGTGCCCCTCAAACAGCATTATGCCCCAAACTCAGAATAATGCCCCTTATGTACCCTAACACAATATAGTTAGTGGCGTAACTAGAAATTACTGGGCCCAAAAGCTAATTTTTGAATCGGGTCCCCCCCAGCAACTTCTTCGCAACCCCCTCCTCCTGTGCACCCCCCTCCTGTGACTAGTCAAGACCGCTCTCTCAGACCAGGCCCGGTAGCTGTGTCCTACAGCCTCACTGTACAGTATATAGTGTCGTTGTAGAATACTGCTGAGGGGGCTCTGAAAATAAAATCTTTTAGTCCTCCTCCTCCTCTGTGAGCCCCTTCAGAGTTCTGGCCCCAAAGCAGCCACTTCCCCTGCTTGCCCTATAGCTACGCCCCTGAATATAGTGCCCCTTATGTGCCCGTAACACATTATGATGCTCCTTTATGTGCCACTCACACAATATGGCACCCCCCAATGTGCTCCCAACACAATATGCTGTCACCTTATGTGCCCCACACACAATATGGTACCCCCTGTCACAAAAAGAAAACTCTGCTAGCCTACATTCTAGTGAACATAAAAACTCTGTCAAGGGCAGATCTTCAAAGGAAGGCATACACGGCATTGTACCTCCTGGTTTATTTATGCCATAGATGTAACGACAGCTGTAGCAGCCACGGCAGAACTCCAAACCCTCTCCCTTCAGATGAATAACATTTTCAAATTCAGAGCTGCCTGCAGCCACCAACACATGGACAATTTAAAATTCTCAGTGAGGTTTCATTATGTTTGCATAGGACATAGACCTGGTGACTGCTGTCTCCAATGGTCTTGCAGTGGCCCCATGGGAGGAGTGTGGGTAGGACGGGAGTGGTAGTCTTGTGAGAGATGTTAGTGCAAAAGGTGGCGCTCATCCAGCTCCAGAACTCCCTGGAAATCCACAGTGAACAGGGCGCATCTTTGTTCCCCTGGGGCGCACCATGTTTTCGGTCTCCTGCCAGATGGGAGGTGGGGTGCAATTGGTTTTGGTAGATTGTGAGGTTGCCGCAAATGATGAGGTAGTCGGTGCAGTTCAAGAGTTAACCAACTTTTACTAAGGTATCAGCAGTTTCCACATACATTCAAAGAAAATGTAGGCACAGTTCTTGAATGTTCCCAGCCATCCTAAGGCTGGTTTATGGAGTACATTCCGGGAGCTCCCTGAGGCACCTTCCAATACAATAAATACAACGGTGCTAACTTACCAATCCAGCCAAGAGGTGCAATTTTCTCAAAATGTTTGTTGCATAGTAGCAAGGTGTAGACCTTGAGGGCTAATTCAGACGACAAAATGGACCCATGGAGCTGCAAAAGATGCGGACAGCACACGGTGTTCCATGGCCCAATCAAAAAGATAGAGCATGTCCTATTTTTTTCCCCAATTGCGGACAAGAATAGCCATTTCTATCATAGGGCTGGCCATGTGCGTTTTGCAAAATTCGGAACGCACACAGCCGGTATCCATGTCTGAATGAGCCTTTACTCTGTCTCTCAGGTATGACTGGGAGACTGATGCTATTTAAACACAGCCAAAGCTGTGAAGTCTAGAATTCATAGACGAGCATTACCTCCACAGGCTTTTTCCATGCACAGTCGTTCTTTAGGTGGTTGCTCACCCACACCATAAGGGCTCATGCACACGACCGCGATTTTGGTCCACATCCAATCTGCATTTTTTGAGGATCAGCACCTGTGTGCTGTCCACATCTGTAAGTCCATTCTGCAGCCCCACAAAAATAGAACATGTCTAATTCTTGTCTGTTTTGTGGACAAGGATAGGACATTTCTAAAGGAGTAAAAAAAAAATAGCGCCAGGATCTTGGCCGGTACCCGTGTTTTGCAGATATGCGATTTGCGGACTCTATGGCATTGTGCATGTGCAGTACGCAGCCCTGCAGGGTATTGCTATGTGAGGTCACGGTTACTTAGGCAAACGAGGGTTGCTATGGGTTACTCACAGTTTGTAGGATGACCCTGGGCAGGCGTACAGCAGTGACGGAGAGGCTGGCCACAGGAGACCTCTGGGGCACTCTCTGTATATAGGGACCAGGCCTGATGGTGGATGAGGTGCCCTGGATGTTGCAGATATTTAATGTGCCGGGGGCAAGGTCCCTTTAAGGTTCGTGATGCCAGTGCCTGTAACGGTGGCACACCGGTTGATGATAGTGGTAATAAGTGAGGAACACGTTGTTGGGGTGAACCAAACTTTCTTTACTGGAAACAGTTCAACTTTATACAATTTGAATTCAGTTCCACTTTGCAGCAGTAATCAATAGCAGGCTTTACATAAATGGCAGGTAATGTTCTTTGCAAGATACTCAGAGGGTAAAATCATCACTCACAGACCAGGCTGCACTATTCCTCAGATATCCTGGCTGTCTGTATCCCAAGGCCCGTATGCCCTAATACTGGCTTTTATCCTTGATAGCAATCCTCTTCAGGTATATATCCCTTGCTTTTGTTTAATGATCCTTCTGCCCTTCAGCTTACTTGACTAGCTGGAACACTGGCTCTGCTCTGCTCTGGTTAGGGAACTGCAGGTTTCTCCCAGGAGGCAAACTCTTCTCTTGGGGTGAATCTTCTGAGCTAACAGGGGCTCAATATCCACAGGCAGGCTGATCTTCACACTCACTAGCCTCCTGGTATCAACTAGAAGCCTGGGCTGTCTAGCTGCATGTCAGGATGTGGCCCTGAGCTTCTCTCTGGCTAAGGTACACACTCCCTTCTGTCTCTACACATACTCCTGACTACACAGACTAACTCCTCCCTGTCTAGGTCTAAGTATATATACTAGGTGTTTCCTAGCTCCCTCTAGTGCCTAGGATGCTGAACTACACCCTAATAGGCCTGCTACACATATCACAGGGAAAATACACATAAATACATATTAAAAATGCATTAAAATGTACTGTGAAATATACTGCCACTGTCCCACAGGAGGTGGAGAACAACGTGGCCCAATTGACCCTTGTGTAGTGCCCACATTTACCTAGTGGGACACTACATACACCGTTGCTGTAATGTTGCCCGTCCTCGGCGCAACACAAGGGGCCCTGCCCAGCTGGGAGACTGCACCTGAAAGACAAAAATAATGCAAAGCAGGAATACACATCTACATTTGCAAATACACACATATATATATATATATATCAGGCTAAGGAACAAGTCCAGTAAAAAGGGGCGTCGTTCTCTTCTCTCAGGATAGTTTAAGGGAACAGGGGACGCTGACCTGGTGCAGCGTATCAAGGATACCAGGATAGTCCATAATAAAATATAATAGCATCTCAGAGACCCACATAAATTAGAGTCATCTCTGGGCACATTTTCTTGAATTGAGATTGCACATAAAAGTCCACAGAATTTAAAATGGTATATAAAATAAGTGCTGTAATGTCCCTATTCAACCTGAAAAGGGGGTTAAAAGGTTTAAGTGCAAATAAAATAACAGGCACAACTTGGCTTTAGAATACTTGGAGCAGGCAGGGGGTCCTGTAAACTGGATGGCCTTGGAGCATTTGGTATTTTCAGTGGCCTACCACCACCACTGAGCCGTGGGAAACTGGCAGCAGCTCATAGGGCCATAACAAAGGACTCCTGTCCTGAAACAGTTACATTCACTGTACTAAGGGTCCTCCAGCAAAATCAAATACGGCCTGGCAGGCCTACTCACAGGTATGTATCAAGTCCACCCTGGTCATCAGTGGTGGTACATCCTGGCTCCGCTTGAAGTCTTGGCCTGAAACGAGGGTCCAAGCATGGCTGGGCCCACAAAACAGTATTGGCAGGCAATTGTAACATAAATGGGCCTGTCAGTTGCACAGGCTCCGCAAGCCTGGGGGTTACCGGTGCAGGAGGCTCCACGGGTCAAGGTGTCGCCGGCTTTATGCGACGGACCCGACTCCTGGTATAGTACAGTTTCTTTGGTACAGCAATGTTGGGCACAGCGATGGTAGTCGCCGAGCTGGTGGCGACGGGATCTTGTACTGCAAGCCCGGGGACATCAGAGTTCTTAGAGGACGCATCAGCATTTTCAGGGGGCATCGGTGCCACTCTGGACGCAGCGATGTGGCGCAGGCCTTCAAGATGGATCTCTAACCTGGCAATCTGGTCCTCTAGCGTCTCATGAGATGTTCCGCTGCAGGGATCCGGTACAGTCGCATCAGGTTCAGGCGCTGGGTCCGAATTCTTTCCGGCTGCGACCGCGGTGGGAAGCAAGTTGGCCTCTCCTGTCCCGGAGTATAGGCAGGCGGTGCTTCTCTCTCGTCGATCATCGTAGGCTCTGGGGTCTCGCTTACAGGTAAGGCCATTCCGGCTGGAGACTCTCCCTTCTGCAACATGCTCGATCCCTTCTCTGGAGAGCGACAGGGCGGCACTCATTATCTCGCCCAAGACCTCCCACTGCTCTGGGAGGCCGCCCCCCAGGTTCTCCAAATGGGGGAGCCGGAGTCCATTTCAGCAAACATGCTAATTTGTAGACAGGGCGGTGGCGCGGACATACAGTCTTTCCTGCACTTTTAGCAGAAGGCGCCAATTTTTCCCGCCAATAAGATACAGTGATGGCGCAGCAATTAATTTCAGTCAGCTTAGGCGGCCATCTTTGAGCACATCGCTGTCTATTCACTGACAGCAAGCGGTGACTTAAGTAAACGGCAAAACAGTCCACAGCAATACAATCTTCACACCGTGATTATTACAGTTCCTTGGCCCAGCAATTTTTCGAATAAACAGTTAGGGGTTTTCACTTTACAGGGAGTGCAGAATTATTAGGCAAATGAGTATTTTGACCACATCATCCTCTTTATGCATGTTGTCTTACTCCAAGCTGTATAGGCTCGAAAGCCTACTACCAATTAAGCATATTAGGTGATGTGCATCTCTGTAATGAGAAGGGGTGTGGTCTAATGACATCAACACCCTATATCAGGTGTGCATAATTATTAGGCAACTTCCTTTCCTTTGGCAAAATGGGTCAAAAGAAGGACTTGACAGGCTCAGAAAAGTCAAAAATAGTGAGATATCTTGCAGAGGGATGCAGCACTCTTAAATTGCAAAGCTTCTGAAGCGTGATCATCGAACAATCAAGCGTTTCATTCAAAATAGTCAACAGGGGTCGCAAGAAGCGTGTGGAAAAACCAAGGCGCAAAATAACTGCCCATGAACTGAGAAAAGTCAAGCGTGCAGCTGCCAAGATGCCACTTGCCACCAGTTTGGCCATATTTCAGAGCTGCAACATCACTGGAGTGCCCAAAAGCACAAGGTGTGCAATACTCAGAGATATGGCCAAGGTAAGAAAGGCTGAAAGACGACCACCACTGAACAAGACACACAAGCTGAAACGTCAAGACTGGGCCAAGAAATATCTCAAGACTGATTTTTCTAAGGTTTTATGGACTGATGAAATGAGAGTGAGTCTTGATGGGCCAGATGGATGGGCCCGTGGCTGGATTGGTAAAGGGCAGAGAGCTCCAGTCCGACTCAGATGCCAGCAAGGTGGAGGTGGAGTACTGGTTTGGGCTGGTATCATCAAAGATGAGCTTGTGGGGCCTTTTCGGGTTGAGGATGGAGTCAAGCTCAACTCCCAGTCCTACTGCCAGTTTCTGGAAGACACCTTCTTCAAGTAGTGGTACAGGAAGAAGTCTGCATCCTTCAAGAAAAACATGATTTTCATGCAGGACAATGCTCCATCACACGCGTCCAAGTACTCCACAGCGTGGCTGGCAAGAAAGGGTATAAAAGAAGAAAATCTAATGACATGGCCTCCTTGTTCACCTGATCTGAACCCCATTGAGAACCTGTGGTCCATCATCAAATGTGAGATTTACAAGGAGGGAAAACAGTACACCTCTCTGAACAGTGTCTGGGAGGCTGTGGTTTCTGCTGCACGCAATGTTGATGGTGAACAGATCAAAACACTGACAGAATCCATGGATGGCAGGCTTTTGAGTGTCCTTGCAAAGAAAGGTGGCTATATTGGTCACTGATTTGTTTTTGTTTTGATTTTGAATGTCAGAAATGTATATTTGTGAATGTTGAGATGTTATATTGGTTTCACTGGTAAAAATAAATAATTGAAATGGGTATATATTTGTTTTTTGTTAAGTTGCCTAATAATTATGCACAGTAATAGTCACCTGCACACACAGATATCCCCCTAAAATAGCTAAAACTAAAAACAAACTAAAAACTACTTCCAAAAATATTCAGCTTTGATATTAATGAGTTTTTTGGGTTCATTGAGAACATGGTTGTTGTTCAATAATAAAATTAATCCTCAAAAATACAACTTGCCTAATAATTCTGTACTCCCTGTATGGGCAATATTGGCACACAGTTTATATTCCACAATGGCGCAGGAATGATCGGATTCTGTTCGTGATGCCAAAATATGCAGTACGCAGCCCCGCAGGGTATTGCTTTGTGAGGTCACGGTTACTTAGGCAAACGAGGGTTGCTATGGGTTACTCACAGTTTGTAGGATGACCCTGGGCAGGCGTACAGCAGTGATGGAGAGGCTGGCCACAGGAGACCTCTGGGGCACTCTCTGTATATAGGGACCAGGCCTGATGGTGGATGAGGTGCCCTGGATGTTGCAGATATTTAATGTGCCGAGGGCAAGGTCCCTTTAAGGTTCGTGACGCCAGTGGCTGTAACGGTGACACACCGGTTGATGATAGTGGTAATAAGTGAGGAACACGTTGTTGGGGTGAACCAAACTTTCTTTACTGGAAACAGTTCAACTTTATACAATTTGAATTTAGTTCCACTTTGCAGCAGTAATCATTAGCAGGCTTTACATAAATGGCAGGTAATGTTCTTTGCAAGATACTCAGAGGGTAAAATCATCACTCACAGACCAGGCTGCACTATTCCTCAGATATCCTGGCTGTCTGTATCCCAAGGCCCGTATGCCCTAATGCTGGCTTTTAACCTTGGTAGCAATCCTCTTCATGTATATATCCCTTGCTTTTGTTTAATGATCCTTCTGCCCTTCAGCTTACTTGACTAGCTGGAACACTGGCTCTGCTCTGCTCTGGTCAGGGAACTGCAGGTTTCTCCCAGGAGGCAAACTCCCAAACTCTTTGGGGTGAATCTTCTGAGCTAACAGGGGCTCAATATCCACAGGCAGGCTGATCTTCACACTCACTAGCCTCCTGTTATCAACTAGAAGCCTGGGCTGTCTAGCTGCATGTCAGGATGTGGCCCTCAGCTTCTCTCTGGCTAAGGTGCACACTCCCTTCTGTCTCTACACAGACTCCTGACTACACAGACTAACTCCTCCCTGTCTGGGTCTAAGTATATATACTAGGTGTATCCTAGCTCCCTCTAGTGCCTAGGATGCTGAACTACACCCTGATAGGCCTGCTACACATATCATAGGGAAAATACACATAAATACATATTAAAAATGCATTAAAATGTACTGTGAAATACACTGCCACTGTCCCACAGGAGGTGGAGAACAACGTGGCCCAATTGACCCTTGTGTAGTGCCCACATTTACCTAGTGGGACACTACACATGAGCCTCAATACTTACACGGTTGACTTCTGTGGACTGTGTGCTGTGTGCAGTCCATTGTGCATGTAGATAACATGCAGATGAAAAATATGGACTTCTAAATCAAGCCTAACAGTAGCACCATTTCGGTAGGAAGGCAGCCATGTTTTTACTAATCTCATATTTCTGTTCTTTCAACAATATAGGGGGTTTCTCCCTAAGTTCTAGGGAGACCTATCATTTCTCATTACTCCTCTGTGCCGTTCACCTGTAGACAGAAATGTCTGGACAGTTGGGTGCAAACTTGACATCTTGGCTCAGAAACCCACTGAGACAAAAAATCAGCAATATTTAGAACAACTTGGAGTCATCATTGACAATGAGGTTCAGATGACCACATAAGAAATATGTTTTTGTGCTGAGTATTCTTATGTTCCAGGAAATAACTCTGAAGTATTCAAAGGTGAATGCTGGGAGTAGTAAATGGAGTTGAACGTCTCTTAAAAAAAAGCCACTATATATTGCACAATACTCCTGGGTTAGTTGATGATATTACGGAGAAGCAATGAGGCTGAAGACATAGGTGAAATATGAGGAAGTTACTACAAATCTGCAGAAAGGGAGGGCCACTGGGCACATTCCCAGCAGAGGACAACTGTAGTAAAAGGATTCTAAGGTGATTAGGATTTACTTAAGGAATGACTTAAAGCTAATCTGTCATTTTTAAGGTTTTGTACGTGCCATAAGAAGGTTTTATAAAATCTATAATGTGACCTGTGGATTTCCATTGTGGTCTCTTTATAACCACTACTCATAATGATTTGACTCTTTAGTAAATGCATAAGAATAGCATGCAATGCAAGAGTCCACCATGGCTCAGAACTGCAATCTTGCAGCACTAGTCTTAGGGCTCATGCACATGGCGGGTCCGCAATACACGGAGCACTGGCCGTGTACACCCCGCGTCACGGATGCAGACCCATTCTCTTAAATGGGTCTGCAAACCCAGAGATGCGGTGCGGAAGAACGGATCAGAACCCCACGGAAGCATTACGGAGTGCTTCCGTGGTGTTTCTGGCCATGCCTCCGCACCGCAAAAAAGTAGAGCATGCACTACTGTTTTGCGGTGCAGACCGTCGGATGTGGATTGCGGACCCCATTCAAGTGAATGGGTCCGCGGTCCGCATGCAACTGCCCCACTGTCGGTACCCGTGCATTGCGGACCGGAGCCCTTACGTTCGTGGTCATGAGCTCTTAGAATGACCAAGATAGGGTTGAACTGTTGAACTCTAAACCCAAAGGTCCAGCAGAAGATAAGCCCATTTGGAGGTGAGTTTGGAGACAAACACTTCTTAAGGGGCATTTACACAAAGCCAATAATCGTCCAGATTATCGGGAACGACCATTCTTGCAAATGGTCGTCCCCGACAATCTGCCTGTGTAAATGTGCCGCTGATCACCTGATAAACGAGCGAAACGCTCGTTCAATGGGTGATCCTTTCGTTTATGCAGGCATCACCGATCATAGTTTCTGGGCAGCAGATCATGTGGTCTAACCAGCCATCTGCTGCTCAGAAGCCATGATCCTGTATCAGTATAGTCAGGGCCGGTGCTATAATAAGGCAGACCACACAGCTGCCTTAGTTGAATACAGGGAGACGTAGATTATAGTCAGGCGGCACTGCATACACTGATCACGCCGTATTTAGACCGGGCCACATGTAGTAGAAAACACTTCTCAACGTGGTGCTCAGCAGAAAGTAATTTATAGTAGACAAATGGCAACTTGGAGGGAGGAATAGAAATAAAGTTGCGGCACTCACCGAAATGTATCAAGGGTGTCTTTTATTGTGGCTTCCTCAGCAGGTAGCAAAAAGGATCCGGGGCGGACACATAGTTGCAAGCAGCGACGGCCGTTTCGCGCGCTAAGACGCGCTTCCTCAGGCCACTGGTTACGTTATTGCGCATGCATGCGCTTTATACGAAGTGGGTAGGGGGACGGCCGACGCCGTCAGCAAGTATCTCACTCCCACGGATGTGACGTGATAAAAATACATGCAAGACAACAGGTAAGATTACAATCCAATGGTTAATTGAGCCAAAAACAAAACAAATATAGAAAACATACAGAGGAAGGGCGAATATTAAAGTGTACATATAAGGCAAGCGGCAAGATTACATCTCTATATCGAGATTGAGATGGAATAGCTAGCCTGGGCTACGGTAGTAAATTAGAGTTCCTTGATATGGACCAAGGTCCACGATATGTATATAAGGCCTCATAAAATAGGCAAAATGTTATTTGGAAAGGACAGAGGGAAAGGATCTGCTTCTACATGGGAAAGACAAGTCGCAAAAATTTTTTTCTTCCAAACATGAGCGCATGGAATTTCACAAAAATACAGACATGTCATTTCTATCATTCATTCCTACCGCATGCATAGCCTCCGTGCGCATGATCCACCTTGCCTCCCTCTGCAGGAGCAGGCGATGCCGATCACCACCCCGAGGGATGGGGCGGACATGCTCTATGCCCGCAAAGGAGAGGCAACGCGGATACGCGTCGTGGGCTGTGCGAACATGTTCAATGAGGCGTGGACTGCCTCTGCCTGATCGAATAGAACCAATGTGTTCGCGAATGCGCTCAAAAAGGGGGCGAATTGTCTTTCCAATGTAGAAGCGTCTACAAGGACAGAAAACCACATATACTACATAGGACGTACGGCAATTAATAAAGTCCCGTACTGTGTGCGATATACTGCCTATTTGTAGATACCTAGAGCAGACATTAAGTGCGCAGAAGGAACAATGGCCACATCTAAAATTGCCCGTCGGTTTTTTCAACCAAATTTCATCTCTAGGTGAAGAAAAGACGCTTCTGACTAACTTGTCTTTAATTGTGGGGCACCTTTTAAATGTGACCAATGGTCTGTTTTCAGTGAAGCTGTTAAGAGTGGGGTCTCCCTTGAGAAGGTCCCAGTTTCGATTGATGGTCTGCCGGACCATTTCAGCGACCGGACTGTATTGAAAAGTAAAAGCAAAACGTGAGGGTTTAATACTGTTGCTCCGTTCAGTGAGCAAGAAATTGCGGTCAAGTGCAGACGCTTTTAATAAGGCTGCGGAGACTTCTCGTAGTGGATAGCCCCTACTAATGAGTCTAGCTCTAAGTTCTCCAGCTTGGTGAAGAAAACCTTCGTCCGTGTCATTTATTCTTCGCAGACGGACGAACTGCCCGTATGGAACTGCGCGTATGACTGAAGCTGGGTGGAAGCTGGTCTGGTGGAGGAGCGAGTTTGTCGCTGTCGGCTTACGGTAGCCACAAGTGTGTATCGCTCCATCTTTTACCGTAACATGTACATCTAGAAAATCCAAAACTTCACCACCAAAATTGATGGTGAACTTCATGTTCATGCGATTGCATGCGTTAAGGTGATCAACAAATGCACGACACGACTCCTCGCTCCCCGACCAGACCAGAAAAATGTCATCCACATATCTTAAGAATAGGCTGATGTGACTCACATAGGGGTTATCCACCGCGAAAATGTAGGTCTCCTCAAATACCGCCAGGTACAGGTTGGCGAATGTGCACGAGACAGGCGTGCCCATAGCCGTGCCTAGTACCTGGCGGTACCACTGTCCATCAAATTGGAAGACATTGTTTGATAAAACAAGGTCTAATGCCTTGTGGACAAAGTCAATGAAAACCGCACTCTTATTGCTTCTACTCAGGACTGTGTCAACAGCCCTCAACCCAAGATCATGGGGTATTCTAGTATAAAGACTCTCGACATCCAAGGACACGAGACTGAATTCCTCCCGCCACTCCAAGGCACGGAGTGCCCGGAGGAAGTCTCCCGTGTCCTTGAGATATGTCGGAGTGCTCCTTAGTAATGGTCTAAGGAGCCAATCAATGTAGCCGGATAGAGGTTCCAGCGCTGAACCGATGCCTGCCACGATGGGACGTCCCGGAGGTCGGGTGAGGGATTTATGGATTTTTGGTACGAAATACCAAGTGGGGATTTTTGGGAAGGCTGGCACGAGTTTGTCCCTAATATTTTTAGGTAAAAACCCGTTATGTATGTGCTGATCAATAAGCCGGCAGAGTTTGGAAGATATTTCGGGTATCGGATTCCCCCTTAGCTTCATATAGACTGTACTGTCTCCCAGCTGTCTATTGGCCTCCTCCATGTAATACTCCCTCGACATCAGGACCACGTTCCCTCCCTTGTCGGCCGGCTTAATCACCATATTTTTCTGCTTCCCTAACCACAATAAAGCATGAGATTCTTCCACCGTAAGGTTGGAAGGTGCTGCTGGGTACACCAGCGCACGTATTTCTTTCAAAACTTGCTTGTGGAACAGGTCAATTGGTGAGCCGGCCGGCATGGGAGGAAGGAAGGTGGACCTGATGCCCCCTGTGTATCTACTGAAATGTTCTACTCCCTCTGTGGATTCATCAGGTTCAGTGCTGGAAAGGAAATGGATGCAGGAAATTTCTTCATCACTGAATCTACCAGACAAGTGAAAGTCAGTGATGGACATTGTAGCAGGAACCTCCCCCTGTAAGGGGTCGAGGACCTGAGAGGCAGTTTCAGAGAATAGTCTCTTGAGGTATAGCTTGCGGATAGACAAAAACAGATCTATCTCAAAGTCAACCAGGTTGAACTGTCCAGGTAGGCTGTATCCCAGCCCCCGATTGAGGAGTGGGATACAGCCCTGGGGCAGTTCAGAGCCTGTGAGATTGAGAACCACATTTTCGGGGGGTGCTTGGATATAGAGTTCGTCAGGAACTACTGTCGCCAGGAGACCTGACGTCTTCTTCTTGTCGATTTTCTGGTTCCTCTTGCTTGCTGTTCCACGTCTACCACGCCCCCTTCTCGTGCCTTTTCTAAAGGGGTTGTCATATCCTCAGTTGGATTTGCTCCGTTCCCCTCGGAGGCACTTGATTCCGAATCAGTAGCCCAGAAATTGTGGCGTCCTCTCCGTGGGGCTCGTTTGGGGCGGTTTCGCTTTTTACCCCAGTCAAAGACACGATCAGCCTCGTAATCATTTTTATCTCTGATAAATTTGTCCCTCTTTCGATCTTTAATGTCCGCCTGTGTGGCAAGTAATTTTTTATTTAGCCTTTTCTCAAATCCATGGAATTGCGACTCCATGAGTCGTTTTTGTAACTCCCCCTTTGCCTTAGTTAATTCCTCTGTGACATTGGTGTACTCTTGCTGGTCCCGTATCAATACCAATTCCATAATCTCTAAAGAGAATCTCTGGTGTGCCGCTTTCCATTCCCCTGTGAATAGGGGATCATCCTCATACTGCACGATCTCTTTGAAGAGGCGTAGAGACGGGGGGACGGAAAAATAAAACTTTTTTTTATTTTTTAAATACCCTGTATTTTTCGCCCCTGGGTCTTGTGGGGTGAATACTAATGAAGCGCTTCCATTTTGGAAGCGCTTCATTAGTACCGGAGGACCGGGAATCAGTGAAAGATCTGTACTCACCGCTTCCTGGTCCTCCGCTCGTCTGTCTGCTGTAAAGGGCTGCGCATCATGTGACCTCATGGCTGACATGAGGGCATGATGGCTGATGGGGGCATGATGGCTGACATGGGGGGCTGATGGCTGACATGGGGGCATGATGGCTGACATGGGGGCATGATGGTTGACATGGGGGGCATGATGGCTGACATGGGGGCATGATGGCTGACATGGGGGGCTGATGGCTGACATGGGGTCTGATCTGAGGCATGGGAGGTCTGATTAAAATTGGGGGTCTTATTGCTGGTCTGATCTGAGGTGCAATGGAAAATATTTTTTTCCTATTATCCTCCTCCAAATCCTAGGTGCGTCTTAGAAGGCGAAAAATTCGGTCCTCAAACCAGTGATTGTCTGAAGCAGAGAGAAGATACAAGGACCACACAGAGGAGAAGCCAGCTGCTGCAGATGGGACCAGGGCCAGGTGAGCTGCGAGCGAGGGGAGGGGGGGGGGGCGCAAAAATGTAGCTTCGCTTGTGCTGCCAAAAATCCTTGCACCGGCCCTGACTATAGTGATCCCTCCTCCTCAAACTGTGAAGGAGATCGCTGCATCTTAGAACAGAGGTCTCGTTCACTAAACGAGAAGCCAAATGTCGGGAAGGAACACTTCTTTCCCGACAATCGGCTGCAGAATTGTCCCATGTAAATCCACAATTACCACTAGGACCCTTACACCTGTATTAGACCTAGTGATGGGCAGATCATCGCTAACAAGCGTTTGTAGGAACACTCATTAGCGATTAGTGTTGGGCGCGAATATTCGAATAGCAAAAATTAATCGCGAATATCGGCACTTCGAGAATATGCGAAGATTTAGAATATAGTGTCATTGCTGTGCTCTGTGCTTTCTTGTGTCATTACATTAGTTAGTTAGTTAGTTAGTTAGCTCATATATATATAATACAGATAGTTAGTGGGAGATAGTCAGTGTAGGTTAGATAGTGATCGAGTGTAGCTGATAGGTTCTGCTGTCCATACATACATACATACATACATAGTGCTGTGATGTCACAAGTTCACAACAATACTTAGTGCACCAATCAGTAATACGTAGTCAGACCTGGTTAAATGTGAAGTTGCACGTATTGCGCCAAAATATGTGCATCATTAGGCTACTTTCACACTGGCGGCAGTGTGATCCGGCGGGCAGTTCCGTCGTCAGAACTGCCCGCCGGATCCGCCGATCTGCCGCTGACTGAAAGCATTTGTGAGACGGATCCGGATGCGGATCCGTCTCACAAATGCATTGCAAGGACGGATCCGTCTCTTTGCTTGTCATGCGGACAGACGGATCCGTCTTGTATCTTTTTTCACATTTTTACCGGTCTGCGCATTCCTATGGGAAAAAATGCCGGATCCGGTATTCAGGCAAGTCTTCAGTTTTTTTCGCCGGAGATAAAACCGTAGCATGCTACGGTTTTATCTCTGTCCTGAACAGTCAAAACGACTGAACTGAAGACATCCTGATGCATCCTGAACGGATTATTCTCCATTCAGAATGCATGGGGATAAAACTGATCAGTTCTTTTCCGGTATAGAGCCCCTAGGACGGAACTCTATGCCGGAAAAGAAAAACGCTAGTGTGAAAGTACCCTTAATTGCCAATTTGCGCAATCGCGAATATATTGGAGCACTCTATCTGCATATAAAGCCATTTTTAATGTTCTGCCGTGCCAACCATTTTCTCCAGTCTCAGGAAACTTCTAGCAGCTTGGAAAATGTAGCAAAAGTGACCCACGCCTGTATTGCGCGCGCTTTAACGCGAATATTACATTGGCGATTTTCGCAATCAAGAAAATAATAGCGAATTCTCGAATTCGCAAATATATGACGAATATTCTACAAAATATTCATGAAATATCGCGAATTCGAATATTGGCCCTGCCGCTCATCACTATTAGCGATCATCTTCCTGTAGTGCCGATGTAGTTCTTCGGGCAATCACAATTTGTAATCTGGTTAAAAAAAATAGCATTGTTTGCCGGCGGCAGATCGTGGTGTCTAATCACGGTCTGCTGTCAGCAGATAACGATTCTGCAGGGGGATGAGCGATGGCGTTAGCTATCACTCCTCCCCATACTGTGTAATACTGTGCATGTATGTGTAGCGGGGGTTCAATATGAACAACTGTTGACTGATCAAGAGTTCAGCCATCAACTGTTGACAGTGTATGGCCACCTTTTATTTAACTAAAGACGCACTGTATAGCCAGTCTGTTAATGGCCGCACGGCACCTTCAATACCTTAGGTCCATTAATAATGAAGACCGGTTATACAATTCATTAGTTAAATAAAAGGCAGCTGCAGCCTAATTGGCAGCGCTATTCTCCACTGCAGCCAGCCGCAACGCAAACGGACCATGACCGTGCAATGTGGTCGTACCCTTTTGCAAAAGATATGGTTTCCAACTGCCTTACACTTTTTGTCTACACTTTAAAAGCGTGAAACTTTTCTGCACGCTTGAGATCAGGGGTAGATATCAAGTGCAGTTCTGGAGAATATATCATATGATTAACAATTATGGGGGCTTCCATATTACAGGGTCTTTTAAAGTAATGTTCGGCCTCAAAAATACAGCGTGATAGGGTACTGCCACCTATTGACTAAGTTGAAACAAACCTGGTAGGTTCTTAGCTTTGTATAAGCAAAGCTATGTCAGCTTGTCCTGTTACCATTGAGTCCCAAAGTGGTTGTTCGTAAGAATTTCAACGAGGCGCACTTAGCAGATCTGTAAATTTTTATTACGCGTCCCAGGCTGAGATTTCCTCAGTGTGCAATTTACTCACGGATATAAAAATACAAGCGTGAAGCTGACACCCTAGCTCCTGTTCCGTGCACGTCAGCTGCTACAGATGACAAGGCAGTTGAAGTTATAAATGGAGTCTTGACTTGGGAATACACCTTTATTTACACAAGGAGATCAGAGACTATTGGGGCGGAAACCCCTCAGCGCTTAAACCTCATTATGTCAGACGTTGTGGCCTCTGCTGTCAGGAATGAGTCTAAGCTCTGTCTCTACAGTTGCACGCATGCTTGTTTCCTGCATCTGCCATTTGTGTGCACTCTAGGAAGCAATGAATAATACGGTCATGTACTGCATTGTGTAAATTTCCCACAAGACAGAGCCCCCATCATGTCAGCGGTCCATGTGGGAAGTACATTAACCCTTATCTTCCTTGCTTAAAATTGCAATTTCCTGTGTTGGTACTAAGAGAACGTCCACCAAGAACTGATTTTGCACATAAGTTGAGGTTTCCTGGTGGAGCTTTGGAAGCCAAAACCAGGAATTAATAAATAAAAAAAAGTCATATCTGTTCTTTTTATTTTCTATTCCTTTATGATCCACTCCTGGTTTTGGCTTTTAAAACTGCATCAGGAAGCTTGACCGTGTAGTCGCACCCTAATAAATGTAATAAATTGCTCCACAACTCTTAATCTGGTGGAAATGGAAGAGTGCAATGTGCCGGTCTGCAGGGGAGGCGTGAGGAGGTGGAGAGGATAGGAGTGGTGGCTGGGCAATGAGGGTGGCTATAGTTCTTACAGTGTCTATTCCCTGTTCTAGTGATCCCTCAGGTCACTCCTGCAGAGTGGAGGGGTCAACCCTTTTTACCTTCGAGTCACACCCTGGACTTTGGGTCCTCTTTAGTGTTGAGCAAACCTTGTGTTTCAAGTTTGGCGTACAAAGTTCGGGTTCAGGTTATCTAAAAATTCCATTATGGGTTCCGCTACCATGGACCATAACTTATGGTCCGTGGTAGCGGAATCCATAACGGAATTCTTAGATAAATAGAACTTTGTATGCCGAACTTGAAACATAAAGTTCGCTCAACACTAATCCTCTTGCTTGGTGACTCGGGTGCCCTTGGTGTTGGGTGAGCAGCGGGGTGCTAGGCAGGAGAACAAGGACTAAGTGGTCAGTTATGGAGACAAATAACCAGACTGGCTTGGTAATAATAAAATCTCTTTTTAACAGAGTGGATGTTGGGTGACACAGTACATAGTGTATCCAGGTAGTAGGCACAGTTCTCAGATATATCACAGGATAGGCTTTTGTCCAAGGCTGTGTATATGGCTACTATGATGTACTCCCATTACTCCCTTTCTATAAATACATGCAATCTATCCAAGTGACCAAAGGAGTTCACACTCTTAATATTCTTTTGCCCAAATGCAGGGTGCATTCCTAGAACGGATGCCCAGGTCATCTTGATAGATGCCAGAAGCAATATAACGCAAACCACGTGCAATAAAGTCAACAGTGTGTGGTAACTTTACAGTATTTGTCTAAGCACCGACCCTTTTAATTGGTCCTCAACCTTCAGCAAAAAGTATTTTCTGTTCTCGCTCAGAGGTCTGTTCTTAGCATAGTTGTTTTATTGGCACAGGAATGGTGTCTCCCTTGACAAATCCTGCTTCAGATACACACAGGCTTCTATTGCAGGTTACTTATTAGGGTGGGTTCACACTAGCGTTAGGGATCCCGTTATGGCTTTCCGTTATAACAGAGTATAATCCCTAGCTCTTGTAAGAGCTGTTCCTGTTCCTGTTTCACTCTCTGGACTAAGGAGAGGTTCACCCACTGGAAGCTGAAACCCCAAACCAAGCTGCGGCGGTTCGTGGGGTTTGCGGTGTTTATGGTGTCGAGTGCAGTGCTGATGGTTCTTGGTGAGCACTAGGAGAATCGTTCAACCGAGGCACCCAGTCGGGGAGGCAGGCGATCCATCACATATGGTAATATATTCAATTAGACAGAAACCTCAGTTGTTTATCAAACATAGTATACATTGGGATATGGGTTGCAAAAATAATAGAACACGCTTAAAATATGTACTGTAGACATGTTCACCACTCTTACAAATTCTGCTTCAGATGAACACAGGCCTTTCTCCTGGGTTACACCAAACAGGTCCTCTCTTTTTTCCTGCTTGCTGGGATCTCTCCAACATGTCTTTTCACTTTCTTGCCAACAATTCACGAGCCAGAAGAAAGTGGGGCCAGCCCACCACCTGGCAACTTTTATAAATGAACCAAAGTATCTGAATTTCGATCCGAATTTGAGGAAAAGTTTGATTTCCCACAAAGCCAAATTTCCTTGTGCTTCATGGTAACAAATCAATTTTCCCTGTAATGGCGGTAAAAAAAAAATCATACTCATCTCATTCATTTGAGCATGATGAGCTGCCGTGGCCATCTTGATTGAAGATTCTGCGCGAGATCTCATATCTGTGGATAGGACATCTATAAGTTATTTTGTTAGAACGTAGAATCACTCTAAATTCATTCCGGGGGGGGGGGGGGGAGGGGGGGATGCAGAGCAGGCCGGGGTGCACTGTATGCTCTCTTTTAAAAATCAAAATATGGTCACCCCAGCATAGATAAGCCACTTTCACCACTTGTACCACAGAAACATCACAGTAATTGTTCTGACAACATTTAGCAATGAGCCGTTTGATAACTTTAGCTATGAACCATAGTGCATTAGAACATTAACCCTTTAGCTGTGAACAGGGCCGGTGCAAGGATTTTTGCCGCCCTAGGCAAGATAAAAATTGCCGCCCCCCCCCCCTTATCAGATGATCTGCCCATATCATGACATCACATATGTTCCACCCCTTTCTCAGATTTTAAATTAAAAGAACTGCTATGTTTCCCTTAGGGTTAATCCAGCTTCTTGTAGCTGTCTCTTTTTGCGGAATGGAATTGCGGACCCATACATTTCTATGGGATCCGCAATTCCGATCCTGAAAAAAATAGGACATGTCCTATTCTTGTCCGCAATAGCGGACAAGAATAGGCATATTCTCTTAGTGCCCGCAAAATGCGGAACGCACATTGCCGCTGTCCGTGTTTTGTGGATCCGCAAAACACACATGGATGTGTGAATGGACCCTAAATGTGAGGTAAATTAGTCTCCAATGTAGTATTAATAACTAAACAATTACATAATAAACATATTGCATTGTCTACTTTCCACCAGGACAATAAGATGATCTGGTCTCTGGCTGCAGTCTGGCTCTTGGTCTGGCTCTGGGGACTCCCTTGTCACTCTCTTCCCCCCCCCCTCCCTCCCTTGTCACTCTCATTCCAGCCCCCCCCCTCCCTTGTCACTCTCATTCCAGCCCCCCCCTCCCTTGTCACTCTCATTCCAGCCCCCCCTCCCTTGTCACTCTCATTCCAGTCCCCCCTCCCTTGTCACTCATTTTACCCCCCCTCCCTTGTCACTCTCATTTTACCCCCCCCCCTTCCTTGTCACTCTCATTGCAGCCCCCCCTTCCTTTCACTCTCATTGCAGCACCCCCTTCCTTGTCACTCTCATTGCAGCCCCCCCTTCCTTGTCACTCTCATTGCAGCCCCCCTTCCTTGTCACTCTCATTGCAGCCCCCCCTCCTTGTCACTCTCATTGCAGCCCCCCCTTCCTTGTCACTCTCATTGCAGCCCCCCCTTCCTTGTCACTCTCATTCCAGCCCCCCCCCCTTCCTTGTCACTCTCATTGCAGCCCCCCCTTCCTTGTCACTCTCATTCCAGCCCCCCCTTCCTTGTCACTCTCATTGCAGCCCCCCCTCCCTTGTCACTCTCATTGCAGCCCCCTCCTCCCTTGTCACTCTCATTGCAGCCCCCCCTCCCTTGTCACTCTCATTGCAGCCCCCCCTTCCTTGTCACTCTCATTGCAGCCCCCCCTTCCTTGTCACTCTCATTGCAGCCCCCCCCCCCCCCCCCCGTCACCTCTAGTGTAGCGTGGCCGAGCTCTGTTTGGTCCGCGGTACAGGAGCATTTGTTTCCTGTACCCGGCCGGACTGAAAGGAAGTGCACACTAAGTGAGCACTTCCTGTCAGTCCGGCCAGGTACAGGAAACAAAAGCTCCTGTACCGCGGACCGAACAGAGCTCGGCCACGGACAGCACAGAGCAGACACAGAATGACAGCAGGCGCAGGCAGGCTGCGCAGCACTGAGCCGGCGGCCGGAGATTCTTTAGAGCGGCAAGCTCTCAGCCGCTCAGGAGGCGCAGCATGAGGGGCGCCGCCGGCCGGCCGAACTTATATAACCAACTTATTATTATTATTTTTATTTTTATTTTTTTTACACTGCAACGGGCGCCCTCTGCTAAATGGCGCCCTAGGCGACTGCCTAAGTCGCCTTACTGGTGGCGCCGGCCCTGGCTGTGAACCATAGTGCATTAGAACATTAACTCTTTAGCACTGAAACATTTGACAAATATAGACTCAATTTTGAATAGACATTAGTTAGATTTAGTGTTGGTCGAGCACCAAAGTGCTCGGGTGCTCGAGTAGAACACTTCGGGATGCTCGGGTGCTCTACCGAGCACCCGAGCACAATGGAAGTCAATGGGAGAACCCCAGCAATAAACCTGGCACCCCCTGCTCTGAAGAGGGGAGGGTGTCTGGTTCACATGAAAAGGTCAGAAAGCGAAAGGGTTGCCAAAAATTACAAGGAACCGGCACTACAATACACCCTTTATTATACATAAAGGACGGCATCATACACACCCTTGAAAAATTATGATTGATGGCCTGCTGGTGACCCTCAAAAACTATTGAAGCAAGGGCCTGCAGATATGACCATCTAAAACATTAGGGACGAGGGCCTGCTGCTGATGTGACCATATAAAACATTAGGGGTGAGGGTCTACTGCTGAGCTGACCCTCTAAAACATTAGGGACGAGTGCCTGCTGCTGATCTGACCTTCTAAAACATTAGGGGCGAGTGCCTGCTGCTGATCTGACCTTCTAAAACATTAAGGGTGGGGGTCTGCTGCTGAGCTGACCCTCTAAAAAATTAGGGGCGAGTGCCTGCTGCTGATCTGACCATGTAAAACATTAGGGGTAAGGGTCTGCTGGTGACCCTCTAAAACATTAAGAACAAAGGCCTGCTGGTGACCCTCAAAAACATTATGAGTGAAGGCCTGCTGGTGACCCTACTAAAACATTATGGGTGGGGGCCTACTGGTGACCTTCAAAAACATTTTCCAATAAAAAAGAAGCAATCCAGCTCAATACGTAGACCGTGCAGCGGTACTTTATTTCAGCGATTAAAAATTACATCCAGTTTGACAAATCCTCATCTACCGGTTTCAGGCTATTGTGATGTGTGCCCTTACTCATGACATCACAATAGCCCGAAACCAGTAGACAAGGATTTGTCAAACTGGATGTAATTTTCAATCGCTGAAATAAAGTACTGCTGAACCGTCTACGTATTGAGCTGGATTGCTTCTTTTTTATTGGAATTCCACTTACCCGCATCCAAGTGCGGTTGTTCCGTGCTTAAAGTAGATGAAGAGCAGGTGAGAGACGTTTCATCTTTCTTGCTCAAAAACATTCTGGTTGAGGGCCTCCTGGTGACCCTCAAAAACATTATGGGCGAGGGCCTACTGGTGACCCTCTAAAACATTATGGGTGAGGGCCCGCTGCTGAGCTGACCCTCTAAAACATTAGGAACGAGAGCAGCCTAATAAGCATGTTGATATGATGGAGGAGGAGGACGAGAAAACTGAGATTGAACCATATACCCTTTTTAGTGGTGTAAGGGGTGCATGGGAATACAGTGTATTAAATACACCATAAAAGCCACATTTAGAGTGCCCTTATGTTCAACCGCTTTCCTCTGGTGGAGTAGAGAAGTCAGGGGCAATCCAGGACTTGATCATTTTTATAAGAGTCAACCGGTCAGCATTTTCAGTTGACAGGCGGATGCGCTTATCAGTTATTATGCCCCCAGCAGCACTAAATACACGCTCTGACAAAACGCTGGCGGCGGGGCCGGCCAACACCTCCAAGGCGTAGAGTGCTAGTTTGTGCCATGTGTCCAGCTTCGACACCCAATAGTTGTAAAGCACAGAGGGATTACTGAGGACGCTGACACAGTCTGCTACGTACTCCTTCACCATCTTCTAAAATGTTTCCCTCCTTGTGACACCAGGTTGAGGGTGCTGGCGGGGTGTCATAAAACTGTCCCAGGCTTTGGAGAGTGTTGCTCTGCCTCTGTTGGAACAGCTGGGTGTACCCCTTGTCTCTTCTCCTCGGTTGGACAAGGAACTACGTACTCTGCAGCCAGCGTTGTCAGCTGGAAGTTTTTGGAGCAATTTTTCCACAAGGACCTTCTGGTATTGCACCATTTTGCTCATCCTCTCCACCACAGTAAAGAGAGATGAGAAGTTCTCTTTGTAGTGGGGGTCGAGAAGGGTGAACAACCAGTAATCGGTGTTGGCAAAAATGCGTACAATGCAAGGGTCACGGGAAAGGCAGCCTAACAAAAGTCAGCCATGTGTGCCAGAGTCCCAGCAGACAAGACTTTGCTGTCCTCCTCATGAGGATGACTCTCAATCTCCTCATCCTCTTCCTCCTCTTCTACCCTTCCACTCTGAACAGATGGAATAAAACTTCCATGCGTACTACCATCTGCAGCGGAGTAAACCGTCTCCTGCTCCTCATCATCCAATTCTCGCTGAGAAGACGAACTGAGGTTGGTCTGGCTATCACCCTGTGTACTGTCTTCCCCCATTTCCACCTCTTCCACATGCAAAGCGTCCGCCTTAATTGTGAGCAGCGAGCGTTTAAGTAGACACAGAAGTGGGATGGTTACGCTGATAATAGCGTTATAGCCGCTCACCATCTGTGTTGTTTCCTCAAAGTTGCGTAAAACCTCACAGAGGTCAGACATCAATGCCCACTCGTCGCTAGTGAAGAGCGGAAGCTGACTAGAAAGGCGACGACCATGTTGCAGCTGGTATTCCACTACTGCCCTCTGCTGCTCACAAAGCCTGGTCAATATGTGTAACGTTGAGTACCAACGTGTGCTCACGTCGCACAACAGTCGGTGAGCTGGCAATTGCAAGCGCTGCTGCAGCGTTGCCAGACCAGCAGAAGCTGTTGATGACTTGCAGAAATGGGCACACATGCGGCGCACCTTCACCAGTAGCTCAGGCAAATTGGGGTAGGTTTTGAAAAAACGCTGAACCACTAGGTTGAACACGTGGGCTAGGCATGATATGTGTGTGAGCTTGCCGAGCTCCAAAGCCGCCACCAAGTTACGGCCATTATCAGACACAACCATGCCTGGTTCTAGGTAGGCGTGAGCCACAGCTCAGTCTGGTCCCTTATACCCTGCCACAGCTCTGCGGCGGTGTGCTGTTTGTCACCTAAGCAGATCAGTTTAAGCACGGCCTGTTGCCACTTCCCCACTGGTGCTGACTTGTGCTACAAGATGATAATTCAGTGTTGAAAGTGGAGGAGGAGGAGGAGAAGGGGGTTTGCAGCCACTAACGTGTCAGTCGTTAAGTGGACCTTCCCAATAACTGCGTTGGTCAGGGCACGGGTAATGTTACAGGACACTTGCTGGTGTAAGGCTGGGACTGCACACCGTGAAAAATATTGGCAGCTGGGGACAGAGTAACGTGGGAAGGCCACCGCCATCAGGCTGCGGAAAGCCTCAGTGTTCACAAGCCTAAATGGCAACATATCCAGGGCCAGCAATTTGGAAAGGTGCGCATTTAGTGCTATGGCCTGTGGGTGGGTGGCTGGGTTTTTGTGCTTTCGTTCAAAGGCCTGGGGTATAGACATCTGTACGCTGCGCTGGGACACAGAAATGGATGTGCTAGCTTATGGTGCTTGCGAAGGTCCAGGTGCATGGCAGGAGGCATCCGGGCCTGCATCTTGGACAGGGGATTGGCCAGCATGTAACACAGGGGAAGAGGAGGCAGTGGTGTGACCCACAGACACTGATTGTGGACCCAGGAGTTTGGCCCACCTATTAGGGTGCTTTGATGCAATGTGACGGATCATGTTGGTGGTGGTGAAGTTGCTAGTTTTCACTCCCCTGCTCATTTTGGTACGGCACAGGTTGCAAATGACAATTCTTTTATCGTCCGCACTTTCCTCAAAAAAGCGCCATACTGCAGAACATCTACCCCTTGGCAAAGGAGATTGCTGCAAGGGGGTGCTCCGGGAAACAGTTGCGGGCCTGTTTGGTGTGGCCCGACTTCTCCCTTTTGCCACCCCACTGCCTCTTCCAGCCTGTTGCGGTGCTGCAGATCCCTTCCCCTCTGTACTGCTGTCCTCGCTCGGCTTGCCACTTTCCAGGTTGGTTCTGTGGCTTCATCGTTCACCACCTCCTCTTCCATTTCCTCACTCTGGTCATCCTCCTGACTTATTGACCTAACAACAACCTCAGTTATTGACAACTGTGACTCATCCTCAACCTCTTGAGACACTAATTGCGGTTGACTTATTGGCAACTGTGTCTCATCATCATTATCCACCTCGTGAAGCACTAATTGCCGTTCCCCCACCGTCATCTTCTTGTGACTGTGGATCCTCAAGAGTTTAGGAATCAGGGCACAAGATCTCCTCATGTCCCTCTTCAAGCGGCCTTGGCGAGAGGGCCAAATCAAGGAATGGCGCTGAAAAGAGCTCCTCAGAATATCCAAGTATGGGATCATTTGTTTACCAAGACTCTCCATGGTGGGAGGAAGGAGGATCAGGGTGAGGATTCTGTTTACCGGACTTTTGGCTACTGAGACTGGACTTTGTGGAAGATAGGGTGGTGCTTAACCGACTGGAGGCATTATCTGCTGCAATCCAATCAACCACCTGGTCGCACTGCTCTGACTTAGAGAGTGGTGTCCTGCGCTGCCCTGCAAACTGGGACATGTGCAGCGACCGGGAAACGCAGGGCAAAACACGTGAAGCTCGCGGTGGGCCGATGGGGTTAGTAGTTGTTTGCACTCACGGTTAGCAGATGCCTCCCTGGGCCGGCGTGCAGTGATGAGGAAGACAGCACGAAATCTTCTGTGGCACTCTCTGTTGCAGGGTACACCAGCCAGATGTTGGTTGAGGTGCCCTTGATAGTAATTGGTGCTTAAGGTTCTTTGGTGGCTGGGCCCCTGTGATCGTGACGCCAGCACCGTAAGGTGCAAATGTTGAGAGTAGCAGTAGTAAAAATTAGAAGTCGTTTGTTATAAACCAGTTGAACATTTACTGCAAATCAATAGTCTCTGAACAGTTGGTACATATCATCAATGGAAAGTGTTTTTGTATAGCATAAGTAATAATAAGTTCAATTGTAATCCTATTATCAGGTAGTGGCAGTTGTCAATGAAGGAGTTGTCCCTTTTAAAGTAGACACTTTACAGGCAAGGATCCTGGTGGTAATCCTAAGTTCACTCTATAGCACTCTGGTACTAAAGTATGCTGATATATCTGGTTACTATGAGCTATCCTTTAAGGGCAATCTCCCTTGTGGCAGGCAAACACATCTGCTTCATTATTTGCAGGATACTCTTCTTAATAGGTTTAGATTTTTCCACTATGGACCGGAAGGCTTGTGTAGTGGATAAGGACAATTCTGCTCACTAATTGTCTATTTGTGTCCTGGCACTCGAAAAGTTGCTTTCAGGCACTTGTGCTAATGAGGTCCATGAGCTAAGTTTTGCTGTTACCCTCGCTAGGCTCTCTGAATCTTTGTACATAGACTCACTGTCTGGTGCTTGGTTGCTGTGGTTGTCTTCTCCAGGCTTGATCAGGGCCCAGAGGAAAGGAAAACAGCTACATGATGACTTTAGCCTGTCTCTCTCCTCCATGAATTTACTTATCCTCCTCTCACCAACTACTAACTAACATTCTGCTCTAAGCGAGACACACCTCACTATATATATTATGTGGTACCAGCACCACCTAGGGGCGAATGGGTGTAATGACATTGCCAGCCAGATAATAGGAAATACCATACAATGCAAATAAACACATATATATATATTCAGATGTTTAAAGTGTCCCCATTTACACACATATGTGGGACACTGCACATGAAGCTAGGTATCGTGGATTAGTGTGTTTCTTGTGCTATGGCAGCAGGCACAGTTTCACCATGCCCAGGGCTATGGCATCTGTGTGCACCATCAGCAGCACGGCCACTTCCCCGTCCCTTACTGCTCGCCTTGCGCATATTAAATGGTATATATGCTTGCAAGTATGTGACACGTACAGTAGATTTTAAGGTTATGTCACCAGTGGCTGGTTGGCCGGAGTGTGATCTCTGTGACCCTCGAGCAGTAGTAGTATCACTAGGAAACTTCCATGCCACTTCATCCTCTGTTGGTTCCTGTTCCTGTTGGTTCAACTATTTCTGAGCTGCCACATGGTTTCTTGATAGGTTGCCATCTTTTAACCGTAAATTAGGTACAATTGATCGTAATAGCTATTTTGGCTTGACAGTCTTAGTTCTTAGAGGGAACTTTTCTGCAGATCAAGGGATTACATCTTTTTATTTATCAGTAATCCGATTGTGCTGTATATACAGTACAGACCAAAAGTTTGGACACACCTTCTCATTCAAAGAGTTTTCTTTATTTTCATGACTATGAAGGCATCAAAACTATGAATGAACACATGTGGAATTATATACATAACAAACAAGTGTGAAACAACTGAAAATATGTCATATTCTAGGTTCCTCAAAGTAGCCACCTTTTGCTTTGATTACTGCTTTGCACACTCTTGGCATTCTCTTGATGAGCTTCAAGAGGTAGTCCCCTGAAATGGTCTTCCAACAGTCTTGAAGGAGTTCCCAGAGATGCTTAGCACTTGTTGGCCCTTTTGCCTTCACTCTGCGGTCCAGCTCACCCCAAACCATCTCGATTGGGTTCAGGTCCGGTGACTGTGGAGGCCAGGTCATCTGGCGCAGCACCCCATCACTCTCCTTCATGGTCAAATAGCCCTTACTTTTAAAGTTTTCCCAATTTTTCGGCTGACTGACTGACCTTCATTTCTTAAAGTAATGATGGCCACTCGTTTTTCTTTACTTAGCTGCTTTTTTCTTGCCATAATACAAATTCTAACAGTCTATTCGGTAGGACTATCAGCTGTGTATCCACCTGACTTCTCCTCAACGCAACTGATGGTCCCAACCCCATTTATAAGGCAAGAAATCCCACTTATTAAACCTGACAGGCCACACCTGTGAAGTGAAAAACATTTCAGGGGACTACCTCTTGAAGCTCATCAAGAGAATGCCAAGAGTGTGCAAAGCAGTAATCAAAGCAAAAGGTGGCTACTTTGAAGAACCTAGAATATGACATATTTTCAGTTGTTTCACACTTGTTTGTTATGTATATAATTCCACATGTGTGGATGCCATAGTTTTGATGCCTTCAGTGTGAATCTACAATTTTCATAGTCATGAAAATAAAGAAAACTCTTTGAATATGAAGGTGTGTCCAAACTTTTGGTCTGTACTGTATGTGACTACAAGTTGTATATTCTGATATTTTCATTGTTATAGAAAAATGTGGCTTCACTGGTTCTCAAATATCTTTAATCAGTGATATTCTGCTGTATGAAATCCCATTCCATTTAAAGACAGTCAGTCACCAGGAAATTCCCTGTTAAACCAGGCACATTGCATTGTAAGGCTAGCTCAAATGAATGTAAGAATACTTTTTTTTTATACTTAGCAATCCATTGGTTCATTCAGGAGAAAAACTAGTTCTTATCTGGGGCGTAACTAGAGATGACTGGGCCCCATAGCAAATTTTTGAATGGGCCCCCTCTGACCCCCAGCAACTTCCCTTTAACCCCAGCAGGCACCTGCCACATATGGCACGGGATCACCTTGTGACTAAACCTGCGACGCTGATCATACTTACCCAATCCTCACCGCTGGGTTTTGGCTCCACCGCCGCCTCTGCAGGTCCCGATTCTCCCCACATCTACATCCATTTTGTCATGAAGGAAGTGACTGCTTTAACCAGTAGGGATGGGTCACGTGCCAGCATTTCTAGGATATTATTCTGGTCCTTCAGTCGATATTATAGGGAGAGGGATATGAGGAGAGAACTACAACTTCAAGCATATCCAGACTGGTATTAAAGGGCATCAGTTGACATTAAATGGAGAGGCATGTACCAGGAAAGAACTGCAACTCTCAGCAAGACCAGGCTGTTATTATAGGGTATCAGTAGACATTATAGGGAGAGGGTTATACACGGAAAGAACTACAACTCCCAGCATGACCAGACTGTTATTATAAGGCATCAGTAGACATTATAGGAAGAGGGTTATAAATGGAAAGAACTATAACTCCCAGCATGACCAGACCTTGTTATGGGGTATTAGAGGATATTACAGGGAATGGTTATAGGAAAGAACTACAACTCCTAGTATTTGACAACTTGTAGAGGAAGATAAACCACTAACCTCTTCTCCATGTACAGTACAAGAGCTCTGCCTCTTCACATCCTGACTTTCCACAGGTCCTTTACCAATTCTCCTCTACACTGCTGAGCTCTCTCTTCCTGCACTGGTCACATGATTATGACATCACTCAGGTCATTCACCACTTATATCTCTCCAGTGCTATGTGGTCAATCAAATTCCCTCCCCCCACACCTCCTGCTTCCTGAGTCAGCCCTTCCCTCTTCTTAATTGACAGGGTGAGTGAAGATGACTATGCAGGAACCTGAGCTTGTCAATCAAGAAGTAGAGGATGGACTAAAAGAAGAAGCAGGAGGAGAAAGGATGCACCAAGTGGCTTGGGCCCACCCTCAGTGCACTTAAATGTTCATTTGCATTTGAAAGACATTGTGCCTGGTTTAATAGGGAATTTCCTGGTTGCAGATTCCCTGTAATGACAGCTCCTGAAGATCCACCCTTCCCCTAATGGTTCCAGTGATCCACTTTCAGAGATGAAGTCTCAGGGAATTCCCCTGATTCCTGGTACTGCCTCTGGTTCTCCTCCTCTAGTGGCCCTGGAGCTAGCCAATAACATAAACTGCTGAGAAAACAAATACAACTCATATCCAGATGATGTATAGAATGATCCTAGCAGAATGTATGACCTTCATCAAGAAACATCCTATCCAAACAATAATTCAAATTATATCTTCAGATGCTTCCTATAGAACAATGATTGCAGTATTTAGTCAGGGTAGGACCCCAGAGCCCTGCCTTCCCTATAGTTGTCCTACAAGAGCCATCTGACCCCTACATTATAGTAATTAGCAACATCTGTACCATGCTGAAAAGTTTCCAATCTTCCAGAGAAGGCTTTAATCATTTACATTACAGCTAGATTAAATCTATGCATCTTCAGCTGCTTGTCAAGTCTTTTAGCTTGGCGCTAGGCTGGCAGCTCTGGCCAATTTGTTCATGGCCCTTAAACAATTCGAACCTGAGCCAACTCCCTTGTCTTGTGGTTCTCCTTCTTCTCCACATGTGCCTCTGTTTGATTTTTACTCCCTAGGTATTAGTCCTTAGCAAATAGATGATATTGCATTTGAATTAGTATATATACCTTTCATTAGTGACTATTCACTTATATGTGTTACACCGAAGATCCACAAAATCTACTTAAAGTCTATAGAAACCTTCGGGGCAATGTTTTTATGGTTGCATTTTACTCATTTTGTGCTAAAAGTCATCTTTATTTTTTCAAATTTGCCTTTATTAGAATTTTTTTGCCGTTTTTGAGATATGGGGGTTAAAAATCAGCCTGCTCGTGGACTATCGCTTCTCAGTCCTGTCAGCTAATGGCTCATGTGAAGCCTTATCTCTGCTCTCCTGATTTCATAAACATTTATTATAGCTAAACTCTTGTTAAAATGACGAGAATATGGCTTACATTAGTGTTTATAAGGTCAGATGATCACAAATAAGGCTTCAGCTGACAGGTCTGAGAAGTGTTACTCTGCAAACATACTGATTTTTAACTCCTATATCTCAAAAACGGCAGAAAATTTTTATAAAGACCAAAATGAGCCCAAAATGAATAAAATACAATATAAAAAATTCCCTTAAGGTGTCCATAGCCTTTAAAGGCTACAGACACCTTTGGGGGTCATTTTTTAAAATTATTGCATTCTACTCATTTTGGGCTAAAAATTATTTTTTCAATTGGTCTATATAAAATATCTCCAACAGTTCTTCTCCTAAAGCTTTCACTTTCAGTGTATCTAGAGACTATTGCTTCTCCATTCCTAGTGACTCTGTCAGAAAGCTGTTTTAATGGCTTGATCTGTAGACTTTATCTCTGTTTTCCTGACAGCTCATAAACAATCATTATAGCTAAATTCTTACCAGTTAGATCATAATTTAGCTATAACAAGTGTTAATGAGCTATTAGGAAAGTATATATAAGGGCTACAGACAGCGGCTCTCTAACGGATTAACTGAAAAGGGGAGGGGGCAACAGTTTGCAGACTAAAAATGAAAGCTGTACAAGAAAGACTGTAGAAAAGTTTTAATAAAGACTAATTTGAAAAAAAAAATTTAGCCAAAAATGAGTAAAACGCAATCCTAAAAAATACCTCCAACTTCACAAAAAATTGAGTAAGGCACTTTTTACACCATGGTGCATGTATACATGGCACCCAGTGTATCCAGCAAGTGCCAATAGGGTGCCATTCAGTGCACAATATGTGGGTAAGTATGCATCACTATACGTTTTTTTTATCTGCTACACTTTTCTACATAGAGGAATATAGTGAAAACAATATTTCACATGGTCTAGATTTATTTTACAATGGGATTTAATGGGCAACATATGCCACTGCAATAAGGAACTCAAAATTTGCTCTGATGGACAGATGCATAGACCAAAGATGGGAGGTTAAATGCTTTATTGATTACTACGCTTTTTAGTAGATCTTGTGAAATTACAACTCCCAGCATGCACTTCTGTGTCAGACTCACATTGATCTGATATTGGTGATAATACTTAAAGCAATCCTCTGGTTCAAGAAAAAAAATTCACATTAATTGGCGGACGAACAGAACACTTACCTTGTGATCTCCATTTTATCTTTTTAGCTGCAGATCCGTCAATTCCTGGGCTCATCTTCCACCATCCAAAATGGCTGCACAGGTCCTCACACCACCTGATGAATGCAGTGCATTTTGTAGCCCGACACTTCCTGCTGCGCTTAGATTGGCCAGCACTGATCATGTGAACAGTGCTGGCCAATCCAAGATCAGGGCTGGACAAGCAGGAAGTGTATTGGACTACCAGCGCAGAATATGGATCTGGCAATCTGGGGAGTGATGCAGCCATCTTGAGAGACAGAAGAGGATTGCATAAACTGATGGATCTGCAATGAAAAAGATGAAAAGGATGGCACCAGGTAAGTGTTCTGTTCGTTCCCCAGTTTAAATGATTTTTTTTTCTTGAATTGGAGGGTCCCTTTAAGTAAGGTGAACCCTTTTTAACTACATGTCAGTCCAAGGTTTTTTTTTTTTAAGTTTCTTTGCTGTTGCTCCCTTTTACAGAATTTTACACAAATTTTACACAATGGGGGGAGATTTATGAAACTGGCTTGGTGGAATCTAATTGGTTGTTTTGAGCAACTAGTGTTCCGTTACACCAGTTCAAATCAATCTTCCCCAAAGACTTTTTTTACCCTAAAGCAGGGGTGTCGTTCGGTCAAAACATTCGGGGCTTAGTGGCGTAACGTTCGGGATGGCCGGGGGGGCCTTTGCCCCGGGCGCAAAAGTTTAGGTAGCGCCAGCAGGGCCGCACCGCCAATTAGGCAAAGTTAGGCGATCGCCCCAGGCGGAGCGGCCCTGCTCACAAGTGGGGGGCGGCGGCAGGGCACAGGGAGATGAGCGCTTCCTCAGGACAGCGATACAGGCGGTTGTGTTGCGGAAGGGCAGAGGAGGGAGAGGCGTCTCCCTTCCCCGTTCCTCTGATAGGCTGCAGGCCTCAGCCGTACAGCGTGGGACACAGGCCGGAAGAGGCCTGCATCGCATCGCTGCCATGGAGGTAAGTAAAAGTGTTTAATTTTTTATATGGTACAATACTGGCTACTGGCACATGATTGGGGGGCCATCTGCAGCGTCCCACTAGCTTATGTGGGAACTGCAAAAGCTTTTTGTTGTCATCTGCAATATCATGCTGTAATGTGTGAAATCCCTTGTTACCAGGCTGTGAGGGGCACCACATACATCAACCACTAGATGGGTGTAGCACCACAGTATATATAGTGCAATTCAGGCCTAGTTAGTCAGTTAAGAGAAAGAGTAGGAAGTGAAGGGGTGAGAGTGCAGCTGCTAGCTGTGGTTAATGCAAGGCAATTCAAGAGAAACAGAGAGAAATAATATACAAAGGACAACAGCCATTTATTCAGGCTTTAAGGACCTTTGGATTCCTGGTGAAGGACTTATTAGCTTCCGGCAGCCTCACTATTAAAGAGCTGGAGAAGCAGAACCAGATTAAAGAGCTGAATATCAGTGAGAACCTAACTAACTACCCTAGCCTGACACATTACCACCAGCACAGCCTGTTACTGCGATTCATCACATTCAACTTGCATGTGTACCAGAGACTGCTTTATTACTGGATGTAAACTGTTATCATGAACCTGGTTATAGTAAAGTTCCCAGTTGGATTTAAACCTGCCTCATTCTTCTAACTTCATACCACTACCACTCTCAACATTTTGCACCATCAAGGTGCTGGCGTCACGACAAAACCTAAACCAGGGGACCAGCCGCACAAGCACTCAGCACCCGTTCACCATCAAGGGCACCTCAATCACCACCTGGCCGGTGTCCCCTGTAATAGAGTGTGCCCCGGAGAATCCAGTGCTGTTCACCCCTTCACTGCACTGCTGGCCCAGGGAGGCGTCTGCTAAACCGCGAGTAACCTTTGAACTGTATGTACGCGTCAGCCCACCGTGAACCTCACGTGTTCTACCCCTATGGACTGGCACGTTGCACATCTATGGGGGCAATTGTTACTGGCACATGATTAGGGGCCATTTATAGGGGGGCACTTCTCACTGGCACATGATTGGGGGCACTTCTTACTGGCACATGATTGGGGGGCCATCTATGGGAGGCACTTCTCACTGGCACATGATTGGGGGGCATCTATGGGGGCACATCTTACTGCCACATTATTGGGGTCACTGTGGGTCCATCTATGGGGCACTGCTTACTGGCACATTATTGGGGGCACTTTTTACTGGCACATTATTGGGTGGCAATATGGGGGCACTTCTTACTGGCACATTATTGGGGGCATCTACTGAGGCCACAAAAAAGGAGTATTGTATATGGGGGGCTCTGTATAAGGGCATTTTATACTGGGGCACATCACGGTGGGTACTATGGAGAAGGGGATATATTATGGGGGAAACTGAGGGCATCTACTGGGGCACTATATATGGGGCATTTTATACTGGTACATTATGGGGGGCACTAGGAGGAAGGGGGGAGAGGAGCACTATGGGGGCATTTTCTGGGGGCACTATACAGGGGTATTTTATACTGGCACATTATGGGGGCACTATGGGGACATTAGCTCAACTGGGGGCATTAAAAGGGGGTATTTTATTACTGTCACATTATAAGGAGAATTATTACTACTGGGGGCATTATGGTGGGCTTTATTACTACTGTAGGTCTAGGGGGAACATGAATACTAGTATGGGCACTATGGGAGCATTATTACTTCTGGGGCACAGTGGGGACATGTTGTGGGCACTGTAGGAGCACTATTACTACCATGTGTGCTATAGCAGAGAATTATTACTATTGGTGGGACTTTTGGGAGCACTATTACTGTGGGGGCACCTTGGCGCAGTATCAGCTTACCACAATTATTTTTAGGGGACGTTATGTTTACACTATTAGTGTTAGGGGCACTATTTGCTGGGCGCAGTTATTTTAGGACACTGTGTGCCAATAATTATTAAAGGGCACTATCTGCATGGTACTACTATTATCAGGGGTTTTATCTGTTCCTGCAGTATAATATTGGGGAGCACAGCGGCACAGTATTGGGGGTGGTAGGATGATTTGTCCAGAAGATGGGAGGATGATGGAAAAGTAGTAAACAAATTTTTTTTTTTGTCAAACTGCAGAAACGAGAAATGGCTGAAAAATGGTGTTCTGGTCCGAAGGTCCGAAAGGAGAAGATGAGGAAAGAGGGAAGGAACATCTACATCAAAGAGACGTCACTGGATGTAAGAGGTATGGGGCGCTGTATTACCCTGTATGTTCTGTAGTGATGGGAGGGTGGATATAGAATTTGGCCCACACTGCCTCAACCCCGCCCCAGACTTCAGGTCACACTGTGTGTGTTCTGAAATCTGGGGCCTCACACCCATCTACTACATTATCTGTACTCAGAGAGTTATCCCTGTGTTATCTGTGGTGTTACGTAGGACTGCAGGTGATATCTACTACATTATCTGTAAAAAGGGTCGTGGCCACAGGTTGGGGGGGGGGGGGGGGGCGCAATACTTGGCTTGCCCCGGGTGCTGGCAACCCAAGCTACGCCACTGTCGGGGCTTGAGCCCGGGATGTTTTGTCCAGTGCCCCGAATGTTTTTTATTATTTGCCTATTCCAGGGCCCTTTAATATTGATTAGACCTGGGGAAACCACCACAGATCATCCCCCCACACCCCTTGTACTTGTTCCGCTGATCCGCTACTTGCGGGCTGCGCGAGCATGATTTCAGTCACTTCAGTGCGCAATCCCATCCTGTGGTGCGTGATCCCGCTAGACCCGCCGCGGGGGGTCACGGGTCTCGCGGGATCATGCGCCGCAGGACGGGATTGCGCACCGAAGTGACTGAACTCATGCCCGCGCAGCCCGCAAGTAGCGGATCAGCGGAACAAGTACAAGGGGGGGTGAGGGGATGATCAGTGGGGTTGCCCAGGGTCCACTCCCATCAATATTAAAGGGCCCAGGCAAAGATTTCTGCAGTGGTGAGGAAGTGAAACATAACAGATATTGGAAAGTTACCGAATGTTGTATTCTATAATGACTGCAGTCTGCAGTGCTGCACTTCATTTGCGGAAACCAGAACACCCCTTTAAGCATGCCTTTAATGTGCAATTTTAACACAGTGGGCTTGTGCCCCGGATGTTTTGAGACCCTAGCAACGCCCCTGCCCTAAAGTATACCCAAAAATGAAACTTTACTTAAAGAAATCTGTCAAGAGCATGCCATGCATAGATGATAGAGCAGGCGACCGGCTAAGGAGATGTATGGGTGTAACATGTGTCAGAGAATTTGTGATGTTTTGTCATGGGATAATGACCCGCGCTAATCCTCCTGTGTAATTAGCCATTGCAAAGTAAATAGAGATAGAGAAAGGATCCCTAAACTCCCGCCACCTCCCTCCCATCCAGGAACACTTACACACACATTAGTTACAGCCTTTCAACATGTCCAGCTCATTTAATCTGGAAAGGAAGTCTCATTTTGTAAGTGTGACATGTTGCCGCACACGGTCTGTCACAGGTTGACTCCTGCAATGCTGGACACATAATGTACATTAATGTTTCTTGGTCGAAAGGGGATAGTTGTTCATTTCAGCAATGTCTGACTCCTCTCAGCAGCGTAATCCTGGTTCCTCGGACAAAACTGTAGTCAAGAACCGTGCATGTCCTCTGTGACACATCTGAGAAGATGGAGCTCTATGCTACATCAGCAGCAAACAGGCCGGGAATAAGGCTGTAGAACAAAGCCAAAGTGATGATACACAATTAACAGCCCGTTTATTCTCGGCACTGTTCCATCAATGTTATTCATTACAGCACCTCTTTAATCCCTTCCTGATGTAGCAATTTTCTTTATTTTCCCCCCATTTTTTACTCCCTACCTTCCCGGAGCCATGCCTTTTTTTTATTTTTCCGTTCACACAGCCGTATAAGGGCTTTTTTTGGGTTATACTGTCACCATATTCTGACCATGATAAAGTTTTTATATTTACGTCTATGGAGCTGTGTGAGGGCACTTCTTTTTGCGACAATCTGTAGTTTTCCTCTATTGCACAGGCGTTTGCACCTCCTAATCACTATCGCTGCGGTACCGCAGCGGTATCGCCACCGCTGCTATTCACAAGTGACATGTATATTTTGTACTATGGTACTGCACGGGTCCTCCTAACCATCCGTAGCTCAAATTGTGATGTCACACAGCGCTCCGTGTGAGCGCAAGCGAGCAAACTTTTAAATTAGAGCTGTGCCGCCGGCCGGGGCAAGCTCAGTAAAAGTAATAGGGTCTAGCCTCCCGAATCCCCTTCATGTTGATTTGTGAGAGCGAGAGAAAAGGCACGAATATACAGTCGAACAAACAAGAACCTAGAAACAGGTAATTACCAATCTGGAGTTGTATAGCTATTGTATATTGTGTTTTCAGGGCACTGACAGATAGTGAAGGTGGACAGGGAGTGCATCGCGCAGTACCATAGTACAAAATAATCTGTCGTTTTTATTGATATCACTGAGACGTGTATGGCTTTTTGATAATTTTTATTAAATTTTTTGGAGAAAAGAGGCAACAACAAAAAAAACACCATTTTAATTTTTTTCACCATACTGGATAAATACTTTTCTAATTTACTTTTCTGTAGTAGTAAGCCATTGTAGCCTACGGTAGAAGTGATCAGACAATCACATGTTAAAGTCTCATAGGGGGACTAAAAATAAATATTAAAAAGTTAAATAAGTTTCTAAAAATATATATATAAAAAAATATATAAAAATTCAAATAACCCCTTTCCCAATTTTAAAAAATAGAAACAGATAATCTTCTCTGCATCTGAAAATGCAGAGAAGATTATCTGTTTCTATTTGTAAAATTATGAAAGGGGTTATTTTAATTTTTATATATTTTTTATATATACTGTATATATTTTTAAAAACTTATTTAACTTTTTAATATTTATTTTTAGTCCCCCTGTGAGAATTTAACATGTGATTGTCTGATCACTTCTACCGTAGGCTACAATGGCTTACTAATAAAGTCTATGTGAGAATTAATACATTCCTATCAAGCCCTACCATAGGCAGGGTTTGATAGGAACTTTAATATGGCAAGCCTCAGAGCCTTCAGAAGGTCCAGGCTGCTGCAGTCTTGTTCACAGCATTTACAGTACATGACCACTCAGATGCCACAGTTGCAATTGGCATCTGAAGGTGTTTAAAAAAAATAGCAGGCATCCAGTGGCTATGGTGCCCGCTCAGCTCCTGAATAGGCACCATCTTTAAAGACACAACATCCACATTACATGTATAGTGAATGTTTTGTAAAGGTTAAAGAACAGCTGAATGACTTCTGTCCGCGCTTCCCTCATGGAGCACAGATCACAGCTCTGGTGATACTGGTTCTCATTGAGGAGATGCATCTGGTTCATGGAGGCTTACAGAAAATGCTGAATGGGAAAAGTGTATAGAAAAAATAGCTCTCATCCAGAAGGAAGAAAACTGTCTCTCTAGTGCACTTTTAGGTAGCTAACCTTGTAAGTCACAGTTGGACTTATAAATGAGCCTTCAAACGTGATTAGGGACATTAGGGCTTTAGGCATAGCAGGCATCCATCTGTAGAAAGCTGTTTTGGAGTTCTTGTCCTTTGGCAGTTCAGAGCAGGGTTCCCATTGGCTAGATGAGATACATTTGGTCTTTCTTGTTCTTGCAGTGTTTCCATATCCTTGTATCATTTTATCCCAGTGTTTAGGATTGCTGAGTGGTATGTTGTGGCCCTGATAGTTTGTGTCACGGTGCTCCTACCTGGAAACTGTCACTCCCCGTGGTAAGGCTCAGTACCAACAAAGGAGTTGTAGTTGGTTGAGTAAGTAGATTCCAGACTTGGTGAAGTTTAATGGTTTTATTTAAATAAACTTGGAATAAATGTGTCATCCAAACAATACTTGATCTTTCTCTTGGCTCCAGCAGGCTAAGGGTAAGCTGGCAAGAATACTTTGCTTTCTCTCTCTGCTGCTGTGCTAATCTGGTTCATTTATTGTTTCTTAGGAGAGTGAGGTATCCTGTGACCCGTTTTGCTATGTAGGAGTCAGAGGTACTAAGTAATTTTATATATCCAGAGTGGGCTGCTCTCTGAGCTACTTTCCCAAAGCTCCTGAAGCAGTGAGGGGAAAACTCTCCCTCACCACACAATGCAAGAGAAAAAAGGAGAGAGAGGACAGTGCCTCATGTGTGGTGTTGCTTGAAAATATTACTGTGTAAAATTATATAGCTTACCAGAGTCCGTTGTGAGGTAGTCACAACAGCTATGCAGGCTCCTGCTGGTATATATCCCGACCAGCACTCGGGCACTTGGCTGCAGCCTGGGTTCCTGCCCGCACCCAAAAATCTGGGTTCTGGAGCTGAAGTAGGACGTAGGTAAAAAAAAAACAAATAAACCCCTTCATTGGGCGCTGCCAAGGATACCGTCACAATAGAGTGTATTGTTCCAAACTCTTTTATTGTCTACGTGTTTCTGGGGTGAATAACCCCCTTCATCAGGACAGTGTTATTGACCCCAGAAACACGTAGACAATATAAGAGTTTGGAACAATACGCTCTATTGTGATGGTATCCTTGGCAGCGCCCACAGAAGGGGTTAATTTGGTTTCTTTTTACCTACGTCCTCACCACACAATGCTACTTCACTCTCTTGCTCCAACTCTCAACTCCACTTCTCCACTTCTCCACTCTGGACTTCACTACAGCTTCCTGCAACCCATCCCTTGCTAGAAAGCTGACCTAGCCCACTTCTGCCAAAAGGAATGTTAAAGGGAATCTGTCACCTGCTTTTAGCATTTTAAGCTGTCACCATTGCCATGTTCACTAAAGTACCTTATTTCCTGCAGTCTTCTTCTTACTTTATTTTGTTTTGTCATTTTGATAAAAAAGTCCTTTTTATGATATGCTAATGAAGCTCCAAGGTGCCCAGAGGGGCATTTTTTTCCTCTCCGGTGCCCAGTGACGCCCCCTGCAGTGCCCAGCCCCCCTTAATTTGAATCCCAAGAACGCCTCCTGATCCTCAAATAACCTCCCACAGCCCCGGCAAACGATTCCGCCCCCTCCCCGCGTCATCTTCTACCTTCTAGAAATGTCCCGTTCTTCTTCCTGTCGGCGGCCAGAAATCTCGCGCAGGTGCAGTACCGCCTGCGGCCTGCGCGATCATCAAGCTGCTAAGGGCAACAGCCTCAAAAGTCTCACTGGGCATGCGCCAAGCCCAGTGACGTAATCTGAGCGCTGTTGCCACAGGAGCCTGCGCAAGATTTCTGGCCCGCCGACAGGAAGAAGAACGGGGCATTTCTAGAAGGTAGAAGATGACGCAGGGAGGGGGCGGAATCGTATGCCGGGGCTGTGGGAGGTTATTTGAGGATCAGGAGGCGTTCTTGGATTCAAATTAAGGGGGGCTGGGCACTGCAGGGGGGCGTCACTGGGCACCCGAGAGGAAAAAAACGCCCCTCTGGGCACCTTGGGGCTTCATTAGCATATCAGAAAAAGGACTTTTTTTTATCAAAATGACAAAACGAAATAAAGTAAGAAGAAGACTGCAGGAAATAAGGTACTTTAGTTAACATGGCAATGGTGACAGCTTAAAATGCTAAAAGCAGGTGACAGATTCCCTTTAAGTTCCATTCTATGTAAAGGTACTCTCTGCCAGATACACTGCCACCTGCTGGACAACCAGGCACATTATATGTAATAAGGCTGGGTTCACACGAGCGTGTCCGGATTAGGTCCGGATGCGTCCCGGTGTGTTGCGGCAAACCCGCGCGAGTAGGAATGCAATTGCAGTCAGTTTTGACTGCGATTGCGTTCCGATGTTCAGTTTTTATCGCGCGGGTGCAATGTGTTTTGCACGCGCGTGATAAAAAACCGACTGTGGTACCCAGACCCGAACTTCTTCACTGAAGTTCAGGTTTGGGTTCGGTGTTGTGTAGATGTTATTATTTTCCCTTATAACATGGTTATAAGGGAAAATAATAGCATTCTGAATACAGAATGCATAGTAGGTGATCAATTGAGGGTTAAAAAATAAAAAAAATTAACTCACCTTCTCCTCTTGTTCGCGTAGTTCTCCCGGTCTTTAGTTCTTTAAAAAGATGAACTATGGTCTAAAGGACCTTTGGTGACGTCAGATCACATGCTCCAATCACATGGTCCATCACCGCGGTGATGTACCATGTGATTGGAGCATGTGATCTGACGTCACCAAAGGTCCTTTAGACCATAGTTCATCTTTTTAAAGAACTAAAGACTGGGAGAACTACGCGAACAAGAGGAGAAGGTGAGTTAATTTTTTTTATTTTTTAACCCTCAATTGATCACCTACTATGCATTCTGTATTCAGAATGCTATTATTTTCCCTTATAACCATGTTATAAGGGAAAATAATACAGTGTATAGACTGTCACCTAGCAACCGTGCGTGAAAATCGCACCGCATCCGCACTTGCTTGCGGATGCATGCGATTTTCACGCAACCCCATTCACTTCTATGGGGCCTGCGTTGCGTGAAAAACGCAGAATATAGAGCATGCTGCGATTTTCACGCAATGCATAAGTGATGCGTGAAAATCATCGCTCATGTGAACAGCCCCATTGAAATGAATGGGTCGGGATTCAGTGCGGGTGCAATGCGTTCACCTACCGCATTGCACCCGCGCGGAAATCTCGCCCGTGTGAACGCAGCCTAACAGTTGCATAACAATATTATTGGGACACAGTATCAGAGGACCTGGAATTAAATACACAGATGACATTCTTTGCTAGCCATTAGATACAGTAGCTAGGTGTAAGAATGGTAGTGCTCCCTCTGGGGTACTACATGGGTATTACCTACCTTGCTATGAACTTCACCCTCAATTACATTACCTACAGTTGCCACTACTTGTTTTTCTTGACATTTCTGCACAGTATGGAGTAGTCTCATTTTGTATATTTCTATGTATCAATAAGAGGCAGAAAGTCAATGTGAATGGGACATGGCCAAGAGGAAAGTGATTAATGGGGGGGGGGGGGGGGGTCTATGGATTGCAGTATTATTAATAGGGGCACTTTGGATGACACATGCAAGCTCAATTTTCTGCTAAATTTGCCATAAAGCCATAACTAAAAGCTTCTTAGATGAGGTCATTATCACTGCAATCTGATCACATTTAAGGACCGTTGCTCTATGTAAATAAAATAAAAAAATGATCACGCAAGTAACATCTACAAATGAGCATTATCACCATGAAACCCAAGCTGGCTTCTAATCCGTCCTATGAAGACGTAATCAGAATTTCTTGTAATAGATTTGGGGTAGAGTTGGGAAGCGAAGTGTTTGAAAAATAAAAAAAATGTGTAATAAAGTACCGTATATCTGGAAATTACTGTATTAGGCTACATGCACACAAACGTATTTTGTTTCCGTGTCTGTTCAGTTTTTTTTGCGGATAGGATGCGAACTTATTCATTTCAATGGGTCCGCAAAAAAATGTGGACAGCACACCGTGTGCTGTCCGCATCAGTATGTCCGTAGCCCCGCAAAAAAAAATAGAACATGTCCTATTCTTGTCCGTTTCAGGCATTGTTACAATGGATCCGCAAAAAAAACTGATGGCATACGGATGTCATGCGTTGTTTTTTTTGCAGATCCCCAATTTGTGGACCGCAAAAACACATACGGTCGGTAGCCTAAAGGAGAGGCTTCCCTGTGAAATATAATTTGTCAATTCCTTCTCCCACTTAGATAACCTCTGTCAATTTACCGATGACTGACTCCTATGTAATGCTCATTTTTACTCACAAATGAGTGATTCGAGCCATTTTTGGGGGGGGGGGGATGTGAGCTATTTAAATGCCTGTAACCGTTCTCTGCTCTGAGACCACAAATACTTCCTGCTTGATTAAAAATGTATCAAGATGACCTTCCCCATTGGTATCTCCAGTGGATTCAGTTTGCTATAAGGGTTAAAGATACTTGCAATCTGCCCATCCAAGTGGCTCATTTGTAAATCAAACCCAGGAATTGATTTCCCGTGACCACTCCTGGGACGCACAACAGCCAAGGGGCATGCGAGGCTGGTATACAGCCAATTAGCAAATGGATATGATACATGTATCTTCAGCTCCCAGATACGAGTTTAGTGTTGTACATTTGAAAATAAATCATTCTCCATAATCCAAAGGAAATCCATAATCAACTAAACGGAACAAGGACTGCGATAGCTGGCGGACTGTACTCTACACCAAGACATAAAGCCAGGCTAGACGTAACCATTGACATCTGTATGAATAGGGTGACCATATTTTGGTTTTCAAAAAAGAGGACACTTGTGGCCGGATGGTTGGCTGCGCTGAACATCCTGACACTGTATCCGGTGAGAACATAGGCAACGCCGGCACCTGCAGAATAGGTCCACGGAGCGGTGAAAGAAAAGCGAATATTCACCGCTTTCTTGGGACCTGGCCTCTTGTCCTCTAAAACTACATGACCATGAAAAATGGACACACTGTCAGTTTTTCAGGGCCATTTTCAACAATTTTTGCAATCGTTTGTTCATTTGTAATGGCCATTAAAAACAGCCATTACAAGCAGATGAATGCAATTGCATTATATTTTAACACCCCATTAGTGCCCCCAAGTATTATTAATGCAGCCTTTAGTGTCCACCAATATGATTAATACCCCATTAGTAACCCCCAGTATTATTAATGCAGCCTTTAGTAACCAGGCCACATTGTATCAATGAATAAGTCTCTCTTTATTAGAGTGCAGAATAGAAGTAGTAGTACATCAGACAATAACAAGGCACCATTCCAAGGCATATAACACAGTGCAATCCTTCCCTAGTAGCAGTGTATGGACAGAAGCAATGATGGAGGTTGTAGTGCTCCTTCTCTTGTTCATTCTAAAATCTCTCAACAGGACCTTAGGCATGCAATAAGGTATGTGTTTACTGGGGTGAAAGTGGCAGATATAACATACAGTTTGCCAAACCGTCTCCAAGTGTGGAGGGGAGCATTAGCAACGTTCCCTCTCACAGCAGCAAAATATCTCGGGCATAAACATGCACAATACCTTGCTGACTGACTCCAATGCATGACCTTGTAGATTCTGGACCTTCTAAATGTCCTTCAGCCCATGGAAGGGGTGCTTCATCCTGTACTCCCTTCCCAGCACCAAGGTCTAGAAATAGCTTTACGCACGGCCACCTTGATGACTAACAGGTAGCTACAAAATTTGAAGTGAATGGGTCCACACCCAAGCCGCATAAAATGCGGCTCGGATGCGGACCACAAAAACGATCGTGTGCATGAGGCCTTATTCTGTGGGTCAGTACGATTATGGAGATACCAAATTTGCATGTTTTTTGTTATGTTTTACTACTTAAATTTTTTTTTTAAAGCTTTCCTTAAAAAAAAAAAGCTGCTTTGTGTTGCACATTTTGATGCCCATAACATTTATATTTTTTGCCAATGGTGCTGTGGGAGGGCTCTGTTGTGCACCGTGCACGATACCTCACATACCCACATATTTTAAGATTTTCAATCTTTTGGTACTTGGAAGACAACTTTTTTTTTTATTATTGCTCTATATGAATAAAAATTTAGAGTTTTTTAAATTGCAAATTTAAAAAAAAATGTTTTTAATTATAAATATTTGTATTCAACATTTTTTTCCTTGTTTTCTTTAGTCCCTTAAGGGGACTTGAACCTGCGATCATTTAATCACTTGTACAGTAGACAGCAGTAGTTCTATATTCAGTCTATTGGCATTCTATTACATTCTGCTAGAGGTAGGGTGTAATAGAGGCACAAACATGGCAGGCCTGGGGGCTTTCGGGGGTCCTGGCTCCCATGACAACTACTTGGCATCCTCCCTCTGTCTAATTACTTAGATGGCCACATCTGTAGCATCTGAGGGGTTAAACTACCAGGATTGGCGTTATTGTTGATTCGGGGAGGTACAGTAGGGTGACACCAAGTGATGGTGTGGTCACAGTATATCACAGAGCCGTAATAGTACATAGCTTGGGGCTAACTACCTATTTGCAGCAATGCACTATGATGGCGCTGAAGCTTAAATAACAGACAATGGGGGCATATCTCTAGGATATGTCCCCATTGTCTGATAGGTGCGGGTCCCCGAGGACAGAACGGGGAGAGTGGTGGCTGGAGGACACCAGGTTTCCCAGGGTCCGGCCACCGCCAAGCACGCTCCCCATAGAAGTGAATTGGAGCGCACCGTGCTTGTGCAGCCACAGCTCCTATTCATTTCTATGGGGCCGACAGAAATAACCGAGCGCTGGCGGCCCCATAGAAATGAATGGAGGGTGGCTGCACATGCACAGCGCGCCCTCCGCCACCTTTCCCTGCTCCGTTCTCGGAGTAGGTGCGGGTCCCAGACAATGGGGGCATATCCTAATGATATGCCTCCATTGTCTGGGATGGGAAAACCCCATTTAGGAGGAGCTGTCACCTCTTCTGACATGTCGATTTATTGGAGCATCTATTCTTATTGTTCTGTTCCTTTTCTTATTACTGCTAGAAGTTTATGAATGAATTATTAGCGATTTGCAATGAGGGTCCAGATGAGTGTTACCAGTTGGGGTGTGTCTCCCTGTACAGCCTGACACTCGCAGCACTGATTGGATAGTGTCAGACTCTGCACGGACACGCCACTCCAACTGGTAGCACCCATCTGGATCTTGATTCATGCAAGTAGTTACTAAAAGAGACACGTCAGGAGAGGTGACAGGCTGACAGCTCCTCTTTAAGGGGTTAAAGAACAAAATAGGGACCCAGTAATCTCCTTGGGCCACTGAGGATGTTCTAATCAGTGTTCTTTGTGTTCCTATCGCTCCGGATGCCTCTGAGTTGCTCACTGAATATTTATCATCAACTCAGTATCAATAATGGACTTTATTATCAATATTCATCCGGTAGTTAACATGTCAGGCTCGTTAGGATTTACAACCATGCTGGGACTCTGGCGGCTTCCACTCAGTACTTCCATTTGGAGATGAGTTTGATGCCGGTGTTTAGTAAATCCCCACTGAGTAGGAGGAACCGGCGCTCGGCCTGATAACAAATGGCTTCATTTTATCATCTCTGCAGCATTCAGTTCTTTCCCTTTTTGCAGGACCAATCTGTACCGCTCCGGCGTGGGAATGCCTTCCAAATCCTTCTAAATTTAGACTCAGTAATTAATTTGAAGACACGGTGGAGAAGGTGCGATTGGGCTGACTGAGCCTGTAGCCATCCCCCAACGGTGTCTCTTTATATAAGCTTTATGGTACACCAGGTTCTTCCTGCTCCTCTGATTTAAAATACTTAAGTGTGACCTCGTTTTTGCAAAGTCGGAGTAGTCATGGCTTCTTTGTGGGGATTGTCTCATGGGTCAGCATGGGTTCCCATGAGAAGAGGTCATTGATTTCTTCCATCATGTTATCATGTTAAGATCTTGGAGAACCATTGTTTATCTATCTATCTATCTCATACCTGTCTATCTATCTATTATCTATCTATCTATCTATCTATCTATCTATCTCATACCTGTCTATCTATCTATCTATCAAATATATACAGTACAGACCAAAAGTTTGGACACACCTTCTCATTCAAAGAGTTTTATTTATTTTCATGACTATGAAAATTGTAGATTCACACTGAAGGCATCAAAACTATGAATTAACACATGTGGAATTATATACATAACAAACAAGTGTGAAACAACTGAAAATATGTCATATTCTAGGTTCTTCAAAGTAGCCACCTTTTGCTTTGATTACTGCTTTGCACACTCTTGGCATTCTCTTCATGAGCTTCAAGAGGTAGTCCCCTGAAATGGTTTTCACTTCACAGGTGTGCCCTGTCAGGTTTAATAAGTGGGATTTCTTGCCTTATAAATGGGGTTGGGACCATCAGTTGCGTTGAGGAGAAGTCAGGTGGATACACAGCTGATAGTCCTACTGAATAGACTGTTAGAATTTGTATTATGGCAAGAAAAAAGCAGCTAAGTAAAGAAAAACGAGTACCCATCATTACTTTAAGAAATTAAGGTCAGTCAGTCAGCCGAAAAATTGGGAAAACTTTGAAAGTAAGGGCTATTTGACCATGAAGGAGAGTGATGGGGTGCTGCGCCAGATGACCTGGCCTCCACAGTCACCGGACCTGAACCCAATCAAGATGGTTTGGGGTGAGCTGGACCGCAGATTGAAGGCAAAAGGGCCAACAAGTGCTAAGCATCTCTGGGAACTCCTTCAAGACTGTTGGAAGACCATTTCAGGGGACTACCTCTTGAAGCTCATCAAGAGAATGCCAAGAGTGTGCAAAGCAGTAATCAAAGCAAAAGGTGGCTACTTTGAAGAACCTAGAATATGACATATTTTCTGTTGTTTCACACTTGTTTGTTATGTATATAATTCCACATGTGTTAATTCATAGTTTTGATGCCTTCATAGTCATAAAAATAAAGAAAACTCTTTGAATGAGAAGGTGTGTCCAAACTTTTGGTCTGTACTGTATATATCAATATACCTAGAAAAAAAAAGCAAGGCAGCACACCAACAAATGGCAGGCTAATGAAGGTTCAATTTTTTGTGTCTAGCTACCATGACCCGGAAGGAGTGGAGTGGAGGATGGGAGTGGTAGTAGCTCTGGCTGCAATAATTATTCCCAGTGGCAATCCTCACACTGATGCTCACTAAGGCGGGGCAGTGACATGAGGATGCACCCTTTCTTCCCTCTGGGCACACCCTGATGTGGGGGCTCCTGCCTGATGGTAGTTGGGGTGCTATGGGGTGTTATGAGTGCTGTATGGGAGCAAGACAGGAGATGAAGGTGCAATGTCCGGAAAATGGTGCTTGAGTCAGTAACCAGACCAGTTGTACAAAAACAGACAAGTCTCTCTTTACTAAAGTGCAGAATGGGAGTTGTAGTACATACAACAGTATCAAACAATTCACAGTGCAAATTTTTCCCAATGGGAATGTATCGATATGAGCGATGATGGGGGTTGTAATACTCCTTCCCACTTTCCAGAGCCTCCTTCTCTGCATCTAAGGCTGGCAATGAGGTTCTTGTAAAAATTTGTCTATAATTCCCGACTGAGGAGTACAGGATTAAGATATGATTGGCCAGGACTGTATCAAAGTGTGGAAGGGTGTATCAGCAATGTCCTTCTCACTGCAGTAAAGTCTCTTTCAGCCTTAAGGGGGTATTCTGATTGTTAGAAGTTGTCCCCTATCCACAGGGTAGGGGATAACTATTAGATATTTGGGGGGTCCTACCGCTGGGACCCCCACCAATCATGAGAACGGGTGCCTCATACCCCCTGCAGCCCCCCTGAAATGAATGGAGCGTCCAGTCAGGCATGCGCCCTTCAGCTCCATTAATTTCTATGAGAATTCCAGAGATAGGTGAGCGCTGTACTCGGCTATCTCCGGGACTCCTATAGAAATTAATGGAGTGGCTACAAGCATGTGCAATCGGCTTTTCCGTTCATTTCAGGGGGCTGCAGGGGGTATGGGGCACCCGTTCTCCTTATCGTTTGGGGTCCCAGTGGTAGGATCCCCACCGATCTAAGGGATCGGTGGATAAAGGATAATTTCTAACAATTGGAATGCTCTTTTAAACATCGAATACCTTACTGTCTCCAGTGCTCATCCATGCAGATTCTGGACCTTCTATTTTTCCCGAGTACTGTAGACTAGAGATGGCTTGCTTGCTGTAAATATTTCAGAGATAGTGATTCTCAGGCCTAGTTTGGCCTAGTAGTGAGCACATGTGGCTCCTCTCTCTTCCTCAGCTAACTGTAGACTGTACTAGGGGAGGACATAAGTCCATCTCCCAGCTTCATACAATGGCAGATTAAGGACTGTTAACCCTGACCTATCCACACAAAACTATAGAGGTACAAGTACAATACATCAAAACATTACATAACAAGAATCAATTTAGCTTGATCAGATTGTACAATGGAAGAACAAGCTAGTTGGGAATCCAGAACCCATAACAAACTTCTTAAAGTTCGGTAGCCTTGGAGAAACCTCTGACAAACCTGTGTGACCACAAGCACATCATAATGATTTACCATATATTATTTTACGTAAGAGATCTCTTTATTTAAGCCTCTGACTGGTATCATACAATTATCTTATTCTTATATGATGTGAATCTGTATAATTAGCTATCCAGGGATGGACTGGGAACTTAAAGTGGCGCTGGGAAAAAACTAAAAGTGGCCCCGTTTTGGAGTTGGGTTAAAATTGGCAGAAGGCGGGGCATCACAAGTAGGCGGGGCCAGAAATAACATATTGTACACATTATACGACCCCTGCAGAGCCAAGTACCACAGTGCATCACAAAATACTGCTCCAATATCACAAAATACCTCCCCAAAAGCTGCCACTCTGTGGTGACCAGCGCCCGCTGCCACATTCTGTCCTCCTACTGTAGTTGCCCTAGGATAGTAATACAATGGAATTCAGGAGTCAAGAGGGGAAAGTAAGAGGGGTCAGACAGCCCCTCTGGGCATCGGCTCACAGGGAAGTTTCCCTTTAGGGTCTATGGCCAGTCCGCCCCTGGAGCTATCTGACTCCCAACCCACACACTGACCAGCTGTTTGAGGAGGCCACAGTGCTCTTGTGAGTGCGATGGCTTCTTCCTAGGCCAGGGACGTTGGATTCATGCATGACCTAGGCGTAGCTCAGTTCCATACAAGTGATGGGGCTGAGCTGTGATACCAAAGCTGCGAGGAGGCCACAGCCTCTCCAAATGGCTGATTGATAGGGTGTCGGGTGTCAGACCCTCAACCTATTCTGAGGATAGGTCATCAGTATTAAACACTTTGAAAACCCTTTTAACTGCATTATGGTCTATTGATCAGAATAGTAGAGCACATCATACATAATAATAGTTGTATAATCCTGAATGAAACAAGTCTTATTATTCACCAGCAATGTGAACATTTGTCCATCTCACAATTGCATCCCAGATAAATAGGGTGCGCCTCTAATTAGTACACAGAGGTATCAAACCTGCGTAGAAATCTGAAGAGGCAGTGACGCTTCACAGTAGACAAGAGCAGAACGGAGGCGCGGAAGTTACCCCCAGCATGCAGGCACACGGAAGTTGCTTATAATGCAAAAAATAAAGCCACGCTAAGCCTCGGCTCTGTCTACTCCCACTGAGAGCGCTCGGCATGTTTAGATCTCTGCTCGAGCAAGCTCAGTTATAAACGACATCTTGCAACGGTTGGTGCATACAAGAACAGTCAACAAAAAACACAAACATAATGGTCTTTTTTTCTTCGTAATATATTTCTTGCTCCTAAAAGCAATCTTTAACAGAAAAGGAATTGTCTCACTGCCAAAAAACGGAATTCGATTTACATAACCGAATCGTAACCAATGATAATGCTGGGCAAGATGATTAAAACTCTACCTTTTGTCTATCTATTTTTCAGACTGCCAGAAAATAATTTTGTTTGGTATGCAATTGAGGGCCAAAGTGCCCAGCAGGGCGTCACCAGCGGTTCTAGGAGGCCAAGCCTGCCTCCTTTAAGAACCCAAGTCCGTCTCTCCCCAGAGCACAAGACCGCCCCCTTCACTTGTTCCCAGTATCTCCTCTTGCGCCTTTCAGTTCATCCCTTCTCTGCAACATCACATGTTTCTTTTGAACGCTGCCCGCGTCGTTAGAGTTTTTCTCGATGAAATCTCACATTATTTTCATGCTGTGGGCATCAGACTTGCATCACAGGGCTTGGTGCATGCACAGCACCTGCAGTGAGTCCATGCAGGAAAGTCTTTGCCCAGGCAGTGCGCTTGTGTGAAATTTCACCGAGGCAATCGCTAACAATGCAGGCAGAGTTCAAATGAAGTATATAATGTTGCAGAGGAAGGGGCGGACTGGAAGGTGCAAGGGGGGGTACTGGGAATAAGTAAAGAGGTGGTTTGGGCACTGTGGAGGGGACAGATTGGGCTCTAGGGAGAGGTAGGCTTGGGATCCTTGGACTGTTGGTGACGCTCCACTGGGCGCTTTAGGCCTAATTTGCATACCAAACAAAGTATATTTTCTGGCGTTCTAAATGATCGATAACCCACATTCTTTTTACTAATTTTCTGATTGTAGATTTTTTTATTCTGTTCCCTGAACATCATTATGGGGTTGGCCATCTTGACTTACAGTATCTGTTGTTAATAGCATTTAGAGATTTGCCTTACAGCAGCCACATGAGACATTGACACAATGGTCTGGAGGAGACCTCATTGACTTCTATGGGAGAGTTTTCTAGGCATGCTCTGTGACCTGTGCAGAGGCCAGGAGGATAATACATAATCTATGATATCGCCTATTGTGAATGGTGGATTTTATGTTATCTGTATATAGGTGTTACCTGTCAATGGAATTCTGCCGCTGATGATAATCAGATAATTCCTGAAAAGTGATCTCTACAGTTCAATAAGTGGTGCCTATTATTAGGTTTAGTGGCCAGTACAAAAAGTGGTTGAGGGAGGGTGTGTACTAGTGATTAGGTGCCGAGGATAGTAGTACTCACAGTTCAGTTGTCCCCTGGGACCAGTGTGCAGTGGATGGAAAGACAGCACTAAATCCTCCAGGGCACTCTCGGTTGCAGGAAACACCAGCCAGATGTTGGTTGAGGTGCCCTTGATGGTAGTTGGTATGCTTGGGGTGCTTCGGTGGCTGGGCCCCTGTGTTCGTGATGCCAGCACCGTAAGGTGCAAATCAAGAGATGGAGCAGAAGAATGAGGAATGAGGCAGTAGTTAAACCAAACAGGAACTTTACTTGTCAGATGTAGTAAGGCATCCAATATCATCACTTTGTCTTGCATACAGATGTCAAAATGGGTAAAGCTGCAAATCCGAATTAGCAGGCTCCTTATGGTGAATTGTAGAGGTTAACTCCAGCTCACTTTAGTAAAGGTAATGTTCTTACTTGTACTTGGTTCCTGATCTTGCTTTTATCTCTCAACCTTTCAGTGGTAGTTCAGATCCTCTGTAAATAAGTATTCTGACAGATGGCCTTTCTGTCTTTAGTTATGGTGGGCAGTCAGTAGCTTAAAATCTTTCCACCAAAAGCAAAGGTGACTAAAACCTGATAAACGGCAATTATCTTCCTTCGCCTATATTCTTTAGTTCAGACCTGGGCAAACTACGGCCCGCGGGCCGTATACGGCCCGGCGGACCTTTTAATCCGGCCCCCGGGCGGAGCCAGAGGCGTGCCAAGCAACGATACCCCTCCTCCGCGAATGAAGAGGACTTCCGACTCGGCGTGCTGCGTGTGGCATGGCGCGGTGGCAGGGAGGCAGCGTCAGCGGCAGTACTGTCTAGGTAAGACACAGCAGGGGGGGGGGTGCCTCGTGCGAGCCGTACCCGGGACCCGGCCGGCCGCAATTATTCCCTTCTCTGTAACAGCGCAGCGCCCGCGGCTCTCATAGTATCGGCTGTGACTGTCTGACACTGACAGTCACAGAGCCGACAAGCATGAAGCTGCGGCCGCCTCCCCCTGTGCTGTGTGTAGTCAGTGTGACTAACACATGGCTGATCATCTCTGAGCATTACGTTTCTAAAGGCAAGGGGGGGGGGGGAGGGGTGTGTACTATTGTAAGGGGGGGGGGGGGTGTTCTGTATATGATGGGGGGGCCGGGGGGGTGTTCTGTATATGAGGGGGCCTTCTGTATTCTGGGGGGATTCTTCTGTATTCTGGGGGATCTGTATTGTGGGGGGGGGGGGTGTTCTGTATATGAGGGGGCCTTCTGTATTCTGGGGGGATTCTTCTGTATTCTGTATTCTGGGGGATCTGTATTGTGGGGGGGGGTGTTCTGTATTTTAGGGGGGTTTGAACTGTAGGGGTGGGTCTGTATTGTAGGGGGGTTCTGTAGGGGGGTCTGTATTGTAGGGAGGGGTCTGCACTAGGGTTGTCCCGATACCAGTATCGGTATCGGGACCGATACCGAGTATTAGCGGGAGTACTCGTACTCCCGCTAATACCCCCGATACTTCCCCCCAATCCCCCCCCCGCCGCAGCCGAAACCGCCGCCGCCAACAACGACGCCGCCGCTACAACGTTAATCACCGCGGCGCGGGGAACATTACAGACAGCTTTCGTTTGAACAGCTGTTTTCCCCGCTGCGCATAGACACTCCCCCTTGGACGGATCTGTCCAATCGCGAGCAAGGGGGAGTGTCTATGCGCAGCGGGGAAAACAGCTGTTCAAACGAACGCTGTCTGTAATATTCCCCGCCGCGGTGATTAGGTACAGTAGGTACGGGGGACAATGGCTGGATTCACAGGGGGACAATGGCTGGATTCACAGGGGGACAATGGCTGGATTCACAGGGGGACAATGGCTGGATTCACAGGGGGACAATGGCTGGATTCACAGGGGGACAATGGCTGTATTCACAGGGGACAATGGCTGGATTCACAGGGGACAATGGCTGGATTCACAGGGGACAATGGCTGGATTCACAGGGGACAATGGCTGGATTCACAGTGGACAATTGCTGGATTCACAGGGGACAATTGCTGGATTCACAGGGGACAATGGCTGGATTCACAGGGGACAATTGCTGGATTCACAGGGGACAATTGCTGGATTCACAGGGGACAATTGCTGGATTCACAGGGGGACAATGGCTGGACTACCCCTTTAAGATTTGGAGTGTCTTTGCATTATGTCTTGAGAATGCTAAGAACCTCTTTCCAACAGTAAATGAAACTCAAAATGTGTTTGAGTGAACGTGATTGTAAATTTTCACTAATATGAGTCACAAATAGTGAAAAATGTTCATTGTTTTGGGAAATTTTGTTTAATAAATTTAAATTTTTTTCTTGTAAGGCAACCTCACTTTTTCATTGTTTAACTATAACAAGTACTCGTACCAGTTGTCCAACAATGATATTTACTGCTTTTTATAAAGAAATACAATTGATTTTATGCAGTATTGAGTTTAGCCTTTTGGCCCGGCCCTCCAAAATATTTTCAGTTTCTCATGTGGCCCCATCGAAAAAATAATTGCCCACCCCTGCTTTAGTTCAATGATCCAACAACCCCAGGGTGATCTCCCTTCATTATTTGAACAGGTTGTGGTCTTCAGAGTAATAATCCATTTGATACTGCGGAAGGGTAATCAACAGTGTAAGATCATGCAGTCCCAATCTTGGACTCGTCTTGGCAAATTAGTTCTCCTGGGTTAGGCCCAGGAGGATGGAGACAGGATGTCTCCTCTCCTTCCTCATAACTACTCCACTCAACTCTTCCTCTCTATCTCCAACTCCCTCTAGCTTCCTGTGTCTGCACTATATAAATGGTGTGATGGAGACCTCTAGTGGTTAAAGTATGTAGTGCATGTTACCAGCCTGTAATATGGATTCAGCCGCATAGACAAAGAAATAGTGCAAAATAATATCATAATACATAACAATTTGGAGTGGACCATACACACATATGTGGGACACTACAACAGTGACATGGAAAATTAAAATGTAGCATCGCCAATAATCCAAAAGGTCATTTTCTGATGGCACATTCCATTTAGGAGTCTTTTTAAATTGCATTTGCAGCTTATGTTGACCATAGGCCCCCTTCACAGGATGGATGTCCCTTTGGTCAGTTGTACTAGAATAGCCATTATTCCATCCAGACGCATCCTGTATGTTTTATTGTGAATTCTGAGTTTCAGGAATTCTTAAAGAGACTTAAAGGGTTTCTGTCATCAGAAATTCTGTTATGTAGCTGACTGACATTAGTGATGTGCTAATGTCAGCACTACATAACAGTGTTCTTTATACTTTTGTCCCTGCCCCCGTTCTCCTAAAAAACACACTTTTAAAATATGCTAATGAGCCTGTAGGTGCTATGAGGGCGTTGATTCAGCACCTAGAGGCTCGGTCTACTAACCATTTATCCCACCCAAGTCTTCCGTTTAGCCCGCCCCGCTCCTCTTGAGTGACGTCCGAGTTAGCTGGATCGCTGAAGAAATCCCATGCCTGCGCCGTCCACTTCTGTATTCGGCGCAGTGAGTGAACGACGCGCTCCTGGTGCCGGCTTCCTCACTGTGATGTAGTCAGCGCAGGCGCAGTGAGGAAGCCAGCACCAGGAGCGCGTCCCTCACTCACTGCGCCTGCGCCAAATACAGAAGTGGACGGCGCAGGCACGGGATTTCTTCAGCGATCCAGCTAACTCGGACGTCACTTGTTTTCACCTTTGCACTGCATGTTTATCTTCTTCTTTTTCACTTCATCACATGGATTAGTTTGATGTGTCTATCTAATTTTGGCCATATTGTCTATTAATGGATATGAAATGAGCAAGACAATACAGACCCATTTGTTATATTGGGAGTCCTGGGCACACACTAACGCTTGCGTTCCATTGCCGATCATGTGATCGCTTGGTACGCAGGCGTCAACATCGCGCGATGATGGAGTGAGAGGTAGGGGACGCCGACCGCACGCACTTCCGGCCGTGGATTATGACATATGCGTTCCAAGCTGGAGCGCACAATCGTCAATTCCGGTGGACTTAGCGGCATGATGCCTCCCTGATCTCCAATCCCAGGTGAGCCATATGAAACAAGATTGGGGTGGATATTTAAGTTCTTGAGGGACATAACACTATTATGCAACCCCCTGATGAAGCAATAGGCGAAACGCGGGTCAGGACGCAGGAGATAAGGACCGATTTAAGGTATATGCGACCGCATAACAACTGCATAATGACTGGTGTGGATGGTTATCTAGCCTTCCATGCAGAGTTAAGCACTTGGCACTTGATGTATTGATTTTAGATCAATTTATGTTGCTGCTAACACTTTGGCTGACGTTTGGTCTTTTGAACATTGTTCCATCTCTCCTGCGAGGGCTTATCATTACCCTGTATGTGTTCTTACCACCAACTGTTTTAATATTGTTTTAATCATGTAACATTTTAATCGTGTGACAATAAAAGGTATTTATTAACTTCTATCCAGTCTAGCCTATTTGTGGTACTGTTTGGGAGATAGTCTGGATATAGACTCCCGATATGTTGGAGCGCAATGAACTATGAGTAAGATACAAAGTAAGTACCAGTCACCAAAAGCCGTGAACAAATGAGCAAGCCCGATATGGCACCCAGCCGATGCCCATATAATACGAAGCGATGGTAGCAAGACACACCTTACCATGATGATGTCTTCTTCACTGGAGCTGAGCTCTTCACTACATAGCTAGCTTTTTTCTAGTCTCCTGGCCTTTCCTAGCCCCATCTAAAGGTCTTCAGTGTGGAGCAGTACACATGTACAGTTACATCATACTTCTGGAATGCGGCCGGGTATCAGGCACCACTAACCAACTACATTACAATCGATTAAAGGGGAAGGAACCACTAAAATACCTTGCTATACACTGTAAAAAATCATATCCGTTAAACTGATGTCAAAACAGTCTATGGGTTACAAATGCCTCTGTCTAGCATACATGGCAGCATCCATTTAACTGATACATCAGGAACTTTTTCTGGTGTGTAATTTTAAAGGAATAAGGAGTGTGAAAAGAACCACAAGCTAATACAAGCTCCTGGACGACATGGCTTAGGGTAGTTTCACACCTGCGCTAAAGCTATTTGGCAAAGGAATAGACTGTCAGCGTTCACCATATCCGGCTTAGCTGGAGGCTGTCCTTCACTGCCAGACCCCATTGACTATAGTGGGATCAGGTGGAGATTTGGTTGGGTTTGTGTGAACCGGTTTTTGTCCAAATGTAACCCGAGGCTCATGCTGGAACCTAGCCGGATCGCCACCGGATCCCATTATAGTCAATGGGATCTGGAGATAAACGTCGGTATTCGGCTAGACCAGATACGTGAACTTTGGCATTTTGTTCCAGCAGAGGATAGCTTTAGCGCAGGTTTGAAGCTAAACTTATAGTTTCTCTCCCTAAGAGACCAAAGAGTAACATAGGAGGGGCAAACAAAGCTTGATCTGTGCATATAGTTCATAATGTTACTATTCTTCCTTATCTCAACCTCCAGAAACATGACAATTTTGGCAATTAATCCCTCGTCCTCAGCTGACTCTGCCCCAGTCTACACAGCCAAACTAAAAATGTCAGCATCTGATGGATGCTATAATGACCAATTTAAAAACTGTAATACTTATAATATTTTTTATGCGTATCACTACGTAAATATGACATTCTCACAAATGGTGTTGCAGATTTTGTTTAATACGGCTGTGTGCTCGAGTCCTAACTTACAGGTTATAATATGTCCACCTCCCTGTATTTGCAGTCTTGCTGTGTCTGTGGCAATGTATTTTAAAGACACCAGTTAGTCAACCTTAATTTTCTTTTGCAGATTTAAAGAATCAAATTTGATGTCTTTCTATCTGCCAGAACTGCAGAAACATATGCATTTCCATCAGTTGCCCACTATCGAAGTTCTAAAACCCTGTTTATGTGTGGGATTTATTTTCTAGAAATGCTAAGTAAAACATATGGACGCGCGTATATCTGCAGGGAAAATATTATCACTCTCTCAAATTTGTTAATACCGTACTTTATGAGTTGGATTGCCATATTGCTTACTTGTGTGAAAGGCAATTAAATAATTCTGCATTTTATATAGTCAGAGAGATAGGCCTCTTGCATACGTCTGTGTCCGTGATGACATGCCTGACAAGATGTTAAGTGAGTCATCCATGAAGATGTCCATGAACAATTCATGTTTGGTCCATTTTTTGACCTTCGTGTTCCATTTGCTCTGCTAGGCTGAAAATTAGTTTCCAGAGCATCTCCTACCAATGGTGTGTGGAAACCTCAGACAAAACATGGATGGCATCCATGGTGTGTCCGTGGTTTTCACTGACCCATCGACTATAATGTGCCTGAAGGATCCATAATTACAGTATGGACAAAAATAGGGAATGCTTTCGTGGTGTCACCCCTGACCTATAGTCTGGGAAAAAACACTGATGTGTGAATACACACATTAAAGTCCTTCCCTTGGGAGGAAAAGTCCTTCCTTCAGGAGCATCAGGAGGACTAACGGGGATCAGAAGAACTAAAAACTAAATGGTGATGTGAACCTAGCCTTATCCATAGCAAATGGAATAAAGATTGAATTTTCAAAACTAGACTGTAAAATTAAACGTGGACTGGGTAGGTTTCTGTGGACAACAAACTTTTACTTTGTTATTGAACTTGAAGTAGGGTTGCCAATTTTTTAACCGCGGTGACGTACCATGTGATTGGAGCATGTGATCTGACGTCACCAAAGGTCCTTTAGACCATAGTTCATCTTTTAAAGAACTATAAAGACCAGGAGAACTACGCGAACAAGAGGAGAAGGTTAGTTAATTTTTTTTATTTTTTTTTAACCCTCAATTGATCACCTACTAAGCATTCTGTTTTCAGAATGCTATTATTTTCCCTTATAACCATGTTATAAGGGAAAATAATACAGTTTATAGACTGTCACCTAGCAACCATGCGTGAAAATCGCACCGCATCCGCACTTGCTTGCGGATGCTTGCGATTTTCACGCAACCCCATTCACTTCTATGGGGCCTGCGTTGCGTGAAAAACGCAGAATATAGAGCATGCTGCGATTTTCACGCAACGCATAAGTGATGCGTGAAAATCATCGCTCATCTGAACAGCCCCATTGAAATGAATGGGTCCAGATTCAGTGCGGGTGCAATGCGTTCAGCTACCGCATTGCACCCGCGCGGAAATCTCGCCCGTGTGAACGCAGCCTTATAGGAAGCTTAAGGTGATGAGAGATCAGAGCAGGAAGGGATGGATACGGTTGTATACAATGTGGTGGGAAGCAACCACAGGGGTTTTTTTTTCACCGTTTCCTGTGCATTGCCATATTCTGACCCCATAACTTTTTTATTTTTATGTGTATGCTGCTTTGTGAGGGCTCATTGTTTTGTGGGATGATTTGTACTTTACATTGATACCACTCTGGGGTGTGTATGACTTTTTGATCACTTTTATTCCGTTTTTTGAAGGAGGCGTAGCATAAAAAAAAGCAAATGGACCATTTTTTTTCTCTTTTTTCTATTTTGCCATTTGCCTTCTGGGCGTTTTCACACATGGTGATACCCATGATGTTAATTTTTTAAATTATTTATGTATGTTTATTTTAATTGTATGTTTATATATTTTTTAGAACTTTTTTCTTTTTAACTTTTTAATACTTCCCCAAGGGAACTATAGCATGTAATTATTAGATTGCTTTTCTCCTAAACTCCAATGCTTTAGTCTATGGGGAATACACTTTTTTCCTATGGAGCCCTGCCACTTGCAGGCTCTCCATAGGAACTAATGTGCAGCAGCCCTGTACCACTCCTGAGTACATAGGCTGCTGCACGCTGCATCGCCAGGCTCACCCGATCCTCGCCCGGGGGGAGCTGGAGCACGGCCGGGATCTCGCGCTCCCAGTCGTTAACCACCCAGATGTTGTGGTGGTCACATTTGACCACGGCATCTGAGGAGTATTGTACTGACCCGGAGAATGAAAGTAAGAGGTCAGTTTTGCCGCATAGGAAACGCTGTAAAAGCAAAACCCATAAAACTGTGGTGGAATTGTGTTTTTGTTTTTTTATTCCACCCTATTCGGAAAAAAAATCCCGCTTGACACTACATTATATGCAAACGTAAATGGTGGCATTAGAAAGTAGAACTTATCCTGCAAAAAACAAGCACTCATACGGCTGTGTGAATGGAAAAATAAAAACGTTATGGCTTTGGGAAGGCTGGGAATAAAAAATAAAAATGAAAAAAAAAAAAAATAATAGAAATTCGCCTGGTCATGAAAGGGTTAAGCAGCCTGCAGCGCTCTGCAACAGCACAGCTCTGTACACTAGGTAACATGCAATTAAATGGTAGCAGAGCCTATACTGTAGCTATGTTTACAGCATGTAGGATCAGACAACAGTCCTGTTGCTTTGTCTCCCATTATCCCTTTGTGTATTAATGAATAACTCAGTCTCCCAATTCATAGCAAATGGAAAACGGTAAGGAGCACACATTAAATACAATGAAGCTTACTAGTAAAAGTTTCCATGTGCTGACGTAAGTGTAAAATAAATAAATCATAATCCCTTTTAATCTTTACAATCTCCCTTCAATGACTTCCCGGACCTGGAGCTTCTATGTTTAGCACGGAACGGGTACCATTTAAAGGGTAACAGTCTGGTTTAATAAAAAAATCTATTTTAGCATAGGTTACTGCTGCAGCAGCATTATGCATAAAGCAATCTTTAGTTTCTTCACATACCACTGTTATCCTTGAGTTTTTCCCTTTAGTTATGGCTGTCTAAACATATTACAATATGAGGACCTTCTCAAGGTGGCTCCTCTGCCAGTTCTCTGAGGCCAAAACTGCTTTCCCTCACTTCCCATACACACTTGCTGTAGCCTGCAGCTCCCTGCCAGCCAATCAGATTGGATTACTGAGAGACACGCCTCCTCACTCTGAAGCCTAATGCAGGCATGCAGTGTGGAGGACTGCCCCTCCGTCTTCCTGTCTTCTTAGCCAGAGACAGACAAGCCCTATCAACTGTCTTTTAAGGGAGCAGTGGAAAGGGACAGGGGACATTAATGAAAGCTGTTATTATAAGGTAATTACAGATCTTTTTACAATCATTGACAGACTAAGGCTCCATTCAGACGTCCGTAGTGTATTGCGGATCTGCAATACACCCGGCCGGCACCCCCATAGAAATGCCTATTCTTGTCCGCAATTGTGGACAAGAATTGGACATGTTCTGTTTTTTTTCCGGAGCTGCCGGTCGGAAGATAGGGGTCGCACTCCAGAAATGCGGATGCGGAGAGCACATGGTGTGCTCTCCGCATCCATTCCTGCCCCATTGAGTATGAATGGGTCCGCACTTGTTCCGGATATTGCGTAACGGATGTGGACTCATCCCACGGACGTGTGAATGGACCCTAAGGGTGGGTTCACATCAGCGTTAGGGATTCCGTTATGGCTTTCCGTTATAACATGGTTATAACGGAAAATAACGGAATCCATAAGATGGAAGTCAAAACGGAAGCCTTTAAGAGGCATTCTGTTTTGCTTTCCGTCTTAATAGAAGTCTATGGGAATCATAACGGATCCGTCTGGTTCCCGTTATGCAAGACGGAAAACAAAGTCCTAACTCAGGTATACATGCCTACCCTATGACAGTTACCCTTTAACTCCTTAAGGACACAGCCTTTCACCTTAAGGACCAGGCCATTTTTTGCAAATCTGACCAGTGTCATTTTAAGTGGTGATAACTTTAAAACGCTTTGACTTATCCAGACCATTCTGAGATTGTTTTTTCATCACATATTGTACTTCATGACACTGGTAAAATTAAGTAAAAAAAAAAAAAAACTTTTTTATTTATAAAAAAATACCAAATTTACCAAACATTTGTAAAAAATTGCTAATTTCCAAGTTTCAATTCCTCTACTTCTATAATACATAGTAATACCTACAAAAATAGTTATTACTTTACATTCCCCATATGTCTACTTCATGTTTGGATCATTTTGGGAATGATATTTTATATTTTGGGGATGTTACAAGGCTTAGAAGTTTGGAAGCAAATCTTTAAATTTTTCTGAAATTTTCAAAAACCCAATTTTTAGGGACCAGTTCAGGTCTGAAGTCACTTTGTGAGGCTTATATAATAGAAACCACCCAAAAATGACCCCATTCTAGAAACTACACCCCTCAAGCTATTCAAAACTGATTTTACAAACTTTGTTAACCCTTTAGGTGTTGCACAAGAGTTATTGGCAAATGGGGATGAATTTAGAAAATGTAATTTTTTTTGCCACATTTTTCATTTTAACCCATTTTATTCACTAACAAAGCAATGGTTAACAGCAAAACAAGACTGTATCTTTATTGCCCTGACTCTACCGTTTACAGAAACACTCCATATGTGGCCGTAAACTACTGTACGGGCACACAGTAGGGCGTAGAGGGAAAGGTGCGCATATGGTTTTTGGAAGGCAGATTTTGCTGGACCGGTTTATTTACACCATGTCCCATTTGAAGCCCCCCTGATGCACCCCTAGAGTAGAAACTCCATAAAAGTGACCCCATCTAAGAAACTACACCCCTCGAGGTATTCAAAACTGATTTTACTAACTTTGTTAACCCTTCAGGTGTTGCACAAGAGTTATTGGCAAATGGGGAGGAAATTTGAAAATTTCATTTTTTTTCCCAATTTTCCATTTTAACCCATTTCTTCCACTAACAAATCAAGGGTTAACAGCCAAACAAGACTGTATCTTTATTGCCCTGACTCTGCTGTTTACAGAAACACCCTATATGTGGCCGTACACTACTGTACGGCCAAACGGCGGTGCGTAGAGGGAAAGGAGCGCCGTTTGTTTTTGGAGGGCTGATTTTTATGGACCAGGTTTATTTTCACCGTGTCCTGTTTCAACCCCCCTGATGCACCCCTGGAGTAGAAACTCCCTAAAAGTGACCCCATCTAAGAAACTACACCCCTCAAGGTATTCAAAACTGATTTTACAAACTTTTTTAACCCTTCAGGTGTTGCACAAGAGTTATTGGCAAATGGGGATGAAATTTGAAAATTTAATTTTTTTGCCAAATTTTCCATTTTAACCCAATTTTTTCACTAACAAAGCAAGGGTTAACAGCCAAACAAGACTATATTTATTGCCCTGACTCTGCTGTTTACAGAAACACCCAATATGTGTCCGTAAACTACTGTACGGCGACACAGCGGGGCGTAGAGGGAAAGGAGCGCCGTGTGGTTTGTGGAGGGCTGATTTTTATGGACCGGTTTATTTACACCGTGTCCTGTTTCAACCTCCCTGATGCACCCCTGGAGTAGAAACTCCCTAAAAGTGACCCCATTTTGGAAACTACGAGATAAGGTGGCGGTTTTGTTGAGACTATTTTTAAAGTACATATGATTCTTGGTTTATCTATATTACATTTTTGTAAGGTAAGGTTACCAAAAATTTAAATTCTGAAATTTCATCTCTATTTGCCATTAACTGTTGAGGAACACCTAAAGGGTTAATAAAGTTTGTAAAATCAGTTTTGAATACCTTGAGGGGTGTAGTTTCTTAGATGAGGTCACTTTTAGGGAGTTTGTACTCTAGGGGTGCATCAGGGGGGCTTCAAAAGGGACATGGTGTCAATAAAAAAGGCCATCAAAATCGGCCTTCCAGAAACCATGTTGGTCCTTTCCTTTTGCGCCCTGCCATTTAGTGATACAGCAGTTTACGACCACAAATGTGGCGTTTATGTAAACTGCAGTATCAGGGTAAAAAAATATTAAGTTTTGTTTGGTTGTTAACCCTTGCTTTGTTACCGGAAAAAATGGATTGAAATGGAAAAGTGCCAAAAATAGCTGTTTTGGCACCGTTTTTTTTTTTTTTTTTGGACCGTGTTAATCTGGGGGGTTAGGTCATGGGGTATTTTTATAGAGGAGATTCTTACGGACGCGGCGATACCTAATAAGTCTACTTTTTTTACAATTATTTAGGTTTTAGAGTATATTATCCTTTTTGATACAAAAACATTTTTTTTGTATCTCTAAAGTCTAAGAGTCATTATTTTTTTTGTTTTTTAGCCGATTATCTTATGTAGGGGCTCATTTTTGGCGGGATGAGAGGACGGTTTTATTGGCACTATTTTGGGGGCTATATGACTTTTTGATCGCTTGCTATTAAACCTTTTGTTATGTAAGGTGACAAAAAAAGTTATTTTTTTGTACTTTTTTTTTTTTTTGGACCATGTTAATCTGGGGGGTTAGGTCATGGGGTATTTTTATAGAGGAGATTATTACCGACGCAGCGATACCTAATTTGTATACTTTTTTTTTTATTATTATTTTAGTTTTTACAATTTATTTTGGTGTCTCAAGTCTGAGAACCAGTTTTTTTATCCGATAGTCAGTGACTAAATTGGGATATAAATTTAGTACTCCATAGAAGTGTGATACTCCCTGAAGCAACCGTCAATGCAGAGGCCCGGATGATCGGGGCACGTGTCACACTGAGTAGTGGTGTCCTTCCGTATCCCCCTCCTGCGACACACTCTGCACTTTTTTTGGGTTCGTCCCTTCTTTCCAGTATGGGGGACCACACCTGGAAAGTGTTGGCCAGGGATGATCCGGGCGCCTCCAATTCCCGAGGTACTCCGGCCTGCTTTTTCCCGGTCCGAAAAGATCAGGGCCTTGAGGACTGCCTCAAAAAAACTGAAGGAATGTCCCTGTGTTGCCAGCGCTACGGGACAGCACAAAAGAGTTGTACAAGGCAACCTGCATCAAGTAGACCGCAACTTTTTTGTACCATTCTCGGGTTTTGCGCATGGCGTTATATGGCTTGAGGACTTGATCAGAGAGATCAACTCCTCCCATATACCGATTGTAGTCGACGATACAATTGGGCTTGAGGACCGTTGCCGCGGTACCTCGCACAGGGACAGGGGTGATGCCGTTACCATGAATTGTGGACAGTACAAGGACATCCCTCTTGTCCTTATATCTGACCAGCAACAGGTTTTCACTGGTATGGGCATGGGTCTCACCCCTGGGGATAGGTACCTGGAGGGGGTGGGCAGGGAGGCCGCGTTGATTTTTTCGCACGGTCCCACAAGCAGACGTGGATCTGGCGGCGAGGGACTGGAACAAGGGGATACTAGTATAAAAGTTATCCACGTAAAGGTGGTAACCCTTATCTAGCAGAGGGTGCATAAGGTCCCACACAAGTTTCCCGCTAACACCCTGAGTGGGGGGACATTCTGGATGTTGAATACGGGAATCTCGCCCCTCGTACACACGAAACTTGTAAGTGTACCCTGAGGTACTCTCACAAAGTTTGTACAGCTTCACGCCATACCTCGCCCGCTTAGAGGGAACATACTGGCGGAAAATGAGTCTCTTAGAAAATATATAGCAAAAAAAGGCGGCTCTCCACTGGTATTCTGGAGAAGGTGCTCTTGCTCAATTTGACTCACCCTTGTCAGTTTGTAAATATGTTTAAAATAAAGTATTAGTGAGCAGGCACTCTATTTATGGGCTCATGGAAGGCAATTTTATTAAATATTAAAAATAGAAATATATAGGCATAAAACCATAGAATAACAACAATTAGATATAAATAATTCTAGCAGCAATATCAATATATAAGGCAATTCATAAATAACAACAGTATCAATTGATAAGTAACGGTTGGAGGATAGCAGCAATTGATAATAAATAAATAAAAAGCAGGAATATCTTTTAAAATTGGAATATCTTTTAAAATTGATCCGGAAAATGAGTCTCCCCTTGAACGCAATGAGAGACTAATCAACCGCGACCTCCCTTCCAGGTACATAGGCCTGTACAAATTTGACCCCAAAGTGATCGATGACCGGCCGTATCTTATACAGACTGTCATAGGCAGGATCACCTTGCGGGGGACATGCTGCATTATCTGAATAATGCAGACATTTCCGGATGGCCTCAAACCGGGAGCGTGTCATGGCCGTACTGTAAAGTGGGCTCTGGTAGAGGACGTCCCCACTCCAGTAATGCCTGACACTAGGTTTCTTGACTAGGCCCATATGCAGCACGAGGCCCCAAAATGTCCTCATCTCGGCTGCACTGACAAGGGTCCAGGCACCGGGCCTAGCCAAAAAGGAGCCCGGGTGTTGAGCAACGAACTGTTGGGCGTACAGGTTCGATCGTCTGCTCCACCATTAGATTTACCAGTTGGTCACTGAAAAAATGACAAAAAAAGTCATATTCAGTGAAGCCCACTGTGGAAATCTGGATTCCTTATTGGCCTACAAACTCAGGAATCACTGGCTCAAATCGCTCTGGGGTACACCAGACAAGTTCACCGGCAGGGGGCTCCGGTGGATTTAACTGGTGGCCGGAAAATTAGTGCGAGCCCCAGAACTAGGGTGGGCCACAGGGTCCCTAGCATGGCGGTCCCCTTGCTCCACCTGGCGGCGTCTCCGCCGCCTTGGGGGCTCATCATCATCGCTAGATGATGAGGAGGACGCGGATGACAACAGGAAAGTGGGGTCATCCTCGTCCTCACTGGGACTCTCAGAGTTGGAGGCAAGCTGGGCGTATGCCTCCTCGGCCGAGAACATCCGGCGGGCCATAGGGGAGTGTGTGTCTGCGTGTGTATGTGCTTGTGTGTAAATCTTTATTTGGTGTGCGTGTGTGTGGGGGCATGGGTGTTAGCGTAGTTATCCATAAAACTAACAGAAAAAAAAAAAAGACTAACTGAAAAAAGGGGAAAAAATTTGAAAAAAAAGTTTTAAAAAAATTCAAAACCGCTGATCAACCGTCCGAAGTTGATCAGCGGTGGGGTGTGCGATGCGCTAACAGTGGCCGGACGCTAAGAGTACCGGCCACAGTCAGCGTACACACAAAAAAATTAAAATTCCTGCGCCCCAAAAAAATTGTGAGGGGGAGGAGGGGGGCACTGGGGGGCAAGCGGCAGCACCCCTGGCGGGTCTAGGGTCACACAGCTGTGCTGTGGACCCCAGACACCCTACTTAGGGTGATGCAAGAAAACTTTTTTTTACCACTAACTTTCTCTTTATTTTCCCTGCCTAGCCCAACCTTTCCCTAGTCTTTCCCTAATTACCTGCAGATAAGATGGGGGGTGCTGGGGCACAGATCGGGTCCTGGGGTAAGGATGGGTGCTGGGGCACAGATGCTGGCTCAGATCCGACACGGGCTCCGGACACAAAAGGAGGAGGAGAGGAGCGCTGCTATCATTTGAATCTCCCGCTGGCCCGCCCTCCTACCAATCAGAGGCGATCCTGAGAGGTGATGTCACCATAACCACTCAGGATCGCAGGATGGTGATTGGTGGGGTAAAATCACACCACCGATCACCATCCTGTTCCGGGTTATCGGGTCTTCAGAGACCCGAATAACCCAGAAACGCAGCAAACCGCAGGTCTGAATTAACCTGCGGTTTGCTGCGATCGCCTACACGGGTGGGGGGGGGGGGGTCACAGGACCCCCCGGCGCATTTGCCCCAGGTGCCTGCTCAATGATTTGAGCAGGCACCGGGTTCCGATCACCGCCCGTACCTGTACGCACTGTGTCCGGAAGAGGTTAAAGGGCACTATGCTGCCTAGTGATAAGTGAACCTTCACAATAGGACAGTTTATGTGTGACAGGTGGATTACGGGCGAAGCACCTGTCACCTAAATGCTGTGTGTCACATCCCAACCCCTGTTACCAATAGCCCAGGGGGGTGTGGGGGTGTAAAATGTGTAACTGACACCTGGAATTCGCCAGGTGCTCCGCAGTAAACATTTAGAATAGATCATCTGGCGAGCAAAGGATAATCCAGTTATACGACTGGTTTTTAACCACTTCTATTCTGAGAGATGCACTGAGATAGATTATTTTCTGTCATACATTTATAATAATTTTCTCGCTCTCCGTTACCTCAGTAAGGGCTCCTACAAACTTACATTTGCTATGGATTTTTTATTTTGCATTATTTTCTTCACATGCATTTTTTATGCCATTTTTAATCACATGTGTGAAATGCAGGCCCGTCTCATTCATCACTTTCTACGCCTGTTTTAGATGTAGAAAATGGTCTAAATGTAGAAGCTGGCTTACATTTAGAAGTGGCACTGGATGCGCCGAAGTTATCTCTTCTTAACTTTGGCGATCCACCTCCAGTGCTGGGTCTTTATTAAGACTGGCGTCTAAATAAAAATTAGAGCGCGAAGAGGCCACAGTGACCATCTTGAAGATACCGTACAAAATCTCATGCACGGTGACGTATGACATCACCACGCCAGCCATCGTGATGACATCATCATGCACCACGTGAGACTTTGCACGGGATGTTCAATCAAGATGGCTGCAACGTCCTCTTCGCACTCAAATGGATAAGGTGAGTATTTTTTTTCAATGGTTTAACCCCTGAAAGCCCTCAATATTAGGCCTCATGCACGCGGCCGTTGTTTTGGTCCGCATCCGAGCCGCAGTTTTTGCGGCTCGGATGCGGACCCATTCACTTCAACGGGGCCGCAAAAGATGCTGTGCTGTCCGCATCCGTTGCTCCGTTCCATGGCCCCGCAAAAAAAATATAACATGTCCTATTCTTGTCCGTTTTGCGGACAAGAATAGTCATTTCTACAATGGGCCGCACGTTCTGCCAATTGCGGAAGGCACACTGGCGGCATCTGTTTTTTGCGGATCCGCGGTTTGCGGACCACAAAAAACGTAACAGTCGTGTGCGTGTAGCCTTTTTATTGTCAGAAGCCACGATCAGCGATGAACGTTGTATCTGAGGGATTCAATGTTGGGAGCAGCACAATCGCCGTTCCCCGTCATTGCACCCGCTACTTAAAAAGAAATGCACTTCGTAGCAAATCTGTCACGAAGCAAATTTCTTTGTAAAATCGAAACAGCAGAACGAATTTTTTCAAACTTCGCTCATCACTAAAAATGACATATGGTTGGTAACGGTTGCACGTGGACATGCTGTGGTCGAGTTCTGGGCTCCAACTAATTATGACTGCACCGTTTAGTCGGTCTGCATTGTTAAGGACTGCGCTGCACCCACAATACAAAGCACAATGCAGACCAACTAAACAGTGCGATCCTAATTAGCTGACTGGATCACGCTGCAGCTCATACCACCATGGGATACTCGACTGCAGGGCAGCCGCGTGTCAACTGCATCCTGACCGTGCTATGTGCTCGTACCATTCCTTACTCTTCAAAATCAGATGGGCTGGGATCCGACTCCGTGCATCCCTGCCAATCAGCTCTTTGACGATGCCTTGGCACTCCAGTGAGTGCCGCAGCCTCTTTCTAGGTCAGCGGTGAAATATTGATCGGTCACGGGGCCTAGCCGCAGCTCAGTCCCCTTCGAATGAATGTGGTTAAGCTGGGATACCAAGCATAGCCACTAGGCACTATCCAATGAACGGCAGTGTGCTTGGTATGCTGTGAAGAGGCTACAGCTCTCACTGAAGTGCGGTGGTCCCGGGTGTCGAACCCGAGGATAGATCATTAATGTCAAAATCCCACACTACCTCTTTAAAGGGGGAAAAGGCCGCCAATGTCTGATACCCCCGCACCAATACTGAAAATGGAGCATGCAAAATCCTGTGCATGCACAGCCGCCCTCCATTTACTCCTGTAGGAGCGCCGCTCTGCTATTTTTGGAAGTCCTATTGGAATGAATGGGAAGCGCACCGCGCAAGTCCAGCCACCACTCCATTCACTTCTATGGGGCCGATGGAAATAGCTGAGCTAGTGTTCGGCTATTTTCGCATAGGAATGAATATATGGCGGCCGTGCTGGTGCGGTGCGCCCTCCATGACTTTACAGGCTCCATTCTCAGTATAGGTGCGGGTCCCAGACGTGGGACCTGCACCTAGCAGAAATTGGGGGCGTATCCTCACAAGAGGTACTACATATCATTGACCTGTCTATCCATTCTGTGATTTCCATCATTCCATGACTTTTCCTTCTTGGTGTTGCAATTTCACTGTTGAGGAGTGTAATTTGGAACCCCGCCTGCAGGGAACAGGAATGCAGGCAAGTATGTAGACTATATGGCCAGCTATTATTATACAGTGGGATATCAGATTACTATATTGTGCCTGAAATACAGCAAAGTAATCACTTGTGTTTTCTATTGTACAATGTCTGGTGTGCTGTCGTAATCAGTGTAAGCTCTGTGAAGACAAACAGCCAGCCAGCGTTGCTGGAGAGGTTTCAGCTCTGAAGCCAGCAAAATTGTAAATTATGTTTTGGGCTATAATATAGGCCGTAACCATGAAATTGTATTCAAAGTTCACAATACAGTTTAAACAAGACCTTACTGACCCCGGCTCTCAGAAACCACATACTTACCATGAATTAAAGGGAAGAACTGTCAACCCAATTTTTCTCTTCAAACCCACTGGGTTACCTCTATAGAATGTCCATGTGGTCCCCAATGGTGTTCCGAAATGCTTTTTTAGACTTCAGAATTTTGTAAAAAAAAGATGTTTACTCGGTTCTCCGGGCACAGGTTAATATCAAGCCAAGGAGGACACCAACTTCTACTTGAAAGTCAAGGTCGCCCTGCCCAAATTCTGTCACTTCTCCTGTAATTAACATTGCCAGCACTGGAAAGCAACATTCCTTGCTCTACCAATGTCTAGTGGACCTAATGAACTTAATATAATGGTAATCTGCTGGGTTTGGAGGGCAAAATTGGATCAACAGGTTACCTTCATATCCCAAATTAAGGGACAGATGAGATGTAACCACTCCTACAGTGGACTATGGGCATGTATTTAGACTGCGGGCAGACTAGCCATAGACCGTATTGGGAAACTTCCCAGAGGGCCGAAGCCCAGCGGGCCACCACACCCCTCCTCATGGCTGCTGGAACGGTATGTAAGGACCTGACGCTCCTAGTTTTAATTAATATTGGGAATATCAGGTATTTATGAGCTTCGCCGGCAGCTACAGGTGTCCTCCAATGGCTTCCTGCCCCACCACAGATGGGCCGCTTCTAGGGAGGTATTTTATGTGCTGCGCTACGGTATTTGGTTCTGCTGAAATGGTAGTATTGCTGATCTTTCCTACTTGCGTTGACCCTGCCTATCTGTGTTGGCCTCACCTTCTGTCAATTTCGACCCACCTACAACATGGGGCCACTTTTAGTTTTTATTCCAGGGCCACTTTATGTTAGCAGTCTGAACCTGGCAGACTGTATAGGGTTATCTTTAGTTTTCATTCCCGTAAGCTGTCCTGTTCTGTTATCAGATCGGTTTCACTTGGCAATAAATTTAAAGGGGTTGTCTCACTTCAGCAAGTGGCATTTATCATGTAGAGAAAGTGAATATAAGCCATTCACTAATGTATTGTGATAGTCCATATTGCCTCCTTTGCTGGCTGGATTCATTTTTCCATCACATTATACACTTCTCGTTTCCATGGTTACGACCACCCTGCAATCCATTAGTGGTGGTCGTGCTCGCACACTTTAGGAAAAAGCGCCGGCCTCTCTGTTGGCCGGGACTGTGGTAGCGCACATAGGCTAGTGCTTTTTCCTATTGTGTGCAAACACGGCCACCACTACTGGACTGCAGGGTGGTTGTAACCATGGAAACAAGCAATGTATAATGTGAAGGAAAAATGAATCCAGCCAGCAAAGGAAGCAATATGGATAATGACAATACATTAGTAAGTGCCTTATATTAACTTCCTCTATATAATAAATGCTATTTGCTGAACTGAGACAACCCCTTTAAGAATTGCTCTTCAGAGCCGCCTTAGTCACAACTGGCGCACAAATATTGAGACAGTAACCCAATCTGACGTAATCCATGTCTGCAGCAGCACAACTTTTACAATCGTAGGCTATTTCTTGCCAAATAATACAATGGTTTAGAAATTCACTTACAACAGCAGAATTACAGATTTAACCATTTCAGTCCTCTCATCTATTGCATTAATTACACGACAAGGCCTTGAGCCGTCACTGCAATAATGGCCATCATTTTACTTCCCCCATAGCCTTATCCGGAGTATCTTTTAATTGAAACACTAGTTTTAATCATGTCAGGCGCTCACAAGAGTCATGCCAAATTAGAAATGACTCTAAAATGCCCTTACTAAAACCGCACTAGGACTACTAGATGCTGGGTCTTCAGTGATAATTCTGCCTGGAGGCCTTGCAGGCTCAGAAAACCAACCAGCAGAGATAGGGAACATCCAGTTCTTAGACTACTGCTTTCATTTTCCATCACTATCAATCTCTTCATAGATGATGCTGTTACACATACCGGAATGCAGATTTAACGATTTAATCAGACTTTCTATATTGTGAACTGCATGCTACATTACCCTCATATTAAACATACATATAAATACAGAGAAACCTTATTCTGCCTCTTCAGTGCCCCAGAATAGGATACTTGCAAACTGTTCTTGTTATGTAAAGTTATTTAATATGTCAATGCCTTGTAATGCACCAGCATATCTCTGTATGGATCAGTTGGGGTTAACGATCCTGACTCTGCCCCTGTAGGAAGTTGGGAGATGAACTTAGATCCACCCCTAGCTCATTCTAGTGCGGGTGGAGGAAGTGGAAGGAAGCTATATGTGCTCATTCCTCAGAGTACTAGGTCCGAGTTCCAGAGAATCGCTGTCTCTGAACATATTTGCATCAAGCAAGCCATTACCACTTTACAGTGCTCCAAGAAAAGAGAGAAGGGAAGAAGTAGAAGGTCTAGAATCTGCATGGCTGAACACTGGGATCAGTCCATAAGGTATTCGTTGTTTAAGGCTGATAGAGACTTTACTGCAGTGAGAGAGGCATTGTTAAAATACCTTTCACACTTGGACAATGTGCCGCCCCCAGGGCCGATTGGGTCCCAGTGTTAGGAATGCCGAGTGGTGATGTAGCCAGTTTTTTGTCACGGTGCTCCTATCTTGATACTGTTGCTCCCCAGGTTTAGGCTCCATAGCATCATAGGAGTTCTAGTTGGTGGAATAAGTAGAGTGGTTTTACTTGAATAAACTTGCAATAACTTGTGTCATCCAAATAATACTTGATCTTTCTCTTGGGTAAACTGGCAGGTGAACTTAAATACTTTGCTTTCTCTCTCTGCTGCTGTGCTGATCTCTGGATTCAGTCTGGTTACTGGACTTTCTAGCAGTTTTGGTACCTTTGAGTGGGGTGCCTTTGGCTGTTGACCGCCTCATAATACTCAGTCTATGAACTGCAAGGAGTCGAGGTGCTCTATGAGCTGCTTCCCCTGGAAGACTCCTGCTGCAGGAGGTGGGGGGTGCTCCCCTCACTGCACCATGTCTCCTTCCCACTCTCAACTCCCTCTAGCTTCTGGCAACCCCTCCCCTGGTAGGAAGCAAGACTAGCCCACTTGTGCCCAAAAGGGGGGGAGAATGGAATGGTAAGTTCCATTGTATCTAAAGATCTCAATTTGCCAGATACACCGCCACCTGCTGGACAACCAGGCACCTTACATGAAATACAATACATAAGTTACATAGCAATATTATTAAAGCACAGTATCAGAGGACCTGGAAATAAATACACAGATTACCTTCTTTGCTAGCCATTAGAAACAGTAGCTAGGTGTATGGTAGTACCCGCTCTGGGGTACTACACCCTTAGCTGGGAATTACAGTCACCATGGCAGGAAAAATATTGCCAGCCTTAGATTCTGCAGAGATTATTCTGACTCAGATTGTTGTAATAACGATTTATCCCTAGTGAGACCTCTATGCCTGGCCTGTATAAGCAGATATAATCACTGCGGAGAATCCTTATCAGATAGCTTGAACTCACTAACACCGAGTTTATCCGTGTAAATTGCTTTATTCCGTAAACCAGATAACAGAGTACAGCAAAACAGATGGATTCTGGTATTGTGCGGTGTTGTGCAGTCAAAAGATGATGATTTTGCAAGCTTACATGAGAATACATGTGTACCTTGTGCAAATGCCTAGAGCAGAATGAAGATACAGGAAGTGAGGTACACAGAAGAAGGGGTGGAGCAATGAAAAGAAATGAGTCACAGATATAACAGAAAAACAAGTGCAATACCAAAAACGACCACTAGTTTGGAGCATATGACCAAATATAGAATATCATATAAATTAAACTATATAGATTTTAACTGCATAGCAGCACACTCCCGCCTGGCATTGAAAATATCACTATTTAAACCATAACGGTAGTTATATAATTGCAAATAAACAACAGTGCAATTTGCTTGATGTCCGAGGACCTGAAAAACATAAAGAGAACAGGCATATAATGCAACAACAAAATGTAAGGCTTCAAGTGTATCAAGTAAAGTTCAAACACTTCTTGCTTGAAGTTTCAAGTAGGATTGAGCAGCCTTGGCAAATAAGTTCATTCTCCAAAGGGCAAGAGCAGAACAAGTTCCGTGATAGTCCTGATGAAAGTCTTTACAGTCCCTTGTCTTGCAACTTTCACCTCCACCTTGCGTACCTTACCGTCATCACTAGGAACGCTCTTCACAATAAGTCCCATAGGCCACTCAATTATTTCGGCTTGCTGGTAGAGATGTCCCGAATAGTTCGCCGGCGAATAGTTCCCGGTGAACATAGCTTGTTCGCGTTCGCCGCGGCGGGCGAACATATGCGATGTTCGGTCCGCCCCCTATACATCATCATTGAGTAAACTTTGACCCTGTACCTCACAGTCAGCAGACACATTCCAGCCAATCAGCAGCAAACCCTCCCTCCCAGACCCTCCCACCTCCTGGACAGCATCCATTTTAGATTCATTCGGAAGCTGCATTCTCAGTGAGAGGAGGGACAGTGCTGCTGCTGCTGATTCAATAGGGAAAGCGTTAGCTAGGGCAGTGTTCTGTGTCCACAGACTCATCTGCTGTAAGGACAGCGTCCTGACAGCATCCCAAAAAGCCCTTTTCAGGGCTGGTACATCAGTCTGCTTTTTTAAATTTTTTTATATATATATTGCAGTTGCCTGCCCGTGTGTGAGAGGCTGCAGGCTCAGTCACAGACAGTACTGTGTGCACACCATTCATACAGGGTGTGACAGAAAATACCTCGCAGATAAAAAAAATTCTATTTAATCTTTTTCTGTGATATAATCACATTTGCAAGCCAGTGTGTGTCAGGCCCACACAGACTGTATTGTGGCCACTGGCTAGGGGCTAGGCCTCCACTCATACCGTTACAGGGTGTCACTTACTCACAAATACCTCGCAGATAAAAAAAAAATCTATTTAAACTGATGAGAAGAGAGTACTACAGAAAATACCACTCATATCGGGTGTGACAGTAAATTGCACGGCACAGACGCAGTGACCACGGATTCAAACAAAGGGGAGGGAGCCAGCGTTTTTTTAACCATCTCCCCGTTCGAAAAATCAATTCAATTCACCTTTCGGGGACACTTGGTGTTGTACGTGGCTGGGTGGAGGAAGAAACCTTCAATGACATCAACGGGACATGGCTAGCTTGGTATCCAACCTTGTGCAAATGGGGAGTTTGCGGTTGGGCAAATGGACTGTTTGTGGTTGTTTGCGGTGCATTAAAAGGGGAGTTTGGTCTGTCAATGTCTGTGAAGCGGGCGTAACCCTTACACTACCTGATCGATACAACATCATACCTGATCGTATACACACACTGGATGTTTTAAAACACGTTGTTCAAAAAAATGTTGGATTGTTAGGTGATTTATGCCCTTTATGGATTAAAACCAGACTCTGCGTCAACTACGTAATTTTCCATGGGAGTTTTGCCATGGATCCCCCTCCGGCATGCCACAGTCCAGGTGTTAGTCCCCTTGAAACAACTTTTCCATCACTATTGTGGCCAGAAAGAGTCCCTGTGGGTTTCAAAATTCGCCTGCCTATTGAAGTCTATGGCGGTTCGCCCGGTTCGCAAACATTTGCGGAAATTCGCGTTCGCCGTTCGTGAACGGAAAATTTTATGTCCGCGACATCTCTACTTGCTGGTCCTTGAGCAGAATGAGATCTCCAACTTTTATGTTAGGATACTGTCGTTGACATTTCCTTCGTCCTTGCAGAGTAGAAAGATACTCCATCTTCCAACGATTCCAGAAGCAGTTGGCAAGGTTCTGTACTCGCTTCCATTAATTAAAGCACAGATTTCCATCTTTAATGTTGCCAGGTGGAACAGGAACAGACCCAAGCTTCTGGGTAAGCAGGGTAGCTGGGGTAAGGATACTTGGGTTCTCTGGATCCTTTCCCAGGTTTAGAAGACGTCAGCCGTGGTCTCTTCTGTGTGATCCAGCAGGAATTCAGGAACTGTTAACTAGGAAGAATTGGCAAATACACTTGCAGACACTGGCCTAGTAGCATGATCTGCAGGATTCATTTCAGATGGGACATAATGCCATTGTTCAGGTTTAGATGATTTCCTGATTCTTTCTACACGGTTGCTGACGTAGACATAGAAACGTTTAGTCTGGTTGTATATGTAGCCCAGAACAACCTTACTGTCTGTGTAGAATTTGGTGTCATCTATCTGAATGTCTACCTCGCTTAATATGAAATCTGCAATTTCTACAGCTAGCACAGTCCCACAAAGTTCAAGCCTAGAAATTGTGTGCTCAGGCTTAGGTGTTAACTTAGCTTTCCCAAACAGAAACCCTATGTGGGTTTGATTAGAAGAGTCTCTCACCTTGAGGTAGGCAACAGCCGCTATGGCCTCAGTAGACGCGTCTGAGAAGATGGTAAGCTCTTTTCTCCGGCTCGTAGCAAGGGAAGCTGAGGTATAGCAGCGTTGTATATGGATTCCATCTAAGGCTTGTAGAGATTGCTTCCAGGACTACCACTTTGAAAGCTTGTCAGATGGCAGTGGAGCATCCCAATCTTTAATAGACTCTGAGAGCTGTCTAAGTAAGGCTTTACCTTGTATGGTGATGGGAGCCACAAATCCCATTGGATCGTATAGGCTGTTTACCACTGACAGAACACCACGCTTGGTAAATGGCTTGTCTCTAGATAGGTGGCATGTCCATTCCCAGATTTAAGTCCTTAAACCCTGTGGCATGATCGCCAGGTTGAAAGGCTTTCATAACAGCAACACTATTTGAGGCAATTTTGTATAGTCTGAGGTTGGCCTCAGAAAGCATACCTTGTGTCCTTTGGAGCAGGTCTATGGCTTCTTCATCTGTAGGTAAAGACTTAAGTCCATCGTCAACAGAAAAAAGTCTCTCTCAACGAAGTGTCGAGCATCCGCGCCATACTCCTTTTCTCCATCAATGGCAGTCCTACGTAAACTGTATGTTGCAACAGCAGGTGAGGGACTATTTCCAAAAACATGTACTTTCATGCGGTATTCAATAATCTCATTGTCCATGTTGTTGTCATGGTGCCACAGAAACCTTAGGAAGTTCCTATGGTCTTCATGTACAATGAAGCAATGAAACATCTGTTCAATATCAGCAGTTATGGCAACTGGTTCTCTTCTAAATCTCATAAGTACGAGGTTGGTTAGATTCGGGCCAGTGAGAAGAACATCGTTTAGGGATATAGCTTGATGCTTGGCACTGGAGTCAAATACTATCCGGATTTGTTTTGGCTTACGTGGATGATACACTCATAAGAAAGTCAGATACCAGCACTCATCGTGTCTTCGAAGTGTTGGCGCTGGTTCGGCGTGATCATTGTCAAAGATCATTTTCATAAAGGCGATGAAATGATCCTTCATTTCAGGCCTGTTCCTTAGTGTTCATTGAAGTGAGTTGAATCTGGATAAAACCTGTTCACGATTGGTTGGGAATGTGGCCCTTGTAGCACGAAGAGGTAATGGTGCAACCCAACTGTTAGACTCATCCTGAAAGAATTCCTTATCCATTATTTTGATGAATTCTCTGTCTTCAACTGACAAGGCTATTTTGTTGTCCTCACTTGTAGTACAAAACACTGTACAGTCGTGGCCAAAAGTTTTGAGGATTACATAAATATTGGAAATTGGAAAATTTGCTGCTTAAGTTTTTATAAGTTTTTAAGTCACATGAGCGGAGTCCAGTCACGTGAGGACCGTTACCTGGTTGCACAGTTGTTAACGGTCCTCACGTGACTGGACTCCGCTCATGTGATGCGGGTCCTGAACTTGCAACAGGACCGCATCATTAGTGTGCGCGGTCAGGGGCCGTTTTGATGCGCTATTTGATGTGCTTCTAATTGTATACACTTTAGGGTCGGCCCCCATATGGGCGTAGTCATTTGAGATTTTCATCAAATAGATTGTCATCAGTGCGATTTTCTTGCTTCATACTGTATAAATACAATTGGGGTGTGCACATCGGCGGCCCATTGTGAGGACCTGCTGATATACACACTATATTTGCCACTATCCATCTAGGCAACACCCAGAACCCCTCCCTTTTGATTTTGTGACCTCCCTAAGGCGGTACCTCTGTATGTATAAAAATGTGTGCAGCTGCTGCTGTTACACTTGTGCAGCTTTTTTGTACCTGATGAAGGGGAGTGATTCCCCGAAACGCGTTGTATCGCTGCAATAAAAGATTCCTTCTTGACCCTGGTGACTGGTTGACGGTAATTCGCGCCATGGGACGTGTCTTGTTTTCCTGAACTATCATCTCCTTGGGGGCTCCAGGCTTCTCCATTGAAGATCTCTCGTGGTCCCGTGGCTGCAGACCGCCGTATCCTGACGTCCAGGCTTGTTTGATAAACCCACATTAGTGTTGTGCCTATATTTGCACAACCACACAAGGTGAGCCTTGCTAGTTCTCTCTGTTCACAACTGTACACCCACAGATTTACCCTATGGTGGGCCCATGTGTTTTTTTACTGTTTTTTTTACAGTTTTAAACCAGCCTGTTATATTACACCATCAGTCCTGTGTCATGCCAACAGTAAAGCATCCTGAGACCATTCGTGTGTGGGGTTGCTTCTCATCCAAGGGAGTGGGCTCACTCACAATTTTGCCCAAAAACACAGCCATGAATAAAGAATGGTACCAAAACACCCTTCAACAGCAACTTCTTCCAACAATCCAACAACAGTTTAGTGAAGAACAATGCATTTTCCAGCACGATGGAGCACCGTGCCATAAGGCAAAAGTGATAACTAAGTGGCTCGGGGACCAAAACGTTGACATTTTGGGTCCATGGCCTGGAAACTCCCCAGATCTTAATCCCATTGAGAACTTGTGGTCAATCCTCAAGAGGCGGGTGGACAAACAAAAACCCACTAATTCTGACAAACTCCAAGAAGTGATTATGAAAGAATGGGTTGCTATCAGTCAGGAATTGGCCCAGAAGTTGATTGAGAGCATGCCCAGTCGAATTGCAGAGGTCCTGAAAAAGAAGGGCCAACACTGCAAATACTGACTCTTTGCATAAATGTCATGTAATTGTCGATAAAAGCCTTTGAAACGTATGAAGTGCGTGTAATTATATTTCACTACATCACAGAAACAACTGAAACAAAAGATCTAAAAGCAGTTTAGCAGCAAACTTTGTGAAAACTAATATTTGTGTCATTCTCAAAACTTTTGGCCACGACTGTAGTACCTAGGTTGTCATCACAAAGGACAGGAGTAACATCGGGTACTTGGATGATGTCAAGAAGCTTCTCTTTTACTTCATAATGGTGAGGGCACTGTTTAAAGTGGGATATACGTCTGTTTCCTAACACATAAGTCTTGAAGGAGTAGATCTCAGATGGCGTACACATCCTGTTCAAGCATACATCGCCCACTATTACCCAGCCTAGGTCAAGTCTTTGTGCATAAGGGGTGTTGTCAGGCCCATCGCACTGATTTCGTACTTTATGTACTCTGAGAATGTCTCTTCCTAACAGGAGTAAGATTTCAGCACTCTTGTCCATTGCAGTAATCTCATCAACAAGGTGCCTTAAATAAGGATGGTGATATGCAGCTTCTAGAGTGGGAATCTCTTCCCTTTCGTCTAGTATCTGGTCGCACTCGACTAACATTGGTAGGGGTATGCCCTCTCCCTCGTTGATATGAGAGACCATGAACCCGTCAACCCTTCTGCCGAAGGTCTCTACACGACCAGAGCAGGTTCTGAGAGTATATGGTGTTGCGGACCTTCTATGCCAAAGATCTCAAAGAATTTAGGCTTAACCAGGGATCTGTTGCTCTGTTCATCTATTATGGCATACATCGTAGCAGCTTTCTCAGGATGATCCCTTGGGTATATCTTGACTAGGCATATCTTGGCACAGCATTTGTGGTCCTTGCCTTCTCCACAGACTTCTGTACATGAAAAAGAGACATTATCTTTGGTTGAAGCATGACCTTGTTGCTCCCCGCCATGATTTGAGACGGGAGTGGAGGTAGGAAGTTGTTGTGGGTTGTCTGGAAGTTGCGTAGGATGCATGATTGTAACATGTCTGTCGCTACCGCATTCCGTGCACTTGATTACAACTTTACAGTCTTTAGCAAAATGGCTATAAGAAGCACAGCATTTGTAGCATATGCCAAGTTTCCTGAGAATCTCCCTGCGCTCTTGTAAAGTCTTTGCCCTAAGCCAACTACATTTCTTAAGAGGGTGAGGCTTCTTGTGAATAGGACACTGACGATTATTGTCTTTATCTCTGTCATCCACAACGCCCTGATCAATAGGTGAGGTTGCGAAGGGTGAGATGTCTGTCGTCTTAACAGATATTGCTTTATTTAAGTCTCTACGTTTAGCTGCTGTATTATCATACCTTGATGATGGTGAGGATGAAGCAGGCAGGTTGGGGTCACTGAAACTGAAGCTGGGGTCGTTTCTCATCCAGGCTTGATCACTAATGAACCTGCAGAAGTATGAGAATAGAGGAAAGGATACATTACAGTCTATTTTGTATCTTGAGCCCTGTTGTGCCCATTTCTCTTGTAGGCCTTATGGCAGTTTAGACACCACTGGGTTGACACCATGAGTGGTGTCCAGGAAGCTTAGTCCAGGTAGACGTGGGGCAGTCTTTGCCAACTTTAGCTTCATGAGGAGGTCACTTAGATCTTGGAGCTTGCGATTTTGGGAAGTTTTGCAGTCTCTTGAATAGAGCGCTTTCTATTGCTTCAAAGCTACCATAGGTTTACTCAAGTCTTGCCCATGCAGCAACAAGACCTGCATCTGGGTGGTCAACATGTACTGTTCTGAGTCTTTTAACACGACCTGCAGATTCTGGTCCCAGCCACTTTATGAGCAAATCAAGTTCTTCCTTAGCAGTAAGGTTGAGATTGGCAATAGTAGCCTTGAAGGTTGATCTCCAGGCCCTGTAGCTCTCTGGACAGTCGTCAAGCCTTGAGAGGCTGGTATTAATGAGCTCACGGCATACCATGTATCTGGCAAAGTCATTCATGTCTGGTCTCTCACTCCTTCGTGTCAAAGTAACTTGTGGAATCCCTTGGGTGTGAAAGTTCTCTGGTGATGTAGGGTGAGGTTTACCATTGTAAAATGATGTTGCATGAGCGTTTAACTGTGGTGTAGTATCTAAGGCTTGTGCTGGCTGTGGTTTGAGCTGTGGCTTATTACCGGAAGTCACCTTGTTGTTGACATGAGTTGATCCAGTTTGCTGCATAGATGTACTTGCGTTGTAGACTTGAAGAGGCTCAGGCATATAGAGCTGAGAGGTCTCTGCGTTGAGAGTCAGAACAGTGTTGTTAGCAGGAGGTACAAGAGATGACTCCATATCTTTGCAAATGTTATGCTTTAGAACGTATTCACTGGTGCGTGCCGCTGGATCTTTCAGTTCTGCTGGGATAAGGCAGTCTAAATGAGTACTTTGTCCCTTTGCTTCTTCAAGGACTTTCAGCCTTGCTAGGGAGGCTGCTTGCTTCCCTTACATTTGCAGAATCTTTATTTGTGAATCTGTCTCTGCCCTATGTGCTTCTATCTCTGCTTGCCTTTTGGTAAAGGAGCTTTGCGCCTTTTTTGATTCGACACCAGCGCGGGATTCTATTAATTTGTCGCTTAATGTTGATCTTCTGGAACGAGAGGATCTGGAAGAAAGTGCAGTGCGCTTGGTTGTGGTGGATCTGTGAGATCTGGTCTCCTGCAGTTGAGTAATGCGGAGTTCTGCCTTAAGCTTAGCATTTTGCACTGCGAGATCCCTTTGTTGGTTCAGTGCATCAGTCCTGGTCAGTTCTGCTGAAGAATCCTCTACATTATAGTCCTGCAAGAAGGCTGAGTATTTTGCAGACAGCTGCTGGTAGCGTACATACAGAGCAAATAGATAATTTATAGAGTCTCTTATTTCAGCTGGTTGATCATTAGAGTGTGACAAAACTGACATGTGGTGTGAGGTTCTGTCCCAGAGATCTGACAGATTACTGGAGAACTCACCTCTAATGGCTTGATAGATTTCTCTGAGTTTCTATGTTGGTTTTATTGTACATTTGGGTCTTACACTCTGTTCGGTAATAACTGCAGAATCTGCTCCCTGTACGTCTGCCGGTTCAGAGGCAAGATGTATGTGAATTGGTTCAGCCATAAAAGAGTGTTCAGAGCCTTGTCTAGACATTTTTTATGGTTTTGCAAAAAAAAAATGGTACTGTCTCTTTAAAAAGACAAACAGCAGCTTAGACAGGTGAGGTAACACAGTGCAATGTAGAGAAACAGTTTTCAACATTCACTTGAAGTGCAGTAAGCTTGTGTGACCATGAGCTTTCACAAGATGGCGGATGGCACTGAGCTTGATTGCAGATTAGGCACACACATATACACAGCAGGCTGTAGGAATTCTATGCATCTTTTGACTATTCTGACTCAGATTGTTGTAATAGCGATTTATCCCTAGTGAGACCTCTATGCCTGGCCTGTATAAGCAGATAAAATCACTGCAGACAATCCTTATCAGATATCTTGAACTCACCAACCCTGAGTTTATCCGTGTAAGTTGCTTTATTCCGTAAACCAGATAACAGAGTACAGCAAAACAGATGTATTGTGCGGTGTTGTGTGGTCAACAGATGATGCTTTTGCAAGCTTACATTAGAATACATGTGTACCTTGTGCAAATGCCTGGAGCAGAATGAAGATACAGGAAGTGAGGTACACAGAAGAAGGGGTGGAGCAATGAAAAGAAATGAGTCACAGATATAACAGAAAAACAAGTGCAATACCAAAAACGACCACTAGATTGGAGCATATGACCAAATATAGAATATCATATGAATTAAACAACAGGGTGGGCCATTTATATGGATACACCTTAATAAAATGGGAATGGTTGGTGATATTAACTTCCTGTTTGTGGCACATTAGTATATGTGAGGGGGGAAACTTTTCAAGATGGGTGGTGACCATGGCGGCCATTTTGAAGTTGGCCATTTTGAATCCAACTTTTGTTTTTTCAATAGGAAGAGGGTCATGTGACACAGCAAACTTATTGGGAACTTCACAAGAAAAACAATGGTGTGCTTGGTTTTAACGTAACTTTATTCTTTCATTCTCCCATTCTTCACACACTGATAGCAACACCACAGGAGAAATGCTAGCACAGGCTTCCAGTATCCGTAGTTTCAGGTGCTGCATATCTCGTATCTTCACAGCATAGACAATTGCCTTCAGATGACCCCAAAGTCTAAGGGGGTCAGATCGTGAGACCTTGGGGGCGATTCAACTGGCCCATGACAACCAATCCACTTTCAGGAAACTGTTCATCTAGGAATGCTCGGACCTGACACCCATAATGTGGTGGTGCACCATCTTGCTGGAAAAACTCAGGGAACGTGCCAGCTTCAGTGCATAAAGAGGGAAACACATAATCATGTAGCAATTCCACATATCCAGTGGCCTTGAGGTTTCCATTGATGAAGAATGGCCCCACTATCTTTGTACCCCATATACCACACCATACCATCAATTTTTTTGTTCCAACAGTCTTGGAGGGATCTATTCAATGTGGGTTAGTGTCTGACCAATAGCGGTGGTTTTGTTTGTTAACTTCACCATTCACATTAAAGTTTGCCTCATCACTGAACATTGCCCATTCTGCAAATTCAGTGCGCTGATCTGGGTCATCCTCGTTGAGATGCTGCAGTAGCTGGAGTTTGTAAGGGTGCCATTTGTGAGTAGCTAATATCTGCCGAAGGGATGTTCGACTAATGCAGTGCGCCAGGCTCCGTAAAGGGGGGCTCGTTCAGGGCCGGCCTTTGGGGTGTGCGAATTTCTTCTGTATAACGCCGGCAGGCAGGCCGGGCGGCCGGCGCGTCCCTCAGTGATGTCACGTGCCTGCGCCGCCTGCTTTATGAATGAAGCAGGCGGCGCAGACAAGTGACGTCACTGAGGGACGCGCCGGCCGCCCGGCCCGCCTGCCGGCATTATACAGAAGAAATTCGGATATACGGTACTATTAGGAGTGAGGGGGGCATGTTTAATAACTTTAAGCGGCGGCGGCGGGCACACGGAATCTGTGGATGGCACAGTTAAGGGGTGGGGGTCTGTGGATGGCACTGTTATGGGCTGGGGGGGCACTGTGGATGGCACTGTTATGGGGTGGAGGGTCTGTGGATGGCACATATATAACAGTGCCAGCCACAGATCCCCCTGTAACAGTGCCAGCCACAGATCTCCCCCATAAGTGTCCGTCATCCACAGATCCCCCCATAAGTGTCCGTCATCCACAGATCCCCCCATAAGTGTCCGTCATCCACAGATCCCCCCATAAGTGTCCGTCATCCACAGATCCCCCCATAAGTGTCCGTCATCCACAGATCCCCCCATAAGTGTCCGTCATCCACAGATCCCCCCATAAGTGTCCGTCATCCACAGATCCCCCCATAAGTGTCCGTCATCCACAGATCCCCCCATAAGTGTCCGTCATCCACAGATCCCCCCCATAAGTGTCCGTCATCCACAGATCCTCCCATAAGTGTCCGTCATCCACAGATCCCCTCATAAGAGTCCGTCATCCACAGATCCCCCCATAAGTGTGTGTCCGATCCACATTTCTTTCTTTTTTTATTCTCTTATACGTTAATAAGGATACAGTGTTATGCAGAGGTGTACTTATAACAATTTTATATTGTTATATTGTTATATATTGTTCGCGCGGGGGGCGCGAAATGTTTTCTTCTTCCTAGGGGGGGCATGACAGAAAATAATTGAGAAGCACTGGACTAATGCCTCTCCAGTGACATGCGGCGAGTGCTACGCTGTGGGCTCTTGCTGAATGAAGCTAGGACAGCCACTGATGTTTCTTCATTAGAGACAGATTTCATGCGTCCACATTTTGGCAAATTCAACACTGAACCAGTTTCACGAAACTTAGCAAGCAGTTTGCTAACTGTAGCATGGGAGATGGGTGGTCTCGTAGGGTGTCTTGCATTGAAATCTGCTGCAATGACCCGGTTACTGCGTTCACCAGACATCAACACAATTTCTATCCGCTCCTCACGTGTTAACCTCGGCGACATGTCAATGGCTGTAAACAAAGAGAAAGTTGTAAATAACTCATGAAAGAATAAAGTTACGTTAAAACCAAGCACACCATTGTTTTTCTGGTGAAATTCCCAATAAGTTTGATGTGTCACATGACCCTCTTCCTATTGAAGAAACAAAAGTTGGATTCAAAATGGCCGACTTCAAAATGGCCGCCATGGTCACCACCCATCTTGAAAAGTTTCCCCCCTCACATATACTAATGTGCCACAAACAGGAAGTTAATATCACCAACCATTCCCATTTTATTAAGGTGTATCCATATAAATGGCCCACCCTGTATATAGATATAACTGCGTAGCAGCACAGAGATGGTGGGAAGGATACAGTACTACAATCCCCATCTGGCCTATATCCATACATTGTTATGTGGGAAGATTTGCACTGTGAATTGTTTGGAATTGTGTTTTGATACTGTTGGATGTACTGCAACTCTCATTTTGCTTAATAAAGAGAGACTTGTTCATTTACTACAACTGACTTGGTTAGAGTCCATCATCATACACCAGCCACCACCTAAAATTCCTGTCTTGCATCTGTATAACCCTCATAACATCAAGGACACCCCGACACCAGGGTGTGCCCTGATGGAAGAAAGGGTGCACCCTTCTATCACTTCCCTGGCCCTAGGGAGCATCGGTGTGGGGATTGCCGCAGTGAATAATTATTGCAGCCAGAGCCACTACTACTCCCATCCTCCACTCCACTCCTCCTGGGCTACACATTTCCCCTCATTCATAATAACACTATAGACCAGATTTCTGAATGAAAGCTTGCAAAAGATGTTACACCTGTTATACAGGTGAAACTCGAAAAATTAGAATATCGTGCAAAGTTCGTTTATTTCAGCAATGCAACTTAAAAGGTGAAACTAATATATGAGATAGACTCATTACCTGCAAAGCGACATATTTCAAGCCTTTATTTGTTATAATTTGGATGATTATGACTTACAGCTTATGAAACCCCAAAGTCACAATCTCAGGTCCCCTTTGCTCAGGGGGTATGGATTAATTAGCTGACTACAGGGAGTGCAGAATTATTAGGCAAATGAGTATTTTGACCACATCATCCTCTTTATGCATGTTGTCTTACTCCAAGCTGTATAGGCTCGAAAGCCTACTACCAATTAAGCATATTAGGTGATGTGCATCTCTGTAATGAGAAGGGGTGTGGTCTAATGACATCAACACCCTATATTAGGTGTGCATAATTATTAGGCAACTTCCTTTCCTTTGGCAAAATGGGTCAAAAGAAGGACTTGACAGGCTCAGAAAAGTCAAAAATAGTGAGATATCTTGCAGAGGGATGCAGCACTCCTAAAATTGCAAAGCTTCTGAAGCGTGATCATCGAACAATCAAGCGTTTCATTCAAAATAGTCAACAGGGTCGCAAGAAGCATGTGGAAAAACCAAGGCGCAAAATAACTGCCCATGAACTGAGAAAAGTCAAGCGTGCAGCTGCCAAGATGCCACTTGCCACCAGTTTGGCCATATTTCAGAGCTGCAACATCACTGGAGTGCCCAAAAGCACAAGGTGTGCAATACTCAGAGACATGGCCAAGGTAAGAAAGGCTGAAAGACGACCACAACTGAACAAGACACACAAGCTGAAACATCAAGACTGGGCCAAGAAATATCTCAAGACTGATTTTTCTAAGGTTTTATGGACTGATGAAATGAGAGTGAGTCTTGATGGGCCAGATGGATGGGCCCGTGGCTGGATTGGTAAAGGGCAGAGAGCTCCAGTCCGACTCAGACGCCAGCAAGGTGGAGATGGAGTACTGGTTTGGGCTGGTATCATCAAAGATGAGCTTGTGGGGCCTTTTCGGGTTGAGGATGGAGTCAAGCTCAACTCCCAGTCCTACTGCCAGTTTCTGGAAGACACCTTCTTCAAGCAGTGGTACAGGAAGAAGTCTGCATCCTTCAAGAAAAACATGATTTTCATGCAGGACAATGCTCCATCACACGCGTCCAAGTACTCCACAGCATGGCTGGCAAGAAAGGGTATAAAAGAAGAAAATCTAATGACATGGCCTCCTTGTTCACCTGATCTGAACCCCATTGAGAACCTGTGGTCCATCATCAAATGTGAGATTTACAAGGAGGGAAAACAGTACACCTCTCTGAACAGTGTCTGGGAGGCTGTGGTTGCTGCTGCACGCAATGTTGATGGTGAACAGATCAAAACACTGACAGAATCCATGGATGGCAGGCTTTTGAGTGTCCTTGCAAAGAAAGGTGGCTATATTGGTCACTGATTTGTTTTTGTTTTGTTTTTGAATGTCAGAAATGTATATTTGTGAATGTTGAGATGTTATATTGGTTTCACTGGTAAAAATAAATAATTGAAATGGGTATATATTTGTTTTTTGTTAAGTTGCCTAATAATTATGCACAGTAATAGTCACCTGCACACACAGATATCCCCCTAAAATAGCTAAAACTAAAAACAAACTAAAAACTACTTCCAAAAATATTCAGCTTTGATATTAATTAGTTTTTTGGGTTCATTGAGAACATGGTTGTTGTTCAATAATAAAATTAATCCTCAAAAATACAACTTGCCTAATAATTCTGCACTCCCTGTAGAGTGTGACACTTTGAGCCTAGAATATTGAACCTTTTCACAAAATTCTAATTTTAAGCTCCATTAATGCAATTCCTTTTAATTTGCATTGCTGAAATAATAGGACTTTTGCACGATATTCAAATTTTTCGAGTTTCACCTGTAAGTAGAATTCAGCAATGTATTGCACTAACCTACAACACTATTTAAAGAGCTCTGCCAGCCGTATCAACCATGTTAAACCAGACATAATACCTGGCAGGGCCGATCCTGCTAGTTAAGATGATACCTGTCTTGTAAAAACAGATTGTGGCATTCCTGAGAAATAAGAATTTTGTTCTTTATACAATTGAGAGCTTCAGTGTACTAAGGAGCGGAGCCTATCCTCTGACTGCACCTCAGCTTTCCGTGCACTGAAGCCCTCATTTGCATTGAGAATAAAAGTATTTTATATCAGGAATGCTGCACCCCATTTTCACAAGATATGCAACATTTTAATCAGCAGGATCAACTCTACCAGGCAGTATGCCTGATCTAATAGGATTAATCCTTCTGACAGGTGCTCTTTTAAAGGGCTTCTGTCACCCCCAAAACACATTTTTCATTTTTGGGCTTGTTAAAATCCTTATTGAACGACTATTCCCTATATAGGGCTCTTAGGCCTCTTTCACACTTGCGTTGTCCGGATCCGTCGTGTACTCCATTTGCCGGAAGTGCCCGCCGGATCCGTAACACCGCAAGTGAACTGAAAGCATTTGAAGACGGATCCGTCTTCAAAATGCGTTCAGTGTTACTATGGCAGCCAGGACGCTATTAAAGTCTTGGTTGCCATAGTAGTAGTGGGGAGCAGTATACTTACCGTCCGTGCGGCTCCCGGGGCGCTCCAGAATGACGTCAGAGCGCACCATGCGCATGGATCACGTGATCCATGCAATCACGTCATCCATGCGCGTGGGGCGCCCTGATGTCACTCTGAAGCGCCCCGGGAGCCGCACGGACGGTAAGTATACTGCTCCCCCGCTCCCCACTACACTTTACCATGGCAACCAGGACTTTAGCGTCCCGGCAGCCATGGTAACCATTCAGAAAAAGCTAAACGTCGGATCCGGTAATGCGCCGAAACGACATTTAGCTTAAGGCCGGATCCGGATTAATGCCTTTCAATGGGCATTAATTCCAGATCCGGCCTTGCGGCAAGTGTTCAGGATTTATGGCCGGAGCAAAAAGCGCAGCATGCTGCGGTATTTTCTCCAGCCAAAAAACGTTCCGTTCCGGAACTGAAGACATCCTGATTCATCCTGAACAGATTTATCTCCATTCAGAATGCATTAGGATAATCCTGATCAGGATTCTTCCGGCATAGAGCCCCGACGACGGAACTCTATGCCGGAACAGAACAACGCAAGTGTGAAAGAGCCCTTACCTTGGTCTGTGGCTTCGTTTCATTAAAAATCGATCTTTTAAAATATGCAAACGACTTCACTACCAGCAAGTAGGGCGTCTACTTGCTGGTAGCCGCCGCATCCTCCTTTTAAAAAAACGCCCCCTCCTCCTGTTGATTGACAGGGCCAGCGAGCAATCTCCTCCTCTGGCTGGCCCTGTCAGCATTTCAAATCCCGCGCCTGTCTTCATTCGGCGCAGGCGCTCTGAGAGAAGGACGCTCGCCTCCTCAGCACTCCCTCAGTGCGCCTGCGCCGATGACGTCTTCTCTTTCGGTGACGTCATCGGCGCAGGCGCACTGAGGGAGTGCTGAGGAGGCGAGCGTCCTTCTCTCAGAGCGCCTGCGCCGAATGAAGACAGGCGCGGGATTTGAAATGCTGACAGGGCCAGCCAGAGGAGGAGATTGCTCGCTGGCCCTGTCAATCAACAGGAGGAGGGGGCGTTTTTTTAAAAGGAGGATGCGGCGGCTACCAGCAAGTAGACGCCCTACTTGCTGGTAGTGAAGTCATTTGCATATTTTAAAAGATCGATTTTTAATGAAACGAAGCCACAGACCAAGGTAAGAGACCTATATAGGGAATAGTCGTTCAATAAGGATTTTAACAAGCCCAAAAATGAAAAATGTGTTTTGGGGGTGACAGAAGCCCTTTAAACACATAGAAAATTCACAAAAAAAAATAAAAAATGTCCCTTCCTCAAACTCCCTCTAATCTCTCTACTATTGCAGTTGTAGTCTTCTCTATTTGTTCCGTAGATGAGCCATACAATCCTTACAATCCTGTGTCTGGCTGTAAGACAGCTGGCTGCAACAGGAGCCTCACCCTTTAACCAGTCCGCAGAAACACACTACATAAACCCCTCCCACTAAGCTAAATCATATCAATCAGTGGTTCACTAGGCAAAAATGTAAGAGATCGGCAGCAAATTAACCCATTTGTCCACTGTACTATTGTTTTGGGAATATGAACAAAGTAGTGCAGACTGACAAACACTGGGGCCAACTTTAGATTCTGTTTACTATTATTATTCACTTCTAGGTTTAGTCTTCCTTAACTCCTTTAGGACACAGCCTTATTTCACTTTAAGGACCAGACCATTTTTTGCAAATCTGACCAGTGTCACTTTAAGTGGTGATAACTTTAAAACGCTTTGACTTATCCAGGCCATTCTGAGATTGTTTTTTTCGTCACATATTGTACTTCATGACACTGGTAAAATGAAGTCAAAAAAATTAATTTTTATTTATAAAAAAAATACCAAATTTACAAAAAAATTGTAAAAAATTGCACAAAATTTGCACAAAATTTGCACAAAATTGCACAGTTTAAATTTCTCTACTTCTATAATACATAGTAATACCTCCAAAAATAGTTATTACTTTACATTCCCCACATGTCTACTTTATGTTTGGATCATTTTGGGAATGATATTTTATTTTTGGGGAATGTTACAAGGCTTAGAAGTTTAGAAGCAAATCTTGAAATTTTTCTGAAATTTTCAAAAACCAAATTTTTAGGGACCAGTTTAGGTCTGAAGTCACTTTGTGAGGCTTACATAATAGAAACCACCTAAAAATGACCCCATTCTAGAAACTACACCCCTCAAGGTATTCAAAACTGATTTTACAAACGTCGTTAACCCTTTCCACAAGAGTTATTGGCAAATGGAGATGAAATTTCAGAATTTAAATTTTTGGCCAAATTTTCTATTTTAATCAATTTTTTCCAGTAGCAAAGCAAGGGTTAACAGCCAAACAAAACTCAATATTTATTGCCCGGATTCTGTAGTTTACAGAAACCCCTCATATGTGGTCGTAAACTGCTGTACGGGCACACGGTAGGGCGCAGAAGGAAAGGAATGCAATACGGTTTTTGGAAGGCAGATTTTGCTGGACTGTTTTTTTTTACACCATGTCCCATTTGAAGCCCCCCTGATGCACCCCTAGAGTAGAAACTCCATAAAAGTGACCCCATTTTAGAAACTACGGGATAGGGTGGAAGTTTTGTTGGTACTAGTTTAGGGTTAGGGTACATATGATTTTTGGTTGCTCTATATTACACTTTTTGTGAGGCACGGTAACAAGAAATAGCTATTTTGGCACCATTTTTATTTTTTGTTATTTACAACATTCATCTGACAGGTTAGATCATGTGGTATTTTTATAGACCAGGTTGTCACGGGACGTGGAGATACCTAATTGATGTATTCAAAAAAACAGGTGCAAAAAAAGAAGAAAAAGGGTGAAAATAACAAAAAATTCAAAAAAAGGGATATATATATATATATATATATATATATATATATATCTAGAATATGAGCTGCCGTTCTTACTGGACCTTTTTCTTGGAAGCACTTCACTTAATATCAACAGGAGCGATATTAAATATCGTAATGCCGGTTATTATGACATCAGATCGAATATATCCTATACGCCAGACGCGTTTCGAAGACTCTTCTGTCTCCTTCCTCAGAAGCGATCGGCACGCTACAGGAAGTAGCAGGAAGCCAGCTCAGCTCCATTACCTGTTCAGGCATTACCGAAGACACGAGGGACGCCAAAGACACAGAGGGAGCAGCACTACAAGCCGAGAGTCTGGGATCGCTAAAGAGGAGTAGTGAGATACAGCAGTGCCCCGACCACCAGTCACAGCGGACTGTATCTGCTACACATTTAATTCAATTGAAACGAGGTACTATCGCAGCCTTCCTTCTGATACCATTGTAGACAAAAATTAGAGGTAAGCTTACCATTTACTCACTCCACGTGGGACGCCACGAACGGACATTCTCCTTGCAAATGTGAGTACCGGAGCAATTTTCTGCAACTGCACTTGTACTATTGAACTGTGAACCCAGATTGCAGCAATATATGAATATTAGTCAACAAGAATTATTAATTAGTAACATTCAACTAAAAAGATATACTCTCCAGAGAGACCCTAAATGAAAGTGTATCATCACTGCGGATACAATCCTTACAAGTGGTAGTGTTCACATATCGCTACTCTGATCACCTACTCTTTACCTACTCATATATTAGTACGTCTTAACCAGCTCATATTCTATATATATATATATATATATATATATATATATATATATATATGTATATCCCTTTTTATTTAATTTTTTGCAACCGTTTTTTTGAATACATTAATTATACCTATCACCTTTTCAGGAAACAATCTGACCTGTGTATCAGCCAATTCACTCACTATTGGAATTAGGAAAGCCGTTTCCGATATTACAGCAACTCTCCGCATGGATCTCTCTGTATAACATTAGAGGTGTAACACAATACCTGAACGAACTTTGATTTTATTTTGGGAACTTTATTTTGGGTTCTTCTACAGCTTACCAGCTGATATCTGCACATCATTACTCCATCCTTGGAATATTTTATTGCGTATCTACAGTGCTGCTATTTTTTGAATTTTGAATTTTCTTTATATTTTTTTATATATATATTTTAATATCTTTCTTTCTTTCTTTTATATATACTTCATTCTTTTTATATACCTTTTTTTTTCAGATTATCAGATATTACTTTTATTAATAAAATCTTATTGATCTTACTTTAGATTCAGTCTATGTGATTCCACCTATAAGAGTGCCCATTCACTTTTCCTCATTGACTTTACTTGGTGAACAGGGTGCGAAATCAGTTTGGAGCACCTTGCCATCACCAATCAGAGGGAGAGCCACCCTATATATCCCCCACTAGATTTAATTGTAAACACGACAGAATCCACAAATATAACTTTTTTGGTTTCACTGTACATATTATGGTAAAATGAGTGATGTCATTACAAGACTCTACAGACTCTAATATGCAAAGAGACAACGCACTACAACCACAAGCAGGGCCGGCGCCACCTGTAAGGCGACCTAGGCAGCCGCCTAGGGTGCAATTTAGCAAGGGGTGGTTTAAAAAAAAAACGTTGCCGCAAGTTTTTTTTTAAAGTACGGCGGCTGGCCCTCCCCTGCACCGGGCGGCTGCCGCACTGCCCGGGCTGGTACGTCTATGATTGTGCACCGCCCGGGCGCAGCCTGAAGAGAGGGACAGACAGGAGGGAAGCGCCTCTAATGTAGCATGGCCGAGCTCTGTTCGGTCCGCGGTACAGGAGATTTTGTTTCCTGTACCCGGCCCGACTGACAGGAAGTGCTCACTTAGTGTGCACTTCCTTTCAGTCTGGCCGGGTACAGGAAACAAATGCTCCTGTACCGCGGACCGAACAGAGCTCGGCCATGCTACACTAGAGGTAGGGGGGGAATGAGAGTGACAAGGGAGGGGGGGGAATGAGAGTGACAAGGGAGGGGGGGGGAATGAGAGTGACAAGGGAAGGGGGTGGAAATGAGAGTGACAAGGGAGGGGGGGAAATGAGAGTGACAAGGGAGGGGGGAGGAAATGAGAGTGACAAGGGAGGGGGCGAGGAAATGAGAGTGACAAGGGAGGGGGGGAATGAGAGTGACAAGGGAGGGGGGGAATGAGAGTGACAAGGGAGGGGGAATAAGAGTGACAAGGGAGGGGGAGAGAGTGACAAGGGGCAGGGTGAGAAAGAGAGTGACAAGGGAGGGGGGATAAGAGTGACAAGGGAGGGGGGAGAATAGAGTGACAAGGGAGGGGGGAGAAGAGAGTGACAAGGGAGGGAGGGGGGAGAAGAGTGTGACAAGGGAGGGGGGAGAAGAGAGTGACAAGGGAGGGAGGGGGGGAGAAGAGAGTGACAAGGGGGGGGGAGAAGAGAGTGACAAGGGAGGGAGGGGGGGAGAAGAGAGTGACGAGGGAGGGGGGGAGAAGAGAGTGATGAGGGAGGGAGGGGGGGAGAAGAGAGTGACAAGGGAGGGAGGGGGGAGAAGAGAGTGACAAGGGAGTCCCCAGAGCCAGACCAAGAGCCAGACTGCAGCCAGAGACCAGATCATCTTATTGTCCTGGTGGTAAGTAGACAATGCAATATGTTTATTATTTAATTGTTTAGTTATTAAATGGAAACTAATTTACCTCACATTAAGGCTCCATTCACACGTCCGCAACGTGTTTTGCGGATCCACGGAGCCGTGGATCCGCAAAACACGGAAAGCGGCAATGTGCATTCCGCATTTTGCGGACCGCACATTGCCGGCACTAATAGAATATGCCTGTTCTTGTACGCAATTGCGGACAAGAATAGGACATGTTCTATTTTTTGGCGGAACGGAAGTGCGGACCCGGAAGTGCGGATCCATAAGAATGAATGGGTCCGCAATTCCGTTCCGCAAAATGCAGAACGAAATTGAGGACGTGTGAATGGAGCCTAAAAGGACACTATAATCCCAGAACCAGTACAGTTTAATGTAGTGGTACTGGTGTCTATAGCCTGTTCCTGCAGAGAAAAGACACTGTGCAGTACTGGTGTTAAAGGAGCACTATAGTGGCAGGAAAACAAACTCATTTTCCTGGCACTATATAGTTGTTAGGAGTGGGGCACCCTCGTGTCCCCCTCCCACTGGGCTGAAGGGGTTAAAAACCTTTCTCCAGCGCCCGCACTGGGAACTCTTCTCCCCGATCCTCCTCTCAGCTGCGAATGCGCATGCGCATGCATTCAAAACTATGTCCCGCGTCTTCCCACTGTAATTTTCACAGTGAGAATCGTGGAAGCACCTCTAGCGGCTGTCAGGGAGACAGCTACAAGAAGCTGGATTAACCCTAAGGGAAACATAGCAGTTCTTTTAATTTAAATGCTGAGAAAGGGGTGGAACATATGTGATGTCATGATATGGGCAGATCATCTGATAAGGGGGGAGGCGGCAATTTTTTATCTTGCCTAGGGCGTCAAAAATCCTTGCACCGGCCCTGACCACAAGTATGCAAAGGGACAAAGCACTACAACTATTGTTCCTTTACATACTTGTTTTGTTCCTGGACTTTAAATTATATACAATATATTACCAGGGCGGGCACTGAGGGCAGACAGGCACTAAAGGAACAGGCAGCAGACGGAGTCACACAGGCCGGCGCTTGCTCCCCTGCATTAATCCCGCTGGGGGGGTCACGTGACGTAGCAGTCACGCACGTCCGCTATCCAGGCAGCCCCTGCACTAGCCTTAAAGGACCCTGTCACCCTGACCCTGCACTGGTGAGCGGGCGGACTGGTTAATAAATTGTATTGATGAATAAACGGCACTGCCGTCGGAGGTATGGAGGGGGGGGGAACGCGTGCGGACTCGCGGCGCGTTTGTAGTGGGTCGGCTTGTGCAGGGCCGTCTTTAATATTGATTGGACCCTGGGCGAGAATTTACTTGGGCCCCCTGGATCCCGCCTTCCCACACCCTAGCAGGCAATCACGCCCTCCACCACTATATATTATCATCTAATATTTATTATCATTTAATTATTGATCATCATGTTGTAGATAAAAAACTTTTTTCATATGGATGAATTGATTGGAGCATCGTACATTTGGATTCTAATAACATGGTTATGTTGGCTGTGCCTCTCCCCTGTATTTAGATCAGCGATCATTTTACCTTAGTGTAGACACTTGAATGTATTTGTGTATTTCGCTGGCTGAGATAAGGGTTCTTATGTATTGGGCTTGTTATGTTTGCGCTATGATCGAGTTGAGAGTGCGGTCACATGATTAGGATCATGTGACCTCTTACGTGCGTACTCTCGCGTGATCTTGGCTCCATTAGAATAACATTTGTGACGTCACATATGGTGTGTTCCCGCGAGACTACGCTCAGGAGAAGGCAAACATATTAGCCTACATCCCATCCATTGGTCCCTGCACAGATGTTTTCCCTCGTTTTAATTAATGCTTGAGGTATATATGATGGTGGGGTGATGTAGTCAGACAGGCCCCTTGAGAAAGCGGTAGCGAAACGTGCGTCGGGGTGTGCTCCCTGCTGTCCAGAGGTCCGATCCCTTCACTGGCCGATTACCAAGGTATTTTTAACATTATATTCTTTGTTTGCCTTATTTATTTATCGTTGAGGCCTACGATTGAGCTCTATGGTGGAGTATTATATACAAGTGAAACTCGAAAAATTAGAATATCGTGCAAAGTTCATTTATTTCAGTAATGCAACTTAAAAGGTGAAACTAACATATGAGATAGACTCATTACATGCAAAGCGAGATATTGCAAGCCTTTATTTGTGGTCATGGCTACGGCAGAGAGCTGGTGCCCCGAACGTGCCGAGACCTGAGAGAGGAAACCAACCTGCCTAAACTGATATGGCTGGAGAGGTGCCCTTAGCCATGCCGCGGGTAAGCCTAAAAGGGGGCATACCCTGAGGAGTATGGAAAGAAAAGGGGAGGGAGGGTGGGGCACCGAAAACGCCCGCACATGAGGAGAGGGCGTGCCTCCTTTTAAGAGCGCCTACGCCCCTCCCACAAATGCAGGCTGACATGTCAGCCTTAAACTACTTGAGGTCATGGCTACGGCAGAGAGCTGGTGCCCCGAACGTGCCGAGACCTGAGAGAGGAAACCAACCTGCCTAAACTGATATGGCTGGAGAGGTGCCCTTAGCCATGCCGCGGGTAAGCCTAAAAGGGGGCAAAAATACATATGAGTAGGGAGAGAAAAACCTTCGCCACTGACCAAGTTACAAACCAAACTGTGGAATGCCTGGGATATCTCGGCCTGAGGGTAGGTATGTAACGTGAGAAGCCTGAGGAGCGCCAGCGACCCATTTGCGGATGACGTGGCCGGGGACGTCGTGCTTTGAAGCCGCGGATGCAGCTCCAATACGGAAGGAGTGTCCTGAAATGGTCTTGGGGTTGAAACCCAAGCCCGCCGCCAGGGTGCGAACGTGGGAGATGAAACTGCGAGGCCGTGCGGGCCGAGACCTGGAACGGGAGCAATGGGCGGTCAGGGGCGGAGTCCCCCAGAGCTGCCAGCCGGCTCCTGAGCACCTGGACCGGGCCCATGCGTTGGTAGACTGGAGGAACTTCACCTCCACTGGTGGACCCACCTGTGAGGTTGGAAGTGAGGAGATGTAAGGAGAAATGGTCGTCGTGCCATACCAGCTGACCCCCGGTTAAACCCTTGGACCTGACTGAAACTGTGGGTGAATGCGCTGTGTCCTAAGAACCCGCGGAACTAAAGAACATGGCAGCCTTTATGATAGTGCTGGAAAGGAGCCCAAAAGGAAGACCATCTAGGGAGGTGGAAAGCTTCTAAATGATCCCCTGACACAGCCTGCCTGCTCGGGACGACCGCGTGACTACTCTTTTGAACACCCCCTAACCGTTTGAGACAGAAAACCGACCTACTTTCGGGGTCTTCCAACATGGAGAAATGTTGGACTTTGGCCAAATATCGTTGAAGGTGTTGAAGGATAGTGGAACAGGATGGCCTGAATCTGAGGACCCATCGGCTGGGGTGAGCCCTGAAACATGCATGAAGGGGCCCTACATTCGTTGTAATGACAAGCAGTTTGGCTGCGGCAGGGAATGAAAAGCGAGGGAGCAGTCTCGGTAGCGTACGGAACCCTACCTGGGGGAACGGGCCCTAGGGTGGAGGTTATTGGCAAGGCTAGAGTGGACTGGACAGGTGGCAGCCCCCAGTAGGACTTAGCGGCCAGGAGGCTGGACTGGACGTCCGAAACCAAGGAGGCGACGGAGTCCATCCCGGCATGTAGCTGCGCCAGGGACACCTGAAGGGTGGACATGGAGACTTGCTACAAGTCCGGGGCTGCTGGTTCAGCCATCAGTAGCCTATACGGCTCTGCTTTACGGCGGAAACAGGGTATTGGAACCCTCTCCGGTTAAGCTCCGTAACCAACTTCGGAATTGACCAACTCCATAGGGCCACTTGGATGCGGGTGTTTCCGGTACAGATAGGCCTTCTTTGATGTTGGAAATGCGACATACTGCAGCTGAGAAGTGACAAATAGAAAATAACATTTGACCAGGAAGCCCCGTACCTTGCAAGCGACACCCGAGACGTGAATGGTGGTTAAAGGAGGACTAGCGAGTGTCTAGTGCTCTGAACGGCGGGACCATGGACTAAGCGTGAAATGACGTGAGAAGGCTAACCGTACTTGGCCCCAGACAGGAAAAAGAAAACTGAAGAGAAAACAAACATCAAACCTGAAATCGTACCGGAGAAAAGACTACCGAATCAAGTCTAAAACATGACAGGCGACAGAAACAGTAAATTAACAGTGTGAACCTGAAGCGACAGGTAACAGAAAATAAATGATACCACGTAAGACTTTGAGTGATCCGGACACTTATGTACGCCTGAGCGCGATAACCATGGCATGAGAAGTGACGAACGTGGACCCTAAACGAAAGAGGCAACGGAAACTGGAAACGTACATAGATGCGCAGCCGGTGGCAGACACGGCGTGCCATGAACGTAAGCCTGAAGCGTGACAGGCAACACCTGAAAAATAAAAACACGTGAGCCTGAAGCGCAACAGGCAGCAGATGATTGATTGAAACGTAAGCCTGAAGCGTAACAGCCAAACCTATGACAAATTGAAAACGTAAGCCTGAAACGTAACAGGCAACAGATAATGAAAATAACACGTAAGCCTGAAGCGTAATAGGCAACCTAAGATAAATTAGAAACGTAAGCCTGAAACGTAACAGGCAACAGATAATGAAAATAACACGTAAGCCTGAAGCGTAACAGAAACAGATGATGAATTGAAAACGTGAGCCTGAAAACGTGACAGGCAACAGATAAAACATGGCAACAAGATGACAGATTGAAACGTGCGTTTGAACGTGACAGGCAACAGATGATACACTGAACAAAAAAAAAAACAAAAAAAAACGTGAGCTTGAACCGTGGAAGCCACCCGACATGGTGAGATGTGCACGTGAGCCTGAAGCGCAAAAAGTAGCAATGGTAATAAAGCGTGAGTCTGAAACGTGACAGGCCAATGATTGAGAAAGGAACGGACGCCTGGACAGAACAGGCCGTGGGAGGCAAGAGGCATGAGCCTGGCCGTTACCGCCAATTGATACATAGGCCTGACACGTGACAGCAACAGCCTGTCGTGGACAGGTATGACAGAGAAACAAAACATGGTGACATGAACAAGAAGTGACCTGAGACGTGACTGGAGACAACCTGGTGACTATGACGTGACCCTGACGCGGGTGACAAAGGAATAGGAAGTTGCATAGCAGCGTAGCCTGGAAGACCGCGAATGTGTGGTAGAAAATGAAGCAGTTGCCGGAAATGTCCGTGGATGTAGAGAGTGGAAAGCGATGGTCGGCACAAACGGGACAAATGAGCGCAACCTGGCTGACGAGCGCAGCCAGAGTGGCGCAGCACCTGGGGACTGCAAAATAATTGGTAAAGTGAGGGGGAGACTACGCAGACCGGAACGCGCCAATGCGTCCCAACCGTGACATAGGGAACCATCTTTTTTTTTTTTTTTTATATACTTCGCTGCAGCTGCTTGACTGTGTGGAGAGAATAAAAACTTTGGGTGTGACTGGAGTGAGAAGGACTAAAAAACCGGCACCTACCTGGTTGAACCCCAAGTGGGGAATTTTATGACCTCTGTAAGGATGCATGGATCCCTGGTTGAAGATTAACGGCAGAGTACCCAGGGTCTGTAACAATACTCTTTTTTTTTTTTTTTTGGAAAAAGAACACAAAAACTGGGGTCGTACTGTAGAAAATAATATTGATTGAATCTGGAAAAAAATGATAGCGACAAAGAATAGTGATTAACAGCATGAACCTGGCCTGTAACCGGTAATGGATGAAAAAACGTAAACCTGAAGCGTAACGGGGAATAAATACATAAGAGAAACGTGAACCTGACAAACGTGACAGGCAACAGACGTGGTACAGTGGATACGTAAGCCTGAAACGTAACAGGCGACAAAAATAAAAGAAAAAACGTAAGCCTGAAGCGTAACAGGCAACATGATACATATAGAAACGTAAGCCAGAAACGTAACTGGCAACAAAAAGAAAACACGTAAGCCTGAAGCGTAACAGGCAGCAGACATGATAGATTAGAAACGTAAGCCAGAAACGTAACTGGCAACAGAAAAGAAAAACGTAAGCCTGAACGTAACAGGCAGGAGACATGATAGATTAGAAACGTAAGCCAGAAACGTAACTGGCAACAGAAAAGAAAAACGTAAGCCTGAAACGTGACAGGCAACAGACATGATATATTGGAAACATAACCCTGAAACAGGCACTGACGGCAAATAATACGTGAGCCTGAAGCGTGACTGGCAACAGATATAGTCTGGGAAAAACGTGAGCCCGTGGCGACATGGGCAACAAATGGTAATGAATAATGCGTGAGCCTGACACGGAACAGGCCACAGACATGTTGGAGCATGAAATGACATGCGTGAAACCTGAAGAAAACCCGGCAATGAACATGGTGGGATGACAGGAAGCAAAACCCGCCGTGTGACTGGTGACAGAACGGTGACTGAAAGAAGAATTTACCGAAACGTCCGCAGATGTAGCAGAGTGGAACAGGCGGTGGTCGACACGGGCGGAAATTGTTTGAAAAACCCTTAGCAGACGAAGAAAAAAAAATAAAAATGGCTAGCACGGCCGAAAACCCAGGGTCTGCAACAACAGTCAGAGGCATAGGGGGGGGGGGGGAACCCGGAGCAGTCCATAGACTGCGCCATTTACCGACCCACAACCCAGGGATCCCCAGCCGTCCCTGTGATCTAACGAAATACTCTGGTGGGCTGCGGATGCCCTGCGTTGTGGGACCTGACGTGGAGGGTAGCGGGAATTGCTGAACGTGCGGTGTGAAGGGTTGACCTGTGGAGTGACTTATCTCTGAAGTGTGAAAGTGTTGAAACTTATTTATTCATTCATTTATCTACATGCATACATATATATATATATATATATATATATACATACATACATACACACATATACATATATATATATATACACAAACACACCCACACACATTTTTTATTTTATTTTATTTTAGCTGGAGAGGACAGAAGCAAGTGAATGAGGGGAGGAAGGGGGCGGGGAAGGTTCCCTGAGTCAGCTGACAGTGGCTCTGGATGACAGAGGAGGGCCCGTGGGGACCCTGTAGCAGTTACTATGAGCTAAATTGCTCCTGTGTGTGTATGATATTAGTGTGAATTTAAATTTGCGCTGCTCCCGTGTGCAACGTGTATTCGTGTGAGAGATTTTTAGATTTTATTTTTATTTTTTTGAAACTTTATTGAAAATTAACAACCGCCGGCCAGCGCTGCGGCAGAGTGGAAGCGGCACCCCTGATGCGGCCCTGGCTCTGGACGGACCCGCATTGCCCGGTATGTACGATGAGGGCGGCGGTGGACGAGAGGAGCGCAGACCGGAACCAGGGAGAGATCATGTGACCGCAGGGGGGGGGGGACACCAACGGCGTTGCCGGGTAACAGAGACGCCGTGCAGACCGGGGCCGAGCCAGAGGGACAGCCGGCCACGAGACCACAATGGGAAAGCAACCGGACGCGGCGCACCCCGGAGCTTAGGAGGCAGTCGTGCCTTGTGGGAGCAGGAGGAGAACACTGAACTCGTTGCCGGGCAACATGGACGCTGCGGCGGACCTCATGCCCGGCGTCCCACGTGACCCCCCTGTGGACTGTGCCGGGAGCAGAGGTCGGACGTAGGGGAGACGCCTGGAATGGATGCGCCGCGGCGTGGAGGGTGAGTGAGGGCAGTGGATGTGACCGAACTTACCCGGCCGTCAAGTGCCGAAGACGGAGGAACCGGAGGCACCATGACGGGACTTACTTACCTGTCTAGCGGCACTGCTGTAAGGGGCGTAACGTTCGTGGCGGGAAGGCACCGAAAACGCCAGCACATGAGGAGAGGGCGTGCCTCCTTTAAAGATCGCCTACGCCCCTCCCACAAATGCAGGCTGACATGTCAGCCTTAAACTACTTGTTATAATTTGGATGATTATGGCTTACAGCTTATGAAAACCCCAAAGTCACAATCTCAGGGACCCTTTGCTCAGGGGGTATGGATTAATTAGCTGACTAGAGTGTGACACTTTGAGCCTAGAATATTGAACCTTTTCACAAAATTCAAATTTTAAGCTGCATTAATGCAATTCCTTTTAATTTGCATTACTGAAATAAATGGATTTTTGCACGATATTCTTATTTTTCGAGTTTCACCTGTATATGACATTTAGGGCTCTTTCACACCTGCGTTATTGTCTTCCGGCATAGAGTTCCGTCGTCGGGACTCTATGCCGGAAGAATACTGATCAGGATTATCCTAATGCATTCTGAATGGAGAGTAATCCGTTCAGGATGCATCAGGATGTCTTCAGTTCCGGTACGGAACGTTTTTTGGCCGGAGAAAATACCGCAGCATGCTGCGCTTTTTGCTCCGGCCAAAAATCCTGAACAACTGTATAAGGCACAAAGTTCACGCTTCTTGCACTAGAAAGCGTGCGTATCCTGTTCGTGGAACGCCAAAAGAGAGGTGCAGTGTACTCAAGTTGTGCAGTAGGTGTTTCTGGGTGTAGTAGTGCAATATACACTAACCTGGTACAGCTGACTCTCTGCAAGGGCAGGTATAGGTAGGGAATAGTTCGTGACGCCAGTGCCAAGTAAACGGTGGCACGCCGTTTGCGGATGCAGGAATAAATTGAGGAAACGTAGTCTTAAACAGAACTTCAACTTTAGTAGTTTGCAGGCAGAGACAATATTGGAAACGCAGTTCCTCAGCATACAGTCGATTTTGCAATTCGGTCGATGCAGGCAATACAGTACAGCAGGGTTATTACAGAGTGTTGAACACAGGATTTGCAGCAAAGGAGCTAGCACTCTAACTCTGTCTGATCCTGGAATGTAGCAATCCTCCACCAAGGCCCATTAACCTAAGTCTGGCTTTATATCCTTGATTTGGGCTTAGATAAGTACCTCCTCTGTCTTTCTTAGTACCTCTGGCTCCTCTGATCTTTGCCTCAGTCTCTCCTAGCTTCTGAATGGTTCCTCAGGCCCTTAGGCTAAGATGTTCCTGCTTCTGCATATGGGTATTCAGGAGGGAATCTTCTCCTGAACAGCAGGCTTCAGGCCTGGACTGGTCTCAGACATTGTCTAATCTCCAACTGTAGATTACAGACACTAGACTCCGTCTCCCCTGCACTTCCTGGTCTGGCCTTATATAAACTAGGGCTCCCTAGCTCCCTCTATGGACTAGAAGTAGGAATGACACCCCTAGCAGGCCTGTAAGTGCAAGTTTCAGTGACAGGGAAATACACACATTACATTACATTTTATAAAACTGGCATACAACAATTTCCCCATAATTAGGAGGGACGACAGCACACCAAGTGACACTTTGGTAGTGACGGGTATTACAACTCCCGTACACTACATACCCCACTGCTTTAAGCTGAGTACGACCTCGTACTCCATCATGGGTCGCCCAACTGGAATCCCTACCTGAAATAGAAAATAGAGACATGCAGGCATACATACATGTAATTCATCTGCATTTACATTTACATCAGGTCCAATTGGCAAAGGTGAAGGGTAGTGACAAGGGGCGTCGTTCTCTTCTCTCAGGATAGTGAATGGAACGGGGGCGCTGACCTGGCACAGCGTAACATTATAACCAGGATAGTCCATGACAATGAATAAGTCCATGATAAAACAGTAGAAAACTGTATAAAAGTTCTTGGAGGCTCAAATAACAAACATGAGTCCGTACCCAGGTTATTTCTTATTAAATCACAGAGGCTCTCATGCGGTGGAGTCCATCTCTGGGCACAATACTTTTAAAAGAATAAGAATCTCAGAGGCTCAGGTACTTTTGAGTCTGTCTCCGGGCACGGTTCCTTGGTAACAGGTTGCACAATAAAATGGACAGCAAAGACAAGTGCTGTAATACCCCTGATCAACCTGAAAAGGGGGTGAAGGGTAAAAGGTGCAACAAAGGAACAGGCACAACTTGGTGTGGGGTAACAAAAGCAGGCAGGAGGTCCTGGAAACAAACGTGGCCTTGCTGACTTTGTGATTTCAGTGGTCAACACCTACCACTGAGCCGTGGACAAACTGGCAGCTGCAACAAAGGACCAGCAACATAGGACTCCTGTCCTGGAAGGGTTAACATCACCTTCTGAAGAAATAAATCAAAGGCCTAGCAGACTGATCACAGTGGCATATTGTAGCTGCTTGGCTCTGCTGGCAGGTATCGTCTGTAGTAGTCCTCTACAGGAGGATGTGCCCACATAACAGTATCAGGGGGCAGCTGCAGGGTAAAGGGGCCCCTAATAGGTATTGGCCCCATAGGCCTAGGGGTGAACCCTCTGATGGACCGTGCCGGCCCTGGCATAATCACTGCAGGGTGTGACATGCTTGGCGCCGCCGCAGCAAGCGGTCCGGTGCTCTGGGTGCAGCAATTCACGGCAATCGCGGGTCCGGTCTGGGGCACTGACGGAGCGGTGACAACAGAAGGCGGTCGGCGGGTGGTGACAGGCACCCTTACCTCATCCTTCCTCGGCGGTGTCTGGATCCTGGCGGTGTAGGTCTTACGCAACTCCCGCAACTTCTCCTCCAGCCGGACGATCTGCTCACCGATACTCTCTGTGTCGGAGTCGCTGTTCTCCGCTGGCGCCGCCGGCGCAGGTACAGTCACCGATGACGCAGACTCGGCCTCTTCAGGTTCTGGACTTGCATCTGGTCTCCGTCCCATCCGGATGTTCTGGAAGGTAGCACTCAGTCCTTTCAACTGCTCCAGCTCAGATATTGTCTTCTCCCGACGAGGCAGCTCGGGGGAAGGATAGGGGCTCACCCATTTCTCCAACACGGTTGGCTGCCAGAAGACGTTCGGCCCGATGAAGGAGCTCCGCTCCTGAAAGGCGTGATGGGCCGGCTCTGGAGAGCGTTCCGGTTCTCGCTCGCAGCCAGAGTGGTCTTCTTCTTCTGCCTCCCAATCCTCAGGTCCTCGCTTCGGACGGGTCACAGCAGTCGCATAGGGGCCTCGCAGGCCCTCGGCAGGGGTGTACTCCACTTCCTCTCCCTCGCGGAGACTGTGCTGGTACGAAGGGAGGTAATCTCTTTTGACAGACCTTCGATTGACATAGAGGTCTCTGCCAGTAAGATAGTCCTGAATAAACCCGTAGCCACGGGGTTTGTCAAACGACAGCACCACTCCCTTTCTCCTTTCCAGGCGGGGTTGGGTGTGTGTATGTTTCTCGTGAATGGTCTTGGTCAATTCCTCATACACGATCTTCGTCTTGGTATTTCGCTTGATAGCGGCCTCTCGAATCTCCGCCATCAGGGAAGACCATTTGAACGATGGCTGAAAAAAGTCCCTCCATGAGCCATAGTAGGGCTCGGGTTCTTTCTCCCTGGTGCGGCAGGCGGGTTGCTCCGGTCCCGGAGCGTAGGCCGGTGGAGCCTCTTCTGGCTCTACACCGGTGTCGGTCATTTTTTCAATTACAGGTGTGGACGCTGCAGCAACGCTCTGTTCACAATCCAACATGCTCGATCCTTCTGAGGAGAGCGATAGGGTCGCGTCAATTAGAGTAGCCAGCTCCTCCCATTGCATTGGGGAGCCGCCCCCCAGGTATTCCAGTATATGGAGGGCGGTGTCCATGCTGGCAGACATGCAAATGTCCAGATAAGCCGTGGCGCCTGCCCTTGACCTTCTTCCCGCTTTTTCCTCAGAAAGGCGCCAATTTTTCCCGCCTTTTCGGGATGAAGGTGACGCAGCAGTAAATTCAGCAAGCCCAGCGGCCATCTTTAGGTACAAACGTTGTCTATTCACTGACGGCAAGCAGGAATGTTTAAAGTCCACAAAACCACCCTCCAATGCGGCGATTTTCTTCCTCTTGGTAGCGCAATACTGTACAGCGCTTTTTAGAAGTTTTTGACACACTTTGGGTATGATTTTTAATCCACAAAGTCCACTTGAATAAAACAGGAAAATGTCACTTTGGTCACAGGGCAACTGTATAAGGCACAAAGTTCACGCTTCTTGCACTAGAAAGCGTGCGTATCCTGTTCGTGGAACGCCAAAAGAGAGGTGCAGTGTACTCAAGTTGTGCAGTAGGTGTTTCTGGGTGTAGTAGTGCAATATACACTAACCTGGTACAGCTGACTCTCTGCAAGGGCAGGTATAGGTAGGGAATAGTTCGTGACGCCAGTGCCAAGTAAACGGTGGCACGCCGTTTGCGGATGCAGGAATAAATTGAGGAAACGTAGTCTTAAACAGAACTTCAACTTTAGTAGTTTGCAGGCAGAGACAATATTGGAAACGCAGTTCCTCAGCATACAGTCGATTTTGCAATTCGGTCGATGCAGGCAATACAGTACAGCAGGGTTATTACAGAGTGTTGAACACAGGATTTGCAGCAAAGGAGCTTGCACTCTAACTCTGTCTGATCCTGGAATGTAGCAATCCTCCACCAAGGCCCATTAACCTAAGTCTGGCTTTATATCCTTGATTTGGGCTTAGATAAGTACCTCCTCTGTCTTTCTTAGTACCTCTGGCTCCTCTGATCTTTGCCTCAGTCTCTCCTAGCTTCTAAATGGTTCCTCAGGCCCTTAGGCTAAGATGTTCCTGCTTCTGCATATGGGTATTCAGGAGGGAATCTTCTCCTGAACAGCAGGCTTCAGGCCTGGACTTGTCTCAGACATAGTCTAATCTCCAACTGTAGCTTACTGAAACTAGACTCCGTCTCCCCTGCACTTCCTGGTCTGGCCTTATATAAACTAGGGCTCCCTAGCTCCCTCTATGGACTAGAAGTAGGAATGACACCCCTAGCAGGCCTGTAAGTGCAAGTTTCAGTGACAGGGAAATACACACATTACATTACATTTTATAAAACTGGCATACAACAATTTCCCCATAATAAGGAGGGACGATAGCACACCAAGTGACACTTTGGTAGTGACGGGTATTACAACTCCCGTACACTACAGCCGGATCCGGGATCAATGCCCATTGAAAGGCATTGATCCGGATCCGGCCTTAAGCTAAACGTCGTTTCGGCGCATTGCCGGACCCGACGTTTAGCTTTTTCAGAGTGGTTACCATGGCTGCCGGGACGCTAAAGTCCTGACAGCCATGGTAAGTGTAGCGGGGAGCAGGGGAGCAGCATACTTACCGTCCGTGCGGCTCCCCGGGCGCTCCAGAGTGACGTCAGGGCGCCCCAAGCGCATGGATCACGTGATCACATGGACACGTCATCCATGCGCATGGGGCGCTCTGACGTCATTCTGGAGCGCCCGGGGAGCCGCACGGACTGTAAGTATACCGCTCCCCCGCTCCCCGCTCCTACTATGGCAACCAGGACTTTAATAGCGTCCTGGGTGCCATAGTAACACTGAAAGCATTTGGAAGACGGTTCCGTCTTCAAATGCTTTCAGTACACTTGCGTTGTTACGGATCCGGCAGGCACCTCCGGCAACGGAAGTGCATGCCGGATCCCAACAACGCAAGTGTGAAAGAGGCCTAAGGTGGATGTTTGAGTTACCTTGTGATGTTATAGCTATTATTGCCCTTTCATTTACCATTGAATTGAGCATTTTACGGCTGTGGGGATCTGCTTCTCTTTAGTACAGCAGGTAAGCTGCTTGTCGCAGCGCTTACTTGCATTGCTGCTATATTTTATTAACTAATGTACTATTTGTTTGTAATTATTTATTGTCTAATAAAGCTATTATATGTAATGTGTGTCCCCTTTGTGGTTTTTTTTTTTGTATTATTATTGCTGTCACGCACTTTTTCCATCTTATAGATGGTTAAGTAGGTTGTACTAATTTATTTTCCTGTATTTTTACAGAGGAGCCGTTACCAATGGACTTTCGGTCATGAGATTCAGCCTGGATTTCCCAGGTTGATGCAGTTTTTGCAGGTGGTGCAGTCGCCTCATTATTAAATCCAATGTTAAGGCCATAGCACAGCTTGAATTGGAAGTAACTAATTTGTCCCAAAAATTAACTACCACAGAACTGGGGAGCTTCAAGAAAGAAGTTGACGATGCATTGTAGTGTGGGAAAAACAGATCAAGGCAGTGAAAACTAGGAAATTTCAACAGGACTCACAGGACATGGAGACTAATCGAGTTTATCGGTGGAAATATAGGTCACAGGATAGGAGGTTACGCTCTACATCTGTATCTTCACGTACTTCTGCGAGTGAGGATGGGAGTACTTCTGGAAAGAAATACATAGGTATCCTAGGACATATAACAAGCATAAGATCGGTATGACGACACAGTCGGGTAGCAAGAGGCGCCCAGATGGCGACCATAAGTTACAGGTAATAAATTTATCGGATAGGGTCCTCACAGAGGATCAACTGCTAATATTAGGAAAGGGTTTGTCTTTTTCACCTACCTGTAATTATGATCATTTCATTTCTCAACAGTAAAAGATCTGCACATCTTTGCCAGACGCCTGTTTTTTTTTTTTTTAATCTTTCACTCAAGATCGGATCCCAATTTTATTACCCCATCTGAACAAGAAGCTCTGAGAGTGTTAACATCTCTGTTAGAGGAACAAGAAGAAGATGAAAGATTAGGTGAGTTCCCTAAATCGCTGATCCCCAAGTCAAATAATTTTCCTGCCTTGTCACTATGTGGGATCGCAATGTGGGATTATTTGTGAGACTGGTAGAAGGTGAGCTTTCCAAGATCACCAAATATGGGGGAAGAGACAATTGCACCATCCAGGAGAGAAAGGCTCTAAAGGAGATGGAAAAATGGTCAGATGTTATAATTAAACCTGCAGACAAAGGTGGGAACATTGTGTTGTGGCCGTCCGTTATGTATGAGAAAGAAGCCCGCAGACAATTACAGGATGGTGATTGTTATAAGAAAAAAGTGACGTTTAACCCTCTCATTAAATTTAAACAAGAACTTATGTCAATTCTTCAAGCGGGTGCGGAGGAGGGCTTCATTTCAACAAGACAATGTTCCCATCTAGTTCCTGAGCATCCTGTTATACCTACTTTGTATCTCCTGCCAAAGGTGCACAAAGATTCGTTAAATCCACCTGGGAGACCAATTATTGCAGGAATTAGTAGCCTGAATGATGCAATTTGCCAATATGTTGACCACTTTCTACAACCCTTGGTGGAAGAATTACCGTCTTATTTGAAGGACACGTTGGATGTTTTAAGGAAGGTGGAGGATATTCATCTGGAACCTGACATGCTCATCGCTACTTGCGATGTGGAGTCCTTATATACATCCATCAAGAACCAAGATGGTTTAAAAGCGTCGGCATTCTTTCTGAATAGCACCAATATGAATAAGAAGAAATGTAGTTTCATTCTATCCCTTTTGAAGTACAATTTTTTTCTGTTTGGGGGGTCCTTCTGCAGCGGCCCACTACGTGTGTGTGGGCACTGCTTATAAGCACTTTTTGTGCGGTATTGTATGATTTTGTATTAATGTATCTGCAAAATCCCAGTTACCAGGCAGATTAGGTGTAATTTATACATCCCACCTCTAGATGGGGATATAGCTTAAGTCTTATATATATACCTAGGTCAGGCCTAGTTAGTGAGTGAAGGGAGAGTAGTGAGAAGGAGTTAGAGATTAGAGCAGATCTGAGTAGATCAGATTAGATTAGTGGGAGAGAATGTAGAGTGAAGACTCCATGACACAGATTAGTGAGTGGAGCCAACTTCGCTATGAGGTGATACAAAGATGTGAGGCACAGAAGAGCGTTTTCCTTCTGTGGCCGGACTATATAATTGCATCCCTGACCAGTAGGAGAGAGTTTGCCTCCCTGGAATAGAAACAAGCTTCCTAAGGAATCATCGGTGATAAGAGCCATTATTGAGGGCCACAGACACCTTTGCGCATGGTGGAGGACTTATAGCTTCTGGCAGCCACACCATACTTCTGAGAGACAGATGAGTTTGCCTGTCCCAATGTTCATTTTTTAGGGAAAGGACAAGGAATAGGACCGAGCACATCAATAGGAACAAGGTACACCTAACCCACAGCTCCAAGTCACATCTAAAAAGCCTAGAAACTGTGGATTTGCAGAATCAACTCTGTTAACATCAAGAGACTGCATTTTTGTACTGCTGCAACCAAAGTCATCAACAGTAAAAGTTGTGAGTTGCATCTTACCACTGTCTACCTCATTATTACTACTAATGGTTGTACCACCATTAACGGTACTGGCGTCACAACAAAAAACCATCAAGGGACTCAGCCGCAACAAGCACCCTAAGCACCCCTAACATCAAGGGCACCTCAACCACCATCTTGGCTGATGCTTCCCTACCAGAGAGTGTGCCCCGGAGGATTTCGTGCTGTCCACCTCAACACTGTGCTGCCAGCCTAGGGAGGCTTTCTGCTAACCGTGAGTAAACTGATGAACTGTGTGTTATAATTTGGCCCCTCATCGGTCCACCGTGCACCTTACGTGTTGCCCCTGCGCTACTGGCTGGCTGCACTTCTACCTACTGCTCCGGGGGACAGCAATGGGGGTGTCTTGTGCGCCCTCATATGCTAATTTGTTCCTGGGGCTGTGGGAGAGGAGGATCCTCCAAACAGATCCCCTGCCAGAGGCCAATGGTGTCCAATATTGGGGACGCTATACTGATGACATTCTGATCATCTGGCAGGGGTCCGTTGAAGAGTTTGGACTATTTATTGACTTGTTGAATAACAACAATAATAATAATAACAAACTTACCTTCAAGGTGGCCCGCACAAATGTTGAATTATTGGATGTGAGTCTTCAGGTTGATTCAAGGGGGCAGATAATAACTAATCTATACAGAAAAGAAACACCAGTCAATGCTGTACTACATGCAAACTCCTCCCATCCCGGTAATTTAATTAAAAACATACCGGTGGGGCAGTTCTTGCGTGCCCATAGGATCTGTTCATCTGATGATCTTTTCGAATTGCAGGCGGAAGACCTGAGAAATAGATTCGAACAGAGGGGTTATGGTAAAGGCTGTATTGAAAGAGCTTATAAAAGAGCGAGGTCATCGAGGAGAAGAGACCTTCTTCATAAGAAAATGGGGAAACATAAAAGACAAGATACACAATCAATAAGATTCATCACTCGCTTCAATAATAAGTGGAAAGACATAAATTTTGCACTGTCCAAATATTGGGACATATTGTTGCAAGATCCCCAACTGCATGATGTTATTTCTCCACACCCTTCAATAACATTTCGGAGAGCAGAGAATCTACGGGACCATCTGGTCCGTAGTTATTATGCCCCCAAGGTACCGAATACCTTTGGAACTAGGGGGACCCCATGGGGGAGCAAGGCATGTGAAAAATGTGTTGCCTGTACCAATATGGAGAGAGCAACTCACTTCCACAATTCCAACAATGACAAGGTTTTTAAGATCACACATACCATCAATTGTGCGACTGTTGGAGTCATATATTGGGCAATTTGCCCATGTGGCCTCATCTATGTGGGGATGACCTCACGTCAACTAAGAAGTAGGATAAGAGAACATGTATTATCGATCAATGCAGCAGGAGAGGAGGAGGATGTTACACAATTAAAGACCCTAGCAATGCATTTCAAAGAAAAGCAAGATGGATCGCTGCTGAGGGTCAGAGGGATTGAGTCATCATTTCAGCTAGAGGGGGTAATTGGAAAAAAACATTGGTCCAGTGGGAGACGAAATGGATTTTCCTCCTCGATACCATTTCACCCCTTGGTTTAAATGAGGGCATACGTTATGCCCCATTCATATAGTTCGAGCCCTCATTTCACCTTGCGTGTGTAGTGCTTCTCAGTGCTTCTGGTTCGTGGGTGTGCTGTCCTGCGGCCGGGTTGGCACTCATTTGTGTTGTTTTTAACTGTTGTTTTATTATTATATATATTTTTCTTTTTAACAGTTTATACACATAGTTATATATCACTTCTGTCCATTTTTATATATCTCAGGTTTGAGAATATTTTGGGATTCCATGCGGGGACACCAAGACAGGGACGAAGATGCTCTTCACTGAATATTGATTGAGATGGGGGATATTGGGTTTTGGAAAGTACAACTGATGATGGGACTAGACTAGATCTATTGCTAGTATTAATTGATTATATTATATAAACAACATAAACAATGAAGGTGTTGAGGACCAGTGTCCACAAATTTTTAGACTGGAAACCCCGCTTCTAAGCTGGGTAATGATTTAGGATTCTAAAAATGGGCAAGCGGGTTTCGAAGTGTATTCTTTCTGTCGATGGTTTGGCATTACCTCAGCATTGGTCCTACTTGGTATGCAGTGGGGGAAATAAGCTATTAGTGAATTTCACCCAAAAAAAAAAAGCTTCTACCTACAGTAGATCCCTTCACTGGCTCCCCATTGCCCAGCGAATTCAATTTAAAACACTTACAACTACATATAAGGCCGTCCACAACCTGTCCCCTCCTTATATCTTTGACCTGCTTTCTCGACACATCCCCACATGTCATCTCAGATTCTTTCAGGATCCCCTCCTCAGTTCTCCTCTCATCTGTTCTTCACACAATCGACTACAAGATTCTCTCCCCTACTCTGGAACGCACTACCCCGACACATCAGGCTTTCCCCTAACATCCAAACCTTCAAGAGTAACCTGAAATCCCACATTCAGGAAGGCCTACCATCTGCAATGAGCCTGCTGCCACCACACAGCCACATGAGCAGCCTATACCCTCACCTACTGTGTTCTCCCCTTCCCTTATAGATTGTAAGCTCTTGCAGGCAGGGCCCTCTACCCCTCTGTACCAGCAGTCTGTTAATAGTTTCTTGTTTATTGTATTTTATGGAATTAATGGCTCTTTAAAAGAAATAATAATAATAATACAGTACATTTTATTAAAGGCACCACTTTGGTCCAGCGCATACAACAGTGTGGAGCTGAGCCATAATATGAGATACAGACCGCAGGCAAGAGAAGCACTGTTTCTGGGGAATTTTTTGGGGGAAATATCAGTATAGAAACACGTACACTAACACTTCTGCAAAAGCTCTGCGGATGTTATCGATTTGTTTGTTCTAGAACAGCCGTCTTTAATTTATCAGCAAGTTCAGCGCCTAGATGGATGATGAACTCATCATTTTCCTTGGCAAAAATGAATTCATAAAGTAATGTAGAGTTGTCGATACATTATTTTCCACGCTGTTTGTTTTCTGCTATGAACTTCTGACTTTACACCTCAGGCGAGCAGACTGATTTATTTGCCTAGTAGGTGTGTGCAGTACAGAGTGTATTTGCAGGAGCTGCGATCCTCCTGCATACACGAATCATTAGTGGCTCCATACAGATTATTAAATATGTGCTAGACAAGGGAATTTTCTCATGGAAACTTCTGCCTCTTTGTAATGTTGCTTGGCATTTCTGCAGCTCACCGCTGAATACATTGTGCTGAAGATCTGCACCTCTTTTCTGAACTTTCCTGCAGCACTTTATTTACTCCCCTCCCTCTTTAGTCTTCTCCTCTCTTTTTCCTGCCCCCTGTGTCTTCCCTCCCCTCAGAACATCAGAGCCACAGCATGCGGAATTGTCAATTCTGTTTGTTGAAGGGTTTCTTTCCCGCGGTTGTCCCAGGACACGTACGACACATGCATCTCAATGCTTTTCTGATGGTAAAAAACATGAGAAATTGATCAAAACTAGAATTCTCTTTTATTATGTTCTTGCCATAGTAAAAAAAAAAAAAAACTTTGTATTTGCAATTTTTATGTTTCCTGGCAATAAACTTTACTTTTCAGCTACCTTGAGAAGATATTTTTACTTTAGTTAGTGAGTTTATTTTCTGAAAGACTAAACTATTATCCAATTTTCTGCTAATGTTTCTATTTAAAGGGGTATTCCCATCTCAGACAGTGGGGGCATATTGCTAGAACATGTCCCTATTGTCCGATAGGTGAGGAGGGAAGGTGGTGACCGGAGGACCCCGGGTTTTCTGTACAGTGCTGCTGTCTTAGGGGTCCGGACACCGCCAAGCGCTCTTCCCATAGGATTGAATGGGAGCGCACCTCTTGTGCGGCCACCACTCCCATTCATTAATATGGGGACCCGTACCTATCAGACAATGGGGGCATATCCCAGTGATATGCCCCCTTTGTCTGAGATGGGAATACCCCTTTAACTTACCTGTAAGTGTCTTTATGTAAGTGGTTTTGAGGATTTTGTTAAAATTACCCCTCTACCCAGAGGTACCTGTGAAGAGCTCTATGCTTACCTGCTTCCCGCTGCCCTGTTCCAGTTCTATGGCTATCACCAGGTGGAGCTCAAAGAGGTTGTCAGGTTTTTTGGAATCCCCTTCCCCACCCAATGGTTCCTGTAATGAAATCTATCTTACCTTCTCCATGGCATTCCACTGCAGTTCCAGGCTGTCTTCACTGGATTTCCAGTCCCCGCCTGTCAACTTCAGCAAGTACCGGGTCATGTGCACCACTGCAACCAATGACTAGCCTAAGTGGGGATGTGTTTCCAACCGGCAAGTCACTGCTTGGTCCCTTGACACTTGGGTATATGTTACCATTAAGGAAATGCGCCGTGACACTTTTGCCATGCTTGCAGTTGCCCTGGGCAACGTGTTGCTGTTATGGCATGGGGTGGCAGTGTCTCGGCTTTTGCTGTGTGCGCCGTGACATGGTTGCCACGCATGCTGTTGCCTGTGGTTACATGTTACTTGTTGGCTGGTGTGTGCAATTCCCCTTTTAGTGGTATCCTCCCTATGTCTGGTGCTGGAAGGGTTAACTCCCTGACTGGGTGTGGCCACTAGGGTGTTATCCCCTGTGGCTCCATGGCTGGAGTCAGTTGTACTTCAGATGTTGTTGGTGCTGGACCTCTGCTCTAATCCAGGGTGTTCTATCTGCCCAGTCCTTGAGGGCCACCTTGTAGGACATCAATGTCATCTGTGATGTCAGCCCTCTGTCTTCTCCTTGTCCTTTCCCTACCTTATCTGCTGTCTGTTTGGTGAGGGTTTGATTTGGGGATTTGTTGTTATGTCTAGTTTGTTGATACATGTCTGGTGTGTTGTTTGTGTTGTCCAGCATGTATGCTAGACATTCCCTTGTCTTCCTCCGGAAGGGGGCTGGTTTCCCAGAGGGGAAATAAGCCTGTATGCAGCGCTGTCTGGGGCTGCCATGCACCTTGCGGCATGGGGTCCAGGTAGTATCTGGTGCGCTGGATACCTGTGTGTGTGTGTGTTGTTTGTACGGTGTCCTATTTGGTGTGTGGGCTCCTGTACTTATGCACGGGTTCCAGTCGTGGTGGCTGCAGCAGGTAAGTGTGTTTTTGTGTGCTTACCTGCCGTTCTAGTTACTGTATACAGTCTCCTTCTTATCCCTACTTTTAGGCCATTTGAGATTCCTGTCCTTCCGTCTCTTGGAAGAACAGATCGTCTCTCCCCTGCTCCTATGAGAGTATTTATCAGGGCGACTCAGGGCCAAAGATATCCTGGTATGAGACGTTCTACCATCCAGGTCCGCTCATACAGTGAGGAGTTAGCGTGATAATTAGGGACGCTTTAGGACAGGGGTGGGGAACCTCCGGCCCGAGGGCCTTATGCGGCCCACGGTATCATTTCATGTGGCCCCCGGCCCCCTGCCAGAACATAATGTGAAAATGCTTATGACCCCTTCCATTATGGAAGCGGTCATTAGCATACGGGAGGCACAGGAAGGTGAGAACAGCACTGCACTGGCTGTCCTCACCTTCCCTGGTCTTCTTTCAGCCCCACACTGTGTCCTGACACATCCAGCGTCAGGACGCAGTGCACGTAGACGTGCACTATGACCTGACGCTGTGCGGTGACAATATAGTGCGGCAGGAAGAAGAACAGGGAGGGTAAGTGAATCTGCCAAGAGGCAGCGCCGTACGGAGCTGGAGAGGTAAGTTTATTTGTTTATCTTAAATACAGTATCTGATCTGATGTCTGATTGGGGCTGATCTGAGGCTAAAGGAGGGTGGGGAGGGTCTGATGGGGGTCTGATCTGAGGCTTGGGAGGGTCTGATCTGAGGCTGGGGGTGTCTGATCTGAGGCTGGGGTTTGATAGGGGTCTGATCTGAGACTAGGGGGGCTGATGGGGGCTGATCTGAGGCTGGGGAGGGTCTGATGGGGGCTGATCTGAGGCTAGGGAGGGTATTATGAAGGTCTGATCTGAGGCTGGGGGGTCTTATAGGGGCTGATCTGACCCTGGGGGGTCTGATGGGGGCTGATCTGAGGCTGGGCGTCTGATCCGGGTCTGGTCTGAGGCTGGGGGTCTGATGGGAGTCTGATCTGAAGCTAGGAAGGGTCTGATTGGGGTCTAATCTGAGGCTTAGAGGTCTGATGGGAGTCTGATCTGAGGCTGATGTAGGCCTGGGGGGTCTGATAGGAGGCTGATTTCAGGCTGATGGAGGTGGGGGCAGATATTTTGCTGAGAAAGGGACAAAGGCAGGGACAGTTGCGAAGAAAGAGGCAGGGAGAGTGAAAGCTGGGTGAACCCCTCTCTGGACCCCCTGGGTTTAGCTTCCTGCCATTAATGTCAAATAAGTAACATTCTGAACTTAAAAATTAGACTGCTATGTGTGGTCAATATGGCGCCTGTATTGTATGTAATATACTGTATATATATAGTGCAGGCGCTATTTTGTGCTGCAAAAATACAGCCCTCTAGATTATTTTAATTGAAGTGCAATTTCTGTAACTTATCCCTAAGTCAATTATATGTTTGACCAAATACAGCAGTAAAAATTTTTTATTGAGAATTTTGTATGGCCCCCGAATGATGTTACAAATATCCAAATGGCCCTTGGCAGCAAAATGGTTCCCCACCGCTGCTTTAGGAGGTGACCTGCTCCCTGATTCCAGCATCCTGGCCTAGCTTCCGCTTTTTTCCTCACATTGTACGGTGGGGGGGTTCCCCCTCACTCCCCACCGTGACAAGGAAAGGCATTGGCTGCCGTGGTGCACATGATCCCCTCCATGCATAAGCTGACAGACAGGGACCAGAAGTCCAGTGAATGCAGCCTGGAGCCGCAACGGAATGGCAGGGAGAAGGGAAGTATAAACTTAATTATAGATGAGCTCCACCTAGTGGTAGCAACTGACAATGAGAATTTAATTTTTCAACTCTATGGTTATGGACCTGTGCTGGGTGGTACTACAATGAGAGAAACTGGTTCCTGTGGAAGATATTTGTGAATCACAGGAAGTGGCAGAGTCTGATATAAGGCATAATCTTGTGTGTGTAAACCCACTGTGCCAATTAACTGGTTTGGTATAGGGCTAACCTTCAGGGCATTATTCTGACACTCAACCAGTATTCACCTTTAACCCCTATACAGGCATCTAGACTTTGCTGTGGGATAGTCCCGATATAGTTGGCAGCTGACAATAGAGTTGAGGACTCTGGTGCAAGCACTGGGAGTTCTGGCTATAAAAAAGTACACCAAAAATACAGGAAAACCGCAGGTATAGTCTAACGAGGCACCAAGGTTTGAATGTTGGTTTTAGAGATCCATGCAGAGAATAGTTAACGTAGACAAGGGAAAGACTTGTGGGCAGAGTAGTGGTGAGGCACACACTAGACAGGCAGGCTGGGAACTTAGCTGGAGCACAGGCAGAGAAGACAGACTGGGTTAATTTAAACACAAACTGAATTTGGACTTGAAAGTGTAGTAGCACACAGGCAGGATGGAAGGAGAACACAGGCAGGAAATAAGGTTGAATAAACCAGGTAAATATCTATTAGCACAAGACTATCAAACAACAGGGAGCCTAAAGCTCAGGCACCCTCTATCTGGAGAAGAAGCCTTAAATACCCAGTGACCTTCAGCCATTGGCTGGAGAAGGGAGCATCAGGCAGCAACATGGAGAGGATGTCGGCAACCAGGCTTCTGGGTGGCATGGTGAGTGGCACGGCATCTAAACCTGCAGGGGACAGCAGGAGGGTGGTGGGCACAGACCATAGACCTAACATCATGCAGTAATAAGAAAAGCATCATTGTTTTTCAAGTCTGGTTTCTGCAACATTTCCTGCAATATCCTCAACCATTCCAATCACATTAGGTTTATATATCCCTCTAAAGATATATTATGCACAGAATTTTGCCTCCGATTAGAATTTGATGAAGATATGCTTTGTTTAAGATGTGTTGTTTAGGCTTGACTGAGGGGGAAGAGACAGGGTCAATTTATCAGCACTCCACTCTTTTAGCCATCCTTTGGAACCACCAAGAACGTCTCTCTCATTATAGGAAATATTGAAATTAATGGATGCCCACTGATTTTCATAGCGTCGTTTAATGCTCTGTTTTTTCATGCAGCTCTCTTTTAATGAAAATAACCATTTGGTTCCCCCATAGATATCAGCTTCTGACTCTCCAGTTTCCTCTGGGTGATTGCTGTTACCCTTGGAAATGTCTGATCATGAAGAAGTGTAATTCTAAGCAGACACTGGATGAATGATATGCCAGCTTCCCCAATGATATTCCTGGCTTGCTTTCTCTGGAGTATGACACTTGAACGCCATTATCATATCCTAACCATCTGTATAGAGAAGTCCAATCTCTGCTAATCCTGTAATATGTGACAGATTATCATAATACTGTGGCAGTATCAAGCTCCGAAGAAAGGAGAAGCAGTATTTTTAAAGAACTATCATGACAAGTCTAACCAGGTGCCATTCGTAGGAAGAAACCAGTCAGGAGGACCTCTGATATCTCAGCATTTCAAGGCCCAGGGAAGTAAGATTTTGTAGGAAGAGAATTACTTAGAATTTCAGCGTTTGTCTGGAGTTATCCTTTGAAGGGAATCTGTCACACCAGTTTTATTCTGAAGGCAACTTCAGCATGAGTACTGGAGAAGTTCAATACAGCGCGTACTAGAGAGTTATCCCCCCTGGGAGCTCATGAACATGAGGACTCTCCGGCACGCATTGCGTGTTGACCAGTTCCAGTTTTTAGGTCATGTTAGAGCTGTTTAATGCAGATTTAGCAAAACTACTGGGTCAATTCAAGAAAGTGCCCCAGCACTTTGCTTAGAGTACCTGTCACCAGTGACAGGTTCCCTTTAGAGGTATTGTCCAATCTAAGACATTTATGGCAAATCGATAGAAATAAAAACTAAAAGTGGCCCCAAGTTGTAAGCAGGTTCAAATTGACAAAAGGTTGGGCAACACAAGTAGATAGGGCCAGCATGAGTACGCAGGGACAACAGAAGTAGGCAGGGTCAGCAATACCATGGGCAACATAGAATACCAGCAGAACCATGGGCGTAGGAAGCGGGGGGGACGGGGGGTCAAATCCTCCCAGCGGCAGCGGGGCAATTTGTGCGGAGGAGCAGGGCAGGGAGGTGTGTCCCTTTCCTGTTCCTCTGATAGGCTGCCAGCACTACTAGGCCGCCTGGGAGCTCATGAACATGAGGACTCTCCGGCACGCATTGCGTGTTGACCAGTTCCAGTTTTTAGGTCATGTTAGAGCTGTTTAATGCAGATTTAGCAAAACTACTGGGTCAATTCAAGAAAGTGCCCCAGCACTTTGCTTAGAGTACCTGTCACCAGTGACAGGTTCCCTTTAGAGGTATTGTCCAATCTAAGACATTTATGGCAAATCGATAGAAATAAAAACTAAAAGTGGCCCCAAGTTGTAAGCAGGTTCAAATTGACAAAAGGTTGGGCAACACAAGTAGATAGGGCCAGCATGAGTACGCAGGGACAACAGAAGTAGGCAGGGTCAGCAATACCATGGGCAACATAGAATACCAGCAGAACCATGGGCGTAGGAAGCGGGGGGGACGGGGGGTCAAATCCTCCCAGCGGCAGCGGGGCAATGTGTGCGGAGGAGCAGGGCAGGGAGGTGTGTCCCTTTCCTGTTCCTCTGATAGGCTGCCAGCACTACTAGGCCGCCTGAGCCGTACAGCGCTGGAGTCGGGTCACAGGCCGGAAGAGGCCTGCATCGCATCGCTCCAAAGAGGTAAGTATAAGTGTTAATTTTTTTAAAAATATATACAATACTGAGTTTTACTGGCACATAATGGGGGGGGGGCCCTGTTATTACTGGCACATAATGGGGGGGGGGGGGCTGTTATTACTGGCACATGATTGGGGGGGCTTTTATTACTGGCACATGATTGGGGGGGCCCTGTTATTACTGGCACATGATTGGGGGGGCCCTGTTATTATTGGCACATAATGGGGGGGCCCTGTTATTACTGGCACATAATGGGGGGGCCCTGTTATTACTGGCACATGATTGGGGGGGCTGTTATTACTGGCACATGCTTGGGGGGGGCTGTTATTACTGGCACATGATTGGGGGGGCCCTGTTATTACTGGCACATAATGGGGGGCCTGTTATTACTGGCACATGATGGGGGGGCTGTTATTACTGGCACATGATGGGGGGGCTGTTATTACTGGCACATGATTGGGGGGGGCTGTTATTACTGGCACATGATTGGGGGGGGGGGGCTGTTATTACTGGCACATGATTGGGGGGGCCCTGTTATTACTGACACATGAATGGGGGGGGGCCTGTTATTACTGGCACATGATTGGGGGGGCCTGTTATTACTGGCACATGATTGGGGGGGCTGTTATTACTGGCACATGATTGGGGGGGCTGTTATTACTGGCACATGATTGGGGGGCTGTTATTACTGGCTGATGAGAGGCGCTGGGGGGCTGATGAGAGGCACTGGGGGGCTTATGAGAGGCACTGGGGGCTGATGAGAGGCACTGGGGGCTGCTGGAGAGGCACTGGGGGCTGCTATGAGGCATGGGGCTCCTATCTGAGGTCTGATTGGGGGTCATTCATATTGGGGTCTGAGCTGAGTTGTGATCTGAGGTCTTATTAACATTGGGGATCTTATTGGGGCTGTTAGCTGAGGTCTGATTAACATTGGGGGTCTGATTGGTGGTCTGACCTGAGGTGTAATAAAAATATTTTTTTCTTATTGTGCCCACTTCCAGCCCGGAGCCCAGCTGCCCAGAGCACTGAGACGGAGCAGCTTGGAGAAAAAGGCCTCACAGTCTCCCACACTCCTTCTGCCCGGCCAAGCCAGCCAGCACCCCTGAGGCCAAGCCAACTAGCACCCCTGAGGCCAAGTCAGCCAGCACCCCTGAGTCTTCAGAACTGTAAGTAAATTATATATAAGGGGAGATTATTGTTTCGGCGGGGGGGGATATTCCAGAGAAAGTACCCGCCCCGGGTGCCAAATACCCTAGGCACGCCACAGCCCCCAGGTTAGGAATCTAAATCTTTTGTTATCATTCAGTATTATCATTCTTCTTTAAATTTTGTCTGTTCTGGAACCTTAGCTTTATGCTTAAAAGTCAGTTTGAGTGAAGAAAGTCAGAATGGATATCCGCAAGTTTGTTTTACAAAGCCTAGTAAAGCAAATAAATCCTCATCAAGCTCAGAAGCATGTCAACAAAAAGAGATCACTGAATAACCAGCCAGGCATTATTTTGTTGAGCCAGAAAAAGATTTTTCACACGCACACACTTAAAATTTAACGATATAAACAACTCACAGTTTACTGAATAGGAATATACCCGGCAAGCAAAAATGCTGTCCCCCCCAGATATTTGGGGGTTCCACTTCCTACACCCATGAGCAGAACCAAATACTGCATTGCAGCACAGACTACTGCCTCGGCAGATACACATCCCACAGTGCACCACATAATACTGTCACACTGTATGAACATCCTGAGGATAGTGATACAGTTGAGTTCAAAACGGCACCCGTTGTCGTTGGTCAGATGCATAAGTACCGGATTCTTCCACATTAATAAATGCTAAGATCCAGCCAGTGGCCATGAGGACGGCTCAGATTGCCCTATGAGAATCAGCCCACTGGGACATTTCCCTGTAGTGTTTATGACCAGTCTGCCCCTGACTCATGGGCAACATTATCAGGAAAGTATTCATATTTAAAATCAAGATCATACAAGCTTTTGACCTTTTCCTTCACAGAAGGTTTACTCCCTAAACTTACCTAAAGGCCCCTGCATTATGGTTTGATGGGTGTACCGTCCCAGTCAAACTCCCCACCGTCCCAGGGTTGCCAGAAACCAGGGCTCATGAGCCATAAACGATCATCAGTAGTGTAAAACTAACCTGTTTCACAATAGTCTAAGCCCATTTCATGTTCCCTATTAGTGGATGAACTAACCAGCGCTTGGTGATAATTCTGCTTCACAATGATAAGAAGAGCTGACATTGAAGGATCAAAAAGCAACATTGGTATGAACGCTTGCCAATGATCCCTATGGTAACTTTTCTGAAACCTCCTGCTTAAAACTCAAAAAGTCAGAAGTCATACCGAAAATCAAGATCAAGAAAATCTTTTGCCCTTCTGTTTCTCGGGAGGTTTCTGTCCTCCCTGAGCTCATCTTAGGACACCTGTGTTACGGTTTTACAGGTTTACTGCCTCAGTCAAACTCCCCACATGCCACTGTCCCAGCTTGTTATCACTGGAAAATGGGCGATTGGAGACGATCATCCGTAAAATGTCTTATCACGATGGCCTAAACCCATGATCAGGAGAGCCGTCGTAGCAACTGATACAAGATCTATCAGTCAAGGGTGGCCACCTCTTTTCCTCTCAGGAGCCTTGGTCATAAGAGTAGTAAAACATGATTATGGTACTGCAGTAGGAATGAGGAAGCAACCAGCAGGAGGAAGGCCAAGATTTCAATGTACATAAGAGGAAGAGGAGAGGCAAAGTGAACAATGAAAAATAGAATGTAAAGGGTGTAAAAAGCTACTTTATTTGCATGTTAAATTATTATTATTGTTAATACCAATAAACATGTTCTAAACTCATGCACTGCTGACTGCAGCGACATAGTGGAGCCGTATTATAAAATCAGCTTTTTATATCAGGGGGGTTTATTTGACTGTTATAGAGGGTTTGTCATGAAGCTATCCACTAAAGGTGTTTTCCAAGTGTTTTTTTACCGATGACCTATCCTTTGCCTTCTCAGCTGTTTGTGAAGGCACCTGCGCTCACAGTAGTGAGCTTACCAAGCACAGCGCCATACACTGTAGTGTACTGCAGGCACCGTGGCTTCCTGAACAGCTGATTGGCGGGGGGGTCCCTGGGGCTGGACCCCCACAGATCAGATACTGATGACCTATCCCCTTTAAGATCCAAGCTAGTGGGTGCTATTATAAGAACAGAGCCAATGAGTGGGTTATGTAATTAGAATACAATGCAAAGTGCCATTCAGTGGGAACAATAGCTTACTAGTTTAGTTGTATTAGAGGAGAATTTAATAGATATTAGATACCCAAATATAAAGAGGTCTGGTCCCATGACTGATCCTCTTTAGCACATTATCATCTATTGGACACTGATTATTTATTTTGTCCCTTCCCCCTATTATCTCTATGTTTTCCTAGTAGAGCATCTTTTTATCTATACTTTTTTACCATTTTCTGCTTAGTTTTTATCTCCTTCTTTTTACCCTAATATCAGAGTGTCCTGACATATCTGCTGGGACTTACAGAAGCTATTACTGGTTGCCTGATAGCATAATTGTAACCACAAATGGTCTTTGCATGATGGACAGAACAGACTAAGGTCATTAGTTGCTTCAAAAATTCCAGGAAATACAAACTTGTGCGCACTATTGTCTTGCTATGATATCTTTTTTTAATTGCTTCTCATTTGACATTTGCCAGGAAATTTTGATATGGAACAAACACAACAATCAGATATTAATAGAGTTTTGGTTTTCTCTAATCTTTATGATTCCAGTAAAGGAGAGTCAAACAACATGACCGCTGGTTGGCACATATTGCTTAGTATGTAAGTGTCACGAGGGTATCAAGAGCCACGTCTGACTCCGTTATACCCGGGGTCAGGAAGTCGCAGCGGGTGGCTGCGCGCTCTATATCTAAAGATCATGGTGTTTCTTAGTTATTGTTTTCTGTGTTTGCCTTGCTATCCTTTTTGTCTCTCTCAGGGATCCGTAGCTTCTCCTCCTCAGCTGTTTCGTGTCTGCCACTCCCTACCTCCTTATATTCTCCCCTCACACTTCTCTAGTTGCCAGTTATAGAGCTTCCTGCCTGGACATCTATACTGACCCACTGGAGTGGTTAATCCTGGTTGTTGTTCCTGTGTGCTACCCTCCGGATCCCTGTTTGGCTTATTGTTGTCTCCTGTTGTCGCCCACCTGGGAATATATGTTGAGTCTGTGTTGTCTGTCCTCCCCTTGGTGTTTTCCCTTAGAGTTAGTGGTGCGGACTAGTGTTCCCATCGCCCTGTTCACTACCTAGGGCTCAGCTCAGGGAAAGCCAGGGCTTTAGGCACGTGATCGGCGTACGGGTGAGGAACCCGTCTAGGGACGTCAGGGCAGCCAGGTGCCAGCCGCCAGGTGAGTCAGGGGTCACCATCTTCCCTCTCACTTGGGCAGGGCCTTCCTCGTTCCCTCCCTCTGTGTCACGTATGTGATAGCCACGCCGGCCGTGATAGTAAGTCAATGTAATGCTCGTTTCTAGCCTACAAGCACGTTGTGTGACAAAAACTAGATCAAGTTATATCTCAATGAATACATTGATCTGCGTTCTGGCTATTCCTACGTCATGAGCACAAAAGTTGGAATGCATGGATGACGTCAAAATCAGAAGAGAAGAGTGAAGCTCCTGGGCTCCAAGATCTGTATCAGGATCCCAGATATTATGGGTCTTTTGTAATACTGTTTCCCTCTTTTCTAATGGTAAAAGGCCATTCAAAAAGAGGGCCATTGGGTTCATTCAGATTTTTGGACCTTGATGCATGTGTAACCTATAGACCTGCGTTCATGCACATGGGGCGCATTCATAATATTGCTATGTAATTGTTATGTTCATGTAATGTGCCTGGTTCACCAGCAGGTGGCAGTGTATCTGGCAGAGAGGAAGATAGATCTTTATTTAGAATGGAACTTACTATTCCATTCTCCCCCTTTTGGGCAGAAGTGGACTAGTCCTGGAGGGGTTGCAAGAAGCTAAGTTCATTTCTAGTCTAGTTGAGTGTTGGGAGCAGATGAGTCAAGATGTAGCAGTGAGGGGAAGGTTCCCCCTCTTGCAGCAGGAGTCTCCCAGGGAAGCAGCTCATAGAGCGCCGTGACTCCTTACAGATTAAGAGACAGAGTATTGTGAGGGGGTCAAAAGTCAAAGGCATCTCACTCCAAAGTAGTGTGTACTACAAACTAAACAAAAATCACAGAAAAAAAGATAAAAACACCCTAAACTTAATATGTGGATGTCCATGGCCATCTATGAAAAAAATCACAGAAAAAAATCATAATGCACTAATACAATAGATGCAAGCATTATATATAGACTAAGCCCTCATTCTGATATAAAAAATCTGAGACTCTCAGCCAATATATTTTGATCAAAACACATCTGTGCCAACCAACCCCCGCCAAGGTGGTCTCAGTTAGACAGATCCTACGCTAAACCTACCTATGCCATTGGGCATCTATATTCAGGAGCGCAGACTCTACACATATAGTGTGCTGCTCCTAGTTATCTCTATGTGCATCCAGTAACCAATGAGAAGAGGAGCAAGCACAGCTATATGTACCACCTAATCAAGGCGGTCTGTTTGATAGGAAGGGCAAAAGTGCACAGGAATGATACTCCCAGGTAGTGGCACGGCTAGGGGGGGGGGGGGGGGGGCGAGGGGGGGAAATCGCCCCCCCTATGTTGTCCTTTGCCCCCCCGGTTGCCCCCCCGCTGATTCCCCCAGGTGAATACTAATGAGCGCTTCCATTATGGAAGCGCTCATTAGAACCGAGAGACCAGGAAGTGGTGAACGCTCTGTACTTACCACTTCCTGGTCCTCGGCTGTCGGCTGTGCAGGGCTGCGCACAGCGTGAGGGCGCTCTGTGACTGTCGACTGAGGAGAGGCAGGCGGCGTCCAGGAGCAGGAGAGGTAAGTGTTTTTTTATTTTATAAAATATGTGGCTGCTGGGGGCATATGGGGGCTAATGATGAGAGGCATTTGGGGGGCTAATGATGAGAGGCATTTGGGGGGCTAATGATGAGAGGCATAAGGGGGCTAATGATGAGAGGCATATGGGGGCTAATGGTGAGAGGCATTTGGGGGGCTAATGATGAGAGGCATTTGGGGGGCTAATGATGAGAGGCATAAGGGGGCTAATGATGAGAGGCATTTGGGGGGCTAATGATGAGAGGCATTTGGGGGGCTAATGATGAGAGGCATATGGGGGCTAATGATGAGAGGCATATGGGGGCTAATGATGAGAGGCATAAGGGGGCTAATGATGAGAGGCAGCATATGGGGCTAATGATGAGAGGCAGCATATGGGGCTAATGAGGCATAAGGGCTGATATGGGGGCTAATAAGAGGCATGGGGGCTGATATGGGGGCTAATGAGGCATAAGGGCTGATATGGGGGCTAATGAGGCATAAGGGCTGATATGGGGGCTAATGAGAGGCATGGGGGCTGATATGGGAGTGATGAGAGGCATAATGGGGGCTAATGAGAGGCATAATAATAGTGTCATCCACAGATGCCCCCATAACAGTGTGTCTTCCACAGATCCACCATAACAGTACGCCTGCGCACTGATGAGAGACAGAAAGAAGGGGAAAGAATCTGCAGAAGCAAGCAGAGGACGGCACAGCAGACGACTGAATGGCTTCTTTTGTAAGTAAATAGTTTTAGTATAAATGTATCCCTGCAGACCGCAATTCTCTGGTATTTTGTAATCTTATTTATATATACTTAATTTTTTTTTGCCCCCCCATTTTTGACTGTGGTATCTTTGTGCCTCCCCCCCCTATATATTGTTCCTAGAATCGCCACTGCTCCCAGGATAAAATAGGAGCGCATTCACACCTGAAGGTGCCACTCCCTCAATCATATACTACAAACTAAACAAAAATCACAGAAATAAAGATAAAATACAAAGATAAAAACATCCTAAACGATATGATAAATAAATATGCGGATGTAAATGGTTACATTTATGAAAAAAATCACAGGAAAAAAATATAGGACTAGGAGCAGCACACTATATGTGCAGAGTCGGCGCTCCTGAACATAGATGTCCAATGGCATAGGTAGGTTTAGCGTAGGACCTGCTTGACTGAGACCACCTTGGTGGGGGTAGGTGGGCACAGTTCTGTTTTGATCAAAATATATTGGCTGAGAGTCTCAGATTTTATTATATCAGAAAGAGGGCTTAGTCTATATATAATGCTTGCATCTATTGTTTTAGTGCATTATTATTTTTATCTGTGATTTTTTTTTATCCAGTAGTGTGGCATCAGAGCGGGTGTTCAGTGATAAACTAATTCGGAAAAAATCAAATTACTTGTCAAACTTTGGCAAAGCTGCCGAATTTTTTAAAAACTTCGCTCACCTCCCTATTCTTAGCAACCTCAGGGGCTAACCCTATCTAGCCACACCCATGCAGAAGAAGTGGGAACTATACTCATAAAAACAGGCCCCTAGTTGCTAGTAAACATTATGTTATGACCAAACAGTGAAAAAATTCATGGACTGCTTCATAAGGAAGCCTTACCAATAAAATGCAAAGCTCTCCCTGGTTACGGAAAAATTTTTCTTCATCAAACAACAGTTCTTCTCATTCCTGCCTCGATGTACTGTAGGCTGCCCAAGTGACTATACTGACAGATCTCCTCACCAAAGACAAAGCGGATCCTATAACAAACTCTGAATACACTTTGTACAAGACAGTACTTGGATCTCCAAATCTGGTGCCAGCTCCTGAAACCTGTTCCACTGTATGCAGGAAAGAGAATCAGCTATAGAGTTCTGGACAATGTCTGAAATATGGAAGGCAATAAAATGAGCATTCAGCAACAAACCCCGCAGAACCAAGTGCCCTAGAAATATGCCTCAAAACCATGGACACGCGATGTAACATTTCTGCTGTTGTCTGGGTAAACCTGGATAATATTAAACTTCTCAAGAGACTTTAAGGAATATTTATTTTTTCTCTTTCTTACAAATGTCTTCCTTAACCTCTATCTTCAAGTGTACCCCCATGGATCAGCAAAGCAAACATAAACCACCCCTTTATTAATATCAGCTAATCTCTCTTCATCTACCACTTTTGCACCTGCACCAATTTTAGACAACCACTATTGGTGGAACCCTCAATAATCTACCCCCCTAATGCCTACTGAAGACCACATGATATGTTTCACTCCTCTTTGAAACAACTCCACCATACTCTGAAGACTAATGTTACTTCATAACTAGACATCCCCTAAACAGAAGAAATGTTGGACTCATCCAGCTATCCCTGAGCAGGAGTCTGCCAACCCCCAATCCAGACATCTACAGAATTGGCTGAGAAGTTAGAAAGAGAGATCCTCCTGCTCCCATAGTTTATCTCTCGCTCATCCTTATTAAAGTGTTTGTCTAAGTTTTTGGAATGGAGGGAATTCAGGATGAGTATAATTTATTTTTGTATTAGTCTAATAGTGTCCCTGCACTTTTTAAAATAAAATAAAATATCACAGACAACTCCTTTAATATCACTGGGAGCAGGGCTATCATCCTCATCTGGACTTTTAACGTACATGGGCAGCCAACCTTCTGGAGAGGCAGAGATGCCAAAAAAAGTCAAAGATTGGGTACTTCCAGGTGAGGGTTCCCTTCTGCTCCAACAGGTGGGAAATCCAGTCCTCCCGGATAGTAGCCTGCCTGCCGGTTGAGATGAACATCTCGTGCTGTCTAATGGTTTTGGCAAACAGTCCCTCTCTGCCCAAGGAACAGCTGCCTCCTCCTCCATGTGGCAGTAATAATAGGGGATAGGATACTTCCCCTACTAAAACCTGATCTTCCCTCCATCCGACTGGCTGAACTAAACTGCCACTTACTAACACAGGTTTGGAGAGTCCCTGCTGGAGCTACAGTGTCAGCAAGTCTGAGACTTGGGCGCAGGGGATAGTCTTAACAGGGAGCAAGGTCTAGGTCTCTAGCAGAAACCAGTCGCCCCTGTAGTAGTGGTAAAGTACATCAAATTTGCTGTTCAGTCCAATCCGTTCCATGCTGCTGTATGTACATGAGTAAGCAAAGTCTCCATGGAGTCAGCCGTTACAGATGCCCATTGCAAACTTCTCTTCTGTAGATCCTATTTGGAAAAGACCCTTTTGCACTCCACCCCTCCCTTTTTTCTTTTTGCTGAAAATCTCCTCCTTCTGTCCTGTGCATTTACCCTTGTCATGGGCCCCTGCTTTATTCCTGCGATTACAGCTTTACGGCTTTACTTTTCCTCAACTGTATTTTTGTGTTCCTCTACCACGTCTCTTTCTATGATAGACACAGATTAGATTGCTCCTGTGTGGGAGGCATTTACATTTTCAAGTCGCTGTGGATTTCTGTCTCGCTTCAATGATTATTGTCATCTTTTTCTTCTATATCATACAGTATCTTATCATAGTTGGAAACATGATGGTGTGGACCAGGCGAACCGAAGACAAACACAGCCTTAGGGCTTATCCAGAGAGAGAGAGCATCAGGCTTGTGGAGAGGAATGAAGATGGGATTCTTGCTTCTAGAAAGATGGATAAAAAAGTTTGAATTTCTCCAAATTAAAAAATATGTTTTGTAGTACTACCTTAGGTAGCTAAGCATAAACTAATGGAGCTCGTACACTTTACAAGCCAGAATAAATCACCATGCTTCTTTAAATGGCCATTTTAAGTGTGGATGGTGTAGGAAGGCGCAAGGGACCGTCGTTGACAGAAGGTATATGTCACCGAGGTTCCTTGACATTTTCTCAGGTGCACCTAAATAATGACTCACCAGTAAATGCAGATCCTTGACTTATCTTTTTTGGAACGGGAAATGATAGCTAATATGGCCTCAATTACAGCTCCCATGTGCTTTATCACCTAGGTTTTCTAATGAGAGGAAATACAATTTCTTCATATTGAGAGGAGAGATTTCTTAAAATTTGCCTCGCTATGGAGAGGTAAAAGGTTGTTTTAGGCCCAAGGCACAGCTGTCCTATGAAATTCTATTGACTCTCCTCTCCATAATGGTTACTCCTCCAACCACTCCAACAACACCAGGGACTCCTGAACAGTGCACCTGCCATGTGGCATTAGCAAAACATGGGCATTGCTAACCCTTTCTCAAACATATCAGCTCCTCCGTTCCTTTATATCTTGTGGGAGGAACAGGCAGACTGCAGTTTTCTAGAAGAGGACATCTCCCATCCCCATGGATGACCAGCATGATTGCATTAGAGTAGTCTCTAGCAGCATCTCTGGATCCTGACATGTCCACAACTTCTACAGCCAGCCCTTACTCAGGGCCACCAAATCTACTTTTCATCTGAATCTATTGTTCAGATACAGGGGAACTTGTCAACCATCAGGTACTCCTTGTATGCCCAGCTCTTAATCTGCCAGACCCTGCCTTCAAAGCTTCTGAGGTGCCTTCTCCATAACATAGTCCAAGGCTCCCAACCATGCCATTAGAAGGGAGCCCACCATACCTAATGGAACATGAAGTCCCATGTCGGAGCTATTCTCACAAGGAAAGTTATTAGGCCTACGTTACTCAAATTGTGACAGCATAAAAAGTGGAATTATCTACTTTGGGAACTTATTTACAATGCACTGCTCTGTCAGCTAGGTATAGGTTCAACATTTTTACATAAAATGGCCTGACAGTATAATCAGGAGTTAATAGTCTTCTCTCCCCTTTGGTGTTCCCCCATCTACTTTGCTCTGTCATTGTGATGGAGCATTTAGTCAAGTCAATTCGGAAAACCTGAATAGACATGGAATATCAAATGGGAACAGACAGTGTGAGGATGCACATTATGCAGATGACTTCCTATAGCATGGCTCCCAACCCCCCTATCTCATTTCCTTCTATAATGTAGTAGTTTGAAAGCTTTGGCTGCTTCAGTCATTTCAAACTTGATTATTCTAAATCAGAGGTGCTAAATGTGTCTTGCCAGTGAGGCAATCCATTTTACCAATATAGATGTCCCTTTAAGTGCCAACCCATGGTATTGAAGTATCTGAGAATGTTTGTTTCTTCAGACCACTCAAGGCTCTAAGCTATCCTCCTCTACTGGGGTAAATACTGAATGACTACTGCTCCATTTTTTGTACACATTTTTTGCAGTCCCCATTGCTTGCCCAGCACAACTTTCTGTTGCCTCAACCATGAATTGACACCCATATTCTTTCTAAGCACAAAATATGTGAGGCATCCTAACGTTAAGTCACACTACACAGCCTTCTTGCTAGTTGACTTACTGCATTAGCGCCATCATAAATCTTTCAAGCAGTTAATGGCTTTGGAACAGTAGATGATTCCATTTCCCTTACTTTCCCCAGAATAGTTTAGGAAGCATATGCCAAGCAAGACCTGACATGACTCTCTTGAAGGCAGCTTTGAAGACATGTGATGGGATGTATGCATGAGCTCTCTCTCAAGGGGCTGTGGACCATTGACTCCCCTATTCTCTAATCTATCTTTTTCAAACAGGTCTGTCTAGACTACTTTCTTTGCTGCAAAGCTTTGGATAATGTGCCCAGATTCCTTTATATTATTGTGGGATCCCCTCTTCCAGACCTCCCCTCCTATTCCCATGCCCTTCAGGGCATGTAGTATCTCTCATAATCATCTTGGATGAGATTATTCTGATGGACCAGGCTTTGTGAGGGATTGGGAGAGAGAGTTTAGGTTGGGGGAATCTCTCTCTCTCTCTGGTTCCTTTTTACACCCAAGCTCCCCTTACCTGTGCAGTTTAGTAGAAAGAGGTACCATGTTACTCAACTGGAGAAGCTTTAATGAATGGATGAATTAAGCCTTTGTGGAATTCGTTTTTTTCAGCCTACCAAGGCACAAGTCTAAAAGTATAGTGAACTCTAACCAAACTGACCTTTTATACATCCTACCAGGTTTGATTGGCAGTCAGTTAGATCAGTAATTCAGTCAGAGTAGTAGGAGATGCACCATCTCTTCAGAATGGAGGAATTGACTAGGAATGAAGGTTTCTACAGTGCAGCTCTGGTAGGGGGATAAACCTATACTTGTACATACGCTCCCTAATCCGGGTTGAACGCTTGGATAAAGAGAAGTATACTTGGTCACTTTGAAATAATAACCAGAAAACCAATCATAACCAGTCATAAGGTGTGGCCAGGGGTGGACTGAGAACTTTAAGTGGCCCTGGAAAAAAAACTAAAAGTGGTCCTATGTTGTTGTCACAACCAGACAGCTGAGAAGCTCTGACAGAAGCCTTTCAGAACCTCCTCCTTGAGTTTTCTTTGTTTTGGTTTCAGTTCCTCATCTCGTTAGCCTCTCTCAGCTGTCATGCAGTTGGACTGATTGCTTCCCTTTAAATTCCTCCCCATAATGCAGTAGTGTGCGGCTTATACAACTTCCTGGAGTGTGTGCGCATGCTGTTCTTATATCCCAGTCTTCTGCAAGATAAGTGCTGTATATTTATTTGTGATTTTCTGTTTGCTGGATCTTAGGAGACCCTGACTCCCTCCGTGTCTAGTGTAGGGAGCCGGTGGTCGTGTCCCCTCACTATTGTAGGGTCTTCAGGCGTTAGATAGTCGAGGTACGTGGATATGCGACCATCCACCTTTGGGGTGTTCACATAGGCTGAGCAGTCAGGGAGAGTGTGCCAGGTCTCATGCAGGGGTCTCCCTTTTGTTCCTTAGTTGTGGATCCAGTGAATCATAGATTATTTTGCATTGTCTTGTTTTCTGTACACCATCCGTGACAGTTGTAGGTGGGTTCAAACTGAAGGGAGGTGGGGTGGGGCAACACAAGTAGGCAGGGATAAGAGAAGTAGGCAGGGTCAGCAATACCGTATTGCAGCGCAACATACTGCCCCAGCAGAACCAAATACCACAGTACAGCACAATAGACTGCCGCTTCTGCTGCAGTGTTCAACTATCACCGTCCTTGAGTACTTGAATTCAGGAGGGCAGCTGCGGCTGCCGGCTTGGTGCATAAGTACCTGATGCTTCCAGCATTAATTAATGCTGAGAGCATCAGATCTTTATGTATCTGGCTGGTGGTGTAAGGAGAGCTTGGGTGGCCCCCTGGGCTTCATCTCACCGGGAAATTTCCCTGTAGGGTCTATGGCCAGTTGGAACCTGGGTGTGGCATCATTGTAAAAATTACTTAGGATCATAGAGGTGTCTAATTCACACGACTGAAGGAGGCTGCATGTCATCACATGGAGTCTATATGCTGACTTATGGAGCATAGTATATCGCCATATGTTGGCCACATGCATTCACATAAAATTGGATAATACGTAAATTGCGGCACACAGAGCATTTGCTTGCGATTTAGGTTATTTATTGTTGCAATATCATACAAAAATCAAAATCTAGTTACATTGTAAGCCCAATTAGACAACCACTTTGGATAATGATGGTGACCCAACATTTCGGTCCAGGCGGACCTTCCTCAGCGGTCTTAATATCTGTTATATAATGACAACATAGTTAATGGTGAAACTAGACAAACATATATAAAAAGATTACAAAGAAAAATTCTGGAAAAAGTACAGCATATAGATAAAATAATGATAGTCGTCATATACACTAAAAATGAAGACATGAGGGGAGTATTGGAAAATTATCCGAAAAGATTGAATCCACAGAAGTGCAACTAGTATCGACCGTTCCCGAAGAGGAATGAAAAAAAAAACAAAGAACAGAGAAACAATTGAGTGAGTATAAGAAAAAACACGGAAAGAATAAACGTCAAAAATTCATCCGCGACACAGAGGACTATCGTTTTGACACAGTCTACAACCACAAAACTTTTGGGATAACAGATATCCATCCGTATCATTCCGGTCCTGGATCATCCACCTCCGATAGCGGCAGATCCACTGGCTACAGACGTCCACAACGTTTTTTAGGTTACCCGAGGAGAAGAGGTAGACCGGGATGCGGCGCACCAGGAGGGGTGGCAAAAAACGATCAAGTAAATCGAATTCAGACACGATCCCAGGAAAGGAGGCCAATCTCGTAATTAATATCTCCTTGTTTAACCTATCTCCTGCACAGACTAGCCTATTACAGAAGGGCTTGTCATTTTGCCCCACACCGCATCCAAACACATTTTTACTAGAACAAGAACTGCAGAAATTCTACCGAACTCTAAGATTTAAAGCCCACTTTAACCAGGTGGACTATAACCCACAAACTACAATTGATTCATCAAATGCATTATCGATAGAACACCTAGGCCTCAGGAACAAAAGTTCCTTTATGCCTCCGCGGAATAAACATCCAATAGAGACCTATATTTCTCTATCCCAAGAAACAATACAAAATATCTTGATCGAAAATACACAAGGTCAATTCAAACACACTAACAATTTATCACTGGAAGAAAAGATGGCCCTGGATTTGTTACAGAGAAATAAAGACGTTATTATAAACCGGCCAACAAAGGCGAAGCTTTGGTAGTAATGGACAAAATGGAATAGTAACATAGTACATAAGGCCGAAAAAAGACATTTATCCATCCAGTTCGGCCTGTCATCCTGCAAGTTGATCCAGAGAAAGGCAAAAAAAAAACCTGTGAGGTAGAAGCCAATTTTCCCCACTTTAGGGGAATAAAAAAATTCCTTTCCCGACTCCAATCAGGCAATCAGAATAACTCCCTGGATCAACGACCCCTCTCTAGTAGCTATAGCCTGTAATATTATTACTCTCCAGAAATACATCCAGGCCCCTCTTGAATTCCTTTATTGTACTCACCATCACCACCTCCTCAGGCAGAGAGTTCCATAGTCTCACTGCTCTTACCGTAAAGAATCCTCTTCTATGTTTGTGTACAAACCTTCTTTCCTCCAGACGCAGAGGATGTCCCCTCGTCACAGTCACAGTCCTGGGGATAAATAGATGATGGGATAGATCTCTGTACTGACCCCTGATATATTTATACATAGTAATTAGATCTCCCCTCAGTCGTCTTTTTTTCAAAAGTGAATAACTCTAATTTTGATAATCTTTCAGGGTACTGTAGTTGCCCCATTCCAGTTATTACTTTAGTTGCCCTCCTCTGGACCCTCTCCAGCTCTGCTATGTCTGCCTTGTTCACAGGAGCCCAGAACTGTACACAGTACTCCATGTGTGGTCTGACTAGTGATTTGTAAAGTGGTAGGACTATGTTCTTATAACGGGCATCTATGCCCCTTTTGATGCAACCCATTATTGTCACGACCATTGTTATGGTCGTGACTCCTGATCCGCATGCTGTTGCCTGCGGTTTGGTTTTTGTCAATCACATGGTGAGGGCGGCTGGATTGTTGCCTCACGTGTGGTTGCCGCTGGCAACATGTTTGTGCTTGGCAGCTTGCTGCAAGCTGCATGCGGTTACACTTGGCAACCTGTGTTTGTAGGTGTGCCTTTTTATATATCTGGTGTGCACGAAGTTTGGATGTGTGCACTGGGATGGTTTCCCTTCACTTGTGGCTGCCCGAGGTAACGTGGTGTATTCTGTACATGTGGTGGCGGTGTCTCTGCCTTCTGGCTGACTCCCAGGACACGGTTGCCATGCATGTCGTTGCCTGCGGTAACAGCTGCAGAGTGATAAGGGTTTGTTCACTTCTCCTGTATGTGGCTGTTCTCCCTTTCCTGGTGTGAGAAGGGTTAATTCCCTTCTGTGTGTGTGAACACTGGGTGTGTCTGTGTGGGTGTGGCTACATGGGCTATAAAGCCTCAGTTGAGACCTGATGTCTGAGGGGTACTCCAGCCTTGTTTGTAAGCTGGAGTCTTCCTCCTGGTCCCTTATTCCATCTGCCAGTGAGGGCCACCCTTGTGGTCATAAATTGTGATACACGGTGTTATGAAGATGTGTTTGTGTTATGCTTATTTATTGCAGCGTATGGTTTCCTGGGTTCCTGTGTGGTGTGTGCTCTGTCTCTTGTGTTGTTGTGGACAGCAGCACTTATACTTGGGTTCCAGGCTCTGTGTCTGTGGCAGGTAGGTGTGGTACTAGTTGCACTTACCTGCCATTGCCATATGTCTGTTTCTGTTCCCCTTGCAGCCCGGCCAGTTTAGACTCCAGTTTCTCCATATCCAGGAAGAACAGGTGGTCTACCCAGCTCCTAGTTCAGGGATCGGCGGAGGGTGAGTAGGGATCCGAGGTTCCGGAGCATGAGCCCTCCTACCTTCAAGGTCGGCTCATGCAGCTAGGAGTCAGGGTCAGATTAGGGATGCATTAGGAGGTGACCTGCTCCCTTATTCTGTTGTCCTGGTCGAGCAGCCACTAGCATCTCGTGGCATCGCACGGCTGAGGGTTTTCCCCATCCTCAGCCGTGACAATTATCTTATTGTCCTTGGCAGCAGCTGCCTTACACTGGTTTCTGCAGCTTTGTTTGCTGTTTATTAAAATTCCTAGATCCTTTTCCATGTCAGTGTTACCGAGTGTGTTACCATTTAGTATGTACGGGTGACTTGCATTATTCCTTCCCATGTGCATAACCTTACATTTGTCAGTGTTAAACCTCATCTGCCACTTATCTGCCCAAGCCTCCAATCTATCCAGATCCCTCCGTAGTAGTATACTGTCCTCTTCAGTGTTAATTACTTTACACAGTTTAGTGTCATCTGCGAAAATTGATATTTTACTATGCCTTTGGGAAATTAGGAGACAACTGGCAGATACTGAGACATATGAGATTTTACCCAATGACCCCACTAGACACATACAGGGACTAATTTCTCATACACTAATGACCTATGCAGGCCTAGGAGTCATTGATTCTAAAACAACCACATTCCTTACCAAACAAGAACCCATCACACTGTTTTTTCACACATTACCTAAAATACATAAGAGACTTAATAATCCTCCTGGACGCCCAATAGTAGCATCTACCGATTCAGTTTTCTCTCCGCTTGCAATCTACATGGAAAAGATTCTCACACGCTTAATCAAGTCATCCAAATAATTTCTGTTAGACACAGGGCTTTTTTTCTGGCGGAATGCGCCGGAACGGCGTTCTGCCACCTATTTTCGCCGGCTCGCCCCGCTCCCCCGGGTGCCCCCCGCTCATTCTCCCAGGTGAATACTAATAAGCGCTTCCATTATGGAAGCGCTCATTAGTGTACCGAAGGACCAGGAAGTGGTGAACGCTCTGTACTTACCACTTCCTGGTCCTCGGCTGTTGGCTGTGCAGGGCTGCGCACAGCGTGAGGGCGCTCTATGACCTCACGCTGTGCGCCCCAGTTCAGAGCACAGTCGACTGAGGAGAAAGAAAATTGCAGGCGGCGTCCGTCCAGGAGCAGGAGAGGTAAGTGTTTTTTTATTCTATAAAAAATGTGGCTGCTGGGGGCATAATGGGGGCTAATTGGAGGCATATGGGGGCTAATTGGAGGCATATGGGGGCTAATTGGAGGCATATTGGGGCTATGGGGGCTAATTGGAGGCATATGGGGGCTAATTGGAGGCATATGGGGGCTATGGGGGCTAATTGGAGGCCTATGGGGGCTAATTGGAGGCATATGGGGGCTAATTGGAGACATATGGGGGCTAATTAGAGACATAATGGGGCTAATTAGGCATATGGGGGCTAATAAGAGGCATAATGTGGGCTAATGAGGCATAATGGCTTATAATGGGGGCTAATAAGAGGCATAATGTGGGCTAATGAGGCATAGTTGCTTATAATGGGGGCTAATGAGGCATAAGGGCTGATATGGGGGCTAATGAGAGGCATGGGGGCTGATATGGGAGTGATGAGAGGCATAATGAGGGCTAATGAGAGGCATAATGTGTCATCCACAGATGCCCCCATAACAGTGTGTCTTCCACAGATCCACCATAACAGTACGCCTGCGCACTGACGAGAGACAGAAAGAAGGGGAAAAAATCAGCGGAAGCAAGCAGAGGATGGCACAGCAGATGACTGAATAGCTTCTTTTGTAAGTAAATTGTTTTATTATAAATGTATCCCTGCATACCGCAATTCTCTCGTATTTTGTAATCTTATTTATATATACTTATTTTGTTTTTGCCCCCCCATTTTTGATTATGGTATCTTTGTGCCACCCCTATATATTGTTCCTAGAGTCGCCACTGCCGCGGGCACTGGCAGCCTGGCTGTCACGACCGTCACTGGCAATTTTACTTGCATCCCTGTTCTCTAAAGGGGCGGTTTTAGGGGCGGTCCTAGGGGTGGGTAGAGGCGTGGCCAGGGGAGGGGGGGGGGGGTGAGTTCCACCACCTTTTCTCTGAGAAAAAAAGCCCTAGTTAGACACAACGGATTTTCTACAAAATTACAGGAACTTGACAGAGTACCCAATTGCAAATTGATGACTCTCGACGTGAATAGTTTATACACATTGATTGAGCATGCAAAGGGTATACAGGCAACAGCGAGACTACTACACACCCATTCTAACCTACATGAGACACAACAACGATTTTGCCTGCAATTACTGAACATCTAATTGACCAAAACTACGGTCAAAAGAAGGGGACCGCTATGTGATCTAATGTGGTCCCTCCATATGCTAATGCATATATGACAGCATTTGAAGAAGATCATGTATATACACATCCTTTGTTTGACCAATATGCTATCACCTGGCTTCGCTTCGTCGATGACATTTTTTGCATATGGACGGGTCCTGAACCCACCATCCATGAATTTGTCCAAGATCTGAACCAGGTACACACAGAATTAGGCTTCACCATCCACACTAGCCAAGAAGAAATCAGCTTCTTAGACACCATGATCAAAATCAACCAAATGGGAAATATCACAGTAGATCTCTTCAACAAACCCATTGATCGCAATAGCCTCCTCCACTACAACAGTTGCCACCCTAAAGCCACGAAGAAGTCCCTACCCCGATCACAATACACTCGAGTAAACCGTATTGTATCCAACAATGACACTAAAAAAGAAAAGACTAGACGACATGACACAGAAATTTCTTGCAAGGGGCTATACACAATCTCTTCTAGATACAGCATTTACTAATCTAGGTAACACCACTACACCGCGATCCAATAACTTAAATAGAGTAGCCTGCATTACCACTTACCACCCCTTAATACCCAAAATCCACCAGGCTTTAAGAAAAAATTGGCCATTACTTGCGAAAGCTTACCCTAAGGCTACATGCACACGCCCGTTGTTTTGGTCCACATCCGAGCCGCAGTTTTTGCAGCTTGCATGCGGACCCATTAACTTCAATGGGGCAGCAAAAGATGTCCGCATCCGTGGCTCCGTTCCGTGGACTGCAAAAAAATATAACATGTCCTATTCTTGTCCGTGCTTTGCAGACAAGAATAGGCAGTTATATTAATGGCTGTCCGCGCCGTTCTGCAAATTGCGGAACGCACACGGACGCCATCTGGTCGTGTGCATATAGCCTAACATAGAAGAATTCCACCAGCCCCCATTGATATGCTACAAAAGACCACAAAATATTAGAGACAAACTTGTCAAAGCTGATGTGGGAAGTTTCACTAAATTACCTAGACAATTATTCCTAAGGAGCCAACAATGGAGAACAGTTCCCTGTTTGAGCTGTGTGCAATGCTCCAGTGTGATAAAAGGGGAACATGAGCAGGACAATCCTTCCCCATCAAAGGATTTTTCACTTGCGACTCAAGTTTTGTAGTTCATTTATTGAAGTGCCCATGTGGCCTCGCTTATGTTGGGGAGACCACACAACATATCCGAGATCGTGTTAGTAAACACAAATCCACCATCAGTCAAGTGTCACAATTGCGTATCCAAATATTGGAACAGATGAGCCTCCCTAGACGAGGCGGAAATCAGACATTACTCTTGAAACAAAGATAGGCCTACTGGATCCATAAATTGGGAACATTGTCACTGAATGGACTGAACCGTGAATGCGATTTTTTTTATAAATGTGTGATTGTTTATCAATTTCAATATACAGGGAATTTTATGTAATTTCCATTTCTTTTACAGACTCGCTGAAACTCTAGTTACATCTGGTGAGGGTGAGAAATTCTCCCAACCCTCCCCCCCTCCTTTTCTTCCCCCCCCCCTTTTTTCCTTCCCCCCCCCCCCCCCCCCCCCATACCTATACTTACCTGTTCCCTCTCCCCCTCTTAACCTCCAGGTGTCAACAATGCTATATTTCAATAATTTTGTACCCATATTTTCATATTTTGTTTAATTTTATTCCATATTATGACTAAGTTTATTGCTTTTTATTTCTTACTAACCACCCACTATTCCTCCTATAATATCTATGGCTATTGTCATTAGTATTTTCTCCTTAGATAGGTATCTTGATTACTCCACCACGTGATCACTTCTCCAGACATTCACATATTCCAATTTAAAATAAGCCTTCCATCATATCAACATTTTCCATTTACATTTAATCTATCAAACAACACCTCCCATGTTTTTTATTGCAATTTTCCCCTACAATTTTCTGGCATCTTCTTCCTTATACTCGCGTCTAGTTACCCCTGGAACGCATAGAGCTATTTCTAGGGTCACGTGACGCTGCTGTGGAACGCACGTCAGCGCCACGTGATCGTCGCTCCAAACGGCCTGTTCTAGGTATAAATGGCTGTGATCACAGGCTAGCGTCCTGGGATCCAGCCTACAGCCTCCCCACCACACAAATAAGGTAATATGCTTTAAGGTGACGACCATAACATTATTTAAATATTACTTTTAATCAGCTTCTTCATCCAATAGCGTTCTTTACCACGCTCTGCAGCTTTCTTATGGGCATTTTCACATGTAGTCCATTAGTATTGGACTATCTCCCCATCTCTATCTATTAGGAACATACTCCCCTCATGTGTAACGGTCACGTACACACACACACAGGGGGAGGATAGTGACCACTGCGCTCCACCCTTACCCCTGGCCCTGCCTACTTGCCTTACGAGTCCTGATGACAGGGGACAACTGGACTGCAGTCCCTAACTTAGGATACGTGCGGGAAGGACAGACAAGACAAATAACGGATAGTGAACGGACCGGGTCAAAACCAAGAGGACAACGCAGTACAGAGGGATAAGCAAAGAATGGTCAGGAGAAGCCGGGGTCATAAATACCAGGAGAGTCGAGAAGTACCAAAGGAGTCCGCAAAGAATAGTCAGGTGGAAGCCGAGGTCAAAATACCAGGAGGGATGCGCAGTACAGGAGGAGCAGGCAAAGGATCGTCAGCGTGGCCAGCGTCACATGACTGACAGACCGACCAGTCGAGCACCGAGTGATCAGCTCGGCGCTCAAGGCAGACCTAGGAGCAGGGAGCCTCCCAGCTAGCAAAGCCGCCCTGGGAACGAGGTGAAACACAGATCTTTGCTCCCGAAGCTAAGCAGCAGGTCTGCGGCTGATGGGAGACCGAGTGCGCCTTTGGCACCCCTTTCCATCATGTCTTCATTCTCAGTGTATATGACTACTATCTTTATTTTATCTATATGCTGTACTTTTTCCAGAATTTTTCTTTGTAATCTTTTTATATATGTTTGTCTAGTTACACCATTAACGGGGCCTATGTTGTCATTATATCACAGATAATAAGACCGCTGAGGAAGGTCCGTCACCATCATTATCATTATCCAAAGTGGTTGTCTAATTGGGCTTACAATGTAACTGGATCATGATTTTTGTATGATATCGCAACAATAAAAAAAAACTAAATCGCAAGCAAATACTCTGTGTGCCGCAATTTACTTATTATTGATTACGACTATTCAGTCTTTGCTGGCACCAGTACCTACAGTGTGCGGCGCTCCATTCCCTTTCTATTATCCAAATGAAATTGGAGGCATCATGACACACAGTAGGTTCCTATAAAAATCTATGGGGGTCCTCCATCTATGGCTTTACACCACTTGGTTAAATCAATCATGGATTAATAGTATAAATCAATTCCTGCTGATAGGGGGCAATGCCGTTTGTTCCACTTGTCCAAAATAGGGATAGCATCAATCAGCATTCAGCACGGCACAGCTAACAAAGGGTTAAGAACGAACATTTGTGTATGCGTGTACGTGTGGTTTGTCTCTGAAAGCCATAACTCATTAACAGGATCAAATCACTTCCATACAATCCCATTGGGTACACCACCCCCACCCCCGCCCCCGCCTCAGTGAGTGGTATCTCACAACCCCCGACAGCACGGATAAGCTGAGAGGCAATCATAAATCTATTTCCTCCGAAACATGTATATGTGAATGTACATATATATATATATAGAATTTCCATCCCTCTGGGCTGATTGAATCATTGGTCTGCATTCCGCGTACCGACTCATTGTCTGCGCATTGTCTTATGTGACGAGAATGTTTTTCAGCAAATTATAAGATATTAGTCTCCGGAATAGTTTTATTGACATCACAAACCTTCATTTTACTACTTTTATAGTTTATATTCATTTTTGCTTGCTTGTACATACATTACCTTGTGAATACCGCGCCAAGTGAAGAGATGCACATCTGTGAAGGTGACCTTCAGCATCCCTATTCATCAGTAACTGCTGGGGGTCAGAAAAGACCATCCATCACATGGTTATCAGCGTAAATCCTTGCATTCTCCTTCAAGTCACCGCTTTACTAAAGCCTTGCCGTATGCTGTTCTTCTGTTATTCCTTCTGGAAATGACATGATAAACTGACTATAAGGTGTCACATTGCAATGACAAAGGGGTGTGCTCCTACACTAATTACCAAACCGTGTTGACAAGAGGAATGGCAATACTCAGTTGTCACATGTTTCCAGGAGGAATAATGGAAGAATAGCACAACAGAGCGGTCTATGAAACATTATTTTATGAGGAAATATAAGTTTGTACTTAAACAGACATGCCATGATAACTGACACTGCCTATTTTTAAAAAGAAACTTTCACGAGAAAGGGGTATTTTTTTAAACTCAATATATAAAATAAAAAAATTGTCTGTTTTTATATTTTTTTATTTTTTTATTTCAGCAGTGCTATACCATTGAAAAAGAAATACAAAATATTGTCTTTCTGTAGCAGTCAGAACAAATGGTAAGACCTCCTATATAGATAGGTAATTCATTTGCTGTGAGGGGGGGAGAGGTTATCTGAAGGGTAATCCACATGATAGTAATAGGCGAAGAGTTGGGATGACAGTATGAGAGCCCTATTGTTCTCTTGATAGCCCTAAGTAAAGAGGCCCACAGTAGTACATTGAATTGATAAGTGTAATATGTGATGCGCTAATCGAGTCACTACAGGTGGTTTCCTCTGGCCGCAGTGATGGTCTGAATGAGAGAGTTAGGCAAGACTGTCTGCTGTGTTAAAATACTAAGCAAAGGAAGGAAGATCCAGGACAGGAAAGAGAATATATCAGGGGCATTGCTAGCCCAAAACATCCGGTGCTAGAGCCACAGATATTTTGCCTGTTGCTGCGGACATCTTGCCAGGATGGCTCATTCAACTATATCACCAACCTCAAGACAACAATACAGTTGAACATTGTGGAGGGGCCGTTCACTCTAATAGACCACTGGCCACTAGGCCTGAAGCCTATGAAAGGTTGCCTCAGCAGCAAAGGCAGCGTGATGACCAAGGGGAAGACATTTTAATTACTGAGGGCACTATATTGGAGCCTGTAAACTACTGGTGGCACTACAAGGGGGGGGGGGGGACGCGGCTCATTTTAACTACTGAACTACTGGGCACTATTGGGAGACATTTTAACTACTGGGGGTACTACTGGGGGTGGAGCATTTTAACTACTGGGCACTATTGGGAGACATTTTAACTACTGGGGGCACTATTGGCAGCAATACAACTACTGAGGGCACTAACGGGGGGATGGTGCCACATTTTAACTACTGGGCACTATAGGGAGATTTTCTAACTACCGGGGGCACTGAAAGAGAGTATTGTAACTACTGCGACATTGCAGGAGGGCAGTATAACTACTGTGGTTGCTACAGGGGGACATTGTAACTACTGGGAACTATAGAGGGACATTTTAACTACTGGGCACTAAAGGAGAGCACTATAAGTACTGGGGCACTACAGGAGGACAGTATAACTACTCCTGGTGCTACAGGAGGACATTGTAACTACTGGGTACTGTAAATGGACATTTTAACTAATGGAGATAATTATAACTACAGGGGCACTATACAGGGGTCCTAATAATACTGGGGGCTCTATAGGGGGCCTTATTAATACTGAGCTCATGACAAATGGGCATTAATACTAGGGGCACCACTGAGAGGTCTTTTTACTACTGGGTGCACCAAGGTGGGCATTATTATTTGGCACACTATGGAGCACACTACTACTAATGAGGCATTGTATGGGATATCTATAATGATGGCACTTCGGAAGAGAATTATTATTTTTGGGGGCACTTTTAGATTACTATGGGGGCACTATCTGTATAGCACTATTATCTTTGCAGTATATTGTTTGGGTGCATTGTGGAGCACAGGAGTTACAGCGTTTGGGGTAATAGCAGAATATCACTGTTGAGCACCAGGGTGTGGAGGATGACAGAAAAGTGATTGGTTTGAGAATTTAGCACATATGCATTGAGGCTTGGGCTGCAGATCATTTGAGACCCTAGCAACACCCCCGTAATGCATAGTGTGACTTAAAAAAACTGTATCCAGAACATCATCCATCTGTATATTTATACAACAATCTACATAAAATTTCCCATACAGGGAGTGCAGAATTATTAGGCAAGTTGTATTTTTGAGGATTAATTTTATTATTGAACAACAACCATGTTCTCAATGAACCCAAAAAACTCATTAATATAAAAGCTGAATATTTTTGGAAGTAGTTTTTAGTTTGTTTTTAGTTTTAGCTATTTTAGGGGGATATCTGTGTGTGCAGGTGACTATTACTGTGCATAATTATTAGGCAACTTAACAAAAAACAAATATATACCCATTTCAATTATTTATTTTTAAACCAATATAACATCTCAACATTCCCAAATATAAATTTCTGACATTCAAAAACAAAACAAAAACAAATCAGTGACCAATATAGCCACCTTTCTTTGCAAGGACACTCAAAAGCCTGCCATCCATGGATTCTGTCAGTGTTTTGATCTGTTCACCATCAACATTGCGTGCAGCAGCAACCACAGCCTCCCAGACACTGTTCAGAGAGGTGTACTGTTTTCCCTCCTTGTAAATCTCACATTTGATGATGGACCACAGGTTCTCAATGGGGTTCAGATCAGGTGAACAAGGAGGCCATGTCATTAGATTTTATTCTTTTATACCCTTTCTTGCCAGCCACGCTGTGGAGTACTTGGACGCGTGTGATGGAGCATTGTCCTGCATGAAAATCATGTTTTTCTTGAAGGATGCAGACTTCTTCCTGTACCACTGCTTGAAGAAGGTGTCTTCCAGAAACTGGCAGTAGGACTGGGAGTTGAGCTTGACTCCATCCTCAACCCGAAAAGGCCCCACAAGCTCATCTTTGATGATACCAGCCCAAACCAGTACTCCACCTCCACCTTGCTGGCGTCTGAGTCGGACTGGAGCTCTCTGCCCTTTACCAATCCAGCCACGGGCCCATCCATCTGGCCCATCAAGACTCACTCTCATTTCATCAGTCCATAAAACCTTAGAAAAATCAGTCTTGAGATATTTCTTGGCCCAGTCTTGACGTTTCAGCTTGTGTGTCTTGTTCAGTGGTGGTCGTCTTTCAGCCTTTCTTACCTTGGCCATGTCTCTGAGTATTGCACACCTTGTGCTTTTGGGCACTCCAGTGATGTTGCAGCTCTGAAATATGGCCAAACTGGTGGCAAGTGGCATCTTGGCAGCTGCACGCTTGACTTTTCTCAGTTCATGGGCAGTTATTTTGCGCCTTGGTTTTTCCACACGCTTCTTGCGACCCTGTTGACTATTTTGAATGAAACGCTTGATTGTTCGATGATCACGCTTGAGAAGCTTTGCAATTTTAAGAGTGCTGCATCCCTCTGCAAGATATCTCACTATTTTTGACTTTTCTGAGCCTGTCAAGTCCTTCTTTTGACCCATTTTGCCAAAGGAAAGGAAGTTGCCTAATCATTATGCACACCTGATATAGGGTGTTGATGTCATTAGACCACACCCCTTCTCATTACAGAGATGCACATCACCTAATATGCTTAATTGGTAGTAGGCTTTCAAGCCTATACAGCTTGGAGTAAGACAACATGCATAAAGAGGATGATGTGGTCAAAATACTCATTTGCCTAATAATTCTGCACGCAGTGTACAGACTGTTAATATGTGATAAACAATGTGATTGTACTGTCCCTTTATATAATACAGCAAGATACCTTATTAACACTGTTAGACACAGATTCCACGGGTCAGAGCCTAAATTATAATAGTCTTTAGTGTTATGAGCAAATAGTGCTATCATCATAGTATGTCAAAGAATGACTATAGATATATCTGTGCGTAAAAGCTTGTACCTACTTTTTTATCATTTTATTTTTAAATTACCCTTCATACAGAATACAATAGCATCATATAAGGTACAATACATCTCCAAAAGCATTGGTTTACATGGTGGAAAAAATAAAAAGAGGAAGATGTAGACGAGGTAAGCAACTCCATCTGTTAAAAACCATAGTAATTCCGGAAAACCCCTTTAAGGAAACATTAGAAAAGGGAACTTTAGGAAAGAAATGTTAGGAACTGCTCTGAAGCTAACATTTAAATTTTTTTTCAAAACCATGACTCAAACAGCATGATTATTAGAAAAAGTCTGAGTTATTCATGAAAAAGTCACAAGGAAATTATGACAAAAAAGATAATTTGGATGTGAATAGTGTCATCACTTTGAAAGCCATAATTATGAGAGAAATCAGACTTTTTTTTAGCATTTATGATTTTCTTATATTTTTTTATTGATATCTGAAAATGACTTGAATGGGAGCTGAGGCAGGAGGCATCCTCTACACTAGCATTGGAGAGGATTCTTTACTGTAAGAGCAGTGAAACTATGAACTTAGAAACGATGTAACTGATTGTTCACTCCTGGGGACCTCTCATGCAGATACCCTAGCATGGCCAGACCTGCGGAGGGAATCATACTTACCTGATCCCTGGCACTGGGTTCCAGCGGCAGGGAAAGGCCTCCAGGAAAGAACAATCCCTTTAGACAGGAGGTTGTAATGATTAATCCATTGAAAACATTTAAAGGGTGCTTGAATAACTTTCTTATAGGCCATAATATTACAAGTTAAGCTCTGATTTAGAGTTGGGAACATTCTTACCCCCCCCCCCCCTTACCCCAAGTTAAGGAAATCTGGCTTATACCTCTTAGTAGTAATATGATTTTGATTTAAAAGTTTGAATTACGTTTCAGACTGCAATTTTCATTTGTTCATTTGTTTTAAAATTCTACGAGATTCAGATTTAACCTGCTCCATATTTTTCTTACGTGGACTTATTCTTCCCAGTAATATAGCCTGGATGTTAGGTATGTGTGTTCAGGATGATGCTTATTTGGCCAGCTCTCATGTATCTGCAGAGCTTTATTCCTGGATTGATTTCTCCTTCATTTTTTCGCTCTTGTGATGACAGACAGAGTATGTTTGGAGTCTTCCATGGGTGCTGTCCTCTCACTGTATACTGGTACACAGTCTGTATAGTACCTCTTACAACAGCAGACTACCATATGCTTCTTTCTTCACTACAGTAAAGCCTGTGTGATCTGCTCTCCCCGCAGACTTGAGATGCTTCCCCTCTCTCCACACTCCAATCTACCATGTATAACTTCCTCCACCCTGATGGTATCTATAGTACTGAAAGAAGGGAAGAGAGAACAGAAAGCAGACACATACAGGAGCAGTGTGCTGTCACATCTATGTCAGAAGCAACAGGGCAGCTAGATATGTGAAGGAATTGCACAGACTCTAATGCAATTTTACTAGTATTAATGAAAAGAAAGTTACTTCATACACTGCTCAAAAAAATAAAGGGAACACAAAAATAACACATCCAAGATCTGGGTTAATTAAATATTCTTCTGAAATACTTTGTTCTTTACATAGTTGAATGTGCTGACAACAAAATCACACAAAAATAAAAAAATGGAAATCAAATTTTTCAACTCATGGAGGTCTGGATTTGGAGTCACACTCAAAATTAAAGTGGAAAAACACACTACAGGCTGATCCAACTTTGATGTAATGTCCTTAAAACAAGTCAAAATGAGGCTCAGTAGTGTGTGTGGCCTCCACGTGCCTGTATGACCTCCCTACAACGCCAGTGCATGCTCCTGATGAGGTAGCGGACGGTCTCCTGAGGGATCTCCTCCCAGACCTGGACTAAAGCATCTGCCAACTCCTGGACAGTCTGTGGTGCAACCTGACGTTGGTGGATAGAGCGAGACATGATGTCCCAGATGTGCTCAATTGGATTCAGGTCTCGGGAACGGGCGGGCCAGTCCATAGCATCAATGCCTTTGTCTTGCAGGAACTGCTGACACACTCCAGCCACATGAGGTCTAGCATTGTCTTGCATTAGGAGGAACCCAGGGCCAACCGCACCAGCATATGGTCTCACAAGGGGTCTGAGGATCTCATCTCGGTACTTAATGGCAGTCAGGCTACCTCTGGCGAGCACATGGAGGGCTGTGCGGCCCTCCAAAGAAATGCCACCCCACACCATTACTGACCCAATGCCAAACCGGTCATGCTGGAGGATGTTGCAGGCAGCAGAACGTTCTCCACGGCGTCTCCAGACTCTGTCACGTCTGTCACATGTGCTCAGTGTGAACCTGCTTTCATCTGTGAAGAGCACAGGGCGCCAGTGGCGAATTTGCCAATCTTGGTGTTCTCTGGAAAATGCCAAACGTCCTGCACGGTGTTGGGCTGTAAGCACAACCCCCACCTGTGGACGTCGGGCCCTCATATCACCCTCATGGAGTCTGTTTCTGACCGTTTGAGCAGACACATGCACATTTGTGGCCTGCTGGAGGTCATTTTGCAGGGCTCTGGCAGTGCTCCTTCTGTTCCTACTTGGACAAAGGCGGAGGTAGCGGTCCTGCTGCTGGGTTGTTGCCCTCCTACGGCCTCCTCCACGTCTCCTGATGTACTGGCCTGTCTCCTGGTAGCGCCTCCATGCTCTGGACACTACGCTGACAGACACAGCAAACCTTCTTGCCACAGCTCGCATTGATGTGCCATCCTGGATAAGCTGCACTACCTGAGCCACTTGTGTGGGTTGTAGACTCCGTATCATGCTACCACTAGAGTGAAAGCACCGCCAGCATTCAAAAGTGACCAAAACATCAGCCAGGAAGCATAGGAACTGAGAAGTGGTCTGTGGTCACCACCTGCAGAACCACTCCTTTATTGGGGGTGTCTTGCTAATTGCCTATAATTTCCACCTGTTGTCTATCCCATTTGCACAACAGCATGTGAAATTGATTGTCACTCAGTGTTGCTTCCTAAGTGGACAGTTTGATTTCACAGAAGTGTGATTGACTTGGAGTTACATTGTGTTGTTTAAGTGTTCCCTTTATTTTTTTGAGCAGTGTATATATTTGAATATTTGTTTTTTGCTTTTTTAAATTAAAGGGGTTGTCCAGGTTCAGAACTGAACCCGGACATACCCCCAATTCCACCCAGGCAGCCCCCCTAATATGAGCATTGGAGCATTTCATGCTCCGATGCTCTCCTTTGTCCTGAGCTGAATCGCGAAGGGAAAAGGCATTTTCAGGAGTTCCGGTGACGTACCGAGTGCTCCATAAGGACTGCTAGGCAGAGGCTTCCGCCCAGCAGTGAGCCCGGGTACGTCACCAGCACTGATGGGTGAGCTTTAGCGCTGTCCTAGCCTTTAAAACGGTTAAGGCAGCGCTAAAGCCTGCCCATCAGATCCGCCCAGCAGTGTGTTATTATTAACAAAAAAAAAACTTATCCTGTGCAATCCTGCGCAGGACAAGGAAGAGCATCGGAGCATTTAATGCTCCGATGCGGATATCACAGGGTCTGCCTGGGTGAAATTCTGGGTATGTCCGGGTTCAGCTCTGAACTGGGACAAGCCCTTTAATCTAAAAAGGTCCAAAATTATGTGGTGAATAATTTCATAATATATTTTAGGCATTCCCCTGCATATAGCTAAATTCAATTCTGGCTGCCTACTTTCACATCAAAGGCTCTTTAAAGGGTTTTCCAAGATTTTATTACTGGTGACCAATTCTCTGCATAGTTCATCAGTATCTGATCGGTCGTCTGAAACCCGATCAGCTGTTTGAGAAGGCACCGACAGGGGCGTAGCTAGAAATGCATGGGCCCCATAGCAAAAAAATTGATTAAGACAAAGTAAGATATCCAAATAATCCAAGTAAAGAGATCAGCAATGAGCAATGATTAAAGTTAAAGTAGTTACTGATTAGTTTATAAATATACTGCCGTGAGCGGCGTGGCCCTGTATATTCTAACCCCCAGGCAAGCGTCCCTGTCACCATCGGATATACCATCAGATTTGAGTTTTTACGATCTCACTGAGCTCATGAAAACTCAGATCCGATGGTATGTTCTAACCCCCAGGCAAGCGTCCCCGTCACCATGGGAACGCCTGGGGGTTAGAATATACCATCGGATCTTCTGAGTTACTCAGTGGCCTGGCTGGAGCCTCCCCAGCCACTGTGTCGGCCCGGCCCTGCGTGCGCCCTGCTCCAGTCCTGACTCCCCCCCAGCCAGGCCCGAGCCGCGGACCGCCCGCGCCCCGCCCACTACACTAGTCTAGTGTAGAGGGCGGGCGGTCCGCGGCTCGGGCCTGGCTGCCTGTGTGTAGTGTGTATGTAAATTAAAAAATGTATAAATAAATCAACAGAAGGCGGCCCGGACGGGCCCCCAGTGGCGTAGGGTCCCATAGCCACTGCTATGGTTGCTATGGCGATCCCTACGCCACTGGGCACCGGCGCTCCTGTGAGCACACCAAGCACATTGTATAGTGGGTGTGCTTGGTACTGTAGCTCAGCCCCATTAAATGGGGCTGAGCTGAGACCAGGCCACGTTACCGATGAATGTGTCATCACTCGGTCTATGGAAAGCTGTGAGAGGGCCCGGGGGCCAAACATTTGACCGGCAGGGGGTCTCGGGTGTCGGACCCCCACTGATCAGATACTGATGACCTATCCAGAGGATGGGTCATCAGTATTAAAATATCGGAAAACCCCTGTAAACTGAAGTCTATGGAGAATTTGAATTGTGTATTGATCACACACTGGCGACCATTGACATTATTAATTGCACCAAGCTCATTTTTATGGCAGATTCCCCTAGTTACAGCATGACCTTGCTAATACCAAGGTTGCTGTCTTTGATTCCTTCATGTGCCATGGCTTCTTCTGACACATACAATGAATACTCTGCACTTTGTGGCCTTCATTTGCCCAAATCTTCCCTTCATGTAGTTGTTCCCGATATCCTGCATGAGATTTTAATTTATAATTGTATCATTTCCACTGCAATATGTTTTTTCATTGCCTTATAATCCTTTGACTGTAGAGAAATTATTGGACTGCCTCCAGAAATATATTAAACTATGATGCAATTACCTTTGCATTTTGGGAAAGGAAACTGAAGCAGGAAACTGAAAAATATATTTGAGTGATTTTATAAGCATCATCATGTATACAATTTTTATGATAACAAACCTATAAAAAAATCTGAAAAAATGAAATATGATTTAAAATGTACCTTACCTGAGTTTTCACAAAAAAAGTTTGCATAATGGCTGTGCTTCTTTGTACAATCATAACTGTGAAAGTGCAGGTCTTTTTTTGGGCTTCCCTAATGTCTCTTTCAGCCATATCATTCCCTGTTTCAGCTGCACAGCTAGATGCATTTCACTCAGAAACAGGGAGGGAAATCCCACTTAGGCTCAATTCACACCTGAGCGTTCTGAAAGGAGCGCTCTGTATGCGCGATTGTACGGACGTTTACAAGCGCGCATACAGAGACAAGTGTGCACACAGTGTCGCGCGTTCCCGAAAGTCTATGTACGGGAACGCGCGACAAGCGCCCAAAAAAACGCTCCTGTACTTGTGTGAGCGTCGGGCGTTTTACAGCGCGATCGTACGCGCTGTAAAACGCCCAGGTGAGAACCATTCCCATAGGGAAGCATTGGTTTCTCCTTGTTGAGCGTTTTACAGCGCGTAGGAACGCGCTGTAAAACGCTCAGGTGTGAATTGAGCCTAACAGACACACAGTAGGCTCTTATAATCTTCAAAACTAACAACCACTGTACTTAATACACACATAACAGTACTGACAATGCTAAGAACATACGGGGTTGGTTTAGATGCCGGTCTTAATAACACCGTGTGCTGGATCCATCGAAGTTATGAAGAGGCGTCGGCCTCTACATAACTTCAGCACATCTAAGTCTATGCAGTCTAAATCGACTCCAGGCTCCTTGGTAGCGTAGATTTAGAACATTTTCCTACTCCTAAGACAGATGTAGAAAATGATAAATGAGACGGGCCTTCCGCGAGTGGGGAAAAGTCGCAGATTGCAGTGCATATAACCTATTTGCGACAGATTTATGCCAGAAAATCGGCCTATATCTGACAGTAAATGACCCCCATAGTGTAGGCCAAAATTTTTTGGCAGCATCAACTGGTCTGCTCTGGACCTGAAAAGGTTAGAAAAGAAAACAATAAACATTAATTCACTCATTACAAGAAGTCATATTTTAAAGTGAACCTGTCATCAACTGTATGCTGACCGTACTGAGTGCAGTATAAATTAGTGACAGAAATGCTGATGTCAGCGGTGTGTCACACATCAGCTAAAAGTAAGTTGTTACCGAGAACCAGCATCATAATCATTGCAGCCCGGGCCTTGAAAGGAGTCAAATCTACCTGAGAAGAGTCCTGGTTATTCCTAATCTCCTGCTCTCTCACCATCTGCTGATGATTGGCAGTTCTCTCCTAGAGAGAAAGAGAGAAAACTAGGTAGAAGACTGTCAGTCATCAGCAGATCGACGGGGAGAGCAGGAGATTATAAATAACCATGACTCTTAAGTAGATTTGACTCTTTTCAAGGCCCGGGCTGCAGTGATAATGATGCTGGTTCTCAGCAACCACTTTCTTTTAGTTGATGTGTGACATTTCTGTCACTACTCTATACTGCCCTCAGTACGGTCAGCATAAAGTTGATGACAGGTTCCCTTTAAGTGTAAACATATAGCAACAATATCTATCATCTATCTAATATCTATCCATCCTCCATCCTCCATCCATCCATTCATCTATCTATCTTTCTATCATTCGTCTATGATTACAGCTGTCAGAAACAAAAAAAGAAATAGAAACGAAATGACGAGTAAAAAAAAACTACTACATTAAATCAAACATCTAACCTGATCAGATAGCGCCATCTGCTGTATAGTTCCTATGCTGAGACGAAAGAAAACCTCTGGCATGAAGATATTAAGGCATATTTATAAAAGAAAATACAATGTTTTAATCACCAAAAAAACTGTCAGCCAACTAGCTTCCGATAAGTATATAACCAGGGGTGTAACTAGACTACCTATGGACTTCAGAGCAAATTTTGGCCACCCTCCCCAGCTTTTTGCTCCAGTCAGTACCATTGCTAGGGTGAATAAACATACATACATGAATATTACCATCATACTGGTACTGAACAAAGCCCAGTATATAAATTACCAATAATACCAATATACAAGGACTAGATAACACGGCCAAATCTGATTCTTGAACAGATATTCCCACTACAAACCGAATAATGTCATCATACTAATTAAAACCAAATGCAAAGTGTTATGGTAGCGGTCCATGGTCATCCCTCCTCTGTTCTCTGTGGCAAGAACCACCACCACCCTGCCCACCTGCTTCCGTGTTACTGAGACTCAGAGGCCGCCGGGCTGTTGGCATAGCTCTGCTGTTCATACCACTAAGGCTATAGCCTGCTTAATTCTAGCAATGCCTCTCAGTGCTCATAGGATGGGCATGCTCCTCCTCATTCTTAAAGGGCCAGAGTGCATCCTGGTCTTCCCCAACCAATGTCTGGCTACCCAAGGATTCTTTAGCCACCTTCCTCTGTGGAAGGTGTCTGAGAAATAGGTTCTAATATGCTGTTTACCTGCAAAGGTGTGCTGAATATGTTTATCTACCCATGTAACGACTTCTAGCTGATTCCCGGATTTGACTCTTCTCTGCCTGACCTGACCTCTGCCTGATCTCTGTACTGATCCTGAGCTGCCTGCCTTGACCTCGGAGTGTTTAGTGTGTCACATGAAGTCTACCTGCCCTAACCTTGACCTGTCGACCAGTTTTGTCTGACCCCTTGGTGTTCCACATCAGTGTCTCTTGACCCCCTTGGGACAGCAGTCACTTGAGCAGAGACTACTCTAAGAGGTAGCAGCCTGGTGGTTTTCCTGCAATGAAGTCTAGATCCTTGGATAGGGTTTAAAGGGTGAAGACCAGGAGGGGAGGGGGTTCACTTAGACAACACTCTTGGGAATAACCCCAAGTCAATTCTGTTCCAAAGACATAGCAGATCCACATCTGCTTTGTAGCACAAGGCAACAGCAGTCTGCAATCATTGCATATATAGACTGTAAATTTCACTAATGCTATATTCATTCAGGGCCGGTGCAAGGATTTTTGCCGCCCTAGGCAAGATAAAAATTGCCGCCCCCCCCCCCTTATCAGATGATCTGCCCATATCATGACATCACATATGTTCCACCCCTTTCTCAGCTTTTAAATTAAAAGAACTGCTATGTTTCCCTTAGGATTAATCAAGCTTCTTGTAGCTGTCTCTTTTTGCGGAACGGAATTGCAGACCCATACATTTCTATGGGGCCGCACGATGTGCGGCCCCGATCCAGAATTGCGGACCCGGATCCGCAATTCCGATCCTGAAAAAAATAGAACATGTCCTATTCTTGTCCGCAATAGCGGACAAGAATAGGCATATTCTCTTAGTCCAGGATGTGTGAATGGACCCTAAATGTGAGGTAAATTAGTTTCCAATGTAGTATTAATAACTAAACAATTAAATAATAAACATATTGCATTGTCTACTTACCACCAGGACAATAAGATGATCTGGTCTCTGGCTGCAGTCTGGCTCTGGGGACTCCCTTGTCACTCTCTTCTCCCCCCAAGTCACTCCCTCCCTTGTCACTCTCCCCCCCCTCCCTTGTCACTCTCTCCCCCCTCCCTTGTCACTCTCATTCCCCCCCTCCCTTGTCACTCTCATTTACTCCCCCCCTCCTTGTCACTCTCATTTCCTCCCCCCTCCCTTGTCACTCTCATTTCCCCCCTCCCTTGTCACTCTCATTTCCTCCCCCCATCCCTTGTCACTCTCATTTCCTCCCCCCCCTCCCTTGTCACTCTCATTTCCTCACCCCCTCCCTTGTCACTCTCATTTCCTCCCCCCCCTCCCTTGTCACTCTCATTTCCTTCCCCCCCTCCCTTGTCACTCTCATTTCCTCCCCCCCTCCTTTGTCACTCTCATTCCCCCCCTCCCTTGTCACTCTCATTTCCTCCCCCCCCTCCCTTGTCACTCTCATTTCCTTCCCCCCTCCCTTGTGACTCTCATTTCCTTCCCCCCCCTCCCTTGTCACTCTCATTTCCTTCCCCCCTCTCCCTTGTCACTCTCATTAAGTGAGCACTTCCTGTCAGTCCGGCCGGGTACAGGAAACAAAAGCTCCTGTACCGCGGACCGAACAGAGCTCGGCCACGCTACATTAACAACAGCACAGAGCAGACACACAGCAGGCGCAGGCAGGCTGCGCAGCACTGAGCCGGCGGCCGGAGATTCTTTAGAGCGGCAAGCGCTCAGCCTCAGCCGCTCAGGCGGCGCAGCATGAGGGGCGCCGCCGGCCGGGCCCCCGAACTTATATAACCAATGTTTTTTTTGTTTTTTTTAAACCGCAACGGGCGCCCCCTGCTAAATGGCGCCCTAGGCGACTGCCTAGGTCGCCTTACTGGTGGCGCCGACCCTGTATTCATTATTTAAATGAATATGAGGTACTTAGCAGATAAATTTTTATCAAAATCATTTGTGACCCTAGCAGGCTCCAGCTATTGTGATGAGCGGCAGGGGCAATATTTGATTTCACTATATTTCGTGAATATATGGACGAATATTCGTCATATATTCGCTAATTTGCGAATTCGCTTTCTTCGTACACAAAAATTTGCGTAATGCGCAAGGGGCGTGGCCTAATTCCGGAACTGTTTTCAAACTACCCGAAGTTTGAGAAGATTGGAAAAGATGGTGGGAAGCATTTTCGCGACAGTGAGGAAGAACTAATGATCACTGTAAGTAATTTGGCATTACAGCAGTGTATTTGATTACTTTTCACATGCATGTCAGAACAATCGCTTTATATGAAGAAAGAGTGTTAAAAAAGATTTGTGACTGCGAAAATCGTCACTTATGATCCGAATTATTTTTTTTCGCGAAACATACAACTTCACATTTTATCAGGTCTAAGTAGATATTACTGATTGGTGCACTAAGTATTGTTGTGACATCACAGCACTATGTCTGTAGCATGTATGTATGGACAGCAGAGAAATTTCTCTCACATGCACATTGCACATCCATTTTTCTGCCGCACACTATATACCCCACACACACAAACACAGTCTGTAGATTAGAGTTTGTGTCCTGTTTTTTTTCTTACCGCCAGTATTTGCTGGTTCATTTAGAGTTACCCAGGGTGCACCACGAGGAGGCGAACCAGCTGTACACCCCATACCGTACCGTCACTTCACTAGACAGGTACGTCTCTGCTCAGCTGGCCAATATCCGATTGCTCAGACATACAAACGCAATACAGTCTGATCTTATAACAGTAAAATTAAATAGAAAAATGTTCCCATTCAAAGACGGTACGTCACTGATAGCCGGACCACTGCTGTATGCACTGGCATTAGTGAAATCACAGATGCCTGCGCATTAACCCCTGCTGGTGCATTAACCCCTGCTTGGCCGCGGTCAGCGCTGACCGCGGCACCTGCGAGCTTCAAACATGTGCGGGGTGTCCATCGCGTCCCTGCACTGCTGGGACGAAGACCCGATGGCAGGGAAGGTAGCCCAATGCCTTCCTTAGGCATCATGGCTGCCTTCCGGGAGGACCTGTGATATCCAGCCCCCTGTATTACATTGGTAATACACCTTACAGCCAATGCATTACAATACAGAATTATTTTAATGCATCGTAAAGTGGATCAGACCCCCAAAAGTTGAAGTCCCAGAGGGGGACAAAACATAAACTGAAAAAAAAGTTAAAAAAATTAAAAGGTTTAAAAAAAGAAATAAATCTTTTCAATTAGAAAAATAAAGCGTCCTTTTACCAAAATAAAGTTAATAAAAAATGTGATAAAATGTGAAAATAATTTAGACATATTATGTATTAACGCATCCGTATCGAATGTCTCTATAATAATATCACATGACCTAACCTCAGTTGAACACCGTTAAAAAAAGTTTTTTAATTGAAAATGTGGTAAACAATTTTTTGGGCACATCATTAAAAGTGCAGCACCAAGCAATCAAAAAGGTGTATGACCCCAAAATAGTACCAATCAAACCGTCACCTCATCACGCAAAAAATGAACCCCTAACTAAGACAATCGGGCTAAAAATAAAACAATTATGGCTCTCAGAATATGGAGACACTTAAACATTATTTTTTTCGGTTCCAAAATGCTATTATTGTGTTATACTAAAATCCCCCAAAAAAGTATACATATTAGGTATCGCCACATCAGTAATAACCAACTGTATAAAAATATCACATGACCTAACCCCTCAGGTGAACACCGTAAAAAAACAAATTAAAAAATGTGTCAAAGAAGTCATTTTTTTGTCACCTTACATCACAAAAAGCATAATTCCAAGTAATCAAATTTTTTTGTCAACTTAGTATTTTTTTAAATATAAAAATTAAATTTTGAGAATAAATTTTACCACTGTCATGAAAAACTATATGTGACTAGAAAACAAGTTCAGAACGGCCTGGATAAGTAAAAGCGTTTTAAAGTTACTACCACATAAAGTGACACGTGTCATATTTGATAAAATGCCCTGACCAAAATGGTGAAAAATGGCCCGGTCATTAAGGGGTGAATTTGCATATGTTATGAGTTATGAGTTGTTTGTCTAAATTCTGAACATTGTGTGATTACAGGGGTTCCACTTCCCCCAGTCAGTCGCAGGTCGTCGACGGACGAGATAGAGGTGGTGGTGGTGTCCGGCGAGGAGGAGGAGGGAGACCAGGCCGAACCCTCCCAGCAAGAGCCTGAGGTACCAACAACACTACCTGAAGTGGGTGAGGAGGTGGAGGTTGCAGACTCTGGTCCCTCCCAGAAGCCAGATTCCGCACACCTGGCTCCTGATGATGATGATGAGGTTGTCACCAGCCCCCGCCAGGAGGGTAAATATGTTCACACAGCAATATAATTCGGTATCCATGCATCTTAATCTGAATTGCACTTAAAAAAATGGACTAACTTCAAGCCCAACACGATGCAGGACATGCGGAGGCGGCTGCAGGATTTGCGGAGGCAGCTGCACAAGATGGAGGTGCTGCATGGAAAAAAAATTAAGGAAATGTCAGACCTCCATGAAGAGTTGAAAAAGTTGCCTTAAAGGCCTGTTTGTAAATAAATATTGTTTTCATGTTATAACGTGTGGCTACGTTTTTTAATACTGTTATGTTTTCATGTAATTTAAACCGATAAGTTTGCAGTGAGGACCCTTTAGTCCTTACTGCAGCAGGTAAATGGTAACGTGGTAGTATAAGGCCTACACATAGCTCCACCACACTCATCAGGACAAACATAAGCAGGTAAATGGTAATGGTGTAGTATAAGGCCCTACACATAGCTTGGCCAAACACATCAGGACAGACAGCAGCAGGTTATTTGTTTGTAGGATGAATATGTTCCCATGAATGGGCCCCCGCCAGACTGGAGCAACCAGAAAAATAAACTTATACATCTCTGACAGCAGCATGTTCTTAGTTGGCAGCATGAATGTGTTCCCATGCATAGAAATTTTAATATATTCCTTTGACAATTTTTATTTTAAAGCATTTTTCAGATTGTAAAGCCCACAAAAAATGTAAAAAAATAAAACATATATAAATAAATATATATATATATATATATACAGTACAGACCAAAAGTTTGGACACACCTTCTCATTCAAAGAGTTTTCTTTATTTTCATGACTATGAAAATTGTAGATTCACACTGAAGGCATCAAAACTATGAATTGACACATGTGGAATTATATACATAACAAACAAGTGTGAAACAACTGAAAATATGTCATATTCTAGGTTCTTCAAAGTAGCCACCTTTTGCTTTGATTACTGCTTTGCACACTCTTGGCATTCTCTTGATGAGCTTCAAGAGGTAGTCCCCTGAAATGGTTTTCACTTCACAGGTGTGCCCTGTCAGGTTTAATAAGTGGGATTTCTTGCCTTATAAATGGGGTTGGGACCATCAGTTGCGTTGAGAAGTCAGGTGGATACACAGCTGATAGTCCTACTGAATAGACTGTTAGAATTTGTATTATGGCAAGAAAAAAGCAGCTAAGTAAAGAAAAACGAGTGGCCATCATTACTTTAAGAAATGAAGGTCAGTCAGTCAGCCGAAAAATTTGCAAAACTTTGAAAGTAAGGGCTATTTGACCATGAAGGAGAGTGATGGGGTGCTGCGCCAGATGACCTGGCCTCCACAGTCACCGGACCTGAACCCAATCGAGATGGTTTGGGCTGAGCTGGACCGCAGAGTGAAGGCAAAAGGGCCAACAAGTGCTAAGCATCTTTGGGAACTCCTTCAAGACTGTTGGAAGACCATTTCAGGGGACTACCTCTTGAAGCTCATCAAGAGAATGCCAAGAGTGTGCAAAGCAGTAATCAAAGCAAAAGGTGGCTACTTTGAAGAACCTAGAATATGACATATTTTCAGTTGTTTCACACTTGTTTGTTATATATATAATTCCACATGTGTTAGTTCATAGTTTTGATGCCTTCATAGTCATGAAAATAAAGAAAACTCTTTGAATGAGAAGGTGTGTCCAAACTTTTGGTCTGTACTGTATATATAAACAAATGCCACTGCACAGCCTCAAGAAAATGTGCGTTTATTAAAAGCGACGTTGCAGTCCACACAATGGGACCTTTCTCAAGCAGTGATAAAAGTGAATGTTGTCACGGCCTATGGTATTTTTTCTGACACTTTCCTTCACTTGCGGTTGCCCGTGGCAATGTGTGGTGTTGTGTGCATGTGGTGGCAGTGTCTCGGCCTTCTGGCTGTTCCCCAGGACATGATTGCCACCCATGCCGTTGCTGGCGGTAACAGGTGGAGTGTGTTGTTTATGTGCTTTTCCCTTTAAGTGGCTTCACTACCCTGTCTGGTCTTGGAAGGGTTAATTCCCTTTCCAGTGTGTGTTTGTGTGGGTGTGGCAACTTGGGCTATTTAGCCTCTGCTGAGACCTGTAGCTGAGGGGGTACTCCAGCCTTGCAGTAAGCTTGAGTCATCCTCCTGGTCTCTTATACCATCTGCCAGTGAGGGCCACCCTTGTGGTCATAAATATTATGTCACGATGTTACTTTATGTGTGTGTGGTGTCTATTCTTACTGCAGCTATGGATCTGGGTTCCTGTGCGTTTTTGTGTGTGTGCTGTCTCCCTCAATGTTTGGTGTGGATGTCAGCATTTGAGCATGGGATCCAGTCAGTGTGTCTGTGGCAGGTAGGGGTGGAAGTGGTTTTACTCACCTGCCATATCCATAGGCTATTTATTTTTCCCCTTCCTTGCAGTTTGGCCAGTTTAGACTCCTGTTCGTCCATGTCAAGGAGGAACAGGTTGTCTTACCCAGCTCCTAGTTCAGGGATCCCTTGAGGGCTAGTAGGGACACGAGGTTACGGAGTATGAGCCCTCCTACCTTTAGGGTTGGCTCATACAGCTAGGAGTCAGGGTCAGATTTAGGGATGCGATAGGAGGTGACCTGCTCCCTAATTCTGTTGTCCTGGTCAAGCAGCCTCCCTATTCCTTAGCATCACACGGATGAGGGTTTCCCCCACTCTCATCCGTGACAAATGTGCCAAGTACAAACACAAATTCAGGTGATTATTTAATGCAAACTATTAATAATAGAATTTTATTTAATATTTTAGATTCGTATTGTGTCTAAAATAAAAAAAAATGTAAAAAAAAATGCAATAATATACTAGTATCCATACTGTAGAGAGATTAATAACTTCCATTAACGTATGTGAATTCTTATTATTTGCTTAATTCATCAAATTTCAATATTAAAAAAATATTTAAAAAATACATTTTGTCAATTGTCACTAAAATATCAGGTGTTCTGATTAAAAACATAATGGAGGGGGCCAAAAACTAACCAGCATGGATCCAATTTAGAGTCCACTTGTGTTAACTGCGCATATTGGCGCATTGCTTCTGCATTACATAAAGAAAAATGTGATGCAATAATGTGATCGCATGAAAGGAGGAACACACAGGGCGCGAGTGTCCATAGACAGGGCGTTCAAATGATAACAAATAACGTGTTCGCACCAGAAAAAGAACGCAAGCTGAGCCATAAACGCATCCAGTCTATGCAGTCACATGATAGCAAACCTTGGAAATGATAAGAATAACTCCCAAAATGTTGACATGGCTGCAAAAATATTATATATACCACATTTTATATTGCAAAGTGAAAAGCTTTGATTCTATAAAAATCACATGTGCACATTAACATTACATAGTTGTCAAGAAGTAACATCAAATAAAAATGTATATATAGATATATACATGTGGCAATAACGCTCCATTCCCAAAACAGGATTACCACAAGGATGACTATAACGCCAGTAACACCCAACCATGTGGAGAGGTCAACATGGAAGTCAGGCATCCTGTTCAGGACGACAGACAACACCATGTTCACACCTATATCCTGATTGAAACAAACAAGAAAATAATAAAATAAAATTTAATTAGGGTCCTCAATCAGTCCTGTGCAATGTTAACTGCACAAGACCTTTTGACAAGTGAATCCACATGCGGTCCCCACCAAATTTTCAGCAGCATCAGGACAAACAGCAGCAGCAGATAATTATTAAGAGTATAGTATAAGGCCTACACCTAGCTAGACCAAACTCAGCAGGAGCAGGTCAGACTGCAGCAGGTCAATGGTAATGCTGTAGTGTAAAGCAGTTTCCATATCGGGCACATCGAGTCTAGAGAAGAGCACTGCGGTAAGGCAGCCGGCCGCGCCGTGTGCTGATTCCTCCAAGCCAGAGGGCAGCAGGACTGGCGTGGTTTAGCCTCGGCTCTGTCATCCTCCTTTTGTCTGTGAAGAGGCATGGTTACCGCGGATTACACGACCCGTACATGATCAGCGCCACACACAAGCCGTGCTCCAGCCATCGGCAGCACTCAACCGTCCTCTGCCGGTCAGAGCACAGAAGCCAGTAAGGCTCAGATCACTCAGTCACGTTCCCCGGCTGCTATCGGGGTCCTCGGCGGCTGCCTCCAGTGCATAGGCCGGATCATCGATCGCAGGTCATGCTGTAGAATAAGCCTTTAGCTGCGAGGCTTGGCTACACACGGGGAGTAGTGTCACACAGCCTGGGGCAGACTTCACCAGGAAGGGGCTGACAGGCATCGGGGAGCACCTACACTGTCATCCAGCAGAGCGCAGTTTGTAGTCTGTTTTGAAGGCAAAATGTGTTCTCCAGTTACATAGAACAGCCGGTAAACTTACCCCACAAAACGAATGCAGCTTTGCTTCATCTTTGTGGACTTGACATAGAAATTCATATTCCTTTAAGTTCATGATAAACATACAGTAATCCGGTCCTATACACTGCAGATGTCTGGAGGGGGAGAATAATGCAGGGTTTCCAGGGAGAGATGGGGTAGATAGATATATACATGTTGTCCATCATGCTGTAATCTATCTATCTACCCCATCTGTCCCTGGAAGCCCTGAAATTTTCTCCCCCTCCAGGCATCTGCATTTTAGAGGACCAGATTACTGTAAATTTTTCTGGAACCTACAGGATCTAATTTTCTATGTCAAGTCCACAAAGATGAAGCACAGCTGCATTCGTTTTTTAGGGGGTAAGTTTACCGGCAGTTCTGTGTAACTCCAGAACACATGTTGCCTTCAATACAGACTACAAACTCCGCTCTGCTGGATGACAGTGTAGGTGCTCCGCACTGCCTGTCAGCCCTTTCCTGGTGAAGTCTGTTCTGGGCTGTGTGACACTACCCCCCGTGTGTAGCCAAGCCAAGCAGCTAAAGGCTAATTCTGCAGCATGACCTGCGATCGATGATCCTGGCTGTGCACTGAAGGCAGCCACCAAGGACCCCGCCAGCAGCTGGGGACCGTGACAGAGTCATCAACGATGGGAGGGGAACTGATCTCGGCGGCAGAGCCGGGGACACTTTCACTCCCGGGCCGAGGCAAGCTGGTTCCTCACTGGCTTCTGTGCTCTGTTGGGCAGAGGACAGCTGGGTGTTGCCAATGCCTGGAACCTGGCATGTGTGTGGCGCTGATCATGTATGGGTCGTACGAGCGTCGTTAAACATGACTCTAAACAGACAAAAGGAGGATGAGAGAGCCGCTGCTAAACCCCGCCGGTCCTGCTGCCCTCTGGCTTGGAGGAATCAGCACACGGCGCGGCAGGCTGCGTTACCGCAGTGTTCTTCTCCAGACTCTATGTGCCCGATATGGAAACTGAGAGCGGACCGGAGTGGGCAGTGTGTGTAGCGCTGTGTGCCAATTGGTATCTGAGAGGTCTATTTTCCAATATGGTTTATGTATGGAGGGCAGTGTCTAGAGATCACACAGAGGAATAAGGGTTACACTATACTAGGGCTGAAACAATTAATCAATTGAAACGAGTTATTCAACACAAAAAGCCAAAGTGATAAAGTTCCCTTGACATTTAAGATATAATGTTGCTACTAATGTTTATGCACTACTGTTCTAGCGCCCATTATTCAAACGGGCTTAATGTTTATTACAGACAATGTAATGTTTAAACGGGCTTAATGTTTATCACAGACAAAAGACACAGACAGTAATCCCTCCCTAGCAAACGAAACACTAAAACAGTAACACTAAAACACAGGCAAAGTTTTTTTTAGTTTTTTTTTCACAGATAAAAGACGCAGACAATCCTAGCACACAAAAACCTAAAACATAGCTAAATACATTTTTTTTCACAGACTAAACAGACAGCAAAAATCTACACTATACTATATCTCTATCTAACCTACACTACACCCTGCACTAAACCCTATCAGCTACACTATTAACTAACTAACCTACACTATCTCACACTAACGATCTGGATTATATATATTACTGAGCTACCTAACTAATGTACCTAACACCCTACACTGGAACCTAATCAGCTAACCTATTCACTAACTAACCTACACGATCTACCACTAATTATCTGGATTATATATGAGGTATTAAAAGTATTATAAAACAGCAATTCAGCACAGCACAATTAGCACACTCCTCTCTCTCACAACTGCATGAATCAGCACAAAATAGCTGCTGGAAATTTTCTTATATAGTAAGTGGTAGGCAACTTTCCTATTGGTTGTTAGGGATGTTGCTAAGCTATGACAGAGACATTGCAGCCTTCTCATTGGCCCACAAGCAAGAAGGGAGATTACTGATGAAAAAACAAATCTAGAGTATTCAAAATTACGAATATATATCACTATATTCTAAATATTTGCAAATTCTCAAAGTGCCGATATTCGCGATTAATATTCGCAATTCGAATATTCGCTCTTAACACTACCAGCTATCTGCTGCACTAATTAAAAAGAGCCAAACAAGGGGTTAATCAGTGGGACAAGCTAAGGTCCAAACCTGGAGAGTACATGTGTAGCCAAATCAGTAGACAACAAGTTAAAGTGGCTGGCCCATCTGGGATATTGATGGCTTATCGCTAGGATATGCCATCAATTTCTTATAGGTGCAGGTCCTCCTTTTGGGACCTACTCCTATATAAAGAACTGGGCCCTCAAAATTAAGGAGAGCACCAAGCGTGCTCACTTATTTTCAATAGTCCCATATGGGTAAATGGAGAGCGCACTGTGCAAGAAAGGACGCTTCTCAATTCACCAATATGGGAGTTCGAGAAATACACAAGTCAGCGGTAGGCTATTTTTTGGAACTCTTATAGCGGTGAATGGAGGATGACAGTGGATACGGAGTGCCATTCTGGAGATAGCAGCGGTACTTGGACGTGGGAACCAGACCCATCTGACATTGAAGGTGATCCTGGTGATATGCCATTAATATGAACATCCCTTTCAATGAAACCAGCATAGCCAAGCAGGTTTTGAGTTCAGGCACAAAGTACAGAAGCAAAAACAGAACCAGGTCACTATAGGCAAATACCTCCCTATGGTCAAAGAAGGACACTTATGGTTCACTGTGTGAAGGATCAATTTTTTCTGCATATCTATATACAGTATCTCAATAGTTTTCTTTTACACAATAGAGCAAACATCTGAATATAGAAATTTCTAAATAATAAAATATACAAGATGAGCTATAATATACAGGTAGGAACCAGACCACACTTTCTGAATCAATATTGTAAATGCAAAAATGCTAATTTATACTTCTGACCAAAAAGTAGGGACTTGGGTCAAAAGTAGGAATTGTCCCTCCAAACGATGGACACTTTGGAGGCCGGTAGGTAATCACTATAGATGGCCTTGTGGTTCGCCCGGCGGTCGTTTCGTGGCGAACTTTGCTCGTTCGCAATTCGCCAAACATGCGAACATATGGCAATATCCGCAGCGCCATATTTTTTTGCATAGCGTCGAACTTTGATCCATGACACATCCATCCGGTGGGACAGGAGAGACAATTGAGACGTTTCAGCACATGGACACACCCGCAACCCTATAACAGAACCCGATCTGGCATCCATTTTACATTATGTGTAGGGACAGGTTGCATTTTGGAGCAGGGACAGTTAGGGACACCAAACGCTAGCAAATAGGGCCACAAAAGTGCTTTTAAGGACTGGTATAGGTGTGCTATCGATGGGTGTGATATACTTATAATATACTTTCTAACATAGAAATTATATTAGAGTGCATTTGTATTGTGCAGCAGTTGTGTGCGGTTCTGCTGCGATACCGCAGCTAGATAGATGGACAAACGCTATTGGAGTAACTAATTGCAATGAGTGTGATATACCTGTTGCCCCCCAAAAAACAGCTTGAGGGCTGCGATATACCTTATTCCACAAAATACTGATTGAGGGGTGCTATATACCTGTTTCCGCCAAATACTCATTGAGGGGTGCTATATTCCTGTTTCTGACAAATACTGATTGAGGGGTGCTATATACCTGTTTCTGACAAATACTGATTGAGGGGTGCCATATACCTTCTTCCACAAAATACTGATTGAGGGGTGCCATTGCTATAAACCTTCTTCCACCAAATACTGATTGAGGGCTGCGATACACCTGCTTCCACAAAATACTGATTGAGGGGTGCCATATACCTGTTTCCGCCAAATACTGATTAAGGGATGCTATACATCTGTTTCTGCCAAATACTGATTGAGGGGTGCTATATACCTGTTTCTGCCAAATACTGATTGAGGGGTTCCATATACCTTCTTCTACCAAATACTGATTGAGGGCTGCGATACACCTGCTTCCACAAAATACTGATTGAGGGGTGCTATATACATGTTTCTGCCAAATACTGATTGAGGGGTGCCATATACCTTCTTCCACAAAATACTGATTGAGGGGTGCTATTGCTATATACCTTCTTTCATTAAATACTGATTGAGGGCTGCGATACACCTGCTTCCAAAAAATACTGATTGAGGGGTGCCATATACCTGTTTCCTCCAAATACTGATTGAGGGGTGCTATATACCTGTTTCCTCCAAATACTGATTGAGGGGTGCTATATACCTGTTTCTGCCAAATACTGATTGAGGGGTGCCATATACCTTCTTCCACAAAATACTGATTGAGGGGTGCTATTGCTATATACCTTCTTCCACCAAATGCTGATTGAGGGCTGCGATACACCTGCTTCCACAAAATACTGATTGAGGGGTGCCATATACGTGTTTCCGCCAAATACTGATTGAGGGGTGCCATATACCTTCTTCCACTAAATACTGATTGAGGGGTGCTATTGCTATATACCTTCTTCCACCAAATACTGATTGAGCGCAGCAATACACCTGCTTCCACAAAATACTGATTGACTGGTGCCATATACCTTCTTCCACTAAATACTGATTGAGGGGTGCTATTGCTATAAACTATATAAATAACTATAACTATATAAATATAAAAAAAAAAATTATCCTGTGACCGCCTAATGTGCCTCTAGCCACAGAATCCAAAGTTCTTTGCTGTCAGGTTAATGTCTATTGCCTAATGTTTGGGGCCTGTACTGTCCGACAGTTAAATTTTTAATCTCTAGCCACATAATCACACCCCTGTATCACTCCTCTGTCTCTCATTATGGTGGCGTATGAACCGCATTCATCATAAGGACCTTCTAATATCACAGGGTCATGTGACTATGCCCCCCACCCTGTACTGTGCGCCTCACCCCGTACTGTGTCCCCTTATACCCTGCATTGTGCCCTCTTACCACACCCTGTGCAGTGCCCCTAGACATTCCCTGTACTGTGCCCTCTTATACTCTTTTATCCGGGCACAGTATAGTGGTGTTATGCGGTCACTGCACAGAGGTGTTATCCGGTCACTGCACAGAGGTGTTATCCGGTCAATGTATGGCGGTAATATACAATAACTGGATGGCCATAACTGTATCCCTTTCCCTGCCCACGCCATCCTTTTTTAGACCTGGCATGAGTGGGAAAATATGCAGATTGCGGTGCTAAGGACCTTTGCGCCACAATCTGTGTCAGAAATACGCCTAACATAGACATATTTCTGTATAATAATTGATCACCTAATTGTATTATTATTCAGGGGTAGAGCTAATTTCATTATATTATATAGATTCTAGTGTATTATACTGTGCCCTGTATTTCCCAGTAGAAAATGATCCTTGGGAAACACAGTCCTCATCCCTGACCACCAGGACCAGGTAGCGCTCTGTCAGTACATGGCGGTCTCTCCTCTCCGTCTCGCTGCTCCGCTGTGTACTGGTGCTTATTCTGACACTAGGACTGGGTTCACATCCTATTTTTGCCATCCATTTAATGCGTTAACAGATGCCTCAGACTGATGCCGTACAGTGGCGAACGTTCACCAAACAGTTCCATGACAGAAAAAAATTTACGTTAATGTATGCATTTTTTTTATGGACTCTGCAGGATACAAAAACGTGGAGTGCTGCACATTTGTATACATCAAACCGATAGAAAATAAAAAATTTCTAGGCTCCAGCAGGGCACATTTTTGAGAGTTTCCCTTTAAGGCGCATAAAAATGTCTCCTGATTAAAATACATATTTTTTGTGGGAATTTTTGCCAATGATCCCCCTCTGGTATATCACTGTCCATGTTGTGGGACTATTTGTGCACTCATAGTTTGTATTTGGTGGCTGCAAATATGACCTGAAGGTTTTTCAGGTTCGCCTGCTATTAAACTCAATGGGCGCAATGCGAACGCGCGGTTCGCGAACATTTGATCGTCCTGGACGATGTTCGTCCATCACTAAGTAATCACTGGCATTGAGCCGTTTCAGTGCTAGGTTTAAATCCCCAGTCTACACCTCTGATTGGACACTACTGACTGACTCGGCTCCTCAAGTGTCTGATTGGGAGAGGAACCGTAAAGAAACGGCCATGCCACTGTGGGACCAGCTGCTCCTGATCTCGCCCAGTACCATCATAAAGACCAGAGCAGTGGCTGCTGGGTGGTGGGAAAGACACGGCAGGATCTAATAGTTAGGTAAATTTATAACAATAAAGTACCTGCAGTTAATTCTCATATGTTCATAATCTGTGATGCTGATCCTCACTGGTCTTCCCTGGAACAATATTAGGTTATTAATTAGGTTATTTTATAGGGAAACATTTGAGACCCTGGCTAAAAAAACAAAACAAAAAAAACAGCCCCACTTGCAATGTTTGGTAAATCCTCATTACCAGTCATACCTGTACATTAGTAACTCCGTATCCAGTATATACAATGTCACTGTGCTCAAAGATTTCCCACCCACCCAAATACCACGGCAAAGGTTTGATGATGACAGGCTGAAATTAAAATGCCGCCTCGCTGGGAAATGACAGGTATCCCCCACCCACAGTCATTGTGAGGATATAATTATTCGCAGGGTCCCCCTCCTTTCCACCGCCTCTTCTAAGCAGGGATAACCCCTTCTTCTCTCAGACAATACTACCAGTCCACTGCCATATGAAAGGTGACAAGCCTCAAGACAAAAGACACTCCTCCAAAAAAAACGAATTACCGAGAGCTGTAATTACACAGAACATTTCCAAGAAGATGAAAGCATGTATTACTCTAATCCTCCTAATTTCAGAAATAGTTTCCAAATCTATTTTTATATCTATTTTAGATTTTACCGACCTTCATTAGGAGGCTCCTAATATGTTGCTTCAAAATAACGTTCTGCATCTCTGTAACGTCCCAGGAATACAAAGAAGATTATTTCTGGACACAGGACCAGAAAGTGCAGCTGATCTATTAATCAATATATCTGTCTGACATCTCATATCTATCTATCTATCTATCTATCTATCTATCTATCTATCTATCTATCTATCTCATATCTATCTATCTATCTAATATCTATCTATCTATCTATCTAATATCTATCTATCTATCTATCTATCAATCATCTATCTATCTAATATCTGTCTATCTATCTATCTAATATCTATCTATCTATCTAATATCTATCTATCTATCTATCTATCTATCTATCCATTATCTATCTAATATCTATCTATCTATCTATCTAATATCTATCTATCTACTATATATCTCATATCAATATGTCTATCTAAAAAAAAAACATATGTAAATGCCTTGCTTGAGAAAGGCTCCAGTACAGAGCCGAAACGTTGCGTCCTGCGAGGGTGAATAAACTCTGTTGATTTATTTTTCTAATTGAGAGAGCTGCCTATTTTCATATTTTTGTATTTCTGGGTGATTGTCCTGTCCCTTTGGGCTCGCACCTTTTTTTTAACTTTTTTGTCTTGTGCTGCCATTTTCCTCTATCTATCTATCTATCTATCTATCTATCTATCTATCTATCTATCTATCTATCTAAAATGCAATATATAGCAGCACTCCCAGCTCCCAGGTGCTAAAATCCTCAAGGAATTCTGGACAAAAATTCTCCAAGTAACGAAGAAAGTATGAAGAGGCAGCACTCCAGTATTTGTGACAAAGGCTCCAATGAGATGAGCTAAAACGTGGCATTGGGTTTATTAGAGATCCACTTTTTTTTCCACTAATACCGGAGTGCTGCCTCTTCTATCATTATCTATCTAATATCTATCTACATATCATCTATCTATCTATCTATCTATCTATCTATCTATCTATATATCTATCTATTATCCAGGGGTGTAACTACCACAGTGGCTGACCATGCAACTGCTACGGGGCCCTGGGCAAGAGGGGGCCCAGTCTTAGTTGGGATTATCTTCTCTTCTACTGGAGATGAAAACTTGGTCAGGACAAGGAACAACTTTTAGCAAATAAAAAAAATAGCCCAAGGGTCTTTGAAATGGGTTTAGGCAGAAACCCTTCTGTCCTGTGTGGGGGGTCTGGTTTGATCCTTGCTATGGGGCCCTTACTTCTCTATGTACGCCACTGCTATTATCTATCTAGATACATCACTCAGCCTCCTCCATTCAAACACACTGCACCTACACTAAACTCCCAGCAGTAAAGTGCAGATGGCAGGTATGGTGTGTTTGAAGGGAGGAGACATTATATCTGCCTGATCACATGACCCTCCATCAGCAGCCATTTTATGGTCAAGAATACTGTGTCGACAGTACAAAAGACTTGGCAAGCAAAGGAGCATACCTCATGAAATATAGAAAGTGCCACAGAATTCAAACAAAAGGTATATTAGTAAGTGCCATATATACCTCTTGCAAACACATTAGTCAACAGTCAGGGCCGTTTTAACGCGGGGCAAAAGGGGCAGTTGTAGCGGTCAGAGGAGGGAGAGACCGCAAAGCAGGATTCAAGTACAGTACAGCGGACAAGGAGACTGAAGCAAAAACCGGCTTTATTAAGGACCAAAATGAAACTGCCGGAAAACCTGAGTAACAGTTCAGTACCACCACACCAGAGGCACAATGGGTCAAAGACAGGAATGGTATTAACAGGTGAACATAAATCAACAACAATGGCAATGGAGTTTTGCATATACACAGAATGAGCCAAACAGTAAGCAGTCAGCTTGCAGGCTACTCTCACTCCCAATTTCCTATCTAGCACTGCTACCCAGGGGACGCTTCTACAGTGCACTGACTAAGTCCTTGACTCTATAACCTATCACAGGGAAGCACCGGTGCCACTCACAGTTCTGCAGATTCTCCTGGGTACAATAAGATGCAGTCTGGATCCAGGTCCGGTCGCTTGCTTGGCTGTCTTTCTCTCTCTGGTCACAACAGATGCAGATCTCCACCTAGTTTCAGCTCTGGCAGGAAGGATCCGGCTTGTACTGGTCTCTAACACATGGTCCCACTCCTCTGGAACACACAGTGAAGTCCTCTGTGTGCAGCTCCACAGCTGTCAGGAAAATCTCAGCTAATATAGCCTCCTGCTGCTACAGTCTTTTGCTGTCATCTCTCAGCAGTCCATCTCTCCCTGTTATCTCAGCAAGGCCCCCAGCAACTTCTGGAACAGCCCGGGAAAAACTTCTTAACCCTTTCTTAGCATCTGGCCAGCACAACTCAGGTTCCTGTTTAGTCACAGTGGCCTCTGGTGGTCGGAGGGAAACATGACAGTCTGCATAGATATAAGTGCTGGAAATGCTGCTGGTTGATTCAGGGCTGCCTCTTACATGACTTCCCACTTAAAGGTGGCCGTCCTCGGCCTCACTACAGTTGTGTTCCAAATTATTCAACCCCCAATGCTGTAAAGGGTTTTAGGGAATTTAGTGTACATTTGTAATTGTGTTCAGAATGAAATCTTACAAGGACTTTAAAAAAAAACAAATGCAACTAAAATGACATCAATTGTTTTTGTAATACAGTATTAAATGTTTTTTTTGTGATTTCTTCATTGACACAATTATTCAACCCCTTAAAGACTACCACTCTTAAGAACAGAGGTTCATTCAAGTGTTTTCGATCAGGTATTGAAAACACCTGTGGATGTCAAGGAGCAGCAATCAAGCATAATAAGCACCAATTAGGCAGATTTAAAAGGACTGTGATACTCAGCTCCTTCTAGACATTTACTGGTGCGTTTACAAACATGGTAAAGTCAAGAGAATGGTCCAGGAAGACAAGAGAAGAGGTGATTTCTCTTAACAGGAAGGACAATGGCTATAAGAAGATTGCAAAGATGTTAAACATACCAAGAGACACCATAGGAAGCATCATTCGCAAATTCAAGGCAAAGGGCACTGTTGAAACGCTACCTGGTCGTGGCAGAAAGAAGATGCTGACTTCGACTGCTGTGCGCTACCTGAAGCGCAAAGTGGAGAAAAGTCCCTGTGTGACTGCTGAGGAACTGAAAAAAGATTTGTCAGATGTGGGTACTGAAGTTTCAGCTCAGACAATAAGGCGCACACTGCGTAATGAAGACCTCCATGCCAGAACTCCCAGGCGCACCCCCTTGCTGTCTCCAAAGAATAAGAAGAGTCGACTGCAGTATGCCAAAAGTCATGTGGACAAACCACAAAAGTGTTCTGTGGACTGATAAAACAAAATTAGAACTGTTTGGGCCCATGGATCAATGCTATGTTTGGAGGAGGAAGAACAAGGCCTATGAAGAAAAGAACACCTTGCCTACTGTGAAGCATGGTGGGTGGGGGGGGGGGTCAATCATGCTTTGGGGCTGTTTTGCTTCTACAGGTACAGGGAAGCTTCAGCGTGTGCAAGGTACCATGAATTCTCTTCAGTACCAGGAGATATTGGATGAAAATGTGATGCAGTCCGTCACAAACCTGAGGCTTGGGAGACGTTGGACCTTTCAACAGGACAATGATCCCAAGCATACCTCCAAGTCCACTAGAGCATGGTTGCAGATTAAAGGCTGGAACATTTTGAAGTGGCCATCGCAGTCACCAGACTTAAATCCGATTGAGAACCTCTGGTGGGACTTAAAGAAAGCAGTTGCAGCGCGCAAGCCTAAGAATGTGACTGAACTGGAGGCTTTTGCCCATGAAGAATGGGCGAAGATACCCGTAGATCGCTGCAAGACACTTGTGTCAAGCTATGCTTCACGTTTAAAAGCTGTTATAACTGGAAAAGGATGTTGTACTAAGTACTAAGATTGAATGTCACTTGGGGGTTGAATAAAACTGATAATGATGTGAGCACAGAAAAGACATTTGTGGTTATTTCATTATAAATGTTATGTTATATTTGTCTAACTTACAAGTGCCTCTTTGATTTAATTGTAAACAAGATGACTGAAATGATCAAAATCAATGTCAAACTGGCCAAAACACTCAATTTCAGTGGGGGTTGAATAATTTTGAAAACAACCGTAGCATATTCTGGTGGACCAAAAAACAGGGAAACATCGACTTGGCCCCAGGTTGTTGGGGTACACCATCAAGTATTACCACATTTTCCCAGGCCCCGGATAGGGTTGGGTCTCGGCGTTGGGCTGTACCGAAATTCTCCCTGGAGACATTGAGGTCTGCCAACCCAGGATCCGGTGGCAACTCCTCCACGTCTCCCACCAATACCCTACGCGGGGTTGTCTCCCCCTTTTCCACCGAAGTGGCAGTCACCCCTACTGCAGGCCCTTCGGCCTCAGGTTCCCAGGGTTCTGTCCGTCCCCCTGAACAAGGCTAATCTCCTGGGCTTATTCCTGTCTCAGGGGTATCCTTAACTATCACAACTGGCCATAAGGCAGAGAAATCTGGAAAGTCTCTCCCTATTATGAGTTCATAGTGTATATTTGTGGCTACTGCCACTTTGTGGGTCCACCTGCCGGCCACCGTGGTTAGAGACACCAGCGCGGTGTGGTATACTTTCAAGTCTCCATGAATGCACATCACCCCAACTTTCCAGCCAGTATGACTATCATGAAGTACAATGTGTGATGAGAAAACAATCTCAGAATGGCTTGGATAAATAAAAGTGTTCCAAAGTTATTACCACATAAAATGACACATGTCGGATTTGCAAAAAATGGCCTGGGCACGAAGGTGAAAACTGGCCCGGGGTAGAAAGGGTTAAAGACGGCCCTGTCAACAGTAGCCAGAAAGTGTCCAACCCCTTTAAGAGTTGTTTAGGAGCAGTGTCAGTCTGGTGTTCCTTTTGCGCACCAGGGGAAATTATCATCCATACAGTCTAATAGGTTTTGAATTAAAGGGAACCTGTCACCTGCAAAACGCATATTAAACCGACCACAGTACCTTACAGTATCCCCCAGTGGGTTGCTAATCATATTTTTCTTTGCTCTTTGCGTTTCTTCATACTTGTTAAAAACGTTGTTTTAATGTCGGTTGGCGCTGTCTCCGAGTCAGGCTTGAAGTCAAGGGGGCAGCTAGAAGAGCGCCATCCCGGCAGCATGTCCATCTAATTGTAGAGGAGGGGTGAGGGGCAGGCTTAGCTTTACTTGAAGCAAGGAGGCCGCTGCCCCCTTGACTTCAAGCCTGACTCGGAGACAGCGCCAACCGACATTAAAACAACGTTTTTAAGTAAGAAGAAACGCAAAGAGCAAAGAAAAATATGATTAGCAACACACTGGGGGATACTGTAAGGTACTGTGGTCGGTTTAATATGCGTTTTGCAGGTGACAGGTTCCCTTTAAATAAACAGTCCCTAGCGGAAAGTAGCCCAAGATGCAGCTTCAAATTGGATGGCTTCAGAGACTGGTCCCGCCGTAGGATCCTCTGGTACTCTAGTGGGCCAGTCCGATCCTATTTAGAAGTTAATCTAATATTTTTGGTAATCTAAGTTGTCTTAGGGGTTGATACATATTAGCCTTGATTGCCTAGAGGGAATGAAGAGTTAATACATATTATCCTTGATATTTTCAGCACGACCCATAGGTAGAAAAGCAGCAGGGTATAGTGAGTATAATTATGATTTGAAGGATAAATGGGGCAGACAGAGAAGCAAAGGAGAGGAAAATAGTGTAGAACATATGTAATACCCCAGAGTGATATTACCATTCCTAAACCCTGCTACTGTCTCTAATGGGCTGACCATAATGTCATCTGTGTATTTACTCCAGGTCCTCTTAGGCTACTTTAACACTCGCGTTTTGGGCGGATCCGTCATGGATCTGCAAAAACTGATCCGTTACAATAATACAACCGCATGCATCCGTCATGAACGGATCCGTTTAAATTATCTGTAACATAGCCAAGACGGATCCGTTTTCTATTGTGCCAGATAGTGTCAGAGAAAACGGATCCGTCTCATTTCGTATCCCAGGACGGACAGAAAAACGCTGCAGGCAGCGTTTTGGTGTCCGCCTCCAGAGCGGAATGGTGACTGAACGGAGGCAAACTGATGCATTCTGAGCAGATACTTTTCCATTCAGAATGCATTAGGGCAAAACTGATCCGTTTTGGACATCTTGTGAGAGCCCTGAACGGATTTCACAAACGGAAAGCCAAAACACAAGTGTGAAAGTAGCATTAGACTGTGCATTAATTGTTCTGTTAAGTATCTTTAAAAACATCCTAAAATCTCATTGTGAGAGGTACATACCGTATGGGAATAAAAGGTTAAGGAACAAAAAGAAACCAATAAGGATAAACAGAACTGTAAAGAAAGCAATAAATGACAAAAAGAAAGCATATAAAACACTAAAACAGGAGGGTAGCACGGAAGCACTGAAAAACTATAAGGAAAAAACAGAACATGTAAAAAAACAAATAAAAGCGGCCAAACTAGAGACCGAGAGATTAATTGCCAAAGAGAGTAAAACTAACCCTAAAATGTTTTTCAATTATATAAATGTTAAAAAGTATAAATCTGAAGGTGTCGGCCCTTTAAAGAGTAATGAGGGGGGATTCGCAGAGAGCGACCAGGAGAAAGCAAAGCTGTTAAATATTTTTTTCTCCACTGTATTCACTGAGGAAAATAAACTGTCAGATGAAATGCTGAATGTTGAAATAAATTCGCCATTAAAAGTGTCCTGTCTGACCCAGGAAGAAGTACAACAGCGACTTAAAAAGATCAAAATAGACAAATCGCCAGGACCGGATGGCATACACCCCCGTATCCTAAGGGAATTAAGTAATGTCATAGCCAGACCCTTATTTCTGATATTTGCGGACTCTATACTGACAGGGAATGTCCCACAGGATTGGCGCATGGCAAATGTGGTGCCAATATTCAAAAAGGGCCCAAAAACAGAGCCTGGAAACTATAGGCCGGTAAGTTTAACATCTGTTGTGGGTAAACTGTTTGAAGGTTTTCTGAGAGATGCTATATTAGAGCATCTCAACGGAAATAAGCAAATAACGCCATATCAGCATGGCTTTGTGAGGGATCGGTCATGTCAAACTAATTTAATCAGTTTCTATGAGGAGGTAAGTTCTAGACTTGACAGCGGCGAATCAATGGATGTCGTATATCTGGACTTCTCCAAAGCATTTGACACTGTACCACATAAAAGGTTAGTATATAAAATGAGAATGCTTGGACTGGGAGAAAACGTCTGTAAGTGGGTAAGTAACTGGCTGAGTGATAGAAAACAGAGGGTGGTTATTAACGGTACATACTCAGATTGGGTCACTGTCACTAGTGGGGTACCTCAGGGGTCAGTACTGGGCCCTATTCTCTTCAATATATTTATTAATGATCTTGTAGAAGGCTTGCATAGTAAAATATCAATTTTCGCAGATGACACTAAACTGTGTAAAGTAATTAACACTGAAGAGGACAGTATACTACTACAGAGGGATCTGGATAGACTGGAGGCTTGGGCAGATAAGTGGCAGATGAGGTTTAACACTGACAAATGTAAGGTTAGGCACCCGGACATACTAAATGATAAAACACTCAGTAACACTGACATGGAAAAGGATCTAGGAATTTTAATAAACAGCAAACTAAGCTGCAAAAAACTGTGTCAGGCAGCTGCTGCCAAGGCCAATAAGATAATGGGTTGCATCAAAAGGGGCATAGATGCCCGTGATGAGAACATATTCCTACTACTTTACAAATCATTAGTCAGACCACACATGGAGTACTGTGTACAGTTCTGGGCTCCAGTGAACAAGGCAGACACAGCAGAGCTGGAGAGGGTCCAGAGGAGGGCAACTAAAGTAATAACTGGAATGGGGCAACTACAGTACCCTGAAAGATTATCAAAATTAGGGTTATTCACGTTAGAAAAAAGACGACTGAGGGGAGATCTAATTACTATGTATAAATATATCAGGGGTCAGTACAGAGATCTCTCCCATCATCTATTTATCCCCAGGACTGTGACTGTGACGAGGGGACATCCTCTGCGTCTGGAGGAAAGAACGTTTGTACACAAACATAGAAGAGGATTCTTTACGGTAAGAGCAGTGAGACTATGGAACTCTCTGCCTGAGGAGGTGGTGATGGTGAGTACAATAAAGGAATTCAAGAGGGGCCTGGATGTGTTTCTAGAGCGTAATAATATTACAGGCTATAGCTACTAGAGAGGGGTTGTTGATCCAGGGAGTTATTCTGATTGCCTGATTGGAGTCGGGAAGGAATTTTTTATTCCCCTAAAGTGAGGAAAATTGGCTTCTACCTCACAGGGTTTTTTTGCCTTCCTCTGGATCAACTTGCAGGATAACAGGCCGAACTGGATGGACAAATGTCTTTTTTCGGCCTTATGTACTATGTTACTATGTTACATGTTATATGCCTGGTTCACCAGCAGCTGGCAGTGTAAATGGCAGAGAGATTTTTAGATAGAATGGAACTTACCATTCTGTTCTCCCGCTTTTGGTCAGAAGTGGGCCAGTTCAGTTTCCTACCAAGGGAGGAGCTGCAGGAAGTTTTCAGTCAGTCAAAGCGCTCATACACACGACCGTGTGCTGGCCGGGCCACGGACCGCAAATTGCGGTCCGCAATGCATGGGCACCGACCGCGGGGCCGCCGCATGCGGAGGAACGGACGGAAAACCCACGGAAGCACTCCCTAGTGTTTCCGTGGGCTTCTGATCCATGCCTCCATTCCACAAGTGAATGGTCCGCATCCATGATGCGGGGTGCACAAGGCCGGTGCCCGTATATTGCGGAGCCACTGTATGCGGGCCTCAATAAGGCCGCGGCCGGGCAACGGCCGTGTGCATGAGCCCTTAGTCTAGTCTAGAGTTAGAAGGAGATGAGGATCACCCTAACTCCTTACAGATTAACTGACAGAGTGTTGCAATGGGGTCAACAGCCAAAGACACCCCACTCCAAAGGTAGAAAATTACAAAAATGGGTGCACTACATTGGTAAATGCAATTGACAATATATGGCTAAACCCTCACTAGGATATAAAAAATTAGACTTTCGCCAATGTATTCTTATATCAAGAGCATACCGGAGCCCACGCACCTCGTCAAGGTCTCTCATAGTGGCACGGGACCTAACGCTAACCTACCTGTGCCGTATGGGTAATTACAGGGGCATGAAGTCTGACACACAGAAAACATCTCCCAGTTACCTCCAGCGTGAAATCATACATACAATGGGAGGAGGGAGGAGGCTGTGAGTCCCACTTATCACTGACTCATGTGACGCAGGCCGCATGGGTGCACCTGAATAATACTCAACCTGGAGTTGCCACACCTCCAGAAACACATATACAAACAAAATAACAAAATAAAGTGGTCTTAACCCCTTAAGGACTCAGCCCTATTTCACCTTAAGGACTTGGCCATTTTTTGCAAATCTGACCAGTGTCACTTTAAGTGCTGATAACTTTAAAACGCTTTGACTTATGCAGGCCATTCTGAGATTGTTTTTTCATCACATATTGTACTTCATGACACTGGTAAAATGAAGTTAAAAAAAAACATTTTTATTTATAAAAAATACCAAATTTACCAAACATTTTCAAAAAATTGCAAATTTCCAAGTTTCAATTTTTCTACTTTTATAATACATAGTAATACCTCCAAAAATAGTTATTACATGTCTACTTCATGTTTGGATCAATTTGGGAATGATATTTTATTTTTAGGGGATGTTACAAATCTTGAAATTTTTCAGAAATTTTCAAAAACCCACTTTTTAGGGACCAGTTCAGGTCTGAAGTCACTTTGTGAGGCTTACATAATAGAAACCACCCATAAAAGAACCCATTCTAGAAACTACACCCCTTAAGGTATTCAAAACTGATTTTACAAACTTTGATAACCCTTTAGGTGTTGCACAAGAGTTATTGGCAAATGGAGATGAAATTTGAGAATTTACATTTTTCCATTTTAATCCATTTTTTCCAGTAACAAAGCAAGGGTTAACAGCCAAACAAAATGCTATATTTATTGCCCCGATTCTGTAGTTTGCAGAAACACCCCATATGTGGCCGTAAACTACTGTACGAGCACACAGTAGGGCGTAGAGGGAAAGGTGCGCCATATGGTTTTTGAAAGGCAGATTTTGCTGGACTGGTTTATTTACACCATGTCCCATTTGAAGCCCCCCTGATGCACCCCTAGAGTAGAAACTCCATAAAAGTGACCCCATCTAAGAAACTACACCCCTCAAGGAATTCAAAACTGATTTTACAAACTTTGTTAACCCTTTAGGTGTTGCACAAGATTTAATGGAAAATAGAGATACAATTTCGGGGGCGTGGCCGGATGCCGGGAGGAGAGGACGCTTAGAGCTTGAGCTCCGTCCGTGGATCCCCATACAGCGGCCTAAAGCGAATATAAAAGCAAGCAATTGGTTCAAAAACTTACCTGTCTCGCGGCGGTACTTGTCCCCATAGATCGGCTGATGATGACGAGGGGGAAGAAGAAGGGAACGCAGCCACAGAAAATGACTGCGTTCTTCCACCCTGCTCCAGGATCGATCCAAGATGGCGCCGGCTCCCGCCACACAGAGGGAGAGCTCCGTGTCTCTCCAGCAGCGACACCCGACCAGCGCTCTTCAGGGACTCCCTCTTCAGCAAGCTCCAGTCCTTCAGCTTCACAGGAGCCTAAAAAACAAAAAAGGGTGAGTGAACATCATACATCTATTCCTCCCCTTGATACTTACCCTCCTTCACCAGGCATAGATCCTGGTCTCACTGTCAATGCAATGCAGGACATGCTGGCAGATTTAAAAAGATCCATTCATGGAGATTTCGAAGAGACAATCTCGGTCATCCATGCTGATATAGTAGCCATAGGAGAAAGAACAGCGCATCTAGAAGAAAAAATGGAGGAATTTGTCACAGCACACAATTCACTAGTTGACAATCACAACGTGGTTGAGGATGATATAGCAGCCATTAAGCTTAAAATTGCTGATCTGGAAGACCGCTCCAGAAGAAACAACATAAGATTTAGAAATATTCCTGAAAACGTCTCAGATTCTCAGCTGCAAGAATTTATTTCTGATCTTATTATATCATATCTTCCAGATACCCCTGAGTCAGAGCTAATCATTGACCGGGTACACCGGGTTCCTAAGCCCAAAGCTCTCCCTGCCTCTGTTCCCAGGGACGTCCTTGCTAGGATCCATTTTTACCACTTGAAAGATTCCCTGATGAGGGAAGCTCAAAAAAAGAAGAAAGATATTCCTGAGAGATTCAGTAATGTACTCCTATTCACAGACTTATCCCCAGCGACACTAAGCAGGAGACGGGAATTTCAAATTTACACCAGAGCGCTAAGGGATAACAATATCCCCTACAAATGGGGTTTTCCTGTCAAACTTATTGTGAGGCACCAAAACTCATCACATGTCCTAGCTTCTCCTCAAGAAGCATCAGAAGCTTTTTCCAAATGGAACATTACTCTACCACAAGAGGGCACCAAAGACAAAGATAAAGACAAAGCTACGACTGCCTCTACTAATAAACCTCCTGCTGATAAGAGTCATCTCAACTTAACTCCAGAATGGACAAGAGTTGGAAGAATCCCACCATGACTTCATCCCGGGACAGTAAATATAGCTACTTTTGCTTTTGACTAAATTGCTATGTTTTTCAAGCCTTGCGGGGATCCACACCCTGCTGCTCTACTTCTCAGGACACTTTCTCCATCTAAGTGTTCACTTTCCCTAATCCATTGTTCACTTTACGCCTCTTATACTAAGTGATAGACATCACTAATTTTACGGTCACTGTTAGACCCTTAATATGTTATTGTTATTTATTATTTATGTTATGTTTTACATTTTAACTTATTATTTTTTAAGGTTACGTACAGGGGGTCTATCCTCAGATCATAACGAATATGAAAACAAGGATTTATTTCCGGGGTCCCCTCACTCACCAAATGGTAACATTGGGGTACTTTGCTTTATATTACCTGTTCTCTATGTTTTTTTACAATTTTCTCAGGATACTGAAGTCTACAGGGATACTTCATCTGAAGGCTCAAGATGGCTAATAATGGCATAAAGATCCTATCAGCTAATGTTAAAGGTTTGAATAGCCCCTTTAAACGCTCCACATACTGGAACGAAGTGAAAAGACAGAGAGCTGACATCATTTGTATTCAGGAATCTCACCTTAATGAGGAGGATTCCCACAGATTCTGTCACCCCTCTTTCCCACACATCTTTATATCCCCAGCCACAAAAAAAAAGAGAGGTGTGATTATAGGTTTTAAAAACACTATTGCATTCCAGTGTCACAATATCTTATTAGATAAGGAGGGTAGATATATTATAATCACTTGTGACATAAACAACTCCAGATACACGATAGTAAATCTATATGCTCCAAACTCTGATCAGATAAATTTTATCAAGCGCACTATTAGAATGGCTCAAGAATCCAAACAAGGGTCTCCGCTAGTTTGTGGGGACTTTAATATGTGCCCTGACTCATCAATTGACAGGCTCCCAGCTCATCCTCCTTCCAATAAATCCTCTTATCTACAAGATTTTTTATTTCAAGAAGGTCTTCATGATATTTGGAGAGTTCACCATGCAAATGAAAAAGATTTTTCTTTTTTTTCACATCCACATAACACATACTCTAGAATTGACCTGTTTGTCTCAGATAAGTGGCTTCTCCAAAAAGTATTGGATGCATCCATTTCTAATATAACATGGTCAGATCATGCATTTATAACCCTTATATTAGATGATATGTACAACAATAGAGTTTATTCCCCTTGGAGACTCAATAACTCATTACTCCAGAATTCGAGTATTCGTGTGGATGTGGAAAATTCGCTTAAAGAATACTTTAGGACTAACGATAATAAGCTGATATCAGATACTACACTTTGGAGTGCACACAAGGCGTTCATAAGAGGGATTTTGTTAAAACACGCGGCCATCCAAAAAAGAAATAGAAAGAAAACCTTGGATAAACTATTAACTGATATTAAATCCCTAGAGGATTCACTTAAATCCTCTCTAGACCCGAAAATTCTTAGCAAGTTAAAAACGGCCAGACACCATCTTTACCTTCACTTACATGAGAGGCATGAATTTCACCTACGTTAGATCAAAGCAGATCACTACTCACAAGGCAACAAAGCTTCAAAAATCCTAGCAAATAGAATAAAAAAAAGAGAAATCAAAACTAGAATCCCCTTTTTGTATGATTCTCAAGGAAAAAAATTATTCAACCCCAAACAAATAGCAGATGAATTTGCAAAATACTATGCAAATTTATACAACTTAGGTAGCTCAACAGACACTCTCCAACCCACTTCTGAATACATTAATGAGTTCCTCGAGGGAGTGTCTCTCCCATCATTATCGCCAACTCAAAATCATTCCCTAAATGCTGAAATTACACATTCAGAAATCTCAGAAACAATCCACTCCCTCAAAAATAATAAATCCCCTGGACCAGACGGCCTCACAAATGAGTATTACAAGACTCTTTCGCATATCTTAAACCCTTTCCTAAATAGAACCTTTAATTTAATAGCAATACAAAAGTCAATTCCAAAGGACATGTTAAGTGCACTGATCATAACCTTACCAAAACCTGGTAAACCAGCAGACACTCCAGCTAATTTTAGACCCATATCACTCTTAAATTCGGATATAAAGATTTTTGCGAAAATACTCGCAAAAAGGATGTCCAATATCTTACCCTCATTAATCTCCAATGACCAGATAGGATTTGTCTCTAACAGGCAATCATCAGATGGCACCAGAAGATTTATAGACTTATTAGATGTGGCACATTATACCCGAACTCCTTCTCTGCTCCTATCCTTGGATGCAGAGAAGGCATTTGACAGAATTCACTGGGATTATATTTACGCAACATTAAAAAAGTTTGGGTTTGGGAACTTCTACTTATCTGCTGTAATGTCTTTATACTCTAATCCAAGTGCCTCTATATATTCGTCCAGTTTTCTATCCACCCCATTTAATATTAACAATGGAACCAGGCAGGGATGCCCTATGTCACCCCTGATATTTGCGCTTGCAATGGAACCTTTCGCAGAACACATTAGATCTTCGGCACTTATTAAAGGGATAAAAGTAGGGGAAGTAGATCATCGCATAGGTCTCTTTGCAGACGATGTCTTAATTATTACATCAAACCCAAATATAGCTTTGCCTGCTATTAATGACATCATCTCTAAGTTTGGTAAAGCTTCTTTCTATAAGGTAAATGTAAACAAATCTCAAATTTTGGACTTGGGTTTATCCCCATCTACTAAACGTCTAATTTCCAGATTATATAAATTTTCCTGGGCAAACGAGTCCTTGACATATCTGGGTATTCAACTTACCTTTCCTACTAATAAACTATTCAAGGTCAATTTTTGGCCCTTATATGATAAAATTAATAACTCCTTGAACAACTTAAGGTTGCAACACATTTCTTGGTTAGGGAGAATAGCTGCTTTGAAAATGGTTATTCTACCCAAAATTATCTATATGTTTCGTAATATTCCTATATCTATTCCCTCTGGTTACATAAACAAGCTCCAATCACTAATCAATCGCCACATTTGGGGTAAACTCAGACCCAGAGTGAAAGCCCTTATACTTAATAAGCCTCTCAAAACAGGAGGTCTTAATGTACCTTCTATTAAGCATTATCATGCCTCCGCTATACTTGACCAACTGAGATATTTACTTAAGGAGGACCCTACAAAAAAATGGGTAGCACTAGAAAAAACTATTATGGGTTCCTGCAACATAAACTTGCCCCTTTCTGCTGTAGCGGCTTTTGGTATCAAACATAATTCCCCATTATTAACCCTGACAACAATTTTAAACACCTGGTATTCTGTTGCTAGAATAGACAAATTAACTAATACCTCAATTTTCGCAATGCCCTTGAAGGTTTGTGAACTAGCTATCCCAGACATTAGACTAGACAATTGGGTAAGGATGGGCATTACTGAAATCAAACAACTATGGAAGGATGAGGTGTTTGTAGAGTTTGCCCATCTTCATAAAAAGTTTAATATCCCCAATTCAGATTTCTACAAATACCTAAGGTTAAGACACTTACTGAAATCCTCAAAATTTTTTACACATGCTACAAACAATCAAGATTTCTTACAATGGATACACATGACCCAAAAATCAGATAAAGGAATTACCAAAGGCTATACCTTACTGAAAGAGTCAAGCGCTAATCCCTTACAGCATATCTTAGACCTTTGGAATCTTGAATTAGGTTCGGCCCTATCGGACACAGAGTGGTCTGAAGCCTTTACCTCTGTACCCAAGCTATCTAAATGCTCTGATCATCTAGAAGGAGCGAGAAAAATTCTCTACAGATGGTATAGAACACCCACTTATATTAACAAAATCTTTCCTGATTCATCCCCAGATTGTTGGAGATGCGGTCAAGCGATAGGTAGTTTTTTTACATATGTGGTGGGAATGCCCGATTGTTAAAGTCCTATGGACCTCAATATTTAGTTTTATATCATCATTAGCTTGCTTTCCTATTGAACCTTCATCTAAGATGGCCTTGTTGTCTATAGGACTGATAGACCTACCTTTCCATTTCAAATTCATAGCTAGTCATTTAATATTTATAACCCGACTGAAAATAGGTGCTTGTTGGAAATCTGGGGACCTTCCCAATATTAATAGGATTTTCAGATCTCTAGATAATAGCTGCTTATATGAAGGTCTATGGGCATCTTCTAACAATACGAAAATTACATTTTTGAAGAGATGGGAAGTCTGGTTGAACCACAAAAGATGTAATTTGCCGCCTAATGCCTCCATTAGAATGTAAGGTTATTATGGTCTTATGATGTTTTTCATGACAGCCTTAACTATTACCTACTGTTATACTGTCTTTTCTCCTCTTCTACCTGTATTTGTACCCATATAACTTTTCTACCTATTCAACCTCAATATTTACAACCGTATGCTGTAAAAAAATATTGTATTTTTGTATTAGTTTCATATATGCCATATTATTACCTATACCAAGATGTATATGTGAATGCTTTCACTTGATATGTAACCTATTGATATAAAACTTTTCAATAAAAATTATTGTTAAAAAAAAATAAAAAATAGAGATACAATTTCAAAATTTCACTTTTTTGGCAGATTTTCCATTTTAATATTTTTTTTCCAGTTACAAAGCAAGGGTTAACAGCCAAACAAAACTCATTATTTATGGCCCTGATTCTGTAGTTTACAGAAACACCCCATATGTGGTCGTAAACTGCTGTACGGGCACACGGTAGGGCGCAGAAGGAAACGAATGCCATACGGTTTTTGGAAGGCAGATTTTGCTAGACTGTTTTTTTGGACACCATGTCACATTTGAAGCCCCCCTGATGCACCCCTAGAGTAGAAACTCCAAAAAAGTGACCCCATTTTAGAAACTACGGGATAGGGTGGAAGTTTTGTTGGTACTAGTTTAGGGTACATATGATTTTTGGTTGCTCTATAATACACTTTTTGTGAGGCAAGGTAACAAGAAATAGCTTTTTTTGGCACCGTTTTTTTTTTTGTTATTTACAACATTCATCTGACAGGTTAGATCATGTGGTATTTTTATAGAGTAGGTTGTCACAGACGCGGCGATACCTAATATGTATACAATTTTTTTATTTATGTAAGTTTTACACAATGATTTCATTTTTGAAACAAAAAAAATCATGTTTTAGTGTCTCCATAGTCTGAGAGCCATAGTTTTTTCAGTTTTTTGGCGATTATCTTAGGTAGGGTCTCTTTTTTTGCGGGATGAGATGACGGTTTGATTGGAACAATTTTGGGGTGCATATGACTTTTTGATCGCTTGCTATTACACTTTTTGTGACGTAAGATGACAAAAAATTGCTTTTTTTTAACACCGTTTTTATTTTTATTTTTTTACGGTGTTCACCTGAGGGGTTAGGTCATGTGATATTTTTATAGAGCCGGTCGATACGGACGTGGAGATACCTAATATGTATACTTTTTTTTTTATTTATGTAAGTTTTACACAATGATTTCATTTTTGAAACAAAAAAAATCATGTTTTAGTGTTTCCATAGTCTAAGAGCCATAGTTTTTTCAGTTTTTGGGCGATTATCTTGGGTAGGGTATGATTTTTGCGGGATGAGATGACGGTTTGATTGGTACTATTTCGGCATACATGCGACTTTTTTAATCACTTTTATTACCTTCTATGGGAAGTAAGGTGGGCAAAATTTCAATTTCCTCATATTTTTTTTTTTTTTTTAATGGCGTTCACCATGCGGGGAAAGTAACATGACCATTTGATAGATCAGGTCGTTACGGTTGCGGCGATACCTAATATGTGTAGTGTATTTTATTTTTTTTATTTTTATTCAGTGATAATAGTTTTTTTTTTTATCTTAACTTTTTTCACTTTTTTTTCACTTTTTTTTTTACCCAGACCCACTTGGTTCTTGAAGATCCAGTGGGTCTGATGTCTGTATAATACAGTACAGTACACTATATAGGGTATTGTACTGTATTTTACCCACACTTTGTCTGAACAGATCTATGCCTTTAGCACAGATCTGTTCAGCACCATGGACAGCAGGATGCCTGAGAAGGCGTCCTGTTCCCATGGGAACCTTCCCAGTCTGCTTAGTTGTGGCCACAACTGCGCAGACGGGGAAGGGTAAGCAGGGGGGCTCCCTCCCTCTGTCACCCTATCCTGTCGGGGGGCTGCAAAGGCACAGCAGCCCCTCGATGGGAGAGGCAGGGGGCCCCATCTTACTGTTAACTTTTTCCATACAGCGGTCCGTACGGACCGCGGTATGGAAAGGGTTAAACGGCTGACATCGCATCACAGATGTCAGCCGTTTATACCAGAGTGTCAGCAATGTGCTGACACTCTGGTATAACCACTGTACACCAACGATTATTCAAGAGGAGGCGGGCGGGGGATCGCGATCCCGCCTCCTGCACTGCCCGCCTCCCGCACCGCCCGCACCGCCTGCAACACCCCCCCTGCACCACCCGCCGCCATAATATCATTCAGGGGTGCAGGGGGTGAAAAAAACTTTATATGAGGCATTTGAAAGTTTGATCCCCGCGGATCAGAATCGGCAGAAAGCGCAGCAAACCGCAGGTCTGAATTGACCTGCGGTTTGCTGCGATCGCCAATACGGGGGAGGGGTCACATGACCCCCCCCCGGCGTTGTGACCGGATGCCGGCTGAATGATTTCAGCCGGCATCCTGTTCGGATTAACACCCGCAGAGCCGCAATCTCATTCTAAACTCATGACACACCGGTACGTCATGGGTCCTTAAGGACTCGGGAAACATGCCGTACCGGCACGTCATGCGTCCCTAAGGGGTTAAAAGGCAGAAAAATGCTCAAAGCCCCAAATGCTGTTGCACATTTCTAACTGGGGGAGCAGATACTGCACATGTGATCGGTTGCTAACAGCAATTCCCAGCAAAAATACATACAATGGAGGATGCCCGCAACAGACCACATGTGCCAACAAGGATAGCCAAATGTGTGTATGTGATTGATTATATAAAACAGAAAATTACAAAAATTGTAACAAAGGTACCAGAACAGTCCTAAAGTCCAGCGATCAGACTAAAGCCGAGTTTAGTACAGCAGAGAGATAAAGCAGAATATTTAAGTTTGCCTGCCAGTTTATGCCAAAACCTGCTGGAACCAAGAGAAACACCACCTCTTACAGATGCAAGTTGATTCAAGTAAAGTTGTTGAACATTATAAAAGTCTGGACTGGACTATTTCTCCACCTCCACCATTAGTTCCCCCTTTATTGCTTTGGAGCCTAACCCTGGGGAGCGACGGTATCCAGGTAGGAACACCGTGACACAAACAGAAACTCAACATTCCTAAAAACCTGGGGGGGGGGGGGGGGGGGCGGCTCGTTACACATAGACTTATAGAGAGACTATAAATGCTGGCCACACACATGAGAAAATCAGTTTACTGCCATACCTTAGATGGATTGTGCATGTGATCCCCCAAGATACATATCAGATGGCAATGGCTGTCATAGTCATTCAAAGGTGTGTAAGGGGGAGTCACTATCATGGAACAGAAGAAAGGTTAAACTCCTGTGAACCTATGGAGTAGAGAACACATGCAGTTCCCCTAAGATTGCAGGTATCCTAAGTTTCCATCATGATCCCAGAGTCCCAAGTACCTATGGAAGACTATTTGGAGATTCCAATATCAAGCAGGTTGAATTCTTACAGAAATGTTGGACGATTCCATGGGTAAAAGGGAGTTAGGGCACAACCACATGGTCAGGTTTCCTGCTGCAGTTTTGGAAGCCAAAATCAGGAGTGAATCATAAATGGAAAGAAAGTATAAAGGACAGATGACTTCTCTTTTTTAAGTTCATTTCTGGTTTTGTCTTCCATAACATCATCAGAAAATCTGAATGAGTGGCCCTACCCTAACTGCTTTGTCCTCGAAAGACACCAATGCAAAGGGAAAACCCCATTTATTTTGAAGTATAATTGGCTTTATGCGATTATCACACCCACAAAACAATCTACCTGCCTGCTCCCCGATGATTGCAGTGAGAGACCCTCATTCATGAAGAGATAAGTGTCTACCAATGTTGTTAACTAAAAAAACTGTATCTCACTCCATAATCCTGAAGGTGCATAAGTATGTGCACTCCCAGACTTCAGCCTCCTCCATAAATCTCTCATGATTTAGGGACATGACAACAGCCAAGGCCGTTCAGTAATGATCCTGTAGGAATGTGTGCACTTCATGATGGATAAGGACATGCCTTTGAAAGATCAAGATCTATTTCAGGTTTGTTCAGTTTTATGGTTTATAATGTACAAGCTGGACTCATACTTTGTAAAGGCCCCTGCAAATGACAGCTGCATCTAGCTGTGCACTGGAGTGGAGAGAGGGACGTACAGAGCATGCATAAACAAGGCACAGGTCCCGACTTCCACCAGTCTAGAATCGCTCCTTTCAATCAGCTTAGTCTTTTCGGCGACACGTGTGCTAACTCGGTGCTAGCACCAGGCAGTGAAGTGGTCCTCATGGACAAACAAAAACAGTAAACTACAAGGATAAATGCAGGATTTTTAAAGGGGTGTCTCCAAATTGAATGGTACACATAGAAAAGATGCCCAAAATCCCCCTACCTTCCCATAACAGTCAATTTTTTCCATCCTCCTACATGTACTAAATCATGCGCTTTCACTTAGGATGGCACTGGGTACTTAAAGTGGCAATGGAAAAAAAAAACTAAAAGTGGCCCCAAGTTGTTGGGGAATCCCAATTGACAAAAGAGATCGGGCAACACAAGTAGCCATGGCCAACACAAGCCACAAGTAGGCAGGGACAACAGAAGTAGACGGGACCAGCAATACTGTAGTTCAGTACAAAATACCGCCCCAGCAGAACCAAATACCACAGTGTAGCAACAAATACTGCCCTACCACCATACTGAGGACTATGATACAGTTGAATTCAGGAGGACATCTGCAGCTATCAGCCAGGTGTATAAGTGCCTGATCCTCCTACATTAATTAATGCTGAGAGCATCAGATTGTTATATACCTGGCCAGCGGCTGTGAGGAGGGCTTGGGTGGCCCTCTGGACATCAGCCCACCAAGACATTTCCCTATAGGATACTCTTTAATATCCCTAGGTCCAGAGTAGTTTAGAGGCTAATGCCCAACATGTTTGGTGGATTAAAGTAGAAGAGAAGGTATGGACTAGAAATGCCACAGTCGCCAACCATTCCAAATTTGCCAGAATTATCCTGAATGTTCAAAGATAATCCCCGAAAATTAGATTTTTCCCAGTGTAAAAATAGAAGAGGCTTATGTAAAACTCACCCAGAAGTGGACTTACCCGTCAGGTTTGGGTGTGCCCAGTAGCAGGGCTTAAATTCCCCAATTTTAGCTACATGACTTAATTGATTGATATCTTCCTTAGAATTGAGATCTAAACATGACCCCCAGTGGATGTGTTGTATAAAGCCAATCAAATATTCTCTTTTCTTAGGCTTCGTTCACATCACTGTTCTGGAGCAGGAGAACGTAAAGGATGGATTCGGCACATAACTGAGCCAAATGGAGCCTAAGGACCCCATAGACTATAATGGGGTCCGTTATGTTTCCGCTTAGAAGATGATTTTGGAGCGGAGACAAAAGTTGTGCATGCAGGACTTTTGTCTCCGCTTCAAAATCATCTTCTGAGCGGAAACATAACGGACCCCATTATAGTCTATGGGGTCCTAAGGGCTCAGTTTGGCTCAGTTATGTGCCTTCTCCATCCTTTCCATCCAGAGCAGAAAGGCTGAACGGTGATGTGAACGAAGCCTTAGATCATTACATATCTCAGAACACACACCCACACCCCCCCCCCCCCCCCCCGACTCTGTCTCTTATACTCCTTTTGAAAGAACTGCTGTATACTTTTTATATAAAAAAAAGGATTATTATCACAATTGTATTGCCTATTAAACAATATTCCCAAGTTGCCTAATATGCTGCAGTAAGAGGAGAATGTGGGAGCTAGTTTTTTATTTCCCAAATGGTGCTATTTGTTCCCAAGTGCTTACAAAGGGTAGCTGACAAGTCATTTTAGCTGAAACATCCATTAAAGAGGTATTTAGGTTGGTACAAGTTTTCCCCTATAGGGGATAACTTTAGGATCAGTGGGGGTCCTACCGCTGGGACCGCCACTGATCACGAGAATGGGGGCCCCATACCCTCTGCCAGGGGCGTAGCTAAAAGCTCATGGGCCCTGGTGCAAGAGTTCAGCTTGGGCCCCCATTCCCTTAGTGCTTGTTGGCAAGGGGTAGGGGATCACATAGCCTTCCTGCTACCAGAGGCAAAAATTGAAAGGGCACCCCCTCATGCCATATTCTTGACCTAACCCCTTCCCTCCAGCCAGAAATGTAAATTGACCAGCATGCACTTTCTATAATGCCAGTGTCTTATGTGGCACAAGGGTTTTTGGGCCCCCTCAGGCTCCTGGGCCCGGTAGCGACTGCTACCTCTGCACCCCCTATAGCTACGCCCCTGCCCTCTGCAGCTACCCTGAAATGACTGGAACGGCCGGTCGCACATGCGCGTGGCCACTCCATTCATTTTTATGGGAGCTCCGGAGATAGAACAGATAGCCTCCGGTCATTTCAGGGGAGCTGCAGGGAGTAAAGGGCCCCCGTTCTCGTGAATTATGCAGTTCCCAGCGGTAGGACCCCCACCGATCTTAAAGTTATCCCCTATCCTGTGTCAATGGAGCTGAGCAGAAATATCAGACATATCCCATGGACAGGCGTGGTGCTGTTTCTGAAAGAAAGCAGCCATGTTTTTCTGATCCTGGACAACCCCTTTAACTATGTTACACCTAGCAATTTGATGAGAGATGAAGGGGAGACAATCGGGCTTCACTTCAATTAGTAGATCGCTGAGGTCCATGGGGAAGGAATCCTGACCAATTTCAATGTCTTTTTATGCAGGACCTGAATACATTTTTAATAATAACTTAGAAATTTCTTTTTAATATCCCGTACTTTTATTTCTAAACAAGTTGTACATGCTCAATGTGAGATGCCCACTGGAAGCAAATGAGCCATTGTTAGGCCTTTTGGACAATTTCTAAAAGCCTTGTATAGTGTACATGCCAAACGGCTGCTCAGCCAGCATGATCTCGGCTGGATCAGAAGGATTAGCTTAATGCAGTGTCTATGATTCCTCAATCTGCGTCTGATTTTCCTTTTGTATATGTATATTCCTACCATGGTGTCTGGACGCTGCAATTACATAAGTAGGTGGCATCATGCCAGGACAGGTAGTAGACTTTATGCAGTAGCCGGGCAATTTGCTGCCCAGGCTTTGTAAGAAAAGAATCAATAATCAAGCCGTAGAATTTGTTTTATAATTATTTACTTTCAAGTCGATCTGAACTCCTGGGGGCTGCATGAATACTGCTTCTTAGCATGGGAATACTTGTATTATTTTTGTACTAAAACTATTCCTATTAATCTTCTGCATTTTTAACCACCTCAGCCCCTATAGCTTAAACACCCTGAAAGACCAGGCCACTTTTTACACTTCTGACCTACACTACTTTCACAGTTTATTGCTCGGTCATGCAACTTACCACCCAAATGAATTTTACCTCCTTTTCTTCTCACTAATAGAGCTTTCATTTGGTGGTATTTCATTGCTGCTGACATTTTTTGTTATTAATCGAAATTTAACAATATTTTTGCAAAAAAATGACATTTTTCACTTTCAGTTGTAAAATTTTGCAAAAAAAATGACATCCATATATAAATTTTTCTCAAAATTTATTGTTCTACATGTCTTTGATAAAAAAAAAATTTGGGTAAAAAAAAAATGGTTTGGGTAAAAGTTATAGCGTTTAGAAACTATGGTACAAAAATGTGAATTTCCGCTTTTTGAAGCAGCTCTGACTTTCTGAGCACCTGTCATGTTTCCTGAGGTTCTACAATGCCCAGACAGTACAAACACCCCACAAATGACCCCATTTCGGAAAGTAGACACCCTAAGGTATTCGCTGATGGGCATAGTGAGTTCATAGAACTTTTTATTTTTTGTCACAAGTTAGTGGAAAATGATGATTTTTTTTTTTTTTCTTACAAAGTCTCATATTCCACTAACTTGTGACAAAAAATAAAAACTTCTATGAACTCACTATGCCCATCAGCGAATACCTTGGGGTGTCTTCTTTCCAAAATGGGGTCACTTGTGGGGTAGTTATACTGCCCTGGCATTCTAGGGGCCCAAATGTGTGGTAAGTATATGTAAAAAGACACCCCAAAACACATTGCCCAACTTCTCCTGAATACGGCGATACCACATGTGTGACACTTTTTTGCAGCCTAGGTGGGCAAAGGGGCCCACATTCCAAAGAGCACCTTTCGGATTTCACAGGTCATTTACCTACTTACCACACATTAGGGCCCCTAGAATGCCAGGGCAGTATAACTATTCCACAAGTGACCCCATTTTGGAAAGAAGACACCCCAAGGTATTCCGTGAGGGGCATGGCGAGTTCCTAGAATTTTATATTTTTTGTCACAAGTTAGCGGAAAATGATGATTTTTTTTTTCTCCTTACAAAGTCTCATATGAGAGAAATATCTTGGCAAAAGACAACTTTTCCCATTTTTTAATACAAAGTTGGCATTTGACCAAGATATTTCTCTCACCCAGCATGGGTATATATAAAATGACACCCCAAAACACATTGCCCAACTTCTCCTGAGTACGGAGATACCACATGTGTGACACTTTTTTGCAGCCTAGGTGGGCAAAGGGGCCCACATTCCTTTTATGAGGGCATTTTTAGACATTTGGATCCCAGACTTCTTCTCACGCTTTAGGGCCCCTAGAATGCCAGGGCAGTATAAATACCCCACATGTGACCCTATTTTGGAAAGAAGACACCCCAAGGTATTCAATGAGGGGCATGGCGAGTTCATAGAATTTTTTTTTTTTTGGCACAAGGGAAATTGATATTTTTATTTTTTTTCTCACAAAGTCTCCCTTTCCGCTAACTTGGGACAAAAATTTCAATCTTTCATGGACTCAATATGCCCCTCACGGAATACCTTGGGGTGTCTTCTTTCCGAAATGGGGTCACATGTGGGGTATTTATACTGCCCTGGCATTCTAGGGCCATAAAGCGTGAGAAGAAGTCTGGAATATAAATGTCTAAAAAAATTTACGCATTTGGATTCCGTGAGGGGTATGGCGAGTTCATGTGAGATTTTATTTTTTGACACAAGTTAGTGGAATATGAGACTTTGTAAGAAAAAAAATTATAATTTCCGCTAACTTGGGCCAAAAAAATGTCTGAATGGAGCCTTACAGGGGGGTGATCAATGACAGGGGGGTGATCAATGACAGGGGGGTGATCAATGACAGGGGGGTGATTAATGACAGGGGGGTGATCAGGGAGTCTATATGGGGTGATCACCCCCCTGTCATTGATCACCCCCCTATAAGGCTCCATTCAGCTGTCCGTATGTGTTTTGCGGATCCGATCCATGTATCAGTAGATCCGTAAAAATCATACGGACATCTGAATGCAGCCTTACAGGGGGGTGATCAGTGACAGGGGGGTGATCAATGACAGGGGGGTGATCAGGGAGTCTATATGGGGTGATCACCCCCCTGTAAGGTTCCATTCAGATGTCCGTATGTGTTTTGCGGATCCGATCCATCTATCAGTGGATCCGTAAAAATCATACGGACATCTGAATGCAGCCTTACAGGGGGGTGATCAATGACAGGGGGGTGATCAATGACAGGGGGGTGATCAGGGAGTCTATATGGGGTGATCACCCCCCTGTCATTGATCACCCCCCTATAAGGCTCCATTCAGATGTCCGTATGTGTTTTGCGGATCCGATCCATGTATCAGTGGATCCGTAAAAATCATACGGACATCTGAATGCAGCCTTACAGGGGGGTGATCAATGACAGGGGGGTGATCAATGACAGGGGGGTGATCAGGGAGTCTATATAGGGTGATCACCCCCCTGTAAGGCTCCATTCAGATGTCCGTATGTGTTTTGCGGATCCGATCCATGTATCAGTGGATCCGTAAAAATCATACGGACATCTGAATGCAGCCTTACAGGGGGGTGATCAATGACAGGGGGGTGATCAATGACAGGGGGGTGATCAGGGAGTCTATATGGGGTGATCACCCCCCTGTAAGGCTCCATTCAGATGTCCGTATGTGTTTTGCGGATCCGATCCATGTATCAGTGGATCTGTAAAAATCATACGGACATCTGAATGCAGCCTTACAGGGGGGTGATCAATGACAGGGGGTGATCAATGACAGGGGGGTGATTAATGACAGGGGGGTGATCAGGGAGTCTATATGGGGTGATCACCCCCCTGTCATTGATCACCCCCCTATAAGGCTCCATTTATCTGTCCGTATGTGTTTTGCGGATCCGATCCATGTATCAGTGGATCCGTAAAAATCATACGGACATCTGAATGCAGCCTTACAGGGGGGTGATCAATGACAGGGGGGTGATCAATGACAGGGGGGTGATCAATGACAGGGGGGTGATCAGGGAGTCTATATGGGGTGATCACCCCCCTGTAAGGTTCCATTCAGATGTCCGTATGTGTTTTGCGGATCCGATCCATCTATCAGTGGATCTGTAAAAATCATACGGACATCTGAATGCAGCCTTACAGGGGGGTGATCAATGACAGGGGGGTGATCAGGGAGTCTATATGGGGTGATCACCCCCCTGTCATTGATCACCCCCCTATAAGGCTCCATCCAGATGTCCGTATGTGTTTTGCGGATCCGATCCATGTATCAGTGGATCCGTAAAAATCATACGGACATCTGAATGCAGCCTTACAGGGGGGTGATCAATGACAGGGGGGTGATCAGGGAGTCTATATGGGGTGATCACCCCCCTGTAAGGCTCCATTCAGATGTCCGTATGTGTTTTGCGGATCCGATCCATGTATCAGTGGATCCGTAAAAATCATACGGACATCTGAATGCAGCCTTACAGGGGGGTGATCAATGACAGGGGGGTGATCAATGACAGGGGGGTGATCAGGGAGTCTATATGGGGTGATCACCCCCCTGTAAGGCTCCATTCAGATGTCCGTATGTGTTTTGCGGATCCGATCCATGTATCAGTGGATCTGTAAAAATCATACGGACATCTGAATGCAGCCTTACAGGGGGGTGATCAATGACAGGGGGTGATCAATGACAGGGGGGTGATCAAGGAGTCTATATGGGGTGATCACCCCCCTGTAAGGCTCCATTCAGATGTCCGTATGTGTTTTGCGTATCCGATCCATGTATCAGTGGATCCGTAAAAATCATACGGACATCTGAATGCAGCCTTACAAGGGGGTGATCAATGACAGGGGGGTGATCAGGGAGTCTATATAGGGTGATCACCCCCCTGTAAGGCTCCATTCAGACGCCTGTATGTGTTTTGCGGATCCGATCCATGTATCCGTGGATCCGTAAAAAACATACGGACATCTGAATGCAGCCTTACAGGGGGGTGATCAATGACAGGGGGTGATCAATGACAGGGGGGTGATCAGGGAGTCTATATGGGGTGATCACCCCCATCATTGATCACCCCCCTGTAAGGCTCCATTCAGACGTCCGTATGCGTTTTGCGGATCTGATCCATGTATCAGTGGATCCGTAAAAATCATACGGACATCTGAATGGAGCCTTACAGGGGGGTGATCAATGACAGGGGGGTGATCAATGACAGGGGGGTGATCAGGGAGTCTATAAGGGGTGATCAGGGGTTCATAAGGGGTTAATAAGTGACAGGGGGGGTGTAGTGTAGTGTAGTGGTGCTTGGTGCTACTTTACTGAGCTACCTGTGTCCTCTGGTGGTCGATCCAAACAAAGGGGACCACCAGAGGACCAGGTAGCAGGTATATTAGACGCTGTTATCAAAACAGCGTCTAATATACCTGTTAGGGGTTAAAAAAATCACATCTCCAGCCTGTCAGCGAACGATCGCCGCTGGCAGGCTGGAGATCCACTCGCTTACCTTCCGATCCTGTGAACGCGCGCGCCTGTGTGCGCGCGTTCACAGGAAATCTCGCGTCTCGCGAGATGACGCGTAGATACGTGACTCTGAGCAGGGCTGCCGCCTCCGGAACGCGATCCTGCGTTAGGCGGTCCGGAGGCGGTTAAAGACACAACACAGTCATCAATGTGGTTCCATGCCAGGGAGGGGCATGGACAGAAAGGGGCCCCTATGCAAAAAAAAAAAAGCATGTGAGACCCCTCCACCAGCATACCTACAAACCTTCTAATATTTAAAATAAATAATAACAGTAGAAAATATCTCCTGAAAATGTATGGATAGTCTTAATTTCCCCTGTAGTGAGGTGAAAAGGTCATGGAAACATGTGATTTTATAGTTCTAGTTCTAGTGTTCTATGGCAATGAAGGGGTTAATTATACAATGTATGAAGGTCTAAAGCACTGAAGAGTTAATCATAGCAAACAAGGGGCTGGTGGTCTAGGGGACTAAAAAGATAAGTAATAATATTCTTGGTGCTCTAGCAGTGACCATGCCATTCTGGTATAGGGTTGTAAAGGGGTTAATGATAACATTCCTGATTTCTAGAGCACAGAAGTAATTAACAGTAACACCCCTGGTGGTCTAGGGCTATGAGAGGTTGATTGCTAATGTAACACCCCGGAGTGGTGGTACCACTCCTGCACCCTGATACTATCTCTAATGGGCTAACACAATGTCATCTTATGTATTTTTGTCCAGGTCCTCCACAATGTGCATTCCTAATCTTGTTATGCAACTGTTCATATGTAATGTACCAGGTTCACCAGCAGGTGGCGGCAAAAATGGCAGAGCTGTAGTTAGAGAGAATAGAACTTACCATTCCATTCTAACCCCCCTCTGGAGAGAAGTGGGCTAGCCCTAATTTCTGAAGAAAGGGTGGGGACAAGTTAGAGTTAGTCTAGCTTACCCCAGGGGAAGGATGTGCAAGGGCATGTCTGTGCTGGACGTGCCCATGCCAGCCAGAGTACCCTAAACTCTGCAGGCCGTGGAGACAGAAGCTTGAAGCCTCAGAAGCCAAGAGCATAGTCCTCTGGCAGAACCAAAGTCCGACTAAGGAGAAAGGTGCAGCATAAGGAAGAAATCAAAGTTACTAAGCTAGCTTGTCAGCACAGCAGGGAGAAAGAGATAAAGCAGAGTTGAGTTTGCCTGCCAGTTCATGCCAAAGCCTGCTGGAACCAAGACAAAGCCTGAAAACTGTTTGGAGAAACGTTTATTCAAGAAAAGCTGCCATTGAACTTCGTCTTAAGGTCTGGACTTAAGTTAGGCTACTTTCACACTAGCATTTTAGTTTTCCGGTATTGAGATACGTCATAGGGGCTTAATACCGGAAAAAAACGCTTCAGTTTTGTCCCCATTCATTGTCAATGGGGACAAAACTGAACAGAACAGAGCGCTCCAAAATGCATTCCGTTCCATTCTCATACCGGAGATCAAACCGCAACATGTTGTAGTTTGCTTTCTGTCCTGGGATGCGGAGCAAGACGGATCCGGCATGACCCCCAATGCAAGTCAATAGGGACGGATCCGTTTTCTCTGCCACAATAGAAGATCCGTCCTCCATTGACTTTCAGTGGAGTTCATTATGGATCCGTCTTGGCAATGTTAAAGATAATACAACTGGATACATTCATAACGGATGCAGATGGTTGTATTATCAGTAATGGAAGTGTTTTTGCTGAACCCTGCCAGATCCAGTAAAAATGCTAGTGTGAAAGTAGCCTTATTCTTTCAAATCCCTCAATTATTCCCACTATTTATTGCTTCAGAGCCAAAGCCTGGGGTCCAGCGGTATCCAGGTAGGAGCACTGTGACACACATAAAAAGACATTTAGGCCGCACTACACCACTCGGCATTCCTACTACATCTGGGGCGTGATATAGAAGGCCCTGGGGGGAGGGGGCACGTTGAACTAATAACCCTTAACTGGGTTTTCCAAGTGTTTAATATTGATGACCTATCCTCAGGTGATGGGGGTCTGACTGTTTGCGGAGGCCGCAGCGTTCATGTGAGTTGCAGCCTCCTCGCAGCTTAACCGCTTCACGTCCGCCCATAGGATATAAACGTCCTATGGGTGGACGTCTATTTCTGAAAGCACGTTCTAAAACGTCCTTTCAGAAATAGCAGCTGCACGCTAATCGTGCAGCTGCTGATCGGGTTGCCCGCTGTCAGTGACAGCAGGGCAACCCTAAGACAAGGCAGGGACAGTTCCCAGGTGTCCCTGCCTTCTAGATCGCTGCAGACACAGCGCTCACCGAGCGCTGTGTCTGCAGAGCAGGAAGCGCTGTGCGCTTCCTGTTCCGGCCCGGCGGTCATGTGACCGCCGTGACCGGAGTGTGCAGGAGCTGTGTGAGGTCTCTCAGAGACCTCGATCAGCCCTGCTCTGAGGCTGTACAGCGCTGGATTGCTGCTGTACAGCCTCTCTAGGGGTGCATTTGTCCTGTAACTGGGGCTACTATGTCAGCCCCAGTTACAGGAGAAATCAACTGTGAAAAAAAAAGTGAAGTAAATGTCCCCCAGAGGTCTTGTATGACCTTATGGGGGACGAAAAGTGTAAAATAAAAAAAAGAAAAAGAAAAGGTTGAAAATAAAAAAATCAAAAAAAGTTTCACATGTAAAAAAAAAAAAGTCCCCAAGTAAGGAATGAAAAAAAAAATATTAAAAATAGAAAAAATAAAAAAAAGTATACATATTAGGTATTGCCGCGTCCATAAAAACCAGCTCTATAAAAATATCACATGACCTAACCCCTCGGATGAACACCGTAAAAAAAAAAAAACTGTCAAAACAAGCAATTTTTGTCACCATGCATCACAAAAAGTGCAACACCAAGTGATCAAAAACGCGTATGTCCCACAAAATAGTACCAATAAAACCGTCACCTCATCCCGCAAAAAATGAGCCCCTACATAAGAAAATCTCTCAAAAAATAAAAAAACTATAGCTCTCAGAACATGGACACACTAAAACATCATTTTTTTGGTTTCAAAGGTGCTATTATTGTGTTAAAGTGAAACAAATAAAAAAAAGTATACATATTAGGTATTGCCGCGTCCGTAAAAACCAGCTCTATAAAAATATCACATGACCTAACCCCTCGGGTAAACACCGTAAAAAAAAATAAAAAAAAACTGTGTCAAAACAAGCAATTTTTGTCACCTTGCATCACAAAAGGTGCAACACCAAGTGATTAAAAACGCGTATGTCCCACAAAATAGTACCAATAAAACCGTCACCTCATCCCGCAAAAAATGAGCCCCTACATAAGAAAATCTCTCAAAAAATAAAAAAAACTATAGCTCTCAGAACATGGACACATTAAAACATAATTTTTTTGTTTTAAAAATGCTATTATTGTGTAAAACTTTAATAAATGAGAAAAAGTATACATATTAGGTATCGCCACGTCCGTAACTATCTGCTCTATAAAAATGTCACTTGACTGAACCCCTCAGATGAACGCTGTAAAAATAAATAAATAGAAACTGTGCTAAAACAACCAATTTTTTGGTCACCTTGCCCCATAAAGTGTTATAATGAATGATCAAAAAATCATATATACCCAAAAATAGTACTAATAAAACTGGCACCTTATCCCCTAGTTTCCAAAATGGGGTCACTTCTTGGGAGTTTCTACTGTAAGGGTGCATCAGGGGGCTTCAAATGGGACATGGCATCTAAAAACCATGTGGAGTTCCTTTTCTTCTGCGCCTTGCCGTGTGCCCATACAGCAGTTTATGACCACATGTGGGGTGTTTCTGTAAACCGCAGAATCTGGGTAATAAATATTGAGTTTTGTTTGGCTGTTAACCATCGATGTGTTAAAGAAAAAAATTTATTAAAATGGAAAATCTGCCAAAAAAGTAAAATTTTAAAATTTGATCTCCATTTTCCTTTAATTCTTGTGGAACGCCTAAAGGGTTAACAAAGTTTGTAAAATCGGTTTTGAATACCTTGAGGGGTGTAGTTTCTACAATGGGGTCATTTATGGGGGTATCCACTATGTAGGCCCCACAAAGTGACTTCAGACCTGAACTGGTCCTTATAAAGTGGGTTTTGGCAATTTTCTTATAAATTTGAAGAATTGCTTCTAAACTTCTAAGCCTTCTAACGTCCTAAAAAAATAAAATGACATTTCCAAAATGATGCCAACATAAAGTAGGCATATGGGGAATGTTAAATAATAAATATTTTATGAGGTATCACTTTCTGTTTTAAAAGCAGAGAAATTGAAATTTAGAAAATCGCGAATTTTTCAAATTTTTGGGTAAATTTGGGATTTTTTCATAAATAAAGGTGAAATATTTTGACTCAAATTTATGATTATCATGAAGTACAATGTGTCACGAGAAAACAATCTCTGAATGACTTGGATAAATAAAGGCGTTCCAAAGTTATTACCACATAAAGTGAGATATGTCAGTTTTGCAAAATTTGGCCTGGTCAGGAAGGGGGCAAATGGCCCAGATGGGAAGTGGTTTTAACATGCACAGTCCAGCCCATTGGATAAAGACTGTGCTTGCTATTGCAGATCAAAACCATTCACTTGAATAGGACTGAACTGCACATAGGCCATCGATGAACGTGACGTCACTGACATAGAAAGAGGCAGCAGTTCTCACAGGTGCGCTGCAGTCTATTCAAACAGCTGATTAGTGTGGTGCCAGTAGTGTCGAACCTCCACCAATCAGATGCTGATGACCTATCGGTCAGTGATGTGAACAAGCCCTTACCCTGGTTCTTCCCTTGGAGGCACACTTCAGTTCTGGGGTTCTCCTGCCTGATGAAGGTTGAGGTGCCCTTCGTGTGAAGGGTTTTACGATGCAAGGCAGGGTCCCGGTTGTCGTGGTGCCAGTAGGGAGGGGCGAATTGACTTCGAGTTCGGGAAAAGATTTTTAACATTAATACATTTTTGAAGTTAATACCCGAAGTCTCGCAGGACTTCACGAAGTAATAACTTTGGCTCATCTGAGCCAATAAATTCTAATACTGTACGGAGCGCTCGCTCCGTACAGTATTCAAACTAAGTTTTATGCAAATCGACTTCGGATGTTTTACCCAAAGTCGATTTGCTCATCCCTACTTTTCAGTGTAGCAGTAGTGCAGAAAGCAATGTAAAGAATTCAAATGCAAACAGATCAGGACAGTTATTATCTTGCCATGGACCAGCAGATGTTCACAAGCACTTTCACAGATGTTACAGGTTTCACGGCTGCATAGGTAGTAATAGCCCAAAGCATCTCTTTAGTGTAGTCTTCCTTACTGTGCACTTGGCTAGCTGACTGTGAAATAAGCATCTAGACATGAGCTGTAAACTTTTAAATAAATGAAATGCAACCCGCTGGGCAGTTCGTCCTGATGGCAGGCAAACTTTTCTGCTCCTTTCTTTGAACAGGTTGCTGTTCTTACAGTACATTTCCACGAAATCCACCTTAGGATATGGAGTTTCTCACAGCGAGCCAAACTATAGTTTGGTATGCTCAGTCACATGAGGCAACTCCTGAACATGCATGCTGTACAGTCAATGTCCTTGTCGGACAAGTTATCTCTACTGGACTTTCCCTACACCTTTCTTTTTTTTACATCTGGACTACCTTCTGTAGATGTTTCGGCCCTGTCCTGGGTGGAAACGGGTCCAGAGCTGACTAGTTTAAACTGACTAGAATGTTCTAACTCCTCTATTTATATATAGGGTGATACCTGCAGTAGCCAAGACCTGGAGGTATCTGTAATGTTTTATATATAGTGCATTGTTATGTATTGTAATGTTTTGGCCATTCATTCCAGCTAGAAGAAGTATGGTTGGCATGAACAGAACTAACCACTATGTTCCTCCCCTCTTGGTGGGAGTAGGCTGGCCTTTTTTCCTGCCTTTCTTCCAGTTCAGCTAGAGAAGGGAGAGGAAGCACATACCAAAGCTCCTGCTCCTAGGAACTGTACCCAGTTTTTCCTTTGAGACCAAAACTTCACAGAGATCTTCAGAAACCAGAATACTGCTGCAAGGTCAGGGACTACAGCTCAGACACCCATTACCTGCCTAATAACCAGGCCATACATCAAGCCTGTGTCACAGCGGTAACCTATATCCACAAGTGCCTGCTATTGCTACTGAATTGCCATTCAACCAGCCATCAAAAACAGCACTTTGTACTTACTACTGCTGGATGTGCCACATAAGTAAAGAGAGACTTTAATATTTTTAATTCTGGCCTGCTTCTTTAAACTACCCTTTCACTGCACTGGGAGCAACAACTGGAGGGAGTACACCGTGATGTAACATCTGATGAGGGCCACTATTCGCATCCTCTGCACCAGCTCCTCAGGGGCTTGCTGCATTCCAGCCCCATCTAGTGGTGGCTGTGGATGTGGCCTATTAATACCATGTGCAAATACATACAAATGCAGGTATTAGATATTGCAACAAAAGTACATTGTTAACCCTTTACCTTGCGCTTTGCAGCACACTGCGATGCTGGAGCAGGATGCTACACATACAATGCCAAATAAACATGATCCACAAAGTAAAGCTATTCAGTGCCCAAATAATAGTGTCATACAATGCCTAAAGGGTGTCTCCGCACAGTATTTATATAATACTGCCATATAGTGCATTCATTACACTGCCATAGTTCTAACTCTCTATATATACCTTTCTTACCTCAGAAACTGTATGTTAAAAAATTTGTAGGAGAACATATTTTGTTACCTATGGCCCCATTTTCTTTTTCAGGGCCCTGCCACTTCTTCGTACCTTGGCACTAATTGTTTGTGCTTTTCCACTAAGACAGACAGTATGGACTCAGATAATACTTCCTATGTGTGGTGGTTGTGGTGAGAGGCACTTCCAGAACTCCCAGGTGTCGACTCCTCACTATACTCCCCCAGAATGACAATCAGCTCTAATGAGTTTCCTGGCTATTAACGATGAGATTGTTCCCTACGGTTGCATTACATATGCCTTCTCAATATCTGCACGCTCTAATAATTTTTGCACATTTTGAAACAAACTCAGGCAAGTATAATGAAAATATTTAATGAAAATAATAAATATGGAGTATAAGTACGCGAGACTGGCAAGTTGCTGTCGTAACGCATATGATTTTTTTCTAGAATCCAAAATTTGCAGTTGAAGTAATAGAGGCGGGGCTGTGACAACTTCCCGATCATTTTCATAACTGAAATAAGACAAGGATCTGTACACATAGTTGTATTATGAATCTGTATTCTATGGATCCTTAAAGGGGTTGTCTGGGCTACACATATTGATGACCTATACTCTAGGTCAGTGGTGGCGAACCTATGGCACGGGTGCCAGAGGTGGCACTCAGAGCCCTCCCTGTGGGCACCCACATCCTGGAATAAGTCTGTGGTGTACCAATATGCCTTAGACTTTTCCTGCCATTCATCAGCACAGGGCGCACTACGAACAGCGCAGGCAGCACAGGGCGCACTGAATGTAGGCAGGTTATTATAGCTAAATGATAAAGTACATGGAAGATACACTATACTGGACTGTAGTATTCAGGGTGAATTACCGTGTCGGCACTTTGCGATAAATAAGTGGGTTTTGGGTTGCAGTTTTGGCACTCGGTCTCTAAAAGATTCGCCATCACTGCTCTAGGTCATCAATATCAGATCGGCGCGGGGGGGGGGGGGGGGGGGGGCTGACATCCGGCACCCCCTCCAATGAGCTGTTTTGGGCGGCTACAGCCCCTGAGACCTTAAAGTATAGGAGGAGAAGGAGGAGGCTCCATACTCTGTGTAGATTCCTTTACTTGATTGGGAGCTGAGCTGCAGTACTCCGCCACTGCCACAACACAATGTGAGGAGCTTTCTGCTTCCAGCTCCATATACTGTATAGTTTCCAGTGCCATGGCGGCCCAAAAACAGGTTATTGGAGGGCGTGCCAATGCCTTTACTCTGTTGATCTGATATTGATGACCCATCTTGAGGATAGGTCATCAATATTGTAGCCCAGACAACCCCTTTAAGGATCCATACAGTACAGGCTCATTCCGGTACTGGTCACATAATGTTGACGTCATCACAGGTCCTTCAAGACGTCTCCTCTGCGCTGCTAAGCTCTGGCTTCCTGCACTGGTCACAAGATGATGGCATCATCAAAGGTCCTTGTCCACATCCTGTCTTCTCCTCTGCATTGATAGCTATACAAGTGTAATTAGGGGGTGGGTATGTAGTCCACAGCTGGGCCCCTTTCCTCCACGGGCCCCATAGCAGCTGCTAGGACTGTCTCCACTAGAGAGGTACGCCATTGCTCATAATACAAGTACGTGCATGGACCTTTTCGTTATGTCACAAAACATATTATACATTTTTTCAAACCAGCACCTGGATCTGAATACGTTTGCAATGGCATGTAACTAAAAATGTATTATAGCCAGTGAGTTATTCCATTAAATGTATCTGTATAGCGCCACCTGCGGTTTGTAATTTTTTGTCCGTCTCAATAAGCTGGTCTAACTCCTTTAATATGGTACTCATAGTTTGAGTACACACCATCAGATACCACCTTATTTCTGTCTGTTCTATGGAGGTTTGTTCTGTATGAAAATCAATGAGAAAGCTAGGGTTCCATGCTCAATCATATACTGGGATACCATCTAGGGATGAAACATCCAAAGTCGATTCGCATAATACTTCGTTTGAATACTGTACGGAGCGAGCGCTCCGTACAGTATTAGAATGTATTGGCTCCTATGAGCCAAAGTTATTACTTCACGAGACTTCGGGTAATAACTTAATACATTTATTTCTACTGTTAAAAACCTTTCGGCTGAGGTAACACTCTCCCCTCCACTTGTCTCTCTAGACTCTCTCAACACACTGGGTGACGTTTGTCCTTTTCTTGAGGCTTAGTCTTGGTCTGCGCACAGCTCAGAGGGGTAGCTCAATGTCAGCTCTTGCAGGTACAGCCCTAGATTTGGTCATCCACTTCCTTTATCTGTGCCTTTCAGTCTGGCTAAGGCGTCTGACTTCTGTGGGTCTAATGCTAGAGGTAGTCTTCCTCAGCAGGGGGTTAAACATCTGCTGCTTTTGCTGCCCTGCTCTCACTGCTGTATATCTCCCAACTCTGCAAATTAATAAAGAGGGAGGAGGTGGTGATGGTGAGTTCACTAAAAGAGTTCAAGAGGGGCCTGGATGAATTTCTGGAGTGTGCAGCGTCCCACTACGTGTGTGTGGGCACTGCTTAAAAGCACTTTTTACTCTATTACAAGCACTAGGTTGTCATGTATAACTTTGCATTTGTGTAACTGCAAAATCCCTGTTAACAGGCCTATTAGGTGTAATTTATACATCCCACCACTAGATGGGGATAAAGTTCAGGTCCTATATATATATATATATATATATATATACTCAGGTCAGGCCTAGAGAGGCAGATGAGTTGAGACCAGGGGAGATGAGGAGCAAGATAGCTAGAAAAATGTAGGTCAGAAGATAGCAGATCTGAGGTAGTCAGATCAAGTTAGTGGGAGAGAAGATAGAGTGAAGACTTCGCAACACAAATTAGTGAGTGGAGCCAACTTCGCTAGGAGGTGTTTACTCAGATGTGAGGCGCAGAAGAGCGTTTTCCTTCTGTGGCCGGACTATAGACTTGCATCCCTGACCAGTAGGAGAAGAGTTTGCCTCCCTGGGAAAGAAACAAGCATTCCTAGGAATTCATCGGTGATAAGAGCCATTATTGAGGGCCACAGACACCTTTGCATGGTGGAGGTTTTATAGCTTCAGGCAGCCACACCAACCTTCTAAGAGACAGTTGAGTTTTCCTGTCTAAAAATATTTAGCTTGTAGGGAAAGACAAGGAATAGGATCCAAAGCATCTAAAGGAACCAGGTAGACCTAACCCACTGCTCCAAAACCACAAAACCTGACAAGCCCTAAACAGTGGATTTGCAGAATTACCTCTGTATCATCTAAAGACTGCATAATTGTACTGCTGCAACTGAAAGACATCCAAAGTGAAAGTTGTGAGTTGCATCTTACCACTGTCTACCTCATTATTACCACTTATGGTTGTACCACCATTAACGGTACTGGCGTCACGACAAAAACCATCAAAGGACTCAGCCTAAGCACCCCTAACATCAAGGGCACCTCAACCACCATCTTGGCTGATGCTTCCTACCACGGAGGATTTCATGCTGTCCACCTCAACACTGTGCTGCCATCCCAGGGAGGCTATCTGCTCACCGTGAGTAAACTGATGAACTGTGTGTTATATCATTTGGCCCCTCATCGGTCCACCGTGCACCTCACGTGTTCCCCCTGCGACTGGCTGGCTGCATAAACTTTTTATTGGCGTCACGAACAGGATAATGAACCCCTGCGCCATATTTGAAAGACTGTCGCATGTGAATAAGCCCCTTTATTTGCTTGAGATACTTTTGCTTATTGTGCGCTGTTTTGGGGCCCAGAACTGTTCAAACTGATTGCAAAGTATATGGAGGTGCTATACTAGTCCCCCGCATCAAAATCGCAGTGTCAAAAGTGAGAAAATTCAACATTTGTGTGTCACTATAACTGCTTGCTGTCAGTGAATAGACTGGTACTGTGAAATTAATATGGCCGCCGGAGCTCCGATTTGAAAAATAATACTGCGCCATCACTGTGTGCAAGTTGGCGACACCCCCTGCAGAGCGGGAAATCTGTGTGCCGCCCCTTTATGCAAAGTTGTCCGGTTAACCCCTTAATGACTCAGCCCTATTTCACCTTAAGGACTTGGCCATTTTTTGCAAATCTGACCAGTGTCACTTTAAGTGCTGATAACTTTAAAACGCCTTTACTTACCCAGGCCATTCTGAGATAGTTTTTACTGCTAAAATTCTGCTAAAATTGGGTCAAAAAAGTAATTTTTTTGGCATAAAAAAATACCAAATTTACAAAAAATTTTTTTTTTTTTTAAACATTTCTTTATTGTTATCATGTCATTGCAATACAACATAAAAGTCAAATGCATATAAGGTGTACATAAGAACAATCTGTTCACATTTCTTTTCTTCCAAATATATGATGAAGACATGACAAACATATTTTCTAAATTTCTCCCCCCCCCCCACCCCTCCTGTACCCCCCCCCCCCTCCCTCCCTTCTCTGGATGTCCTGGCTAGTTCTGAGAAACATTTAAACTTTCAAAATTCCTAATCGATCCCTCACGTCTTCTTGTAGATACCACTCTGTATATTTAAAAGGTCCCATTACTGAGGGATATTCAACATGTGGAATGTATTGCAGGATAAACCTTTTCCAAGTTTTATATAACTTCTTCCCCAGGGTTTCTTTTTTAGCAATAGCATTTTGCCATTCTAACTGAAAAATACGTCTAATCTGGGTCATCAATAGATCCAAACCAGGGACCTCTGCAGACAACCACTTCGTCAGCAAACACCTTTTCGCTTCCAACACTACTGTATGAGCTAACATCGTCAGTTTCTTTTCCTTACTGTTCCCATTGACTTCCCCAGTCTCCTTTTCATCCTCTTGGAGCACCACCAGTGATGGCGTTAGACCTGTGAAGTTGCACCCAGTATGCTCCAATACCTGGGCTACTTGGGACCAAAAAATACCTAGTTTGGGGCATTCCCATAATCCATGAAACAAATCAGATTTTGGGACCCCACATTTGGGACAAGCCGTGAGTCTGTCAGGTTTAGCTGTTGATACAGGAAAGTCAAACCCATATATGGCATGGTGCAAGATTTTGAACTGAGTTTCTCTCATTTTTTCATTTGAGACTGCCCTGTAAACAGCTTGAAGCCCCGAGAGAGCCACCGGACCAACATCTCTTATGTTCAGCTGGATGCCCCATTTTTTGAATAAAGAGCCTCGTAGGGGTTCCTCCCAAGAATCTCTAAGAGTATTATAAAGCAAGGAAATTGAAGTCTTGTTTTTATTGCCTATTAGGGAGTCAAATCTGTTTTTTTGCCATTCCTTAGAAAGGTCTTTTAACACCCCTCTCACATAACTCCTAACCTGCATATAAGGGAACAGATTAAGATTCGACCCTTGGAGAACCCATCTTTCCTCCACTTCCTTTAACGTCGCCCATCTAGCTTCCTTCTCATGGAAGAGGTCTCCCATCTTAATTACCCCCTTGTTAGCCCATGTTTGAAAAGACTTGTCTGTGTTTCCCGAAATAAAGGCAGGGTTGCCCCTGATGGGTAGGTGTTTAGAGAATTGGAATGATAGGCCAAACAATTTCCTAATGTTCTTCCATGCAATAATCGTGTCCCTCAATATCAATGATTTTCTCGCCACCACAGGAAGCTGAGATACTCTCATGTGTACCAAAGCCATCAAATTCCAAGGGGCCGCAAGTTGGCGTTCTACGTGTAAGTTAGAGTAATATGCTGATTCGTTGGCCCAATCAATGATATGTCTACTGAGACATGTCAAGTTATAACCCCGTAGGTCTGGGAAATTAAGACCCCCATGTCCTCTACTAAGCTTTAGTTTTTTTAAAGAGATCCTCGCCCGTTTCCCTCCCCAAAGAAATTTGACGAACCTGCTTTCCAAATCAGTGATATCTGCGTGGCGCAGAAGTGTTGGAATCGTCTGGAGAGGGTACATCAACTTTGCCACTCCCATCATTTTGATCAGGTGACTTCTCCCTACTAACGAGAGAGGCAGGTTTTGCCATCTATCCAAATCAGACTTTATTTTGGAAAATAATGGGGGAAAATTCAGTTGATAAATTGAATGCGGGGACTTCCCAATCTTGATCCCTAGATATGTAATTTGTTTTGTCGCTTTCATGATGTCTATGCCTGAGGATCTCATATAGTCCCCATCATCTCCCTGCGCTAAGGGTAATAGTTCGCATTTGGACATATTAATTGCGTACCCTGAATACATACCAAAATCCTTTAGCAGCTTCATTACTTTCTCTAATTGATTTTTCGGATTTGCCATAAAAAGTATAACATCATCCGCAAATAGTGCTGCTTTCACCCGAGCCTCACCTACTTTAATACCTTCAAACACTCTGGAGCTACATAATTCCCTTGCGAGGGGCTCTAACGCTATATTGAACAAGAGGGGTGATAATGGGCAACCCTGTCGAGTGCCTTTTTGCAACATAAATGGCGCCGACAAAAACCCCTGGGTATAAATCCTGGCTCTAGGATGGTGATACATTTGGGATAGATATTTTCTGAAAGCTCCAGAGAATCCCATTTTATCTAGGACTGCACCCAGCCATGCCCACCGCACATTATCAAACGCTTTCTCAGCATCTAAGGTGAGCATGGCTGGGCGTTCCCCTTGCACTGGCATATTGTGAACCCTGTCAAGAACCGTCAGGACCGTTCTTATATTCTTTACCGCCGATCTCCCCTGGACAAAGCCCACCTGCTCCTGGCCTATCAAACCAGGTAGCAGGCTGGCTAAACGATCCGCTACAATTTTGGCCATTAGTTTTGCGTCGACATTGATCAGCGATATCGGTCTGTATGACCCTGGCAATAGGGGGTCTTTTCCTGGTTTGGACAATAGTTTAATGTATGACATGTTATCCCTATCTAAAGGCATACTCCCCTGGAGGACTCCATTAAAGACCTCTAACAAGACCGGTGAAATCTGGGATATTAGTGCTTTAAAGTATTCTCCAGTGAACCCATCTGGGCCTGGTGCTTTCGAGTTCCCCAGTCTTTTAATGGCTCCCTGCATCTCTTGTTCCGAGATTTCTGCATTTAACATTTGGAGTTGCTCAGTCGTCAGCTTAGGTAAGTTAACCTTGTCCAAAAGAGTATCCGTCAGGTCACATTGTCCCCCATCCCTATACAGGGCCTCATAATATTTCCCCACAATATTATTAATTTCCGCGGGGTCGTGTGCAACCCCACCTTCCGAGTTTTTCAGGCATGCAATATATTGAGGAGGCCTCATTCCCCTAGCCAAATTCGCCAGGAGTTTTCCTGATTTATTCCCATGCCTGAAAAACTTAGCTTCCATCTCTGAGCGTCTCAAAGACTCCAAGTCCCCCACACATTTCTCAAACGTTTGCCTTTCTGTAACCCACCTTTTTTTATTGACTTCAGAGGGAACAGTCGTGAAGTTAAGGTATGCCTCTCTGACTTTTTGACTCGCTAAATTAAATGCCTGACGGGCCTTTTTTTTAATACCATTAACATACCCCATGATTTTGCCTCGCATGACCACCTTTGACGCATTCCAAAACAGACCTGGATCAGACATATGCACCTCGTTGTCCGACTTATATTCTTCCCACCAAATTTTAAGTTTTTCTACAAACTCTTCCTTCGCGCACAAGCTGGAGGGGAAACGCCAAATATAATCTGGCCCTCTTGGGTAAGAATCTATCAGTGATAGGGATACTGTTGCGTGATCGGAGATAACAATGTCCCCAATCTCAGCACCCTCCACCCTGTGCATCAAAGAATGAGACAGAAAAATATAATCGATACGGGACCAAGAGGACTGTGAGTTAGAATAAAAGGTATAACTTCTATCATCAGGGTATAACTTGCGCCAAGGGTCATCCATTCCCACTCCACTCAATAAAGGCTGTAGTACACGATCCTGAGGTCCGTCCATCCCTACTCTATCACCCGCCCTTCTTCTGTCTTCTGGTCCTCTAACTACAGAGTTGAAGTCCCCACCTACGATTTTATTCAGGCATGAGTCCCCCAGGAGAATCGCCTCCATGTCTCGGAAAAAGGCTCCATTATTTGAGTTTGGGCCATATATATTGTATATACTATACTGAGAATCCTGAACCTGTAAAAGCACTTTTGCCCATCTGCCCATGGGATCCGCTGATTGTTGTACAACTGAACAATTCAAGTTTTTACTAATCAGAATTAGCACACCTGCCTTTCTATCCTGTGATGGAGCTCCTATCACTGTCCCTACCCATAGTTTCCTCATTCTATCAAAATCCCCTGCCTTCAGGTGGGTCTCCTGCAAAAGAGCAACATCCGGTTTCAGCTTCTTAAGGTGTCTGAGGACCATCCACCTCTTTTGTGGTGCTCTCAAACCCTTAATGTTCCAAGAAATAATTTTCATATTGGTTTGTTCTCAAAATACTATCTGTAACCTAATCCCCTCAGGACATCCAGAGAATATAAGATACAAAGTAAAGCGAAAGTAGTATTAGTATCTCCCACTATCCCTTTTAAATGAACCCCAACTGTTTCCCCTCCCCCAAAAAATTGCCCCTTCAGTTAGCGCAGCAACCAGCTGAATCAACTTAAGATAAAAGAACTTCCTTTTTTCTGGGTTACGACCACGGCCCGCCTCACTGATCGCTCTTGTTAGGCCCCATTTCCTCCAAACCCCACTTACTTGTGATGTTACTTAACACAAACATACAAAAAAAAAATATTATCCCCCAGTAGGAAACATGTAACATACATCTTCCCCTTGAACAGGAGATAAGAATCATTGGCTACCACATTTCCCGTAATATATCGGGGTGACCATGTCCGCCATGGATATAACCTCGCTGCTTTAACTCTGTAACACACCCCTTAACATACAAAAGGATATCAGGATATCAAAGTCCTCTCAAGCCTCCTCTAGATTATCATGCGGTCAGCGCCTCGAGTTCATTAGGTCACCTCTTCCAGGGGACCTCTGGCGTCCGCGGCCTTGACTTCTAACTTCACCCTCTTGGCTGGTCTCCCTTCTGCGTCGCTCCCCCTCTGACCGTCTTCGATGTGGCGATTCTCCTCTACTTCTCCGTTCTGCATCCCTCTCAATGTGACGTCTTTGCAGAGAGTCCATCATTTCTTCCGCCGCTGACGGTTCATGGAATATAATAGTGGACCCATCCGCGTGCGTAACACGGAGTTTTGCCGGGTACATGAGTTGGAATTTTATTTGCCTTTTATAAAGCATAGAACATACTTGGCTGAACTCTCTCCTCTTTTTAGCCACAGTTGTTGAATAATCGGCAAATATAAGAACCGCCTGACCCATGATTTTAAGTGGGCTCTTCCTGGTCCTGAATGCTCTCAGTATGGCCTCCTTATCACAATAGTCCAGGAATTTTACAATCACCTGCCGAGGCCTCAATGATGCATTATTTGAGCTTTGAGAACCATTCGGGCGTTGCTCTGGCTGGGGCCCAATCCGATGCGCCCTTTCCACTTTATGGCAACCCTCCAGTCCCAGTGCCCTAGGAAGGTCAAATTCACAAAGGCCCTTCAGAGACTGTGGTTTAATAGATTCTGGTAACCCCAAAAGACGCAAATTGTTCCGTCTGGACCGGTTCTCTAAATCTTCCACTCGGTCCAACAGCACTATATTTTGTTTGGTGAGCTCATTTATAGTGCGAGCAGACTTTACATTATCTGCCTCCAGGGACACTGTTCTCTGCTCCAGCTCATCCAGCTTAGTATCATGCTGTGCGATAGCTTCATGCAGTTGCTGAAGGGACGCTGATAAGGTCTTGGTCAGCGTGTCCCTGATGTCTGGGGCAAGGTGAGTAGCCACCTCTATGGCTAATGTCTTGTAGTTAATAGTTTTATAGTCCACGGAGAGGGGTGCACCCGTATTGGAAGTCAGCAAAGATGACTCACCCCCTTCTTGCGTCTCCGGCACCTCCACTGGGGAAGAAATGCATGCGTCCGCCATATTGTCCTGTGGTCTTCCCGCTCTGCCTGTTGATGCCGCTTTTTGCCCGCAACTTCTTAGGAGGTACCGCTTCATGTACCGGTCCTATTGATCATATAGGGGTTCTGGGCGCCGATCAACTAGCCTCCCCCGTCAGTATGGAGGGAAAGAGGCGATATTTTAGACGAGCGGTGGCCGGAGCTCTCTCACTCCGCTGCTCGCATCCCAGCGCCGGAACCGGAAGTCTGTTTTACAAAAATTTTTTAAAAATTAGCAAATTTCAAAGTTTCAGTTTCTCTACTTCTGTAATACATAGCAATACCACCAAAAATTGTGATGGCTTTACATTCCCCATATGTCTACTTCATGTTTGTATCATTTTGGGAATGATATTTTATTTTTTGGGGATGTTACATAGCTTAGAAGTTTAGAAGCAAATTTTAAAATTTTTCTGAAATTTTCCAAATCCCACTTTTTATGGACCAGTTCAGGTCTGAAGTCACTTTGTGAGGATTACGTAATAGAAACCATCCAAAAATGACCCCATTCTAGAAACTACACCCCTCAAGGTATTCAAAACTAATTTTACAAACTTTGTTAACCCTTTAGGTCTTCCACAAGACTTCATGGCAAATGTACATAAAATTTAAGAATTTCGATTTTTTGGAATTTTTTTCGATACAATAATTTTTTTCCTGGAAAAAAGCAAGGGTTAACTGCCAAACAAAACTCAATATGGGTTGCCCTGATTCTGTAGTTTGCAGAAACACCCCATATGTGGTCGTAAACTACTGTTTGGCCAAACGGGAGGACATAGAAGGAGGGGAACGCCATATGGTTTTTGCAAGGCAGATTTTGCAGGACTGGTTTTGTTTATACCATGTCCCATTTGAAGCCCCCCGTTGCACCCCTAGAATAGAAATTTCGAAAAAGTGACTCCATCTAAGAAAGTACACCCCTCAAGGTATTCAAAACTGGGTTTACAAACTTTGTTAACTCTTTAGGTGTTCCACAAGAGTTAATGGCAGATGGAGAAACAATTTTGGAATTTAAATTTTTGGGAAAATTTTCCATTTTAACCCTTACTTTACTACTGGAAAAAAATGGGTTAACAGCCAAACAAAACTCAATATGGGTTGCCCTGATTCTGTAGTTTGCAGAAACACCCCATATGTGGTCGTAAACTACTATTTGGCTAAACGGCAGGACATGGAAGAAGGGGAACGCCATATGGTTTTTGGAAAGCAGATTTTGCTGGACTGGTTTATTTACACCATGTACCCTTTCAAGCCCCCTGATGCACCCCTAGAGTATAAACTCCATAAAAGTGACCCCATCTAGGAAACTACGGAATAAGGTAGTTGTTGTTTTGGGACTATTTTAGGGTAAATATGATTTTTGGTTGCTCTATATTACACTTTTTTGAGGCAAGGTAACAAAAAATTAAAATTCTAAAATTGTTTCTACATTTGCTATTTAGTTTTGTGGAACACCTAAAGGGTTAACAAAGTTTGTAAAGTAACTTTTGAATACCTTGAGGGGTGTAGTTTCTTAGATGGGGTCACTTTTTTGGAGTTTCTAGTCTAGGCTACATCAGGGACATGGTGTAAATAAACCAGTCCATCAAAATCTGCCGTCCAGAAACCATATGGCATTCCCTTCGTTCTATGCCCTGCCGTGTGGCTATATAGCCATTTACGACCACATATGGGGTGTTTCTGAAAACTACAGAATCAGGGCAATAAATATTTAGTTTTGTTTGGCTGTTAACCCTTGCTTTATTACCGGAAAAAAAGGATTCAAATGGAAATTTTACCAAAAAATTGGTGTTTTGGCACCGTTTTTATTTTATATTTTTAACGCTGTTCATCCGAGGGGTTTGTTCAAATGTTATTTTTATAGGGCAGATTCTTACGGACGCGGCGATACCTAATATGTCTACATTTTCAAATTTATTTAGATTTTACACTATATTATCATTTTAGGAACCCAAAAAAATTATTTTAGTATCTCCATAGCCTGGGAGCTACAGTTTTTTTTTTTTGTTGGGCAACTATCAAATGTAGGGGCTCATTTTTTGCGGGATGAGATGGCGGTTTTATTGGCACTAATTGGGGGTGCATATGACATTTTTATCGCTCGCTATTACACTTTTTGTGATGTTAGGTGACAAAAAATGGCTTTTTTTACACGTTTTTTTTAATGCTGTTCATCCGGGGGGGGGGGGTTGGTTACATGTTATTTTTATAGAGAAGATTTTTACGGACGCGGCGATGCCCAATATGTATGGCTCCCAGACTTTGGAGACACTAAGCAGGCATCCTCAAACTGCAGCCCTCCAGATGTTGTAAAACTACAATTCCCACCATGCCCTGCTGATGGCTGTAGGTTGTCTGGGCATGCTGGGAGTTATAGTTTTACAACATCTGGAGGGCCGCAGTTTGAGGATGCCTGCACTAAAGTCTGAGAGCCATAGTTTTTTATGTTCTCTAGGGGACTGTTGGGGATTATAAAAATTTAGTACTCCATGGAAGTGTGATACTCCCTGAAGCAATCGATAACGCAGAGGCCCGGATGATCGGGGCAAGTGTCACATTGAGTGGTGGTGTCCTTCCGTATCCCCCTCTTGTGACACACTCTGCATCTTTTTTGGGTTCGTCCCTTCTTTCCAGTATGGGGGACCACACCTGGAAAGTGTTGGCCAGGGACGATCCGGGCGCCTCCAATTCCCAAGGTACTCCGGCCTGCTCTTTCCCGGTCTGAAAAAATCAGGTCCTTGAGGACTGCCTCATAGAATTGGAGGAATGTCCCTGTGCTGCCAGCGCTTCGGGATAGTACAAAAGAGTTGTACATGGCAACCTGTACCAAGTAGACCGCAACTTTTTTGTACCATGCCCGGGTTTTGCGCATGGCATTATATGGCTTGAGGACTTGATCAGAGAGATCAACTCCTCCCATATACCGATTGTAGTCGACGATACAATCGGGCTTGAGGACCGTTGCCGCGGTACCTCGCACAGAGACGGGGGTGGTGCTGTTACCGTGGATTGTGGACAGTACAAGGACATCCCTCTTGTCCTTATACCTGACCAGCAACAGGTTTCCACTAGTAAGGGCACGGCTCTCACGCCTGGGGATAGGTACCTGGAGGGGGTAGGCAGGGAGGCCGTGCTGATTTTTCCGCACGGTCCCACAAGCGAACGTGGATCTGGCAGCAAGGGACCTGAACAAGGGAATGTTAGTATAAAAGTTATCCACGTACAAGTGGTAACCCTTATCTAGCAGTGGGTACATAAGGTCCCACACGAGTTTCCCGCTAACACCCAGAGTGGGGGGACATTCTGGGAGTTGAATACGGGAATCTCGCCCCTCGTACACACGAAATTTGTAAGTGTACCCTGAGGTACTCTCACAAATTTTGTACAGCTTCACACCATACCTCGCCCGCTTAGTGGGAATGTATTGGCGGAAACTGAGTCTCCCCTTGAACGCAACGAGAGACTCATCAACCACGACCTCCCTTCCAGGTACGTAGGCCTGCTCAAATTTGGCCCTGAAGTGATCGATGACCGGCCGTATCTTATACAGACGGTCATAGGCAGGATCACCTCGGGGGGGACATGCTGCATTATCTGAATAATGCAGACATTTCCGGATGGCCTCAAACCAGGGACGTGTCATGACCATACTGTAGTCTGGTAGAGGACGTCCCCACTCCAGTATTTCCTGACACTGAGGTTTTTGCACTAGACCCATGTGCAGCACGAGGCCCCAAAATGTCCTCATCTCGGCTGCACTGACCGGCGTCCAGCCACCGGGTCTAGCCAAAAAGGAGCCCGGGTGCTGAGCAACGACTGTTGGGCGTACAGGTTCGTCTGCTCCACCATCAGATTCACAAATGGGTCACTGAAAAAAAAACTAAAAAAGTCCATTTCAGTAAACCCCACTGTAGGAATCTGGATTCCTGGATTGCCAACAAAATCCGGAATCTCGGGCTCAAAATCCACTGGGGGACACCAGCTAAGTTCACCGGCAGGGGGCTCCGGTGGGCTTATTTGGCCGGGAAACCAGTACGAGCCCCAGGGCCACAGGGTCCCTAGCATGTGGGGCCCCTGGCTCCGCCTGGCGGCGTCTCCGCCGCCTTGGGGGCTTATCGCCATCAGATGATGATGAGGAGGATGCGGATGACAAGAGGAATGTGGGGTCATCCTCATCCTCACTGGGGCTCTCGGAGTCGGAGGCAATCTGGGCGTATGCCTCCTCCACCGAGAACATCCGGCGGGCCATGGGTATGTGTGTTTGCGTGTGTATGTGTTTGCGTGTAAAACTTTATTGTATGTGCGTGTGTGTGGGGGCACGGGTGTTCGCGTACTAAAAAGTCCCCCCCAAAAAATGGACAAGTGTTAGGAAAAAAAATAAAAAAGTTCAAAGTTGCTGATCAGCGGTACAACGCTGATCAGCGGTGGGGCGGGCGATGCGCTAACAGTGGCCGGACGCTAAGAGTGCCTGCCAGTCAGCGCACGCCGAAAAAAAAAAGTGGTGGTGGGGGGGGGGGGGGGCTGGTGGGGGGGGGGAAGGGGGCTGGTGGGGGGGTCTAGGGTCTCAACGCTAGAAATTAATAAGTTTAGATAAAGTTTTTTTTTTTTCCCTAACTAACTTTTCCCTTCTATCCCTGCCTAACGGTGCCTCTCCCTCACTGACCCTAACCTACCTGGAGGGTAATGGGTGCAGGAGGGTGATGGGTGCCGATGGGGGGGATCTCAGGAGCCTGGTGAGGACGGTGCTGCAGGGTGCAGGTGCTGAACAGGAAGAGGAGGGGAGAGAGGAGCGCTGGGAGTTTGAATCTCGCACCTCTCTCCCTGCACCAAGCAGCACCCTGGACAGCGACATTCAGCACCACGGCCAGCACCGCCTCTCCCAAATGTTCGTACTGTGATTGGTGGTGTGTAATCTTTTTCCGGTTCATCGGGTCACCGGAGATCCGAATGGACCGGAAACGCAGCAAACCGCAGGTCTGAATTGACCTGCGGTTTTCTGCGATCGCCAATACGGGGGGTCACATGATTTCAGCGGGCATCCCGTTCCGATTAACACCCGCGGCGCCGCAATCGCATTTTAAAGCCATGACGTACCGGTACATCATGGGTCCTTAAGGACTCGGGAAACATGCCGTACCGGTACGTCATGCGTCCCTAAGGGGTTAAAGCGCATCCTACCTGTACTGTGTGGGTTCTGGGAGGCCGGCACTGTATGCAAGCGCAGCGCCGCCTCCTCTGCTTTTGGCCACATCAAACGGAGACGCCGCGCACGGGAGGACGGTGTGACGTGCATGCATCCCCAAAGCTATCGTGAGATTTACACCGGCAAGCAGCCGGATCGCATCGCATTGCCTGTCTGCCCCCAAGTAACTACCGCAGACTGTATTTTACTATTGCCACCTCAGAGTGAAGCACCGCTAGCTAGGAGCGCTATAAAAAAAAAACAAATAAGCGCTGCCTGAGTGTCGTATTCAGCCGGCATCGAACATTTAAAGGGCCATACACCGCAAAATAGCGGTCACCCATAGTAACGTTAAACAAAAAGTATTGACAGCCATAATTAACCTATCTGACTGTAATCCACCTATTGTCAGCATGTCTGTGCAAGAGGATAACGTGCAGCCTGACCTCCGCGGACCTCCTGCGGCAGCCGCAGCTGGTCCCAGCGCAATGCCAACTGCTGCAGCACCAAGTCTTATGCCTTTAACTATTACAGCAATGGGATCAGAGAAGGACTGCCTTCTGGTCATTGCCATTGTTACCAGAAACCCTGATGTGAAGCCTAAACCTCAAAGAGAAAGGGTTAGGAGTAGTGATGAGCGGGAGGTGCCATATTCGATTTCGACGAAATTCGCAAATATTCGCTTGAATATTCGTCTCATATTCGTCGAAATCGAATATTCGTCATTATTCTAGTTATCGCGATTAATATGCGAATTAAATAATCGCGTATTGCGATTTTAACTTAAGGTAACTTTCCTATTGGTTTGATATCTAGAATTAGCGAAGATGACGAATATGACGAATGTATTCGTCATATTCCTCAAAACGAAGATAACAAAGTATTCTCCATCTTCGTTTTAGCTCCATATTCGTCAACTTCGCTAATTCTAGCAATCAAATAGGAAAGTTGACTATAGAGACAGCTAAGTTTAATTCGCTATGCGATTATATTACTTTGCTTTTTTTTTAAATAAATAGAATAATTATAATAATTATCAAGTATTATAATTATTTTATTTATTAAAAAAAAGCTAAGTAATATTATTGCATAGCGAATTAAAAACTTCGTTATCTTCGTTTTGAGGAATATAACGAATACATTCGTCATATTCGTCATCTTCGCTAATTCTACCAAGCCAACCATAATAAACCAGGTCTAAGTTGAAATCGCAATGCGATTACTTCAAGTTATATTAATCAAATTGCGATTTCAACTTAGCACTGCTATATTCCATATTCGTTAACTTCGTTAATTCTAGCAAGCTGACCCATTAGAAACACAGCTCTAAGTTGAAATCGCAATTCGATTAATATAACTTGAAGTAATCGCATTGCGATTTCAACTTAGACCTGGTTTACTATGGTTGGCTTGGTAGAATTAGCGAAGATGACGAATATGACGAATGTATTCGTCATATTCCTCAAAACGAAGATAACAATGCATTCTCCATCTTCGTTTTAGCTCCATATTCGTCAACTTCGCTTATTCTAGCAATCAAATAGGAAAGTTGACTAGAGACAGCTAAGTTTTTAATTCGCTATGCGATAATATTACTTTGCATTTTTTTTAAAATAAATAAAATAATTATAATACTTGATAATTATTATAATTATTCTATTTATTAAAAAAAAAAGCTAAGTAATATAATCGCATAGCGAATTAAACACAGCTGTCTCTATAGTCAACTTTCCTGTTTGATTGCTAGAATTAGCGAAGTTGACGAATATGGAGCTAAAACGAAGATGGAGAATACATTGTTATCTTCTGTTTTGAGGAATATGACGAATACATTCGTCATATTCGTCATCTTCGCTAATTCTACCAAGCCAATCATAATAAACCAGGTCTAAGTTGAAATCGCAATGCGATTTTAACTTAGGCTACTTTCACACTAGCGTTCGGAGCGGGTCCGTATGATGTTTCATCAGACGGATCCGCTCCGATAATGCAGACGTTTGCATCCGTTCAGAACGGATCCGTCTGCATTATTACTTAGAAAATTTTCTAAGTCTGAAAGTAGCCTGAGCGGATCCGTTCAGACTTTACATTGAAAGTCAATGGGGAACGGATCCGCTTGAAGATTGAGCCATATTGTGTCATCTTCAAGCGGATCCGTCCCCATTGAATTACATTGTAAGTCTGGACGGATCCGCTCGCCTCCGCACGGCCAGGCGGACACCTGAACGCTGCAAGCAGCGTTCAGGTGTCCGCTCACTGAGCGGAGCGGAGGCTGAACGCTGGCAGGCGGATGCATTCTCAGTGGATCCGCCTCCACTGAGAATGCATTAGGGCCAGACGGATGCGTTCGGGGCCGCTCGTGAGCCCCTTCAAACGGTGCGCACGAGCGGACACCCGAACGCTAGTGTGAAAGTAGCCTTAATTCTCACATCCGACAGTACATTCTAGTATGGAGGCGTTCCCATGGTGATGGGGACGCTCCATGAGCACGGAAGTCGGCAGAAGCAGCAACGGGCACTGACTGGAGCAGCCAGGAAGCCAGGAATCCTCAGGACAGGTAAGAACTACTTTTGGGAAGTGGGAAAGAAAAAAATATAACAATGATAAAAAATAAAAAAAAACGAATATTCGAAATAGCGAATTTATAGTGCTATATTCGAAATATTCGCGAATTAGCGAAGTGCCGATATTCGCAAAAAAAAATTCACTATTCGAATATTCGTGCTCAACACTAGTTAGGAGAGAAAGGCCCGAGCCACAAACCCTCATTGCTGCTGCAGAGGACTGTGCTATGCTACTACAACAACTGGCTGTACAATCCCCCACTATGGAGAGGAGCCGCCTGCTGGTTCTTCAGTACAGAGAGCAACTGAGAGTCTAAATCCGGTGATCCGGAGTTACCCTACTGTTGGGCTGGCTTATAAAGAGAAAAGAGAGCTGCCCCCTATCTTTGAAAAGGTGAAGCAAGAACTTGGTCTACCATCCACTCCTAAACAGAGAGTGATGGAGGGACGTCCAGAAGGATCATCCACTGATTCTTGGGATTCTGGGAGCTCTATTCCGACAGATGTGTCTTTCTGCTCGGATCCCTACAACTAAGTAGGCCGTCTACTAATCATTAATATGGGGCAGGAGCTGCTATTGTTTGAGAGGACTTCTCTTCTTGTTTTGTATTGAGCCCCTCTCTAAGTTCTTTTGCAAGGACTCCGTCAAGAACTCCATCTACCTCAATAATGTTGCACTACTGTTGTGTTTTACCATGTTTAACCCCTTTTTACCCCATTTACAAGTTATCAAGGGACTTTATTTAATGCAACGTTTAAAGTAAAATACCCAGAAGGACTTTTCTGTGCTCAATTGTTTTACCACAAAATCTTTGCACTTTAAAAATGTTTTTATACATGTTTTATACCCCATTTTAGGAATGGACTTTATCTTCTAAACCCATATCATGGACTTTTACTGCCCTTATGTGAGATCATTCTCTTATAACCATTTTGGCCGTAACACATCTACCATAGAGAGAAAAATGTATGTGGTATATTTTATATATTTGCCTAGAATGTATTTTTGTGCATATCCCTTTATTCACAGGAGGTTATTGAAGAGTCATGATAATGCTTTTCAATGTCTATATTCACATGTGCATATTTGGTGGAGTGTATTTGGTGTATTTCAGGACACGGCTTAGAGATCCACAGACAATACCAACGTCGAGGGCGACTTACATTTTACCATGGGGGTATGCAGCGTCCCACTACGTTTGTGTGGGCACTGCTTAAAAGCACTTTTTACTCTATTACAAGCACTAGGTTGTAATGTATAACTTTGCATTTGTGTAACTGCAAAATCCCTGTTAACAGGCCAATTAGGTGTAATTTATACATCCCACCACTAGATGGGGATAAAGTTCAGGTCCTATATATATACTCAGGTCACGCCTAGAGAGCCAGATGCAGGGGCGGACTGAGAACCCTCAGGGCCCCCGGGCAAAATAAATCAAGGGCCCCCTTACAGGCCCCACCCATGTTCTGCTGCAAGCCCCACCCTTGCCCTGCCTCCAGCCACACCCTACACAATCTTTAATAAGATTTCAAAGTTAAAGTGACACAAAAGGCACCCAGACCAACTCATTGATGTGGTCTGGGTACAGTGTCCCTTTTGCAAATCGAGCTGCAATGTTCTAGAGAAACTGCATTGTTTACGTTCCAGCAATAAGTCAGTCTCTAGTGACTGGCAGCCACCTGAGGACTTCCTGGATTAAAACAGACCTTTGGTCTGGTATCTGACGCTGGACGTCCTCACACTCTGCATGATGACCTCCAGGGTCAGATTTTAATGCTTTCGTATGGGCAGATCTAATCTCAGCATCCATTAGTGAGCCTCTGTTAGAAACAGTCCCCTCCAGGCCCCAGTATAGACTACAATTGAGGGCTAATGGGCCATGGAGAGGGGTCTTTCTAGCAGAGGCTATCTCAGTGTCCTTTAGAGAGTGTGTTAGAAAGAATCCCCTCCCATTAGAGACTACAATGGAGTCTAATGGGGCCTGGAGGGGGGTCTCTCCAACACTCGGGTTCCTATTCACAATATAGCAAAACAACATAGCTCGCTGATACCTAGGCCAAGTTGGCTCCTCTTACCTCAATTACGGTTGCTGGCTGGCAGGCTGTGGGCTTGCTGGCTGCGGCTGGCAGGCTTTGGGCCTGGCTGGCTGGCCTGTAATCCAGAGAGGGATTGTAGAAGCTATGTAAGTAGTCATAAAAGACAGTAGAAGGGCCTGTTGGACAGTGGATGATGGTTATTTGGAGGTTGGAGGGAGAATAACTATTGTGAGAGGACACATATCTGGGCATAACTACTGTGAAGGGAGCACATATCTGGGCATAACTACTGTGAAGGGGGCACATATCTGGGCATAACTACTGTGAAGGGGGGGGGAGGCCCTTCACAGTAGTTATTAATCCCTTTCATCAGTATTACTTTACTGAGAGAGTAGTGGATGCATGGAATAGCCTTCCTGCAGAAGTGGTAGCTGCAAATACAGTGAAGGGGTTTAAGCATGCATGGGATAGGCATAAGGCCATCCTTCATATAAGATAGGGCCGGGGGCTATCCATAGTATTCAGTATATTGGGCAGACTAGATGGGCCAAATGGTTCTTATCTGCCGACACATTCTATGTTTCTATGTTTCTATGTCCCCCCTTCAGTGAATGGGGGACTGCTGAAATGGGTTAATAACTACTGTGAAGGGCCTAGCTGTCTGGGCAACCCCACAGATCATCCCCCCACCCACCTTGTACTTGTTCCACTGATCCGCTACTTGTTCCACTGAACCAAAAGGTGTGCTTTTGGTGGGTTTTGAACTAATGGTGGTCTGTGGATGACACTGTTATGGGGGCTCTGTGGATGGCACTGTTATGGGGGCTCTGTGGATGGCACTGTTATGGGGGCTCTGTGGATGGCACTGTTGTAGGGGCTCTGTGGATGGCACTGTTGTGGGGGGGGCTCTGTGGGTGACACATATATAGCACCTTATGCTATATATGTGTCATCCACAGATCCCCCCATAACAGTGTCCCTGTGAGTGAATGACCCCCAATACAGGGTCTGGGGGCTGGCATCTGGTGTTGTAATGGCAGCGGGGCCCGCAGTCACTGTATTCTATTACACCGGGCCCCGCTCACTGTAATATTGAGTCATTAATGTAGGCAATAGGCATTAAACAAGAGAAATCCTCTGCGATCCTCTCCCTCTCTGTACTCACAAACTCCCGTAGCAGGCAGGCCGGACGGCAGCGCAACTCACTGACGTCACGCGCCTGCTCCTCCCACTTTATGAATGAAGCAGGCGGAGCAGGCGCGTGACGTCAGTGAGTTACGCTGCCGCCCGGCCTGCCTGCTATGGGAGTTTGTGAGTACAGAGAGGATCGCAGAGGATTTCTCTTGTTCACATATGAATATTAGTATTACAGTGAGCGGGGCCCGGTGTAATAGAATACAGTGAGTGCACCGGGCCCCGCTGCCATTACCAGGCCAGCATAACATTCAGAATCGGGGCGCTGGGCATAACACATTATGTTATTCTGCGGCGGCCCCCCATCCCGGCCGGGCCCTCGGACCACGTACGAAGTCCCCGACCGGTCAGTCCGCCCCTGGGCAGATGAGTTGAGACCAGGGGAGATGAGGAGCAAGATAGCTAGGAAAATGTAGTTCAGAAGTGAGCAGATCTGAGGTAGTCAAAAGCTGCAGATTCACTCTTCTGAATTCCAAGCCGGAATAAATTAAAAGAAAAAAAAAATCCTAATAAAATGGGTATTATGAGTCTATGGACGGCTACTTTCACATCTGAGCTGTTAATTCCAGTTTTGAGATCCGGCAGAGGATCTCGAAACCAGAATTAAATGAATCCCTGCAATTTAATACATCTGGATGCTTTAGTTTTGGCCAGATCCAGTTGTAAATCAAAACTGAACAAACTGGATCCGGTATGAAAATCATTGTAAGGAAATGGGTGCTGGATCCAGTTTTTTCACTAACAAAAAAACGGATCCAGCACTACTGACTTAGGCCTCTTTCACATGACCATATGGCTTTTTCACTGTTTTGAAGTCGGATCCGTTGTTCCGTTTTTTTTTGTTTCCGTTGTGTTTCCGTTTCTGTTCCGTTTTTCCGTATGGCATATACAGTATACAGTAGTTACATAGAAAAAATTGGGCTGGGCATAACATTTTCAATAGATGGTTCCGCAAAAATGGAACGGATACGGAAGACATACGGATGCATTTCCGTATGTGTTCCGTTTTGTTTTTTTGCGGACCCATTTACTTAAATGGAGCCACGGAACGTGATTTGCGGGCAATAAGGGCTTGTTCACACGAACGTATTTTGCGTTCCGTATACGGACCGTTTAATGCGTTCCGTTGCTATGTTCCGTGGCCCCGCAAAAATTATGAGTCCTGTCCTATTCTTGTCCGTTTTTGCGGACAAGAATAGGCATTTCTATAATAGGCCTCCTGTTCCGTTCCGCAAATTCCGGAAGGCACACGGGCGGCATCCGTTTTTTGCGGATCCGCAATTTGCACGGTCGTGTGAATGAGCCCTAATAGGACATGTTCTATCTTTCAATGAAACGGAAATACGGAAATGAAATGCATACGGAGTACATTCCGTTTTTTTTTTGGGCGGAACCGTTAAAATGATACGGACCGTATATGGAACGCAAAAAACGGCAACACGATTGTGTGAATGGGGACTTTGGGTGCACAGACTATCGGAGGATGCACCTAATATATGGCTGGGTCTGCACCTCATCTTAAATTAGGAGCGTCCTCCAGCAGAGCAGGGAATATACCCGGCGTAAAACACCTATCCATGATAAATCCCCCTTATAGTTTTTAGGTGAAAGGCTAAATAATACAATTTCTACCAGATTGTATTAGTCATTTACAGGGAAATGTCAGCTTGATAATTGTTAGCACTTACTGTAATGAGATTGGTCTGATCACATCATAAAGTGTAGACGATTTCACAGACCTATCCTTTGGGAGTCATTCATCATCCCCTGAAAGGCGTCATGAGCATATCTCGGCTCTGTATATCCAGCCAGTGTATATAACCTAACATACAAATGCCCGGCAGAACTATAGGGTGCCTTCCACATTACACTTATTATTGGGCTCACTTCCCGCACTGTACTGGAGATGGGGAGCAGAAACGGGTATGCTCCTCCATATCTATTGGGAGTGTCCCATGTTGGCATGCTACTGGTCTGAAGAGCGGTGAATAACCTCCAAATGTACATTCTTTACTGAAACCCCCTGCTCTTATAGCGGGTTAACAAGTACGTTTATGATGATGTTTTTCTGTACTTTGGCATTTTTAGTGGCACCTGCGTTTTTTGGTGTGTTTTTTGCGGTGATAATGCCAGCTCCAGATGTTAGCTGAAGGTCCACAGGAAATGTGAGACACTGTTTGTTTTTTTTGCCACTGGCGTTTTCGTTAATTAGGTTTTTTTGGGTCGTTCTCACATCATCTTCTTTATAGAGGAAAAATGTAGGAGAGACTGTGCAAAAAAATAAAAAATACCAGAAAAAAAATGCACAAAAAATGTGGCAAGAACGCAGGTGTCCTAAAAAATGCACGCGGTTATTCTAGCGCTTTTTTTTTACTGGTAAAAAAAATGGTAGACAAATTTTGCATGTGTGGGGGCCCTTATTTCTATGTGATATCCCCTTATCCATATTTTTATGCAAATCCATGTGGCCATTCTACAAATTATAGAGCAGGTCTATCTTCTCACATATGAAGGAGCTGAGTAAGATATCATAAAGCACTATTTACACGTTTTTATTTATTCTGGAAATGCAAAATCTGTACTAGGGCGCCCATCCCACCATGTGCCATTTACTGATGTCTTAGGGGCCCAATCAGCATCTTAGTGTGAGTGCATCCCCTATTCCATCAGTGCCATCGTCATACGTATGCTGACTTTTTAAAGTGCACGACGGATTGTAAAGGCAAATGTATCACACATGCAAATAACGAGCAAGTAGCATTTAAGGACAGTGATGTACTTTATGCATGATCGATACAACTAACATAGTCAATAAAGTTGAAAAAAGACCTGTCTGTCAAGTTTGACCCCATAGTGCAGGGATGGCCAACCTGAGGCTCTCCAGCTGTTGCAAAACTACAACTCCCAGCATGCCCAGAGTTCCTACAGCTATCAGCCTACAGCAGGGCATGGTAGGAGTTGTAGTTTTACAACAGCCGGAGAGCAGCAGGTTGACTATCCCTGCCATAGTGTTAATCCAGATTTACAATCACATGGAAACAATGAGTAAACAGAGGAATAACTTGAAGCTCAAAAGCAAAAAACAAAGGCTGATGGTGCATTATAATTGGGAGATTCTTGGCAAATACATTTTGTACAAAATTATTTGTGCCTGTCCGCCAGCGTCAAGGCAATATCTTTGGTACAGGAACCTATACTAAATACTACCTCCGCTGGTGCCACAATGGCCTCCATTAAATTCAGGGAATGCAGGTTCTACATGCATGCTGAGGCCACCCTATATTATACCTCTTTGGTGCCACACTGGCCTCCATTATGTTGAGAGAATGCAGGTTCCACATGCATGCTGAGCCCACTCTGTATTGTGGCACCATGAGAGGTATGATATGATGTGGGCTCAGCATACATGTGGAACCTGCATTCCCTGAATTTAAAGGAGGCCATTGTGGCACCAGAGAAGTTAGTTTTTAGTGTAGGTTCTTGTCCTAAAGAGATTGCCTTGACGCTGCCAGACAGACACAAATAATTTTGTACAAAATGTATTTGCCAAGAATCTCACATTTATAATGTAGCATTAGCATTTTTACATTTTCTATAGTGAGTATGGCACTTTTGTATTTACTTTAGTATTGGTGTTTGCAAAGTGCTGTTGCATGGTTTGTTTTTGTGCTTTTGTGCTTTTAGCCATAGCGACATTCACCTTGACATTGGGATGTGCTGACTAACCCCCAATAACTTGAGGCTCCCATTCCCCAATACAAAATCCATAACAGGGCCCGTCACCTACCAAAAGCCATTTATAATACTGGCATATTCATGTGGCAGAGGGCAGCGCTGGACTGGCCCACCAGAGTACCCGAGGATCCTTATACCATAGTAGGCCCCAAAGGTCCAGCAGAAAATAACCCATTCAAAGCTTCCTTTGGAGCGAATCACTTGTCACTGGGGTCTCGTGCATGGCGGTCTCTCATTCATCCATATTAACGGATCAGTTTGGTAGACCGTATCAGGGTATGTTTAAAACATGCATAGAAGCTCATCAATTTGATTCTACATACCGTAATCAAGCTTGTATCCATCATTGGCCAGTGGAAGGTAAATGTTCATATTTCCACATTATACTTCATTGCTTAAAGGGGTTATCCCATAATTAATGTAAAAAATGAAAATCAGACATCATATAGTACGGGGTGGGGAACCTTTTTTGCTGCCGAGGGCCAATTGGATATTTGTAACATCGTTCGGGGGTGTACAAAATTCTCAACTTAAAAATTTAACAGCTATATTTGGTCAAACATATAACTGACTTAGGGGTAAGTTACAGAAACTGCGCTTTAATTTAAAAAAAATTTTGAGCGCTGTATTTTTGCAGCACAAATTGGCGCTTGCACTATATATTACAAATCGTACAGGCGCCATTTTGACCACATATAGCAGTCTAATTTTTAAGTTGAGAATGTTATATATTAAGTTCTTTATTTGGCATTAATGGCAGCCAAGCTCATCCCAGAGGCGTCCAGAGAAGGGTTCGCCCAGCTTTCACTCTCCCTGCCTCTTTCTTCGCAACTGTCCCTGACTTTGTCCCTTTCTCAGCCTCAGATCTGCCCCCCACCTCCATCAGCCTCCTATCAGACCCCCAGCCTGCATCAGCCTCAGATCAGACTACCATCAGACCCTCCCAGCCTCAGATCAGACCCCCATCAGACCCTTCCTAGCCTCAGATCAGACCCTCATCAGACGCCCCCCCAGCCTCAGATCAGACCCTCATCAGACCCCCCCAGCCTCAGATCAGACCCTCATCAGACCCACTCTGTCACTTTGACGTTGACACAATATGGTGCAATTGCAAACGGATCCGTCCCCCATTGACTTTCAATGTAAAGTCAGGAGTCCCTATTATACCATCGGTATATTTTAATTTGAAGCGTCCCCATCACCATGGGAACGCCTCTATTTTAGAATATACCATCGGATTTGAGTTAGATCGTGAAACTCAGATCCGACAGTATATTCTAACACAGAGGCGTTCCCATAGTGATGGGGACGCTTCAAGTTAGAATATACTGAGAACTGTGTAATAACTGCCCCCTGCTGCCTGGCAGCACCCGATCTCTTACAGGGGGCTGTGATCCGCACAATTAACCCCTCAGGTGCAGCACATGTATCCCTGTGGACACATAAAAGCCACTCTACCAAATCACATAGACCACACATGTAATATAACAAAACATCACTTTATTGAAACACAATGTAACAATGACAATAAACACACATATAAAACATGCGGATGAGTACTGTTATAGAGACCCCACTTGGCCAGTAAAGTGCATCCAATATTAGATAAAGTGACCAGTGCAAAATGGCAAAAACCAGGAATTACTGTAGGGAAAACAACTCAGACTACCAACTGAGTAAAAGGTTGAACCCACATTATTTGGCCCATATGGGTATCAAAATTTAAATAGTGATCAATACAGTCTACTGGTGCAGCCATAATCAATGCATAAATACAAAAATAGACATAAATTGATGTGCCATACTAACCCGGGGGGGAAGAAGCAGTTTCCCTGACACACGTTTCGCCTCACCAAGCTTTTTCAAAGGGATACATGTCTCTAAATGTTAATGTCGTATATACCCCCCCACCAAGCTGTAGATAACCGCCCCACCTGTGTAATCAAGTGACCACCAATCGGTGTCAAGGGGGCGGGGTATCCTATATTAGATCCAATTGGATCGCACTGCAAGTAAAGTATCTGCCCAGCAACACAAACAGTCTGCGGGACCTTCAGTATCATCATGATCACGTGGTTGCCCACATGACCGGGATTCCGGACATGTGACCAAACCACATGATCGAAGGAAGGACACATACACATCATTCTCAGGGGTGCAAATGAACAATTGTTCAAAAGATGGGACCAGTTGGTATCCAGGGGGCGAGAACTCCTATATTAGGTCCAATTGGGTCGCGCTGCAAATAAACAGCAGGACCTTCAGTGTAATCATGGTCACGTGGATGCTCACATGACCGTAATAACATGGATTCTACTATAATTGGTTATTATATATATATATTATAGCCCTGTGTGTGTATGTTTTAATTTTTATTTAAATGATTCCTTATTGGTATTAGACTGCCTCTATACCGAGGGAATTATAGAGTGGTATCCATTCCCCTGGGATGAGGGGACATAAGGGTTAATGGGCGATAACCTGCACTGCCCCAGTACCTGACCATGTGCTTATCTGCATTCCTGAGAATGATGTGGGTGGGTTCTCCTTCTGATCATGTGGGTTGGTCACATGACCAGAATTATGGTCATGTGAGCATCCACGTGACCATCAGTGATGGCCAGTTCACAGTGTTCACCAGCAAACACATGCGGGCTGCCATCTTGACTCACAAGTCCGGCGATGCACAGGTAACCCTTACTTGCCCTTACCTGTGCCTGTGCCGCGAGCCGGTCTGAAATCAAATGCGGCCACCGGGAGCAAGCAGTTCAGAGAACAGCCCGATGAAGGCCCCTGGCGGCTGTTCTTGGAACTGCCTGCTCCCGGTGACCGCATTTGTTTCAGACGGGCTCGCGGCACAGGTAAGGGCAAGTAAGGGTTACCTGTGCATCGCCGGACTTGTGAGTCAAGATGGCAGCCCGCATGTGTTCGCTGGCCATCACTGGTGACCATGATTACACTGAAGGTCCTGCTGTTTATTTATTTATATGTCAGTGGAGACATTTTATTTGCAGCACAGCCCAATTGGACCTAATATAGGAGTTCTCGCCCCCTGGATACCAACTGGTCCCATCTTTTGAACAATTGTTCATTTGAACCCCTGAGAATGATGTGTAAGTGTCCTTCCTTCAATCATGTGGTTTGGTCACATGTCCGGAATCCCGGTCATGTGAGCAACCACGTGATTATGATGATACTGAAGGTCCCGCAGACTGTTTGTGTTGCTGGGCAGTGTAATAGTACACGGGATTGCGCTCCAGCCTGGATCGCAGCGGCTCCCTGTGACGATACGCTGGCTTGCGCTCCAGCGTGGAACGCACCGGCCGTCTGCGATGATACGCTGGGTTGCGTTCCAGCGTGGAACGAAGCGACCGCCTGTGTTGTTACGCTGGCTTGCGCTCCAGCGTGGAACGCAGTGGCCGCCGGGCCGTCCTGTGACTCCGCCCACTTACCGTCTGGCTCTTAAATAGAAGACAGGTGCTAAGCAGGGTGTTCCACTAATGTCGTGAAGGACTGCTTACCTTTTGCCACTGGCTTCCCACGGCTGGCTCCCTAGCCAGGAACAACTAACCGCAAGTATATGCCTGATACCTGTTTTGATTAATATCCTGGAACTCAGAGTGGGGTGGTTCCCTGCTCGTGAGAGGCGGTATTCCCAAACCAACTCTGAACTCAGGACATGCTATACTAACTCTGAACCTATGGCATACTATATACTAAACTGAGGACATGCTACATACTAACTCTGAACCTATGGCAAACTATATACTAAACTGAGGACATGCTATATACTAACTCTGAACCTGTGGCATACTATATACTAAACTGAGGACATGCTACATACTAACTCTGAACCTATGGCATACTATATACTAAACTGAGGACATGCTATATACAAACTCTGAACCTATGGCATACTATATACTAAACTGAGGACATGCTATATACTAACTCTGAACCTACGGCATACTATATACTAAACTGAGGACATGCTATATATTAACTTTGAACCTATCGCATACTAGATACTAACACTGAACTGTGCACAAGCTTATACTAACTTGTGACTCCTGTAATACTGGGGGACCTTCCTTTCCAGCAGTAACTAATTAGATGAATAGCGGTAAATGATTTTGTTACCCCAAACTCTCCGCCCAAGACTGAGAGAGACGCCTGGGGTACATACTGAGTAACCGCGAATCCCACAGCCAAAAACAAGGGCGGTGGGATAATAGTGGATGTCCATTGCTTCCGCAGTTGAGATCCTAACTGATCAACTAGGTGCGTTACATATTAGTGGAACCCTCATGGATCCAGCGGAGGTTGCAGGTCACCTCGTCACCCTCACTAAGAGGGTGGAGACCCTCAATGTGACCGTACAACATCTCCAGCTAGAAAACCAGACACTACGGCAACTTGTCACTCACGGGCCAGGACACCCCCGTGATGGACCAGAACCCAAGGTCAGCCCACCTGAGTTATTCTCGGGTGACCGAAGGCAGTTCAGGGATTTCCTGAACGCGTGCAAACTAATGTTTGAGCTGCAGCCCCAGACCGACAGAACAAAAGTACTTACCATGATCTCATACCTCAGGGGGGAGCCCAGAGCATGGGCCAATACTTATTTAGAAAAAGAAGACCCAGTCCTGGAATCCTTCCCTCTGTTCCTTGAAAAAATGGCCCTTCTCTATGAGGACCATAGTAAACAGCTGACTGCTGAGACCGCTATACGCAGCCTAAAACAAGGGAGACGACCTGTAGAGGACTTTATTGCGGAATGCACTCGCTGGGCCAGGGAGACTGAATGGAATGATCTTACTCTCAGGAATCAGTTCCGCCTGGGTCTTTCTGAGGCCCTGAAGGACGAATTAGCCCGAGGAGAATTACCACTTACACTTAATGCCTTGATGCAGAAGGCCACCACCATTGACAGACGGCTGAGGGAACGCAGAGCCGAGAGAGTCTCAGGCTTCACACCCAACCCAAGACCGTCCAGCCAGGGTCCTGCTGTAGAGATGATGGAGATTGGGGCGATCCGAGGACCTCTGACCGAGAGAGAGAAAGCCAGGAGACGTAACCTTAACCTCTGTTTATACTGTGCATCAGCTGACCATACTGTTGATGGATGCCCCGCGATACGGAAGAAGGGCGAAGGTAAGAGCGGCACGTCTTGTACCTTAGGCCGTTCAAATAATAGTACTGGTGGTTACATATATACGTCTCTCACCTTACAGTGGGACCAAAACCAGATTATCGTTGAAGCCATGGTGGACACGGGAGCTTCGGGGAATTTTATCGACATGCATCTGGTTGAGCGAAATAAAATTCCCCACATGATAAAAAACGTTCCTATATCCGTGAGTTTCATTGACGGTACCACGTCTAGTCCTATCCACAGTCAGACTCATCCCCTCATGGTGACATGTGAAAATAACCACACAGAATTCTTATCCCTTGATATCATACACTCTCCATTGTTTCACGTGATTCTTGGGTTGCCATGGTTGCAACTACACCAGCCAACCCTCCTATGGAAACAGGGGAAAGTTCAGTTTATGTCACCTTATTGTATGGAGACCTGTTTTCCTCTCAAAACTCTCATGCACGTGGGTGTGAACCAGGTCCCCAGCCAATACGCGGACTTCGCTGAGGTATTCAGCGCAAAGAAGGCGGAATCTCTTCCGCCCCATAGATCTTACGATTGCCCCATTGACTTGCTACCGGGTAGTGAGATACCCACGGGTAGAATTTATCCATTAGCACAACCAGAACTTGTTCACCTCAAACATTACCTAGAAGAGAACTTACGAAAAGGTTTTATTCAGCCTTCAACCTCCCCGGCAGCAGCAGGGATGTTCTTCGTGAGAAACAAAGACTCAAGCCTAAGGCCCATCATAGATTACAGAGCCTTGAACAAAGTAACAATCAAAAATCGCTACCCCCTGCCGCTAATATCCGAACTCATAGAAAGATTACAAACAGCAACAATCTACACCAAGCTGGACTTGAGAGGCGCATACAACTTAGTTAGGATCAGAAAGGGTGATGAATGGAAGACAGCTTTCCGCACTCGGTACGGACTCTTCGAGTATACAGTGATGCCTTTCGGGTTGTGCAACGCCCCTGCCACATTCCAAAATTTTATTAACGACATCTTTAGGGATCTACTGGACGTATGTGTAATCATCTATCTTGATGATATACTGGTGTATTCTGATAACTTACACGATCACAGGAAACATGTCCGTTGGGTTCTTGCACGGTTAAGTGTCCATCGCTTATACGTCAAACAGGAAAAATGTGTATTCGAGACTACTTCTCTTCCCTTCCTTGGATACATAATCTCACCCAAAGGTATCCAGATGGATCACTCGAAGATCGCTTGCATCCAAAATTGGCCGATTCCGGATTCCAGAAAAGCTCTTCAACGGTTCCTGGGGTTCTCAAACTTCTACAGGAAATTTATTAAAGATTTCTCCGCTACCACTAAACCACTAACCCGCTTAACTAGTGTCAACATGAAATTCGTTTGGTCCAAGGACGCCCAATCAGCGTTTGATTTATTAAAGAACAGGTTCACTACGGCACCGATACTGACTCTCCCAAATCCAAACCATCATTACGTGCTGGAAGTAGACGCATCCCAGGCAGCCATAGGAGCTGTTCTGTCACAGCGAAGCTCCTTTTCAACTCCTTTAAATCCTATCGGGTTCTACTCCCGGACGCTAAATACCGCCGAATTCAACTACCTCATAGGGGAAAAGGAACTCCTCGCCATAAAATGTTCCCTGGAAAATTGGAGGCATTTACTTGAAGGATCAATACACCCCATCACAATTTATACGGATCACCGTAATCTACAATACCTGAAAACCAATAAAACACTATCAGGACGTCAAGTACGGTGGAGTTTTTTTTTTGACAGGTTTAATTTCCAAATTACATACCGACCAGGCTCAAAAAATGGGAAGGCCGACGCCTTGTCACGACTGGCTGAAATTCGCACCACAGACACGGCCCCCACATGGATCATTCCACCGAAGAAACTCGTCCTTGCCACCATAACGTTGGAAACCCAGCTCAAGGATGCTCTAATTAATGACCATGCTAATACCCCCCTGGTCTGTTGCAGAACCAACAGGGTCTCCTTTACAAGGACAGCCAACTGTACATACCACCCTCCCTCACCAATCAGGTGATCAAACTTTGCCATGATTTACCCCTCGCAGGACATCCCGGCATTGCTAAAACCACAACCCTGATACGCAGGAACTTCTGGTGGCCAAAGATGACCAAACAAATTGAGGAATACGTTTCCACGTGCGAGACCTGTGCCTCATGTAAAACTGACAGGAACCGACCTTATGGTCTCCTAATGAGTCTTCCCATCGCCAATAGACCCTGGGAATGGGTCTCGATGGATTTCATAGTTGAACTTCCCCTTTCCAGAGGAAACAACACCATCATGGTGGTAGTGGATTTGCTGACTAAGATGGCACACTTCGTACCCCTCAAGAAGTTACCCTCCTCCAAGGAAACGGCCGTGGTATTCCTGTCTAATATTATTAAGTTACATGGAATTCCTAGCCAGGTCATATCAGACAGGGGTTCGCAATTCGTATCCAAATTCTGGAGAGCACTTTGTTCCAGACTTCAAATCGACCACAGAATGTCTACCGCCTATCACCCCCAAACTAATGGGCAGACTGAAAGGGTGAATCAGTGTCTGGAATAGTTTCTCAGATGTCACTGCTCATTTCTCCAGGATAACTGGGAGGGCCTACTTCCTCTCGCTGAATTCGCCTATAATAATTCTACGAATTCCTCCACATTACATTCTCTATTCTTTGCTAATTACGGATTTCACCCTAGGTCTCTTCCTCAAACCAGCCTTCCCACAAACGTTCCAGCCACAGACGATTATCTGACTACCTTTAAGACGCTAAAAGACAACCTTCAACGGGCAAAGGAAAGACAGAAGTTTTACTACGACCGTCGTAGGAGAGAAAATCCTCCCTACCAGGTCGGGGACTCGGTTTGGTTATCGACAAGAAACCTTCGATTGGGGGTACCTTCCAAGAAATTGGGAAGACAATTCCTGGGTCCTTTTCCGATAGAAAAGATTATTAACCCCAACACGGTGAGACTCACCCTTCCTCCTCGATTACAGGTACATCCCACATTCCACGTGTCACTACTGAAGCCGTTTAGACCTAGACCGTTCCCATCAAATGATCCTCGACCCTTGCCCCCGATAGAGGTCCAAGGAGAAGAAGAATTTGAAGTTGAGCAGCTCCTTGATTCCAGAAGAAGACAGGGGAAGATCCAGTATCTCGTTAGATGGAAGGGGTATGGTCCCCAGGATGACTCTTGGGAAGATGTGCAAAACGTTCATGCTCCCAGACTCCAAAGATTGTTCCATAGAAGATTTCCCAACCGACCCTCTCCTAGTGGGGTACCCCGGAGGGGTCCCTTAAGGGGGGGGTACTGTAATAGTACACGGGATTGCGCTCCAGCCTGGATCGCAGCGGCTCCCTGTGACGATACGCTGGCTTGCGCTCCAGCGTGGAACGCACCGGCCGTCTGCGACGATACGCTGGCTTGCGTTCCAGCGTGACACGCAGCGACCGCCTGTGTTGTTACGCTGGCTTGCGCTCCAGCGTGGAACGCAGTGGCCGCCGGGCCGTCCTGTGACTCCGCCCACTTACCGTCTGGCTCTTAAATAGAAGACAGGTGCTAAGCAGGGTGTTCCACTAATGGAGTGCGCACCCTGCTAGCTCCATTGCATCTGAGGACTTCGTCCCCATATCCAGACCAGGATCCCTAAGGACAGTAAGGACTGCTTACCTTTTGCCACTGGCTTCCCACGGCTGGCTCCCTAGCCAGGAACAACTAACCGCAAGTATATGCCTGATACCTGTTTTGATTAATATCCTGGAACTCAGAGTGGGGTGGTTCCCTGCTGGTGAGAGGCGGTATTCCCAAACCAACTCTGAACTCAGGACATGCTATACTAACTCTGAACCTATGGCATACTATATACTAAACTGAGGACATGCTACATACTAACTCTGAACCTATGGCAAACTATATACTAAACTGAGGACATGCTATATACTAACTCTGAACCTGTGGCATACTATATACTAAACTGAGGACATGCTACATACTAACTCTGAACCTATGGCATACTATATACTAAACTGAGGACATGCTATATACTAACTCTGAACCTATGGCATACTATATACTAAACTGAGGACATGCTATATACTAACTCTGAACCTACGGCATACTATATACTAAACTGAGGACATGCTATATATTAACTTTGAACCTATCGCATACTAGATACTAACTCTGAACTGTGCACAAGCTTATACTAACTTGTGACTCCTGTATACTGGGAGATCTTCCTCTCCATCAGTAAAACTAACTAGATGGATAGCGGTAGATGATTTTGTTACCCCAAACTCTCCGCCCAAGACTGAGAGAGACGCCCGGGGTACATACTGAGTAACCGCGAATCCCACAGCCAAAAACAAGGGCGGTGGGATAATAGTGGCTGTCCATTGCTTCCGCAGTTGAGATCCTAACTGATCAACTAGGTGCGTTACAGGCAGATACTTTACTTGCAGTGCGATCCAATTGGATCTAATATAGGATACCCCGCCCCCTGGACACCGATTGGTGGTCACTTGATTACACAGGTGGGGCGATTATTTACAGTTTGGTGGGGGGTATATACGACGTTAACTTTTAGAGACATGTATCCCTTTGAAAAAGCTTGGTGAGGTGAAACGCGTGTCAGGGAAACTGCTTCTTTCCCCCCGGGTTAGTATGGCGCATCAATTTATGTCTATTTTTGTATTTATGCATTGATTATGGCTGCACCAGTAGACTGTATTGATCACTATTTGAATTTTGATACCCGTATGGGCCAAATAATGTGGGTTCAACCTTTTACTCAGTTGGTAGTCTGAGTTGTTTTCCCTACAGTAATTCCTGGTTTTTGCCATTTTGCACTGGTCACTTTATCTAATATTGGATGCACTTTACTGGCCAAGTGGGGTCTCTATCACAGTACTCATCCGCATGGTTTTATATGTGTGTTTATTGTCATTGTTACATTGTGTTTCAATAAAGTGATGTTTTGTTATATTACATGTGTGGTCTATGTGATTTGGTAGAGTGGCTTTTATGTGTCCACAGGGATACATGTGCTGCACCTGAGGGGTTAATTGTGCGGATCACAGCCCCCTGTAAGAGATCGGGTGCTGCCAGGCAGCAGGGGGCAGTTATTACACAGTTCTCAGTATATTCTAACTTGAAGCGTCCCCATCACTATGGGAACGCCTCTGTGTTAGAATATACTGTCGGATCTGAGTTTCACGATCTAACTCAAATCCGATGGTATATTCTAAAATAGAGGCGTTCCCATGGTGATGGGGACGCTTCAAATTAAAATATACCGATGGTATAATAGGGACTCCTGACTTTACATTGAAAGTCAATGGGGGACGGATCCGTTTGCAATTGCACCATATTGTGTCAACGTCAAACGGATCTGTCCCCATTGACTTGCATTGTAAGTCAGGACGGATCCGTTTGGCTCCGCACGGCCAGGCGGACACCAAAACGACTTTTTCCTTCATGTCCGTGGATCCTCCAAAAATCAAGGAAGACCCACGGAAGAAAAAAAGGTCACGGATCACGGACCTACGGAAATCCGTTTTGCGGACCACAAAAAAAAAAACGGTCACGGAACAACGGAAATCCGTTTTGCGGAGAACGGTTGAGACGTATGCACATATATCCATGCATGCCTGCAAACACGTGCGGACATGTATGGTATATATGTGCATACATTAGCCATAGCATCATGGGACGATGTGCGCAGATGTGCCCAGCATCTGCGCACGTCTGCCCATGGTGATCCCCAGGGGCTCATGGTGGCCCCTGTGGGAAATATGTGCCCCCTTATGATGTAAAGGCTATTGTAGGGGCTTGTTCTCTCTGATATTCCCCAGGGGCTCATTCATACCCCTGTGGGAATTCATATATGTATGTGCCCCCTTAATAGATATATCATATAATGCCCCCTGTATCCTATAATGCCCCCTTATCATATATATCCCCATACCATATATACCCCCCCTCCCTACATGGACACAGATGCATCAATGTAAATGTGCCCCAAGCATTTACATTGATGTAATCTGGGTGAAGGCGCCAGGATGACCGGACAAGGTCCGGTCATTCTGGTGAACTCAAAAGGATTTAAATTCAATAGAATTTGAATCCTTTTGTTCTAATTATCTGCGGCCCTGCTGGAGATAATTAGGCATAATAGAGAGAGAGGAGATACCTCCGCTCACTCTATTATGCGCATTCTGGCATCGCAATTACTATTGCGATGTCCGGAATGCTGAGAGCTACAGGCGGGAGATCAAAGGATCTCCCGCCTGTCAGCAAGTGCACGCGGCCCTGCGGCGCGCGTGCAGGGACGCGCGGGCAGGCGCGGTGACGTCATCTCACCGCGCCGGCCCACGTGTCCTGGACGGCAGTGCGGGCCGCCGGGGGATAAATATCCGGCGGCCCCGGCACTCTGGAGCGAGGATCGGGACCCCCCCACCTGAAAGAGGAGCGCGTCCTGCGCTCCAGAAGAGTTAGAGTCTGGGCCCCCACCTGATAGGAGAGCGCATCGGCGCTCAGGTGAAGAGCCCGACCGGACCCGTCCCCTGCAGCCCTTACCCCCCTTCAGGAGGAGAGCGCGATCGGCACTCGACAGAAGTGCCTGGCTGCCCCCTCCTGAAGGACCGGACCCAGGAAAGCGCATCGGCGCTCAGGACAGCCTGACCGGACCCCTGCCGTCCCTACCCCACCATGATGAGGAGAGAGCGCGATCGGCGCTCAGGAGGGGCGAGGATCACCCTGGACAACGAGCATAAACCTTAAGTATTGTGCCCTGATCCCTGAACCACCCCTATCCCACCAACACCCCCTGAAGTCCCCTGTTCCCCTTGTTCCGGTTCCCCTGGTGACCCCTAACCCTTCCATACCCCTCTGTGCCTCACCCCTAGTAACCCCCGTATTGACCCTGTCCCACCAACGCTCACCCCTTGGTACCCCTGGGCCCTTGTCTGACACCCCTCGGTACCCCTGGTCCCTTACCTACAACCCTGAGACCCTGATTGACCCCTGGTATCTCTCCCCTGGTCCTGTAGAGCATGCTTCTGCTCTGCAAACAAATCCTTTTAACCCTTCGTTAACCTTGTAGGGACAGTGAGTACAGACGGGTGGGATTGTAAATATACTTGTATGTGTGAATTGTCTAGTTAGTTTATGGGTGGAATATGGGAATGTGTTAGAACCGTATTAGTGTGTTGTTTACATATTGCTGTGTGCTGCTATAAATATATATATCTATTCCATTGATATAGATATATATAATTATAAGCAAATATTAGACTGTTATAGTGTGTTAATAAACACCGTTATATTTATACCCTTTTGTGTAGCGTGTACTTGTTAGCGGTAGCGAGTTAGTAAGGCGCATGCAGCTAGCTTAGTGATCAGTGTAAAGTATAGCGAAGGTATTGTTGTTATTATATAAAGGCATGAATGGGCGGAGTTATCACTAGATGGCTCCTCCCATTTATGAATATTAATTATCGATATTTGCATAAATATTGGTGATTAATATTCCCCCTTTACAGCGGACCACAAAAAAAAAAACAGTCGTGCGCATGAGGCCTAAGAGAAATGGACGGCACTTGATTGTACTTTTTTTTTTTTTCTAAACCTACAGAAGACTTTGCTGGAGGAGAACATCAGATAAGGAGCTTCCAAGTAATTAACAGGAACCGGCATCATTGTGTTAACAGGATGTCGCCTGAGGGAACCATTTGGCGTCTTTATGATCTCCTGGGGACTAAACGACAATGACACGTCTGTGTAAATAAATGATAATGCATGTCGGTACAAAGACGTAGCTCAATCCGAATGATTTACATAATGTAGTCCCAGATAGCAGAGAACACATACACCTCTGGGGGTCTTCACATCCGCTCAGTAAAAGTTGCAGGTAAAAGGGGGGAAAATGCAGAGATAGAACACGAGCACAAATGTATGCTTTAAATGCATACGCCATGAATGTCTGACAAATGTAGGTCTTAATTATATTTAGACCCCATCCTGGACCACTGGCCACCGGCTGAAAGGACAGAGAGGTGGTCGGGATTATGGAAACAACCTAGCTCAATCCTGTAATTCCCATTGATTTATATGCAGAAGTAGCGTGGCATGGCATGTTCAACTGCTTCCATAATCCTGACCACTAGAGATAAGCAAAGCTTTGAAAAATTTGACCAGCAGCAGAAGTTTGACAAAAGAATTCAATTTGTTACGAATTAATTTGTCACAAATCGACAAATCGCTATGTTAAAACCCCATTCAGCTTATCAATCAGTGGGACCGTTTTTAACGGCCGCTTAGAAGAGAGTGCGCCAGTCTAACGGCCGTTAAAAACTGTAAAACACTAGTGCCTTTTGGGTTATAAAAAAATAAATCACTCGCCTCATCCACTTGCTCGCACAGAGGCAGTTCGCTCCACTCTTGTTTGAGCGTGATGACGTCACCTCAGTGTCCGTCATGTGGTGACGTCACCACTTGATCATGCTGGGAGTGCGCAGTCACATCATCACGCTCAGCACAGCTCCTTCAGCAGGTCTTTTTCAATTAAGAGAGAAGCGGACTGACTGTGTGAGAAAGTGGGTGAGGTGAGTATATTTTTTTTTCCCGTTCTTTCTAAGACGATTCCAGCTGCCATTTTTTTATTTGTTACCACAACGTGTGAGGAAATTCTTCGTTTAGATTCAAATTTTTCCTAAAATTCTGACCAAATTCCACTTTGGATGCTTCGCTTCGCTCAACACTACTGACCACCTCTCAGTTCATTCAGGTGGTGGTCTGGAGCGGGGACAGGGGCTAGGGATACACGGCGACATGTGTCGCAAGACAAGAAGTCATGCGACATATAGGGTACAACTAGACTGCAATATGTGTTGCACGACATTCATGATGCACCAATGTCGCGCGACATATTTTGCAAGATACTGCGACACAACAGTCTCATAAAACCCCAATCAAGATGGATTTTTTGCAGTGTCGCAGTAGCAGCATGTTGCAGTGCGACACCAAAGACTAGCATTATAAAATATGTTGCATGACATTCCTGCGACAAATGTCGTTGTGTAGCCCTAGCCTTAGAGGTGGGACCAGAATGTATCAGACATTTATAGGAAATTCTGGACATATGACATTAATCATAAAATATGCAGCATATGTCTAAGGTGAGAATAACCCTTTAAGGACTATAGAACTGTAATTTTTCAAATAAATTTCCAATATATAAGTAGCCTACTCTCCGATATTTCCCATGAGTTTGCAGCGACCGGGTCCGCAGGGGCAACACGTGAGCTACGGTGGGGTACTGGGGGTAGTAGTAGTTTTACTCATGGTTAGCAGAGCCTCCCTGGGCCAGCGTGCAGTGATGGGGAAGACAGGACTAAATCCCTCGGGGCACTCTCTATTTGTCCAGGGATTGTTGAGCCAGATGGAAGAAGTTGAGGTGCCCTTGATGATATAGGTGTTTAGGGTGCTTTTGAGGCTGAGACCCCGGTTGTTTGTGACGCCAGCACCGTTAGGTGCAAAGGTTGGTGGTGGAAAAGATGAGGAGTAAAACAGAGGAACTTTTACTTAAATCACTTGTCTCCAGGTAGTCAGTACAGTTCATTTATATGGCATAAAGATATGACTCAGATATTGGTTTAGCTGTAATCCCTGTAACAGGCTGGACAGTTGTCAGTTAAGGAGTTTTCCTTCTTTCTATATCGGTCTATACTTTGCCCACCCTCTAGCCCTCAGGTACTGGATATACTAACTCTATCTGGTCAGTACAATCCACAGGGCGGCTCCCTAATGGCAGGCATCAGTCTTCTGCTCCATTCTTTGGAAAGGATGCTGACTGAAGAATTACGGTCCACTATGTCCATAGAGGCATGTGGTCAAGGATAATTCTGCTCACTAATCATCCGGCTGTGTCCAGGTACTTCTAGGTTCCTCCTGGTCACTGGTGCTTGTGAAGTCCATCGGCTAATTTAGCTCCAACCTCCACTAGACTTTCTCTACATCCAGACGTAGACTCCCTGGTCTGTGCTGCTGTAATACTGTTCTCTATACTCCCTTAGCCTGGCCAGAGCCAAGGGGCTAAAATGGCAGCTACATTGTGGACTAGGCCTGTTCTGCTCCTCCATTAACTTCCTTCATTCTTCTCTGTTCTCCTCTCAACAACCAACCAACAACTAACCACCTTATTAGCAAACACCAGGCTATATATATATATATATATATATATATATATATATAATGTGGTGCCAGCACCACCTAGGGGTGAATAGATGAAATGACACTCTCCTCCAAAACAGCCTGTTATAAGGAACTTACAGTCTACACAGAAATACATTAGATAGGCGATACAACAGTTTGAAGTGCCTGCGACCATCACTGAGTGAGACACTGCAAGTTTCCTGAAATAAAGGACATGTCCCACATTCCTGGCAGAGCAGACAAATCACCTTAGAGGGCAATGCTCTTCTTCTGCTAACTCTCACTTCAAAGAGCATCTGTCAGCAGATTTGTCCCTATGACACTGGCTGACCTGTTACATGTGCACTTGGCAGCTGAAGGCATCTGTGTTGGTCCCATGTTCATATGTGCCCGCCTTGCTGAGAAAAATGATGTTTCATTATATGCAAATTAGTCTCTAGGAGCAACAGGGGTGTTGCCGTTACACCTAGAGGCTCTGCTCCCTCTGCAACTGCCGCATCCTCTGCACTTTGATTGACTTTAGGAGAAGTCATGGCCAAGTGTGATGACATTTACACTGCCTGGTCCTCTTGTCAATCAAAGTGCAGAGGACGCGGCAGTTGCAGAGAGAGCAAAGCCTCTAGGTGTAATGGTAACACCCAGTTCAGGTCTAAAGTCATTTGTGAGGCTTACTGTAACGGGGTCCGAAGGCGCACTCGGTCTCCTATCAGCCGCAGACCTGCTGCTTAGCTTCAGGAGCGAGGATCTGTGTTCAGCCTCGTTCCCAGGGCGGCTTTTGCTAGCTGGGAGGCTCCCTGCTCCTAGGTCTGCCTTGAGCGCCGAGCTGATCACTCAGTGCTCGACTTGTTTGTCTGTCGGTCATGTGACGCTGGCCACGTCACATGACCCTCACTCCCCACTATAAATACAGGCAACCTGCTGGCTACAGGTTGCCTGTGATTTTGGTCCCTTAGGCTGTGTATTATTATTGTTATTTAGCTTACCTTTGGATTTGACCCTTGATCTGCTCCCTGAACCTTGACGCTACCTCTCGGATTTTGACCTCGGCTTGCTTTTGGATTTTGTCTTTGCCTCTTCTCTTGTACTGACGTGACCTCCTGGACTGACCCCGGCTAGTTGACCCGCCTCGCCCTTCCGTTTTTGGTGGTACCTTGCTTGTTCCACCTCTCTGTCTGCTCTAGTGCCACCTCTCATTTGCTGTCCGCTTCCCTGCTGTCTCTATCTCTCTGCTTCCACTTACTCAGGTCAGGGACTGTCGCCCAGTTGCGCCCCGTCACCTAGGGTGGGTGGTGAAAGTAGGCAGGGACAGGGGATCGGGTGGCAGCTAAGGGGGTGCACCTTCGCTCTATCTTTATACCCGCGACTCTACCCCGTGACACTTACATAATAGAAACCACCCATAAATGGCCCCATTTTAGAAACTACACCCCTCAAGGTATTCAAAACTGATTGTACAAACTTTGTTAACCTTTTAGGTGTTCCACAATAATTAAAGGAAAATGTAGATGAAATTTTAGAATTTCACTTTTTTGGCAGGTTTTTCATTTTAATCCATTTTTAACGCTAACAAAGCAAGGGTTAAAAGCCAAGCAAAACTCAATATTTATTACCCTGCATCTGTAGTTTACAGAAACACCCCATTTGTGATCATAAACTGCTGTATGTGCACACGACAGGGAGCAGAAGGAAAGGAACGCCATATGGTTTTTGGAGGGCAGATTTCACTGGGATAATTTTAAGTTGCCATGTCCCATTTGAAGCCCCCCTGATGCACCCCTAGAGTAGAAACTCCAAAAAGTGGCCCCATTTTGGAAACTAACGGGATATGATGGCAGTTTTGTTGGTACTATTTTAGGGTACATGTGTTTTTGGTTGCTCTATATTGCTCTATATTACACGTTTTGTGAGGCAAGGTAACACATTTTTTTTTTTTTTATAGTGTTCATCTGACAGGTTAGATCATGAGCTATTTCTATAGAGCAGGTTGTTACGGATGTGACAATAACAAATATGACTTCTTCTTTTGGTTGTTTGTTTCAGTTTTACATAATAAAGCATTTTTGAAAAAATCTTTTTTTTTTTTGTATCTCCATATTCTGAAAGCCATATTTTTTTTAGGGCGACTGTCTTATGTAGTGGCTCATTTTTTTCAGTATTAGATGACGGTTTGATTGGTACTATTTTAGGGTGCATTTGACTTTCTGATCGCTTGGTATTACACTTTTTGTGATGTAAGGTGATGAAAAATTGCTTTTTTGACACAGTATTAAATTTTTTTGGGTACAGTGTTCACCTGAGGGGTTGTCATGTGATATTTTAATATACCTGGTTGTTATGGACACATCGATACCTAATATGAAACAAAAAAAATCATATTTTAGTGTCTCCATATTCTGAGAGCCATAGTTTTTTTTTTTTTTGCCCGATTGTTTTATGTAGGGGCTAATTTTTTGCAGAATGAGGTGACGGTTTGATTGGTACTATTTTGGGGGGAATACGCCTTTTTGATCGCTTGGTGTTGCACTTTTTGTGATGTAAGGTGCCAAAAAATGGTTGTTTTAGCACAGTTTTTATTTTATTTTTTTCTACGGCGTTCAGGTGAGGGGGTTGATCATGTGGTATTTATTTAGACCCTGTCGTTACGGACAGGGCAATACCCAATATGTCTGTTTTTCTTTTTCTTTTTTTTTTTTTACAATTTTATGTGTGTTATTTTGGGAAAGGCCCTTTTTTTTTTTTACTTTTTAGTTTAGTCCCACTCTGGGACTTCAACTTCTGGGGTCTGATCCCCTCTGCAATGCATTACAATACAACCAGTATTGTAATGCATTGGGTATCAGCTTTTATGCTGACAGTCTGCCTGTGAGACCCAGCCTAATGCCTCATTCACACATACGTGGATTTTCACGGACCACGGTCTGTGAAAACCCGGCCCGCTGCCCTGCTGAGTGCATGGCGTCATACGAGTGTATTACTGTACAGTGGGGGCGGCACGAAGGGACGGTGTCATAGCAACCAATGACGCCGTACGCTCATGTACTCAGCAGGGCGGCAGGCCGGGTTTTCACAGAATGAGGCCTAAGGGCTGGATTTCACAGGCTTCCATAGAAGGCAACCCCCTATGCCTATGGAAGGCATCGGGCTGCCTTCTCTGCCATCAGGTCCCCGCCATTGCAGTGCGGGGACATGATGGGGAAGCAACGGACACGCGTACCCTCCGCAAACCCTGTGCATGCCGCGGTCAGCTTTTACAGCGGCATACAAGTGGTTAATACGCCGGCATCAGTGTTTTAACCGATGTCGGCATATGCAGCAGGGGCCCAGCTGTCAGTGACTGCCGGGTCCGTGCCGCTGATCGGGCGGGCGCAGCATCCCCACTTTTTGCAGAACCACTGACTTCTAAGGGTCCGTGGTCCGCATTTTGCGGACAAGTATAGGACATGTTCAAATTTTTTGCAGAATGGAGATACGGATGCAGAAAGCACATCATCTGTGTGATTTCCGCTTCCATACGTCAGTTTTGCAAAAAGATAGAATATGTCCTCAAATTGCAGACCAGAGACCTATTGAAATCAATGAGTCCTAAAAAAAAAATGCGGACAGCACACGAACTGTTCCATGTTTTGCGGATCTGCGGTTTGCAGACCGCAAAATGGACTCAGTCATGTGCCTAAGGATGCATTTCAATGGACCCATTAATTTCTATTTTTCCTATTTTTGTCCACTTTGCAGACAAGAGTAGGCATTTTTTCATTGCGTTCACGAAAGTAAAGGATGCACACAGATTGCATCCTTACTTTGAGGAGCCTCAATCTTCAGACCGCAAAACGTATACTGTCATGTGCATGCACCCTATTGGATCGACATACAAGGTTGGAAGTTCTGCAGTGCAAGTGTAGTGTCCCACTAGGTGAAGGTGGGCACTGCACAAAAGGGGGTTAATGTGTCTTTATTACATCTAATGTGTTTTTATATGCATTTCCCTGTGTAAATGCTTAGCAGGCCTAGTTGGGTGTAGTTTAGCCTCCCAGACGTTAGAGGGAGCTAGAGAGCCCTAGATATATATAGGAAGGCCCAGACAGGGGAAGTTAGTTCATTCCAGGGGACTAGAGGAGTTACTTCGTCCACCTGAAGCGCCTGAGGCTAGGATTAGCTCAGTAGAGACACCCCAGTTGCAGGACAGGACCTCCTGGGAGAAACCTGCAGCCCTTCCTCATCCAAGCAAAGATAAGTAACCCTGATGGGCAGATGCTATATAGGAAGCAAAGCAAGGATTTAATACGAGAGGAAGATATATATATACACCAAGGATTTAAGCCACCATTTAGGCATCCGGGCCTTGGGATTGAAACCAGACAGGAGTTCTAAAAGGACAGTGTACACTATTTCTGAGGAAAGGTACAACCTGATTCTGAGTACATTGTGGATTTACCCTCTGAGTATCTTGCATAATTAATACCTGTCATCGTGTGGAATAAAGCCTGCTTGTAAAGCTGTGATCTAAAGGACTGTGTTACCATCTGTATGTACAAAGTTGGACTGTTCAGTAAAGCGACGTTTGGTTCACTATACCATCTGTGTACCTCAGTTATTCCAACTATAAATCGGTGTGCCACCGTTACAGGCACTGGCGTCACGAATCCAACAGGGACCTTGCCCCAGGCACTCAAAATACCTGTAACATCCAGGGCACCTCATCCACCATCAGGCCTGGTCCCTACATACCGAGTGTGCCCCAGAGGAACTGTGTCTACCTCTCCTTCACTGCCGCATGCCTGCCCAGGGTTCTCCAATACAGTGAGCAACCCTCGATTGCCCATAACTGTGACCTCACTTCGCTATACCCTGCAGGTCTGGCGTGCTGCATAAGCAGTACCTCCTCACCAATGCATATGGCCCAATTCTCTAAGTTGAACAACCGCACCCCAATGCAGTCCCATGTAAATAACATTACCCCTTAACATTCAATCCCATGTAAATAATATCACTCCCTCCCACAGCTGCGTTCAACATACAGTCCCATGTCCATAACATCACCCTACCCCAGCCACTTTCAAATTTCAGTCACATGTAATTAACATCACTCCACCTTACTGTCCCATGTAAATAACTTCCCTCCCTTAAGTCCTAACATACAGTCCTAGTTAAATAACTACAACTCCCAACATTGCTCTGCCTCTCACACTAACCTCTTCTCATGTAGCACACCTCACCACAGCCTCTTCCCAGGGCTTCTCTTCACTGCTGAGCCGTCCTCTCCTGCACTGGTCACATGATGGTGACATCATCCCAGGTCCGTTTCAGCTACTGCAGTTAGAATTGATCACATGACCTGTGAGGTCATCACAGGTCCTTCAGCTCTTGTAGTGCATTAGATTCAATTGTATTGCTGTCCTGAGGACGACAATACAGTTATATCTAACAGGCCGGCAGGACATTCGGGGCCTGGGACAAAACGTCAGGGGCCCAGGCCCAGAATGTTTTGAGCTAGCAATGCCCCTGCTCCTCACCAAGGTTTGAGGACACAGACCATTGTGGAAAGTCCTGGAGTGTTTCTGCAGCTAGGCCCTTGTCTATTGCCATTGCCGGTCATTCAGGGGACATCCTGTGCCAATGCTAAGCAGCGCTGCGGTGTACTGTGTTTCTATAAATCACCCCGTTACCTCTCGGTTTACAGACCTCTGTGAGGTAGTCACCCCAAAGTGAATAGTCCACAACAACATGTCTCCAACGGTTTAGAAGATGGAACTCTATCTCAGTCCTGAATTTGAAAATCAGCTTCACCTAAAGCCCACAGGTTGCAGGACCACAGCCTCCATTAGACCCGACTCAGGCAGCCATTCTTATTCCTGCCCTCAAAACACAGATGTTTCTGGACATCCATATGTTGTTTTTATGGACCCATTCATTTGAATGAACTGGTGAATACCAACAAGAATGGTGCACACTGCCAGCTTCTCAGCATAGACCAAAAGTCCTTGCAGAAAACTTTAACTGGTCCGGGCTCAGTCAGGAGGGGATTTATGCCTTTCCTAATATTCAACAGTTTTCCAGCCTCCTAGCGAAACAGCCCAGTGGCGGACCTCCCAAGTGTCCATCTTTTGGAGGGATAGTCCTTACTTTTAGTCCCACTTTGCTCCTTAAATGTCCCTCTTTTAGATCTGAGGTATAGATTTGTATTGTTACATTTACAATATTGATCCAGAAAGTGTTTGGCCTCTTTCACACTTGCGTTGTCCGGATCCGGCGTGTACTCCACTTGCCGGAATTACACTCCGGATCCGGAAAAACGCAAGTGTACTGAAAGCATTTGAAGACGGAACCGTCTTCCAAATGCTTTCAGTGTTACTATGGCACCCAGGACGCTATTAAAGTCCTGGTTGCCATAGTAGGAGCGGGGAGCGGGGGAGCAGTATACTTACAGTCCGTGCGGCTCCCGGGGCGCTCCAGAATGACGTCAGAGCGCCCCATGCGCATGGATGACGTGATCCATGCGATCACGTGATCCATGCGCTTGGGGCGCCCTGACGTCACTCTGGAGCGCCCGGGGAGCCGCACGGACGGTAAGTACACTGCTCCCCCGCTCCCCGCTACACTTACCATGGCTGTCAGGACTTTAGCGTCCCGGCAGCCATGGTAACCACTCTGAAAAAGCTAAATGTCGGCTCCGGCAATGCGCCGAAACGACGTTTAGCTTAAGGCCGGATCCGGATCAATGCCTTCCAATGGGCATTAATTCCGGATCCGGCCTTGCGGCAAGTGTTCCGGATTTTTGGCCGGAGCAAAAAGCGCAGCATGCTGCGGTATTTTCTCCGGCCAACAAACGTTCCGTACCGGAACTGAAGACATCCTGATGCATCCTGAACGGATTACTCTCCATTCAGAATGCATTAGGATAATCCTGATCAGGATTCTTCCGGCATAGAGCCCCGACGACGGAACTCTATGCCGGAAGACAATAACGCAGGTGTGAAAGAGCCCTTTTTTGTCTGGTTTCTCTCTGTATATTAGACCCTGCCTTGTATATTATTTAATTTGGATTTTAGTCATTTCTATATTCAGATAATTTTTTTTGCTATTGTGCGCTAAGAAAAGTGTATAAATATGCAGCAAAAATGGACTTCCACACATAAGTGCCCTCTTTGACCGTCCAAAAAGTTGGGAGGTATGCAGTGAGTGCTACGAGGAGGTCTTTTTACAAAGCACTTAAAACTGTAGTATGAACAGTGACCACTAGATGGCAGAGCAGGACACAACAAGCTTATTTTTCAGCTCCTGCTAGAGAAACAATAAGGCTCAAAATATTTATTGTTGAGCGAATCGAAGTCGATCCAAATTTCAGGGAAAATTTGTATCGCCACAAAGCCGATAATTTGTATCGCCACAATTTCCTTGTGCTTCGTGGTAGTGGTAAAAAAAAAAAAAAAAATACTTTTTTTTTAAAATATATATATATATATATATATATATATATATATAGCGTTTTTACAGCCATTTAAAAAATTTCAGTAGGTAACATTTTTGCAACCATTTCAGAAATTATTCATTATTCAATTATTGCATTTATATACATTACCCCACCCCCCTCCCTTTGCGCGCCGCATGCTCCTTCTAAAGAAGGAAAGAAAAAAAAAAAAAAAAATATAAGAAAAAAATTTAAATAAAAATTTCTCTTCTCTTCACCATCCTCAATTTCCCCCGTCTCACCAACTCCCCCACAGCCCCTGGTCCCTACTCTCCCTCCCCAAGACCACTAAATTTTTATTTAACCATTTTTGCCATAACCTAGCGAATCTATATTTTTTCTTATTACCTACCAGATGAAATTCCTCCCTGGCAAGCCAGACTCTAACAGAGCTCTCCCATTCTTTGACCGTGGGAGCACCCCTTTCCCCCAGTGTCCAACCATACATTTCCTGGCCTGGAATAGAAGTTCAGAAGCTATCTCTCGGTGCATCCATTCTATCCATCCATCACCCCCGAAATACATTTTTCAAATTGCCTTGGCACTTTAAACTGGTGGTATTCCTCTATTTTTTCATTAACCTTTTAAGGAAGCACTATGGGGCCATATATACTGGCACAACATGGGGGGGCACTATGGAGAAGAGGGGAAGCACTATGGGGCCCTATATACTGGCACAATATGGGGGGGCACTATGGGGCCCTATATACTGGCACAATATGGGGGGGACACTATGCAGAAGAGGGGAAGCACTATGGGGCCCTATATACTGGCACAATATGGGGGGCCTGTATACTGGCACAATACGGGGGCACTATGGAGAAGAGGGGAAGGAGCACTATGGGGGCATCTACTGGGGGCCCTATATACTGGCACGCATTATAGGTGGGCACTATGGAGAAGTGGGGGACAAGAGCACTATGAGGGCATTATATAGGGGCATTTAATACTGGCACCCATTTTGATGCCACTATGGGTACAAACTAAGAAGACAGGTTGGCATTAGCAGGAGGTGCTCAAACCCACATGCAGTTGTGCATATATATAGGGGAGCAAATCCTGCACTTGTGGCCCGTTGCTAATGGCAATCCCCAGCAAAATGCATACAATGAAGGATGCCCGCGGCGAACCACAAGTACCACAATAGACATCCTACACAAGATAACAAGTGCGGATGTCATAATTAATATAACAATATAACAAAACAATAACAAGGACAGGTGCACTCTGCAGTCTCACTAGACCAGGGGTGTCCAAACTTTTTTTCGAGGAGGGCCAGATTTGATAAAGTGAACATGTGCGAGGGCCGACCATTTTGCCCAATATTCTTTGAACCATTAAAATTACATGCAAATTAACTATTTTATGCAAATTTTATTGCAAACGGCATACCTTTCATTTTGTGACTTGGATGACAAATCTAAACAGGTGTTAAATCACTCTGCCTTTAATATAAAAAACAGGAGGCAGAAATATGTCGGAAACAGTACATTACAAGGTTGTCTGTTAACTTTTAAATTCCAAAAATGTGAACAGGAACATAACACCAAGTATACACATATGTTCAAATATATTTATAACTGATTGACCAACTGACATTGAAGGGAACCTGTTATCAACTTTATTCTGCCCATACTATACTATAGGCAGAATAAAGTAGAGACAGGTGAGTTGATTTCAGCGGTCGGTCATTTATAAGTTAAAAGTAAGTGGTTGCAGAGAACCAACATCACAATCATTACAGACTGGGCCTGGAAAAGAGTCAGATCTACCTGAGAAGAGTCCTGGTTATCCATGAATTCCTGCTCTCCTGCTGATGACTGACCGGCTTCTACCTAGTTCCCTTTCTGTCTAGGAGAGAACTGCCAACCATCAGCAGGTGGGGAGAGCAGGAGATTAGGAATAACCAGGACTCTTCTCAGGTAGATTTGACTCTTTTCAGGACCTGGACTGCAATGATTATGATGCTGGTTCTCGGCAACCACTCACTTTTAGCTCATGAGTGACACACCGCTGACATCAGCATCTATGTCACTAATTTATGCTGCCCTCAGTGAGATTAGCATAAAGTTGATGACAGGTTCCCTTTAACTGAGATTTTACAATGTATTCATTTCAACTGAAAAAAATCTTGCCTGCACTAATGTGAAGGGTGAAACTGAGATCTGGACTGCAGCAGATAGGCTAGATCTCGTTCAAAGGCTGTGGTTTTGATGCGCAAAATATCCCGCAAGTGAGAGTCACTTAGTCTTGTCCGCATGCGATTCTTGTTAAGGTTCATAGCAGAGAATGTCTTCTCACACAAATATGTTGAGCCAAACAAGCTCAGCATTTTCTTTGCCAATGTTCGAATCTCTTTAAAACGGCTCTTATCCAGTTGGCTGTAAAACTTCACAAGAGAGAGCTGTTGGTGCCGACTGCGTAACTCACTGTCACAATGCAGGTCAATGAGCTCGAGCTGCAGCTGATCTGGAGCATCGTCGGGGTCAACAGAGAATGGAGAGGAGAAAAGGCTGATCTCCTTTTCAATAGCTGCAAAATCTTGAAAGCGCCGTCTAAACTCCCCAGCAAGAGATGCGATGTCTGCTGCATACCTGCTCGCTTGCGCACTGATATCATCCTGTGGAAAACTGTTCATTAGTTCCTGCAACGCTGAAAAATGAATGGTATTGGGCGGTGTTTGTGACAAATGCTTTTGGAAAAGTTGCAGCTTTGTTCCAAAGGCTTTGAGGTGTGAATAAAGCTGGTTCACCGCTGCATCTTTGCCCTGAAGACTCGTGTTCAGTACATTCAGATACTTTGTTATGTCGACTAGAAACCCTAAATCAGCCAGCCAAATAGGATCAGATAGTTCTCGCATCGGTTGTCCCTTTGTTTCCAAGAATTCTCCAATTTCTTTTCTGAGAGAGTAGAAACGCTGCAGTGCAGACCCACGACTGAGCCATCTTACATCGTTATGATATAAAACATCTTCGTATTCAGCCTGGATATCCAGTAGAAACTGTTTAAACTGGCGGTGGCACAGGGCTCTAGAGCGAATAAAATTAATGGTCTTTAGCACCGGTTTCATAACATGGTCATATTTGAGATGTTTAGCACAGAGAACTTGTTGATGAATGATACAATGCAGTTTAATAGCTTTGCCTCCTTCTTCGATCACCTTGTTACAGATTAGGGTTGATAATCCACTTCGTTCACCAGCCATGGCAGGTGCCCCATCAGTAATTATCCCAGTAACTTTGTTCCAGGGCAGTTTTATGTCATCTATGGCAGAACTGACTGACTGAAGAGCTACTTGACCTCCAGAGCCTTAAGGACCAAACAAGAGGAACAGATTTATTTGTTTCTGTCAGTTCTGCCATAGATGACATAAAACTGCCCTGGAACAAAGTTACTGGGATAATTACTGATGGGGCACCTGCCATGGCTGGTGAACGAAGTGGATTATCAACCCTAATCTGTTTCTTATTTGTAGTTGCCATTATAAAAATTGGCCAGATAAGGAGAAGTTATTTGTAGAGAGTACTAGGAGCACAATCAGATAATCAGATTCTAGCCCAGTGACGTACAGTGAGGGGTTAATGAAGGGTATGACAGCTTGCTACCACTGATTCGGATTATGCCCCCTTTTCTGCTTTAGTTCACAGCCCAGCCTGCAAGTGTGTGTTTTTTTCCTCAATAGACTCAAATAGGCTCAATAGCCCTTATGGTCGCCCTGGCCTTGTGGCTGTAAGTGTGGAGGTGCAGGGAGAAGGAAAGGCAACGTTAATTGGTGATGACTTTGATTATGATGTTTGGACCTGGAACTCAGCGCTAGAACGCAGCCAGAAATGTTTTAATACATTTTTTCTTCTACATTTGGGACCTTCACACTGTATAAATGTCCTCTGGGGGTAATGTGACCGTGGAGGTAGGAGACCTCAACAAACTGCAACTTAATGCGAGTGCCTCACTCTCCTTGTTATAGTGATCAGTGGGGGCACTCAGACCCCAACTAATGAAAACCTTTCATATGTCGCTGGGACATATAAAAATATTTTTAAAAATCCAGCAACACTTTAAAAGGGTTTTCCAGTACTTTTTATAGCTGCAGATGGTGCTGGAAATTCAGAGCTCTTTCTCCTGTGTAGTGGTTGGAACTAGTAAAGTTGCTGTAGCACTGCTCCCATTTGCTTCCAACATTGGAGGTACAAGGATAGGCCACCAATATAAACGTACAGGAAAACTCCTATAAACAAAGAGAAGGGCACCTGATGTATGAAACGTGTGACTAAAACGGTGGGTAAAGGAATCAGCCACCCACAACTCTGTGACCCCGGCTTCCAAAAAAAATCAGAGCTGAGATACAGGGGATGAACTTAAAGAGGACCTTTCACCTGTATAAACTATGTGAACCGAGTATGCTGCCATATAGAGCGGCGCCCGGGGATCTCACTGCACTTACTATTATCCCCGGGCGCCGCTCCGTTCTCCCGTTATGCCCTCCGGTACCTTTGCTTCTTAAGTTATAGTAGGCCGTGTCTTCCCTTGTCCTGTGGGCGTCTCCTTCTCCTAGGCTGCAGCGCTGGCCAATCGCAGCGCACAGCTCACAGCCTGGGGGAAAAAACCTCCCAGGCTGTGAGCTGTACGCTGCGATTGGCCAGCGCTGCAGCCTAGGAGAAGGAGACGCCCACAGGACAAGAGAAGACCCGCCTACTATAACTTAAGAAGCAAAGGTACCGGAGCCTATAACGGGAGAACGAAGCAGTGCCCGGGGATAATAGTAAGTGCAGTGAGATCCCTGGGCGCCGCTCTATATGGCAGCATACTTAGTTCACATAGTTTATACAGGTGAAAGGTCCTCTTTAAAGACCGATATTCTGGCCTTACTACAGAGAAGAAAAGTCGAGATCTCGCGATGTCCGAGATCTCGCGATGTCCGAGATCTCGTGACATCAGAGATCTCGTGACATCTGAGATTTGGGCTTTCCTTCTCCCTGAGCCCAAATCCCGCGAGATCTCGGATGTTGTGAGATCTCGGCTTTCCTTCTCTGTGAAGGCAAAGACCAAATCTTGCGTGATCTCGGACGTCGCCGCGAGATTTGGCCTTTGCTGATGCCTCTTCCTGTAAGCTGTGGTGTCTTGTAGTGTCCCACTAGGATACTTCTAGAGAACAAAGAGTTTAAAATGTGTGATGTTAAGCAAATCTTAAAAGGGGTTGTCCAGGCAGTATATATTGATGACCTATTGTCAGGATAGGTCATCAATATATGATCAGTGGGATTCCAAGGAGTCAGCCCCTTCATTACACTGCCCATCGTCTTGAAAGTTTTGGAGGCCCAGTGTAATTACAAGTACTCTTTCCTTCACCGCTGCAATGGAGACAACATGCAGTATAATGAAGAGGAAGCAGAGCTGGCATGGAGCGTTGCCTCCTCTTCAAACTGCTGAACAGCAGGGGTTCCAGGTGTGGGACCCCACCAATCAGATATTAATGACCTATCCTGAGGATAAGTCATCAATATACCATATACTGCCTGCACAACCCGCTTAATATTTTCTGTTTTTTGTACTGTTTGCATGTACTTGCAGAGAAAAGCTGCAATGTAACATACATGTCTTGTGCTGTGTGTGCTGCTAGAGCTAAGACATGTTTCCTTTTCTCTCTTATAGGTTCTGTGTAGAAAACTATGCAACAAGGTTGAGGTTGAACTGTATTGGGGATTTGCTGCCATCCTCCTGGCCATTCAGTCAGAGTGAGATAGTGTATGTGCAGTTAGGGCTCTTTCACACTTGCGTTCTTTTCTTCCGGCATAGAGTTCCGTCGTCGGGGCTCTATGCCGGAAGAATCCTGATCAGGATTATCCCCATGCATTCTGAATGGAGATAAATCCGTTCAGGATGCATCAGGATGTCTTCAGTTCCGGAACGGAACGTTTTTTGGCCGGAGAAAATACCGCAGCATGCTGCGCTTTTTGCGCCGGCCAAAAATCCTGAACACTTGCCGCAAGGCCGGATCCGGAATTAATGCCCATTGAAAGGCATTGTTCCGGATCCGGCCTTAAGCTAAATGTCGTTTTGGCGCATTGTCGGATCTGACGTTTAGCTTTTTCTGAATGGTTACCATGGCTGCCAGGACGCTAAAGTCCTGTCAGCCATGGTAAAGTGTAGTGGGGAGCGGGGGAGCAGTATACTTACCGTCCGTGCGGCTCCCGGGGCGCTCCAGAGTGACGTCAGGGCGCCCCACGCTCATGGATGACGTGATCGCATGGACACGTCATCCATGCGCATGGGGCGCTTTGACGTCATTCTGGAGCGCCCCGGGAGCCGCACGGACTGTAAGTATACTGCTCCCCCGCTCCCCACTACTACTATGGCAGCCAGGACTTTAATAGCGTCCTGGGTGCCATAGTAACACTGAACGCATTTTGAAGAAGGATCCGTCGTCAAATGCTTTCAGTTCACTTGCGTTTTTCCGGATCCGGCGGGCACCTCCGGCAAATGGAGTGCACGCCGGATCCGGACAACGCAAGTGTGAAAGAGCCCTTAGTTAGGGCTCTTTCACACCTGAGTTCTTTTCTTCCGGCATAGAGTTCCGTCGTCGGGGCTCTATGCCGGAAGAATCCTGATCAGTTTTATCCTAATGCATTCTGAATGGAGAGAAATCCGTTCAGGATGCATCAGGATGTCTTCAGTTCTGGAACGGAACGTTTTTTGGCCGGAGAAAATACTGCAGCATGCTGCGCTTTTTGCTCCGGCCAAAAATCCTGAAGACTTGCCGCAAGGCCGGATCCAGAATTAATGCCCATTGAAAGGCATTGATCCGGATCCGGCCTTAAAGAGGACCTTTCACACCTGTACAAAATAAAAACGAACTAGATCAGTGGGCAGAGCGGCGCCCAGGGGTCCCCCTGCACTTACTAGTATGTCTGGGCGCCGCTCCGTTCGCCTGGTATAGGCTCCGGTGTCTGCGCTCCCTCTGACTGATTTCTTGTATGAGGCTATGAGCTGTGCGCTGCGATTGGCCAGCGCTGCAGCAAGACACGCCTCATACAAGAAATCAGTCAGAGGGAGCGCAGACACCGGAGCCTATACCAGGCGAACGGAGCGGCGCCCAGACATACTAGTAAGTGCAGGGGGACCCCTGGGCGCCGCTCTGCCCACTGATCTAGTTAGTTTTTATTTTGTACAGGTGTGAAAGGTCCTCTTTAAGCTAAACGTCATTTCGGCGCATTGCTGGAGCCGACATTTAGCTTTTTCTGAATGGTTACCATGGCTGCCAAGACGCTAAAGTCCTGGCAGCCATGGTAAAGTGTAGCGGGGAGCGGGGGAGCAGCATACTTACCGTCCGTGCGGCTCCCGGGGCGCTCCAGAGTGACGTCAGGGCGCCCCAAGCGCATGTATCACGTGATCACATGGATCACGTCATCCATGCGCATGGGGCGCTCTGACGTCATTCTGGAGCGCCCCAGGAGCCGCACGGACTGTAAGTATACCGCTCCCCGCTCCTACTATGGCAACCAGGACTTTAATAGCGTCCTGAGTGCCATAGTAACACTGAACGCATTTTGAAGACGGCTCCATCTTCAAATGCTTTCAGTACACTTGCGGTGTTACGGATCCGGCGGGCACCTCCGGCAACGGAAGTGCACGCCGGATCCCAACAACGCAAGTGTGAAAGAAGCCTTAGGAAAATTAATCTGTAAGAAGACAGAGGAATTAGGTTTCTGGCCTGGCCTAGCCATTTATGTAACTGACCTAATCAGAGAGGTCAACCTGAGAAGGGCGCCATCTATAGACTGTGAGGAGAACTCTTTGGATATGGGCCTCATAGTGTGTAGTAGACTGTAGTATTTATAAGATAGTTCCCATAATTTACAATGTTAAACAAAGATAATCCTACCTATTCTGTAAGACATATATATTCTGGCCTTACTACAGAGAAGAAAAAAGCCGAGATCTCGCGATGTCCGAGATCTCGTGACGTCAGAGATCTCAGCTTTCCTTCTCTGTGAAGGCAAAGACCAAATCTCGCGTGATCTCGGACGTCGCCGCGAGATTTGGCCTTTGCTGATGCAGCCTCATCTGAGATTTGGGCTTTCCTTCTCCCTGAGCCCAAATCCCGCGAGATCTCGGCTTTCCTTCTCTGTGAAGGCAAAGACCAAATCTCGCGTGATCTCGGACGTCGCCGCGAGATTTGGCCTTTGCTGATGCAGCCTCTTCCTGTAAAGCTGTGGGCTCCCGGGGAGCTGGCGGTGACTGGTGAGAGGGGCCGGGGGCCGGAATACCAACAATTCAATCAAACCTCTGGGGGGCCGTTTTACTCCTGGCCGAGGGCCGCAATTGGCCCGCGGGCCGGACTTTGGACATGCCTGCACTAGACCCTCAAACTGATTTTAAAATTGAGAGATTAGTCAACATGTCCTACGGTGTAGAACATGTCTAAGCCCGGACACCACGCCAAGGTTTCTCAAGTAGCCCGGGACCTAACACTCTCCTACCTGAGCCGTATGGGCGATACCAGGAGCCAGTGGGCAAATTACAGGAGCATAAGGCCGACTCACAGGCCGACTCACAAACAGCTCACCAGTTACCTCCAGCATGTAGCCATGCTTCCAAAGACAGAATGCCCGCCAGCCCCAATAACTATAATGGGGTACGGCAGAGATCCGGCCACAATCTGGGAAAAATGCAGAGAATCAGCGGGACACAAACCGCTGCATGCTGTGCTTTGTGTCCATTCGATTCCTCGCATTTTCTGCCGGATTAGGTGGCCGGATCGTACTAAGACCCCTAATGTCACCTGGGGACCCCCAAAGAAGCTTGTGTGTTGGCTGAAGCCTTCCTATCTTACTGGTGGCTGGCCCTGCCTCTCAATTGTGCTTCCAGTTTTGGCTCCGCCCCTAGACTGAAAGGGGGTGGGGCCTGTTGGGGGTCATGTGATTGGGCTGCTCAGTCAAAAATGCCCTGATGGCCAGTTCCCAAAAATCTTCCCGTTGAGAATTTAGGTCCCTCCGCCTTTTATACATTAGACTATCAACTGCTCTTCTCTTGGTCTTTTGATATAGCAAGCATTGATATATTCTTGAAACCAATTTCCTCCCTGGTGTTAATTTTATATGAACTAAAGGCTGTGGTAGGGCAATTATTTGTGTACCTTTTCCTAGCATCTTGTTCAGTGCTTGTCTTAGTTGAAAATAAAAAAAACTCAACTCTGTATTTTTCAGTTGACAGTTATCTTTAAGTTTTTCATAAGGAATTATATCCCCTTCTTCCCATACCTGGCCTAGTTTATATATTCCATGTTTCCACCAAATTTTTTGTTCAATCAACTTTAATTCTGTGAGATAAATATTATCCCACAGTATGGTGTCAGCATGGAAGCCACTCTGGGACCACAACTCTCTTGCCACCTTCCAAATTTTAGCCATCGACACAATTAGAGGTGTCTTATTGCATTCCTTCTCCTGAATGCACAATATTTGTGCCTTTATCCTCGTTTTTTTTCCCACGCCATATTAAATCCGTTAATAAACGAGTTATTATTTTAAAAAAATCTTTTGGGGATTATCACCGGTGTATTACACAAAATATAGTTCAGAGCGGGTAATAATAAACACATTTTCACCAGAGAAATACGACCAGCCATCGAGACATACAATATTTTCCAGACAAAGTCATAAAAACAATTCAAAAATATTTATTGTTAGGCCTCCTGCACACGAACGTATTTTTTTGCGGTCCGCAAAAACGGGTCCCGTTTTTCCGTGATCCGTGACCGTTTTTTCGTCCGTGGGTCTTCCTTGATTTTTGGAGGATCCACGGACAGGAAAAAAAAGTCGTTTTGGTGTCCGCCTGGCCGTGCAGAGCCAAACGGATCCGTCCTGAATTACAATGCAAGTCAATGGGGACGGATCCGTTTGACGTTGACACAATATGGTGCCATTTCAAACGGATCCGTCCCCATTGACTTTCAATGTAAAGTCAGGAGTTAATATACCATAGGATGGGAGTTTTCTCCAATCCGATGGTATATTTTAACTTGAAGCGTCCCCATCACCATGGGAACGCCTCTATGTTAGAATATACTGTCGGATATGAGTTAGATCGTGAAACCTCATTTCCGACAGTATATTCTAACACAGAGGCGTTCCCATGGTGATGGGGACGCTTCTAGTTAGAATATACTACAAACTGTGTACATGACTGCCCCCTGCTGCCTAGCAGCATCCGATCTCTTACAGGGGGCCGTGATCAGCACAATTAACCCCTCAAGTGCCGCACCTGGAGGGGTTAATTGTACTATCATATCCCCCTGTAAGAGATCAGGGCTGCCAGGCAGCAGGGGGCAGACCCCCCCCCCCCCCTCCCCAGTTTGAATATCATTGGTGGCCAGTGCGGCCCCCCCCCCCTTCCTCCCTCTATTGTAATAAATCGTTGGTGGCACAGTGTGCGCCCCCCCGCCCCCCCTTCCTCCCTCTATTGTAATAAATCTTGGTGGCACAGTGTGCGCCCCCCCCCCTTCCTCCCTCTATTATAATAATTCGTTGGTGGCACAGTGTGCGCCCCCCATCGGCCCCCCCTCCCTCTATAGCATTAACAACATTGGTGGCCAGTGTGCGGCCTCCCATCTCCCCCCCCCCCCCCCCCGATCATTGGTGGCAGCGGGTTACTAGCAATAGTACAATAGTAAAAGATTCATACTTACCTGGGAGCTCCGATGTTCGTGTCCGGCCGGGAGCTCCTCCTACTGGTAAGTGACAGTTCATTTAGCAATGCGCCGCACAGACCTGAGGCTGTCACTTACCAGTAGGTGGAGCTCCCGGCCGGACACGAACATCGCAGCAGCAGGTAAGTATGAATCTTCTACTATTGTACTATTGCTAAGTAACCATGGCAACCAGGACTGTAGTAGCGTCCCGGTTGACATGGTTACCGATCGGAGCCCCAGCGATTAAACTGGGACTCTGATCGGAACTCCGCTGCCACCAATGATGGGGGGGGGGGGGAGAGATGGGAGGCCGCACACTGGCCACCAATGTTGTTAATGCTATAGAGGGAGGGGGGGCCGATGGGGGGCGCACACTGTGCCACCAACGAATTATTACAATAGCGGGAGGGAGGGGGGGGGCGCACACTGTGCCACCAACGAATTATTACAATAGAGGGAGGGGGGGGGCCGCACTGGCCACCAATGATATTCAAACTGGGGAGGGGGGGGGAGGGTCTGCCCCCTGCTGCCTGGCAGCCCTGATCTCTTACAGGGGGCCGTGATCAGCACAATTAACCCCTTCAGGTGCCGCACCTGAAGGGGTTAATTGTGCTGATCACGGCCCCCTGTAAGAGATCGGGTGCTGCCAGGCAGCAGGGGGCAGTCTTGTACACAGTTTGTAGTGTATTCTAACTAGAAGCGTCCCCATCACCATGGGAACGCTTCTGTGTTAGAATATACTGTCGGTTCTGAGTTTTCACGAAGTGAAAACTCAGCTTTGAAAAAGCTTTTATGCAGACGGATCTTCGGATCCGTCTGTATAAAAACTAACCTACGACCACGGATCACGGACACGGATGCCAATCTTGTGTGCATCCATGTTCGTTCACGGACCAATTGACTTGAATGGGTCCGTGAACCGTTGGCCGTGAAAAAAATAGGACAGGTCATATTTTTTTCACGGCCAGGAAACACGGATCACGGATGCGGCTGCAAAACGGTGCATTTTCCGATTTTTCCACGGACCCATTGAAAGTCAATGGGTCCGCGAAAAAAAACGGAAAACGGCACAACGGCCACGGGTGCACACAACGGTCGTGTGCAGGAGGCCTTAAGAGATGTTCGCTCCCATCTTTTTTAACCAGTTTCAGCCTATTTATGATATTTTTAGCACATGTGTCTTCTCAGTCATTCAAAAAAAAAATTGCATCTTTTGCATTTTTGGGTGCTACTTTTTTTATATTTTATCTTCTATTTGTAAAAAAAAAAAAAAGTTTGGAGATTACCACAAAGTGCAACTAAATATTTTTCAGTGATGTTCCTTTTCCATTACAGCCATTATGATATGGAGGAAACATTAGTTTACAGATGCTGTCGGCAAAGCTAAAGTCTGCAGTGTGTGACCTACAGGAGGCGATTTTGTATTTTTTACTATTATTTGTAGTAATAATAATAATAATAATAATTCAGGTCTATAGCTCAATGTACTGATGAGAATTAATTACCAGCATTTACTGTGAGCTGTAAAATGATGATAATGACCACCAAAATCATCTAATCACGTACTACCAACCTCGGAAAATTAACAGACGCATCTATTTTTATTTACAAACACAGGAAAAAAGTTGACTATTTTTACGGACTGTCCAGAAATTTCTGGACGGTTAGCAACCCAGGTTGAGTATCCGGAAAACACAGATCCCGGCCATGTGCATGCCACCATTTTTATTTTTTTTTCAAATTCCTATCGTTGTCCACAAAACAGACAAGAATAGGACATGTTCTATTTTTTTGCAGGACCACAGAATGGACTTACGGATGCGGACATCACACGGTGTGCTGTCCGCGTCTTTTGCGGCCCCGTTGAAATGATCTGCAAAAAAAAATGTGGATTGCACAGGAATAAGTATGAAAAACTGCGCAGATTTATGGTTTGGAAATCCGCACTCGTGTCCAGGTAGCCTCATAGTCCATTTATTTCCAAAGGGTGAATGGAATGGAATGACAGCTGATGTCTCCTGCTAACAAACTAAGGGCTCATGCACACGGCCGTGCCGTTTGTTGCGGTCCGCAAAATGCGGATCCGCAAAAAACGGATGGCGCCCGTGTGCCTTCTGCAATTTGCGGAACGGAGCAGGAGGCCCATTATAGAGATGCCTATTCTTGTCCGCAAAACGGACAAGAATAGGACATGTCTCATAATTTTTGCGGGGTCACGGAACGGAGCAACGGATGCGGACAGCACACAGAGTGCTGTCCGCATCTTTTGCGGACCCATTGAAATGAATGGTTCCGTATATGGACCGTATACGGAATCAAAATACGGTCCGTATACGGAACGCAAAATACTGTCGTGTGCATGAGCCCTTAAACTGTATGCAGATGCAGCCGAAAATGACACCCTAATGTATATCAGCAGCTTACGGCATGCTCACGTGTGGCAGATCCTCGGATTTACTATTGTACTGGAGCGGAAAAGTGGATGAGATTTTAAGAAATCTCGTTCACGTGCTGCATCATCTTTGTAAATTGTCCTGCTCCCAAGATTTGAAATTTGCAACATGTCAATTTATGCTGCAGATCTCTGCACAGCCGTTTCCGATTTTCCATGATCTAGGCATTTTTTTGTCTGCAGTTTCCATGGATCCATGAAAAAAATCAGCAGCGGACTTTGCCATTGCGTTTTCCACCACATGTGGATGTATCCTGAATGAACGCTCATTCCTGACTGTTTCCCTGTATATGGTGGGCCACCAATGACCTGAACTAGCAAACACTCGTTCATCGGGTGATCCCATCTTTTATGTGGCACATGTCATCCTTCCTGGCCTCACATCGCCCCATGCAAACAGTGAATGTGTATGGGGATGAACCATGGCAGCAGCGATCATTCGGCCCCGTACATAGAAGATGATTGCTGCACATCACTTCCACCAGTTATCAGGCAATTATTGGGATGGTTTAGTTCGTTCTTGATAATTGCCTGGGCATCGGCTGATGTACAACGTTTCAGGATGAGCAGGATACAGAAAAGAGGTCTGAAGAGCCTCCTTCTCCTCATTTGTTTCACCCCCCCACCCCCATCTTACATAACACACAACTACAGATACAGATTACAAGGGGGGGGGCATTGTTATCTTGCAAATTTTTAATCCCATTGAGCCGTCTTATTAACAGTACTGAAGGACAGTCCATTGTGTACTACTCCGACAGAGAAATGTTCGGTGATCTTATCACTTTACCAACTGCCGGTCCAACTATTCGGCTCAAGTCCAAACATAGAAACCACTGTTCTGTAAGTAAATGTGACGCCCTCCAGCCTCAAACATCAGTAGGAAGGACTGAAGAGGAGCAGAGATTAAGACATTAAAATAAAGATTGTTAAAAGATTGTATGACGTCACCACGCTGGCCGGAGTGGTGACGTCATCACCGGATGCACAAGATTTCGCACCATATCTTCAATCACGATGGCGGCGGCCAAATGGATGAGGTAAGTATGATTATTTTTCTGTTTTCTTTTAATTTTACACGATCAGCAATGAACGAGGCATCTGAGGGGTACAATGCGGGGAAGGGGGGGGCGCAGTCGCTGCTCCCTGTCATTGCACCCACTACTTACAAAGAAATGCGCTTCGTGACTAAGTAATTCGCCACAAACCAGTTTTTTTAGTAAAATTCTGCAAGGCAGCCGAATAGAATTTTTGCATACTTCACTCTTCTCTAATCATAATCATCTCTGAAGTAATTTATTGCAAATTGCCGCACCTGAGGGGTCTTTCCCTGTAACCAGATTTGCGCCCCTTCCTTTCTTCCTTGCACACGGCTGGATTGTCTATTATCAATAAAAGTGAGTCTTCTCTCAGTGGGACAGCACCCGGCAAACACGAGGATCACACATTTATTTAGTCTAAAGACCACCGCACACAAGACCCCATTTCAGATGCAGATTAGATGAGGTGATAATCCTTTGTCTTCCGATTGTCGTCTCCCTCAGTGTCTCCTACTTATCAATGGCGACCTCTCATTATGATGAGGAGGCGATGTCCTGGCAGAGGGGAAATTATCAAGGACTCCTAAAGGGGACGTCTCAGGTCGGCAAATGGCATTTATCATGTAGACCTCTGAAACTCCAGCTGTGATGAAACTACTACTCCTAGCATGCATACTTGCCTGGTGGTTTTCAGGACTTCCATAGAAGCTAATGGAACATGCTGGGAGCTGTAGTTTCACCAGAGGTTTCTGATCCCTGATGTAGAGAGAGTTAATACAAGGCACTTACTAATGTATTGTGATTCTCCATATTGCTTCCTTTGCTGGTTTGATTCAGTTTTCCATCGCATTATACATTCTTCATTTCCGGCGGTTACGGTCACCGCTGCAGCGCAGATACGAGGAGCTGCTGTGCTTGTGTGCCTGTGAGCTCCCACTGTCCTGGGCACCAGAGAGGCTGACACTTTTTGCTGTAGCGTACAAGCACGACCACCGCTGCTAGATTACAGGGTGGTCGTAACCCCTGGAAACAAGCAGTGTATAATGTGATGGAAAAATGAGGCAATATGGACAATCACAATACATTGTATTAACTTTCTCTACGTCAGGGGTCAGCAACCTCCAGCACTCCAGCTGTGGTAAAACTACAACTCCCAGCATGCTCCATTCGCTTCTGTGGAAGTCCTGAGAACAACCAAGTAAGCGTGCATGCCGTTTGCTGAAGTGAGACAACCCCTTTAAGGTTGCCATACACATTAGCCGAAAGTTGATCAAAATGGAGGATTTCAACCAAAACGAACGTTCTTGAACAATAAACGATAGTTTTAGCCGAATGATGATAGACCATTATCGTTTGAAAAGAAGTCGGCTGTGTTCAGCGGCGAAGCAGGAGAAGGGGGCAGTTGCCCTGGACGCCAAATTCCAAGGGGTACCAGAGTTGATGGTGGGAAACAGGAGATGATGGTTCCCATCACCGCCGTTCAGCCTCAGCCTGAAGACCACTAGGTCTGAGGTCTATAAGGGCTCATGTACACGAATGTATCTTCTTTCTGTGTCCGTTCCGTTATTTTTTGCTGACCGAATGTGGAACCATTCATTTCAATGGGTCCGCAAAAAAGATGGAAGTGCATTCCGTTTCCATATGTCCGTTCCGTGTCCAATTATTGTTGGCATTACGGACAAGGATAGTATTGGTCTATTAGGGGCCAGCTGTTCCGTTCTGCAAAATATGGAATGCACACAGACATCATCCGTATTTTTTGCGGATCCGTCTTTTGCGGACCGCAAAATACATACGGGTGTGTGCATGAGCCATAAAGCAGTGTAACAGTGCAAGATGGTTGTCATGACATCATCCCGACCTCCTGCGCAGGGTGTCACAGGCGGCATGAGAACACCATCACGCCGCCTGTCACAGGAGGTCTCTAATGGGGTATTAATCATACTGGTGGCACTATGGGGGGGGGGGGGGGAGAATTTGATGTCATTATGGGTGATATTACATATACTGGGGGCACTGCAATGGTTGGAATAAAAACAAAAAAAAACTGTTAAATTCATCCATTTGAAAACGGACATTAAAAACGGCCAGGCGGACAGAAAACTGTTTCATAAGTTGCGTGAATAGTTGGTCGGTATTTCAGAGTAGATCACTTTTATAAAGTCCAAAAAAGTCGCAATTCCACACCAGATATCGCCAGGATGTACTTTCACTTAAATAGTTGCGCCTACATTGAAATTGCGTCCAAATTTATTAATACTGTGCGCCATATTAATCTATTTCGCGTGTGTCTGTTTTTTGCCCTTTGTGTGTAATCTGAATTCCATGGACACTAAATTAATTTCCAGAACGTTTCCTACCAATGGTCGATGAAAACCACATACAGTATGGCACCCATGTCATGTCTGTGGTTTCCATGGACCCGTAAACTTTAATACGTGTGAGGGATCTGTAATCATAGGCAAATAAGAGCGTGCTTCCGTGATGGACCCACGATTCCTGGAAAACCACTGATGTTAATACAAGCATTAAAGTCATTGGGTACGTGAGCGCTCCGTGGAGACCACAGACAGCACACGATTCACGGATGTTATTAGCCCCCGTCCTGCGATATTGATCAATGCTTCAACCTTTTTCTTGGTCGCTACTGAGTAGATATTTTGTTATACTGCAATTTTCCATTTTATCCATATTGTGGGAAATATTCCCCCAATTTTTTTTAAAAGCACATTATTATTTTTTTCTTTCAACTCTGAGGCCGGATTTACTAATGGAATGTATGCAGACTCTATCGGGGCTTTTGTGTCCTTGTGTCCTACTGAGTATCATTAGCACATAAAATACCTGCTTGGTTTACACATTGGCTGCCCTGGGGTGTGGTGCGTACACAGGCCCTAAGGCTAGGTCTACACGCCGACATTCGTCGCGCGACATTCGAGATGGATTTTTCTGCGACTGTCGCAGTCGCAGCATGTCGCATGTTGCAGTGCGACACCATAGACCGCCATTATAAAAATTGTCGCGCGACATTGGTGCAACAAAATGTTGCGCGACAAATGTTGCAGTGTAGTTGTGCCCTATCTGTCGCGCAACTTATTGTCGCGCGACAAATGTCGTCTTGTAGACCTAGCCTAAATTAGCACTTATTATTCCACCCCCACCTTCTGGACCAAAGAGCTGATAAGTCAGATAGTTACAAGGAATGGAGAAATATAAGATTTAAATTAGCAATTGTGTCTATGCGACCGCTTGAAATACAAAGTGGGGACTACTATATCACCAGTGACTAGAGATGGGCACATTTTTTAAAAATTAATTTCAGGTTTAGTTCGGCTGCGAATAAATTTGACCCAAATTGAAAGTTTTCCAATGGCTGTGAAAAGTCATGTAGGACACTCTGGGGTCTTCTAGGGGTCTTTATTGCCAAGGCATCCTTAGTAATGACAGATATTCCTATGGGTAAACGGCTGGAAACAAACAGCCTGGTTAATAACACACTGCACTGGTGGATATTTAAAAAAAAAAAATGGTAAAAATTGATCTGGTTTTGGTGGCATACACAAATGCGAACTACTGCATATATCTGCGGTGCGGGGGCCAGGAGCGGCGCGGGGAGGCAGGTAAGCAGATTCAGTGTGAGGGGCCCGGCATATGGGAGGGGGGCTTTTTATAGTCTTGGATAACCCCTTTAAGAACGCCCCTCCGACAAAATATGGTGTAATAACCAACCATAAAAAGGTAAACTTATAGCAATCAACACATATTAGTACAAATCTCACTGTAATGTCAGTGCACACCAATGATCACCCCCTTATGTAACATATCTCGAGATTGGAGATAAAGTTTTAGATAATAGATAGATAATAGATAGATAGATAGATAGATAGATAGATAGATAGATAATAGATAGATAGATAATAGATAGAAGATAGATATATAGATATATAGATAGATAGATAGATAGATAATAGATAGAAGATAGATATATAGATAGATAGATCGATCGATAGATAGATAGATAGATAGATAGATAGATAGATAATAGATAGATAGATAATAGATAGATGATAGATAGATAGATAGATAGATAGATAGATAGATAGATAATAGATAGAAGATAGATATATAGATAGATAGATCGATCGATAGATAGATAGATAGATAGATAGATGATAGATAGATAGATAATAGATAGATAGATAGATAGATAGATAGATGATAGATAGATAGATAGATAGATAGATAGATAGATAGATAGATAGATAGATAGGAGATAGATAATAGATAGATAGATGATAGATGATAGATAGATAGATAGATAGATAGATAGATGATAATAGATAGATAGATAGATAGATAGATAGATAGATGATAATAGATAGATAGATAGATAGATAGATATATAGATAGATAGATAGATAGATAGATAGATTATAGATATATAGATAGATAGATCGATCGATAGATAGATAGATAGATAGATAGATAATAGATAGATAGATAATAGATAGATGATAGATAGATAGATAATAGATAGATAGATAGATAGATAGATAGATGATAGATAGATAGATAGATAGATAGATAGATAGATGATAGATGATAGATAGATAGATAGATAGATAGATAGATAGATAGATAGATAGATAGATAATAGATAGATAGATAGATAGATAGATGATAATAGATAGATAGATAGATAGATAGATAGATAGATAGATAGATAATAGATAGATAGATATTCTTGGCAATAATATAGGCTTTTTTTTATCTTTGCACTTTTTTTTTTATTTGAGTCATTTTTATTAGCAGAATATGAATTTTACATACAGAAAACCCCAACACCCCCCCCCCCCACAAAATATCCTGAAGATGATCTCCATCCGCCACCCCCCTCACCCTCCGACCACACCAACATTTCAGCGTGACAATACGTGCCCTCCCATTATCTTTACACTTTACTTGTATAGACCTTTTACATAACTGAGAAATGATGTCAGAATATCAACTGATTCATCAATAACTTGAACGTCCCCCAATATCTCCCATCATGGAAGTGATGACCATGCACCAGAGATGTATCTTTCATATTTGACCTAAAGACAATGGTAAAAGTTCAGTGACTATCTGACGCCTGACTGGCTACGTTAGGGTACTTTCAAACTTGCGGCAAAGGATTCCGTCGGCGGAGCTGCCTTCCGGGTCCGACAATCCGGACGCAAACGGATGGCATTTGTCAGATCCGTCTCTCCGGTGTCATCTGGAAAAACGGATCCGATATTTTCATTTTTTTTTTTGCATTTTTAAAGGTCTACGCATGAGCAGACCGGAAAACCGGATCCGTTTTGCTGGAACACTTAATGCCGGATCCGGCACTAATACATTTTAATGGAAATTATTGCCGGATTCTGCATTTCATCAAGTGTTCAGTATTTTTGGCCGGAGAGAGAACTGCAGCACGCTGCGATATTTTCTCCGGCCAAAAAACGTAAGAGGAACTGAACTGATGCATCCTGAACGGAATCCTCTCCATTCAGAATACATTAGGGTAAAACTGATCAGTTTTTTCCCGGTATTGAGCTCCTGTGACGGAAAAGAAAAACACTAGTGTGAAAGTACCTTACAAGTTTGTTTAGTTTGGACTGTGATAACCAATGGAGGAGAAGACCTTCATTAAAAGTGACCAGCCCCCTCCAAACAATAGGACTGGCCTCCTATATAAAGGCTTGCCTGCCTTGTCTTCACACTTGACTTTTCTCTGTACTGGTACAGATATAGACAAGACAATGCACTTCACCACCCTGCTCGCCTTCTGCTGCTTCACCAAGATCCTCTCAGCTCCAGGTAAGATGATTTCCTACTTATTTATTATCATTCTTGGCCTAGTAATTATTAGTAATAGGACATGACTTATGTCTTAGTTATTTGTGATGCTGGGGTGTTCATATGTACTTTATATATATATATATATATATATCTTGTAGACACATTGGGGGGAATTTATCACAAGGGGAAAATTTGAAGTCAATTTTGCTTGAGTCTGTGTTGGAGTACTTTATGCCACATTTATCAAATGTCTCATGTTACTTGATAAATGTGTCTTATCCTCAGACCTAACACTTTTGCCCAGAAAAGCTACTCCAGTTTTCCTACTTCACTTCCTCCCGTGAGACTTTTTTTTGCTAATGATAAATCTGGAGTGAAACTCATTCACATAGTTAATCTCACCCACCTTTCCACCCACATTACAAAACTGGAGTGAGTGGTGTAAAAAAAAGCAAAAAATAATAATTTTGCCCTGTTTTTGTGACTTTTTGATGCCAGAATTTGGAAATGAAGGTATGATAAATCAGGGCTAGGAACTGATGCAAAGGAAACATAGGCCCTGATTTATCATACCTTCATACCTGCGAATGGCCGCTGTGTTCATTTTTAAGGGGGGCTGCAGGGCGTACAAAGGTAAAAAAATAAATAAAAAAGTCCAAACAGAAAATCTTTTTTTCACCCAGAGAGCAGTGATGTCTCAGCCCCCATCTGGAACCTTTTTATTTTAACTTTGAGAGTGCTGCCATTTTTGTCCAAATTGTTTACAAAAGGGGCATTGCCTTCTGAGTCAAGTACATGGGGGTCATGACCCCTCATATATTATATCTTATATCTCATATTCTATCGTATGGTAATTGTGCTGTTATTCTTTACTCTTTGCTATATGTTGAAGTCAATTCTTACCTGTCGTTACATTTTCTTACCCTACAGTTATCATAGACACCTCCTGTACAACCACAGACTGTGAAGATACAAGTAAGTCTCCCACCCTTACCTTCCACTATTATAATGCATCTGTACCAGATGATCTGTAGAGATTTTTTTCATAATTATGAAATTTGTACATAAAACGTCCATGTGTCTTCTGCCATCTGAGCTTTCAATGGTTCCTCAACAGTGAAATCACCCACCAATAAGTTTGTTTTTATTTCTATTAGGCCAGGTTCACATCACCGTTTCATTTTCCGTTCTTCTGATCCATCAGAAGAACAGAAAAAAACTGATCCTTTATTTTAAGCATCCGTTATACTTAGTTATGCACATTTTGCTTCCATTTTAGCCATTTCCACCTGAGATGCACTATTTTAGACAGAAAAAAAAGAAGTTTGTGGAGGATTATTTTCCATCTAAAATAAAGCATCTCAGATGGAAATGGCCAAAACGGATGCAACATGAGCATAACAGCAGAAAGGATGCTTAACCACTTCCCATCTGGGCCCTTTGCCCCCTTCCTGACCAGGCCAAATTTTGCAAAACGGACATATCTCACTTTATGTGGTAATAACTTTGGAACGCCTTTATTTATCCAAGTCATTCAGAGATTGTTTTCTCGTGACACATTGTACTTCATGATAGTCATAAATTTGAGTCAAAATATTTCACCTTTATTTATGAAAAAATCCCAAATTTACCCAAAAATTTAAAAAAATCGCAATTTTCTAAATTTCAATTTCTCTGCTTTTAAAACAGAAAGTGATACCTCATAAAATATTTATTATTTAACATTCCCCATATGTCTACTTTATGTTGGCATCATTTTGGAAATGTCATTTTATTTTTTTAGGACGTTAGAAGGCTTAGAAGTTTAGAAGCAATTCTTCAAATTTTTAAGAAAATTGCCAAAACCCACTTTATAAGGACCAGTTCAGGTCTGAAGTCACTTTGTGGGGCCTACATAGTGGATACCCCCATAAATGACCCCATTGTAGAAACTACACCCCTCAAGGTATTCAAAACCGATTTTACAAACTTTGTTAACCCTTTAGGCGTTCCACAAGAATTAAAGGAAAATGGAGATCAAATTTTTAAATTTCACTTCAGATTTTCCATTTTAATCAATTTTTTTCTCTAACACATCGATGGTTAACAGCCAAACAAAACTCAATATTTATTACCCAGATTCTGCGGTTTACAGAAACACCCCACATGTGGTCGTAAACTGCTGTATGGGCACACGGCAGGGCGCAGAAGGAAAGGAACTCCACATGGTTTTTAGATGCCATGTCCCATTTGAAGCCCCCTGATGCACCCTTACAGTAGAAACTCCCAAGAAGTGACCCCATTTTGGAAACTAGGGGATAAGGTGCCAGTTTTATTAGTACTATTTTTGGGTACATATGATTTTTTGATCATTCAATATAACACTTTATGGGGCAAGGTGACCAAAAAATTGGTTGTTTTAGCACAGTTTCTATTTATTTATTTTTACAGCGTTCACCTTAGGGGTTCAGTCAAGTGACATTTTTATAGAGCAGATTGTTACGGACGTGGCGATACCTAATATGTATACTTTTTCTCATTTATTAAAGTTTTACACAATAATAGCATTTTTGAAACCAAAAAATTATGTTTTAATGTGTCCATGTTCTGAGAGCTATAGTTTTTTTATTTTTTGAGAGATTTTCTTATGTAGGGGCTCATTTTTTGCGGGATGAGGTGACGGTTTTATTGGTACCATTTTGTGGGACATACGCGTTTTTGATCACTTGGTGTTGCACCTTTTGTGATGCAAGGTGACAAAAATTGCTTGTTTTGACACAGTTTTTTTTTTTTTTTTTTTACGGTGTTCACCCGAGGGGTTAGGTCATGTGATATTTTTATAGAGCTGGTTTTTACGGACGCGGCAATACCTAATATGTATACTTTTTTTTATTTGTTTCACTTTAACACAATAATAGCATTTTTGAAACCCAAAAAATTATGTTTTAGTGTCTCCATGTTCTAAGAGCTATAGTTTTTTTATTTTTTGAGAGATTTTCTTATGTAGGGGCTCATTTTTTGCGGGATGAGGTGACGGTTTTATTGGTACCATTTTGTGGGACATACGCGTTTTTGATCACTTGGTGTTGCACCTTTTGTGATGCAAGGTGACAAAAATAGCTTGTTTTGACACAGTTTTTTTTATTTATTTTTTACGGTGTTCATCCGAGGGGTTAGGTCATGTGATATTTTTATAGAGCTGGTTTTTACGGACGCGGCAATACTAAATATGTCTATTTTACTTTATTTTTTCTATTTTAATTTTTTTTTTTTTATTCCTAACTTGGGAACTTTTTTTTTTTTACATGTGAAACTTTATTTTATTTTATTTTTTCAACCCTTTATTTTTTTTTTTTTTTTTTTACACTTTTCGTCCCCCATTAGGTCATACAAGACCTCTGGGGGACATTTGCTTCACTTTTTCTTTTTTTTTTCACAGTTGATTTCTCCTGTAACTGGGGCTGAGATAGTAGCCCCAGTTACAGGACAAATGCACCCCTAGAGAGGCTGTACAGCAGCAATCCAGCGCTGTACAGCCTCAGTGCAGGGCTGATCGAGGTCTCTGAGAGACCTCACACAGCCCCTGCACTCTCCGGTCACGGCGGTCACATGACCGCCGGGCCGGAACAGGAAGCGCACAGCGCTTCCTGCTCTGCAGACACAGCGCTCGGTGAGCGCTGTGTCTGCAGCGATCGTGAAGGCAGGGACACCTGGGAACTGTCCCTGCCTTGTCTTAGGGTTGCCCTGCTGTCACTGACAGCGGGCAACCCGATCAGCAGCTGCATGATTAGCGTGCAGCTGCTATTTCTGACAGGACGTTTTAAAACGTGCTGTCAGAAATAGACGTCCACCCATAGGACGTTTATAGTCTATGGGCGGACGTGAGGCGGTTAAAATAAAGGATCAGGTTTTTATTCTGTTCTTCTGATGGATCAGAAGAATGGAAAATGAAATGGTAATGTGAACCTAGTCTTAAGTGTAGTCTTATCATTAACCTTCTGTAAAATCAACATCTACATCAATGTTCACATATCTTTTGAAGTCGGTAAAGCCTGTATTACACAGCTCGATGTGGAAGACGATGGTCGGGAGGAAAGCCTTTTTCCCAGTAATCGCCTGCTCGTTAGCGGAGGAGACCGCTGCTATTACATGCAGTGATCTCCTCCACAGCATGGGGAAGAACGATCACTATGCCATTGCTCATCCCTACGCTATATAATGGTTTGCTGGAGGCAGATCATTATTAGACACCTTGATCTGGCGCCTGCAAACGATAATTTTTTAACATGTCAAAAGATTTGGATCGCCCGATGATTGAGCGTTTGCTCGTTCATTGGGCAAACATCGGCAGTATTACACTGTCGGCAGTATTACACTGCCAGATGATCATTAACGAGTGTTTATACAAATGCTCGTTAGCAATTATCTGATGAAAAATTGGTCAGTGTAATAAAAGCTTAAAGGGGTTGTCTGGGTTCAGAGCTGAACCTGGACATACCCCTATTTTCACCCCTCTGGCACCCCTGATATGAACGTTTCACTTTCCGATGCTCTCTCTTGCCCTGAGCTGAATTGTGCAGAGAAAGGGCTTTTTTGTTTATATTTTTACACTGCTAGGCAGAGGCTTCCGCCTAGCAGTGTTCATAGTGATGTCACCGATACTGATGGGCAGGCTTTAGTGCTGCACTAGCCGTTTTACAGGCTAGGGCAGCACTAAAGCCCGCCGATTAGCCTCTGCCTAGTTTTTCCCATGGAGAGCCCGGTATGTCACCAGATCTACAAAATAAAGCCTTTGTCCTGCGCAATTCAGCACAGTGCAAAGGAGAGCGTCTGAGCATGAAGGGGGCTGCCTGGGTGAAAACAGGGATATGTCCAGGTTCAGCTCTTTAAGAATGTAGACATTAATGTAAGTGGTGATTTCATTCCTCACAAGGCCTCTTTGAAATCGATGCACTGAGCAGAAATCCATATAAAACATGTCAGAGGACATTTATCTCCACATAGAAGACGTTAATTTTTATTATTATTATTATTAGTTTTCACATCTTTATTTTCCACATTTAAATAATTTAGTCGATCTTGCTTAGATAAAATGTCGGTGATATTACAGGCCGGGGGGTAGACATCCTTGGGACTACAAAAAAAAACCTTTTCCTATCTCCTCACACCACACACAGCTTTAACTCTCCATCAGGAGAAGCTTCATGTTAATCATTTTCTTGCTGCTCTTTTAAAAGATGTTCTGCAGCAGCTGAGACAGGTTCCCTATTACTCTAATAATAAGTACTCTATTGTATTTTGAAGGAAACTGAAGCATGATTAAATGTAAATGAAGAAAATCTCATAACAATTCTAACCATATTATCTATTTCTTCTAGATATCTTTATTGGCCATGATCGGGTAGAGGGATCCGGTGGGGAACCCTCAATACTGCCATTTATTGGACAGGATGGGGGAGAAGGATCTGGCATGGGCAAATCCTCATCACTACCTATTGGCCAGGATGGGGGAGAAGGATCTGGCATGGACTCTTCATCATCACTACCTATTGGCCAGGATGGGGGAGAAGGATCTGGTATTGGCGAATCATCATCATTACCTATTGGACAGGATGGAGGAGAGGGCTCTGGCATGGACTCGTCATCATCACTACCTATTGGACAAGATGGAGGAGAGGGCTCTGGCATGGACTCATCATTATCACTACTTATTGGCCAGGATGGAGGAGAGGGCTCTGGCATGGACTCATCATCATCACTACCTATTGGCCAGGATGGAGGAGAGGGCTCTGGCATGGACTCATCATCATCACTACCTATTGGCCAGGATGGAGGAGAGGGATCTGGAATGGAAAGTCGAAATTAAAATGAAGGAGAAAGATATGCCTTGAAGGCAAGCAATGAAGTTCAAAGAACTGCCATATTTCACAAACCCTGGTTATCGGGATCAGCTGTTGTATATACAAGATATCTACAGTGTTATTGTTGTCACTTTTTTTTAAATAAAAATATTTTTTTCTTTAATTTGTTCGTAAATTAGGGTATGGGGGTCAAAGGGGACGTCGACACATGGATAATGTGCTTTAGCAGGGAGCACACAAGCATAGTAAAACAGGGAGATGCATCAAGACACCCAATGTTAATTAGTGCATTGGACTCTATGACAATAGTAATCTAATGATTGCTTGTTTATAATTCCCTATGGGAACTATAAAAAAAAAATTCCTTTCATTCTTGTGGACCACCTAAAGGGTTCACAAAGTTTGTAAAATCAGTTTTAAATAACTTGAAGGGTGTAGTTTCTAAAATGGGTCATTTATGGGGGGTTTCTACTATGTAAGCCACAGAAAGTGACTTCATAGCTGAATTGGTCCTTAAAAAGTGGGTTTTTGAAATTTTCTTAAAAATTTTATGAGGTATTACAATCTGCTTTAGGCTTCTTTCACACTCGCGTTTCACGGATCCGTTTAAAACGGATCCGTCTCAAAAATGGCAAAATAGATGCAAACTGGGGCCTTTTCAATGGATCCGTTCAAACAGATCCGCCTGTAAATCGGATCCGTTCATTGCGTTTGGTTCCGTTTAGAAAGAAAATGTATATCTCAAAGAGTCCACCCACTTTGAAAGTGTATACCTCCACTCAGGTAGTGTATTTTGGAGCCATGTTTGTTCCTCAGCGGGCAGAGTGAGTTTGCCGGATAATGTTTTGTAATTTTTTTTATATTTGATCTTTTACTAAATATTGTTTTTTTTTAAAACACCTTTCGTCTACTTTTTTATTGTCAGCCAACATGAATCTGTGCGTCCATCACTGAGTCCTGTTGCATTACCAGCATTATTGGGCCATCTGTAGCCCTGCTATAGCCCGTCAAACTGCTATAACATAGCTAAAGCCTGGCCATAAACAAAAACACTGTTTGGCAGAATCTGTGTGTTATTGTCATCCCTTGTTCTGCGTGATCCTGCGCAGGGCAAGGAAGAGCATCGCAGCTTGAACTGCTGAGTTCTTTGGCTGGGTGCAGGTCCTTCATCGGCTCTGTTCCATAACAGCATCATTTCCCTTTCCTGTCCTTTGTGATAATGACGATACTTTATGTGACAGCTTCATCGGTGCTAAAGGGCGAAAATTTAATTTTGGGCTCTCTAGTAACTGAATTGTTGATGAGGCTGAATCACATCTACCGTGACTCCCACAAGGGTTCATGTGGATTTACAATTGATTGACTGATAAACAAGCATTTGCTTGTTCATGTGCCAATCAGCCGGGATATGATCAATAAGGAGCTATAAGAAAGCCTGTTATTCATCGTTCACCATCAAAGATTAGGCTAACTTTGGCACTATAGGCATTGGGAAATTAAAGCTCCTAGAAACCAATTTTAGATTTTACCAGCGTTATAATAAACGCAATGTTGTTTGTTGCTGGGAGTTCTAATTTCCCAACAGCTGGAGTGGCCATAGGTGATGATAGCCTGAACCAGGAAATAAAAAAAGCACACACGGTAAGGGCTCTTTCACACCTGCGTTATTGTCTTCCGGCATAGAGTTCCGTCGTCGGGGCTCTATGCCGGAAGAATCCTGATCAGGATTATCCTAATGCATTCTGAATGGAGAGTAATCCGTTCAGGATGCATCAGGATGTCTTCAGTTCCGGTACGGAACGTTTGTTGGCCGGAGAAAATACCGCAGCATGCTGCGCTTTTTGCTCCGGCCAAAAATCCGGAACACTTGCCGCAAGGCCGGATCCGGAATTAATGCCCATTGGAAGGCATTGATCCGGATCCGGCCTTAAGCTAACCGTCGTTTCGGCGCATTGCCGGAGCCGACATTTAGCTTTTTCAGAGTGGTTACCATGGCTGCCGGGACGCTAAAGTCCTGGCAGCCATGGTAAAGTGTAGCGGGGAGCGGGGGAGCAGCATACTTACCGTCCGTGCGGCTCCCCGGGCGCTCCAGAGTGACGTCAGGGCGCCCCAAGCGCATGGATCACGTGATCCATGTGATCACGTCATCCATGCGCATGGGGCGCTCTGACGTCATTCTGGAGCGCCCCGGGAGCCGCACGGACTGTAAGTATACCGCTCCCCCGCTCCCCGCTCCTACTATGGCAACCAGGACTTTAATAGCGTCCTGGGTGCCATAGTAACACTGAACGCATTTGGAAGACGGTTCCGTCTTCAAATGCTTTCAGTACACTTGCGTTTTTCCGGATCCGGCAGGCACCTCCGGCAACGGAAGTGCATGCCGGATCCCAACAACGCAAGTGTGAAAGAGGCCTAGAAAAATATTTATTTAACAGAAAATGTGTAAATATTTGTATAAATAAATAGCAAATAAAAAATTATAATTTTTGATAATGTCGAGGGGAGGTGGAGCGTTGCGGGGTGGACATTCTTGGACCGGCAGTGGTAGCCCCCCTATCTTCTGTAAAGCGATTAAAAGGACGGGCCTCAGGAAAAGATGCAGGTGTTCCCGAGCATGTGTTGAGGAGGTAGTTTGAAAAGAAGTTGGAGCGGCATAGTGAGGAGGAGAAGGCGTTGACGAAAAGGAAGGAAGATTTAACACATGCTCAGGGGGATGGGAAAAGGATGGATGGCGGGAATCGGATGGTTGGTGGAAAGGGGATGGTTGGAAAAAGTGGGATGGGGGGTAGGTGGTGGATGGGAATAGGTGTGGGCCGGGGGGCAGTGCAAAATTTCCCATGACCCGTTCTCCACTAAACTCATGCACCTGCTCGGGCGTCATTTGGTCCATCAGGGGGTTTATGGATTGCAGATAATGTTGGTGAGCGGTGAGTTGACGCGTCGCCTCCTCCCCCTCTAGGCGATGTGCCAAGTCACCCAACACTCGCCTCATATCTTCTGCAAAACCTTCTAGAGCATCAGAAATGATCTCTACAAGGTTACCGACGGCTCCTACCGGATCTCCTCCTATTGAACATATCCCTCACATTTTGTCTCCAATGCGAGAGTGTGTGTTGAAAAGCGGGACCCAGTAGGGGACCAGGATTGTCCTGAACCTGTGCATGAGAGGGCTTTCAAATTTGGACGGAAACTGAAGAGCCTCTGTTGAGCAGAGCGATCAGGTAGGGGACCCCGATTGTCCTGAGCCAGTGCATGAGACAGGAGGGCTGAGGGTGGCGGCCGGTTCCGGTTCCACTTCAAGAGCTGGTTCAGGCGGCCGAGTGCTGCTGGCAGTACTGTGGAGAAAAAGAAAAAAAAGGCCATGAATTATTGCGTTCGGGTTATGATATGCCTACCTCTTGTAGGGGGCTGCATAAAACAGAGGAATCTGCCTGACTGAGACATATCCCTGTTATCTACATCCTCTGGCAATAATGGTTGCGCATCACTCATTTCTTCCAACTGATGTGTAAATAACTCCTCTGACAGATCAAGTGAAGCGGCTGTGGTGCTAGTGTTGGTGGTGGCGGCAGGAGGGCGAGTGATAACTTGAGAGGTGCCCGAAGCTAAGCTGGAGGAGGATGGTGCGTCAAGGTTCCGAAGCTGTAGAAGATTGGGTGTCCTGTGTTAGCCAGTCAACTATGTCCTCAGAACTTTTCGAGTTCAGGGTACGTGGCCTTTGAACACTGGGCATTATTCTAGGGCCAAAGGGAATCACAGCACCACGACCACGACAGCCCCTGCAGGGTGGCCTGCCTCTGCCTGTCATTTTTTTTTAGATTAGTTTAGTTGTACTATGCGTGCAAGCTACTGTGACACCAGATATGAGTGGCACTGTGCACTGGCAGAAGTTGGCAGAGTAGATGCTGTAGGCCTGACACACACGCTTGCAGACAACTAACTGCTATTCAATCTATTACAGTCAAAATTGTATTTTATTTTTAAATGTGCACTACTGTTACACCAGATATGAGTTGCACTGGTGTGACACTGTGCCCTTGCAGGCCCTGAAACGCACACTTGTGAAGGAAAATGACTGCTATTATTTCAGTCCAAAAAGTGTTGTTTTTTTTAAATGCAAGCTATTGTGACACCAGATATGAGTGGTGGCACTGGGCAAGTGGGCACAGTATACGCTGTGAGCCTGACACACACGCTGGCAGGCAGGCAACTGCAATTAGATTACAAAAAAGCAGACTGATGTTCTAGCCCTAAAAAAGGCTTTTTGGGGTGCTGTCCTTACAGCAGAGATCAGATGAGTCTTTCAGGACTGCAGTGGACACTGAATACACTGGCCTAGCTTTCGATTTCCCTATTAAATCAGCAGCAGCTACACTGTCCCTCCTCTCACTAAGAATGCAGCTTCCGAATGAATCTAAAATGCATGCTGTCCCGGGGGTGGGAGGGTCTGCTGCTGATTGGCTGGAATGTGTCTGCTGACTGTGAGGTACAGGGTCAAAGTTTACTCAATGATGACGAATAGGGGGCGGACCGAACAAGCTATGTTCGCCGGGAACTATTCGCCGGCGAACTATTCGGGACATCTCTAGTCAGCAGATGATAGTACACGGGAATGCATTATGATGTCACAATGTATGGTCCGTAGATAATAGTATTCCAGATTCCATTATGACGTCACAATGTATGTTCAGCAGATAATAGTTTCCAGGATTTTATAATGTCACAATGTATGTTCAGTAGATAATAATATCCAGGATTCCAATATGATGTCACAATGTATGGTCAGCAGATGATAGTATACGGGTATGCATTATGATGTCACAATGTGTTGTCAGCAGATAATAGTATCCAGGATTCCATTATGATGTCACAATGTATGGTCAGCAGATAATATTATCCAGGTTTCCAATATGATGTCACAATGTATTGTCCGCAGATAATAGTATCCCGGATTCCATTATGACGTCACAATATATCGTTAGCAGATGGTAGTATCCCGGATTCCATTATGAAGTCACAATATATGGTCAGCAGATGACAGTATCCGGGAATCCATTATGATGTCACAATAACTATTCTACCGCAGCCTTTGGTTAATATTACTAAATTAACACCTGGCAAGAAATTGGTCTCAAGAATATACCAATGTCTGTCGCACCAAAAGAACAACAGAAGAGCAGTTGACAATCTGACGCATAAATGGCAGGGTGCCTTGAACCCCTTACGGGAAGATTTTTGGGATTCGGCTATACAGGCAAAGAACAGGGTCTCTAGGAATTTCTCCTATAGAATAACCCAATTTAATATATTGTATCTTCTTTACTACTCTCCCAAGAAGGTAATGAAGTGTTAGAAAGCCAAAGTTTTTACTTGTCAAAAATGTGGAGAGATAGGAGGGGACGATATACATATATTATGGACATGTGTAAAAATTCAAGATTATTGGGTAAAGATTATTGAAAAAAATAGAGGAATACCATCAGTTTATAGTGCCTAGGCACTTCGAGGAATGTATCTTAGGGTGATGGATAGAGTGGAGGCCCCCCAACATAGAGAGATAGAAATTAAACTACTGTTTCAAGCTAGGAAATGTATAGTTGGACATTGGGGGGGAGGAGTGTTGTTTCTACAGTTAAAGAATGGGAGAACCTCACTAGGGTGTCGCTGGCCAGAGAGGAATTCCATTTGGTTGGGATTAAGAAAAAACATAGATTTGCCAGGTTATGGCAGAAATGGCTAAATAAAAACTGAGGGCCAATGAGGACGGGCTGGGCCTTGAACGCCTCCAAACTCTCCCGGACTAACCAGGGACTAATTCGCTCTAAATGTAGCTTAACCCTCTCATTAAAGGTATAAGGCGGGCATTTGTTTCGCCGAATTTGTGACTTTTTTCTCCCCCTTTTTTTCAAACGTGGTGGATTGGTGGACACCATCTTTTCTGACTTATTTTATGTGATATCTCTGGATACTAGGAAAACGTGTCTATAACCCGATTGCTGGACCTTTTTTCCTCCTTTTTTTTTTGTGTGTTTTGTCTCTCTTTCCCTTGTAATATTAATATTCTTTGTCCTTTTTGACTAAGCTGAAATGTATGGTCATGTCTAATTGATTGGTTGTTACAATATTTCATTATATTGCAAATTCTAGCGTTATTACATGTTAACAGATTTAACGTCTCTGATCAAGACAACCATACTTTTGTATTTTTGAGATAATTGCTGGGCAGGGTTGTGACAGTGCAGGGGGAAGAGAGAGGAGGTAAGGAGGGAGAAAGAGGGTAGCAGAGAAGGTAGTGAGGAAAGGCGGAAGGGGAAGTAGGGGAAGTGAAAAAGGGAAAAAGAGAGAAGAGTAACTTTAAAAATGCCCCCTAAGAAAAAGGAGGAACAGCGTGGCCCTACTAGTGGTAGTGGTAGGAGATCAGTAACAGGGTTGGAGAGTGGGTCCAAACAACAGGGTTTAAATAAATTTCTGGTTCCAAACTCCCCAGGTTCCAGTTCTTTACAGAAAGAAAAGATTATAGATGTAGAGTCCCATGGTTTGATGCATGAGAACGGGTCCACGGGTGGAGTGGGAGAGCGGGGATCCTCTGCGGTATTTACAGAGATAGATGTAAAATGATGAAGGACATCTCGAGGATGGAAAACGTGATGGGTAATATAGTGACACAGATCGGGGCAGTGCAAACTGATGTCAGTGTAATACGGGATGAGTTGGAGAAAATAAGGCAGCGAGTGCATGAGATGGGAAAAAAGGATCCCCGCTCTGGAACACTCTGTTCAGAATTTAGAGAAGGAGGTCGTATTTCTAAGGGCTCTTTCACACTTGCGTTGTTTTGTTCCGGCATAGAGTTCCGTCGTCGGGGCTCTATGCCGGAAGAATCCTGATCAGGATTATCCCCATGCATTTTGAATGGAGAGAAATCCGTTCAGGATGCATCAGGATGTCTTCAGTTCAGGACCGGAACGTTTTTTGGCCGGAGAAAATACCGCAGCATGCTGCGCTTTTTGCTCCGGCCAAAAATCCTGAACACTTGCCGCAAGGCCGGATCCGGAATTAATGCCCATTGAAAGGCATTAATCCGGATCCGGCCTTAAGCTAAACGTCGTTTCGGCGCATTACCGGATCCGACGTTTAGCTTTTTCTGAATGGTTACCATGGCTGCAAGGACTCTAAAGTCCTGTTTGCCATGGTAAAGTGTAGTGGGGACCGGGGGAGCAGTATACTTACCGTCCGTGCGGCTCCCGGGGCGCTTCAGAGTGACGTCAGGGCGCCCCACGCGCATGGGTGACGTGATCGCATGGATCACGTCATCCATGCGCATGGGGCGCTCTGACGTCATTCTGGAGCGCCCCAGGAGCCGCACGGACGGTAAGTATACTGCTCCCCCGCTCCCCACTACTACTATGGCAGCCAGGACTTTAATAGCGTCCTGGCTGCCATAGTAACACTGAACGCATTTTGAAGACTGATCTGTCTTCAAATGCTTTCAGTTCACTTGCGGTGTTACGGATCCGTCGGGCACCTCCGGCAAATGGAGTACACAACGGATCCGGACAACGCAAGTGTGAAAGAGGCCTAAAACAGATGAATGGCAAGATGGAACAAAAATTAATAAATCAAGAAGATAGATCAAGAAGCTATACTCCCCTGGCTATTACTCCTAGCTCTTGTAAGAGCTGTTCCTGTTCCTGGTTCCTGTGGTGGTATCGGTGTCGAGTGGAGTGCTTGGAGTACCTCGATCATCATGTTCGCTCTATGGGTCTTCCAGCAGTTGGGGGATGCACTGCAGTCAGCATGGCTCCAGATACCTGTGACCACCTACCAGGACCTTACTGAGTCACTCCCGGCCCGTCTAGCTGCTGTCCATGCTGTACACGACGGTTACTCTGGATATTAGCTGGTGCTCAATAATAATGTGACTTGGCTGTGTATATAGTTCAGTTTCACACCAATTTCACACCATATTTATACCTAAAATAATTGGAGAAAGGAGAGCTCAGTTTTCAGAACTTCATTCTTGGCGTATCTTGAATGTAAACAGACTACGCAACTGCTATGCGGCATGGGGAGGAGGGGGGTCCTAGCACTGAACTACTTTTTCTTCTTCGCAATGTAAAAACAATCTTTCCTCTACACATTTTCATGCAGCTACCCTTAGGGGCGGCTTTCAATGCAAAGAGATTATTTCAGCTTCCAATGAATTGTAACTGTATAAATGCCCATACATCGAGCTCCCCCTAGTGGTGGCTGCAGGCAGACAGTTTTAAAATAGAAGGGAAGCAGGAGATTTATCAAAGTAATTTGCCTGTTGTCAGGTCTGAATACATTGAGAAATGTACTATTCAGAATGAGCGCCATATTTATCAAGCACCTGTTACACTTTTTTTGACATAGAAGTCGGATAATGTGGGTGAGGTGAAGGAAGACTTCTTAATTATTTTTAATTAAAATGTCTTCTGCTTAATAAAAAAAAATCCATAAATATGTCAGAAGTCTGCTTTGCCAGGGGGTGATTGTCACACTCGTATTGAGAAACTGGGAGAGGCTGGGGAGTCTATGTTAAAATTTGCTATAGGGCCCTATTACATCTGTTTATTTCCCTGCCTAGGGCCTATAGATCCATTGGCTTGTATAGATATATGTCTATAAGGGTCCATTAATACGTCCGTGGTGTGTTGCGGACCCGCAAATTGCAGATCTGCAACACACCCTGCCGACACCCCCCATAGAAATGCCTATTCTTGTCAGCAGCTGCGGACAAGAATAGGACATGTTTTATCTTTTGCTGAGCTGCGGACCGGAAGTTCGGGGCCGAAGCCCGGAAGTTCGGGGCCGCGCTCCGCAAATGCGGAAGCGGAGAGCACATAGTTTGCTCTCTGCCTCACGTCCGGGCCCATAGAGAATGAATGGGTCCGCACCCGTTACGCAAAATTGCGGTACGGGTGCGGACCCTTTTGCGGATGTGTGAATGGGGCCTTGTAGGGATAATTTGAAGCTACCCACCGATCTCCTCAGGCAGGGAATGCAGTGCGCAGGGGACATCAGGATACAATACTTCTTTTTTGTAGGATCCCCTTATGTCCAAAACTGAGACTTCGATGTCTAAAATGAAGAAGCCTCCCCCTCATAGAAGAAACATTGATGATGTCTACTTTTAGGGTATGACCACACGGTCAGGTTTCCCGATGCAGTTTTGGAAGCCAAAACCAGGTGTGAATTCTGAAAAGAGTATACATTGTATTGGTCCTTTATATTTTCTCTCCTTTATGATCCAAAACTGCATCAGGAAACCTGACTGTGTCTGTGTGGCTGTACCCTTACAGAGCAGCCCATAAAGGGGAGTCTGCTCTGTGACAACCATATTTCTTAATAGTCCACAACATGAACAAGGCTTGCCATGAGAAAAAAATCTCCTTAAGGCCTCATGCACACGACCGTATGTATTTTGCGGTCCGCAAAAAACACGGATGATCACAAATCACATTAGTAAATATGGGACTTTGATTTCTGTTGAACTATTACACAGGTAAGAATTAATGCAATAATTCATAGCCAGTAGAGATGAGCCAATTTATTGAAATGTGTTTAATGTCCAATTGAGTGGACACGGCAGTCGCTGCTCCCTGTCATTGCACCCACTGCTTACAAAGAAATGCGCTTCGTGACGAAGTAATTCGCCACAAACCAAATTTTTTTGTAAAATTCTGCAAGGCAGCCGAATAGAATTTTTGCATACTTCACTCTTCTCTAATCATAATCATCTCTGAAGTAATTTATTGCAAATTGCCGCACCTGAGGGGTCTTTCTCTGTAACCAGATTTGCGCCCCTTCCTTTCTTCCTTGCACAATGCTGGATTGTCTATTATCAATAAAAGTGAGTCTTCTCTCAGTGTGACAGCACCCGGCAAACACGAGGATCACACATTTATTTAGTCTAAAGACCACCGCACACAAGACCCCATTTCAGATGCAGATTAGATGAGGTGATAATCCTTTGTCTTCCGATTGTCGTCTCCCTCAGTGTCTCCTACTTATCAATGGCGACCTCTCATTATGATGAGGAGGCGATGTCCTGGCAGAGGTGAAATTATCAAGGACTCCTAAAGGGGACGTCTCAGGTCGGCAAATGGCATTTATCATGTAGACCTCTGAAACTCCAGCTGTGATGAAACTACTACTCCTAGCATGCATACTTGCCTGGTGGTTTTCAGGACTTCCATAGAAGCTAATGGAACATGCTGGGAACTGTAGTTTCACCGGAGGTTTCTGATCCCTGATGTAGAGAAAGTTAATACAAGGCACTTACTAATGTATTGTCATTGTCCATATTGCTTCCTTTGCTGGTTTGATTCAGTTTTCCATCGCATTATACATTCTTCATTTCCGGCGGTTACGGTCACCGCTGCAGCGCAGATACGAGGAGCTGCTGTGCTTGTGTGCCTGTGAGCTCCCACTGTCCTGGGCACCATAGAGGCTGATACTTTTTGCTGTAGCGTACAACCACGACCACCGCTGCTAGATTACAAGGTGGTCGTAACCCCTGGATACAAGCAGTGTATAATGTGACGGAAAAATGAGGCAATATGGACAATCACAATACATTGTATTAACTTTCTCTACGTCAGGGGTCAGCAACCTCCAGCACTCCAGCTGTGGTAAAACTACAACTCTCAGCATGCTCCATTCGCTTCTACGGAAGTCCTGAGAACAACCAAATAAGCGTGCATGCCGTTTGCCGAAGTGAGACAACCCCTTTAAGGTGGCCATACACATTAGCCGAAAGTTGATCAAAATGGAGGATTTCAACCAAAACAAACGCTCTTGAACAATGAACGATCGTTTTAGCCGAACGATGATAGACCATTATCGTTTGAAAAGAAGTCGGCTGTGTTCAGCGGCAAAGCAGGCGATGGGGGCAGTTGCCCTGGACGCCAAAAGGCTCCTAACGGGTGTTGCCCGCCGAGAGCATATCACTCCCTCTCTTAATGCCTTGCACTGGCTCCCCATCCAACAACGGGTGATGTTCAAGATTGGATGCTTCATGCATAGGGTATTCCATGGTGTGGGGCCCTTGTACCTGTGACGTAAATTCACCAGGTACGCCCCGTTGAGGACATTGAGGTCTAGTAACTCTGCGAATTTTAACATCCCGCAAGTTAACAAGATCAGACATGGAGGTAGATCCTTTTCGGCTCAAGGGGCCAGATTTTGGAACCACCTACCTCTGGCCCTGAAATTGATTCCCAGTCTTCTCTCATTCAGACGTGCACTGAAAACCTTACTTTTCAAACAGGCGTTTGATCTTCCTATATAACACTTATTTGGTTTATATAATTTTGGGGGTTTTCTTAAATCTTAGTCTATAAATTCACGGTTGGTAATGTTCTTTTATTTTAAAGATACTTTTTCCTCACGTTTATTAAATTGTTTTCTTCACATTCTCTATATCTCGTCCGAACCCTTTGAACCTTGAGATCCCCCTACCTTCCTCCCCTTTATCTTGACTCTCCATTTGACAAGTGCTAGGAAATTGGTCTCTGGAATAGGTGCCTTATTCTCTAGGCCTTTATGGCCCATGGCAAAGTGTCATGCCTTCTTTTTTTCCCTCCCTGTTGAATTAGTCAGCTAAGCGCATTGAGGCCCGAAGGGTAAGACTGGTATGCACAAGACTATACATCATCATCATCATCCATTCATTTTCATTGTGTCCGCCCCAAAAAATGGAAGTTACTCCGTCTGCATTCCGTTTCTGTATGTCCGTTCCGTAAAAAAATAGAACATGGCTTATTATTGTCCGCATAATGGACAAGGATAGAACTTTTCTATTAGGGGCCTGCTATTCTGTTCAGCAAAATACGGAATGCACACGGACGTCATCCGTATCTTTCACGGATTCGTCTTTTGCGGACCGCAAAATACATACTGTCGTATGCATGAGCCCTAAGGCAGTGGAACAGTGCAGGATGGTTGCGATGACATCATCTCGACCTCCTGCGCAGGGTGTCACAGGTGGCATGACAACATCATCATCTAATGGGTTATTAATAATACTGGTGTCACTATGGGGGGGGGGAGAATTTGATGTCATTATGGGTGATATTACATATACTGGGGGCACTGCAATGGTTGGGATAAAAACAAAAAATAAGCCAGTTGAATTCATCCATTTAAAAACGGACATTAAAAATGGCCAGACGGACAGAAAACTGCTGTAAAAATGGTTTCAGAAGTGGAGTGAACAAATGGTCGGTATTTCAGAGTAGATCACATCGCCAGACATCGCCCAGATGTACTTTCACTTAAATAGGTGCACCTACATTGAAATTGTGTCCAAATTTATTAATAGTGTGCGCCATATCCTATTTGGCGCAGGGGCACATAGCGACTCCAATCTAAAAACTAACCTCAAATACACCTACAATGTTTTGTAATGTCCGTCTCCGTGATGACATCCCTGTCAAGATGGTGAGTGGACAGTGGTTCATCCGTGAAGGATCCGTGTGTCTGTTTTTAGCCCTCTGTGTGTCATCTGAATTCCATGGACACTGCTAGGCTGGAAATTAATTTCCAGAACGTTTCCTACCAATGGTCGATGAAAACCACATACAGTATGGCACCCGTGTCATGTCTGTGGTTTCCATGGACCCTTAAACTTTAATGAGTGTGAGGGATCTGTAATCATAGGCAGGGCCGGTGCAAGGATTTTTGCCAACACAAGCGAAGCTACATTTTGGCGCCCTTCCCCCCCATCCGCAGCTCTCCTGGCCCTGGTCCCGTCTGCATCAGATGGCTTCTCCTCTGGTTCAGACAATCACTGGTTTAAGGGCCGTATTTTTCACCCTATAAGACGCACCTAGGTTTTAAAGAAGGATAATAAGGAAAAAATATTTTCCATTACACCTCAGGTCAGAACAGCAATCAGACCCCCAATGTTAATCAGACCTCAGATCAGCCCCCCATGTCAGCCATCAGCCCCCCATGTCAGCCATTATGCCCCCATGTCTGCCATCATGCCATCATGCCCCCATGGCACATTTCTCCCCCTCCATGTCACATTTCACCCCCTCAATGTCACATTTCTCCCCCCTCCATGTCACATTTCTCCCCCTCGATGTCAAATCACCTATGTCACATCAGCCCTCACATTTCTCCCCCCTCCATCCATGTTGCCACATTTCTCCCCCTCCATCCATGTTGTCACATTTCTCCCCCTCCATCCATGTTGCCACATTTCTTCCCCTCCATCCATGTTGTCACATTTCTCCCCCTCCATCCATGTTGTCACATTTCTCCCCCTCCATCCATGTTGTCACATTTCTCCCCCCCCCATCCATGTTGTCACATTTCTACCCCTCCATCCATGTTGTCACATTTCTTTTCCCCTCCATCCATGTTGTCACATTTCTTTTCCCCTCCATCCATGTTGTCACATGTCTCCCCCTCCATCCATGTTGTCACATTTCTCCCCCTCCATTCATGTTGTCACATTTCTCCCCCTCCATCCATGTTGTCACATTTCTCCCCCCCCTTCTGTTTCTGCGCAGCCTGCGCTCAATGAGATCACCTTGACCTACCTACCTGTCTGTGCCACCTACGGCACTCCGGACGGTCTGGTCTGGGCCTGGCTGTGTAGTGTCACTGTCTGATGTCTCACAGACTCACTCACACACAGTTACTCACCACCAACAGCTCCGCCTCCAGTCTCCAGACCTCCACTCCCCAGTCTACACCAGTTGCTACTGCTACTGACGCAGCGCCACTCTGCAGTCACACACCGCTGACCCCGTGACTGTCTGTGTTGCCGTGCTGCTGCTGAGCCTGCGTGCCGCTCTGTGAGGAGGTGAGGGCCGGGGCCGCACGGCACACCTGCAGGCTGGGGCGGGCGGCCAGGCCCGGTGGGGAAAGTCCGCAAATTATGTATTTAAAAATATATATCTTTAAAAAAATATATATATTCCACCCTGGCGCCCCCCCCCCCCCTCCCTTCTCTGCGCCCTCAAGCAGCTGCTTGGTCTGCCTTATTATAGAGCCGGCCCTGATCATAGGCAAATAAGAGCGTGCTTCCGTGATGGACACACGATCCGTTGAAAACCACTGATGTTAATACAAGCATTAAAGTCATTGGGTACGTGAGCGCTCCGTGGAGACCACAGACAGCACACGATTCACGGATGTTATTAGGCTGAGAAATTAATCTGATTCAGCACCCGTCCTGCAATATTGATCAATGCTTCAACCTTTTTCTTGGTCACTATTAAGTAGATATTTTGTTATACTGCAATTTTCCATTTTATCCATATTGTGGGAAATATTCCTCAAAAAAAATTTAAAAGCACAGGATATTTTTTTCTTTCAACTCAGAGGCCGGATTTACTACTGAGTATCATTAGCACATAAAATACCTGCTTGGTTTACACATCGGCTGCCCTGGGGTGTGGTGCGCACACAGGCCCTAAATTAGCACTTATTATTCCACCCCCACCTTCTGGACCAAAGAGCTGATAAGTCAGATAGTTACAAGGAATGGAGAAATATAAGATTTAAATTAGCAATTGTGTCTATGCGACCGCTTGAAATACAAAGTGGGGACTACTATATCACCAGTGACTAGAGATGGGCACATTTAAAAAAATAAAAAATTTCAGGTTTAGTTCGGCTGCGAATAAATTTGACCCAAATTGAAAGTTTTCCAATGGCTGTGAAAAGTCATGTAGACACTCTGGGGTCTTTATTGCCAAGGCATCCTTAGTAATGTCAGAGTGGCAGTGACAGATATTCCTATCGGTAAACGGCTGGAAACAAACAGCCTGGTTAATAACACTGTAGGATATTTTACGGTAAATTAAAAAAATGATCCTGTTTTGGTGGCATACACAAATGAGAACTACTGCATATATCTGCGGTGCGGGGGCCAGGAGCGGCGCAGGGAGGCAGGTAAGCAGATTCAGTGTGAGGGGCCCGGCATATGGGAGGGGGGCTTTTTATAGTCTTGGATAACCCCTTTAAGAACGCCTCTCCGACAAAATATGGTGTAATAACCAACCATAAAAAGGTAAACTTATAGCAATCAACACATATTAGTACACATCTCACTGTAATGTCAGTGCACACCAATGATCACCCCCTTATGTAACATATCTCGAGATTGGAGATAAAGTTTTAGATATATAGATAGATAGATAATAGATAGATAGAAGATAGATAGAGTAGATGGACAATAGATAGATATCTTGGAAAAAGAGAAGACAGCAGTCCAAAAATTCATGAAAGAAGTGGGTGATTTTTTTTACCCATGTGACAGCAACGTTTCAGCTCTCTCTATGGAGCCTTTGTCAAGATAGATAGATAGACATATATACAGACTGAGTGCTGTCTCTTTTATGCAAATTAGATAATTAGATAGATACTAGATAGAGTAGATGGACAACAGATAGATACCATAGATAGATATTCTTGGCATTGATGTCAGAATATCAACTGATTCACGAATAACTTGAACGCCCCCCAATATCTCCCATTATTTTTATTGAAAACACCTTTATTACAATCAATCGTTATACATACATACTTAAGTACTGCGACGCAGCGCAGGCCACAAGGCAGCACTTAATAAATTACTTACAGTCGTCTTCGTGAACATGGTATTGTTATGTAACGCACAGGCCAACCTACACTATACATCACAATGAATGCTACACTAGCATAACTATTCAATCACACACCTTCTAACAAAGCATTTAGACAGTGATGAGGGGAGCCCCCCTCCCCTCATCACTGTCTAAATGCTTTGTTGGAAGGTTTGTGATTGAAATGGGCACTCCCAAAACAGGTGATTAAGATGTTTCCTCCTTGAAAGGGCACCTGGGGCAGTACCAATATCTCCCATTATTGGAAGTGATGACCATGCACCAGAGATGTATCTTTCGTATTTGACCTAAAGACAAAAGGTAAAAATTCAGTGACTATCTGACGCCTGACTGGCTAAAAAAGTTTGTTTAGTTTGGACTGTGATAACCAATGGAGGAGAAGACCTTCATTAAAAGTGACCAGCCCCCTCCAAACAATAGGACTGGCCTCCTATATAAAGGCTTGCCTGCCTTGTCTTCACACTTGACTTTTCTCTGTACTGGTACAGATATAGACAAGACAATGCACTTCACCACCCTGCTCGCCTTCTGCTGCTTCACCAAGATCCTCTCAGCTCCAGGTAAGATGATTTCCTACTTATTTATTATCATTCTTGGCCTAGTAATTATTAGTAATAGGACATGACTTATGTCTTAGTTATTTGTGATGCTGGGGTGTTCATATGTACTTTATATATATATATATATATATATCTTGTAGACACATTGGGGGGAATTTATCACAAGGGGAAAATTTGAAGTCAATTTTGCTTGAGTCTGTGTTGGAGTACTTTATGCCACATTTATCAAATGTCTCATGTTACTTGATAAATGTGTCTTATCCTCAGACCTAACACTTTTGCCCAGAAAAGCTACTCCAGTTTTCCTACTTCACTTCCTCCCGTGAGACTTTTTTTTGCTAATGATAAATCTGGAGTGAAACTCATTCACATAGTTAATCTCACCCACCTTTCCACCCACATTACAAAACTGGAGTGAGTGGTGTAAAAAAAAGCAAAAAATAATAATTTTGCCCTGTTTTTGTGACTTTTTGATGCCAGAATTTGGAAATGAAGGTATGATAAATCAGGGCTAGGAACTGATGCAAAGGAAACATAGGCCCTGATTTATCATACCTTCATACCTGCGAATGGCCGCTGTGTTCATTTTTAAGGGGGGCTGCAGGGCGTACAAAGGTAAAAAAAAGAAAGAAAAAAAAAAGTCCAAACAGAAAATCTTTTTTTCACCCAGAGAGCAGTGATGTCTCAGCCCCCATCTGGAACCTTTTTATTTTAACTTTGGGAGTGCTGCCATTTTTGTCCAAATTGTTTACAAAAGGGGCATTGCCTTCTGAGTCAAGTGCATGGGGGTCATGACCCCTCATATATTATATCTTATATCTCATATTCTATCGTATGGTAATTGTGCTGTTATTCTTTACTCTTTGCTTTATGTTGAAGTCAATTCTTACCTGTCGTTACATTTTCTTACCCTACAGTTATCATAGACACCTCCTGTACAACCACAGACTGTGAAGATACAAGTAAGTCTCCCACCCTTACCTTCCACTATTATAATGCATCTGTACCAGATGATCTGTAGAGATTTTTTTCATAATTATGAAATTTGTACATAAAACGTCCATGTGTCTTCTGCCATCTGAGCTTTCAATGGTTCCTCAACAGGGAAATCACCCACCAATAAGTTTGTTTTTATTTCTATTAGGCCAGGTTCACATCACCGTTTCATTTTCCGTTCTTCTGATCCATCAGAACAGAAAAAAACTGATCCTTTATTTTAAGCATCCGTTATACTTAGTTATGCACATTTTGCTTCCATTTTAGCCATTTCCACCTGAGATGCACTATTTTAGACAGAAAAAAAAGAAGTTTGTGGAGGATTATTTTCCATCTAAAATAAAGCATCTCAGATGGAAATGGCCAAAACTGATGCAACATGAGCATAACAGCAGAAAGGATGCTTAAAATAAAGGATCAGGTTTTTATTCTGTTCTTCTGATGGATCAGAAGAATGTGAACCTAGCCTTAAGTGTAGTCTTGTCATTGAGACCTTCTGTAAAATCAACATCTACATCAATGTTCACATATCTTTTGAAGTCGGTAAAGCCTGTATTACACAGCTCGATGTGGAAGACGATGGTCGGGAGGAAAGTGTTTTTCCCGGTAATCGCCTGCTCGTTAGCGGAGGAGACCGCTGCTTTTACATGCAGTGATCTCCTCTACAGCATGGGGAAGAACGATCACTATGCCATTGCTCATCCCTACGCTATATAATGGTTTGCTTTCGGCAGATCATTATTAGACACCTTGATCTGGTGCCTGCAAACGATAATTTTTTAACATGTCAAAAGATTTGGATCGCCCGATGATTGAGCGTTTGCTCGTTCATTGGGCAAACGTCGGCAGTATTACACTGCCAGATGATCATTAACGGGTGTTTATACAAATGCTCGTTAGCAATTATCTGATGAAAAATTGGTCAGTGTAATAAAAGCTTAAAGGGGTTGTGTGGGTTCAGAGCTGAACCTGGACATACCCCTATTTTCACCCCTCTGGCACCCCTGATATGAACGTTTCACTTTCCGATGCTCTCTCTTGCCCTGAGCTGAATTGTGCAGGGAAAGGGCTTTTTTGTTTATATTTTTACACTGCTAGGCTCAGGCTTCCACCTAGCAGTGTTCACGGTGATGTCACCGGTACTGATGGGCAGGCTTTAGTGCTGCACTAACTGTTTTACAGGCTAGGGCAGCGCTAAAACCCGCCAATTAGCCTCCGCCTAGTTTTCCCCATGGAGAGCCCGGTATGTCACCAGATCTACAAAAGAAAGCCTTTGTCCTGCGCAATTCAGCACAGTGCAAAGGAGAGCGTCTGAGCATGAAGGGGGCTGCCTGGGTGAAAACAGGGATATGTCCAGGTTCAGCTCTTTAAGAATGTAGACATTAATGTAAGTGGTGATTTCATTCCTCACAAGGCCTCTTTAAAATCAATGCACTGAGCAGAAATCCATATAAAACATGTCAGAGGACATTTATCTCCACATAGAAGATGTTAATTTTTATTATAATTATTATTAGTTTTCACATCTTTATTTTCCACATTTAAATAATTTAGTCGATCTTGCTTAGATAAAATGTCGGTGATATTACATGCCGGGGGTAGACATCCTTGGGACTACAAAAAAAAACCTTTTCCTATTTCCTCACACCACACACAGCTTTAACTCTCCATCAGGAGAAGCTTCATGTTAATCATTTTCTTGCTGCTCTTTTAAAAGATGTTCTGCAGCAGCTGAGACAGGTTCCGTATTACTCTAATAATAAGTACTATATTGTATTTTGAAGGAAACTGAAGCATGATTAAATGTAAATGAAGAAAATCTCATAACAATTCTAACCATATTATCTATTTCTTCTAGATATCTTTATTGGCCATAATCAGGTAGAGGGATCCGGTGGGGAAACCTCAATACCGCCATTTATTGGCCAGGATGGGGGAGAAGGATCTGGCATGGACTCGTCATCATCACTACCTATTGGCCAGGATGGGGGAGAAGGATCTGGTATTGGCGAATCATCATCATTACCTATTGGACAGGATGGAGGGGAGGGATCTGGCATGGACTCGTCATCATCACTACCTATTGGACAGGATGGAGGAGAGGGATCTGGCATCGACTTTTCATCATCACTATCTATTGGACAAGATGGAGGAGAGGGCTCTGGCATGGACTCATCATCAGCACTACTTATTGGCCAGGATGGAGGAGAGGGCTCTGGCATGGACTCATCATCATCACTACCTATTGGCCAGGATGGAGGAGAGGGCTCTGGCATGGACTCATCATCATCATTACTACCTATTGGCCAGGATGGAGGAGAGGGATCTGGAATGGAAAGTGGAAATTAAAATGAAGGATAAAGATATGCCTTGAAGGCAAGCAATGAAGTTCAAAGAACTGCCATATTTCACAAACCCTGGTTATCGGGATCAGCTGTTGTATATAGAAGATATCTGCAGTGTTATTGTGGTCACTTTTTTTTTAAATAAAAATATTTCTTTCTTCAATTTGTTTGTAAATTAGGGTATGGGGGTCAAAGGGGACGTCGACACATGGATAATGTGCTTTATCAGGGAGCACACAAGCATAGTAAAACAGGGAGATGCATCAAGACACCCAATGTTAATTAGTGCATTGGACTCTATGACAATAGTAATCTAATGATTGCTTGTTTATAATTCCCTATGGGAACTATAAAAAAAAAATTCCTTTCATTCTTGTGGACCACCTAAAGGGTTCACAAAGTTTGTAAAATCAGTTTTAAATAACTTGAAGGGTCTAGTTTCTAAAATGGGGTCATTTATGGGGGGTTTATACTATGTAAGCCCCAGAAAGTGACTTCATAGCTGAATTGGTCCTTAAAAAGTGGGTTTTTTAAATTTTCTTAAAAATTTTATGAGGTATTACAATCTGCTTTAGGCTTCTTTCACACTCCGTTTAAAACGGATCCGTCTCAAAAATGGCAAAATGGATGCAAACTGGGGCCTTTTAAACGGATCCGTTCAAACAGATCTGCCTGTAAATCTGATCCGTTCATTGCGTTTGGTTCCGTTTAGAAAGAAAATGTATATCTCAAAGAGTCCACCCACTTTGAAAGTGTATACCTCCACTCAGGTAGTGTATTTCTGGAGCCATGTTTGTTCCTCAGCGGGCAGAGTGAGTTTGCCGGATAATGTTTAGTAATTTTTTTTATATTTGATCTTTTACTAAATATTGTTTTTTTTTTTAAAACACCTTTCGTCTACTTTTTTATTGTCAGCCAACATGAATCTGTGCGTCCATCACTGAGTCCTGTTGCATCACCAGCATTATTGGGCCATCTGTAGCCCTGCCATAGCCTGTCAAACTGCTATAACATAGCTAAAGCCTGGCCATAAACAAAAACACTGTTTGGCAGAATCCATGTGTTATTGTCATCCCTTGTTCTGCGTGATCCTGCGCAGGGCAAGGAAGAGCATCGCAGCTTGAACTGCTGAGTTCTTTGGCTGGGTGCAGGTCCTTCATCGGCTCTGTTCCATAACAGCATCATTTCCCTTTCCTGTCCTTTGTGATAATGACGATACTTTATGTGACAGCTTTATCGGTGCTAATGAGCGAAAATTTTATTTTGGGCTCTCTAGTAACTGAATTGTTGATGAGGCTGAATCACATGTACCGTGACTCCCACAAGGGTTCATGTGGATTTACAATTGATTGACTGATAAACAAGCATTTGCTTGTTCATGTGCCAATCAGCCGGGATATGATCAATAAGGAGCTATAAGAAAGCCTGTTATTCATCGTTCACCATCAAAGATTATGCTAACTTTGGCACTATAGGCATTGGGAAATTAAAACTCCTAGAAACCAATTTTAGATTTTACCAGCGTTATAATAAACGCAATGTTGTTTGTTGCTGGGAGTTCTAATTTCCCAACAGCTGGAGTGGCCATAGGTGATGATAGCCTGAACCAGGAAATAAAAAAAGCACACACGGTAAAGTACAAGACAAATATTTATTTAACAAACAAATAACAGAAAATGTGTAAATATTTATATAAATAAATAGCAAATAAAAAAAAAATTTTTTTGATAATGTCGAGGGAAGGTAGAGCGTTGCGGGGTGGACATTCTTGGACCGGCAGTGGTAGCCCCCCTATCTTCTGTGGAGCAAAAAAAAGGACGGGCCTCAGGAAAAGATGCAGGTGGTATTTGGGGGGTGTGGAGAGTGGATGGGTCAGAATTGAAATGTTCCCGAGCATGTGTTGAGGAGGTAGTTTGAAAAGAAGTTGGAGCGGCATAGTGAGGAGGAGAAGGCGTTGAATAAAAGGAAGGAAGATTTAACACATGCTCAGGGGAATGGGAAAGGGATGGATGGCGGGAATCGGATGGTTGGTGGAAAGGGGATGGTTGGAAAAAGTGGGATGGGGAGTAGGTAGTGGATGGGGATAGGTGTAGGCCGGGGGGCGGGGCAAAATTTCCCACGACCCGCTCTCCACTAAACTCATGCACCTGCTCGGGCGTCATTTGGTCCATCAGGGGGTTTATGGATTGCAGGTAATGTTGGTGAGCGGTGAGTTGACGCGTCGCCTCTGCCCCCTCCAGGCGATGTGCCAAGTCATCCAACACTCGCCTCATATCTTCTGCAAAACCTACCGGATCTCCTGCTATTGAACATATCCCTCACATTTTGTCTCCAATGCGAGAGTGTATGTTGAAAAGCGGGACCCGAAGGATACCAGGATTGTCCTGAACCTGTGCATGAGAGGGCTTTCAAATTTGGACGGAAACTGAAGAGCCTCTGTTGAGCGGAGCGATCAGGTAGGGGACCCCGATTGTCCTGAGCCAGTGCATGAGAGACAGGAGGGCTGGGGGTGGTGGCCGGTTCCGGTTCCACTTCAAGAGCTGGTTCAGGCGCCCGAGTGCTGCTGGCAGTACTGTGGAGAAAAAGAAAAAAAAGGCCATGAATTATTGCGTTCAGGTTATATGCCTACCTCTTGTAGGGGGCTGCATAAAACAGAGGGGCCAAACGCTCCTCTGTCTCAGGAAGCCCCTTGGGAGATGAAAGCAAAATCATTTTATATACAGTATATTTTAAGAATAATAAAAAATAATAATTACCTTCTAAAAGCCAGCGTCCAGCATAAGAACCCCAAAGGCGCAGAATACATGTATTGCGGCTTTGAGGTTGCTCCGGATCCACTCTGGGCCTGAACCTCCTAGTTATAATCTCTCTTGAAGCGGTCCCGGATTGACCGCCACCGAGTCATAACCTTTTCAACTGTGAAAAAAAAAGAAAAAATTTAATAATAAAATATTATCAAGGTGTTGGGTTATACACGAGGTGTAAATACATATTGCGGTACTTACCACAATGTTTCTGAGTCGCTGCAGTGAGATCCTCCCAGCCAAAAATCTGCCCCCTGTTCTATGACAGTCCCTCGTGCCCCCCAAAATTGCAATCAGCACCACCTCTGAGCAATATAACCAACCCCCCCTCGTGCAATTATAGGGACCCTATTACTTAACCCCTAAATAGTACATTAGATTTCAAGCCAACATCCTGTGGTTTCTTCAGAAACCACACCATCTAGTTATTCCGTTTTATTACCATATTTTTCACCCTATAAGACGCACCGGCCCATAAGACGCAGCTAGGTTTTTGAGGAGGAAAATAAGAAAAAAAATTTTTTAACCAAAAGGTGTGCTTTTGGTGGGTTTTGAACTAATGGTGGTCTGTGCATGACACTACTATGGGGGATCTGTGGATGGCACTGTTATAGGGGGGATCTGTGGATGGCACTGTTATGGGGGAGATCTGAGGGGGGCACTGTTATGGGGGTCTGTGGATGGCACTGTTATGGGGGGGTGATCTGTGGATGGCACTGTTATGGGGGGTGATCTGTGGATGGCATTGTTATGTGGTGGGGAGATCTGTGGATGGCACTGTTATGGGGGGGGTGATCTGTGGATGGCACTGTTATGGGGGGTAGATCTGTGGATGGCACTGCTATATATTTGTTATCCACAGATCCCCCACCCCATAACAGTGCCATCCACATATCCCCCACCCCATAATAGTGGCATCCACAGATGCCCTAATAAACCGGAGCTAAACCTGTGGGAGGGGCCGGTAGCATGCAAATGCGGTGGGGCCGGTGCGGTCACTGTACTCCAGCCCCACCGCTCATTCAATGCTTTATTGCCTAAACCTTTTATAATAATAACTTTAGTTGATGTTCCGATCCCCAGCCCCATCTGTACTACTTAGTAAATGTCCTGCAGCAGGCAGAGCAGGGTGGGCGGCCGTAACTCACTGATGTCACGTGCCTGCGCCGCCTACTTTATGAATGAAGTAGGCGGCGCAGGCACATGACATCAGTGAGTTACGGTCGCCCGCCCGCTCTGCTCTGCCTGCTACAGGACATTTAGTAAGTAGTACAGAGTTATTATTATAAAAGGTTTAGGCAATAAAGCAGTGAGTGAGCGGTGGGGCCGGAGTACAGTGACCGCACCGGCCCCGCCGCATTTTCATGACACCGGGCCCTCCTCCCTCCTCCCTCCCCCCTCCAGCTAATACATTGATGTAAAATGGCAGCATTCGCCCCATAAGACGCAGGGGCATTTCTCCCCCACTTTTGGGGGGGGGAGTGCGTCTTATGGGGCGAAAAATACGGTATTCTTCTCTGCCCCCCCTTTTCTATATGCTACTCCTCCTATAGTTTTGGGGTTACAAATGCCAAACTTTCCACACTTCTTCGACCTATAGTGAGGTAAGTTGCTTGTGCTTTAATAAGCGATCCCACCCTCCGGGCCCCTGCGGCGAACCACCGAAGACCCCTTTTTTGCTATTGACTTTGACAGGGAAAATAAAAGGGCACATTTTGAGGGGAGACCCAAAGTGGGCGGAGCTAGAAACGGCCAAGGAAAATTTAGCTATTTTCTATACGCTACTCCTCCAACCGTTTTAGGAGTACAATTACCAAACTTTGCACACTTCTCCGGCACATACCTGAATTGGTTGCTTGTGCTTTGTTAACCGATCCCACCCTCTGGGCCCCTGGGGAGGTCCCCCGAAGACCCCCTTTTTGCTATAGACTTTCATTGGAAAATTGTAAACTTTTGCCACTCGCACAGCTTTGAAGTTAAAGCGAACCTTTCACCAGGATTTCACTTAATAAACTATTACCAGTACCTTATAGATTATCCTCATTGTGTTTCAATGCATTCTTGTCCCGCTTTCCTGGGATGTATATTCATGAAAAAAACGACTTATAAAGTCCTCGTCTCCAGCTCCTGCAGTCACGCTAGAAGTCAAGGGGGTAGCCCTTCCCTCACTCCGGGCTGTAACTCCCCTGCCCTAACCCCTCCTCTAAGTAGTGTAACTGACACCCGGCTCAGTCGCCGGGACCGCGCTTGTACTGGCGGCGCATGCGCCGTCGGTCTCAGTAGCAGCACGCCTGAAGAACAGAAGACAGGCAGGCATCGGGGACGGACGGCGCATGCGCGATTCAGTCACAGGATCGCGCTTCAGTCCGCGCGATAGACGGGATCGCGCTGCTACTGAGACCGACGGCGCATGCGCCGCCAGTACAAGCGCGGTCCCGGCGACTGAGCCGGGTGTCAGTTACACTACTTAGAGGAGGGGTTAGGGCAGGGACAAGAATGCATTGAAACACAATGAGGATAATCTATAAGGTACTGGTAATAGTTTATTAAGTGAAATCCTGGTGAAAGGTTCGCTTTAAACTCACCAAACTTGGGTCACTTAGTCATGGGGTCAACCTGAAAATTTCTGTCACATTTTGAGGACTCTAAAAAGTGGGCAGGGCCACAAACAACCAATCAGATTTTCCTTATTGACTTCAATGAGAAAATTTTAATTGCTGTCATTCTCACAGTATTTAATCCAGAATACCCAAACTTGGCACAGTGGGTGACTGGGGTTAAAATTTATTAAAAAAAAGTGGGTTGAGTCTACAACGGCCATTTGTTTAAATGGGAAAATTTAAAACTGCCGCTGCTCTTAGACTGTTAATGGCAGGGTCCTCAAACTTGGCACAGTTGGTCACTGGAAGACTGGGATTAGAATTCTGAAAAGTGGGTGGGGCCAAAAACAACCAATCAGATTTATTTGATTGATTTAAATGGAAAAAACTAAAAATGCTGCCATTCTCACATTATTGATGTCATGGACCTCAAATATAACAAATGTGGTCATTGCGTGTTTCCACTTCAAAGTTAGAAAAAGTGGGCGGAGCCACCAAGAACCAATCAAATTTCACTCATTGATTTTCAATAGAAAACTATTTTTACACGTTAAATGCCATAATTCCCAAACCTTAAAGTGTTAGTCACTGGGTGACTGTGGTTCACAATTAGGAAAAAAAGGGGCGGGACAACAACAGCCAATCAAATTTCAGCCTTTGACCTTAATGAAAAGCAGATAAACTGCTGCTATTATCACAGTTTAAATGTCAAGTGTCCCAAACTTAGCACAATTACTCACTGGGTGACTGCGGTCAAAATTTAGGAAAAGTGGGTGAAGCCTAAAACAGCCAATCAGATTTCACCTATTGACTTCAATGTAAAACTTTCAAATACTGCCATTCTCACAGTTTTAAAGCCAGAGGCCCCAATCTTGGCACAGACCATAACTGGGTGACTGGGCTTAAAATTCTGAAAACTGGGCGGAGCTTAAAGCAGCCAATCAAATATTACCTCGTGCTATTCAATGGGAATATTTAAATTGCTGCCATTCTTACACTGTTAATGGCAGGGTCTTCAAACTTGGTACATTCGGTTACTGGGTGACGGGAATTCAAATTTAAAAAGTGGACGGAGCCAGAAGCAACCAATCAGATTTTCCCTATTGACTTCAATGAGAAAATTTAAAAAGCTGTTTTTCTTACAATATGAAAGCTAGAGTCCCCAAACTGGCACTATGGGTTGCACTAACATCTCGCGCGTGCGCACAGGGCTCTGACAGTGTGCAGGTCATCGAAAGGTTGAGCGAAGTGCCGGCGCAAGCGCACTTCGCTCTATGAAGCCGAACGGAGAAGTCTGCACGGGCGCATCAGGCAGAGCCCTGTGTGCACGCGCGAGATGTTAGAGCAGAAGGAGGGGGGAGGGAGGGAGGGAGAGCCGGAGGCGTCACACAGGATTATGAGGCGGTGCTGAGGTCGGGAAAGGCGGAGCTGGGCATGAACGGCGGCGGGTGCGGGCGGCAGCTTCGATCCATTTACATCCCTTTGGGCACCTTATTCTGTTGATTGACAGGTTAGTAATAGCGTTTTTTGAGCAAAATGAGCCTACAGATTACATTTATAAGACCACATTAGCAATCGTGAAAGCTCCATGAACATAACCATATTTTTATCTGGAGGGGGTGAAACCTGGTGACAGAATCCCTTTAACATTGTAGTTTTATTGACTTGTAGTTTTCATTAGAATAATTTGGGGGTAGATATGACATTTTGATCACTTTTGATTCCCTTTTTTGGTGTCGAATAAACAAAGAACAGCAGTTCTGGCATTTTTTTGTTTTGTTTTTTACTGCGTTCACTGTGCGGGACAAATACAGGGAGTGCAGAATTATTAGGCAAGTTGTATTTTTGAGGATTAATTTTATTATTGAACAACAACCATGTTCTCAATGAACCCAAAAAACTCATTAATATCAAAGCTGAATATTTTTGGAAGTAGTTTTTAGTTTGTTTTTAGTTTTAGCTATTTTAGGGGGATATCTGTGTGTGCAGGTGACTATTACTGTGCATAATTATTAGGCAACTTAACAAAAAACAAATATATACCCATTTCAATTATTTATTTTTACCAGTGAAACCAATATAACATCTCAACATTCACAAATATACATTTCTGACATTTAAAAACAAAACAAAAACAAATCAGTGACCAATATAGCCACCTTTCTTTGCAAGGACACTCAAAAGCCTGCCATCCATGGATTCTGTCAGTGTTTTGATCTGTTCACCATCAACATTGCGTGCAGCAGCAACCACAGCCTCCCAGACACTGCTCAGAGAGGTGTACTGTTTTCCCTCCTTGTAAATCTCACATTTGATGATGGACCACAGGTTCTCAATGGGGTTCAGATCAGGTGAACAAGGAGGCCATGTCATTAGATTTTCTTCTTTTATACCCTTTCTTGCCAGCCACGCTGTGGAGTACTTGGACGCGTGTGATGGAGCATTGTCCTGCATGAAAATCATGTTTTTCTTGAAGGATGCAGACTTCTTCCTGTACCACTGCTTGAAGAAGGTGTCTTCCAGAAACTGGCAGTAGGACTGGGAGTTGAGCTTGACTCCATCCTCAAACCGAAAAGGCCCCACAAGCTCATCTTTGATGATACCAGCCCAAACCAGTACTCCACCTCCACCTTGCTGGCGTCTGAGTCGGACTGGAGCTCTCTGCCCTTTACCAATCCAGCCACGGGCCCATCCATCTGGCCCATCAAGACTCACTCTCATTTCATCAGTCCATAAAACCTTAGAAAAATCAGTCTTGAGATATTTCTTGGCCCAGTCTTGACGTTTCAGCTTGTGTGTCTTGTTCAGTGGTGGTCGTCTTTCAGCCTTTCTTACCTTGGCCATGTCTCTGAGTATTGCACACCTTGTGCTTTTGGGCATTCCAGTGATGTTGCAGCTCTGAAATATGGCCAAACTGGTGGCAAGTGGCATCTTGGCAGCTGCACGCTTGACTTTTCTCAGTTCATGGGCAGTTATTTTGCGCCTTGGTTTTTCCACACGCTTCTTGCGACCCTGTTGACTATTTTGAATGAAACGCTTGATTGTTCGATGATCACGCTTCAGAAGCTTTGCAATTTTAAGAGTGCTGCATCCCTCTGCAAGATATCTCACTATTTTTGACTTTTCTTAGCCTGTCAAGTCCTTCTTTTGACCCATTTTGCCAAAGGAAAGGAAGTTGCCTAATAATTATGCACACCTAATATAGGGTGTTGATGTCATTAGACCACACCCCTTCTCATTACAGAGATGCACATCACCTAATATGCTTAATTGGTAGTAGGCTTTCGAGCCTATACAGCTTGGAGTAAGACAACATGCATAAAGAGGATGATGTGGTCAAAATACTCATTTGCCTAATAATTCTGCACGCAGTGTACATGCTAATTGTATTGTTCGCATTGTTAGGAATGTGGTGATACCAAATATGTGTAGGAGGCATTTTTTTCAATAGAAAAAGGTGTGTGTGTTTTTATCTTGGATTTTTTTTAAATAAAAACTTCTTATTCTTCTTTTACCATTTACTAATCCCACAAGGGTACATTGACATGCAATCCTCTGATCGCTTGTATAATGCACTGAACTACTTATGTAATACAGTGTATTATGCTGTCAGTGTGAAAGTCAGGCAATCTTTAGGCATAATAGGCATACACTGAGGCAGGGATGGCCAACCTGAGGCTCTTCAGCTGTTGCAAAACTACAACTCCCAGCATGCTCACACTGCCTACAGCTATCAGCATACAGCAGGGCATGGCGGGAGTTGTAGTTTTACAGCAGCTGGAGAACCGCAGTTTGGCCATCCCTGCAGTAAGGGGTCATTTATTAAGACAGGCATTTTAGATGTCGGTCTTAATAACCCCTATATCTGACAGTGGATCCACCGAAGTTATAAATAGGCACACTACATAACTTCTGCACATCCATCGCCAGTCTAAATGTAAGACAGATTGCTTGCCGTCTTACATTTAGACAAGGCATAGAAAATGATGAATGAGATAGGCCTACCGACCCATCCCCACCCAGGCCACGCCCACTGTTTTAGACCTGGCGTTAGTGGGGAAAAGTCGCAGATTGCGACGCAACTGACCGTTGCGCTGCAATCTGCTCCAGAATAACGCCTAATATAGGTGTATTTCTGTATAATAAATGACCCCCTAAATTCCTACCTGGACACCTTAACTGGATCCCAGGCTGCCACACATCAGCACCCTGCAATCCCAATTATGGCGGTGCTGATGACTAAAAGAGGGAGCCCCCTCCCTTGGAAACTATTTGGCTGCCATGGTCCATATTGGCCCCGACATATAAAGGGTTAAACAGCCAGGATCGACGCTTCATAAGACAGCTGATCTCATGCTCTAAACTGCAATGGAGACCCATGCAGCTCTTAAGCTGCCATTAAAAAAAGGGTATATAAAGTCAATGGGTCCACACCACGATACGGGTTGCACATGGCTAATGCCCTTGTTTTGTGGATCCATGGTTTGAGGACCACAAATTGGGCATGGACAGTCGTGTGAATGTTATTCATGAGCCTAGGAGTATAATATATATTATAAAGAGGAAATAATTGGGATAATCTAATTGTGTTATTACCAGAGATTCTAGGAGTCATTTGCAGGACACTTAACCGCGTATCTTATGAGATCATAGCTGACATTTTTTTGTCACTTCCCTACATTACTTTCCACCAAGGCATCCATATTCTTCTTAGACAGCTAAAAATAAAGTTTTGGCTTTTTTTTTAGATGACCTGAAGATAAAATAAAGTTCAGCTTTACGGCTTCTTAGGAGTTGAAGAGACTGGTATCATACACTTATCTACTGTACATAGCCACTGATCGAGGATGAATCTCAGATGTAGAAAAGGTAATTATTCCTTATCATGGAAGTAGTGCCTCAGTAATTATACCTTCATACCTTCGGCGGATCCACCGCAGGCGCAGGGGTTTATTAAGACCGGCGTCTAAAACGCCAGTCTTAATGAATGACCCCCTAAGTGTCTGAAAAAGAGATCAATAACATGATGTAACTTGTTTAGGAGCCAGGTGTCATCCTGACCATAAGTGGTTATTAATCTAGTAGTATTAGGCTTTATGTATACATGATATGTGATTATGTCCAATGCTTTTCTGTATTGCAGGTGAAAATAGATTATTTCTATAGGTAGGGATGAGAAAAAAGAGGAAGGTATCATTAGTTTGTGAATCTGTGGTTTGCAGATACGGATAAGGTCGTCTGCATGAGGCCTTAGTATTATAAGTATTTTAACTTAAAAAAGTTATCTAAAAATTACGCAACTATAATAATACTTGTGGTTTAATAAAACAAAAATTCTACCAGGACAGAATCAAAACTTTTCTGTTGGACAGATATTTGATTTGTTTGGTTTTTGTGTTAATCTTCAACTGTTTCCAGTTGTGAATCCAAACATCTAAGTATTGTCACCCAACACTGCCTTTCAAATGTTAACGAGGCGAGGCAAGCTTCCTTATCATGGAGATGGTGTCTCCATTAATTAGCAATTCCATCATGATAACATTACCTTATCCAAAAACATTCGGGTCCTGAAAGTAAAATGTGATCTCAAAATGAATTGCACAACATAAACTTACAAAATAGCATCAAAATGTTCTCTGCTCAGTCTAGATCTCGGCCTTCCAGAAATGATGGACAACAAAATGCAATAAAGTTGATTTTATTTTTTGAACTGATGAATATCCTGTAGCGTCAGGTCTGTATCATCAATGCCTGTAATACAGAAACAATGCAGAATATACTACCTCTAGAGTGTAATACTCATAATATAGTACAATCCTATATAATATAATAAAAAGGCATATTCAAACGTTTATCAAACTGCACATGGTCATTAGCTGTGAACCATTATTGTGTAAGAATGTACAATGGCCAACCTGAAACTACAGTGGGTATTGAAGGAAAAACAAGGGGACATATCATAGTAATATCTAATACCATACAGGAGACTAGCACCCTAAAGACAGCCATGGTTCCTCACTAATGTTGATGTTGGGCGAAACATCTGCCTTTCCATGTCCCCTCAGTGGGTCTTCTTCTCAGTGCTCATGCCCACTGATGCATTACGGATTTGTACATGGGTCCATACAATACACCTCCCCCTTCCTGCAATTGCATATCGAGCCATATGGAGAAGTGACTCCATGTGAAAAATTGGGGGAATTTGTACAGAGATCTTCCACATTTCATTACCAAATGTTGACCATAGATGGTACAATCTTCCTGTGGTCTCACCAACATTTGCCATAAGAAAGCTGTCTGGCTAGCAATGCACGATATCTGCGACGGAGGGAAAGTTTAGCGTGTGGACCATTGTTCCCACTGTTGCTGAATACATAGTCTCATTAATTACTCTGATTAATCAATGACCAATCAGCTTCTGTATTATGGAGATATTTTCCCCTAGCATACCTCCATAGCTCAGTATCGTGACAGAACATGGCACATTTATCTGCAGGGTTCAGATTCTAGGAAAACAGTGTATGAAATAAGAGTCATACATATAGATATAGCGGTCCCCCATTGAAGCGTATGGGTGTGGTATTACAGATTTATACAGCCTAGAGCTGTAATACAATACTGCGCATGAGCCTTTATATGTGTGTAGTCTACAACATATCTCATACTTTCAGTCATCAGTTTATCACGAACATTTTTTATGAACAAATTGGAAAACCATAATGAATGATAAAGATTATAAGTGACACATGTCTATAGCTCAATATACTGATCAGATCTTGTTATTAGCATTTACTGTGAGCTGTAAAATGATGAGAATTACCACCAAAATAATCTAGTCATATACCACTAGCATAAAAAAAAATCACGGACACATCTATTTTTTTTCCCACGGACACAGGAAAGAAAATTGCCTATTTTTACGGACTGTCCAGTAATTTCTGGACGGTTGGCAACTCTGAATAGCATTATGATGTATGGCTGGTCTATAACCCAGTCTGTGTAAATCTTATACTTGGTAGCTTGTTATCCCATCATATTTTTTCTAGATTTTGTGGTTTCTAAAGGGGTTTTCAGGGAGTTCAATACTGATGACCGAACCTCAGGATAGGTCATCAATATCTGATCAGTGAGGGTCCAACACCGCCAATCACAGTGGTGCTCCGGTGAGTGCTGCGGCCTCTTCCTAGGCAGTACCAAGCACAACCACTCTACAATATATGGCACTGTGCTTAGTATGCTGTAAGGAGGCTGCAGAGCTCTTTGTAACATCACTGCCTCTTCAAATAGCTGATCGTCTGGGATTACAGGAGTTGGACCCCCACCAGTCAGATGTTGATGACCTATCCTGAGGACAGGTAATCAATAGAGATGAGCGAATTATACAAAAATGTTGCTTCATCACGGAGCGCATTTCTTTCTAAGTAGTGAGTGCAATGATAGGGAGCGGTGATTGAGCACCCCATGTCACTGTATTCCCCCGGTGCATCTGATATAAATAACAGAGTGTGAAATTAAAAAATAAAAATCATACTTACCCCATCCATTTGCTCACAACGGGCCGACCGCCGCCTTCTTGCTTGAAGATATAGCACGAAATCTTGCGCAGCCCGTGATGACGTCATCACTCCAGATGGCGTAGTGACCTCATACGTCACCATACACAATATTTTGTGCGAGATCTTCAAGCAAGATGGAGGCGGCCGGCACATAGCAAGCAAATGGATCAGGTAAGTATGATTTCTTTAGTTTTTTACACTATTTCAGGTAAAATTGATTTGCTACCACAAAGCACAAGGAAATTCGGCTTTGCAGCTAATCAAATTTATCCTTTGTGGACTTCGATTCGCTCAACGCTAGTTATCAATACTGAACTCCTAGAAAACCCATTTTGCAATGCTGTATAGCAAAAGCATAACTAGAAGATCCTAGGCCCTATGCAAAGTCTGTAAATAGAGTCCTCAACTATCATATGGGATATTTAGTACCAGTCACCTCATAGACCCGGGTCTGTACCCTTCCAGCTTTATAGTTATTTTGGGAAAGATTTCCTAGCAGAACTTGCCAAAATTGTGACAATTTGGCTTACAAAATTGGAACATGCCATGTGCCAAATGTATGTTTTTTTGACACATTTTACGTCTACATCAATAGATTTGAAAAGTGTCCATGGAAAGAGACTAACAGGACCACAATGCAGCACATTTACCAAGATGTGCAAAAAAATTGGTGCACATGTGTGTTAGCAATGAGGTGGTGTAAGGAATAGAAAGACATCTGATATCGTTTTCCAAGTTGTGGCTTATTTCCGCTACTGACATTTTGGGGAATTATCCACAATAAGGATATTTTTGTCTACTAGAAAATCCATGTGTTCTACAACACTTGATAAATCTCCCCCCATTGTTCTAATCTATATCCTAATTCTTAACATATGAAGCAGACACAGGACTGTTGGTTATTTCACATTGTAACCACTAAGCACAGACATTATTTTTTATTTTTTTTAATAATTGCCCCTTTTTTACAGTAATTTTTTTTTTTTTGGGGAGGGGGGGGGATCTATGTAGTTGATGATGGCTGCTAACTACTAACCTTCCGTTTTTTTGAAGGCTTAAACGGAGACCAAGGATCTGGCATGTTCATTGGACAAGATCAAGGATCTGGCAAGTTTATTGGACAAGGTTTAAGATCAATGATCTGGCATGGATAACCCACCTTACATTTTTTAGTAACTAATTTCACATGGCAAACAATAGATGCCGTTCTGATGCATTCCACAATTACCATTGCACAGTCCATAATTGTTTGAGAATAATCTTGTATTTTTTTAATAAAAAGATTTTTATTATATTCAGATTTTATTTTTATAAAAGTTTTATTAAAAGGGTTTGTCCATAAGGCATACGTTTTTAGTAATGAATCAATGCTCACTGTTACTGGTTTCTTTTCGTGTCTCTTTCCTGGTCCTGGCTCACAACACAGGAAATGCTAGTAAATAACCGATGCAATCGGTGAATGGCTGAGCAGTCATCTCCTGTGTAAAGCCAGGACCAGAAACTGGAGACTCGGTGAGCACTGAAACATCAGATCCACTGGAAAACCCTTAATATTATTACTAATAATTGAATAATTAATATATATATAAAAAATAAAAAAAACTGAACATTAAAGTAAGTATCAACATAGCTGGACCACCGTTGAACCACAAAACAAAGGTAACACACAGGCGTTTCTACCCTTTCTTTATTTTTACCTTTTTTATTTTGCCTTTATTTCTATAGACAATTGGGAAAATATCACAAAAACACTCGATCTACAGCATACTCTGATTTAACAAAAGTGGCTGCAAACTATGAATAAAACAATACTAAATATATTTAAAGAAAACTCACAGCACTGCAAAATCATATTTTCAGATTAATTTAGTTGCTACTTTGTTGTTTTGAATGGGTGCACTTACATGGGGTTTACGGGGCCTGGAAACCCCCAATCTGGATGAACATCATGTGCCAGAGGAAGTTTTTCTACATAAAATAATAATTATTAACATTTTGCCTTGAAAAATTGACTCATCCTCAGCAAAATGACCAAAATTAGAGCAATTGCCTAACACCCAGCTACTGATATTTGTCTAGCTGACCTGAACTATATGGTCCTGATTTATCATGCCTTCAATCCAGAATTCTGGCTTCAATACGTCACAAAATGGGGCTTTTACATCTTTTTGGGCTTGCGCCAAATGTTTGTAACTTTTTTCATTTTTCCACCACTCTGGTTTTGAAATATGGGTGGGAAAGCAGGTGTGGTTAGCTACGTAAATGAGTTTCAACCCAGACTTATCACTGAGACTTTTTTTTAAAGTCATAATCTCACTCCTGTAGGAGGGTGGAGTAGGAAAACTGGAATAGCTTCTGTAGACAAAAGTGTTAGGTTTAAGAATAAGGGAGAGTTCACATCACTGTTATTTTTCAGTTCTTCTGATCCGTCAGAAGGACAGAAAAAAACAAAACAGGATCCTGCAAAAAAAAAGATCCTGTGCATCAGTTATAAACCTTTGGCATCCGTTTGAGCCATTTCCCTCTGAGATCCGTTTTTTTAGATGGAAAAAAAGTCCTGCATGAAGTACATTTTTTTTATGTAAAAAAAAATGGATCTCAGATGGAAATGGCTCAAACGGATGCTAAGGGTGCATAACTGATGCACAGGATTCGTTTTTTTTCTGTTCTTATGACGGATCAGAAGAACGGAAAATCATGTGAACTCTCCCTAACAACATGTTTTTTCATTTTTAACCACTCCAGTTTTGAAATATGGGTGGGAAAGCAAGTGTGGTTAGCTACGTAAATGAGTTTCACCCCAGACTTATCCCTGAGACTTTTTTTAAAGTCATAATCTCACTCCAGTAGGAGGGTGGAGTAGAAAAGCTGGACAAAAGTGTTAGGTTTAAGGAAAAGACAAAAATTTCAAAGAACATGTAAAAAGTTGATAAATGGAGCATAAAGTACAGCAATGCAGACTAAAAAAAACCTGACTTCAAATATTCCCCTTATGATAAATCCCAACCCCCCACCCGCCCCCACGCATGTGTGTAAATCCATTTTAGAGCCAACAGATATTCAAGGTGTAAGGCCACCTTTAGAATGTGTGCAAGTTGCTAAAAAACTTTATTGTGCACATTGCCTGAAGGGATGATTTTTGGACATTTGGTCAACGTGTTAATCTAATGTAAATGCTCATCCACCCAGGTCTGCAATTGGGATGTAAATGATGTGTGGTGATAAAGTCTCCTTGAGACATCAAAGTCAATGTATGACACTATTATATTGTCCAAAACAATTGTCAGAATGTGGCCAATCGTCCTGATTTATCCCACAGGCAACATAAGGTCAAATTTGAGAGATCATTCCAACCACGTGTACTTTCAGTCAACTATGGCCAAAACATTCTAATCTGGTTGAATTCAACACAAACTATCATTTACATACAATTGTCAAACAACTGTCTGGAGCAGGTAAGTATGCATCTTCTGGTTCAGGGGCCACGCTGCAGGAACTTGTTCATAAATCAGTGATTTCCCTCACTGCAGAGGCCATGCTCCCTGGTTATTACCGCCTCCTGCAAGTTACAGGCGCCCTGCAATAACAAGTAAGCACTTTCTCTTACTAGTGGGCAAAGCGCTTATTGGTTAACACTTTAATAACCAGGCCTGATAAGACACTTTTTGTGTGTTTTTGTGCACCTGGTGGTTCGAACGGTTGTAACTTTTTTATGTGTTGGGACTACCAAAATAATTTTTGCAACAATTTCTCACTTGACAGATAGGGCCTTATAATTTATTTTTTTGTTTTATTTGGGGAAAACTGCGCAAAACATTTTTAAAAAGTATTTTTTTTTTCAAACTATAGCTCCTTATTCTTTAAATATACAAACTGACACCAAAATAAATTATTATAATTAGTTCCCTATTTTGTGTCGGTCGTTTTGTTATATTTATACAGTCCTGATCAAAAGTTTAAGACCACTTGAAAAATGGCAAAAAATCATATTTAGCATGGCTGGATCTTAACAAGGTTCCAAGTAGAGCTTCAAAATGCAACAAGAAGAAACGGGAGTGTCGACCCGGTCGGGAGAGGGACACGGAGGGTCGTCCGGGGACCTGCTTTTTTTAGCATTCAATTTAATGAAAACAACGAATAAACTGAAACAGGCTGTTTTTCAGCTGATCAAAAGTTTAGGACCACACCTCCAAAAAAAAACTAAACCCTCCCAAAACAGAAATCCAACTTCCAAACATGAACTCAGTAATGAGTAGCTCCGCTGTTTTTGTTTATCACTTTAAAAATTTGTTTCGGCATGCTTGCTGCAAGCATTTCCATGAGGTGAGTGGGAACATTTCTCCAAGTGGTGAAGGCCATCTACTGTCTGGAACTGTTGTCCATTTTTGTAAACTTGCCTTGCCATCCATCCCCAAAGGTTCTCAATTGGATTTAGATCAGGGGAACACGCAGGATGGGCCAAAAGAGTGATGTTATTCTCCTGGAAGAAGTCCCTTGTCCTGCGGGCATTGTGTACTGTAGCGTTGTTCTGTTGAAAAACCCAGTCGTTACCACACAGACGAGGACCCTCAGTCATGAGGAATGCTCTCTGCAACATCTGGACATAGCCAGCGGCCATTTGACGCCCTGCACTTCCTGAAGCTCCATTGTTCCACTGAAGGAAATAGCCCCCCAGACCATTATGGTGCCCCCTCCACTGTGGCACGTAGAAAACATCTCAGGTCGGATCTGCTTGTCATGCCAGTAACGTTGGAAACCATCGGGACCATCAAGGTTAAATTTTTTCTCATCAGAGAATAAAACTTTCTTCCACCTTTGAATGTCCCATGTTTGGTGCTCTCTTGCAAAGTCCAAACAAGCAGTTCTGTGGCGTTCAAGGAGACGAGGTCTTTGAAGACGTTTTTTGTTTTTGAAGCCCTTCAGTCTCAGATGCCGTCTGATGGTTATGGGGCTGCAGTCAGCACCAGTAAGGGCCTTAATTTGGGTCGAGGATCGTTCAGTGTCTTGATGGACAGCCAATTGGATCCTCCGGCTCAGTGCTGCTGAATTTTTTTGGGTCTTCCACTTGACTTTTTTGTTCCATAACCCTCAGGATCATTTAAGAAATTCCATCGCTGCGTCCCACGTCAGCAGCGATGGCGTGCTGTGAGAGACCCTGCTTATGCAGTTCAACAACCCGACCACGTTCAAAAAGGGAGAGTTTTTTTGCCTTTGCCATCACAACGAGTGACTACCTGACAGAAAATGACAATGAATCCACATCTTTGCACAGATTTGCCCTTTTAAACACATGTGGTCCTAAAATTTGTATCAGCTGAAAAACAGCCTGTTTCAGTTTAATCGTTATTTTCAATTAATTGAATGCTCAAAAAATGTTTTGTCTCACTCTCATTTCTTCTTGTTGCATGTTGAAGCTCTACTTGGAACCTTGTTAAGATCCAACAATGTAAAATATGATTTTTTTGCCATTTTTCAAGTGGTCTTAAACTTTTGATCATAGTTATGTATAGTTAGTTTCACATGAATGGGGCGATAATGGCAACGGTTTTAGTTGGTGTAGGTGTTTTTTCTTTTATGTATTTTATTATTTTTCATCTTTTTTAACTTAATTTTTTATATATTTCTGCTACAAATAACATCCCCCAAGAGGTCATAAAAGACGTTTGGGGGACACTGACACATTTTTTTCACTCTTTCCTTTTTATTTATTACTTTTATTTGTATTTTAATAATATTTTATTGTATTCTTTTTTTTAATAATTGGTTTATTACTTATTATTTAAATATATTTTTGCCACATAATATCTCCCCCAAGAGGTCATAAAAAGACTGTTAGGGGGCAGTGAACACTCTTTTACCTAGCAATAACTTGAACGCCCCCCAATATCTCCCATTTTTTGATTGAAAACACCTTTATTACAATCAATCGTTATACATACATACTTTAGTACTGCGACGCAGCGCAGGCCACGAGGCAGCACTTAATAAATTACTTACAGTCGTCTTTGTGAACATGGTATTGTTATGTAACGCACAGGCCAACCTACACTATACATCACAATGAATGCTACACTAGCATAACTATTCAATCACCAGCCCCCTCCAAACAATAGGACTGGCCTCCTATATAAAGGCTTGCCTGCCTTGTCTTCACACTTGACTTTTCTCTGTACTGGTACAGATATAGACAAGACAATGCACTTCACCACCCTGCTCGCCTTCTGCTGCTTCACCAAGATCCTCTCAGCTCCAGGTAAGATGATTTCCTACTTATTTATTATCATTCTTGGCCTAGTAATTATTAGTAATAGGACATGACTTATGTCTTAGTTATTTGTGATGCTGGGGTGTTCATATGTACTTTATATATATATATATATCTTGTAGACACATTGGGGGGAATTTATCACAAGGGGAAAATTTGAAGTCAATTTTGCTTGAGTCTGTGTTGGAGCACTTTATGCCACATTTATCAAATGTCTCATGTTACTTGATAAATGGGTCTTATCCTCAGACCTAACACTTTTGCCCAGAAAAGCTACTCCAGTTTTCCTACTTCACTTCCTCCCGAGTGAGACTTTTTTTTGCTAATGATAATTCTGGAGTGAAACTCATTCACATAGTTAATCACACCCACCTTTCCACCCACATTACAAAACTGGAGTGAGTGGTGTAAAAAAAGCAAAAAATAATAATTTTGCCCTGTTTTTTGACTTTTTGATGCCAGAATTTGGAAATGAAGGTATGATAAATCAGGGCTAGGAACTGATGCAAAGGAAACATAGGCCCTGATTTATCATACCTTCATACCTGCGAATGGCCGCTGTGTTCATTTTTAAGGGGGGCTGCAGGGCGTACAAAGGTAAAAAAAAGAAAGAAAAAAAAAAGTCCAAACAGAAAATCTTTTTTTCACCCAGAGAGCAGTGATGTCTCAGCCCCCATCTGGAACCTTTTTATTTTAACTTTGGGAGTGCTGCCATTTTTGTCCAAATTGTTTACAAAAGGGGCATTGCCTTCTGAGTCAAGTGCATGGGGGTCATGACCCCTCATATATTATATCTTATATCTCATATTCTATCGTATGGTAATTGTGCTGTTATTCTTTACTCTTTGCTTTATGTTGAAGTCAATTCTTACCTGTCGTTACATTTTCCTACCCTACAGTTATCATAGACACCTCCTGTACAACCACAGACTGTGAAGATACAAGTAAGTCTCCCACCCTTACCTTCCACTATTATAATGCATCTGTACCAGATGATCTGTAGAGATTTTTTTCATAATTATGAAATTTGTACATAAAACGTCCATGTGTCTTCTGCCATCTGAGCTTTCAATGGTTCCTCAACAGGGAAATCACCCACCAATAAGTTTGTTTTTATTTCTATTAGGCCAGGTTCACATCACCGTTTCATTTTCCGTTCTTCTGATCCATCAGAAGAATAGAAAAAAACGGATCCTTTATTTTAAGCATCCGTTATACTTAGTTATGCACATTTTGCTTCCATTTTAGCCATTTCCACCTGAGATGCACTATTTTAGACAGAAAAAAAAGAAGTTTGTGGAGGATTATTTTCCATCTAAAATAAAGCATCTCAGATGGAAATGGCCAAAACGGATGCAACATGAGCATAACAGCAGAAAGGATGCTTAAAATAAAGGATCAGGTTTTTATTCTGTTCTTCTGATGGATCAGAAGAATGGAAAACGAAATGGTAATGTGAACCTAGCCTTAAGTGTAGTCTTATCATTGAGACTTTCTGTAAAATCAACATCTACATCAATGTTCACATATCTTTTGAAGTCGGTAAAGCCTGTATTACACAGCTCGATGTGGAAGACGATGGTCGGGAGGAAAGCGTTTTTCCCGGTAATCGCCTGCTCGTTAGCGGAGGAGACCGCTGCTATTACATGCAGTGATCTCCTCTACAGCATGGGGAAGAACGATCACTATGCCATTGCTCATCCCTACGCTATATAATGGTTTGCTGGCGGCAGATCATTATTAGACACCTTGATCTGGTGCCTGCAAACGATAATTTTTTAACATGTCAAAAGATTTGGATCGCCCGATGATTGAGCGTTTGCTCGTTTATTGGGCAGTCGTCGGCAGTATTACACTGCCAGATGATCGTTAACGAGTCTTTATACAAATGCTCGTTAGCAATTATCTGATGAAAAATTGGTCAGTGTAATAAAAGCTTAAAGGGGTTGTCTGGGTTCAGAGCTGAACCTGGACATACCCCTATTTTCACCCCTCTGGCACCCCTGATATGAACGTTTCACTTTCCAATGCTCTCTCTTGCCCTGAGCTAAATTGTGCAGGGAAAGGGCTTTTTTGTTTATATTTTTACACTGCTAGGCAGAGGCTTCCGCCTAGCAGTGTTCATGGTGATGTCACCGATACTGATGGGCAGGCTTTAGTGCTGCACTAGCCGTTTTACAGGCTAGGGCAGCGCTAAAACCCGCCAATTAGCCTCCGCCTAGTTTTTCCCATGGAGAGCCTGGTATGTCACCAGATCTACAAAAGAAAGCCTTTGTCCTGCGCAATTCAGCACAGTGCAAAGGAGAGCGTCTGAGCATGAAGGGGGCTGCCTGGGTGAAAACAGGGATATGTCCAGGTTCAGCTCTTTAAGAATGTAGACATTAATGTAAGTGGTGATTTCATTCCTCGCAAGGCCTCTTTGAAATCAATGCACTGAGCAGAAATCCATATAAAACATGTCAGAGGACATTTATCTCCACATTATTATTATTATTATTATTATTATTATTATTATTTGTTTTCACATCTTTATTTTCCACATTTAAATAATTTAGTCGATCTTGCTTCGATAAAATGTCGGTGATATTACATGCCGGGGGTAGACATCCTTGGGACTACAAAAAAAAACCTTTTCCTATCTCCTCACACCACACACAGCTTTAACTCTCCATCAGGAGAAGCTTCAGGTTAATCATTTTCTTGCTGCTCTTTTAAAAGATGTTCTGCAGCAGCTGAGACAGGTTCCGTATTACTCTAATAATAAGTACTCTATTGTATTTTGAAGGAAACTGAAGCATGATTAAATGTAAATGAAGAAAATCTCATAACAATTCTAACCATATTATCAATTTTTTCTAGATATCTTTATTGGCCATGATCAGGTAGAAGGATCCGGTGGGGAAACCTCAATACCGCCATTTATTGGCCAGGATGGGGGAGAAGGATCTGGTATTGGCGAATCATCATCATTACCTATTGGACAGGATGGAGGGGAGGGATCTGGCATGGACTCGTCATCATCACTATCTATTGGACAGGATGTAGGAGAGGGCTCTGGCATGGACTCGTCATCATCACTACCTATTGGACAAGATGGAGGAGAGGGCTCTGGCATGGACTCATCATCATCACTACCTATTGGCCAGGATAGAGGAGAGGGATCTGGAATGGAAAGTGGAAATTAAAATGAAGGATAAAGATATGCCTTGAAGGCAAGCAATGAAGTTCAAAGAACTGCCATATTTCACAAACCCTGGTTATCGGGATCAGCTGTTGTATATAGAAGATATCTACAGTGTTATTGTTGTCACTTTTTTTTTAAATAAAAAGATTTTTTTCTTCAATTTGTTTGTAAATTAGAGTATGGGGGTCAAAGGGGATGCTGACACATGGATAATGTGCTTTAGCAGGGAGCACACAAGCATAGTAAAACAGGGAGATGCATCAAGACACCCAATGTTAATTAGTGCATTGGACTCTATGACAATATCAATCTAATGATTGCTTGTTTATAGTTCCCTATGGGAACTATAAAAATAAATTTCCTTTCATTCTTGTGGACCACCTAAAGGGTTCACAAAGTTTGTAAAATCAGTTTTAAATAACTTGAAGGGTGTAGTTTCTAAAATGGGGTCATTTATGGGGGGTTTCTACTATGTAAGCCCCAGAAAGTGACTTCATAGCTGAATTGGTCCTTAAAAAGTGGGTTTTTGACATTTTCTTAAAAATTTTAAGAATTGCTTCTAAAATTCTAAGCCTTCTAACGTCCTAAAAAAATAAATTGACATTTACAAAATGATGCCAACATAAAAATAGACATCTCAGAAATGTACAGTAACAACTATTTTATGAGGTATCACAATCTGCTTTAGGCTTCTTTCACACTCGCGTTTCACGGATCCGTTTAAAACGGATCCGTCTCAAAAATGGCAAAATGGATGCAAACTGGGGCCTTTTAAACGGATCCGTTCAAACAGATCCGCCTGTAAATCGGAATTCATTGCGTTTGGTTCCGTTTAGAAAGAAAATGTATATCTCAAAGAGTCCACCCACTTTGAAAGTGTATACCTCCACTCAGGTAGTGTATTTTGGAGCCATGTTTGTTCCTCAGCGGGCAGAGTGAGTTTGCTGGATAATGTTTTGTAATTTTTTTTTATATTTGATCTTTTACTAAAGATTTTTTTTTTAAAAAACACCTTTCGTCTACTTTTTTATTGTCAGCCAACATGAATCTGTGCGTCCATCTGTGCGTCCTGTTGCATCACCAGCATTATTGGGCCATCTGTAGCCCTGCCATAGCCTGTCAAACTGCTATAACAACGGGCTATGCCGCTCCAACTTCTGAGTTCTGCTGAGTTCTTTGGCTGGGTGCAGGTCCTTCATTGGCTCTGTTCCATAACAGCATCATTTCCCTTTCCTGTCCTTTGTGATAATGACGATACTTTATGTGACAGCTTCATCGGTGCTAAAGGGCGAAAATTTAATTTTGGGCTCTCTAGTAACTGAATTGTTGATGAGGCTGAATCACATGTACCGTGACTCCCACAAGGGTTCATGTGGATTTACAATTGATTGACTGATAAACAAGCATTTGCTTGTTCATGGGCCAATCAGCCGGGATATGATCAATAAGGAGCTATAAGAAAGCCTGTTATTCATCGTTCACCATCAAAGATTAGGCTAACTTTGGCACTATAGGCATTGGGAAATTAAAACTCCTAGAAACCAATTTTAGATTCTACCAGCGTTATAATAAACGCAATGTTGTTTGTTGCTGGGAGTTCTAATTTCCCAACAGCTGGAGTGGCCATAGGTGATGATAGCCTGAACCAGGAAATAAAAAAGCACACACGGTAAAGTACAAGAAAAATATTTATTCAACAAAAAAATTCGAGAAAATGTGTAAATATTTGTATAAATAAATAGCAAATAAAAAAATTATAATTTTTGATAATGTCGAGGGGAGGTGGAGCGTTGCGGGGTGGACATTCTTGGACCGGCAGTGGTAGCCCCCCTATCTTCTGTGGAGTGATAAAAAGGACGGGCCTCAGGAAAAGATGCAGGTGGTATTTGAGGGGTGTGGAGAGTGAATGGGTCAGAATTGAGATGTTCCCGAGCATGTGTTGAGGAGGTAGTTTGAAAAGAAGTTGGAGCGGCATAGTGAGGAGGAGAAGGCGTTGAAGAAAAGGAAGGAAGATTTAACACATGCTCGGGGGATGGGAAAGGGATGGATGGCGGGAATCGGATGGTTGGTGGAAAGGGGATGGTTGGAAAAAGTGGGATGGGGAGTAGGTGGTGGATGGGGATAGGTGTGGGCCGGGGGGCGGGGCAAAATTTCCCACGACCCGTTCTCCACTAAACTCATGCACCTGCTCGGGCGTCATTTGGTCTATCAGGGGATTTATGGATTGCAGGTAATGTTGGTGAGCGGTGAGTTGACGCGTCGCTTCCGCCCCCTCCAGGCGATATGCCAAGTCATCCAACACTCGCCTCATATCTTCTGCAAAACCTACCGGATCTCCTGCTATTGAACATATCCCTCACATTTTGTCTCCAATGCGAGAGTGTATGTTGAAAAGCGGGACCCAGTAGGGGACCAGGATTGTCCTGAACCTGTGGATGAGAGGGCTTTCAAATTTGGACAGAAACTGAAGAGCCTCTGTTGAGCGGAGCGATCAGGTAGGGGACCCCGATTGTCCTGAGCCAGTGCATGAGAGACAGGAGGGCTGGGGGTGGCGGCCGGTTCCGGTTCCACTTCAAGAGCTGGTTCAGGCGCCCGAGTGCTGCTGGCAGTACTGTGGAGAAAAAGAAAAAAAAGGCCATGAATTATTGCGTTCAGGTTATATGCCTACCTCTTGTAGGGGGCTGCATAAAACAGAGGGGCCAAACGCTCCTCTGTCTCAGGCAGCCCCTTGCTGCCATAGGGAGATGAAAGCAAAATCATTTTATATATATTTTAAGAATAATAAAAAATAATAATTACCTTCTAAAAGCCAGCGTCCAGCATAAGAACCCCAAAGCCGCAGAATACATGTATTGCGGCTTTGAGGTTGCTCCGGATCCACTCGGGGCCTGAACCTCCTAGTTATAATCTCTCTTGAAGCGGTCCCGGATTGACCGCCACCGAGTCATAACCTTTTCAACTGTGAAAAAAAAAAAATTTTTAATAATAAAATATTATCAAGGTGTTGGGTTATACACGAGGTGTAAATACATATTGCGGTACTTACCACAATGTTTCTGAGTCGCTGCAGTGAGATCCTCCCAGCCAAAAATCTGCCCCCTGTTCTATGACCAACAGTCCCTCGTGCCCCCCAAAATTGCAATCAGCACCACCTCTGAGCAATATAACCAACCCCCCCTCGTGCAATTATAGGGACCCTATTACTTAACCCCTAAATAGTACATTTGCCCCACCACCACCCCTGACACCGGCAACACCTATGGGCTATCTGCCCCCACTAAGTGCTTTCTTTGCCGCCACCACCCCACCCCTGCGCAAAAATCTGCCCCCTGTTCTATGACCTACCAACAGTGCCTCGTTCCCACCATATATGCCATCAGCCCTACCATATATGCCAGCTTTCCCCACACCTTGCCATAACCCCCACACCTAGTATAGTCTGGTATGGGTGACTTGGGTTAAAATTTTAAAAAGTGGGTGGAGCCACAAACAGCCAATCAGATTTCAACATCCTGTGGTTTCTTCAGAAACGACACCATCCAGTTATTCCGTTTTATTACCATATTTTTCGCCCTATAAGATGCACCGGCCCATAAGACGCAGCTAGGTTTTAGAGGAGGAAAATAAGAAAAAAAAATTTTTTAACCAAAAGGTGTGCTTTTGGTGGGTTTTGAACTAATGGTGGTCTGTGCATGACACTACTATGGGGGATCTGTGGATGGCACTGTTATGGGGGGGATCTGTGGATGGCACTGTTATGGGGATCTGAGGGGGGCACTGTTATGGGGGTCTGTGGATGGCACTGTTATGGGGGGGAGATCTGTGGATGGCACTGTTATGGGGGGGTGATCTGTGGATGGCACTGTTATGGGGGGGTGATCTGTGGATGGCACTGTTATGGGGGGTGATCTGTGGATGGCACTGGTATGGGGGGGTGATCTGTGGATGGCACTGTTTTTGGGGGGTGATCTGTGGATGGCACTGTTATGGAGGGGGATCTGTGGATGGCACTGTTATGGGGGTAGATCTGTGGATGGCACTGCTATATATTTGTTATCCACAGATCTCCCACCCCATAACAGTGCCATCCACATATCGCCCACCCCATAATAGTGGCATCCACATATCCCCTACCCCATAATAGTGGCATCCACAGATGCCCTAATAAACCGGAGCTAAACCTGTGGGAGGGGCCGGTAGCATGCAAATGCAGTGGGGCCGGTGCGGTCACTGTACTCCAGCCCCACCGCTCACTCACTGCTTTATTGCCTAAACCTTTTATAATAATAACTTTAGTTGAAGTTCCGATCCCCAGCCCCATCTGTACTACTTACTAAATGTCCTGCAGCAGGCAGAGCAGGGCGGGCGGCCGTAACTCACTGATGTCACGTGCCTGCGCTGCCTACTTTATGAATGAAGTAGGCGGCGCAGGCACATGACATCGGTGAGTTACGGCCGCCCGCCCGCTCTGCTCTGCCTGCTACAGGACATTTAGTAAGTAGTACAGAGTTATTATTATAAAAGGTTTAGGCAATAAAGCAGTGAGTGAGCGGTGGGGCCGGAGTACAGTGACCGCACCGGCCCCGCCGCTTTTTTATGACACCGGCCCCTCCTCCCTCCAGCTAATACATTGATGTAAAATGGCAGCATTCGCCCCATAAGATGCAGGGGCATTTCCCCCCCACTTTTTTTGGGGGGGGGGGGTGCGTCTTATGGGGCGAAAAATACGGTATTCTTCTCTTCCTCCCCTTTTCTATATGCTACTCCTCCTATAGTTTTGGGGTTACAAATGCCAAACTTTCCACACTTTTTCGACCTATAGTGAGGTAAGTTGCTTGTGCTTTAATAAGCGATACCACCCTCTGGGCCCCTGCGGCGAACCACCGAAGACCCCTTTTTTGCTATTGACTTTGACAGGGAAAATAAAAGGGTACATTTTGAGGGGACACCCACAGTGGGCGGAGCTAGAAACGGCCAAGGAAAATTTAGCTATTTTCTATACGCTACTCCTCCAACCGTTTTAGGAGTACAATTACCAAACTTTGCACACTTCTCCGGCACATACCCGAATAGGTTGCTTGTGCTTTGTTAACCGATCCCACCCTCTGGGCCCCTGGGGAGGTCCCCCGAAGACCCCCTTTTTGCTATAGACTTTCATTGGAAAATTGTAAACTTTTGCCACTCGCACAGCTTTGAAGTTAAACTCATCAAACTTGGGTCACTTAGTCATGGGGTCAACCTGAAAATTTCTGTCACATTTTGAGGACTCTAAAAAGTGGGCGGGGCCACAAACAACCAATCAGATTTTCCTTATTGACTTCAATGAGAAAATTTTAATTGCTGTCATTCTCTAATGACAAATTAGATAATAATGGATGACCACCTGAAACAGACAAGAGAAATATGTAATGAGTGGTCAGAATTAAAACTTAACATTTAATTTGAAAATTTTAGAAAATAGGTCCCATGATAGTAAATGACAATATATAAACATATAAACAAGAAGCAACGCGGCGGTTTGCCACACAGGTGGTAATAGTGCACAAAACCAAGTCATACAATGGAAAAAGGTGCTCGGCGGCACCAGAAAATAACCAGGTGGTCCTATTACTCTGATGAGATGCTCCTAAGACAACAATTGTCTAGCCGGTGTTGATAGATGGGCACAGCGTTGCTAGCGGCAATTGTATGAAACAGGGTAGTATGTAGTGCTGGCTGGCCCTAGTCATACCCTAGAGCCCTACAATGGCCTATGTGACCGGATAACGGTGGCCCGCTACCAGTCACCTACAGGAACCTCACCCTGGAATTAGTGCGCCCTAGAAAGCACTCGCTTACCTGGTCCGTACACGCATGTTTCGCTGGAGGAGATAAGTAACAAGCTATTCAGGGGAAACACGGGAGCTTGGGCTGGACCTGTGCAGGGTGCACTGACAATGGTGTCAGATGTGCGCTCTGCACAGAGACAAAGTTTCACCACGATCCAGATATGGATCAACGTGGGCAGACTAGCTATAAGGGAAGAGGGGGATTAGGATATAAAGCCCCTTTCCTAATAACCAACTCAGACGCATGGGCTGATGTAGCTCCATCAATAAGAGAGAAAAGACCCACAACAACACATTTAGGTTCTTTTTTTAATCTTAAAGGGTTCTTTAAATGTGGGCGATGTATGGGGTGTAGAGTGAGCTTGCAAGAAAGGAAAATAACTACAATACACTCAGCTCACAATTCTTTTACTTGGGAGATTAATGATTGCCTTACATGCAATTCGGCTGGAGTCATTTACTTGATACAGTGCCCATGCAAACGCCAATACATTGGCAGGACGAAAAGGCTATTGAAAACCAGAATCAGTGAACATGTCTCAAATATTAAAAAGGGATACGCTAAACATTCACTGTCCAAACATTATGATGAGGTTCATAGTAGAGATCCGTCCAAACTATTCTTTGTAGCCTTGGAAAAAATTTATAAACATTGGAGAGGGGGCGATTTTATTAAGAGGATGTCCAGAGCTGAATCCAAACACATCTATGAATTTGGCTGTTTATTACCAGCAGGCCTAAATTCGGATTTGGAGATCTTCGGTTTCTTGTAGGGTGTTGGTCCCGTCTCTGATGGAGGGTCCCATAGTTGGCCGTCTATCGGCCCTGGGACCCCCCCTCGGAGTAGGGATCACCACCCCTAAACCTCTGAACCCCACCATTTACTACTGGTAGAACCTTGACCCCTTCCCATATTTTTGTATTTTTATACCTTTGCGATTGTATAAATAATGTCCCCAAACAAAGGTCTTTCAGCCTATAGAAGGGATTTGAATGTTCCAGTATATTTATTTATTTATATTTTTATTCCACTGTGATTTTTATGCCATTTTTTAACATTTATATGTAATAAAATGTGATTTTTAAGTTAAATGTTTAGTAGGGCATAATTTTGCAATATGCTAGTTACATTTTTAGAAAAAACGCATCTAAACTGAAGAAACCGCAACCATATCGCACCAAAACTGCAATGGAAGAAATTGTATTAAAATGATCCAGAATCCGGAAATTCAGGATTACCGAATGCACTATAAAAGGAGGAGTGGGATGTAGAGCGCTTCAACCACTGAGGAAGGGGTGTAGACGCCCCAAAATGCGTCTGGTGTTAGGAAGAAGCGCCCACCCAACTTACGGAACCTTTACTAATGAATTGCATGGCCATGCGATAGGAGAATTTTCAGCTATAATCACCGCTTCAATATACAGCAACGGACGCTACTACTGAGGCACTGATCCTGCTTATCCAGTCCCGCGATAGTGTGACGTCATCTGTCTGAGACGTGCAAGGCGAGACGCCGAAGCGACAAACACTGTATGCACCTCGTGGAAGGACTGTGAGATACAACAGCTGGACGCAGTGTCAGGACTCAGGTAGGAACCTGAACTGTTAAATTTGAATAGTAGTGAACTTACCGTTTTGGGCGGCTATATCAATAGCTAGAAGAGAACTACATTTGGAGGGACTTATTGTGTTATAACGCTGGAACCATACACTATCTGCATACATTGAGAAACAAACCAGCACTTGGAGTGATTCTTGACAGATACCATTGGGACACTTCTAATTGAATTGCGGATTGCGGCTCAACGAATACCATCAGTGCCTACATTGTTTGCGATTTTCTAACCCTATTTAACCTCAATTTTATCCGAGGACTGAATCATATCATTATGATAACACATGCCTTTTACTCCTGTAACGCCGCTGATACTCATGGATTATCTCTGTGTGCTATGGACCCCTTTTTTTCACATGGACAGTATACCCCTTAACATGATTTCAGTGGGGGCAGCCCTATTATGGGACCCGACCACAGTACCTGCACCTAGGATGTCCAAGTGAACAGGGACGGATATACGGACATGCCTGGCCATTGACTGACAGATGGATGGGATTACAGAACCTTCTGGACCTCAATTATTGCATACAATGTTTTTTATACTTTATACCTGTATTTTATCTTTACTCCATGTTACTTGCCATGGTACATTATGCAAATGTTTATATGTAATATGTGATTACATTGTTCACTTTTTTTATTTTTTTATTTTTCTTTTGCTGTAGTCTGATGAAGGCCAATGTATGGCCGAAGCGTCATAATTGTACACAGCCGCAAATATCAATTAAAGTATTCCTTGTTTTGCACCGCAATTGCTGGAGTTTTTATATCTTCAGGTTTAAGAATAAGGGAGAGTTCACATCACTGTTATTTTTCAGTTCTTCTGATCCGTCAGAAGGACAGAAAAAAACAAAACAGGATCCTGCAAAAAAAGATCCTGTGCATCAGTTATAAACCTTTGGCATCCGTTTGAGCCATTTCCCTCTGAGATCAGTTTTTTTAGATGGAAAAAAAGTCCTGCATGAAGTACATTTTTTTATGTCTAAAAAAATGGATCTCAGATGGAAATGGCTCAAACGGATGCTAAGGGTGCATAACTGATGCACAGGATTAGTTTTTTTTCTGTTCTTATGACGGATCAGAAGAACGGAAAATCATGTGAACTCTCCCTAACAACATGTTTTTTCATTTTTAACCACTCCAGTTTTGAAATATGGGTGGGAAAGCAAGTGTGGTTAGCTACGTAAATGAGTTTCACCCCAGACTTATCACTAAGACTTTTTTTAAAGTCATAATATCACTCCAGTAGGAGGGTGGAATAGAAAAGCTGGACAAAAGTGTTAGGTTTAAAGAAAAGACTAAAATATCAAAGAACATGTAAAAAGTTGATAAATGGAGCATAAAGTACACCAATGCAGACTAAAAGAAAACTGACTTCAAATATTCCCCTCATGATAAATCCCCCCCCCCCCCCCACGCATGTGTGTAAATCCATTTTAAATCCAACAGATATTCAAGGTGTAAGGCCACCTTTAGAATGTGTGCAAGTTGCTAAAAAACTTTATTGTGCACATTGCCTGAAGGGATGATTTTCGGACATTTGGTCAACGTGCTAATCTAATGTAAATGCTCATCCACCTAGGTCTGCAATTGGGATGTAAATGATGTGTGGTGATAAAGTCTCCTTGAGACATCAAAGTCAATGTATGACACTATTATATTGTCCAAAAGAATTGTCAGAATGTGGCCAATCGTCCTGATTTATCCCACAGGCAACATAAGGTCAAATTTGAGAGATCATTCCAACCACGTGTACTTTCAGTCAACTATGGCCAAAACATTCTAATCTGGTTGAATTCAACACAAACTATCATTTACATACAATTGTCAAACAACAGTCGGAAGTCTTTTATCTCTTCTGTCTGGGCATCTTAAAGGTGGATTTAGAGGAACCAATAATTGTCAAGATTATCAGGAACCACCATTCCTGTGAACAGTCATTCTCAATAATCTGCCATTCTAAATGTGCCGCCGATCACCCGATGAACGAGCAAAACACTTGTTCATGGGGGGATCCTGTCGTTCGTGCAGGCACCACCGATCATCGTTTCTGGGCAGCAGATCGTGTAACCGACACACAAACTCAGAGGGCTACAAGCAATGAGAAGGTGCCTGAGCGTGTAGTGACAATACTTAACCATGAGACCTGAAAATAGGATTGTTAACTAATCTTTATGTGTATATTATTGAAGCTATAGGATCTGAAAAATAGTGGGTGAGATTTTTCCAGGAAACATATGCAGCACGCCAGACCTGCAGGGTATTGCGAAGCGAGGTCACGGTTATGGGCAATCGAGGGTTGCTCACTGTATTGGAGAACCCTGGGCAGGCATGCGGCAGTGAAGGAGAGGTAGACACAGTTCCTCTGGGGCACACTCGGTATGTAGGGACCAGGCCTGATGGTGGATGAGGTGCCCTGGATGTTACAGGTATTTTGAGTGCCTGAAGCAAGGTCCCTTTTGGATTCGTGACGCCAGTGCCTGTAACGGTGGCACACCGATTTATAGTTGGAATAAGTGAGGTACACAGGTGGTATAGTGAACCAAACGTTGCTTTACTTAACAGTCCAACTTTGTACAGCAAGATAGTTATACAGTCCTTTATATCACAGCTTCACAAGCAGGCTTATTTCACAAGATGGCAGGTATTAATTATGCAAGATACTCAGAGGGTAAATCCACAACACACTCAGAATCAGGTGTACCTTTCCTCAGAAATAGCGTACACTGTTCTTTCTAGAACTCCTGTCTGGTTTCAATCCCAAGGCCCGGATGCCTAAATGCTGGCTTAAATTCTTGGTATATATATATCTTCCTCTCGTATTAAATCCTTGCTTTGCTTCCTAGTTCCTCTGCCTATCAGTGTTACTTATCTTTGCTTGTAATATCCTTGCTTGACTGGTGAAGGACTGTGGGTTTCTCCCAGGAGGTTCTGTCCTGCAACTGGGGTGTCTTCAGAGCTAACTGAGGCTCTCTTGGACTACAGGCAGGCTAGGGCTCTTCACTAGCCTCCTGGTCATAGCTAGCAGCCAGGGCTATCAAGCTGCATGTCAGGAGGAGGCCCTCAGCATATCTCTGGCTGGTGCCTTCTGACTTATGTCTCTGCAGACTCCTGACTCTGAACTCACTCCTCCCTGTCTGGGCCTGGACATTTATACTAGGGGCTCCCTATCTCCCTCTAGTGTCTGGGATGTCTAACTACACCCAACTAGGCCTGCTAAGCATTTGCACAGGGGAACATTGCATATAAAAACACATTAGAAAATACATTAAATGCATAATTAAATATAACATTTCTGTCCCTTGTGAGTAGAAGTAACATGCACACCAATTGACCCTTGTGTAGTGCCCACCTTTACCTAGTGGGACACTACACATAGTTTCAGTCATTGCAGAGATCTGGTAATGTCTGCCCTTTTGATGACCAGTGTTGAAGAAATATAACAACCTAGGTCAGATTGGGCTTGATTGACCCATCTATCACCTTTTTGTACGTCTATACAAATTGGGCACAATACACCAATCTGGTGTGACCACTCTCCAATACAGACAACAAATGCACACTGCCACCAAATATCAGTAAAACAATTCATCATTATTAAAATAGAAATATAATAGATTGACACATTTTCCATGCAATAGGTGCCATACTGAAGTCATACTTGTGATTCAGCACAGGGCAAGGGAGAGCAACGGAGCATGCCTCCATTGGGCTGGCTGGGTGAAGAAGGGGATATGTCAAGGTTCAGCTCTGAACCTTTTGTACATCATGGAACCAAAACAATTCTAGAGAATTTGCATGTTCTTCTACAAAATATTTGGCTACTCCTGATGCCTTATTTTTCCCTTTACATATATCGGACAAATGTTCTGCTATTCATGTTTTTAACCTCCTAGTGGGGCAGCGCACATTGGATTTTTTTTACATTCTATAGACATGTTCGTTGTCACAATTTAGAAAGCTTTTTATTACAAAAGTATTGTTTTCATTGCCAATAGAAAATGCTGTAGTTTTATTTGCATATTTGCGAAATGTACACCTAGCACCATCACATTTGAAAAAAACACTGGTTAAACCAAAACTTAGAATTATTTTTGTTAGTTTGAAAAAAAACTAGGTAACAAAATGTCCCCAACTTTGAATTGGAAGAAATAATATTGCTTAATATTTCATCTATATGTAGAATTGGTAGATATTCATAGAAAATGTTTTTATTTCATCCAAGTTTTTGCTATATTCAGTGGAAAACAGTAAAGGAGTACTGTGTAGCCGTGCGGTTCTATGATCATGCATTAGCACATGGTGTGTTTTACATTCTACTTTCTCGTTAGCTGCCATTTTTTATATCCTCTTTTTTTTTAAACACTTGTTAATATCTGCACGCGCCTTCACATATTTTTTTGCTCTTGTGTATTCACCGACTGGAATTGATTTAAAGGAAATGTGTCATTAGAGAAAGACCTATTGTTAAATCATGTACAAAAAAAGAGGTAACAAGGTAAAAAATCTCATTTTATTCAATATAAATCACATGATCATTACAGGTAATGCTCAAAAAAGACACCTCCTGACGAAGCCTACGTGGCGAAACACGTGTCGAGGTTGAAGCAGTGGGGGAATCGTGTTACCATTCTACAGCAGCAAGATGGGTAGGTAACTTGGCAGCTGGATCAGAGTGGGACGAGAGGCTTGCAGTTTATTATTATATGCCATCTTCATTAGTAGTACTGCACCGTCCATTGACACCTCACAGCATCCTTGGACAGATGTTGTGAACAATAGTCAGGTAGTTGTTTTATACTAGGGATTAGCAATTGCACCCGCAACTACACTTTTGTTCACGACCTCTGGTAAATTGTTGTTCTCTGCTGTTTATGGTCACATTATCCCCCATTGTGATTCTCCACATTGTATAGCCCTTTGTGGCTCAGTCTCCATGTCCTGTCCCTTTTGAGCATTACCTGTAATGATCATGTGATTTATATTGAATAAAATGAGATTTTTTACCTTGTAAAAATCCTTGCTCTTTTTTTTTGTACAAGTTGCAGTAGGTTGGGGAGTGAGGTACTGTTTTCGGCTTATTGTAGGCTCCTATTGTTAAATCATGTTTTTATATTTAACATATTTTTAAAGAATTTTTGATGATGTTATTTTTTATTTTCCACATCAATATCTATATTTAAACAAAAACCATAAAATCCTGCAGTTTTCGCAGTGGCCACTATGTCTAATAATAGGTTCTACTTCTTGGTCTGTACAGATCACTTTACTGCAGTTATCTGCTTATTTGTTGTTCTAATCTTGTCTGTACTGATATCACCTCTGTGTACAGATAAGACAGGATCCACCATTCACAATAGGTAATTGTGAGAGCTCATCTATTCGTTCCTTGTATAGTCATCTCTGCACAGGTCACAGAGCATACCCATAAAACTCTCCAATAGAAGTCAATAAGATCCCTTCGGGACCACTGTGTCTATGGACCATGGGGCTGCCGTAAAGCAATTTTCCTAATGATTTCTAAATGCTGTTAAGAACAACTCAGGCAAGATGGCGCCCCATAATGTTGAGGAGATAGAATTAAAAAAAATCTGTAATCAGAAAATAAAAACAGATTAGAAAAAAAGATGTGTCACTATGTGGCTTTAACTGGCAGAGAAAAGTTTTGGTGACACATTTCCTTTAAGCCCGTAAATTTGGGCCTTACTGGCCAAGCAATTTTTTTTTCCATTTTTTCATTGTCGCTATAACTTTTTTTTCCATATATGTAGCCATATATGTAGTTTTTCATGGTGCCATTGTGGGGTACACATAACTTACTGATTAACTTTTTTAACTCTTTCTGGGAGGGGGATAGGAAAAATAGCAATACTGCCAATGAAGTTTTACGTTCTAAATTTTGTGGCACTTGTTTTTTGGCACATATAACATAATTCATTTATTCTCTGTCAGTGCTATACTGAAATTGGCCAGAGAGACCTGCTGTGAAATTCTGGAGGCAGGCCTGAGGCCTACACTAGGCCCTGGCCTGCCTACACTGGCATCAGAACCCCACAATCTTATTTGTGGAGTGCCGACGAGATATAAAGGGAGTCTGCTCCCTCTGTAACCTCTTACATGTGGCAGGAGCCATTGCCCGTGGCATGTAAGGGGTCCTGCTCTCCTGCCAGTCCTGTGAAAGGCAAGTCTCCATTTTGACCCGTGCAGCACTGAGACTGGGCCGCCATGAAAAGGCGTTGACCCAATTTAAGGCCCCTAAGTGACCGCCCTTAAAAGGCGTATTGGTTAAAGGGACACTTCAATCTAAAATGCATCATCACATTGACAGCCTATAGGTTAATATTCAAAGTCATTTAAAAAAAGGTGGGTGAATGCTTTTATGGATATCATTTTTTAAAGTCACTCCATGTATTCCACTTCCTGTCCTTGCTCTTTAACCTCCTGTTTTATTCGACTTTTAGCACAGCAAGCAGCATTGCTTAACTTTTTCCATGAGACCATCATTACGACCAGAGAGTCATTTTTAGTGGCTCAATTAGAGCATCACACAAATAAAATCATCTTCTGTGGGCATCTTTATCTAGTCATAAAAAGAGGAATACAATATTGCTGCCATGAAACTACCAGTTGGGGCAGTTGAGTTTTTACGTTATAAATTTTGCGGCAGTCATTTTTTGGCATCAATAACATGATAACTTTATTCTCTGGGTCAATATGATTACAGTGATACCAAATATATATAGTTTTTTTTATTAGTATTAGTATTTCTACTTTTGCACAATAAAAACTCTTTTTAAATAAGAAAATGTTTTTGCATCGCTGCATCCCAAGACCCATAACTTTTTGATGCAATTCTGGCATTTTGTTTATGCCGTTCACCATGCATGTCCGTTACGGATGCGTCAATACCAAATATGTGGAGGAGATTTAATTTTTGCTATTTCTTCCATTGAAAACTTTTTTCAATGAAAAAAAAGCTGATTTTTATTTTGATAAAAGTTAGTTTTTAAAAATTTTTTTTTAACCATTTAATAATCCCACAAGAGGACTATAACAGGTGATATTTTGATCACTTCTGAAATATATTGCACTATTTGTAAAAAATAGAATATGTAAAAAACAAATAAAAGCAGCCAAACTAGAGACCGAGAGATTAATTGCCAAAGACAGCAAAACTAACACTCAAATGTTTTTCAATTATACAAATGGTAAAAAGTATAAATCTGAAGGTGTCGGCCCTCTACAGAGTAATGAGGGGGGAGTTGCAGAGATAAATGAGGAGAAAGCAAAGCTATTAAATATACTTTTCTCCACTGTATTCACTGAAGATAATAAACTGTCAGATGAAATGCAGAATGTAAAAGTTAATTCCCCATTAAAAGTGCCCTGTCTGACCCAGGAAGAAGTACAGTGGCATCTTAAAAAGATTGAAAAAGACAAATCGCCAGGACCAGATGGCATACACCCCCGTATCCTAAGAGAATTAGGTAATGTCATAGCCAGACCATTATTTCTGATATTTAAGGACTCTATACTGACAGGGAGTGTTCCACAGGATTGGCGCATAGAAAATGTAGTGCCAATATTAAAAAAGGGTCCAAAAACAGAGCCGGGAAACTATAGGCCGGCAAGTTTAATATCTGTCGTGGGTAAACAGTTTGAACGTTTTCTAAGAGATGCTATCTTGGAGTACCTCAAGGAAAATAAGCAAATAACGCCATATCAGCATTTAATCAGTTTCTGTGAGAAGGGTAAGCTCTAGACTTGACAGTGGCGTATCAATGGATGTCATATATCTGGACTTCTCCAAAGCATTTGACATTGTACCGCATAAAAGGTTAGTTATAAAATGAGAATGCTCGGACTGGGAGAAAATGTCTGCATGTGGGTAAGTAACTGGCTGAGTGATAGAAAACAGAGGGTGGTTATTAACGGTACACACTCAGATTGGGTCACTGTCACTAGTGGGGTACCTCAGGGATCAGTATTGGGCCCTATTCTCTTCAATATATTTATTAATGATCTTGTAGAAGGATTGCACAGTAAAATATCAATTTTTGCAGATGACACTAAACTGTGTAAAGTAATTGACACGGAAGAGGACAGTATACTACTACAGAGGGATCTGGATAGATTGGAGGCTTGGGCAGATAAGTGGCAGATGAGGTTTAACACTGACAAATGTAAGGTTATGCACATGGGAAGGAATAATGCAAGTCACCCGTACATACTAAATGGTAAAACACTCGGTAACACTGACATGGAAAAGGACCTAGGAATTTTCGTGAACAGCAAACTAAGCTGTAAAAACCAGTGCCAGGCAGCTGCTGCCAAGGCCAATAAGATAATGGGTTGCATCAAAAGAGGCATAGATGCCCGTGATGAGAACATAGTCCTACCACTTTACAAATCACTAGTCAGACCACACATGGAGTACTGCGTACAGTTCTGGGCTCCTGTTAACAAGGCAGACATAGCAGAGCTGGAGAGGTTACAGAGGAGGGCAACTAAAGTAATAACTGGAATGGGGGGACTACAGTACCCAGAAAGATTATCAACATTAGGGTTATTCACTTTAGAAAAAAGAAGAATGAGGGAAGATCTAATTAATATGTATAAATATATCAGGGGTCAGTACAGAGATCTCTCCCATCATCTATTCATCCCCAGGACTGTGACAAGGGGACATCCTCTGCGTCTGGAGGAAAGAAGGTTTGTACACAAACATAGAAGAGGATTTTTTACGGTAAGAGCAGTGAGACTATGGAACTCTCTGCCTGAGGAGGTGGTGAAGGTAAGTTCACTAAAAGAGTTCAAGAGGGGCCTGGATGTATTTCTAGAGCGTAATAATATTACAGGCTATAGCTACTAGAGATGGGTTGTTGATCCAGGGAGTTATTCTGATTGCCTGATTGGAGTTAGGAAGGATTTTTTTTCCCCTAAGTGGGGAAAATTGGCTTTTACCTCACAGGTTTTTTTTTTTTTTCCTTCCTCTGGATCAACGTGCAGGATAACAGGCCGAACTGGATGGACAAATGTCCTTTTGGTCTTATATACTATGTTACTATGTATAGTGCAATACATTTTAATGTCAGCGATATATGGACATTTACCAGCAGGCTGCACCAGAGACACGCATCCTGCTGGGAAATGCTGTAGGCAGGCTTGGGGCCTACACTAGGTCCTGGCCTGAATTTACTGCCATCAGCACCCCCGATCTCATTTGTGGGGTGCCGATGGGAGACAGAGGGAGTCCACCCCCTCTGTAACCGCTTACATGCGGCGGGCACCATTGTCTGCGGCATGTAAAGGGTTAAACAGCCCAGACTGGCGCTCCTACTGGGCTGTTAGAGCAGGAGCACGGCTCTCACGTGAGAGCTCTCTGCTGCACGGGAAACCCGGTGGTAGCCCAGCCTAAGGCCCCTTATTGACCGCGGTAAAAAGGCTTATGGATGGACACTAAGGGCTTAAAAGTATGCCATAGATGGCAGCTGTGACCATCTAAAAAGGTGTTTCCTGACATTGGCTTGCGATATAGAGACGTGGTGACTCTATTATATATGGGATCTCCATAAAGGTTAATATCCAAAATAAGAGACTTTTTGTATATGTTTACATCCTGTGCATTTCAGATATAATTGGTTATCATTTTTATAACTGAAAAAGTCTGGTACAGACGGCACACCTGACCTACATAAAACCAGTATGTCATCGATGTACCGTCAGTACCAGACAATCTTGTTTGAGAAAGAATTCAATGTGGGATAAATGGAATTCTCTTCCCACCAAGCCATAAACTAATTGGCAAAAGCGGGAGAGAACATTGACCCCATTGGGGCGCCAGTAATTTGTAGATGATATTTGTCATCAAAACTGAAAAAGTTGTGACTAAGTAGAAAATCAATATGATAAATATTAAAAAGCTGTTTATCATCTATAAACGGAGTGTATTTCTTTAAACGGAATGTGTCACCAAAATTTTTGTTCTGACAGTTAAAACTGAACATGATTATGGGGATGGCCATCTTGTCTGAGCTGTTCCTAACAGCATTCACAAAGCATTAAGAAAATTGTTTTACGGCAGCTACATGATCCATAGACACAATGGTCAGGAGGGGATCTCATTGACATCTATGGGAGAGTTTTCTAGGCATGCTCTGTGACCTGTGCAGAGGTCATTGTACAAGGAAAGAATAGATAAGCTCTGACAATCACCTAGCCCTTCACTTTTGTATAGCCCTGAATACAACTCTGTCAACTGTATTTCAGGGCAGTGCAGGGATGGAGGCTAAATTGTGGGGTTTATCGTAGATCACGCCTTTCTTTTTTTTTTGCCACAATTTGCCATGACAAAACCTCTATATACAATAATCACTGCACATCGCTGTATTCTGGAGTGCTGTGAGAGCTTTGTAGACGATCACATGCTTGTCACATGAACAAAGGTCCTCAAGCAACTAGTAGACTCAATGGGAGGATAACATGGAGAAGCAGCAGCAGTCTGTAAGTATACAAATGTGTGTGTCGGTATCTGCTCTTATCCTGTGACCCACAACAGTCTATGGCATAATAGCCAACTGTACCAAATTTGCTGGAGCTGTCCCTATTTTAAAGAGTATCTGTCAGCTTGACCAACCCTAGTAAACCAGACCTACCTCATGATGAGTACAACAAGCGCTATCTTGCAGCAGGAGATGTATCGTTTTTGAGAAATTCATACTTTTATTTTTTTGATAATAGGGTGCTAGGACCACTAAAGTGCTCGCCGAGCCTCTCAGAGCAGTGCTTCTCCTCTACCTTTCACCCTTTGCCGCACAGATTAACAGGGCCATGTGTAACGCCCCAAAGTGGCATTACCAATCTTTCTGCACCCCCACTATCCTTAAGGGTGTACCCCGTGTATTTATCCTAGGTCCTGCACACTGTGCAAAAGTATTTAGGGTTTAGTAACTGGTTTACATGTAATTTGCCTGGTTCACCAGCAGATGGCGGCATTTCTGATAGAGCTGAGTTACCTAGAATGGAACCCCTTCCATTCTATTCCCCTCTCTAGAGAGGGAGGAGTTCAGTGCTAATGAAGGCAGTCTAGCCTTCCCCTCCTTGGGGACAGGTTGTTTTGAGAGCAGCCCCTGTAAGGGGAAGGCTGTGTATCAGCCAGCAGAGCACGGTCTGATGTTCTGGGCTAAGAGGCCCCAGCTACAAGCCTCTGAAGCCAGGAGGGAAGTTTCCCTGGATCAAGATAAAGTAAGAGACAGACTACAAGAAGTTAAGTTATAGTTACAGCAGAAGAGGAAAAGTTTCCTATTTAATCCAGCTAACATAGCAGAGCTGAGAAAGATACAGTATAGCAGTGCTGAGATTGTTGCAGAAGTGTTTGCCTGCCAGAACTCAAGCCAAAAACCTGCTGATGACCAAGAAAAAGTTTGGAAGATTGTTCCTTGATGAAAGTTTATGCAAAGTAAAGCTGTGTTCAACATTACTACAAGTCTGGACTCAATTATTCCTCCATCAACCAAGTAATTCATCCCTTTTTGCACTGCTTCGTCCAACCCCATCTGGGATCCCAGGATATCCAGGTAGGAGCACCGTGACACATGCATACAACACCTTCAGAGAGATTGTAGGTCACTCTACACCACTCTGGCAATCCTACACCTGGGTACCAACACTACCATCTACAAAGGGGACTCCGTGTCCTCGTTGCTTAAATGCAACTGTCATCACGACTACTTTCTCTGTAAGAGGGACATATATCGTAAAAACCTCCTAAGGGGCAAGGGATACCCCAGATGCCGGGATTAGGGTGTTGCACATGCATCCTCAATGTTCTGATATCTTGCCCTGAAATCTCACGTGTGCACCGCTGAGTATACTTTCGGCACATATGCAGTGGATCTCATTCACCGGTCTCCACTCTGAGATCCAAACTGCACATGCCTCTATAACTAAGGCTGACCATGCTGATAGATCATCGTAAAGAGGACCTTTCATCGGTCCAATCATTGTGAACTAAGTATCATGATCTGTACAGCGGCGCCCAGGGATCTCACTGCACTTACTATTATCCCTGGGCGCCGCTCAATTCTCCTGCTATGCCCTCCGATATGTTCGGTCATTGGGTTATAGTAGGCGGAGACTTAGGGGACTTGGTTATAGTAGGCAGAGACTGACCTTGTTCTCCTGGGCGTCTCCTTCTCCTAGGCTGTAGCGCTGGCCAATCGCAGCGCAGAGCTCACAGCCTGGGAGAAAAAAACCTCCAAGGCTGTGAGCTCTGCACTACGATTGGCCAGCGCTACAGTCTGGGAGAAGGAGACACCCAGGAGAACAAGTGCAGCAAGCCGGATTGGGACAGATGCACACTAACGCAATATTAATGGTTTTGAGTTCGTGACGCCAATTGCAGCTTGCGCAGGTACTGTAGCAGGGCCCTTTAAGATGTTATAGCTCACGTACTAGGTAAGAAATGCCAGAGGGGGGATAGTGTCTCTTTGTATGTCAACGGTGTCTCCTACCTTGGTACGGCTGGACTCCTGTATCCTGGCTCACATGCAATAAATTGAGTGTGGTTAATAGGAGTAATTGAGGAATGATGGAAATCCACACAGATAATAGGGTCCAACTTGTCTTTACTTGGTGGTATGCAGCTTTGATCCATACAGGTACAGCCAGTGTCGGACTGGGATGCCTAGGGCCCACCAGTAAAATTCATTCTGGGGGCCCACTGTACAGCGACATGCAAATATTACCTGCCCACACAGAGACAGACAGCAACAAGACGCTAACAGATTATTGATTTTGGGATTCTCTGCAACAACTTCAAATGTGGATCCCAGGGAAGAGAAGATACTTGCTGGCCTTCCTCTATTCTCTGATGTGTCTCTAATAATAAACTGGATAGTTTTCCAAGTTTTTTATATTGATATAGATTATTTTAGATGCTGTGCTGGTGGATAAAGGGCCCACCTTTCTCAGGGGCCCACCGGGGAATTCCCCTGTTCCCCTGTGGGCCAGGCCGAGCCTGGGTACAGCAATAGTCTAGGATCCCAGCAGGTAGTGGCAATATGTGGCAGGAATTTATATCTATTCTGCTTCTTATACATACGCCTAGTAGAATCTGGCAGGTATCTATCTTCTGCTCTGTCTTTGGTCTGCTTGGTTTGGGCTTGACTAGCTGATGAGGTACTTAACTTCTCTTTTAGGTGTATACACATGTACACCTAACATTATGAAGCAGGGTGAAAGAAGCTTAGTGACATACTTCAGGATGTTACATACCCCTTTACTTAAAGTGAAGCCGTCCTCGTCGCATGTTAGGCGGTGAGGAATAAGCTCTGGGTACCCAATAAAATACTAAAATACACAAAGACATTACATAGACAAAACATTCAACGGTTTCCTCGAGGTTCCTGCCCGCTAGAGTAAGGTGTCCAACACACAGTTTCCTTCTCTTGGTATAACCAGGTAACCTAATACTGCACAAAGCAAACATTACTGACTGACTTTTGAGATATTGTCCACCAATACCAAAGAAAGTATGGGGGTGTCTTTACTCCGTAATCCCACCATAGTGTAATGCAAAGCCCGCAAATAGAAGGGTGGCTTTATCCTGTATTCCCTTCCCTGCACCATAGCCTGAAGAGATTTGGCTTGTAGCACGATCACTATGATGTCTATGAGGAAGCTAAAGTATGGCTCTAAGGCTTGAGGCGCCTTACCTTAGGCAAAAGGCTCAGAAGGGGAGGTATTTATCGTCTCTGTATCTTCTGGCAAGTCACAGGAGGAGAGTAGTACAATCCCGCCGCGCTCCTGGAAATGAGACACCTCAGGATGGGAACAATCCTGAACATTTAAGAAGCGGGAAGGAGCAGCCTAGGGCTTCTAACGATTCCCGAAGCAGCAGGGGTACCTGTAAAGTAACTGGACCTGCCTGGACTTACCACTTGGTCCTACCCTGGGTACCTATGGGTATATATCACTGGATGTAGGCCATTAGTATTCAATGTCCCTATGATAACAGTCCGTATAAGGGGGGAGAGAAAAAGAGCTGTTAAAAAGGCACACTTTAAGCAAGTTGCTACATTTTTGTTAAGTGTAATGGTTAAGTGCAATCATTGTAAACAGTGCATAAATTCACATTGCGGCACCTAGAAGGGTAATACACACAATGGGCATGTTATCTTAAACGTTTTAAACTTGTAAACTGGAAAAACTAGTGCAAAAACATTATGCAAATATCAGTGCAATAATACGCTCAAATATGACTTGAGTCCTTTTACTAGAAGTACTTGACTGTGGACAGGAGCAAAAAGTCCATAAGTCACTTGTAATCCAATGGGACAATAAGAGTTAATTGTAATCCACACAAGGTAGTGGGTAATTTCTATAGTGGGTAGTTTTCCTCACAGGAAAGTCTGGAAAACATCCTCCTGGGTCCCATATTTGAGGACGCAAAAGTTCTTTAAACTGTATGCTCTTAGCAGCTGTAATTCTAGCAGAAACCTCATCTGTGATCTCCTGGTGGCATTCTGTGGCAGAACTTGGAATTGCAGGATCACCTTTCTCTGGAAAATCTGTAGGCGACAGGTTCTCAGGACAGCAATAAAGGATAGACCCTTGGTCTTTCATAGCAAAGATCTGCGGATTTGGTGCTGGTTCTGATAGAGTCATATCAGGTGTGCTGTCTTTAGCAGGCGGCTGAGAAGTCCTGTAATTTACTCCACCTGTAAGTTTTCCATTGGGCAAGGTTATCCTGCCAGGTGACCTCTTCATCACTGCAGGAACTGTTGAGGAACACAAGAGGGCGCTCCTGCATCTTATAGCTCAGGCTGGCTGCTGTGATGGAGCTACACTGACCTCTTGTGGCAATTTCTGGTATTGTCTGGGTAGTGAGGCTAGTTAAAGCTGCGATGAGCTGCTGTACATCCGGAACTCCTGCCGGGGCAGAAGGGCTCAGAACTCCTGGCTGTAGTGGCTTTGGCAACGGTATCGCCAGTGGTGGTGATGGCAGGGAAGAAGCACTCTCTCCGGGCAGCGGCGTGGCAACCGGCGTGATGAGGGACATCTTACGGACCTCTGTACTCTGGGACTGAAAGTCAGTACTAGGTTATTTATTTGCGCCACTTGTAGAGTTGAGGCAGCAGGGAGTTCAGGGATCACTATGGGGACCTCTAAGTTTAAACATCCCGCTCTGGCGGTATTGGTTCTGGGCGGCGGAGTGGAAGTTCCGGCCGCCTCCGCCGCACCAGTAAGTGTCCTTGGCGGAGCAGGCCTAGGCCTGTTTGGGGTATCGGGACCCTCAGGGAGCGGTGCAGAGGTAGGTACAGACCGGGCCTGGGCCTCAGGGAGCGCTTCTGCTCCTACCTGATGTTGCGGCCGGGCAGCCGGTTCAGGTGCCTCCTGGTGGTCATCGCGGGGTCCAATCACCGTCTGCGGTGCAGGCTGGTTCAAAGCCTGGGCGGCTGTATCAGCGGCATCCTACGCGGGAGCAGGCTCAGCATCGGTGGCCATCTTGGTTTCCGGGTTGGCGGCCATCTACTTTTCTGTCATGGTGCATGCAGGAGGTGAGGGTGGAGCCCAGAGGGAGGAGTCTTCACTCCCTTGGTTCCCAATACAAAGTTCATGGTGGGCAGTCTTTGGTTTTCCCGCTTCTAGGCATGAAGAAGAAGCGCCATCTTACGAATATGGCAAATTAACCCTTAGACTGCTGGAGCGCACGTTTAGCGCTTTCTGGCACAGCAACAAGGCAATAAAGTCACTTTTCAGGGTCTTTGCACAAGCGGCAGTGCTTGCAGTACTGTGACACATGTGATGGGATCCGCTTTAACACACAATTGGATCCTGTTCTGATGGACAGGGATAGCACACAATTAAATCCGATCCTGTTCACAGTGACGCCAAAATATGCAGTAAGCCGATTGGGACAGATGCACACTGGCGCATTATTAATGGTTTTGAGTTCGTGACGCCAATTGCAGCTTGCGCAGGTACTGTAGCAGGGCCCTTTAAGATGTTATAGCTCACGTACTAGGTAAGGAATGCCAGAGGGGGGATAGTGTCTTTTTGTATGTCAACGGTGTCTCCTACCTTGGTACGGCTGGACTCCTGTATCCTGGCTCACATGCAATAAATTGAGTGTGGTTAATAGGAGTAATTGAGGAATGATGGAAATCCACACAGATAATAGGGTCCAACTTGTCTTTACTTGGTGGTATGCAGCTTTGATCCATACAGGTACAGCAATAGTCTAGGATCCCAGCAGGTAGTGGCAATATGTGGCAGGAATTTATATCTATTCTGCTTCTTATACATACGCCTAGTAGAATCTGGCAGGTATCTATCTTCTGCTCTGTCTTTGGTCTGCTTGGTTTGGGCCTGACTAGCTGATGAGGTACCTAACTTCTCTTTGTCTTTGGATCTGTACTTACAGAACTGCTCGCAGGGAATGGTGTTGTCTTCCTGGAGATCTATAGTGCTGAAGATGGCTGCTTTCTTTGTCCACCAGCTGAGGTAGATTACTCAGGCTGGGAAGGGTGATCTTGGGCCTCAGCCGAGGCTTGGATCCTAGGTTGGGATCCCTGTTTCTGGGAGCTCCTACCAACACAGCCTTCCCCAGCAGGGGGGGCTGGTTCACACTGGATCTAACTGGTTTCTTCCCTCCCTATGAGGCAGGATGTGGGAACATTCCACACCTCCTCAAAGAGGGGGGAGCTAGATTGGAATGAACTATTCCAGTCTAGCTATGCTAAGATCCTGTTACATACTGCTGCCACCTGCTGCTGTACATGGAAATTTACAGCAATAATATAATACAGGCCTGGAAATACATATCATGGCAATGCACAGTTAGATTACACCAGATGGAAATACACATGTACACCTAACATTATGAAGCAGGGTGAAAGAAGCTTAGTGACATACTTCAGGATGTTACACAAGGTCAGTCTCCGCCTACTATAACCAAGTCCCTTAAGTCTCCGCCTACTATAACCCAATGACCGAACATACCGGAGGGCATAGCAGGAGAATTGAGCGGCGCCCAGTGATAATAGTAAGTGCAGTGAGATCCCTGGGCGCCGCTGTACAGATCATGATACTTAGTTCACAATGTTTGGACCGATGAAAGGTCCTCTTTAAAAATCAATCCTGGCAAAAATTTGCCCTGGGTGATGTCACGCAAAATGTGGGAACATAAAAAAAAAAAATAGGCCAATGGGTAAGGACTGATATAGTTATGTTATTGGTAACATTTCTCCCCTCCCGTCTCTTCCACCACATGTAAGAGGATTGAAAACAGCTTTGCCCCCTCTTACAAAAAGAACCATATCCTTTGTAGTTATTCTGTTGCTTTGGGTTACTGTACTATTCTTATGACTATGTTGCTCCAATACTTTATTATTTCTACTAGAAGTTCTAAATGAATTGCTAGCAGTCTGCAGTAAGGGTACAGACCGGAGGTGACTAGTTTGGAGTGTGTACATGCACAGTCTTAAAATGGCAGCACTGACTGGATAGAGTGAATCTGTTACCACCCCTCTGTACCCTTACTGCAGACTGCTAGCAATTCATTCATAAGTTCTAGTGGAAATAATAAAGGAATGGCACAACATAGAGTCATAAGAATAAATTCTCCAGAATTGTTATTACATGGGGAATGCATGAAGCTATTAAAACAGGCATGTCAGGAGCGGTGACGGGTCCTCTTTAACCCTGTTTCGGGGGCACGCAATTTGTTACAAAAATTGTGAGTGTTGCTGAGGAAATACCACCATAACACTACACTTATGGTATATACATAATTTATTCAGATACATAAGTACGCCATCTAAAAGATATCATGTGAGGTGTTATTGTGTGCGCTAACCAGATATGATATGCACTACTATGGGTAAAACACCCTATATGCACTGAGTTCATGAAAAGATTAGAGATGAGCGACTCAAAGCTGACGAAGTGGAATTTGTTCCGAATTTCAGGAAAAATTCGATTCGCACCGAAGGTGAATTTCCTCGCGCTTCGTGGTAACGAATCGCATTTTTTCCTAACTTGGCTGCTGCACGTGTGAGGACATAGAGAAAGGAACTCTGGGAAGGCGCGATCACCCAAAATGCCATGCATGCAGCCAATCAGCAGCCAGCCAGCCCTGTGATGTTACAGCCGTATAAATAGCGGCAGCCATCTTAGATTCTGCCATTTACCAGCGTACTTATCCTATTACACCTTGGTGCACTGACTGGGGATCCAAATTGCCATTATACAGCTCTGTCATTCCAGCAAACCGTTCTTGTTATTGGGGTGCAAGTGCTGTTTGATACAGCATTAACAGGGTTTATTACAAGGAAATATTTCTACAGTACGTCTTATTTGCCCTTGCGCGGTGCAGTTATATGTTGTACAGCCCTTTTTGCCATGTATTAGTGGCAAAAGAAAAATATATTTGTCCTTGTACGGTGCAGTGATATATTCTACAGCCCTGTTTGCCGTGTATTAGTGGAGTGGCGAAATAAAAATAGATTCACCGTTCAGCGTTAATCTTATTTGTTGAAAAGCCTTTGGTGTAGTGTAAAAGTAGAAAAAAATTAGGACCTAATTGCTGTTCAGCGGTGCAGTGATATATTCTACAGCCCTGTTTGCTGTGTATTAGTTGCAAAATAAAAATATATTCGCGTCCAGCGTTGCACTTATCTGTTGAAAAGCCTTTTGTGTAGTGTAAAAGTAGAAAAAAATTAGGGCCTCATTGCCGTTCAGAGGTGCAGTGATATATTCTACAGCCCTGTTTGCCGTGTATTAGTGGCGAAATAAAAAAATTTTTATCTAACATTTGGTTATTTGATCTAACAGTATGTCAGACATAGAAGTGCCAGGTCCTGCACAGGGGAGTGGCAGAGGCCTAAATGTTTCTGGTGCAGGCAGAGGTCGCAGCAGAGTAAGGGGGCGTGGCAGCAGGGGTCGCAGCGAGAGGCCTGAGCTCCCAGTATCATCTAGCGGTCGTGTCTTCACCAGCAACCCAGCGGTTCTTGAATAGTTGACTTGGTCATCCACTTTGTCCCAAGTGACATCAGACACCTCCAGCCAAGAGTCGGTGGGTTCCTCTGACACGACACTTAGTTGACATGGCCCGGAAACAGGCCCTGTGCCCCCACCTGTCCTGAACCTTCCTCTGTCATTTTTAGTTCCCTCACCGTGAGAAGTATTATATGCCGTAGGCTCGGCTCCACTTTTCAGTGAGGATGAGCAACTAGAAGATGGTCAGCAGCTAATGGCAAGCCAAGATATGGAGGAGACATCCGCCGCTTCCTCCGCTAGGCGGGCAAGTAGTGATGAGGAGAGTGGTGTGGGAACTGGTGTCGTGAGCAGTCAGGCTCCTGACCCAGAGACCGTTGAGGAGGACATCAGTGACGTGCAGACAGTACTTGATGATGATGATGTAGCTGATCGCACTTGGGAGCTGGGTGACGAAGGGGCTTCATCATCATTAGGAGAAGAGGGTGGCAGCTTGCCTGTGAGCCAGCGGTGGAGCCAGCAAGTCGCTAGCATGGGCGGGAGTCATCAGGGTGGCAGCAGTGGGAGGTCGGTAGCAAAACGTGCGCTGGGTAGACCACCCACTTTGTGGGAGCCTACCTGCCCGGGAAGTAGTGGTGCAGGGGTTCAAGGAGGCAGCGGCGGTAGCAGTCAGTCAGTGCGGAGTGTTCGGGGTAAAATCACCTACTCAGCGGTGTGGCAGTTTTTTGTAAAGCCGCCGGAGGAGGTGAACATGGCCATATGTAGAATCTGTGGGCAGAAGGTGAAGCGTGGCCAGGGTGCCAATGTTGGCACCATGGCCCTGTGTCAACATATGCAGCGTTGCCATAAAGTGGCCTGGGAGAACCGTGGCTCCGATGTGGTGGTCCAGCCTGCGTAGCAACCGCTGCATTACCGAGTGGCACCCACCCGGTTTCAGGCAGTCAAGGCTCCACCCCCTCAGCCGAAGGGAGCTGTCTGTCCTTCCCATCATCTGCTGGTCCTGATCCTCCTGCTCCTCCTACTCCTCCTCACTCATTCCGTCAGCAATCGATCACCGAAGTGATTGCCATAAGAGACAACAGTATGCATGCACTCATCCAACAGTGCAGAAGCTGAACCTGCTCCTGTCCAAGTTGCTGGTGCTGCAGTCCATTCCTTTCCAAGTGGTGGACTCTGCACATTTCAGAGAACTGATGGCTTGTGCCGAGCCAAGGTGGAGAGTCCCAAGCCATCATTTCTTTGCCGATAAGTCACTACCAGCCCTGCACACACATGTAGAACAAAAGGTGGGCCAGTCCTTGAGCCTGTAGGTGTCTGCCAAAGTGCACGGCAGCGCCGATATGTGGAGCTGTAACTACAGTCAGGCACAATACATGTCCTTTACAGCCCACTGGTGAATGTGGTTCTTGCACAGCCACACCAGCAACTTGACCAGGTGACGCCACTTCCACCTCTCCGCCTCCACGTTGCTACGCTGTTGGTCCAGCGACAATGTCCGCCTCTGCCTCCTCATCCACTACCGTGTCCTCAGCCTCCACTGCAGGAACAATTCACAGTGTGTCACGGATGATATTGCAGATAGCTGGAAGTTTATGGATAAACATCCGACTGGCTTGATCCCAAACTAAGGAGCATAAAGGTGACCCCTGGAAAACCCTAAGAGCTCACCCTGACTGTTAAGCTCATACAAAGGTTTCAGAGGTAGACGATTGCATGCCCTCGTACCTAGACTGTGTGACACCTGAAAACCCTAAAATAGTGAGGGGACACGACCACCGGCTCCCTGCACTTAATACGGAGGGAGTCAGGGTCACCTAGAATCAAGCCAGCAAGTAAACACAATACAAGAAAGGACTTGTCTGAACAAGCAGTAACAGAAGTCTCCAGCTGTGATCACTTCAATCCAGGAGGTAGTATAAACCGCAAAGTGAGGCAGTATGGGAGGTAATATAAAGGGAGGCAATTAGTGTGAATAGGTGACAGCTGGTAGAAGGAAAGGGGATGACAAAGTGAAACCAAAACAAAGAACATCATGCAAGAGGTACAGAAGAACGTCTGCTAGACCTTCTCAGAGAGCTGGCGGTGACACAGTGCCCCTCCAACATACCACATGTGCAGGGCACGGCGGTGTCATGCTGTTCTGCACCTTGTTTGTTTGGGCGAACTGAGTTACACAGGGGAGGAACTGCTCCATGTCCTTCAGCAAGAAATCGAATCCTGGCTTTCTCCGCGACAACTGAAAATCAGAACCATGGTGACCGACAATGGGAAGAACATTGTGTCAGCGCTGCGTCAAGGAGGGCTGAGCCATGCGCCCTGCATAGCACACTTGTTCAATCTGGTTGTCAAGAGGTTCCTGAAGTCTTCCACCCATCTGCAAGACATCTTAAAAATGGCCAGGAAACTTTGCATGCACTTAAGCCACTCGTACACCGCAAAGCACACCCTCCTTGAGCTGCAGCAGCAGAACAGCATCCCCCAACATAGGCTGATATGCGACATTTCCACCCCTTAAAATTTTACCCTCCATATGTTGGACCGACTGTATGAACAGAGAAAGGCCATAAACGATTTCCTGATGATCCAAGCGGACAGGAGTACTCATGTGGCCGTCAGGGCCGGTGCAAGGATTTTTGCCGCCCTAGGCAAGATAAAAATTGCCGCGCCCCCCCCCCCCCCCCCCCCTTTATCAGATGATTTGCCCATATCATGACATCACATATGTTCCACCCCTTTCTCAGCATTTAAATTAAAAGAACTGCTATGTTTCCCTTAGGGTTAATCAAGCTTCTTGTAGCTGTCTCCCTGACAGCCGCTAGAGGTGCTTCCGCGATTCTCACTGTGAAATTTACAGTGGGAAGACGTGGAGCATAGTTTTGAATGCGTGCGCATGCGCATTCGCAGCTGAGAGGAGGATCAGGGAGAAGAGTTCCCAGTGCGGGCGCTGGAGAAAGGTAAGTGGCTGAAGGCGTTTTAACCCCTTCAGATCAGTGGGAGGGGGACACGAGGGTGCCCCACTCCTAACAACTATATAGTGCCAGAAAAATGAGTTTGTTTTCCTGGCACTATAGTGCTCCTTTACCATCAGTACTGCACAGTGTCTTTTCTCTGCAGGAACAGGCTATAGACACCAGTACCACTACATTAAACTGTACTGGTTCTGGGACTATAGTGTCCTTTTAGGCTCCATTCACACGTCCGCAATTTCATTCTGCATTTTGCGGAACGGAATTGCGGACCCATTCATTCCTATGGGGCAGAACGATGTGCTGCCTGGACATGGAATTGTGGATCCGCACTTCGGGGTCGGCACTTCCGTTCCGCAAAAAAATTCCGTTCCGCAATTGCGGACAAGAACAGGCATATTCTATTAGTGCAAAATGCGGAACGCACATTGCCGCTTTCCGTGTTTTGCGGATCCGCGGCTCCGTGTATCCGCAAAACACGTTGCGGACGTGTGAATGGAGCCTTAATGTGAGGTAAATTAGTTTCCAATGTAGTATTAATAACTAAACAATTAAATAATAAACATATTGCATTGTCTACTTACCACCAGTACAATAAGATGATCTGGTCTCTGGCTGCAGTCTGGCTCTTGGTCTGGCTCTGGGGACTCCCTTGTCACTCTCCCCCCCCCCCCCTCCCTTGTCACTCTCTTCTCCCCCCCCCCTCCCTCCCTCGTCACTCTCTTCTTCCCCCCTCCCTCCCTTGTCACTCTCTCCCACCCCCCTCCCCACTCTCTCCCACCCCCTCCCCACTCTCTTCTCCCCCCTTCCTCCCCACTCTCTTCTCCCCCCCTCCCTCCCTTGTCACTCTCTTCTCCCCCCTCCCTCCCTTGTTACTCTTATCCCCCTTCCCTTGTCACTCTCTTTCTCACCCCGCCCCTTGTCACTCTCTCCCCCTCCCTTTTCACTCTCACCCCCCCTCCCTTGTCACTCTCATTTCCCCCCCACTCCCTTGTCACTCTCATTTCCTCCCCCCTCCCTTGTCACTCTTATTTCCCCCCTCCCTTGTCACTCTCATTTCCTCCCCCCCTCCCTTGTCACTCTCATTTCCCCCCTCCCTTGTCACTCTCATTTCCTCCCCCCCTTGTCACTCTCACCCCCCCCCCCCCCCCCCTTGTCAGTTTTTTTTTTCAAACCGCACCACCAGCGATATTAGGGTGGCCAGACGTCCGGTTTTAGGCCGGACAGTCCGGTTTTCAGGCTCCCTGTCCTCCGTCCGGCGCAGTGCCTGGACGGACACAGGGATGTCCTCCTTTTCAGTAGCTCACGCTCAGACAGCAGCACTGTGCTGTCTGAGTGTGAGCTGCAGCAACTGACTGAGGATTCTCTCACCCCCAGTCAGTCACTAGAGCCGCAGATATGGCTCCCTGTGGATGACTGAGGGGAAGAGAAGCGCCCCGGGCTGCCCCAGCTCACCTTCAATTCACAAAGTTCTTCCCTCTTCTCCCCAGTGGCGTCGCCAGGGGGGGGGCCAGAGGGGGCCACGGCCCCCCCTACATCATGCTGTGCCCCCCCCCAACTAAAATGCCCCCCCCCTTCCTAAGTGAAGTGAGCCGGCAGCGTCTTCACACAGAGTCCGGCTGCAGAGCAGAGTGAGGAGGGGAGAGGGGGCGGGGCATGCACGGCAGTTCCCGATAGGCTCCGCCCACCTTCCAGGCAGGAAAGGCAGTGAGTGCAGAGCCAGCCCAGTAGCCGGAGCAAGAAAGAAGATGCAGAACTGAAGTCCAGACTCCAGGCAGAGAGTGATTCAAGCGACCCAGAGTGAATGACAGTCCCTGAGTGCAGAGTCCCACCCTGTGTAATTAGGTGAGAGGAGGGGAGAGGCGGCCATTATATTAATAACAAAGAGGGGGACATTATATTAATAATAAATAGGGGGCCAATACATTAGTATTAATGTAATGACCCCCTCTTTATTATTAATGTAATGACCCCCTCTTTATTATTAATATAATGGCCCCCTCTTTATTATTAATGTAATGACCCCCTCTTTATTATTAATATAATGGCCCCCTCTTTATTATTAATATAATGACCCCCTCTTTATTATTAATATAATGGCCCCCTCTTTATTATTAATATAATGGCCCCCTCTTTATTATTAATATAATGGCCCCCTCTTTATTATTAATATAATGGCCCCCTCTTTATTATTAATATAATGACCCCCTCTTTATTATTAATGTAATGACCCCCTCTTTATTATTAATATAATGGCCCCCTCTTTATTATTAATGTAATGACCCCCTCTTTATTATTAATATAATGGCCCCCTCTTTATTATTAATGTAATGACCCCCTCTTTAATAACAAAGAGGGGGACATTATATTAATAATAAAGCGGGGACATTATATTAATAATAAAGAGGGGGCCATTATATTAATAATAAAGAGGGGGCCATTATATTAATAATAAAGCGGGGACATTATATTAATAATAATGCAGGGACATTATATTAATAATAATGCAGGGACATTATATTAATAATAAAGCGGGGACATTATATTAATAACAAAGAGGGGGACATTATATTAATAATAAAGAGGGGGCCATTATATTAATAATAAAGAGGGGGTCATTACATTAATAATAAAGAGGGGGCCATTATATTAATAATAAAGAGGGGGCTATTGTATTATTAACAAAGAGGGGGCCATTATAATATACAGGGGAAATAATATTATGAGGAATGGGGGACTATCTGGCTCTAGCACAGTATTGGGGGGCAGCAGGATGAGTTGTTGAGACACCAGGAAGGAGAGGATGAGAGTAAAGTGAGGAACCTAAAAAAAATTCTGTGAAACTCTGCAGAGACGAGAAGCGGCTGAAAGAAAGTATCATGACGGTCTTATATCTGAATGAAGACGTCGAGGAGAGTCTACATCACAGGAGACGTCACTGGATGTAACAGGTATGGGGCAGTATTCTACTGTAATAATAATGCCCATGCACATATCTGTTTCACAGTAGGGTTGGGGGAGGAGATTGAGAATATGGCCCACTCTGCCGCATTCGGCCCCAGACTTCAGGTCACACTGTGCGTGTTCTGAATTCTGGGGGCTTACACCCATCTACTACATTATCTGTACTAAGAGTTATCACTGTGTTATCTGTGGTGTTACATAGGACTGCAGGTGATCTACTACAGTATCTTTTAAAAGGGGCGTGCCTGGGGTAGGGAAGGGGGGCGCAATTTTTGGCTTGCCCCGGGTGCTGGAAACCCACGCTACGCCACTCGGGGAGGGAGAGGCGTGTCCTTTCCCCTTCCTCTGATAGGCTGCAGGCACTAGGCCGGCAGCCTATCAGAGGCCTGCGCAGGCGGCGCGATGATGTCATCGCGCCGCCTGAGCCCTACAGCGCGGGACACTGAAAGAGTCTGCATCGCATCGCTGACACTGAGGTAAGTATAAGTGGGTTTTTTTTGTTTGTTTTTTTACAATAGTGTTACTGGCACATTATGGGGGCTTATTACAATGGGGAGGGGGACTTAATACTGGCACATGATGATGGGGGGGACTTAATACTGGCACATGATGATGGGGGAGACTTAATACTGGCACATGATGATGGGGGGGGACTTAATACTGGCACATGATGATGGGGGGGACTTAATACTGGCACATGATGATGGGGACCTAATACTGGCACATGATGATGGGGGGACTTAATACTGGCACATGATGATGGGGGGACTTAATACTGGCACATGATGATGGGGGGACTTAATACTGGCACATGATGATGGGGGGACTTAATACTGGCACATGATGATGGGGGGGACTTAATACTGGCACATAATGATAAGGGGGGACTTAATACTGGCACATGATGATAAGGGGGGACTTAATACTGGCACATGATAATGGGGGGACTTAATACTGGCACATGATGGGGGGGACTTAATACTGGCACATGATGGGGGGGACTTAATACTGGCACATGATGATGGGGGGGACTTAATACTGGCACATGATGGGGGGGGACTTAATACTGGCACATGATGATGGGGGGGACTTAATACTGGCACATGATGATAAGGGGGGACTTAATACTGGCACATGATGATAAGGGGGGACTTAATACTGGCACATGATAATGGGGGGACTTAATACTGGCACATGATGGGGGGACTTAATACTGGCACATGATGGGGTGGACTTAATACTGGCACATGATGATGGGGGGGGGACTTAATACTGGCACATGATGGGGGGACTTAATACTGGCACATGATGGGGGGCTTAATACTGGCACATGATGGGGGGGCTTAATACTGGCACGATGGGGGGCTTAATACTGGCACATGATGGGGGGCTTAATACTGGAACATGGGGGGGCTTAATACTGGCACATGATGGGGGGGCTTAATACTGGCACGTAATGGGGGGGCTTATTACTGGCACGTAATGGGGGGGCTTATTACTGGCACGTAATGGGGGGCTTATTACTAGCACGTAATGGGGGGCTTATTACTGGCACATTGGGGGCTTATTACTGGCACGTGATGGGGGGCTTATTACTGGAACGTGATGGGGGGCTTATTACTGGCACGTGATGGGGGGCTTATTACTGGCACGTGATGGGGGGCTTATTACTGGCACGTGATGGGGGGCTTATTACTGGCACGTGATGGGGGCTCTTGTTACTGGCACGTGATGGGGGCTTATTACTGGCACATTGGGGGGCTCTTGTTACTGGCAGTGGCACGTTATTGAGGGCACTTATTACTGGCACATTATTGGTGGGCACTATAGCGGCATCTACTGAGGCCACAAAGAACGGGTGTTTTATATGGGGGGCTCTGTACAGTAGCATTTTATACTGGGACACATTATGGTGGGTACTATGGAGAAGGGGAGACAGGAGTACTATGGAGTCATCTACGGGGGGGGCACTAAGAAGGGGTATTTTATACTTGCAAATTATGGGGGACACTGAGGGCATCTACTGGGGCACGATATATGGGGCATTTTATACTGGTACATTATGGGGGGCACTAGCAGGAAGGGGGAGAGGAGCACTATGGAGGCATTTACTGGGGCACTATATAGTTTTTTTTTTATACTGGCACATTATGGGGGACATTAGCTCAACTGGGGGCATAAGGGGGTATGTTTTGCACATTATAAGGAGAATTATTTCTACTGGGGGGCATTATGGTGGGTTTTATTACTCCCCCATGGTATGACCCCCTAGTAGCAGCACCAGGCTCTCCCTGCTCTGCTATCCCTCTGCCCCTTCTCCAAATCCTTATTATGAAATCTTTCTCATTAGGATAAAACACAACATCAGCTCCGCCGAGCCCCCGGCCAAGTGTTGAAGTGGTGTCCGAGATCCCCAAGGGCCAAGCCAAGTAACTGTAAGTGTTCATGTGAAATATGTTTATTTTATATATGTACACTCCTGTGAGAGGCGGGGAGGGAGATCTGTGGATGACACTGTTATAGGGAGGGAGATCTGTGGCTGACACTGTTATAGGGAGGGAGATCTGTGGATGACACTGTTATGGAGGGGGAAATGGGGATGACACTGTCATGGGGTGGATCTGTGGATGACACATATAGCATAAGATGCTATATACGGTACGTGGCATCCACAAATCCCCCCCCCCATAGCAGTGTCATCCACAGATTCCCCTCTCTATAAAAGTGTCATCCACAGACAGCTGGACTTTTCTTCCCTGTTGCGGTTTTAGGTATTGGGTAAAGTATTGCAGCTTTTCTAAGCTTACTTGTGTAAATGTATCGTTGTTATAGCTGCCCCCCCTACATTTGTCCTGGCCCCCAGTGTGCCCCCCCAAAATTTGAAAACTAGAGACGCCACTGCTCCTCCCCCGTGTTTTATGGCTAGTGGTGGGGGCGTGGCTTCACAGATGCAGGGGCGTGGCTTCATGTGGCTTGGAGGCATGGTTTGGGGCATTGTAGGCGTGGTTTGGGGTGTGGTCGGTGAGGTCCGGCTTTCTATGGTGAAGCCAGTGGCCACCCTAAGCGATATCTGTAGCATAAATCCTCCTTCAGTACAGGATCCGGGTGTTGGACGAGATCTGCTTCCCTTGACTGCAGTTCCAGTAGCAAAAGGGGGCTCTCACACTGGGATATCGATAGATTCACTTTCCTCTGTGTCTCCTCGTCTGCTCTCAAAATGGCGATGACTTCCTGCTTCCCTGCAACTTGCTAACCACACCTCTCATGCTTATTGTAATCCGAGCAGTCAGTGAGTTGTGACTGGGAAACGACGACATCTTGTGGCTAAACAACAAAATAACAGTCTTGAACTTAAATTACGCAGTGTTCATGCAATGAGAGCTGCTTCTCAATCTCACACGGTATTTATCACCACGTCACATCCTCTCACTTTTTATCTCATTGCTAAAAATGCCCTTATAACATTTCCTCGTTATTATGGGCCTGTTTTCAGTATTGCTCAATCATTTAAATACTCATATGCATATATGTAAAACACTCATAAATAAAATAAAATAGAACAACAATCAAAACCTTCTCTTCATTTACATGCTCACCTAACTATGTTCAAAAATAGCAGTTCTGTGCGAAGCGATACTCCTGAACGGATCAATACCCACATAATTGCCCTACATGGGCTACACATGAATTCCTGGACAGTGATGGCCAGTTCGCAGTGTTTGCCAACGAACACATGCGGGCTGCCTTTTTAACTCACAAGTCCGGCGATGCACAGGTAAGCCCTTACCTGTGCCTGTGCCGCGAGCCGGTCTGAAACAAATGCGGTCACCGGGAGCAGGCAGTTCCGAGAACAGCCGCCGGGAGCCTTCTTTGGGCTGTTCTCGGAACTGCCTGCTCCCGGTGACCGGATTTGTTTCAGACCGGCTCCCGACACAGGCACAGGTAAGGACTTACCTGTGCATCGCCGGACTTGTGAGTCAAGATGGCAGCTCGCATGTGTTTGTTGGCGAACAATGCGAACTGGCCATCACTGTTCCTGGATACTAAGTATCCTGTAAGAAAAATTTACATAGGCTACATCAATTCTATCAATGTGATCAATGTCAGGAGAGAGTAAACTTGTTGCCTCCTAAAGATGTTTGCTTGCCACCTGTTTGCATTGACTGAAACTGTCAAACTAGCTAGATGCCTCCTCTGAGTTTCCTGTAACGACTAAGCCTGTTTCATCTAGTGTGAAAGTGTAACTATCAAGCGTATTGGGCCACATGAGTCCATTAAAAGCTTGCTTTCCTTCCTCCATCCTTATTTGGGGAGTGATATATACCTTTCACGGTCCAAAGGGATCCTATCTGAAAGGCAGCCCTACCTACCATAGTGGCAGACTGCTATGGGGCCCAGGTCTGCTACTGGGGGTGAAAACTTGGTCAGGACCACTGGCGGATCCAGGGGGGGGCAACGGGGCAATTGCCCCCCCCCCCCCCCCCCCCGAGATGCTCAGAAGTGGGGGCGGCGGCCACAGGGCACAGGGAGATGAGAAGCGCTCATCTCCACGGTCATCTGTATCGCCATCTTCAGGACAGCGATACAGATGGCTGTGCTGTGAGTGCGAACGGGCAGGGGAGGGAGAGGAGTGTCCCTTCCCCTTCCTCTGATAGGCTGCCGGCCTAGTGCCTGCAGCCTATCAGAGACCGGCCCAGACGGCGCAGTGACATCATCGCGCCGCCTGACAGCGCGGGACACAGGCCGGAAGAGGCCTGCATCGCATCACCGACATGGAGGTAAGTATAAGTGTTGTTTTTCTTTTATAGGGGGCTCTTGTTACTGGCACATTAGGGGGGCTCTTGTTACTGGCACATTAGGGGGGCTCTTGTTACTGGCACATTAGGGGGGCTCTTGTTACTGGCACATTAGGGGGGCTCTTGTTACTGGCACATTAGGGGGGCTCTTGTTACTGGCACATTAGGGGGGCTCTTGTTACTGGCAAATTGGGGGGCCTCTTGTTACTGGCACATTAGGGGGGCTCTTGTTACTGGCAAATTGGGGGGCCTCTTGTTACTGGCACATTAGGGGGGCTCTTGTTACTGGTACATTGGGGGGGCTCTTGTTACTGGCACATTAGGGGGGCTCTTGTTACTGGCATGTGATGAGGGGGCTTTTGTTACTGGCACATGATGGGGGGCTCTTATTACTGCACATTAGGGGGCTCTTGTTACTGGCACATTAGGGGGGCTCTTGTTACTGGCACATTAGGGGGTTCTTGTTACTGGCACATTAGGGGGGCTTTTGTTACTGGCACATGATGGGGGGCTCTTATTACTGGCACATTAGGGGGCTCTTGTTACTGGCACATTAGGAGGGCTCTTGTTACTGGCACATTAGGGGGTTCTTGTTACTGGCACATTAGGGGGGCTCTTGTTACTGGCACATTAGGGGGGCTCTTGTTACTGGCACATTAGGGGGCTCTTGTTACTGGCACATTAGGGGGGCTCTTGTTACTGGCACATTAGGGGGCTCTTGTTACTGGCACATTAGGGGGGGCCTCTTGCTACTGTCACATTAGGCGGGGCTCTTGTTACTGGCACATTAGGGAGGGGCTCTTGTTACTGGCACGTGATGGGGGCTCTTATTACTGGCACATGATGGGGGGTGCTCTTGTTACTGGCACTTTATTGGGGGGCATCTTTGGGGCACATTTTACTGGCACATGATTGGGGGCACTTATTACTGGCACATTATTGGGGGCACTTCTTACTGGCACATTATTGGTGGGCACTATAGGGGCATCTACTGAGACCACAAAGAAGGGGTATTTTATATGGGGGGGCTCTGTACAGTAGCATTTTATACTGGGGCACATTATGGTGGGTACTATGGGGAAGGGGGAGAGGAGTACTATGGGGTCATCTATGGGGGGCACTAAGAAGGGGTATTTTATACTTGCAAATTATGAGGGACACTGAGGGCATCTACTGGGGCACTATATATGGGGCATTTTATACTGGTACATTATGGGGGGCACTAGGAGGAAGGGGGGAGAGGAGCACTATGGGGACATTTACTAGGGGCACTATATAGGGGTATTTTATACTGGCACATCATGGGGGCATTATGGGGATATTAGCTCAACTGGGGCATTACAAGGGGGTATTTTTTGCACTGTCTATTATAAGGAGAATTATTTCTACTGGGGGGCATTATGGTGGGCTTTATTACTCCCCCATGGTATGAGCCCCCTAGTAGCAGCACCAGCCTCTCTCTGCTCTGCTATCCCTCTGCCCCTATGAAATCTTTCTCATAAGGATAAAACACAACATCAGCTCCACCGAGCCCCCCAGCCAAAGTGTTGAAGTGGTGTCCGAGATCCCCAAGGGCCAAGCCAAGTAATTGTAATTTTTTATGTGAAATATGTTTGTTATACACATATAGCCTACTGTCACAACCAGACAGCTGAGAAGCTCTGACAGGAGCCGTCCAGAACCTCCTCCTTGAGTTTCTTTGTTTTGATTTCAGTTCCTCATCTCGTTAGCCTATCTCAGCTGTTATGCAGTTGGACTGATTGCTTCCCTTTAAGTTCCTCCCCATGATGCATTAGGTTGCGGCTTATACAACTTCCTGGAGTGTGTGTGCATGCTGTTCCTAGTTCCCAGTCGTCTGCAAGATAAGTACTGTTTATGTATTTGTGATTTTCTGTTTGCTGGATCCAGGTGACCCTGGCTCCCTCCGTGTCTGTGTAGGGGGCCGGTGGTCATGTCCCCTCACTATTGTAGGGTCTTCAGGTGTAAGATAGTCGAGGTACGTGGATATGCGCCCATCCACCTTTGGGGTGTTCGCATAGGCTGAGCAGTCAGGGAGAGTGGCAGGTCTCATGCAGGGGTCTCCCTTTTGTTCCTTAGTTGTGGATCCAGTGAGTCATAGATTATATTGTATTGTCTTGTTTCCCTGTACACCATCCGTGACATTATAAGCCGCCAAAACCGTCTCAAGCATGGATCCGGTTTCACTTTTGGCTGAATGCTTCCAGGTTCTTTCATTGGAGGTAGCTGATCTCCGTAAGACTTTTTCTCAGTTTCAAGTGACCGGTTCAGCTTGCGTTCATGGAGTTTGTTCTGAGCCTAAGATCTCGCTCCCGGATACGTTCTCCGGGGGTAGTGAGAATTTTGTGCGTTTTAGAGAGGCTTGCAAACTCCATTTTCGCCTTCTTCCCCATTCCTCTGGTGATGAGGAACGGAGGGTGGGGATCATTATATCGCTGCTCAGGGGTAACGCTCAGTCCTGGGCCTTTTCGCTGCCGGAGGGGGCACGGTCCCTCCGTTCAGTGGATGAATTCTTTTTAGCCCTGGGTCAGATATATGATGATCCGGATCGTATTGCTCTGGCTGAGTCTAGACTACGTCTGTTATGCCAGGGTAAACAATCCGCAGAGATATACTGCTCAGAATTTCGGAGATGGGCAGTTGATACTGGTTGGAATGATGCTGCACTCCGAAGTCAATTTTGCCATGGTCTTTCAGAAGGATTGAAAGATGCATTTGCCTTTCATGAGAGACCTACCTCCTTGGATTCTGCTTTGTCTCAGGCCGTTCGTATTGACAGGCGTCTTAGAGAGAGAGGAGAGATCTCTCCTTCCTGTCATGCTCAGTCCCGGGACAGTGCAGCGGTCTCATTCTGTGCACAGGGGTCTCAGTCGCTGTCAGCCCCTTCTGAGCAGGAACCCATGCAGCTGGGGTTGATTGCCTCAGACAATAGAAGATTCAGCCCGCATGGGAGGGTTTGTTTTTGTTGTGGAGGTATAAATCATTTGGCAAATGTTTGTCACTCTAGGAGATACAGGCAGTTTTCTGGGAGTAATAAAGAAACAAAAAGGAAAAAATCTTTTAAAAATGTTCCGTCTGTTACTATTGGCAGGGTTGAGGCGGAAATTGAAGGTTTTCCGTTTGCTTGTAGTTCCCGTTTTGTCCTGCCTGCTAGGGTGGCGCTAGAGAGCAAGAGCATTTTTTGTGAGATTTTTGTGGATAGTGGAGCAGCTGTCAATCTCATTGATAATCAATTTGCAATAACTCATGGTTTCCAGGTATGCACTTTGGGAAAAGATATTCCTGTTTTTGCTATTGATTCCGCTCCACTTTCTCAGAAATCATTAAAGGGCATAGTTCACAATATGCGTTTAATTGTGAGTGATGCTCATGTTGAGGATGTGTCATGTTTTGTCCTTAGCGGTTTGCCTACTCCTCTAGTGTTGGGGCTACCCTGGCTCACTAAACATAACCCCACCATTGATTGGCAAGCGAGGCAAATAAATGGTTGGAGTGACTTTTGCAGAGAGAATTGCCTCATGACATCTGTTTCTGAGGTTTCTGCTAAGACTGTACCACCTTTCCTCTCTGAATTTTCGGATGTCTTCTCTGAGAGTGGAGTTCAGGATTTGCCTCCGCACAGGGAGTACGATTGCCCTATTAATCTCATCCCAGGCGCCAAGCTGCCTAAATCTCGTTTATACAATCTTTCCCAACCTGAGAGGGTCGCTATGCGTGCTTATATCTCTGAGAGTCTGAGAAAAGGACACATACGACCCTCGAAGTCACCTGTTGCCGCTGGTTTTTTCTTTGTTAAGAAAAAAGATGGTACTTTAAGACCTTGTCTGGATTTCAGGGAGCTGAACAGTATCACTATTCGTGACCCTTATCCGCTTCCTCTGATTCAGGACCTGTTTAACCAGGTTGTTGGGGCTAAAGTCTTTTCCAAATTAGACCTAAGAGGGGCATACAACCTGGTCAGGGTCAGAGAAGGAGACGAATGGAAGGCGGCTTTCAATACCCCTGAGGGCCATTTTGAGAATTTGGTTATGCCTTTTGGTTTGATGAATGCCCCAGCCGTTTTTCAGCATTTCGTGAACAGCATTTTTTTATCATTTAATGGGAAAATTTGTATTAGTGTATTTGGATGACATTTTGATTTTTTCTCCTGATTTCAAGACTCATAAGGAACACTTACGTCAGCTCTTGCTCATCCTGCGGGAGAATAAATTATACGCGAAACTGGAAAAATGTGTGTTTGCGGTTGCAGAAATTCAATTTCTGGGGTTTCTTCTCTCCGCTTCTGGTTTTCGCATGGACCCCGAGAAGGTCCGCGCTGTGCTTGAGTGGGAGCTTCCTGAGAATCAAAAGGCGCTGATGCGTTTTTTGGGCTTTGCCAATTATTACAGGAAATTTATTTTTAATTATTCCTCTGTTGTTAAACCACTCACTGATATGACCAGAAAGGGGGTAGATTTTTCTTCCTGGTCGGTAGAGGCGCGTAAGGCCTTTTCTAATATCAAGGAGAGTTTCGCTTCCGCTCCCATCCTGGTACAACCTGATATTTCTTAACCCTTCATAGTTGAGGTTGATGCTTCTGAGGTGGGTGTGGGTGCGGTCTTGTCTCAGGGTTCCTCTCCTGCCAAATGGCGACCGTGTGCCTTTTTCTCGAAGAAACTCTCCTCCGCAGAGAGAAATTACGATGTGGGAGATAGGGAGTTGTTGGCCATCAAGTTAGCTTTTGAGGAATGGCGCCATTGGCTAGAGGGAGCCAGACACCCTATTACCGTGTTTACTGACCATAAGAATCTGGCCTACTTGGAGTCAGCCAAGCGTCTAAACCCGAGACAGGCCAGATGGTCTTTGTTCTTTTCAAGGTTTAATTTTGTTGTCACGTTCCGCCCTGGGGTTAAGAATGTGAAGGCAGATGCCCTGTCACGTTGTTTTCCGGGAGGTGGGAATTTTGAAGACCCGGGTCCCATTTTGGCTGAAGGTGTGGTGGTCTCTGCTCTTTTTCCTGAATTGGAGGCAGAGGTGCAGGCAGCCCAGTCGGAGGCTCCTGATCTTTGTCCTCCTGGGAGGTTGTTTGTGCCTCTCACTTTAAGACACAAGATTTTTAAGGAACACCACGATACGGTTCTTGCTGGGCACCTGGGGGCAAGAGCCACACTGGATCTCATCGCTTGGAGATTCTGGTGGCCTGCGCTTCGTAAGTCGGTTGAGGGTTTTGTGGCAGCCTGCGAGACTTGCGCTCGTGCCAAAGTCCCTCATTCACGGCCATCAGGTCCTCTCCTTCCCTTACCCATTCCTTCCCGTCCATGGACACATCTGTCCATGGACTTCATAACGGACCTGCCTCGTTCCTCGGGGAAGACTGTGATTCTGGTGGTGGTGGACCGTTTTAGCAAAATGGTGCATTTCATCCCTTTTCCTGGTTTGCCCAATGCTAAGACGCTGGCGCAGGCATTTATTGACCACATTGTCAAATTGCATGGTATCCCTTCAGATATAGTCTCTGATAGGGGCACGCAGTTTGTTTCCAGATTCTGGAAGGCTTTCTGTTCTCGCTTGGGGGTTCGGTTGTCATTCTCTTCTGCTTTCCACCCGCAGTCGAATGGCCAGACGGAGCAAGTCAATCAGAATCTGGAGACATATCTGCGCTGTTTTGTGGCGGAGAATCAGGAGGATTGGTGTTCGTTTTTGTCCCTTGCTGAGTTTGCTTTAAATAACCGTCGTCAGGAGTCCTCTGATAAGTCACCATTTTTTGGTGCATATGGGTTTTATCCGCTGTTTGGGACTTTCTCGGGAGAGGGGTCTTCTGGTTTACCTGATGAGGACAGATTCTCCTCGTCTTTGTCATCTATTTGGCAAAAGATTCAGGATAATCTAAAGAGCATGAGTGAGAGATATAAGCGTGTGGCGGATAAGAGACGTGTGCCTGGTCCGGACCTGAATGTTGGTGATCTGGTGTGGTTGTCTACCAAGAATATCAAATTGAAGGTTCCCTCCTGGAAGTTGGGTCTTAGGTTTATTGGGCCTTACAAGATTCTGTCTGTCATCAATCCTGTTGCCTACCCTCTTGATCTTCCTCAGACTTGGAAGATCCATAATGTTTTTCATAAGTCCTTATTGAAACCTTATGTTCAACCTATTGTACCCTCGCCTTTGCCTCCTCCTCCGATTATGGTTGATGGAAATCTTGAATTTCAGGTCTCTAGCATTGTGGATTCTCGTCTTGTCCGCGGTTCCCTCCAGTACCTCGTTCATTGGGAGGGTTATGGTCCTGAGGAGAGGATGTGGGTCCCAGTGACGGACATTAAGGCCACTCGTCTCATCAGGGCTTTCCATAGGTCCCATCCTGACAAGGTGGGCTCTGAGTGTCCGGAGTCCACTCGTAGAGGGAGGGGTACTGTCACAACCAGACAGCTGAGAAGCTCTGACAGGAGCCGTCCAGAACCTCCTCCTTGAGTTTCTTTGTTTTGATTTCAGTTCCTCATCTCGTTAGCCTATCTCAGCTGTCATGCAGTTGGACTGATTGCTTCCCTTTAAGTTCCTCCCCATGATGCATTAGGTTGCGGCTTATACAACTTCCTGGAGTGTGTGTGCATGCTGTTCCTAGTTCCCAGTCGTCTGCAAGATAAGTACTGTTTATGTATTTGTGATTTTCTGTTTGCTGGATCCAGGTGACCCTGGCTCCCTCCGTGTCTGTGTAGGGGGCCGGTGGTCATGTCCCCTCACTATTGTAGGGTCTTCAGGTGTAAGATAGTCGAGGTACGTGGATATGCGCCCATCCACCTTTGGGGTGTTCGCATAGGCTGAGCAGTCAGGGAGAGTGGCAGGTCTCATGCAGGGGTCTCCCTTTTGTTCCTTAGTTGTGGATCCAGTGAGTCATAGATTATATTGTATTGTCTTGTTTCCCTGTACACCATCCGTGACACCTACACTGTGCCACACAATATACAGTATACCTCTACACTGTGCCACATAATATACAGTATACCTCTACACTGTGCCACATAATATACAGTATACCTCTTCACTGTGCCACACAATATACAGTATACCGCTACACTGTGTAGTCTTTTGGCGGCGGACAGAAAATAATCTGGAAGTTCCCCTTCCGAGACCAGGCTCTGGATCCGCCACTGGTCAGGACTCTACCCTTTAAAGGAACAACTTTTAGCAAATGAGGCAGTGGAAAAAGGGATCATTGAAAGGGGTTTAGGTAGAAACCCTTCTGTCCTGTGTGGGGGGCTGGTTTTATCCTTGCTATGAGGCCCTTCTCTATGTACGCCATTGCTGAAAGGTCTGACCCTCTTACACCCAGGCCTAGGCCTCTCATTATATCAACACAAATCAAAAGAAAATGGAGACATTTTTTGCACACAAAACATTGCTGTTAATAAAGATTTTATGCTGTAAAAAGAAATTAACTGAGGATGGTGGTGGACTAGACAGGAAAATAAAGTGAAAAAGTTAAGGAACATACACACAGTCCCAGCTAGATATGACCAGGAGTGAGAAATAGAGGGATAGGCAGACACCGGGTGAGCATGACGGTTCTAACGATAGGAGCGATGTTTTTGGTCCTGCTTGTCAAGCTGCTGGGCATTGTACCATAGAGAGAATGGTGGGAGCCTCCACTGGGGAGTATACATGTTTGCCTTCCCATCTACCTGCACCCTCAGGCCTCCAGTCAAAGGTAGCAGGACATTTTTCAAATGCTTTGTTGCCTCCAGTGACGGAAAAACATTAAATTGTGCAAATAAAGAGTCAAATTTATTATTGGCAGAGAATAATAATAATGGGCATGTGTGGAGAACTGCAGGCTACAAAATTGTTTACAAATTCATAAAAATGTGCATCATGGAAAATACTGCCAGACTGAAACCCGCACCCTATTACAAACTACACCATGATGAACCCATGTCCTGTCTATAACATTCTGCTGCAGAAATAATGATGTGATGACGAATATGTCCATATTTCAATGAGGGATGTAATCCGCACAGAAATCTGCAGCAAAATACGTTCCTTGGAGAAAAAACAAAAAAAACTAAAAACATCTGTGTATTTTCTGCAACGTGGGAAGGAACTCTCGAAAATTTGTATTTCAGCAACTGCAAATACTACACGTGCATAAAAGCAAACGTAAAAAAGTGGCTATGCTACAAGTGCCAAGAGTAGTGTAACTGCGCCATCTGGTGGCTAAGGAGTAGAAAGCAATGACTATCTAATTTTTTTATGTACAGGCAATGAAAGTCCCACTTTTACTAACTGCCCACGAGTATACAGGCAGTGACAACCGTTGAAATTGTCATGTTTGGTGATGTGTTATTACTTGGTGATGTGTATTTTTTTGGGGTAAATTAATAGTCCTACTCCAATATAGTTTTAAACGTTTGTCAATTTGTTAGCATTTTTGCATAGTTTTGCAAATTCTCCCATTAAATCAAAAAGGAAAAAATACTTCCAAAATTGCACGCCATACAAATATAAGATCCAGTGGAAACAAAAGGTCAGTAAAGAAAGCCTAAATTCCTTTGGCATTACTCCGAGATTTCTGCTACTGGATACCTGAAACATATTCTAAGCAATACCAAATTTCTGTTGGTGCCATGTGAAAGGCTGAAAGATTTTTGGGCATAAATACAACCTTTTTTTTGTTAGACCACACCCCAGGGGCGGACTGGGAACTTAAAGTGGCCCTGGAGAAAAACCTAAAAGTGGCCCCATGTTGTAGGTAGGTCCAAACTGCCAGAAAGCAGGGCCAATATATACGTAGGCGGGCTAGAGATACAGTAGGGCAGTACAAAATACTGCCCCAGCAGAACCAAATACAGTTGAATGCAGGGGACACTTTATTCTGCCAGACATCTGAGTAGCAGATTCTCCTACCTTTAATTAATGCTGAGAGCATCAGATCGCTATGTACCCACCGGCGGCCGTGAAGAGGGCTTGGATGGCCCCCTGAGCATTGGCCCACTGGGAGATTTTTCCCTGTAAGATCTATGGCCCTGCCAGTCTGCCACACCCTATTGCCAATGCCCCACACACCCTTTCAAACGTCTGCGGACCCATCCCCTCAATAGACATCCAGCCAAAAGGGATGCGTTTTATGAAATTGCATTCTGGCATCACATAACATTGAATTAGGCCCAGTGCACATGACTGTATTGTTGGTCCACATCCGATCCACATTTTTTGCTGGTCAGATGAAAACCCATTCATTTCAATGGGGACACAATAGATGTGGACTGCACACTGTGCGCTGCCCGCATCCGTATGTCTGTTCTGCTGCACCGCAAAAAAAATAAAAAATAGAACATGTACTAGTCTTGTCCGGTTTGCGACATAAATAGTCATGTCTAACATAGAGGTGCAGAAGATGAAAATGCAGGATGCATACGGCATGGCCATTGTCACTCTCCAGTCCCCATTTGTAAACCTAGTGGCACGTGACCCAGTGAAGTGCAGCCTGGGTTGCACAAGACCGGCTGCAGTGGCACACCTCCATCCACTGGACATTTACATGCAGGACCGAAGCTTTGCACTGGCAGCAGGGGACTGAAGGAGCCGGATACGAGAGGCAGGAGCAGGTAAGTATGCTTCCCTCTGAAGGCACCATGGTGGTGTGGTGGTGTGGTGGTGTGGTGGTGGTGTGGTGGTGTGGTGGTGTGGTGGTGTGGGGGAGGATTCAGCTTAACAGAGATGTTTAATTCGGTTCAAGTCAGGGCCCTGGCTGGGTCACTCAAGGAGATTCACAGAGTTGTTCCTAAGCCAGTTCTGTGTTGTGTTGACTGTGCGCTTAGGGTCATTGCAGGGATCTCAAGTCTCCCGGACGTTCAGGGAGTCTCCCGCTATTAGATAGCGGCTCCCTGACGCCCGCATGTGAAACAATCTATCCTGGAAAGGTTTACTCTAGTGATGTTCGGTGTTCTGTGAAAATCTGCTGCCCTCGTCACATCCGGTAGTGACGTAGCAGCATAGGAAGGCTCAGAAGGAGGTGTGTCGCTGAACTCGCCACCTCAGTGGCTGAAAAGAAGGTGTGTTGGCGCCTGCGCAGAACCAACTAGGGTAGCAAAATTTCACGGCCAGTGCATGTGAACGCGCCGAGGGGGGGCGGTAGGTTAGATTTATGGCCCACCGCGCATGCGCCGGGAGCCTCAGCAGCGTTACAGGGAAGGCAAAAATTATGGGCAGTGCTCACGCACGGCAGACAGGGAGATCTCTCATACCGAAAATGTTCTATTAAATCTCCCTACCTCTCACAGCGCACGCGCGGGGTCTGATCATCTGGAGCATCCTGACTGTTCTATCAGGTCAGTCTCTCCCTGCTCCCAACACTCTCAGACATGTGGGGTCTGCGCAATATATGGGGGGCTGCCTGCGCACAGTATATTGGGGGGGTCTGTGCATTATATGGGGTGCTGTCAGCGCAGTATATTGGGGGTGTCTGTGCAGTATATGGGGGGCTGTCTGCGCAGTACATTGAGGGGGGTCTGCGCAGTATATTGGAGGGGTCTGCACAGTATATGGGGGGCGGTCTGCGCAGTATATGGGGGGCTGTCTGCGCAGTATATTGGAGGTGTCTATGCAGTATATTGGGGGTGTCTGCGCAGTATATTGGAGGGGTCTGCGCAGTATATGGGGTGCTGTCTGCGCAGTATATTGGAGGGTGTCAGCGTAATATATAGGGTACTGTCTGTGCAGTATATGGGGGCCTGTTTGCACAGTATATTTTGTGGGGGTCTACGCAGTATATTGGGGGTGTCTGTGCTATATATTAGGGGGGGTCTGCGCAGTTTATTGGGGGTGTCTGTGCTGTATATTGGAGGTGTCTGCGCAGTATATAGGGGGCTGTCTGCGCAGTATACTGGAGGGGTCTGCGCAGTATATGGGGGGCTGTCTGCGCAATATATTGCCGGGGTGTCTGCGCAGTATATTGGGGGGATCTGCACAGTATATGGGGTACTGTCTGTGCAGTATATGGCGGGTGTCTGCACAGTATATTGGAGGGGTCTGTGCAGTATATGGGGGGCTGTCTGCGCAGTATATGGGGGGCTGTCTGCGCAGTATATTGGGGGGTGTCTGCGCAATATATTAGGGGGGTCTGCGCAGTATATGGGGGGTGTCTGCACAGTATATTGGAGGGGTCTGTGCAGTATATGGGGGGCTGTCTGCGCAGTATATTGAGGTGGGTCTGCGCAGTATATTGGGGGTGTCTGCGCTGTATATTGGCGGTCTCTATGCAGTATATTGGGGGTGTCTGCGCAGTATATGGGGGGCTGTCTGTGCAATATATTGGGGGATATCTGCGCAGTATATGGGGGGGTGTCTGTGCAGTATATTGGAGGGGTCTGCGCAGTATATGGGATACTGTCTGTGCAGTATATGGGGGTCTGTCTGCACAATATATTTTGTGGGGGTCTACGCAGTATATTGGGGGGTGTCTGTGCTATATATTGGGGTGGTCTTTGCAGTAGATTGGGGGGTCTGTGAAGTATATTGGGGTCGCCTGTGCATTAGATGTTTGGGGGCAGTGTATTAGATGGCGGGGCTGTGCGTTAGATGAGGGGCAGTGTGTTACATGGGGGGCTGTGCGTTACATGTGGGGGGGCAGTGTATTATATTTGGGGGAGCTGTGCAGCACGTGTGGCCTGTGTGTAAGCTGTGTACAACCCTAGTTTCACCCCAAAATATTTTTTTCCTAGATCTCATCTGCAATGGCATGCTTTTTGCTACGAAACTGCAGCCATCTAGTCACTCAGAGAAGGATGAGAAGCTGCCCCCCAGCCAGAGGGACTGCCCCACATCTGCCACCAAATCCGTCGCTCACTGGATTCTGTAATCTCCGTCTCTGTGTCTCCCACAATCTGTGTGTCTGTCTGCTGTGTATATGTGGACCGTCAGTCTGCATGCACCGCGTCTGTTCTGCCATTTACTCTAACCTGTTTGTTGGGAGTTTTTTTGTGTCACAACTCTGACCAGCATGTTCTCCTATGGAACACGAAGTACCTGAAGTGGAATGAAGAAGCCCATGTTTGAGGCCCGCGCCCCTGGCTGGAGCATTGAATTTATAAGTATTGTGTAAGATGGAGAAACAGCCACTGATTCTTGAATGCTGTTTCTGAGACTGTCATTCAGTTTTTCTGCCACAAGAGGCTGCTGTTTCCCCACACAGCGAAGTTACTGCAGGATCTAGATATGCAAAACAGATGATGACTCATGCTGCTGTGTGCCAGACTGAGCAGGAAATGGTGACATGAGGAGACATGTTTGTGCAAAGGCTCAATACAGGATCCAGTGCCATCCTCAGGTCTGTGGGACTGTGGTCAAAGTCACTGTCAGAAGTGACTGATGCCTGTCAGCAATGCAGATGTTGCCAAGGGAATATGGATTGGTTCCCGGAAGGTCAGTTGGACTGTGGAATGTGGTTACAGACCCTGTGAGGCCTCATGGTGGATGGAAGGACCTGCGAGTTGGTGTAAGTCCCCATCGGATAAGGACCAGGCCAGGGTCAGCGATCCAGAAGGCTTCCCAGAGAGAGAGACAGAGGTTTGGGTCCTGGAAGGCTGGAAGAGCCGTGGAACTGTTGGAGCTACCAGGAGAGGTGGAGTTGCTCAGCTTGGAGAAGAATTAGTCCGCCATTTTGTGAGCTGCATGAGAGAACCGTGTGGATCCGGATTCTGTTCGCAGGAATGAGTATCGGCGTCAGGAAGCTGATTGGAACAGAGGGTCAGAGTACAGGTTCTGCAGGGTCACATGTTGTGGCAGGGACTTGCTGTCTGTCTGGAGCAACCAGTAAACATAGGACATACCCAGGTCAGTGACTTAGCGGCACGGTTATTGATTTGTAGGCTCTGCGTGTGCGCCAGCGGTCAGGTCCGTTACCCTGCGGCACAGTATTGATTTGCGGGCTCTGCTGTGTACGCCGCTTTGGGTACGTTTTTTTATTTGGGCTGGTACCGTGACTCTTAGCCTGGGGTAAAGGGTATTCTGGACACTCCACTGTTGCTATACTACAAGGCCACTCCAGCGTCCAGGCTGGGAGTACTCAGGGCACATGAACAGTGTCATTTGGGGGCAAGAGAAAGGAATGTGAGGTGTTTATTGTATTTGATACATATGTGATATATACTCTCTGTAACCACGATTGTCATTACTGTTAATACTACTGTTTATCCTACTGTTCAGTAAAGTTACTGTTTTTGCATCAGGAGCTGGTGTCCGTGTCGCTTTCCTTATTCCATGACTTCGCTGTATCCTGGGGGTCCCTCCCCGGTTCACGGTCTTACAACTGAAGGGGCATCTGATACGTGACAAGCTGCTCCTGTTTGCACAGCTACTTCAACATTGTGTACTGTGATCACCGATAGTTCAGAGGTCGGTAACCTTAGGCCGTCCAGATGCTGTGAATTACATCTCCCATCATGCTGGCAAAGCATTATGGGAGGTGTAGTCCAAAACATCTGGAATACCAAATGCGTATGAATGGAAAGCATGGTGTGTGTGAATGGTCAGTAACAAGGGTTGGAGCCTTGACGTGGCGTTACTGCTCACATGTGTATCCATGTGCCAATTCAACCAATGACTGTAATACTGATGAGGTAACCATAAATACTGTGACTTGATGGAGAATGAAACAACCGTATCTCCTAAACACTGTGTAACGAGGACCCCTGCTCTCCGGTCAGGGTCGGGGGGGAGCAGGTGGTCCAGGCAACCTGCCCTGAGCGGAAGTGGGGTCAAAAAACCTGGTGATAACAGCCAGGTCCCCCATGAAGACCCAAGAAGGAAAGGTGAAGTCCCTGCGGAGGCTATGGAGGTGTCGTCCCAGGTAGGTTGGGGGTCCCGGTGGGAGGGAGATTCCACCGCCACCTACAGCTCCCGGGTAGCAGCCAACCTACAGAAGTATAAGGAGCTGGGGCGACACCTCAAAGCTCTGAGAAATGAGCTAAAGCTTGAAAGAATTAAAGCAAACAATACCTCTAGCAGAAAGAGACTCCCTATAGCGGAGAAGATCAGGGACCTAAAGGTGGTGATTGAAGCTGCCGAGGTGGAAAAGGAGAAGCTGCTTAATGAAAGCGGTCCTTTCAGAGAAAAGCTGGAAAATGAGGACCACTTCATGGAGAGGAAAGGGGAGCAGTGTGGTGAGGGCAGTGATAGTGAGGCAGACAGCCCAAAACCCGGTGAAGTAACTGGGTCCAGGGTGAAAGCCCAGCCTGAGCCTGCCCCTGCACCCCCTGAATTCCGCAAACCGTTGCAGAGCCTGGAGTGCAGAAGTGGGATCCCAGCGGAGAAGCGGGGACTGGTGTGGCTGGGAGCAGTGGTTCTACAGCGCACCAGCTCCCCATTAAAATTAAAATAAAAAGATAAAGAATGTTAAGAGGGCCAAAAAGGCTAAGAGATTAAAAGCGGGGTTCGTATCCCCCAGTGCAGTGGCCGAATATATAAAGACCGGGCTTATTGCTGGGGCCTCTGCCTCCTCCTCCGGCGCTGAATCAAGCGCTGGAAAGGGGGAGGTAATGGTAACCAGCGCCCAAGTATTGAGGGAGGCCGGCAGCGATAACAAAGTAATGAATATGAATGCTGTAATGAATTTTGTAATGGAAGTGTCTGCTGGCCCAGCGGTTTGTTCGCGGGAGGCGGCTCCTGGAAAAGGGGTTGCTCCTAGCGGACAAACGTGTGATGTGTCTCTGGCCGCTGGAGCTGGGGGGGCTATGGAAGTGGGGGTCGGTGGGACACCGGTGGCTGGAGTAGCTACTGGTGCGCCTGTTAAACCGTCCGGTGCCTTTGTGGCCTCTCGGGCTTCTGGGGTCAGTGGCCACCGCTCATCTAGCCGCATCTTGTGGGGAGATTAGATGCAACCTGTGCGGTGAACTCGGTCACCCTTTCAGTCGTTGTCCTCTCTCTGAGGTCAATGCGGCCCGAGCTCACGCAGGAGCGGGCCGGGAGGTCCCTTCGGCTGAGGCGGGTGCTGGCGGAGACAGCAGAGTTCAGGGGTCGGTGAAGAACAAAGATGGTCCGTCCCGGCAGAGGCGGAGGGAGAGGCGCCAGGCGGAGAGGGAGCGGGAGGAACCCCGTCCTGGGGTGATGCCTGCCCCTTCCCAAGCGGCTGCCCCTCCTGCATCGGAGACCCTAGGGGACAGGGAGCTGAATAAGGAGAACGAAAGACTGGAGCGTGCCGAGGGGACTCTGTCCTCGCACTATGAAAGCGCCGCAGAGGATAGCGGGACGGAGTCCAAAATAATTAGACGGAAACGCTGTACTAAGAAAAGACCTGGCTCGACCAAAGTAGCCAGGGAGGGCCTAACCGACTCCCCTCTGGAGCTCTCCAACCGGTTTCTCACCTTGGATGAGACCTCCGCCTCCTCTTCTTCTAGGGAGGAGGTTGAAGGTGGGAGGCCGGGGGCGAAGGAGGGAAGGCCTTCAGGAGGCCCCGCGGCCCCCTCTGGTGGGGATGTAAGGTTCTCAGGAGGGGTGGCAAAACCGGGCCCTGAGACCGAGGAAGCCAGGGGTGGTGCGCAGGGGGGGGCGGTGGTGACAAATGAGATGGACACCACCGTCTCCCTCAAGAGGGGTCGTGCCGCCTTAGAAGACAGCCGAGGGAGGGTTGGGAAGAAGGCCGTCTAACTCGATCACTCTGTATGGCGGCACCCGCTCTGCTCACGCTGGCGACCATTAATGTCGCCAGCATTAAGTCGGATGCGGCTCGTTTCGCGGCCTTTGATTTTCTCAGCCGAATTGGGGCTGACATTTTGTTTTTGCAAGAGACCAGTGGTCTTTGGAGGTGATTTCAACACGATCACGAGGTCCCAGGATAGGGGAAGCGCCAGAGACCGGCTGGCTTATGATAGCATCTCTTTGAATAGTGTAGCTAGCGAGGCTTGCCTGGTGGATGTCCACATCAGGCATATCCCAGGCCACGGGGGTTTAACTTATTATAGAGGAAGTCAGACTAGGTCTAGAATAGACAGGTTTTATTTAAAGGAGGAGGCTATTTTCTCGCCCTTAAGGGTCGTAGAGGGAGAATTCTCCGATCACTGTCTGATTATGTTTTCTTTGAATATTTCAGAGTCCCCCCAAATGGGAAGAGGTTACTGGAAGCTGAATTCGGGAGTCCTGGAGGAAGCGGAGGTGAGACAATCCTTTGAGGACTTCCTTCAGAGTCAGGTAACTTTGCTGGATCTCTGTGATACTAAGTCAGAGTGGGGGGAGATATTCAAAGATCGGGCGGCAAAGTTCTTCCGCCAGCTCTCGAGCCTCAGGTACCTGGACAGGTACCGCCTGTATCAGGGTCTGAGGAGGAAACTCAAGCATCTGGTCTCGACTGGAGGTAGCCGCGAGGATGTCTCTAGGGAGAAATCTTTGCTCAAGGGGTGCCAGTACGATAGGCACACATCTTTGGTTTTTGAGAGGGACTTCGGGAAGTACCGCTCGCCCGACCCTTACAAAAACTGCAAGATGTCAGTGAGTAGTAAGTTGGTGACAGGACTGGTCGATAGTACGGGATCTCTGAACAGGTCCAGATCGGGGATCCTGGAAGTCGTCAGATCCTCCTACTCGTGCCTCTTGGGAAAGAAGGATCTGGATTGGGACAAGATGTCGGCTTTCCTGGCTGACATCGCCCCTGAGTCGGGAGCTCACCTCTCTTTTGACGTTTTGGTGGAAGAGATCAGGAAAGAGGAAGTAATCCTGGCGGTGGAAGGGTTAGCTCTGAAGAAGTCGCCAGGCCCGGATGGCTTAACATCCGAGTTTTATAAAGCCTTTAAGGACTCTTTATGTCCCCTCTTGACTTAGGTATTCAATGAGTGTCTATCCTCGGGCACTCTGCCGAAGTCAATGAGGAGGTCAGCCCTGATCCTTCTGTCAAAGGGTAAAGATCCGAGCCGTATTGAGAACTGGCATCCCATAGCACTTCTCAATACGGACAGAAAGATTCTGGCCAAGATACTGTTCAATCGGTTGGTGAGATTTGCACCCCAGCTCCTTTCGGTGGCCCAGCATTGCTCGGTTCCAGGCCGCAGTACTTTTAGTGCTGTGCTCGGTGTCCGAGAGGCAGTGGAGCGGAGTAGAGCGGGTCACTGGAAGGGGTACATGCTGTCCTTAGATCAGGCAAAGGCGTTTGATCGGGTGAACCACGAGTACCTCTGGTCGGTCCTTCTGAAGTACGGCCTGCCGGGGGGGTTTGTTGATTGGTTAAAGATCTTGTATGCGGGGGCGGAGAGTTTCCCGCTTGTGAACGGTTGGTCTGGCTGCTCTTTCGAGGTTGAGTCTGGCGTTCGTCAGGGTTGTCCTTTGAGCCCACTTTTATACGTGTTCGCGATCGATCCCTTTCTTAAGAGGATCGATCGTGGTCCGTTGGCGGGAGTCGGGATGGATCCGGCAGCATCGGAAGCCACTCTGAGGGCAGTAGCGTAGGCCGACGATGTCACCGTTTTCGTGTCCTCGAGAGGGGAGGCGGAGTATGTGATGTCTGAGGTGGACAGCTACTCGGAGGCATCCGGGTCCATGATCAATCGGGATAAGTGCGAGAGTCTCTGGCTGGGAGGGGGTGATCTAGTTTTCGATCTCCCGAACACCCTTCCGGGGCCCCAGTCGTCAGCAAAAGTTCTAGGCATCCATTTCGGCCACAGGGATTATCCCACCCAAAATTGGGACGACAGGCTCAAGATCGCCGCTCAGAAGGTCGGCCAGTGGAAGGGTTGGTCTTTGACCCTCAGGGAAAGGGTGAATCGGATCAAGACTTACCTTCTCCCTTTGCTTATCTATTTGGGTAGCGTGTGTATCTTGCCAGAGCCTCTCTGGACTCGGGTTTATAGCCTGTTCTTCCAGCTTTTATGGGGGAATAGGCTGAACCTGATCAAGAGAGCGGTGACTTATCGCACGAGGAGACTAGGGGGGTCATCTATGGTCAACCCCGTGGTGTTTCTCGTGAACACCTTTGTTAAGATCAATTTGGCAAACCTCTGGATGGAGAGGGCTCCTCCGTGGATAGTCTCCTGCAGGGGGTGGTTTCGGCCTTTCTTCCAGGAATGGGAGACAGGAGGGCGAGTGAAGGACTTGCTTATGCCTCACGGATATCTTCCGGCTTATGTCACCCCGATTCTGAAGGTGATCCGCCGGTGGGGTTTGGAGGTGAGGGAAATCAGGACTCTGTCAAGGAGATCCCTTGACGAGAGGTTCTTGTTGTCCCACTTTCAGAAGCCCCTGGCCCTCAAGGATTGCCCAAGCCGGGATCTAGACAAGGGGTTACAGTTGCTAAATTCTGCAAGGATCCCCTTGAAGTTTTGGGACTTGGCTTGGCGCTGCTTTCACGGGAGGCTGTATGTAAGGGACAACCTGAAGTACAGGAACTCTGAGGAAAGGGGTTGTCCCCGGGAGGAGTGCGGCTCCATACTGGAAAGTATGGAGCACTTCCTGCTTCATTGTCCTTTTAATACAGAGTTGTATGAACGGGTGGGAGCTTCCATTGGCTGGCCCAGGCTAGCCAGCCTCTCCTATGCGGAGTGGGCCTACAGAGTGTTCAGAGACCTGGGAAGGAGGGACCCGTGCACAAGTTTTTTAGTTAGCATAGTGGTTAGGTTCTACACGTGGAACGCACGGTGTTTAGTTTCTACGCAGCAGAAAGTCCTCCCGGTGGACGAGGTTTGTAGGAACATCTTGGGTGGCCTGGTGAAGGTGCGTTCTCTTGAGTATGAGAGACTGGGTACCAGTAGGGCCTCTCTCCTCTGGAGAGGCTTTGCTTTTGATGTACCGTAAGTCTAGTCGTACTGTTCCTGGTGGTGGGCTGACGCTTCCACACTAGATTTTTGTTTTGTAGTAAGTTGAGGTTTTGAAAAAGGCTTGCAAAGACCGAACTTGGGCCTTCGGGAGATTGTTCTGTAGTTAGGTGAGTTATGTTTGCTAGAGGAGGGAAAGTTGGGATTAGTTAGGTTGGGTGGGTGAGGAAGGGGGGATAATTTTATGTGTCCTTTTGTGTTTTGAGTGGGGAGGCCTGCATCTAGCACTGGACTATGCGGACATGGGAGGACATGTGGCGAGGGGCTATATGTGGGTGGTGAAGGAAGGGCTGGCCTTGGACTATGCGGACATGATAGAGACATGAGGCGAAGGTCAGCCCCGGGTGTCGGGTGATGGGTAAAAGGATACTGTGAGTAGGGATAGAATAGGTTAGGTTGGTGATTTTTCTATAAACAGGTGACGGGAGAAAAAAAAAAAAAAGAAAAAAAAAAAAGAGTATATAAATAATTATGTATATTTTTGGCAAAGTCGCCTTGTTTTTTTTGGCCTTGTTTTTTTTGGCAAAGGTCGCCTTTATTTATTTAGTTACTAATCCAGTGAGCGACGGATTTGGTGGCAGATGTGGGGCAGTCCCTCTGGCTGGGGGGCAGCTTCTCATCCTTCTCCGAGTGACTAGATGGCTGCAGTTTCGTAGCAAAAAGCATGCCATGGCATATGAGATCTAGGAAAAAAATATTTTGGGGTGAAACTAGGGTTGTACACAGCTTACACACAGGCCACACGTGCTGCACAGCTCCCCCAAATATAATACACTCCCCCCCCACATGTAACGCACAGCCCCCCATGTAATACGCTGCCCCTCATCTAACGCACAGCCCCGCCATCTAATACACTGCCCCCAAACATCTAACGCACAGGCGACCCCAATATACTTCACAGAACCCCCAATCTACTGCAAAGACCACCCCAATATATAGCACAGACACCCCCCAATATACTGCGTAGACCCCCACAAAATATACTGTGCAAACACCCCCCAATATACTGCGTAGACCCCCACAAAATATACTGCAAACAGTATCCCATATACTGCGCAGACCCCTCCAATATACTGTGCAGACCCCTCCAATATACTGCACAGATAGCCCCCATATACTGCGCAGACACCCCCCAATATATTGCGCAGACAGCCCCCCATATACTGCACAGACCCCTCCAATATACTGCGCAGACACCCCCAATATACTGCATAGACACCTCCAATATACAGCGCAGACCGCCCTCAATATACTGCACAGAAAGCCCCCCATATACTGCACAGACCCCTCCAATATACTGCGCAGACACCCACCATATACTGCGCAGACCCCGCAATATACTGCACAGACACCCCCCAATATATTGCGCAGACAGCCCCCCATATACTGCGCAGACCCCTCCAATATACTGCGCAGACAGCCCCCCATATACTGCACAGACCCCTCCAATATACTGTGCAGACACCCCCCATATACTGCACAGACAGCACCCCATATACTGAGCAGACCCCCCCAATATACTGCGCAGACACCCCCCAATATATTGCGCAGACAGCCCCCCATATACTGCGCAGACAGCCCCCCATATACTGCGCAGACGCCTCCAATATACAGCGCAGACACCCCCAATAAACTGCGCAGACCCCCCCAATATATAGCACAGACACCCCCAATATACTGCGTAGACCCCCACAAAATATACTGTACAGGCACCCCCCAATATACTGCGTAGACCCCCACAAAATATACTGTGCAGACAGACCCCCATATATTGCCCAGACAGTACCCCATATACTACGCAGACCCCCCCAATATACTGCGCAGACACCCTCCAATATATTGCGCAGACAGCCCCCCATATACTGCGCAGACCCCTCCAATATACTGCGCAGACAGCACCCTAAATACTCCGCAGACCCCTCCAATATACTGCGAAGACAGCACCCCATATACTGCGCAGACCCCTCCAATATACTGCGCAGACACCCCCAATATACTGCACAGACCCCTCCAATATACTGCGCAGACACACCCCCATATACTGCGCAGACATCCCCAATATATTGCGCAGATAGCCCCCCATATACTGCGCAGACACCCCCAATATACTGCACAGACACCCCCAATATACTGCGCAGACACCCCTCAATATACTGCGCAGACCCACTCAATATACTGCGCAGACACCCCCAATATACTGCATAAATACCTCCAATATACAGCGCAGACACCCCCAATATACTGCATAGACACATCCAATATACAGCGCAGACCCCTCCAATATACTGCGCAGACAGCACCCCATATACTGCGCAGACCCCTCCAATATACTGCACAGACACCCCCCATATACTGCACAGACACCCCCCATATACTGCACAGACACCCCCAATATACTGCGCAGACACCCCCAATATACTGCGCAGACACCCCCAATATACTGCGCAGACAGCCCCCCATATACTGCACTGACAGCACCCCATATAATGCACGGACCCCCCCCAATATACTGTGCACAGGCAGCCGCCCATATTCCGGCGCAGACCCCACATGTCTGAGAGTGCTGGGAGCAGGGAGAGACTGACCTGATAGAACAGTCAGGATACTCCAGATGATCAGACCCCACGCGTGCGCTGTGAGAGGTAGGGAGATTTAATAGAACATTTTTTTGTTTGAGAGATCTCCCTGTCCGCCGCGCGTGCGCACTGCCCCATAATTTTTGCCTTCCCTGTAACGCTGCTGAGGCTCCCGGCGCATGCGCGGTGGGCCATAAATCTAACCAACTGCTACCCTAGGTGGTTCTGCGCAGGCGCCAAAACACCTTCTTTTCAGCCACTGAGGTGGCGAGGTCAGCGACACACCTCCTTCTGAGCCTTCCTATGCTGCTACGTCACTACCGGAAGTGACGAGGGCAGCAGATTTTTATGGGCAGCAGATTTTCACAGAACACCAGTTCATGAACGAATCGTTCTTTTGAATCGATTCAGTTCACTGAACCGGAGGAGTCGATTCCTCTGACTGAGCTGATCCGTGTGAAACATCTCAGTCAGATAGCAGAGCAGAGAGACGCTGGCAGCAGGGAGGGAGGAGCGTAATCTGATCCTAGAGTGGAAGCCAGACCCTCCCCTCTCCGCCCACCCCGGTCTGCAACCAATCAGAGCTCAGTCAGATAGCAGAGCAGAGAGACGCTGGCAGCAGGGAGGGAGGAGCGTAATCTGATCCTAGAGTGGAAGCCAGCCCCTCCCCTCTCCGCCCACCCCGGTCTGCAACCAATCAGAGCTCAGTCAGATAGCAGAGCAGAGAGACGCTGGCAGCAGGGAGGGAGGAGCGTAATCTGATCCTAGAGTGGAAGCCAGCCCCTCCCCTCTCCGCCCACCCCGGTCTGCAACCAATCAGAGCTCAGTCAGATAGCAGAGCAGAGAGACGCTGGCAGCAGGGAGGGAGGAGCGTAATCTGATCCTAGAGTGGAAGCCAGCCCCTCCCCTCTCCGCCCACCCCAGCCTGCAACCAATCAGAGCTCAGACAAGCAGCTCTGAGTCACACACTGTACAGGAGGGAGTCTAAGAATGGAATGAGTCTACAGGTTAAAAGAATCTAAAGATCCGACTAAGGGCTCTTTCACACCTGCGTTATTGTCTTCCGGCATAGAGTTCCGTCGTCGGGGCTCTATGCCGGAAGAATCCTGATCAGGATTATCCTAATGCATTCTGAATGGAGAGAAATCCGTTCAGGATGCATCAGGATGTCTTCAGTTCCGGAACGGAACGTTTGTTGGCCGGAGAAAATACCGCAGCATGCTGCGCTTTTTGCTCCGGCCAAAAATCCGGAACACTTGCCGCAAGGCCGGATCCGGAATTAATGCCCATTGGAAGGCATTGATCCGGATCCGGCCTTAAGCTAAACGTCGTTTCGGCGCATTGCCGGAGCCGACATTTAGCTTTTTCAGAGTGGTTACCATGGCTGCCGGGACGCTAAAGTCCTGGCAGCCATGGTAAAGTGGAGCGGGGGAGCAGTGTACTTACCTTCCGTGCGGCTCCCCGGGCGCTCCAGAGTGACGTCAGGGCGCCCCAAGCGCATGGATCACGTGATCGCATGGCACGTCATCCATGCGCATGGGGCGCTCTGACGTCATTCTGGAGCGCCCCGGGAGCCGCACGGACTGTAAGTATACCGCTCCCCCGCTCCCCGCTCCTACTATGGCAACCAGGACTTTAATAGCGTCCTGGGTGCCATAGTAACACTGAACGCATTTGGAAGACGGTTCCGTCTTCAAATGCTTTCAGTACACTTGCGTTTTTCCGGATCCGGCAGGCACCTCCGGCAACGGAAGTGCATGCCGGATCCCAACAACGCAAGTGTGAAAGAGGCCTAAGGCTACTTTCACACTTGCGTTGTTCTTTTCCGGCATAGAGTTCCGTCACAGGGGCTCTATACCGGAAAAGAACTGATCAGTTTTATCCCCATGCATTCTGAATGGAGAGCAATCCGTTCAGGATGCATCAGGATGTCTTCAGTTCAGTCATTTTGACTGATCAGGCAAAAGAGAAAACCGTAGCATGCTACGGTTTTATCTCCGGCTAAAAAAACTGAAGACTTGCCTGAATGCCGGATCAGGCATTTTTTCCCATAGGAATGTATTAGTGCCGGATCCGACATTCAGAATACCGGAATGCCGGATCCGTCCTTCCGGTATGCGCATGCGCAGACTGAAAAAAAGGTGAAAAAATAAATGCCGGATCCGTTTTTGCCGGATGACACCGGAAAGACGGATCCGGCATTTCAATGCATTTTTTCGACTGATCAGGCATTTTTAAGACTGATCAGGATCCTGATCAGTCTTACTTATGCCATCAGTTAGCATACATTTTGCCTGATCCGGCAGGCAGTTCCGGCGACGGAACTGCTTGCCGGATCTCTCTGCCGCAAGTGTGAAAGTAGCCTAAGAGACTCATTCGATTCTTTGAGTTAAAAGAACCTGAGTCACTAGAACAGTTTACACTGAGGCTGATGACCAGGCTGCAGCAGTGATAAGGTTAAGGGAGAGTCAGCAGAGAGATAAGAGAAGTGACAGGACACAGAGTTTAGATTACAGGTTGAATTAACCCTTTAGGGTCAAATTGGCTTCTCAAGGAGATATATATGTTAAAGGCATCCCTCCTTCTGTCTCATTCAGTAGCTATATAACTATTGAGAGAGATGTATTTTTTTTAAATACATTTACACATTTAACCCTCCATTTTAATTATATTATTTACCCCAGTGTTAAATTCCCCCCCCCCCCCCCCACCCCCCTGGATGCTTGTTTCTTTCCTACAGTGGGGTAGATAATTACACACAGGGTTTTAAAGAATAAACTTCCTGACTCAGACCAAGAGCCGACTCAGCGAGTCAGCAAGTGAATCGAAGCATCCGCGCATGCGCATTGCGCAACCTAAGCTTCGGTTCACTTGCTTCTTGTCAGCTCAGCGAATGAACCGAAGATTTGATTCATGAATTTGTTCATTTGAATGAACTGATTCAAATGAACCGATTCATGTGAAAGATCCGAACTTCCCATCTCTAGTTTACTCGCAGTAAACCTTTCCGGCAACCTGTAGCAGTGTCCCCTTCTCAGCGCGTGCGCACAGTGCAAGAAGAAGCCGATGCCAGCAGTCCGCAACGGCGCATCAGGCTGAGCCTGTGCGCACGAGCGGGATCTCAAAGCGGGAGGAGGGGGAGGGAGGGAGAGGCGGCACTGAGGAGTAGAAGGCGGCAATGCGTGCGGCCGGGCACCATGCATCCACAGACCTCCCCTGCTTGGGCACCTTAATTCAATGATTGACAGGTTAGTAAAACCTGTTTTTCCGCAGAATAAAGCCACAAATAGCTTTTATAAGGCCACCTTAGAAATCAGAATGCTACCCTGGACATGAGCATATGTTTAGCTCACAGGGCTTACAGGTGGTGACAGAATCCCTTTAATCATATACATAAATATGATAATTTTGGGCAGGGTAATGAGCCCAGTCCTCCACACCATAGAGCAAAGTGTGCAGATACTGCATGTGTTTGGAAAATGTAATAAAAACTTTGTGAAAAAAAAAAAAAAAAAAAAAAAGAAAACCTCCCTGAAATCAGACGTGCACCTCCCTGAAATGAGTTTTTGCAGGTTGGGATGTCTGTGATTGTCTTGTATTACTGGTAGACTGCTGTTTTACACTTTGGGCACTTAGTGCTGCACCTTCCACTCCCTAAAACTGGAGGCTGCTGGCTGCCCTGTTACTTGCCTTTACTCAAGATGGCCAATATTGTGTGGAATGGGAACCATCTTTTTTCCTGTTTGGGCCTATTTCAGTCCATGTGGTTTATAAAAACATTGACTTTGACGTGTTCCAGTCTCCTGCCCCCTGAGAACTATCTTTATCAGACTGTTCTTACTCCTTGTTGAATTTCTACTTTACCTCATCTCCTTGTGTAGCAGTTCTGCTGAGGACATCTACCATCTGTTCTCCACTGTGCTCTGCTCATTCCTTCTCCCCTGGATTCTAGTAGTGCTCACCAGAATCGACTGTGCAAGGCGCAGCTTTTTTTAAATAGATCATTAAAAATTGATTGTCAATGGCATGCTTATTATAAATGGTGGTTTTGTAGATTTATATGCCTATGCAGGGTTTTGTAGGTTTATTTTCCAGATGGTGCCCACCAGCGTAGGAAAGTTTTATGAAAAAGCAGCTGGCAGTAAGTGGAGGCATACTTCAATTAAGACTTATTATGACCCTAATGTTAATAAATCAGTGGCAGTAGTCCATCGGCTCGTTTTGTTGGGGCACTCAGAAGGTGCTGTTCAGGAGCACAGTTTTTGGGGGTGCAGCAGTAGCTGTTGCACCCATGCCTTGTTGTCTGAGGAAGTGCAAAGGCCCTTCTGCCAAACAAGGGGGAGGGCTGACAGCCTTAGTCCTGGGGGGCAGATCCAGTCAAGTGGCCGATTTTTATTTTGTAGACTTTTTTTTTCTTTTAAACAGGAACACATTGCCAATTCTTTTGCCCGCCTATTTCTCAAAGCCCCCTTCACATTTAAAAATGCGGCACGCGTAGCGTGCTGCGCCGATTCTTTTGCCTGGCCATTTCTAATTTTTTTTGCCCCGGCCATTATTAAAAGCCCTTACTACATATAATGGGCCACTCCCAACAAACACTGTACAGCTGAAATTCTATAGTTGAGGCCTGTCTCTACACATCATACTCCACATTATACAATAAACAGCAGACTACAGCCAGGAAGCTCCTCCGCTCTCCTCCCTCCCCAGATCCAGCTCAAGGCTTGTGGTTCCCCCCACCATCTGCCACCCGCCCGTGGCCTGCTGCCCTCTTTTGGCCGTCCTCACCCAGCTCTGAATCCTCCTTCTGCAATTGGCAGGGGAAGGAGCCGGAGCATCTCCTCTCCTACATAGCGCCCCATACCTCTTACATCCAGTGATGTCAACTTTGTTGTAGACGTTCTCTTTCTTTATCTTCTCCATTCAGACCAGACCGCCATGATGATTTTTCAGCCATCTCCCATCTCTGCAGAGATTGACAAACAGACATTAGTTTCCCACATTTCCATCATCTTCGCATCTTCTGAACACCCTTTCCTGCCCCCCCCCCCTCCAATACTATACTGTAGAAACAGTCCCCCTGGAAATACTACTACCACACAGATAGTGCCCCCTTCAACAATTATTGGCACACAGTGCTCTAAAAAATAACTGTGCCCAGACACTAATAGTATAAAGATAATGTTCCCCAAAAATAATTGTGCTAAGCTGATACTATGCCAGGGTGCTCTCCAAAGTAACAGTCCTCTCCAATATCCCACCAATAGAAATTATTCTCTGCCAGAGCACACTTGGTAGTAATAATGCCCCTATAGTGCCCATACTAGTAATCATGTTCCTCATAGCCCCCCAGTAGTAGTAAAGCTCCGCATAATACCCCCTAGTTGTAATAATTCTCCCTATAATATGACAGTACATGAAATACCCCTGCTTAGTGCCCGCAGTTGAGCTAATATCCCCATAGTGTATGCCAGTTTAAAATACCCCTGATTAGTGCCCCAGTAAATGCCACCAGATGCCCCAATAGTGCTCCACTCCCCCATAGTGCCCCAAATAATGCCCCATAGTGCCTCTCTCCCCTATAGTGCCTCCCATAATGTGCCAGTAAAAAATGCCCCCTTAGTGCCACCAGATGCCATAGTCCCCCCCATAATGTACCAATAAAAAAGGCCCCTTTAGAGCCCCCACAAGTGGGGGACCTGCTCATGACAGAGGTAGCGGATCTGGTCATGACAGAGGTGGGGGACCGGGTCTTGACAGAAGTGGGGGACGGGGTTCCTGGTTATGACAGAGGTGGGAGGTCTGGTCATGAGAGAGATGGGGGACTTGGTCATGAAAGAGCTGAGGGACTTGGTCATGACAGAGGTCAAGTAGCTGGTAATGACAGGGGAGGGGCACCTGGTCATTACAGAGGTGGGCAACCTGGTCATTATAGAGGTGGCGACGTGGTCATGACAAAGGTCGTGGACCTGGCCATGACAGAGGTGGCGGGTCTGGTCATGACAGAGGTGGGGGATCTAGTCATGACAGAGGTGGTGGACCTGCTCATGAAAGAGGTGGGGGGCCTAGTCATGACAGAGGTGGGGACTTGTTCATAACAGAGGTGGGGACCTGTTCATAACAGAGGTGGGGACCTGTTCATAACAGAGGTGGGGGACCTGGTCATAACAGAGGTGGGGACCTATTCATAACAGAGGTGAGGACCTGTTCATAACAGAGGTGGGGGACCTGGTCATAACAGAGGTGGGGACCTGTTCATAACAGAGGTGGGGACCTGTTCATAACAGAGGTGGGGCACCTGGTCATGACAAAGGTGGGGGCCTTGTCATGACAGAGGTGGGGGGTTTGGTCATTATAGAGGTGGGGGACCTGGTCATTATAGAGGTGGGGACGTGGTCATGACAGAGGTCGTGGGTCTGGTCATGACAGAGGTGGTGGGGTCTTGTAATGACAGAGGTGGGGGGCCTGGTCATGACAGTGGTGGGGGACCTGGTCATAACAGAGGTGGGCATTACAGAGATGACGGATCTGGCTATGACAGAGGTGGGAGACCTGGTCATTACAGAGGTGAGGGGTCTGGTCATGACAGAGGTGGGGGGTTTGGTCATGACAGAGGTGGGGGGTTTGGTCATGACAGAGGTGGGGGGTTTGGTCATGACAGAGGTGGGGGACCTGGTCATGACAGAGGTGGGGGACCTGGTCATTACAGAGGTGGGGACATGGTCATGACAAAGGTCATGGACCTGGTCATGACAGAGGTGGTGGGGTCTGGTCACGACAGAGGTGGGGGACCTGGTCATGAAAGAGGTGGTGGACTTGGTCATGAAAGAGGTGGGGAGCCTGGTCATGACAGTGGTGGGGGACCTGGTCATGACAAAGGTGGGGCACTTATCAATAAACTGCAGTCATTGAGCATGGACTCCCATATTGTTGAGTGGATTAGGCAGTGGCTGAGTGACAGACAACAGAGGGTTGTAGTCAATGGAGAACATTCAAAACAAGGTCATGTTACCAGTGGGGTTCCACAGGGATCTGTACTGAGACCAATTTTGTTTAATATCTTCATAAGTGATATTGCAAAAGGCCTCGATGGGAAGGTGTGTCTTTTTGCTGATGACACAAAGATATGTAACAGGGTTGATGTTCCTGGAGGGAAACGCCAAATGCAAAAGGATTTAGGAAAACTAGAAGAATGGTCAGAACTCTGGCAACTGAAATTTAATGTGGATAAGTGCAAGATAATGCACCTGGGGCGTAAAAACCCAAGGGCAGAATATAGAATATTTGACACAGTCCTGACCTCAGTATCTGAGGAAAGGGATTTAGGAGTAATTATTTCAGAAGACTTAAAGGTGGGAAGACAATGTAATAGGGCAGCACGAAATGCCAGCAGAATGCTTGGATGTATAGGGAGAGGTATAAGCAGTAGAAAGAGTGAAGTGCTTATGCCGCTGTACAGAACACTGGTGAGACCTCACTTGGAGTATTGTGCGCAGTACTGGAGGCCATATCTCCAGAAGGATATAGATACTCTAGAGAGAGTTCAGAGAAGAGCTACTAAACTAGTACATGGATTGCAGGATAAAACTTACCAGGAAAGGTTAAAGGACCTTAACATGTATAGCTTGGAAGAAAGAAGAGACAGAGGGGATATGATAGAAACTTTTAAATACATAAAGGGAATCAACTCGGTAAAGGAGGAGAGCATATTTAAAAGAAGAAAAACTACCACAAGAGGACACAGTTTTAAATTAGAGGGGCAAAGGTTTAAAAGTAATATAAGGAAGTATTACTTTACTGAGAGAGTAGTGGATGCATGGAATAGCCTTCCTGCAGAAGTGGTAGCTGCAAATACAGTGAAGGGGTTTAAGCATGCATGGGATAGGCATAAGGCTATCCTTCATATAAGATAGGGCCGGGGGCTATCCATAGTATTCAGATATATTGGGCAGACTAGATGGGCCAAATGGTTCTTATCTATGATGGGCCAAATGGTTTCTATGTTTCTATGACAGAGGTGGAGGACATGGTCATGACAGAGGTGGGCATTACAGAGATGACCCATCTGGCCATGACAGAGGTGGGAGACCTGGTCATTACAGAGGTGAGGGGTCTGGACATTACAGAGGTGAGAAGTCTGGTCATGACAGAGGTGGGGGAACTGGTCATGACAGTGGGGAGAGAACTCGTCATGACAAAGGTGGGAGACCGGGTCATGACAGAGGTGGAGGGCCTGGTCATGACAGAGGTGAGGGACCTGGTCATGACATGAGTGGGCTACCTGGTCATAACAGAGGTGGGGGACCTGGTCATGGCAGAGGTGGGGGACCTAGTCATGACAGAGGTGGGGGACCAGGTCATGGCTGAGGTGGGGGGCCTGGTTATGACAGAGGTGGGGGGCCTGGTTATGACAGAGGTGGGGGGGCCTGCTCATGACAGAGGTGGGGGGGTGCCTGGTCATGAAAGAGGTAGTGGACCTGGTAATGCCAGGGGTGGTGGCTGCATCAAAGATAATAGATTGAAATATTTTTTGGCATTATGGTAGTGTCTCTAGACTTTTTCTGGGAACCTCCAGATCAGTGCTAAACTACAAACTTCAAAACTTTCACACAGAAACTAAACGACTTCTACATTTTAATGATAGTGGAGTTTCTACTCACATGTAGAAAGGGAATAATAGGCAGCGACTTGAGTTATTTAGGTCCAGGTGTTTCTCCAACCCTTAGTTGCTAACATATGCTAATTCTATACTCTATGGACCCACCTGCATTACATAGATAGACCTCTATCAGAAGACCACCACTCCTTCTGACACCATTGAGATGTTGATTTGGAAAGCATAAGAGTTAATGCAAGTGAGATCTGTTGAATGAAAGGCATACACACTCTTTTGTCATCTTCTAAATAGTCACTTAACCCCATAGGGAGCAGGCTCATTTTCACCTTAAGGACCAGGTAATTTTTTGCAAATCTGACCAGTGTCACTTTATGTGGTGATAACTTTAAAACACTTTGACTTATCCAGGCCATTCTGAGATAGTTTTTTCATCACATATTGTACTTCATGACATTGGTAAAATGAACAAAAAAAAAATCATTTTATTTATAAAAAAAATACCAAATTTACCAAAATTTTGGAAAAATTAGCAAATTTCCAAGTTTCAATTTCTCTACTTCTATAATACATAGTAATACCTACAAAAATAGTTATTACTTTACATTCCCCATATGTCTACTTCATTTTGGGAATGTCGTTTTAGTTTTTGGGGACGTTACAAAGCTTAGAAGCAAATCTTGAAATTTTTCAGAAATTTTCAAAAATCTAATTTTTAGGGACCAGTTCAGGTCTGAAGTCACTTTGTGAGGCTTACATAATGGAAACCACCCAAAATGACCCCATTCTAGAAACTACATCCCTCAAGGTATTCAAAACTGACTTTACAAACGTCGTTAACCCTTTAGGTGTTCCACAAGAGTTAATGGCAAATGGAGATCAAATTTCAGAATTTAGATTTTTTGGCAAATTTTTAATTTTAATCCATTTTTTCCAGTTATAAAGCAAGGGTTAACAGCCAAACAAAATGCTATATTTATTGCCCCGATTATGTAGTTTGCAGAAACACCCCATATGTGGCCGTAAACTACTGTACGGGCACACAGTATGGCGTAGAGGGAAAGGTGCGCCGTGTGGTTTTGGGAAGGCAGATTTTGCTGGACTAGTTTATTTACACCATGTCCCATTTAAAGCCCCCCTGATGCACCCCTAAAGTAGAAACTCCATAAAAGTGACCCTATTTTTGAAACTATACCCCTCAAGGTATCCAAAACTGATTTTACAAACGTTGTTAACCCTTTAGGTGTCCCACAAGAGTTAATGGCAAATGGAGATCAAATTTCAGAATTTAGATTTTTGGGCAAATTTTCCATTTTAATCCATTTTTTCCAGTTATAAAGCAAGGGTTAACAGCTAAACAAAATGCTATATTTATTGCCCCGATTATGTAGTTTGCAGAAACACCCCATATGTGGCCGTAAACTACTGTACGGGCACACAGTATGGCGTAGAGGGAAAGGTGCGCCGTGTGGTTTTGGGAAGGCAGATTTTGCTGGACTAGTTTATTTACACCATGTCCCATTTAAAGCCCCCCTGATGCACCCCTAAAGTAGAAACTCCATAAAAAAGTGACCCTATTTTGGAAACTATACCCCTCAAGGTATCCAAAACTGATTTTACAAACTTTGTTAACCCTTTAGGTGTTGAACAAGAGTTATTGGCAAATGGAGATGAAATTTGAGAATTAAAATTTTTGGGCAAATTTTCAATTTTAATCCATTTTTTCCAGTAACAAAGCAAGGGTAACAGCCAAACAAAATGCTATATTTATTGCCCCGATTCTGTAGTTTGCAGAAACACCCCATATGTGGCCGTAAACTACTGTATGGGCACACAGTAGGGCGTAGAGGGAAAGGTGCGCCGTGTGCTTTTTGGAAGGCAGATTTTGCTGGACTGGTTTATTTACACCATGTCCCATTTGAAGCCCCCCTAGAGTAGAAACTCCATTAAAGTGACCCCATTTTGGTAACTACGGGATAAGGTGGCAGTTTTGTTTGGACTATTTTTAGGGTACATATGATTTTTGGTTTATCTATATTTACATTTTTGTGAGGCAATGTTACCAAAAATATAAATTCTGAAATTTCATCTCCATTTGCCATAAACTGTTGAGGAACACCTAAAGGGTTAATAAAGTTAGTAAAATAAGTTTTGAATACCTTGAGGGGTGTAGTTTCTTAGATGGGGTCGCTTTTATGGAGTTTCTACTCTAGGGGTGCATCAGGGGGGCTTCAAATGGGACATGGTGCCCCCCAAAAAAGGCCATCAAAATCTGCCTTCCAGAAACCATACGGCGTTCCTTTCCTTCTGCGCCCTGCCATTTGGTCATACAGCAGTTTACGAACACATATGGGGTGTTTCTGTAAACTGCAGAATCAGGAAAATAAATATTAAGTTTTATTTGGCTGTTAAACCTTGCTTTGTTACTGGAAAAAAAACTGATTAAAATGGAAAATTTGACAAAAAATAGCTGTTTTGGCACCGTTTTTATTATAATTTTTTGACCGTGTTCATCTGAGGGGTTAGGTCATGGGGTATTTTTTTAGAGCAGATTCTTACGGACGCGGCGATACCTAATGTCTACTTTTTAAAATTTATTTATGTTTTACACTATATTATTTTTTTTATAAACAAAAAAAAAACAACATTTTAGTATCTCCATAGTCTAAGAGTCAGTTTTCTTTTTTGTTTTTAGCCGATTATCTTAGGTAGGGGCTCATTTTTTGTGGGATGAGAGGACGGTTTTATTGGCACTATTTTGGGGGGCATATGACTTTTTGATCGCTTGCTATTATAATTTTTGTGATGTAAGGTGACAAAAAAAATACCTTTTTTTGCACCGTTTTTATTTAATTTTTTGACCGTGTTCATCTGAGGGGTTAGGTCAAGGGGCATTTTTATGGAGAAGATTCTTATGGACGCGGCAATACCTAATATGTCTACTTTTTTTATTTATTTATTTTTTACACTATATTATCTTTTTATAAACAAAAAAAATTACATTTTAGTATCTCCATAGTCTAAGAGTCAGTTTTTTAAAAAGTTTTTAGCCGATTATCTTAGGTAGGGGCTCATTTTTTGCGGGATGAGAGGACGGTTTTATCAGCACTATTTTGGGGGGCATATGATTTTTTGATCGCTTGCCATTACAATTTTTGTGATGTAAGGTGACAAAAAAATAAAAAATTTTGCACCATTTTTATTTAATTTTTTTGATCGTGTTCATCTGAGGGGTTAGATCATGGGGTATTTTTATAGAGCGATACCTATTATGTATTTTTAGTATTAGTGTCTCAAGTCTGAGAACCATAGTTTTTTATCCGATTGTCAGTGGCTAAATTTGGGAAGGTTAATATAAATTTAGTACTCCATGGAAGTGTGGTACTCCCTGAAGCAACCGTCAATGCAGAGGCCCGGATGATCGGGGCACGTGTCACACTGAGTAGTGGTGTCCTTCCGTATCCCCCTCCTGTGACACACTCTGCACTTTTTTGGGGTCCGTCCCTTCTTTCCAGTATAGGGGACCACACCTGGAAAGAGTTGGCCAGGGACGATCCGGGCGCCTCCAGTTCCCGAGTTACTCCGGCCTGCAGAAAAGATCAGGTCTTTGAGGACTGCCTCATAGAATTGGAGGAATGTCCCTGTGCTGCCAGCGCTTCGGGATAGTACAAAAGAGTTGTACATGGCAACCTGTACCAAGTAGACCGCAACTTTTTTGTACCATTCCCGGGTTTTGCGCATGGCATTATATGGCTTGAGGACTTGATCAGAGAGATCAACTCCTCCCATATACCGATTGTAGTCGACGATACAATCGGGCTTGAGGACCGTTGCTGCGGTACCTCGCACAGGGACAGGGGTGATGCCGTTACTGTGAATTGTGGACGGTACAAGGACATCCCTCTTGTCCTTATATCTGACCAGCAACAGGTTTCCACTGGTAAGGGCATGGGTCGCACCCCGGGGATAGGTACCTGGAGGGGGTGGATAGGATGGCCGCGTTGATTTTTCCGCACGGTCCCACAAGCGGACGTGGATCTGGCAGCAAGGGACTGGAACAAGGGGATACTAGTATAAAAGTTATCCACGTATAGGTGGTAACCCTTATCTAGCAGTGGGTGCATAAGGTCCAACCCAAGTTTCCCGATAACACCCAGAGTGGGGGGACATTCTGGGGGTTAAATACGGGAATCTCGCCCCTCGTACACACGAAGCTTGTAAGTGTACCCTGAGGTACTCTCACAAAGTTTCACGCCTTACCTCGCCCGCTTTGAGGGAACATAATGGCGGAAAATGAGTCTCCCCTTGAACGCAATGAGAGACTCATCAACCGCGACCTCCCTTCCAGGTACATAGGCTTGCACAAATTTGGCCCCAAAGTGATCGATGACCGGCCTGATTTTGTACAGACGGTCATATGCAGGATCATCTTGGGGGTGACATGCTGCATTATCTGCATAATGCAGGCATTTCCGGATGGAATCAAACCGGGTACGTGTCATGGCCGTACTGTAAAGTGGGGTCTGGTAGAGGACGTCCCCACTCCAGTAATGCCTGACACTAGGTTTTTTGACTAGGCTCATGTGCAGCACGAGGCCCCAAAACGTCCTCATGTCGGCTGCACTTACCGGAGTCCAGCCTCCGGCCCTAGCCAAAAAGGAGCCCGGGTGTTGAGCAACGAACTGTTAGGCGTACAGGTTCGTCTGCTCCACCATCAGATTTACAAAGTGGTCACTGGAAAAAAAGACTAAAATAGTCATATTCAGTGAAGCCCACTGTGGAAATCTAGATTCCTGGTTGGCCCTACAAAATCAGGAATCGCGGGGTCAAAATGCTTTGGGGTACACCAGACAAGTTCACCGGCAGGGGGCTCAGGTGGACTGATCTGGTGGGCCGGAAAACTAGTACGAGCCCCAGAGCTGCTCGTACTAGGGTGGGCCACAGGGTCCCTAGCATGGCGGTCCCCTTGCTCCGCCTGGCGGCGTCTCCGCCGCCTTGGGGGCTCATCATCATCGCCAGATGATGAGGAGGACACGGATGACAAAAGGAAAGTGGAGTCATCCTCGTCCTCACTGGGGCTCTCGGACTCGGAGGCAAGCTGGGCGCGTATGCCTCCTCGGCCGAGAACATCCGGCGGGCTATAGGGGAGTGTGTGCGTACGTGTGTGTGTGCGTACGTGTGTGTGTGTGCGTGTTAAACTTTATTTGGTGTGCGTGTGTGTGGGGGCACGAGTGTTCACGAACTTACCCTAAACCTAACAGACTAACAAAAAAAATGGCAAAAAATGTAAAAAAAAAATAAAAAAAAATTCTAATTTGCTGATCAGCCGTTCAGCGAGTTAGATCAGCGCATTGTCCCAGGGTGCCTGCGTAATGATTTTAGCAGGCACCCAGTTCCGATCAGAGCCCGCCGCGCCGGCGGTGATCGGAACTACTCAAGACGTGTAGGTACGCCCTGTGTCCTTAAGTACCAGGACATCAGGGCGAACAGGTTAAAGGGGTTGTCTAGGATATTAATCCCTTACTGACCAGCTTGTTTTGGACCTTAGCAATCAAGCAATTTTTTCATTGTTTTCAAATTTTTGATTGTCGCCTTCCAAGAGCTATACCTTTTTTATTCTTCCATTGATATAGCCATATGAGAGCTTGCTTTTTGCCGGACAAGTTGTAGTTTTTAATGGCACCATTTTGGTGTTACATATAACTCACTGATTAACGTTTATCAGCTTCCTGGAGAGGGAAGGGGGGGGGGGGGGAGCAATGGGAAAAAAACAGCCATTGAGTTTTTACATTGTAAATTTTGGTCAGTTCCTTTTTTGGCATAAATAACATAATAACTTTATTCTCTGGGTCAGTATGATTACATCTATACAAAACATATATAGTTTTTTAAGCTTTACTACTTTTTCACAATAAAAACGCTTTTTTAAAAAAAAGGAAAATGTTTTTGTATTGCCACATCCCAAAACCTGTAACTTTTTTCTACAGAGCTGTGTGAAGGCTTGGTTTTTGCAGGACAAATTGTAGTTTTTATTGTTACCATTATGGGGTCTATAACACTTTTTGATCACTTTTTATAGTTTTTCTGGTGTGGCAAATAAGCACACAAAAAAAAAGCAATTCTGGCATTGGTTCTTTGTTTTTTACGGCATTCACCGTGTGTGATACATTACATGAGTGCAGTAAGGACGTGTGCAGTCTGTGTTCTCCGCTGACAGCACATGTACCCATGGATTTGAACATGTTTAGGGCTCATGCACACGACAGTATGGCTTTTTCAGTGTTTTGCGGTCCGTTTTTTATGGATCAGTTGTTCCGTTTTTTGTTTCCGTTATGTTTCCGTTTCCTTTCTGTTTTTCCGTATGCCATATACATTATACAGTAATTACATAGAAAAAATTGGGCTGGGCATAACATTTTCAATAGATGGTTCAGCCAAAACGGAACGGATACAGAAGACATACGGATGCATTTCCGTATGTGTTCCGTTTTTTTTTGCGGACCCATTGACTTGAATGGAGCCAAGCACCGTTATTTGCGGACAAGAATAGGACATGTTCTATCTTTTCACGGTACGGAAATACGGAAATACTGAAACGGAATGCACACAGAGACACTTCAGTATTTTTTGCTGAACCATTGAAATGAATGGTTCAGTATATGTTCCGCATACTGAATTCAAAAAACGGCCAGTATACTGAATGCAAAATACTGTCGTGTGCATGAGCCCTTATTCACACATCTGTGATTTCAGACTGGCCGTGGGACGTGAGCTATTTTAGACCAAAAAACGCCCATTGAAGTCTATGGGGTTTTCACAGACCATTGGTAGGAGATGCTCTGGAATATAATTTTCAGCCATGGAATATGGATGACACACAGAGAGCAAAAATTTACACAAAACATGGATTCTTTAGGGACATCTTTATGGATGATCCACTGACCATCTTGTCACGGATATCTTCATGGACGCCTACGTTTGAACAAGCGCCAAGGGTTCATAGAGTGCATTACTTCTTTATACAACCTCCTAGAGTCAAAATACAGTTCCTCTGAATTTTTTTGTGACTCCAAATTTTTAAGGAGGATGGCCCATTGGACACTGCTACTCTTCCACCATATGGTACATACTCCATGCACATCACTGCTGTATGTACGCGGGCGCGGCCATACTCTATTCTATACAGGATTCTAGATCCCAATGGCCGATTCCCTTTCTGTTTTTGGTGATTCATTAATAAACATTTGGAATTTTTCTTTCTATTATTATATGAGCACATTTTCGTATTGTTGCATTTTTGAGTTCGCTATTGTTGTACGCAATGATCTGCTACTTTAATTTGAGGCTTGTTTTGGGGAATTCTACTTTCTTGTGAAGGAAGTCATTAATAATAGTTATTAACCAATGTTTGAACAATTTCTAGTAGATGTCAATACTCAGAAACCCAAAAAGACAGATATACATGAGATGACGACATTGAAAACCAACCATTGTCCAATGAGGTTTCCCCCGAAACTCCCAAGACTATTGACAAGATAATTGTTGGTTGTCTTATGTAGTATGCTGTGAGTATACAAAAGAAAACCTGTAGGAAAACTGAAAGAATCCTATTATGGAGCACAATAAAGCTTAAGTAACATGCACATATTGTCAAATGTTTTCCTCCAGGACCACTACACAGCAATTTACATCAGAATGGGATCTCACTGAGACATCTCCAGAGGGGAGGAGATACTATTATGTCCACATTCTATGCCGAAGACCTACCGTCCATATAAAGAGAGCTCTGGACCTTCATATCTTACTTGAGTCCACAAGGAGAATCACAATGCACCTTACTGTCCTACTCACCCTCATCATCTGCGGCTTCAGTCAGATCTTCTCATCTCCAGGTAAGTCCTGCCTACATTGTTGAAGTATACTTTATTTATTCAACACCATTTTTTACATAAACTATAACTTTTTATTGTATACTCTGTATCACATAATCTAAGTCTAGTTTTTGTTGTAATCTTGGGATCAGCAACCACTGGCATTCCAACTGTGGAGAAACTACAACTCCCAGCATACACACTTGCTTGGCTGTTCTCAGAACTCCAATGGAAGTGAATGGGACATTCTGAGAGTTGCAGTTTCACAACAGCTGGAGTGGCGGAGGTTGCTGAACTCCTGTTCTAGGATTTCTTTTAATGCCAGTTTTTAGGGTATTATCCCCCTAATGCAGGCATCCTCAAACTGCGGCCCTCCAGCTGTTGCAAAACTACAACTCCCAACAGCCTACAGGTATCAGCCTACAGCAGGGCATTGTGGGAGTTGTAGTTTTACAACAGCTGGAGGGCCGCAGTTCGAGGATGCCTGCCCTAATGTCATACCTACCTCAAAAAAGATGGGGGGTAATACCATTCCACAATTTTTGTCCAATGCTGTAATATGGCTCCGTTGCAAAGTAAAATATCTGAGCAGCTGAAATCCATTTCCTTCCCCATGATAAAAGAGGAAACTTCTGATCAGGGGTCATAGAATCCTGGGTGACCCTGGTTGGAAAGCATTGGTTTAGTTGTGAAACTTGTGCAGATGGACTATATAGGGCACATGTGCCACAGAGGTCTTGGCAGCTGAGGTTTGTGACTTCCATGAATTTCAATATTAAAGGGGTTGTCCAGGTTCAGAGCTGAACCCGGACATACCTCCATTTCCCCCCCGGCAGCCCCCCTGACTTGAGCATCGGAGCAGTTCATGCTCCGATGCTCTCCTTTGCCTTGCGCTAAATCGCGCAGGGCAAAGGCATTTTCAGGAGTTCCGGTGACAAACCAGGCTCTCCATGGGGCTGCCAGGAAGCTCGGTGATGTCACCGGCACGAATGGGCGGGCTTTAGCGCTGCCCTAGCCAGTAAAACGGCTAGGGCAGCGCTAAAGCCCGCCCATCAGAGCCGGTGATGTCACCGAATACACTGCCGGGCAGAAGTTTCCGTCCGGCAGTGTGTTATGATAAACAAAGGAGCCCGTGCCCTGAGCGATCTAGCAAGGGCAAGGGAGCGCATCGGAGCATGAGATGCTCCGATGCTAGCCTCAGGGGGGCTGCCTGGGTGAAAATAAGGGTATGTCCGGGTTCAGCTCTGAACCCGGACAACCCCTTTAATGATATAACAGTTTATTCAGACATTGAATGACATGGTTATATTAGATTATTTTAATGGTGTTTTCCCATCTCAGACAATGGGGGGCATATTGCTAGGATATGCCCCCTTGTCTTATAGGTGCCAGCACTCGGCTATTTTCAGCGGTCACATAGAAATGAATGGAGGGCGGGTGCGCATGCGCAGTGCGCCCTCCACTATTTTCAGGCCTCCGTTCTCGGGTCCCACCTCCTAGCCATATGCCCCTATCATCTGAGATGAGACAACCCCTTTAAGTCAAAGTATCTTAGTATTATTTGAGCACTTATTAGTACTCATTGCGTCAGCCTCTGTGTGGTCCAGGTGGAGAGTGCTCAGCCTCTCTATATATTCTATATTTTCTTTTTGACTGGGTGAGTCATTAGGTTTGTTAGCACCCATCCACAGCTATAAGCGGAGTGAGCCACCATATTCTCTATATATTTGAGCACTGTATGGTGATATTGTATCTGTGGCACTGCTGCATAGGCACGATACAGAGTATTCAGCAAGATTATGCAAGTGTTATTTGACCAATGTATGGTACTATTATTAAAGGGGTTGTGCAGTGCTGGTATATTAAACAGCTGATCGGTGGTGGTGTCGGACCCAGGGGGTGTACCTAGCCTTTCTGCTGCCTGAGGTGAAAACTGAAACGGCGCCCCCCCTACCCAATGCCAACTTCTTAACTTTACCCTTTCGGCTGCCCCTCTCTTGCCCCTACCTGGTGCTGCCTGAGGCGATCGCCTCACCTGGCCTCATTGGTGGTACACCGCTGGCCGGACCCCTACTGATCAGATATTGATGATCTATCCTGAGGATGGGTCATTAATATAACAGTGCTGCACAACCCCTTTAAAGGGGTATCTCATGAAGACTATCCCCGTCCATACACCCAATCCATCTCCCCATTTGTGGGCGCCTTAAGTCCTTGTATTACATGGACATCCATTCATTTAAATTCCAACCATATAATATAATACTAGTGGGCACTGCAGGAGAAATGCTTGGCTGGCCATAAGCTCCACAAGATATGCCATAAATGTTTTATAGATGCAGGTCCCCGTTTGGGGTCGGCACCTATGTGGAGAATGAACTGCACCAACCTGCATGATGATACAGCTGCTCCACCATCCAGGTGGAGATGGAATGGAGAGTTGACCATCCATGTGCTCAATCCTCTCCATTTGCTTCTGTGGGAAGTTACAGAATGGCTCTTCTTTTCAGACTCAAAGATGAAGGTCCCTATATGCTCTTCATGAGACAATCCATTAAGGCACCAGGGGAACGGCCAGATTATAACATACAGTTTAATATCCCTTTAATGGGGTTGTCCCACAAAAAAATATTTTACATTTTTCAAACCAGCACCTGGATCTAATTACTTTTGTAATTGCATGTAATTACAAATTTAGCATAGCCACCGAGTTATTCAATAATAAAACGTATCTGTACAGCGCCACCTGCTGTTTATACTTTTCCTTGTTTCCCTGTCCATCTCACCGATATGATCGCACATGCTCCGTTCCATCCTTCAACTGCCACCAGTTAGATCTTGTTATAAGGAGAGAAGGGCATGCCCCCGGAGATGCCATAATGATATATATTTAGCAGAGCAATGAATGAGGAGATCTCTGGATCCATGTGAGGTACAGGGCTGGTTCTAGCTTTGTTAGATAGAGATTGTCGATTGATTTTCATCTTTTTACATTAATTGTGGGATAACCCCATTAAGTACATTTTTCCCACACTATGGATACTAATCATTTTCTTTCCTGTTTAGTGCCATCTGAAGACCCTACATGTCTTTGTAAATGGACTCAGTGGTATAACGTTGACCACCCAAGCCAAGATCCAAATGGTGGAGACTGGGAGACGCTGGCTAACATCACCACTCGCGGATTTGATGTGTGTCCAGCACCTAAGGACATTCACTGCCGCTCTGTGCGATTTCCTTATATCCCCTTTAATATACTGCCGTACAAAACGGTGTGTGACCGGAGCAGAGGGTTGATCTGCCTCAACGAGAACAATGAGCGTGGGTGTACAGACTTTGAGGTGAAATTCCTCTGTTGTCCTTGTAATACCACCGCGGAGATGCCAGAGCCGGCCTTCCAGATCACGACAGGTAAGAAGTTAGGCATCGATTTACAATTTACAGGTTTCTGGGATTTTGATATTGATAATCGATCCCCAGGATAGGTCATCAATATCAGATGGACGTGGGTCCAACACCTGTGACCGGCACCGATCAGCTGTTTGAAGAGAACGCAGCAACCTCTTCCTAGGCATGGGACGTCATGTTCATCGCTTAGGCCCAACTTAATCCCATTCATGTGAACGGGGCTGAGCTGTAATACCTAGCACAGCCACTATCCAAGGTACGGCGCTGTGCTTGGTAGTCTCTGAGGAGGCTGTGGCGCTTATTGGACCTCCACGCTCTCCTCAAACAGCTGATTGATAGGGGGCTCCCGGGAGTCAGACATCAACATATTTACCAACAATGCAGTTAGGGACAACTAAACCCCGCTCTGATAACACCCCAAAACCAGATGGGACCACCCATTTGTGGGTGGAGTTTACATAAACCATTTTCAGCCCCTGGAACGAACGTGCTCTTCTTTTTGCTTGGGTTAGATCTTTAGCCACAAACAGGAATTTTCTTTGCAGACACTATTTTGGAGCCGCTTGAAGTTTGGCATAATTTGCGCTAAAATTTGGCACGCTGTTGGCTCAATTTGGCAAAGCTTATTTTAGAATGGCGTGATTAGTTGACATTCAGTATTGTACTCACTGTACTTTTTTTTTTTCTTTTCCAGAGACCCCAACTACGTGCCCCAATGCCCAATGTACCTGGTCAGACTGGTTTAACACTCACCGTCCCACTCCTGGCCCTAATGGCGGAGACTTTGAAACCGTCACAGCAGTTATTAAGCAGGGTCATCCCATATGCACCGATCCACAAGCCGCGGAGTGCCGCATAGTCCGGTTCCCCTATGTGCCGCTAGACCAGCTGCGCTCTACGCAGGAGTGCAGTGCGGACCGTGGACTCGTGTGCCGCAACAGGAACCAAAATGGACAAGACTGTCTGGATTACGAAGCCCGCTTCTTGTGCTGTACTTGTGACGTCGCTGACAAGAGCACCGTGGAAGATACGACCGATCAAACTTCCGACACGTGTTACGACTAACCCTGTAGACGTGGAAGGCTGGATGCACACGTGTCATTTTACATCGCAGACAAATGTGGCACCAAATCAGCCTGTTTTATGTGAGGGACTCCCATACAAATTTGTCGCTGTCTTGCATTTTTTGCATTGCAATACAAAGGGCGAAATCAGCATCGAAATCTTGCAGCGGATTTGTCTGTAGCATAAAAGTATGCCCTGCGTGACTCCAACCTAAAGGGGCACTCCAGCTCGAAAGGAAAAACCTTTTCCCTGGTGAAAAAAATAATAGAACTTATACTTACGCCGTTCATCCCCTGCCACTGCCAGGGTCTCCGCTGCACTCCACTTCCTTTATCGACACGAGGGAACGGCTGGCTTCAACCAGTCACTGGCGGCATTCACGGCAATTCCCTGCTGTGTTGGGACGCCAGCTGGAAGTGGAGAGCAGCAGGGTCCCTGGCAGAGAAGGGGGGGGGGGGGAGTATAAGTATAAGTTCTGTTTCTTTGAGCTGGAATACCCCTTTAAAGGAAATCTGTCAGCAGCGACCTCCCTATATGACCACATAGACACTGCGTTTTAATCAGGTAAAGCCCAGCTATGTTTTTATTTTGTTGATCCGAGGCTCCGTTCCCTTGTTTTGATACTTTACCTTAATATGCAAATTAGGTCTTTGGTGCAATAAGAGCATCGCAGTTGCTCTTGTTGCACCCAAGCTCCGCTCCTTTCTGTGGCCAGCCCCTCCCTGGCTACTTTGCCACTGCCTGTCCACGTCAAACAAAACAGCCAGGGGAGAGTCTGACCACAGAAAGGAATTGGAGCATGGATACAACAAGAGCAATAGTGACGCCATCATTGCACCAAAGACCTAATTTGCATATTAGGAAAAGGTATCATAACTCTGGAATAAAGCCTTGTTTCCCATGTAATAATAATTTTGCACCGTTAGTTATTCTTATAACTCTATGTTGTGCCAGCCCTCTATTATTCCTGTTGGAAGGTACAACGGGATGTTTCCAGTTAATGGCGTGTTCCCGCACGGTCCAATCAGTGCTGCCGGTGTCCTGTCCAGAAACACACCTCCCAAAGGTAACACCCAGATGGACTTTCATACATAAATTGCTAACAGGAATAATAGGGGACTGGCACAACATAGAGTTATAGGGAATGATGCTTAAGAATTGTAATTACATGGGGACTGCAATTAGCTACTAAAACGCGTCAGGAGAGGTGACAGATCTTCTTCAATTTAATCTCGATATATTCTCAGATGAAAACCTTGTTGTGCCAAATCCTCTAATGCGAGACCCTCGGCTCCCTACTCTAGAGAGAACGTCCCAAATGTGGGACCTCCCTCCGTAACGCTCATGTCCTCTAATAACACACATGGACATGCGTTGCTCTATTTCTTAATCATTATTTGTCTTTTTTATGTTTATAAATAAGGTGAAAAGAATTAAACTTTATATCAAATTCATTGTCCAGGGATTGATTATCCATTATTACCTAGTCCTGCTGGTAACACTTCAGAAGCATTAGGTATAGGTATGCGCTGTTTCCTCCCGTTCTCTACCTCCATCTGTATCTAGTCCTTGCATCTTCGACATAGGGCTCATGCACACAAACTTTTCCGTGTTAGTTCCGTTTTCTTTTTTTTGCGGCCCATATGTGAAACTATTCACTTTAATGGGGCCACAAAAAATGGAAATGATTCTGTGTCCGTTTGTCTGCATGGCCGTTCCGCAAAAATGTCCCATTATTGTTCGAATTACGGACAAGGATAGGGCTGTTCTATTAGGGGCCAGCTCTTCCGTTTTGCAAAATGCGGAATGCACTCGACCGGTATCCATGTTTTGTGGATCTGCAATTTGCGGACCACAAAACATTCAACGGTCGTGTGCATGAGCCCATACACATGGTAACACCATGCGTAAGGCTGGAAAGAGACATCCGTCCCTCTAGTTCATCCTGTTAGGATCCTTTCATATGTCAGTGAACCAAGGACGGCTCACGTATCCACACGTCAGTGCTTTTCTACGGACTGTGGGTTTGTGGTGAAACCACTGACGCGTGCACTAGTTTGTCAGGGATTACGGATCACTCACACACATTAAAGTGTATGGGCCCATGAAAACCAGAGCATCTCCTACCAATGGTCCGTGAAAACCATTGACTAAACATGGATGGTATCAGTGTTTGGTCAGTGGTTTTCACGGACCATTGGTAGGTAGGAGATGCTCTGGAAATAAATTTTTCAGCCTAGTTGTGTCCATGGAATACAGATGGGCAATACACGGATGTTTCACAGACATCTTGTCACCAGTGTCATCGGGGACACATATGTCTATGAGGCCGTGACGTAGAAGCCAATTTTCCTCATTTTAGGGAGAAAATAAATTCTTCCCGATTCCAATCAGGGAATTCAGAATAATCTATAACATGTCATATAAACTATAAAGTAATATTATTATACTTATCAAATTCATCCAGGTCCCTTTTGAACTCATCCACATTTCCGTTTATCACTGACGCTCTGTCCGCATTTTCCACGGACAGCACACGTACCCGTTGATTTTAATATGAGACATGCACTACTTCGGTCTGTGATGCGGCCCAACTCACCCATTGAAGTTTACGGGTCTGTGAAAATCTGGGGCACAACAAGCATGGCATCTGTGTTCCATCTGTGTTTTTCACGGAGGACTGATTGGAGATGCTTTGGGAACTAATTTTCACCGCCCATGGATTACGGATGACACACGGAGCAAACACGAATCCTAAACGTACATCTTCACAGATGAAAAACATGGATGCTTTTTTCACAGATGTAAAACAGACACGGAAATGTGGACGAGGGCAACGTTTAGGTCATGGAAAGTTTTTTTTTTTTTTACCCCAAACCCCCCCCCCCCTTACTGCCAAACAAAATGATACAAAAAATCCTGTGCAGTGTTTTTTGTAGCTTTTTGAAGTGTTTTGCACCATTCAAAAACATCACAAATTGGCAATTGCGCTTTTTTTTTTCCAAGCAGAACAAACCAGTGGAAGTCTAAGGGACAAAATTGCCCTAAAAATGGAAAAACTGAGATTATTATTTTTTTTTTTAAGTGGCAAAAAATACTTAAAAAAATAAAGTTTCTTCTGCATGTAATAAGTGTCCTGAGACCCAACAGACCGCTAGAACGAGGAGAGAAAAGAGCTCACATCTCTCTCCTTGCTGCAGAGGAAAGTTGAGATGGGCCCAAAGACTTCTACTGAGCCAGTATACGAGTGCTTCTCTCTCTCCTCGTTCTAGCGATCAGTGGGGGTCACGGTGCTCTCTGACCCCCACCGATCAAAACCTTTGATATATCGCTATGACATATAAAAGTTTTCTGAAAACTCACTGACCCTTTAAAGTGTCTTAGGCTGGGTTCACACGAGCGTGTCCGGATTAGTTCCGGATGCGTCCCGGTGTGTTGCGGCAAACCCGCGCGAGTAGGAATGCAATTGCAGTCAGTTTTGACTGCGATTGCGTTCCGATGTTCAGTTTTTGTGTTCTGCACGCGCGTGATAAAAAACCGACTGTGGTACCCAGACCCGAACTTCTTCACAGAAGTTCAGGTTTGAGTTAGTTGTAGTGTAGATTGCTATTATTTTCCCTTATAACCATGTTATAAGGGAAAATAATACATTCTGAATACAGAATGCTTAGTAAAATAGCGCTGGAGGGGTTAAAAAAATAAAAAAAATTAACTCACCTTCTCCTCTTGTTCGCCAAAGTTCCCGGTATGATGAGTTGTGGGCTAAAGGACCTTTGGTGACGTCAGATCACATGCTCCAATCACATGGTACATCACCACGGTGATGGACCATGTGATTGGAGCATGTGATCTGACGTCACCAAAGGTCCTTTAGCCCACAACTCATCATTAAAGAAGTAAAGAAGAGACCGGGAACTTTGCGATCAAGAGGAGAAGGTGAGTTAATTTGTTTATTTTTTTTAACCCCTCCAGCGCTATTTTACTAAGCATTCTGTATTCAGAATGCTATTATTTTCCCTTATAACCATGTTATAAGGGAAAATAATACAGTGAATAGACTGTCACCTAGCAACCATGCGTGAAAATCGCACCGCATCCGCACTTGCTTGCGATTTTCATGCAACCCCATTCACTTCTATGGGGCCTGCGTTGCGTGAAAAACGCAGAATATAGAGCATGCTGCGATTTTCACGCAACGCACAAGTGATGCGTGAAAATCATCGCTCATCTGAACAGCCCCATTGAAATGAATGGGTCCGGATTCAGTGCGGGTGCAATGCGTTCACCTACCGCATTGCGCCCGCGCGGAAATCTCGCCCGTGTGAACGCAGCCTTAGTGGGTTGACCATCGCCACCTCCTCTGGCAGACAGCTCCATAGTTCCACAAGGGAACCCCGTCAGCAGTTTCATTCTGCTCGAAGCACGTACAGCGTGAAACCCAAGTCATGCTCTTAAAGGGGTTGTGCCATGATTGGAGTAAAAAATGAAAATCAGACACCATATAGCAGATGACAAAGCTAGAACCAGCCCTGCACCTCACATGGATCCAAAGACCTCCCCATTCATTGCGTCAGTTGCTCTGCTAAATGCTCTTCAGGCTGGCCGCTCAGGAGGGGTGTCCTTTCTGCTGTAGCTTTTCCCCTGTAACTGCCACAGCTTCTAACAGAAGCTATGACTGGTGGCAGTAGAAGATTTAAACAGAGCACGTGCGACCACCTCAGTGAAGTGGACAAGAAATAAGGAAAAGAGCAGACAGCAGGTGGCGCTATGCAAATACAGTTTATTGAATAACTCAGTGGCTATACTAAATTTGTAATCACACGCACTTACAAAAGTATTCAGTAGAATATATTTAGTGGCACAACCCCTTTGATATATAAAGGAATGCTGAAAGGGTTAAGGTAGAGCATAATCATCCATTTATTACCTTGGACAGCTAATTAAAATGACGGACAGACATGAACAGCACAGTGTGAATCCATTGACAACTGGAAAAGTAAATGCAAATGGTCAAAATTAGGTTTTACAACTTTATGCATGTTACATAGATATATATATAGGCACCACAGAACACCCCAAAGTACACAGCGGACGGCAGTATACATACAGAGCAGAGGCCATGGTGCAGAGTATACAGCGGAATAACACAAGAGACCCTGCAGATTACTGACCAGTCCTGTATCTACCAAACCATTGGGAGCAATGAATGATGAGAGTGCACGGCACCGGCCTGGTTCTTTTTGCGGCTTTCTCCAACCGGATGGACTGTGAATGGAACAATTTCCATAAATTGACAAAATTCCTATTCCGTAATACAGTCATAAGGCATAAACCGGAAAGAGTGTGCACCCGAAGGCAAACTCTGGCTTCACGAGTACACGTCAGGTAAGGGTTCCTCCACACGTGGCTGAAATATTGTGGATTTTTACGCAATGGGTTTCCCAGCGGTCAGTCCGCAGGATTTTACAGTAGCAGCACAGCAGATGAGACTTTAAAAAAAAATGTACATAACCGAATCCGTACATGACTTGACATGCGGTGCAAAAGGTAAAAATCGGCGTCAAACCCACAGCATTTATGCTACGAGTGCCGCAAAAAATATGCTCCGTGTTATGCTTCGTTTGCTACTGTGGAATTCCAGCACATACATGGGGGATTTGTAGGTGGACGTACCCTAAAAGTGTTGCCCAGGACTAGAAAAAGGACCTGCTTTTTTTTTTTTTACCCAGAAACAGTGCTGTCGGGACCCCCGACAATCATGAGAACAGAGAATCGTGGTGCAGGCATGTGTGTCCACCACTCCATTCAATCTATAGGACTAAGATAGAGACAGTCCCCTATAACTGCCTGCTCATCAGAGTAGGTGAGAGCTGCAGTTACATGCAGCAATCATCTACGATGTATGGTGGGGATTTGCAATCGTTACAGCGATCGTTCCTTCCCATAGAGGATCACTTATTCTGGGCAGCAGATCCCAGCTTATGCAGAACTACAACAACCATCACCCCCAATGATCATCCGTTTGAGAAAGCACTGGCTCTTACAGTAGCGCTACGTCCTTCTCCAGCTTTTCCTAGGCCATGTGATTCCACGTTCATTGGTCACATGGCCTAGGCGCACCTCAGCCCGATTGAAGTGAATCAATACAAAGCATAGCCAATGTACAATGAATGGCGGTGTGTGTGAGCGCCGATGGCTTCTCAGAAAGCTGACTGGTGGGGGTCCCAAGTGTTGACCCCAACAAATCAGATACTGATGACCTATATTAAGGATGGGTCATCAGTTAAAATAAATCCCAGAAAACCCCTTTAAGGCTCTTTTAAACCTGGGCAATTACTGGAAAGGAATATTTGTACGAATGATCATTCACAACTTGAGAACATTTGTACATCAGATTTACACGAGGGAACATTATGCTGACAAAAACAAAATTTTTAGGTTTTCATAAAAGAAGCGATCATCGAGAAACGAATGATAATTCCGTGTTCGATCACTTGGGCTTGGCTTCACTTGAACGGGACCGAGCTGAGCAAAGGCAACGTGACTGATGGACGCGATGTCACAGGCTGAGAAAGAGGCCCCTTCAAACAGTTGATCACCAAGGGTGCCAGGAGTTGGACCTTCACCGATCAGATACTGACGCCTATCCTGAGGACAGGTCCATCAATACTGGATCCCTGGAAAAGCCCATTAAAATGACAGGGAGGGTGGAATGAATACGTTCACAATACGAAACCACATGGTTTCATGCATGTTGTACCTTGAAGCGAGCTTTTACTTCAAGCACTAATGCATGCGAGAACATCCCAATCCATTCAAAGCCACCCTTCGATACATCAGCATGCATCAACCTATTAAGAGGTATTACCACCGCTGTCGTGAGGATAAGGTCTTATGCCACTAGACACCTCTCCTCCGAACAAGTCTCTTCATATGAATGACGTTCAGGATCCTCCTGACAACCAAGCACTAAGCAGGGCTGTCATACCTAAAATGGTCCATGTAGCAAAACCGGAAAGAAATTTTTTTTGTGAACGAGATCCACGTTCATCATTATTATCATTAGTCCAGAAGACCTCCTCAGTCCTGATGAAGGTGGACTCCATTTCCACCAACATGTAGATTGTACCATCTCACTACTATGGCAATAGCTGGCACTTGCCAGTTTCACGCAAATAGAAATACGGCCGTGTGACGCTGGTCATCAGGTGACGGGTGTAGCCCCCACCTTTTCCTGATCTTCCAGTAATCTGTAAATCTTCTAGCAGTCCACTGTCTTACCGTAATTATTAGCACTTACAATAACTAATACTGTCCTAAGGTTAAGATTACTGGATACATTACAATATATTCACTGTTATCACTTCCCCCTTTTAAAGCAATGAATGTGCATCCCAATATACAATATCTTAAAAGGGAACCCTTTTATATACAAATTCCTTGCACAAAATAGTCCCTGCAATTAACCAGTGGCAAAAGAACCGAGCGACCATTGGTAAATCCCCTGCCAGGAACCAGCCACAATGCAGTAAAGCTTTGTAAAGAACAATAAATATATTAATAAAATTCAAAATTCTATTTTTTTTGTTATAATAATAAATCGATTGCCAATATTCCTGTCTCACAGCCTGGCACCCCGGCGTCGCTGCACAGATGAGTAAACCCTCGAAGAACATCAGTTCTATTAAAGGGCATCTGTCAGCAGGTTTGTACCTATGACACCGGCTGACCTGTTACATGTCCAAGGTCCAAGCACAGGTCAGCCAGTTTCACAGGTACAAAACTGCTGAGAGATGCCCTTGAATACTAATCACAGTAGAAACTTAAAAAACCCCAAAACATTTAAAATAAATCGGCAAAAGAACGGTTGCTTGGACAACATCATCATCACTGCCACCAGTTTTCATTTCTGGGATAACGCCTTGCCAGATCTTTCAAATCATGGATACCAAAAATGCCAAACAGATGCCACTGATGAGAAGAATACGCTGCGTGCAGGTTATTCCACACATCAAATCTGACAGGGTTTGCAACTTCCAGAGCAAATTCGAACACACCTAAAGGGTTGAATTAAGCAACAGCAGCCGGCTTATGGGCAGCTTGGCGGGACTACATCACAACGTTCTTCACCTCTTACTGCATGGATTTAGATGGAGAACCTAGGTCACAACATTGGACGGCGCCTCCTACTAAGCACAATGTAATGGCACATTTACACCTACCAAATGTCACCCAAAAAGTAAAAATAGGGGGTAAGTAAAACAAAGTGTGATCACACCATTAGCGATCAGTCAGATGACCATGACTTATGCATGAGCATTTAGGTCCATAGCGAAAAATGACTAGATTGTTAAAGAGGTTTCCAGGAGTTTGATATCGATGAACCATCTTCAGGATAGGTTATCAATATCCGATTGGTAGAGGCCCAACTCCCGCCACCTCCTCACAGATTACCAAGCACAGTGCCATACATTGTACAGTGGCTGTGCTTGGTACTGCAGTCCATACGACTAGGACAGTGCTGCACATAGGTGTGATGAATTTGACGACACTAGCATAGGAAGAGGCTGCAGCACTCACCGAGCAGCATGGCCTCATCAAATAGCTGTTAGGCCCAGATATTGATGACATCTTGGAGGACAGGACATCAATATTCTACTCTCGGAAACCCCCTTTGTTTGTCATTTCCACAGGCCAACAGTTGGCATGATTGTTTAAAAGGTGCAGTGCACCCCAGACCAGAGGAATAATAAAGATCCAGCATCTCATGGCAAAGTAAAACGCTGCATACCCTGATCTGGCTGCTGTGTCCGTACTACCCCAAGAAGAACATGTCAACAGTCCTGATTTTGCCAAGACAAATCACAAGAAATGGACTGCAAAAGGGGCAGAGTTTATGCAAAGCCTGGCCCAAAATGGGGGTGAGGCTTAAACATCACAAATTTTGCAACTCAAATGTTGGCAAGTATGGAGATCTCATAGCCTAGGCTGTGCTTTATTCAACTTCGGTATGGGTCATTACAAGAAAGAAATGCAGAATAACTGCATTTAAGGGCTTATGCACACAAATGTATTTTCTTTCCGTGTCTGTTCCGTTTTTTTTTTTGCTGACTTTACGTGGAACCATTCATTTCAATGGGTGCGAAAAAAACACAGTGTGCATTCCATTTCCGTATGTCCGTTCCGCAAAAAAATAGAACATGTCCTATTATTGTCCGCATAACAGACAAAGATTGGACTGTTCTATTAAGGGCCAGCTGCTCCGTTCCGCAAAATACAAACGGACATCATCCGTATTTTTTGCGGATCCGTGTTTTGCGGACTGCAAAATACATACGGTCGTGTGCATGAGCCCTTATAAAAATGGCTGCCTCAAAAACACAAACCAGCGATAAGCTGTTACGGATGGGGAAGCCACATCAGGCTACACATTTCTGCTGAAGGGTGTTGATGTAACGCTTGGATGGACTGGGTCCGCTAGTGTGAGAGCGGCCTCGCAGCGTGGCTCATAGTTCTGCCTTATAGAGAAACCCCATTTATAAAAGCCCTTTTACAGTGGCCAATGATCAGGACAATTCTAGAAACGCTCCTTCCCAATAACTGTGCAGTGTAAAGGTGCCGTCAATTACCCGATGAATGAAAAAATGTTTGCTCATCAGGTGAAAGCAGCGCTGGTGCAGTCACCTAAATCATTATTTCTGGGCAGCAGATCGGCGCTGTGTAAAAAAGCAGGCAATTATAGGGAACGAAAAAAATCATTCCCCATAATTGCCTGCTGTGTCAGCCCATTCAAAGGGGCCCTAAAACAACCCCTTTAAGTGGATGTATTACCCAAGACAATGCAATAAGCTATACTGTCAATAGCAAAGAATAGGAGTTAAGCTGGCAATACACATTAGATCCATGTCGACCAAACCCACCTACTTCAGCATGTCCTCCCGATGGCTGATGTTGGGAAAGATAAGGATTGGGCATGCTGGATTTCAACTGCTCGATCCTTTTCCTCTCTCCCCTCTCCTTATATACACATGTTCGGCTGAGCAGAGCAGAGCATGCATATGTATGGGAGGACGGGGCTGTCGGCTGAACAGCTGTCTCTTGTGTATGGCCAGCTTTATTCTCATAAGGGCTGGGTCAACTAATAAAAGGTGGCCAAACCTGAAACCAGACAGCATGGGGGTCTTCTGAGACCAATAAGCAATACATTGTCAGCAGATTATGCCTCCACACCCACCTCCCCCAGCTATTCTTGTTGTGGAAAATAAATGACTGTGACCGTGGCCAATGATTGGGCTTTTTCAAGCAGCAGAATACTTACCAAAGACAAGACCTAATCCTGGACCCCCCCTGAACACATATTTCAATAGCTGATGGCGATGAGACGCAGACAAACATGTCCAGTGATGTTTAGATCTGGAATTGTCTGGAGGCCAGCCTGAAGTTTAGATTGTCAACCAGAATCTAATGGAGCTTTGCTTCGGCAAGCTTGGGCTCCACTTTGATATCTGGGGTTTGCACGCTGGCATGTTCAGCCTGTTGCGTATACTCATGGTATAGGGTTCTCCTGCTAGAAGGAAGATTGGTAAGGTGTGTAGGACAGCCCCACAAATACTTGCAATGATCTTAAACTTGATACCCTTGAATAAAAACCTATACTTTATGCATTTTCTTAAACGTTCGCTCCCAGCACCGAGCCCATAGATGGGCGAGAGTACACGAGGTCCTCTGGCAGGTTTCAGCCATATTATATTCATTTTGACTACGGCACAATACAGATCACATTCCACATAGGACAAATCTTCTCAAGAGTCCTAATACCAATATCTTTACACTTTTGAACATTCGTTCCCATTTTAAGTAGGCAGCTGTATAATACGCTCAGGAGCCGACGTAATGACAGTAGGGTTGGGTCAATTATAATGTAAAGGAATCCATAAATCTCTAAGTGGTGGAGAAGATTGACAGAGCTCACAATGAACAGCCAAACATAACAATTCGAGTCAAAGAAGAAAAATAAAATAAAAAAGATTAAAAAGAGATTCCAACTTGGCAAGTTAAATAGGACAGTGGCAGGGATGGGAGGGGGGGGGGGGGGGGGGGGGAACCGCTGGGCGAGATTGTCACTAAGAGTCCTCGACCATCTGGAGTAGGGAGTTGACTGCAGCTTCTCTGTTGCCTCGGTGTCCCTCCAGAACAGATTTAATGACTTCTTGGTCAATGCCTGGAAACATATCTATGAGGTCTTTTAGGTCTTCTTCTCGTGGTTGGTGCTGTGGATTTACGGCAGGTTGCGGTAAAGTCACTGGCATTCCGGGGTTGTAAACAGAAGGCATACCTATAGGAGGAAGAAAGAAGTCTTGGTTATTATTCCCCATTATTTATTCCCTTTAAAAGATATGACTTGAACGATCTATCACAAAATTCAACTTTAGTTGGATTCAGATGTGTCAAAAGGATCACAAAAACAGCAACTTTTATTCTATAGAGGTTTCCAGAAGAACACAAAATGATGCATAAAAGTAAGGTTCCTTATTAGCGGTGACAGTCCTCAAACTCCTAACGAAAAAGAACAAAGCACCTTCTTCAAACGGGTCACTCCTGGAGGAGGCTTTGTACGGTGCACTAGCGCTGCGGAGACATTAGAAGGCGAAGGAGTGAACAGGTTCTGAAGAAAAAAAATATATAGAAAAATGAGAGAAATCTGAAAGTATGGATGCAGAGGGGACCTAGTAAGCTTTATATATGCAAAATTCTTGCAAGATAAGTCTTTAAAAAATAATAATAATCAGTCTATGTCCTTTAAAAGTTATTCCCAAAGGTAAAGTCTGTCTTCTCCTCGGACAGCCCCCCTTTCCTGTTCTGCAGATGACCCCTGGAGAAGCACGTGAAATGATCCTGTCCATCAGCACCACCCATTAAAATGCACTGATCTTGGGGAGTGGCCTGGACGTCTGTGCAGAAAGCGGCGTGAGCGCTGAGCTCCACCGCCTTTCCATAAAAGCAGTGCAGCCCATGGGGAAGAAATTGATCCTCAGGAAGACCAGGAGCCCTCTGATCCCAGGTTGGGCCTGTCATACGCTGGATTCATACCTTGAAAAAAAAAGAAAAAAAAGGGCCCAGTATCCGTGCCTTCCGTCTGCGGCCTACGTCCACCTCCGGCCCCTGTAAAGTTTGGAGGCGCGGTGGCCCCGGCGCTCCTTCAGCCACGAGGTCCGGAGCAGAGTGCTATTCAGAGGACAGCGCTGTCCCCCCTCTCTCCTGCAGCAGGGGAGTTTATCCCCAGATATTGTGGGCAGGGTGCCAATAAGCCGATAAAACATCGGGGCCCACTACTCAGGCCCTTCTGCTGCCGATCATGTCACCTAAATCGGCATTGAGACAAATAAAACAGGCAGCAACCCCGTCCCAGCGGCAGAGATACTGGGGCGATTCTGCAGGAGACCTTATAGATCAAGCACAAGCCCCGGGGAAAAATGAGGGTGAAAATGTGTGCTGGGAACAACTTTCAGATTCTGTAGACGATGGAGAAGAGATGGCAATACCGCCCTCACAATCTTCCATGTTACTTCACCAGAGCATACAGCATTTGCCTACCAAAGAGGACTTCAAGGCATTAATAGCAGAGGTGAGAAGCACCTGTAAATCTGAGATTTCCTCACTACGTCAGGATTTTAAGCAGATGACTGCCCGCATTGACTCCATAGAATCGGATCATGACGAAACACGTCGTTATATAGCCCACTTACAGTCTATTATTACTAGTCAATCTCAGTCCGTTAAAGATTATTCCTGCCACTTAGAAGATTTAGACAACAGAGGGCGCAGGAATAATATCAGAGTTAGAGGACTGCCAGAATCGGAGTCAGAAGAGAACTTAAACGACCTATTGGGAGAACTTTTTAATAGGATATTGGGCTCTCGGCCGTCAATGACTATTAAACTGGATCGAGCGCACAGAGCATTGCGCCCCAAGGGCTTCTCCACAATACCACGTGATGCGATTTGCTGTTTGCATGACTTTCAGCTTAAAGGGAACCTGTCACCGGGATTTGGGGTATAGAGCTGAGGACATGGGTTGCTAGATGGCCACTAGCACATCCGCAATATCCAGTCCCCATAGCTCTGTGTGCTTTTATTGTGTAAAAAAAACAATTTAATACATATGCAAATTAACATAAAAGAGTCATATCTTACTTGTGTGACCAGAGAAGAGTCATATTTACAAGCTCTGACTCATCTCAGGTTAATTTGCATCTGTATCAAATCATTTTTTATACACCATAAAAGCACACAGAGCTATGGGGACTGGGTATTGCGGACGTGCTAGCGGCCATCTAGCAGCCAATGTCCTCAGCTCTATACCCAAAATCCCGGTGACAGGTTCCCTTTAAAGAAACCATCATGACTATCAAGGGTTATTCACTTTAGAAAAAAAAGTACTATGTATAAATATATCAGGGGTCAGTACAGAGATCTATCCCATCATCTATTTATCCCCAGGACTGTGACAAGGGGACATCCTCTGCGTCTGGAGGAAAGAAGGTTTGTACACAAACATAGAAGAGGATTCTTTACGGTAAGAGCAGTGAGACTATGGAGCTCTCTAGCTGAGGAGGTGGTGATGGGGAGTTCACTAAAAGAGTTCAAGAGGGGCCTGGATGTATTTCTGGAGTGTAATAATATTACAGGGAGTTATTGATCCAGGGAGTTATTCTGATTGCCTGATTGGAGTCGGGAAGGAATTTTTTATTCCCCTAAAGTGGGGAAAATTGGCTTCTACCTCAGTTTTTATTTTTGCCTTCCCCTGGATCAACTTGCAGGTTAACAGGCCGAACTGGATGGACATATGTCTTTTTTCGGCCTCATGTACTATGCTACTATGACTAAGGCCCGCTCCTTGCTATTGAATTTCAGGGCACAGTCGTGCGCTCTACCATGATCTCTCCCAACACACTTCAGAAAAGGAGTTCTCTGCAACCTCTACTAGCATGTCTCCGCGACAAGAAAATACCGTACCGTTGGAGATTTCCATTCGCTTTAATGGCCTCTAAGAATGGCAAAATGTCTACCCTACGGACCCATGCAGACCTGCAGACTTTTTGTTCAGCCTTGGGCATTTCTGCACCAGTCAGTGATGATTGGAGATTCCAGAGTCAACACCTGCCCCAGCTCCAGTGTGGCACACTGTCCGTCAGAAACGACACCGTCCCCCGCCACAAGATGACCTGTCCAGGCTTGGGAACCGTGATGCACCTCCATGAAAATGACAAATTATGGGCTTACACCCACTACAAGTCCCCCGCTTGAAGCTCTACTAATGAGCGGCGTCTATAACACCAGAAGAAACTGTATTCTAGTTATTTGATATATCATATTTCTTCTCTTTTTTTTCCGCTGTACCCCCAGTCTCTATGGACGTTAAGTCACACCCCAACAGACGGTGTTTCTGCTCCGGCCCCTCCTCCTCCACCAGCGACAGTGATGGATGGGGTGAGGACATGGAGAGATTTCAGGGTTGTTTTTTTTATACCCTTCAGACCCCTAACTGGGTATATATAGCCAACGATAGTAAAGCTATCTGGATTATGTTATGTGTTCAGTATTATGCGTCTCCCAATTCGCTTTTGTGTCTCTTGTTGCCGTTCTCAAAAAGCGGACGTGGTTTTCCTTCAGGAGACTCATTTTGATCAAAAATGGCTCCTTTAAATTTGCAACTGGGTCGTACCCTCAAATATACTCTGCATCAACTGACAAAAAAAAAAAAAAAGCAGGGGTAGCTATCCTTCTATCTGCAAACTGCCCCCTACAAGTTGAATCTTCAGTTTTGGATGTAAATGTCATACTCAAAACTACTCTCAATGGTAACCCACTAATATTATGTAACATTTATGCCCCTAATTCGGGCCAAATACCCTTTTTGATTAAAGTGCTAGTGAAGCTCTCTCGTTACCTCCCTGCTGCCCTGATCATAGGGGGAGATTTTAATATCTCCTTCTCGGAACACATGGATAGAAATTCCCTTAGCGGGGTTACACCTTCGCATTCCCAGCGCAGACTTTCACACCTATACGGTTGATCCGAAGGTTTGCATTATATGACCTGTGGAGAATAAACTGCCCACTCGCACACATACCCGTATTGATTACTTTTTTGGTAATATCTCAACCCTTAGACTACTTAATAATGCAGAAATAGGTGGTATCACGTGGTCGGATCATGCCCCAATCTCTGTCTCCATTAAAACGTCTGCTGTGCCTTCTAGGGTGTGTCACTGGAGGTTAAATGAGACTCTACTCACTAGATCAATACCCAAACAAGAACTTCAAACCGCTCTTGCCGATTACTTTTCTCTTCTCTATCTCTACACTGTGGGAGGCGCATAAAGCGGTGTTTAGAGGCAGCTGTATTACTCTGGGCTCGAGACTGAAAAGGAATCGTGCTCTACTTCAAGATACTATTCAGACTCAGTTGAAGGAGTTGGAGTCCCAGTTAGAGACGCGACGCTCTTATCATTTGTTACGTCGAATAGTGCTCCTACGAGCTAGTTTGGCGAAATAGCCTTTGCAAAAACAGAAAAGCTCTTACTATATTCAAGGCAGCGTTTCTATGCTTGGGGTAATAAACCTCACACTATGTTAGCAAGACAACTTCGGGACTCTAACCTCTCTGGATCTCCTACAGTCCTGAGGCGTCCTGATGGAACCAAGATATATGATCCCAGTGCAATCTCGGACCTTTACCAGGATTTTTATGCTTCTTTATACTCCCTCCCACAGCAAGTATCATCTGACCAGGTGGAGAGCCGAAATCTCTTCACCTCCTTCCTGAATCAATGCAACCTGCCAAAGTTATCAAGAGAAGCATTATCATCACTCAATACTCAGATAACGGCGGAGGAGATTCAAGGGGCGATTAGTCAATTACCTAATAATAAATCCCCTGGGCCAGATGGTCTACCCCATCTCTATTATAAGACTTTTTCTTCCATCCTCCTTTCACATAGGTTATCGCTTTTCAACTCTTTCCTACAGGGTTCTCCAATTCCTACGTCTATGCTGCATTCATATATTACCCTCATACCAAAACATGGTAAAGACCCAATGGACTGTTCAAACTACCGACCTACAGCCCTCCTTAACTCAGATTTCAAAATCTTCACCAAAATCCTGGCCAATAGACTTGCGTATTGTCTACCACAACTAGTGCATAAAGATCAAGTGGGATTTGTGATGGGTCGCCAAGGTGGAGACAATACGAGGACAACTATAGATCTGATAGATGTTGTTAACAAACAATCACCAGGCTCTATTGTTAAGCCACGATGCTGAAAAGGCGTTTGATTGCCTGAGTTTGCCTTTTATGTTCTCCACACTGGGAGCCTTTGGTATTGCAGGGCCTTTTGTCACCGCTCTCTACACACAGCCAACGGCTACCATTAAAATGCCTCATGTCCAATCTAAACCAATTTTCCATCTTTAATGGTACACGTCAGGGATGCCCACTTTAATGTCTCCTTTTCGTGTAATGTATTGAATCCCTGGCGGCTGATATTAGATCCCATCCTGTTATAAAAGGAGTTAAAGTCAATCAGGTAGAATTTAAAGTCTCCTTATTCGCAGATGACATCTTGCTTACTTTAACTGACCTGCATATCACCCTGCCTAACCTCTTTAGACTATTGGAATCCTACGGTAAAAAATGTCAGGATATAAAATAAACACCACAAAAACAGAAGCACTTCTACTTAACGGCACCCGGACCGGCTGGCTGTTCTTTCGAGTAACTTTCACTTCCATTGGAATGATAAAGCTCTACGCTACTTAGGAGTACGGCTAACCCCGACATATCCTTCCTTATATGCTCAAAATTTTCCAATCCTTCTTAGAGAACTTAAAGCCCTTTTAACTAAGTGGATGCCTCTACCTACCTCCCTTTTTGGTCGTATAGCTACGGTCAAGATGTCCATTTTGTTTAAACTACTATATTTATTTGAAACCCTTTCAGTTCCAGTGCCTGGAGAGGACCTGAGAACACTTCAATCCGCAATATTAAAATTTATATGGAATGGAAAACGACATAGAATAGCTTGCAGTACCCTTACAGCTCTTGAATCGCAAGGAGGTTTGGCAGCCCCAGATATTGCCCGCTATTACTGGGATACACACCTTAGGCGGTTACCGGCATGGTCCACCCTGTACGCATATTCCAGATAGATTGAGATAGAGAAGCTATGGATGACATCTATACATCCCAACTCTCTTTTATGGTCGCCTGTGCCACCCATGTTGATACCCCAGTTGTTGGGACCAATGTCTTTTACATACAATATATGGCGTAGGTGCAGACTGCGGTTTCAGTTAACCTCTGATAAATCCTCCATGACTTCATTCCTGTTTAATCCCTTATTCCCGACGGGTCTGCGTGCGTCCTTTTTTTAAACCATGGTTCTCTAGTAAGTTATTTAGATTTGCTGATGTGGTAGATTATAGAAACTTGCAAATTTTACCATTCAAAACACTTAAATCCTTATTTCAACTACTGGATTCTGCCAATTACCAGTATTTGCAAATACGACACCTACTCACTAGCCTATTCGGTTCCTCACAGGTTTCCGCACCGACAGCATTTGAGAAACTATGCAAACTTTCGGATTCAACTAGAGGACTCATCTCTGAGATTTGCGTTATACTTTCTACCTCCACAAACACTAAACACTCATATATGTCTAGGTGGGAGTCGATTTTAGATTGTCCTATTTCCTTGAAAGACTGGGGGCTGATTTGGAAGAGACCTGCACCATCTTCCACTAGTACTACCCATAAAGAGAATTCTTATAAAAGATACTGATGTTTTGGTATCATACCCCACAATTGCTGAGGCATCTCAATCCCAATATCTCGGATAGGTGCTTGAGATGTGGAACAGGGGTGGGATCCCACATACATATATTTTTTGGGAATGCACATTACTGGTTCCATTTTGAAAATAGACTCAAAAGCTCCTCCTCCAACTACTAGATATTAGAACAAAGGGTCTAGAGGAAACCTATCTATTAAACATGCCTCCTACACCTTTGAAAAAACAGGTCTTGATTTTGATTCTATGCATACTGACGGCAGCTAGCAGTCTTGTAGCTAGATTCTGGAAGAAGACGGGCACGCCTACCCACTTAGACTTATTGGCTGGTGTATTGGAGGTCAGAGGAATGGAATACCTCACAGCCACCATAACTAATCAGATTGACAAATTTAACAGAATATGGCAACCCTGGGATGACTATCCTGATACACATATCTACAGTTTTTCTTACCCCTCTCCCTGTCTATCCCTTCTGTGTTTAGTCCTGTCCTAGTCTGTTGATTTAATATGAGATTCCCGCAATTTCGTTGCTTGTTCTACATCTTTATTGGTTTATTATTGTCACTATAGCAAAACCGCTTACATACTGGTCTATGGGTTTGATGTAATATCTTGTTATCCCAGAGAATTTTATGTTCATCCGTCAAATCCGTTGTTGATGTTTGGATGACATTACTACTAGTATTTTGATGTTTACAGTTCTTACTGCACTGTTACTTACTTCAAAAGAAATAAGGAAACAAGCATGATGACACTATTGTATTAGGTTTTGCAAAAGTACTTTAATAAAAAGACAATTATAAAAAAAAATAATAATAATGCACTGATCCTGCATCCAGGAAACTGGCACACAGTCGCAGTGTGTTTCAATAGGACTGCTGATCTAAAAGAACATGGTGCAGTAAACCCAAAAAGCAGTAGTAGCTGCTGATATTAGAGCCACCTACACAAGTTGTGCATATTCCAGACACAACTCTGAGGGCATGTAAGATAGAAGAATTTTTATCCCGCAGCTGCACCTTAGCCCAGGCGGTTGGTGGATACGTCTGCTGTCAATGTAAGTAATAAGGGGAAAAATGGGCAAAAAATAAAAAGGGCAAGAAGTTCAAGAAGAACGGACAGGATTATTTATTTATTTTTTGCAATACGTTTCGACTCCGATTTGGTATCTTGTTCAGGCCAACTGTTTCAATGGGAGCTGCTAATGGACAAGGCCTCTTCATCTGAGGGATGTCCATGGGTGTAGTTTCAAAAAAAGGGAGAAAAATGGGTAGGATTTCTGAAGACTATTTATTAGTGTGATGCCAAATTCTCTAGCCAGAACATGCCATGACTTTATGACTAGGGAGAATATGACAACTGGGATCACCACCGATCCTGACAACGAAGGCTTGGAGTGCCGATTCAGCCCTGCGTCCCTTTCACTGTGCTTCCCCCGCAAGGCAGTGCTCCTGGGGACCTAAGCTGTGCAAGGAACCTCAGTCAGCTCAATTCATTTCATTGGTGGGTGGTTCTAGAAGTTAAGTGCCCAACAATCAGGAAGTTACTGCATATCCTAGCAATATGCCATCGCTGCAGGGGACGGGTACAACTCTTTAATGCGAACTTATTAAAAATCTTCATGATTACAGAGCACTATTTAAAAATGCTGGGCAGAAAACTCAAATAAAAAAAATAAAAAAATATTATATATATTTATTTATTCTACACATGCACACAGGTGTATATTGGGTAACAAACTGAGCTTACTCATTTCAATCAGACATTCTGCTCTTAATCATAGGAGCTATAATTATAAAAATGCAGTGTCCGCTCGTATTGCGCAAAGGTACATTTTCCCCCCGATTTTTCTATTTCTGAGTTGCAGTCTGAGGTTTTTATATATTGCACTTTAAAGGGTTTCTACCACCTCATTTTGCCCTAATTAGCTCTCAGACACTAGCGATCTGCTAGTGTCTGATCTACTAACCATGCTATTCTCAGACCTGTGTGTGGATCCGTTTCACTAAAAAACTAACTTTTATTAATATGCTAATGAGCCTCTAGGTGCTATGGGGGCGTCTTTTCAGCACCTAGAGGCTCAGTCTACTCACATTGTATGCCGCCCCGCTCGTCCGTTAAGCCCGCCCATCTCCTCTTGAATGCCATCCTCCATCTGAGCCAGCAGACGAATTCTCGCGCCTGCGCCATGCGCATCTGTATTCGGCACAGGCGCAGTGAATGTCTGACCGCTCCCTGCACAGACATTTCCACTGCGCCTGCGCCGATGACTGAGATGTCTGTGCAGGCAGCAGTCAGACATTCACTGCGCCGAATATAGACGCGCAGGCGCGAAAATTCGTCCACTGGCTCAGATGGAGGATGGCATTTAAAAGGAGATGGGCGGGCTTAACGGACGAGCGGGGCGGCATACAATGTGAGTAGACGGAGCCTCTAGGTGCTGAAAAGACGCCCCCATAGCACCTAGAGGCTCATTAGCATATTAATAAAAGTTTGTTTTTTAGTGAAACGGATCCACACACAGGTCTGAGAATAGCATGGTTAGTAGATCAGACACTAGCAGATCGCTAGTATCTGAGAGCTAATTAGGTCAAAATGAGGTGGTCAAAGTGCAGTATATCTAAAAGGTTTCTGTGCTGTATTCAGCCTCAGGAGTGTTACCAGAAAAACAACCACCGAAGCGGGGAGACAAGATGGCTATTTGCTTTTATATCAGGGACAGCCCAAGTCTTTTTATAAGTCTACTAAGTTCACATCTCCAGTAACCTGATCTGACACGTTTTTTACGGCCTGCTGGAGTTCACCAGATCTGGCATGGTCTCATACTGACGTTCACCACCGTACTTCAGACTATAATGGGATCCAGCAGGGATCCGTCCACTTTCTGGCATGAGGGCCATGTTTCAGCAGGATAAAAAAAAAAAAAACTTTATATGCACATCCCATTATAATCTATGAGATCCAGGAGTGAACGGCAGTATCGTCTGGCAGTAGCCTCTGCTGGATCAGGTTACCGGAAATGCGGACTTAGCCGTACTTAGAAATAGTATGTAATGGTCTCCAGAGCTCAAATGTGTTGAAGATCGGTTAGGACTGCAGCTGCCAGGAGGTCTACAGTATCAAGACTACACAGGGATTCTTTTGTAGTCTGTCACCATGGAGACACACAGCTACAGCCAGGTCCATAAATATTGGGACATGGACACAATTCTAACATTTTTGGCTCTATACACCACCACGATGGATTTGAAATGAAATGAACAAGATGTGCTTTAACTGCAGACTGTCAGCTTTAATTTGAGGGTATTTACATCCAAATCAGGTGAACAGTGTAGGAATTACAACAGTTTGCATATGTGCCTCCCACTTGTTAAGGAACCAAAAGTAATGGGACAGAATAATAATCATAAATCAAACTTTCACTTTTTAATACTTGGTTGCAAATCCTTTGCAGTCAATTACAGCCTGAAGTCTGGAACGCATAGACACCACCAGATGCTGGGTTTCATCACTGGTGATGCTCTGCCAGGCCTCTACTGCAACTGTCTTCAGTTCCTGCTTGTTCTTGGGGCATTTTCCCTTCAGTTTTGTCTTCAGCAAGTGAAATGCATGCTCAATCGGATTCAGGTCAGGTGATTGACTTGGCCATTGCATAACATTCCACTTCTTTCCCTTAAAAAACTCTGTTGTTGCTTTTGCAGTATGCTTTGGGTCATTGTCCATCTGCACTGTGAAGCGCCATCCAATGAGTTCTGAAGCATTTGGCTGAATATGAGCAGATAATCTTGCCCGAAACACTTGGGGCTTTTGTCAGCAGTCACATAATCAATAAATACAATAGAACCAGTTCCATTGGCAGCCATACATGCCCACGCCATGACACTACCACCACCATGCTTCACTGATGAGGTGGTATGCTTAGGATCATGAGCAGTTCCTTTCCTTCTCTATACTCTTCTCTTCCCATCACTCTGGTACAAGTTGATCTTGGTCTCATCTGTCCATAGGACGTTGTTCCAGATCTGTGAAAACTTTTTTAGATGTCGTTTGGCAAACTCTAATCTGGCCTTCCTGTTTTTGAGGCTCACCAATGGTTTACATCTTGTGGTGAACCCTCTGTATTCACTCTGGTGAAGTCTTCTCTTGATTGTTGATCTGGCCAACTGTTGTGAAGGGTGTTTTCTTCACCAAGGAAAGAATTCTTCACTCATCCACCACAGTTGTTTTCTGTGGTCTTACGGGTCTTTTGGTGTTGCTGAGCTCACCGGTGCGTTCCTTCTTTTTAAGGATGTTCCAAACAGTTGTTTTGGCCTCGCCTAATGTTTTTGCTATCTCTCTGATGGGTTTGTTTTGTTTTTTCAGCCTAATGATGGCTTGCTTCACTGATAGTGACAGCTCTTTGGATCTCATCTTGAGAGTTGACAGCAACAGATTCCAAATGCAAACAACAGACTTGAAATTAACTCTGGACCTTTTATCTGCTCATTGTAATTGGGTTTAATGAGGGAATAACACACACCTGGCCATGGAACAGCCGAGAAGCCAATTGTCCCATTACTTTTGGTCCCTTAACAAGTGGGAGGCACATATGCAAACTGTTGTAATTCCTACACCGTTCACCTGATTTGGATGTAAATACCCTCAGGCTGGGTTCACACCATATTCGATAAGCGCTTTCTACAGGCGTTTTTAATGGGCGGAAACAAGCAAATGCCCATTTAGGCGCGTTCCCGCTGAAGTCTATGGGCGGGAACGCGCAACAATACTCCCCAAAGAAGCTCCTGTACTTCTTGGGGTGTAGGGCGTTTTACAGCGCGTTCGTACGCGCTGTAAAACGCTCAGGTGAGAACCATGCCCCATAGGGAAACATTGGTTTTTGCCTGTTGAGCATTTTACAGCGCGTAGGAACGCGCTGTAAAACGCTCAGGTGTGGACCTAGCCTTAAATTAAAGCTGACAGTCTGCAGTTAAAGCGCATCTTGTTCGTTTCATTTCAAATCCATTGTGGTGGTGTATAGAGCCAAAAATGTTAGAATTGTGTTGATGTCCCAATATTTATGGACCTGACTGTGTAGGTTCTGTATGTACACAATTTGACAATTTAAAAAATGTCTTAAAATATATTTTTTTTTTGATGTACTGGAGCAATAAAAGAAAAATTGGTTATGTTGGAAATGTCCGTTAAGATCTGTTATTTCCCCCATTCGTCTCAAGATCCTGCTCTTGGCTGTAACACAACTGGCTGCAGAAAGAGCCAAGTTCCACACCAGTCAGCCAAAATGGTAGAGAGCAGAAGAAAATTAATCGCTTGTGTTTTCTACAAGACAGTTCCTGAACATGGAGAAACTACTGCAGCTTGACAAGTGTGGGACGCGGTTACCTTATATATGTCTGAATACTAAAAGGGATCTGGCAGGTCGGATACATGTTCAGATCCCCTAATCATGTCATGGCTAACCTCCGGCACTCCAGCTGTGGTAAAACTACAACTCCCAAGATGCACACTTGCTTGGCTGTTCTCAGAACTACACAGAAATGAATAGAGCATGCTGGGAGTCGTAGTTTCACCACAGCTGGAGTGCCGGAGGTTAGCCATCACTGCCCTAATCTAACTCTTCTCCATTCACCGGCCCTTCAGCATCATTCTTCTGAACCTGGTCCATAGTCAAACATCTACACCCCATGCACTCAGAAGCACTCCAGATACTGGCCGCTGGCTCATGCAGCCTTCTATACACTGCCCTATTTTAATACTAAGCTGGACCATTGTACAATATAATGATTTACTTGTTTGTTGCTACGTAATTTATGGCTCTGGTTGTACGTGAACCCCCCGATTGTAAAAGCACAGCAGAATATGTTGGCGCTATATAATAAGATGATTATTATTATGTTATATAGGATCATAGACATGACCAGCTTTTTGGCTTGTGCTGTCATTTTATAACCTAAAATATTCGGGATGGATCAATATAAAAAAACATATATATTAGGACAGAGAATATTTTTTGAAAGCGTGTAGAGCGGGCATGCTTGCTGGGAGTTGTAGTTTTGCAACAGCTGGAGGGCCACAGTTTGAGGACGCCTGATGTAATTAGGTAACCAGACAGAAAACATACACTAATGTAGAGGATGATGGCAGAAGCAAAAACTGGGCTGGTAGCCCGCTAATCACACCACACAGATGCCTGGGGCCAAACGGAATATTTTGCCAGCCGGGGACGGTGACGCGCTGGCAGCCAGCGTTCAGATTAAACACAACTAGGACAAATTCTGCCTTTTAAGTTGGAACCATTATCCAAGCGGTATATGTGACTTTCACGATTAGGACAGTAATGGCTGCAGCGATATACAGTGTTCTTTAGCGTCCGACACACAAACACCATTGCTTTATGGGAAATGAGACAGGATCATGCAACGAGCTATACAGACTTACCCAGAGACAAGTAATCAAGTCCTGGGTGGGAATGTATGCAATAGAGATAGAAATGAGCAAGTCAGACAATGTTATATACATTACAAGCTGAACATTCACTTCTAGGATACTCAGGATAAAAAAAAACAAAAGACAAGCCAGAATCAGACAAACCAGTATGCCTGAAAATAACATAATGACTGGGCACGCTGGTCCGTGCTCCCAGGAAATGGCTGTAGAGCACCCCCATCAGCTTCTGGTTCAACAGTAAGGAAGATGTGTGTCCACAAGATGCTTCGGCACAAATCGTTGTATCCGGCAATAACACCATGAACACCGTCACATGGACCGTAGGCACAATAGACAGGAGATCACTCACTGACTTCTATGGCATACTGTTGTGTGCATGCTCGGTGAACAGTGCTGTGCAGAGGTTATTGAGCAGGGAGGAGGAGTAGATAAGTTGGAATGACTGCTGAGAAGTGATCTCTTACAGAACAAGAAATCTTATCGTATTATTAGTCTTCGTCTACACGCACACGACCGTATGTGTTTTGCGGTCCGAAAAAATAAAATAAAAAAATGGATGACATCTGTATAACGGAAACAAACAACGTTCGTGTGCATGTAGCCTTAGTCTACTTTCACACTTGCGTTTTTTTTTTTTTTTCCCGTTTGTGAGATCCGCTCAGGGCTCTCACAGGCGGTCCAAAATGGATCAGTTTGCATTCTAATGCATTCTGAATGGAAAAGGATCCGCTCAGAATGCATCAGTTTGCATCAGTTCAGTCTCCACTCCGCTTTGGAGACGGACACCAAAACGCTGCTTGAAGTGTTTTGGTGTCCGTCTGATGAAACTGAGCCAAACGGATCCGTCCTAGCACACAATGTAAGTCAATGGGGACGGATCAGTTTTCACTGACACAATCGAAAACGGATCCGTCCTCCATTAGCTTTCAATGGTAGCCAACGGATGCAGACGGTTGTATTATCTGAAAGGATCAGTCCATGATGGATCCGCACAAAACGCGAGTGTGAAAGTAGCCTTAGGCCTCATGCACACGGTGTTCCGCGGCCGAGAGCGGTCCGTGGCAACCCGGCCGGGATTCCTTCTGACAGCAGGAGCGCACGGCGTCATTGGTTGCTATGACGCCGTGCGCTTCATGCCGCCGCTGCTGTACAGTGATACAGCAGCGGCGGCATGAAGCGCACGGCGTCATAGCAACCAATGACGCCGTGCGCTCCTGCTGTCAGAAGGAATCCCGGCCGGGTTGCCACGGACCGCTCTCGGCCGCGGAACACGGCCGTGTGCATGAGGCCATAGTGTGATAACTGCAGAATTTTAAGACTTTTTTTTTTTTTTTTAAACACTGATCGTAACATGGGAAAAGATTATTTGTCAGCAAGATCAACGCTATAAAATCACGCATAATGCCTGGTATGGCTGATCCCGCTAACTAATAGCACACCTTTACTGTGCAAATCCATTGTGGCGTTCTGTAAAAAAGTGCATTTTTATTTTTATGCAGAGAGGGGGAACCCTAGCCCCTTGGTGCATCCTATCTCTTCCATTTTCAAGCTCTGCCTACTTCCTCTCCCCTTAACCTACAGTACTGGACGTCCTCTTGCCTGGCCCCCGAACCCCATGCTACTATTTTGGAGCAGCATAAGAATGGGGCTTGACTAAACCTCTATTGACTTGCACTGCAGGGGAGCTTGTAGTGAATTTTTTGGAGTGGATTTACCAAAAAGTTACGATACATTCACATCTATGCTACGAATTCTGGCAGAGAACAGCCTGCCGGATTTCACTGTATCCAGCACTGACGGACACTGTCGTTCACTGCCAGATCTCCATTGTTTATAATAGGGTCTGGCCTCTTTACGCCATAAATGCCAGGTTTCGGCCGGACAAATACCACTGCGTGCAGCGGTTTTTGACAGGCTGACATTTATGCCGGTATAGGCTACCAGAACGGACTGACTGATATCCAAACGCTGCTGTGAATGTAGCCTTACTTGTGAATCAAGTCTAAACCTGCCCATACATTTGCAATTTTTACGACCGCTGGTTTCCAAACAACCTGTCGGTCACGGCTGGTCTGTGAAGGCTGTTGTCTTGGATGACAATTCCATCCGTTAAAACTACAGAATCGGACCACGCAACCACTGCTGTGATCTGCGGTCTGGGCTTCTATTGATGGGATACCGACCTATTGTCTGACATAACCGACTTTCCAACTTTACAACCAGACATCACATCATAAAGTATATCTGCCACCATTTGGCTTCGGTCATGTTACTCTGTGTCACAAAAAGGCACCAACAATTGGCAGAAAATGGTCCAATTTCTGTATTTTTGTATGGCCAGCTTTAAGGCTAAGCTCACAAATCTCTGGTTGCTGGACTTTTTTTTAAATCACTCAATCGCTCATCATCCTGGTTGGACAGGTCTGACCATAGAGCGTATCAATGCTGGCTCTTAAATTTTGGAATTGGCCAAATGTTTGAGTATGGTCACTTTCTAGTGGACAATATTGCTTAATGAAGACCGTAAACCCTACTGATTTCTAGTGTCAAGCAATGTGTTCCCAAATACAAGCGCCTCCGGAAGCCCATGATCGCTGTGACAATACTCACCCGCGATGGGTACATAGCCGACACCTTGCTGGAAAACTGTAGGCATTAACACCACCGGCTGAGGCTGCATCATCATTGTGGCAGGCATAGACTGCAAGAGAAACCAATGGAAGGTGAAGTCATGAGTAGGTTTGGATAAGGTCATGGATCATGGCTGTTGGCTATTAAGCTCCTTCCAGAAGGATACCATTTGTTCAGTTTTCAAAGATCTATGACCGATCCCATCGGCCTATAATGGGTCCATCAATTTTTATTTTATTTTTTTCAGTGGGCATAATGGCACAGTAAGGTGCACTATTCTGCCCGCCATTACAAAAAAAAAAAAACTGATGGAACTGAACCATAATTCCAGGGTGAAGAGAGCCTGTGTCATCTATACCATAGGAACCCTAAGTGGCCATAATTGCTGATTTTTATAAAACATACACAAGCCTCAAGGAAATCCAGAATCGATGAAAGCTCATTGAGTAGAGAACATGCAGCCCACTCCTAAGCAGAAAGTATCTAATACACAACATGGCATTTGAAAAGGGGTGACCACTTGCTGGAATGAATGTGCCCGGCTGCATGTTTTATAAGCGCGTTTCCAGCCTTATGAAAGATTCTACGCAAGAGAGTGAAAAGGCAGAATCTGACAGAAAATAAATGACTGTCCTCCGTTTTTGGCACACACCATGATATACAATGGTATGCACTGCAGACAATGTATGCCCTGCGCCATATAGTCTGCGAATGTATAGTTAGTGCATCGTTTAGCTGTGCCATGTCTCAACATGACATTCCAGGTCCGAACATCACCGCCTAAGGCCTCTTTCACACTTGCGTTGTCCGGATCCGTTGTGTACTACATTTGCCGGAAGTGCCCGCCGGATCCGTAACACCGCAAGTGAACTGAAAGCATTTGAAGACGGATCCGTAACACCGCAAGTGAACTGAAAGCATTTGAAGACGGATCCGTCTTCAAAATGCGTTCAGTGTTACTATGGCACCCAGGACGCTATTAAAGTCCTGGCTGCCATAGTAGTAGTGGGGAGCGGGGGAGCAGTATACTTACCGTCCGTGCGGCTCCCGGGGCGCTCCAGAATGACATCAGAGCGCCCCGACGTCACCCATGCGCGTGGGGCGCCCTGACGTCACTCTGAAGCGCCCCGGGAGCCGAACGGACGGTAAGTATACTGCTCCCCACTACACTTTATCATGGCAAACAGGACTTTAGCGTCCTGGCAGCCATGGTAACCATTCAGAAAAAGCTAAACGTCGGATCCGGTAATGCGCCGAAACAATGTTTAGCTTAAGGCCGGATCCGGATTAATGCTTTTCAATGGGCATTAATTCCAGATCCGGCCTTGCAGCAAGTGTTCAGGATTTTTGACCGGAGCAAAAAGCGCAGCATGCTGCGGTATTTTCTCCGGCCAAAAAACGTTCCGGTCCGGAACTGAAGACATCCTGATGCATCCTGAACTGATTATTCTCCATTCAGAATGCATGGGGATAAAACTGATCAGGATTCTTCCGGCATAGAGCCCCGACGACGGAACTCTATGCCGGAAGAAAAGAACGCAAGTGTGAAAAAGCCCTTAGTCTACTTTCACACTGGCGTTTCGGCTTTCCGTTTTTGAGATCCGTTCAGGGCTCTCACAGGCGGTCCAAAACGGATCAGTTTTGCCCTAATGCATTCTGAATGGATAAGGATCCTCTCAGAACGCATCAGTTTGCCTCCGTTCCGCCTCCATTGAGCTCTGGAGGCGGACACCAAAACGCTGCTTGCAGCGTTTTGGTGTCCGCCTGAAGATGCGGAGGCAAACGGTTCCGTCCTGACACACAATGTAAGTCAATGGGGATGGATCCGTTTTGACTGACACAATAAAAAACGTATTCCCCCCCCCCCCCTTCCCCCATTGACTTTCAATGGTGTTCAAGACTGATCCGTTTGGCCAATGTTAAAGATAATACAAACGGATCCGTTCTTAACGGATGCATGCGGTTGTATGATTGGTGCGGATCCGTATGTGCAGATCCATGACGGATCCGCACCAAACGAGAGTGTGAAAGTATCTACTGAATGACATCTGCTCTCACCGTGTAGGACATCACCAAGTTAATCATGCCTTCCTTGTCATCGCCTTGTCTTCCGCTCAAACTTAACCACTCATCCACCACCTTGCCCTCCTTCAGTGTTTCTGGGATGGTGATGTGAGTCCACGCTATACGATCATCCATGGAGAAGGCTCTCTGTGAAGAGGTAAGCAGAGGGGCGGTCAGTATACAGTCAGTTAAGGAGGAGTTCTGCTAAAAATGACCACTGAGCTGTATAAGAGAATATACTTGGAATGTGTCAGTGTGCTACCATATCTGTCTGACCAGTAATGGCGTCACAGCAGATGGAGAGAAAAAAGGTCCAGCATTTCGAATTTCAACATGCCTGATCCTTTGCTCTCATGGTAGATAAACTGCTGTCTGGCCACCAATAATTCCACTCTCCCTATTGAGAACACGAGCGCTCAGTTTGCCCGTGGGGTTCAAAGGAATAGCTGAGGAGTCTCAGTCCGGCAGAGGTGCCAAGATGGCTAGGTTTAGGCCACCTCAGACATGTTCTCAGCATAAAATGCTTGAATGAACATGAAGGAATTTTACATGAATATGCTGAACCTGTCACCTATACCATGCTGCCCTCGCTGAGGTTTCTTTCCTATACGCAACAGGAGAGAAGCCTCCCAGTCATGGGCAGGAGGTGGGGGGCACAAGTCTCATAGGACCCCAGCCTGTCGGTACTGTAAAAAGTACTGAATGCTGAAATCAGTGGGTCTGTCACTATACTATGCGGCCCTTCGTTATTCCTACTATAAGTTCATGAATAAATTGCCAGCAGTCTGCAGTAAGGATCCAACTCTGTGCTACCAGTTACAACCAGTGCCGCCAGTGTCAGACAATGCAATGACAAGTCCCCCGCCCAAACTGGTAACTGGTAACACTAAGATGGACCCTTTATTACTAACTGCTGGAAATGTATTCATAAACTTACAGTAGGTGTAACAGAATGACACAACATACAATTATAAGAAAAGATGCTCCAGCATTGTCAATACATTGGGAATGCAGGTAGTTACTATAACAGACATGAGGAGAGGTGACCGCTCCTCTTTAAAGGGGTTTTCCTTGACTTAAACATGGATGACCTTGTGGCCTGTGAGGTCACGTCCATCGTGGAGCAATACCAGGCACGGCCACTCTACAACGTATGGTACTGTGCTCGGTATAGTATGAAGAGGCTGTAGAGCTCGGACAGGCACTGCGACCTCTCCAAACAGCCAATCATTGGGGAAGACAGGGGTCCAAATCCCACAATGGGAGGTCATCAATCTCCAGGAACAACCCCTCTAATGAGTGCTGCACACCTTTGGGGCATGCAATCGGCACTTCGTGTATAGTGAATGCAGAAGCTCCCACTGGGTCCTCTCCATTCACAAGTCTTACAGAGACATAAGAGTGCAGGTCATGACATCAGTAGAACAATTCAAAGAGTCTTCCCGCTTACTGACCTCATCAAAAATTTCCAGGTAAAAAGAATCCACTCCTGGCGGGATGGTGCACTGGATCACTTTGTTCCATCGAGGATTTTTGGCTCCATTATGAGCCGTGGGAGTCTCATATACTGCATATCCCAAACGTATCCGGCAGTAAGGATCCATTCGGGTCATGCCATAATTCTTGGCTAGCTTGGCCTGAAAAGAAAATGGGAACAGGTCAACTAACTAAGAGTAAAATATTTGCATAGATCAGCACCAAGTGAATACTGTCATGAAGCTGGATTCATCGACCACAGTTTTTTTGGTGTTTTTTTTTTTCTTTTTGCTTCAACAATTTTCAAAGTTCTCACCAACCAAACACCTACTATTAAGTATGAAAGGGGCACGATGTTCCTGTAGTGAGCCAGCAGGTAGGGCAATCTCCCTTTTAGGGACTGTTCACATATAAATTGTAGGCTCTGTCACAGATTCTGCAGTTTTTGACAAAAAAAATTGGGTCCGTCAGGAGCTGCTGGAGTAAATACTCTAGGGCAGGGGTGCACAACCCGTGGCCCCCAGAGCCAAGGTTTGCGGCCCCCGTCCTCCTGATGATGGTGTGATCAGCTGCGTTTCTGCTCTGATCGCCGCACCACAGAGCATTACAGCTCCTGCTCCCGCACTGTAGCAGGACGGGTCCTCCGCTGTCAGTGACTACACGTGTATTAGCGCTTCTGCCTTCTCCTCAGATAGGCGAGCGCTGTGCAGGGAGGACCCACAGCATGCTGGTTTCCCCTGTAACTGGGGCTACTTTGGATGTCCCAGTTTTTTGTTTTTTTTTCAGTTATAGGGTTCGCCCTATGGGATACACATTTTAATAGTGATAGCTTTTTTTAGAAAGCAGCGGTGCCAAAGATAATTTATATTTTTCTTTTATATTCATTTTTATCTTTACTTTGAGGAAAGAGGGAAGATTTTAATATTTAAAAAAGCCCTCCTTATTTAAAAGCCCTCCTAGGGGATCTGAACATGCGATCTTTAGACTGCTTCTCCTATAGACTGCTGTGAATTAGCATTTGCAGTCTAAGGGCTCATGCGCACAAGCGTGTGTGCCCCATGCCTGTATTGCGAACAGCAAACATCCCATTGACGTGAATAGGTCCGCAATCCGTAAGATACAGAGCGGAGGCACGGATCAAAAGGACACAGAAGCACTACAAAGTGCTTCCAAAAGGATCTTGGTCTGTGACTCTGCACCGCAAAAAAATCTTTTTGCAGTGCGGAACGTATCTTGCGGATCACAGACCCATTGAAGTGAATGGGCCCACATCTGCAAACTGCCTGCACTTGGCTGGTACCTGTGCATTATGGACCACTATTTGTGGCGCAGTACTCTTGGGGAAAACCACCTCAGATGCCGTGGTTACAAAAGACCAGGGCATCTGAGGATTAAAGGGGTTCTCCGGGAATTAGGAAAATGAAAAAAAATTATATATTCCCAAATTCCTTTCAGTAATTATAATGGCTTGTTTAGTCTCTAGAGAAATCATTAGGAGAAGAAAAATGGCCGCCGTCCTATTAATGCACACAAAACCGGTCCTGATAACACAGCAGGACAAGTTACTTCAGAGCAGTGAGCTAAAGAGCTGCCTCATCCTCCTCTCTGCTCTGCTTGTCAGGGATTAAGATCCTAAATACAGATAAGATCTTCAGCTGAATCTCTGTAGGAATGGAGTTCATGAGGAGACATGAAGTACAACGATAAGAGTGAGGTGTGGCTAATGAGCAGCAGCACTTGTATGCAGTCTCCATTACCACAGTCTGTCCTCTGTATACTTCATGTCTCCTCATGAACTCCATTCCTACAGAGATTCAGCTCAAGATCTTATCATCTGTATTCAGGATCATAATCCCTGACAAGTAGAGCAGAGAGGAGGCTGAGGCAGCTCTTTAGCAAAGGGTTATGAAGTAACTTGTCCACCTGTGTGATTAGGACAGATTTTGTGTGTACTAATAGGACGGCGGCCATTTTATTTATCCTAATGATTGCTCCCCAGACAAAATGAGCCATTATAACTACTGAAACGTATTTGGGAATATATTTCTTAATTCCCGGAGAACGCGTCTAAATGTCTGCGATCGGTATTATGGTTAATTCGTGTACAGGGAGAAGCAGCAGCGGCAGTCACTATATTCTGACTAGGGATCGACAGATATTGATTTTTTAGGGCCGATACCGATAATTTGTGAACTTTCAGGCCGATAGCCGATAATTTATACTGATATTCTGGGTATTTTTATTTTTGAGAAAAAAAATAAAAATTTTCCTACACGAATCTGCTGAAAATTATTATGTTTATTGTTAATGTGTATTTTATTTATTTTTTTGTAAATCTTTTTCATTTATACTTAATATGGAGCTGAACATGGCAGCCAGGGCTTCAATAGCGTCCTGGCTGCCATGGTAACCGATCAGAGCCCCAGGATTACACTGCTGGGGCTCCGATCGGAGGAGCAGGGGAGAGGGGATCCTGTGGCCACTGCCACCAATGATTAATACTGGGTGGGGGCGCGCACTGCGCCACCAATGTTTTCACTATTTGGATTGGGATGGGGGGCGCACTGCGCCAACAATGATTGATACTGGGGGGCTGGGGGGGGGGGCACACTGCGCCACCAATGTTTTTACTATTGGGATGGGGGGGGGGGGGGGGGGCGCACTGCGCCACCAATGAAGAGAAGTCTTTCATTAATTCATATACAGGAGGCGGGAGCTGGCTGCAGAATCACATAGCCGGCTCCTGACCTCTATGAGCAGTAGCTACGATCCGCGGCACCTGAGGGGTTAACTACCGCGGATCGCAGCTACAGCTCATAGAGGTCGGGAGCCGGCTATGTGATTCTGCAGCCAGCTCCCGCCTCCTGTATATGAATTAATGAAAGACTTCTCTTCATTGGTGGAGCGGTGGCCACAGCCCCTCCCCTCCTCTTATCTTCTCTCCTCTCATTGGCGGCAGCAGCAGCACAGGGGGAGGGAGACACTGCTTCCTTCTCCCCTGTGCTGCGGAGGGAACACAGAGAGCGCTGAGAGCAGCGCGTTCTGTGTTCCCAATACGTTAACGGTATATCGGCAAAATAGATGCAGATACCGATAACGGTCAAAATCCTCAATATCGGCCGATAATATCGGTAAAACCGATAATCGGTCGATCCCTAATTCTGACCCCCCATAACTTTTTTTAAAGTTATGTCTACTGAGCTCATTTTGTGTGGGACAATCTGTACTTTTTATTGATACCATTTTGGGGTGTGTGTGACGGTTTGATAAAATTTTATAAAAAAAAATTTGGGTAAGAGAAGCAATGAAAAAACTGCAAATTGGCCATTTTTACCCTTTTTTCCATTGCGCCATATTGGAAAATATTTTTATATTTGAATAATACAGGCCTTTTTGATACCCATGATGTTTATATTTTTTGCTATTTAGGTATATTTGTTTTTATTATACGGAAAGGGGGTTGATTTAAACTTTTATATATTTTTAAACATTTTTTTTGTAATGATTTTGAAACTCCTATCTAAGCCTATAAAATCAGTTTTTTAAAGTGTAACTGCCATTACACTACCAAAAATGAAATTCCTAACACATGTGATGCTGAAGGGAAGATATTCATGAAGCTGCATTTTTCAGCTAATTTTACCTTTCTGATGTCTGTATTCAGCCCCGAGCAACCATATTTCTCTGTGCCTGTATTTCAGCTTCTTCCCAAAATGGCATCTGCTGCACTTCCTGTGTCAATGTTTACCCTTTCTTGAGGCTGTCCTGTATTTCCCTCACTTCCCATAAGCCCTTGCTCTCCTCACATGCACTAGCACACAAGCATCATATTTTTGCAGCCAGGTGCCCCCTAGATCCTATTTTTGCAGCCAGGTGCCCCCTATACTTTAGTAACACAGCCAAATACTCACCTAGTTCCTCCTAGCAAGCTCCAACACAGCTCTCCCCTCCAGCAGCGCAATGTACACTGTCAGATCGCGCTGCTGTGAAGGAATACAAGCGCAGCCCTGATTCCCTCCAGCAGCGCGATCTACACTTACACATTGCGCTGCTGTGAAGATAGAACAAGCGGTGCCGATTCCCTCCAGCAGCGCAATGTGTATAATGCATTTTCACTTAGGGCATGTTATTAATATGCCATACCTCTTTAAAATAAGATATAGGAGTAGGCATCACAGACTCCTTGCAGGCATGAAGGCTGGGAGGAGGAGCCAGTGTCCTACAACACTGTGAAGGCGCATCCAGGGCTGAGCCCCTCCGCCCAGAGCTGATCCGTCTCTTGTTTTAAAGATGGAGGACGGACTGCACATGGCAACGCACTGAGGAGAGGGCTGCACAATGGTAAAGTGGCACACATTTGTGGGAGTTTATCATGTAAAACTGAAAATGATTAAAATTTTAAAACACAAAAATGCACATATACTGTAGTAGGGAACACTATACCATTACAGTATAAAAAATGAAACGGCAGTTACACTTTAATTTTTCATCATGTATTTTTAAAATGACTTCATTACTGTGAATTGCAATTTTTTTTTATCTTGGCCGGGGTTGCATAGCATTATATTGATTTAGGATGCCATTTAACCCTTACAGTTCTGGAGTGTATTCGATAACACTGACAGCATTATGTCAGTGTCATCTAATACATTCCAGGACTGTAATGGTTACATTATGGCATCATAAATCAATATAATGCTATGTGACCCCGGCAGTGCTAGGAGGCTAGGACGGGAGCTGCGCTGCGGACTCGCAGCGTGACATACGCTCGTCTGCAAGGGGCCCGATGCATGCTGGGATTTTTAATTTCACTTTGCAGCTGCTCCGCCCACACAGCCTCATTAATGGGAGCATGCTATGCGGAATGCAGTAGAAATATTATATATACAAAGTATATCTGTCATGATGCAAATTCCTCTTGGCTTTAGTGATTGTCTGGGGCACTTTATGTTTTTTTTATACCTATGGTGGCCAACCCCTTTAAGCCAGTTTCTGGTGTAATCTATAGTAAATCCGGTGAGCAGTGTGAGTTGTGACTTTTTTACGCTACAATAAGGAGGCACAAAACTTTTGTAAGTATCCCCCACTGTCTTTTGAGAGTGTGTGATGGGGGGGGGGTTGCTGGTATCAGGAGGGCGTCTGCAGCTCCGATTTTTAAGCGTGGGCTCCTGCTTCAAGCTTGGAATGGAGGAAGCTCTAACGCTTTGATTGCCACAGTCCATACCACAGCATGATCAAAGGGGACTCCCCCCAATGACTGAGTCACTGGGTTTCCGAGGGACCCGATCAGAGACTGGGTGAGCCATCTGCAGTCAGCCCTGCGAACCTACAATGGAACCCAGAGATGTCCGTGCAGTAAGCCTTCTGTAGGGTACATCAGCGGCCTGTCTCATAGTGACAGAGTATAATGCATTGGCATACAGGAATAAGCCGATACATTATAAGCTGGAAATAAAATAAGATAGTAATTCCATAATCCGATTTAAAAGAGAAATTTTATAAAATAAATATAATACATAACACTCTCCCCCACCCCAAAAGAAAACAAAAAAATAATTTTTTTTTGTGTAAAATACAATTTACTGTGCGCACATTAACCACTTCACATCCGCCCATAGGATATAAGCGTCCTATGGGTGGATGTTTAACTCTGAATGGACGTTCTGGAACGTGACATGATGTCAAAAAACCAGTCCAGCAAAATCTGCCTTCCAAAAACCACATGGTGCTCCATTCCTTCTGCGCCCTGCCGTGTGCCTGTACAGCGGTTTATGAGCACATATGGGGCGTTTCTGTAAACTACAGAACATAAATATTGAGTTTTGTTTGGCTGTTAACCTTTGCTTTGTTACTGGAAAATTTGCCAAAAAAGTGAAATTCAGAAATTAAATCTCCATTTTCCATTAACTCTTGTGGAACACCTAAAGGGTTACCAAAGTTTGGAATATCAGTTTTGAATAACTTGAGGGATGCATTTTCCAAAATGGGTCACTTTTTTGGCATTTCTACTCTAGGGGTGCATCGGGGGGGGGGGCTTCAAATGGGACATGGTGTCAAAAAACCAGTCCAGCAAAATCTGCCTTCCAAAAACCATATGGCGTTCCTTTCCTTCTGCGCCCTGCCGTGTGCCCGTACTGCAGTTTACGACCACATATGGGGTGTTTCTGTAAACTACAGAATCAGGGCCATAAATATTGAGTTTTGTTTGACTGTTAACCCTTGCTTTGTTAACGGAAAAAAATGTCCCATTTGAAGCCCCCCCCTGATGCCCCCCTAGAGAAGAAACACCAAAAAAGTGACCCATTTTGGAAAATCTGCCAAAAAAGTGAAATTCTGAAATTTCATCTCCATTTTCCATTAATTCTTGTGGAACACCTAAAGGGTTAACAAAGTTTGTAAAAATCAGTTTTGAATACCTTGAGGGGTTTAGTTTCTAAAATGGGGTCATTTTTGGGTGGTTTCTATTTGTAAGCCTCACAAAGTGACTTCAGACTTGAACTAGTCCTTAAAAAGTGGGTTTTGGAAATTTGCTTCTAAACTTCTAAGACTTCTAACGTCCCCAAAAAATAAAATGACATTCACAAAATGATTCAAACATGAAGTAGACATATAGGGAATGTAAAATTTTTGGTAAATTTGGTATATTTTTTTTAAATAAATATAAAATGAAATTTTTTGACTAAATTTTACCACTGTCATGAAGTACAATATGTGACGCGAAGACAATCTCAAAATGGCCTGGATAAGTAAAAGCGTTTTAAAAAGTTATTACCACATAAAGTGACACGTCAGATTTGCAAAAAATGGCTCTGTCAGGAAGGGGGAAATGGCCCGGATGTGAAGTGGTTAAAAGGGGTTATCCAACTCTTATAATGACCCCCCCCCCCCCTAATATGCCCAGGCCCCTCATACAGATTATACTTACCCCGCTCCCCGGCACGGGTGACTCTAGGGAGGCTTGTCCCCGTTGCGGCCTGCTATTGGCTGCTCCCTCCCGTCGCCGGGAAGATGCAGCGGCGGCTAAATGGGGATCAGAAATGCCGGGGTCAGTATAACCTATATGAGGGGCACGGGCATTTGGGGAGGGGGGTTTATAAACCCTGTAAATAAAAAATAATAATACCCATATTAGGTATCCACATGGTGGAAATAACCGGAAGAGTTGTTAATTTATCAGGTTATTTAGAGTGAAACGTGAAGAGCATAAAAAACAAAAATACATAAAAAGGCAACAGAAACAGAAAACACCATAATTTATCTGTATATTTGCTGGTCTTTTCAGAACTGGTCATTATTGAGTTAAACTGAATCATGTAGAGCACCCAAGCTAAAAACCTTGACTTGATGGGTTTTACCTGCACCACGGTGATGCTCAGTCTGCCCATGGTACCCATGGCTCCGCTGTACTGCAGCTGCTGCGCGGCCTGGGCGTCCAGCTGGATCTGCTGCTGTTGCTGGGTGGGAGTGATGCGCAGAAAGTCTTGGGGCAGTTCACCGATGAGCACCTATGGACGGAGGCACGAGAACAAGCAGGTTAATCACACATCGCTGATAACGTTTTTTGTTTTTTTGTGGGGCATCCAACATGTGATCTAAACCTCCAGAGACAACCCCTATCAGAATGTGGCCCCCAGGGTGATCCGATGATTGTCCTCGCTGCCCTGCCAGCAAACAACTCATTTTGCCAGTGGAAGCCGCGTCCAGCCAGTCATTCCTCCTGCAGGCTATGTAATATTATATGGTGGCCCATGCTTATATATGTACAGAGCAGCCCTTTAGCCCCGGTCTCGCTTGTCCCCCCCCCCAAAACCAGAACAGAGAACCTTCAATGACCTGCAGCACAGAGCTGCGACTCTGGCAGATTCGGTCTGTATAGGCGTCTATCTGAATGGCTGCCATGCAGTATTTAGCAGGTTCCAGCCTTCTCCTGCAGCTATAGGACGCCTTTCACGTCCCATAAGGCTCCTGGAGTTGTGACACCATGCGGTTGGTCCCACCCCGCCTTTCATCACCTGCGTCAGAAGGTGCTTTAGTGCTCAGAGCAGTAGGTGAATCACTGCCGCTTTCCTTCACCTGAAAGGACAGAGAATGACGCCATCCCTGACTAATACCGCGCTCATTCACGTCAGCATTCCTTTCACTACGGGGGGGGGGGGGGGGGGGGGGGGGTGGGGGGGGGGGGGGGGGGGGGGGGGGGGGTGTGCACCTTTTTGAGGTGTGGAAATTTAAATGCTAGCAATAAATGAATGGGGTTGTCCGATCCCGATTTTGCTTACGGTGCCCTATGAACCAGAAGCACGCAGTCCGGTCTATCGCTGCAACCATTCACTGGCCTCAGCGGTCATCTGCGACAGGGGACTGGACCCTTGGGATCAGAACAGACCACCGGTAAATAGGCAAGTGGTTTTTCACACAAGTGCTTTCACAACTAAAATTGCTTGGTGGTCGGACAAAATCTTTTACAGGGACAAAAGATAGATCAGTCACTAGCAATTGTCGCTACAACACAGATACACAAGGATAACTGGATGGATGGTCAAAAAGACCCGATCATTGTCTGACTTGGTGCCATCATTATGGTCGCTACCATAGCAGATCCAAAAAAGGGGAAGCAAGACTTCATCCCACTATGCAGGCGGTAATAACGTAAGTAAAAGGTAAGCACATAGGGAAGAGGTGACCAAGTCTTCACAAGGGTCAGATCGGCACCGGACCAGACCATGGTGTCAGCAATCAGACCAAGATTTAGATACCTTCCAAAAGCCGTAATACCAATGAGTGACCTATACCCAAACTTACCACCAGATGTCACTCTCTCCCTGCAGAACCAGACACCGCCACAGCAATGGTTACGTGTACATGGCGATTCTGGCTGCGACCGAAGATCGCAGCATAGAGGTCTGCCACAGAAATGCAGCGCAACTCGCACGTTTACTGCGCCCATAACACTTCGACCCTATTCATTCCTATGACAGCCCTGGTACACTGCGATACTTGAGTGAGACACGTGTCAAAAATCGCTGCGTAGATGTACCCTAATAGATAAGCATATGGAAACGTTAGGTATACGAAAAAAAGGTATACACCGCTCCTTTACAGAGTAAAAATGCGACAATTTTTATGAGTTACAACTTAATAAATCTGGCATTAAAAGGAAAAAGGTCACCAAAAATCTTGTTACCTGCCATTTACAAAGCATTAAAAAAAAAATTGCTTTACGGCAGCCCCATGGTCCATGGACACAATGGTCAGGAGGGACCTCAGTGACTTCTATGGGAGAGTTTCCTAGGCCTGCTCTGTGACCTGTGCAGAGCTCATTGTACAAGGAGAAAATAGATGAGCTCTGACAGTCATCTATTGTGAATGGTGGATCCTGTCTTATCTATACACAGAGGTGATATCATTACAGGCAGGATTACAATGACAGATAAGCAGATAACTGCAGTAAAGTGATCTGTACAGACCAAGTGGCGCCTATTTTTAGGCTCAGGGCATTTCGGATCAGTTGTACCAGTATTTTGATACACAGGACCCACCGATGATCAGCTGAGACCATGGCCTTCTCGCAGCTAATCGGATCGGTCACGTGAATGGGCCTGGGCTGTAATACCAAGCACAGCCACTATACAATGTACAGCGCTGTGCTTGGTAAGCTGCGAGGAGGCTGCGGCGTTCACAGGAGCACAGCGGTCTCCTCAAATAAGCTGATCAGCAGAGTTCCCAGGTGTCGGACCCTCACCGATCGGCTGCTGGTGACTTATCCTGAGGATAGGTCATCAGTATAAAAATAGTCGGAAAAAAACCTTTAAGCAACAGGTAGAATGGGTCCAAAGTATAATAGGGAAAACTAAAAACTAGCCGCCATGATACAGACTGCAGGGACAGCAATCTGTTACAGACACACAGCTTTTCACAGAATCAGCAATAAAACTGCGGCTTCAGCAACATAAATGTAATTGCAGCTAATGAAATGGGAAGCGTTGGCTTTGATTATTGATTAAAACATCCATATATTAAAAACGATAACCAGAGCGCGGTTAATACCAGGTCCCAGTACATGGCCGCTAAGCCAAGAAATATAATGTTCATCATCTATAGACGAGATCATTATGGAGGAACCTGGCCCTGTCTGGGGTGGGGAGTGGGGGGGTGGGGGTCTCGCAGAGGCAGCGGGGGGTGCAAGGGTGCACAGAGTGGCGTGGGTCTGGCCTCAGTGCACTTAATGGCTCGTTTGTATATGGCTTGAAAGTACTTTAAATCGCCAGAAGACGCAACAAATCGCTAACTGAAAAGGTGATATACCGTAGTAGGATTAGGCTGGTTTTCCAACAGTTTTTACTGATGACCTGTCCTGTGGATAGGTCATCAGTATCTGATCAGTGGGGGTCCGACACCTGGGATCCCCGCTGATCACCTGTGGATAGGTCATCAGTATCTGATCGGTGGGGGTCCGACACATGGGATCCCCGCTGATCACCTGTGGATAGGTCATCAGAATCTGATCAGTGGGGGTCCGACACATGGGATCCCCGCTGATCACCTGTGGATAGGTCATCAGTATCTGATCGGTGGGGGTCCGACACATGGGATCCCCGCTGATCACCTGTGGATAGGTCATCAGAATCTGATCAGTGGGGGTCCGACACATGGGATCCACGCCAATCACCTGTGGATAGGTTTTCAGTATCTGACCTGGGACTCCCGACGATCAGCTGTGTGAGAAGGCACCGGCGAGCTCAGTAGTGCTACGGCCTTCTCTCTGCTTACCAAGCACAGCGCCGTACATTGTATAGTGGCCGTGCATGGTATTGCAGCTCTGCCCCGTTCACTTCGATGGGGCTGAGCTGCACCTAGGTGATGTGACCAATGAAAGTGACCTCACATGGCCTAGAAAAAGCTGGAAAAGGCCTGCGAGCGCCAGTGCCTTCTCAAAGAGCTGGTCAGTGGGGGTCCTGGGTGTCAGCGGTCAGCAGTATAAAAAACACTTGGAAAACTCCTTTAATTAAACATACAGTAATTAAATCCTGGATATACCTGGGTTGTAATATTTGGTATAAAAGCTAGATGACCACAGAGGAGGCGTCCTGTATCTAGACGGAGGAATTCCTTTGCCTTGGTTTTCCCATGCTAGAGTATCCTAATTGCATCCAGAGGAAAACTATGAAGATACATCGCCCTTTGTCATGTCTTTTTCTTTTGCCCCTAGACTAAATTTTAAGATTTGGAACATAGCAGACAACATGGTTAGATCCCTTGTCTACTGTGACAGTTTCATGACATCGGCATCCGTGCTGCTCCGGGGCCGCTGCCCTTGTGTCAATACTCGAAGCAGCGGCACAGGCACGAGATTGACGGAGTCAGGCGAGAAGTGAAGCAACTGATCGCGTAGTGAAAGGTATCATTATTGTACGTTCTGCTGAGCGAGCCCTGCAAGGTATTGTGCCAGGTGACTTTCCGGGTGACAGACAAAGCAAGAAAAAAAAAAAAAAAGAAGTACAAATGGCGGTGGAAATGTGGCCAAAAACGGCATCATGGCAGTTTATAACTCATTCATTATAAACGCTTGCTTACTGTCCATGAGAGCACAGTTTTGAAGGTTTCTTTTCAAAATCTCCTGGAAACTACCAATAAGTAAGCAAGCTCTGCTCGCAGGACCCTGGGGTTTTCAATGTGGACTGCCACGTCAAAGGGTCCTCCCAAAAAGACCACCTCTCAGGAGGTCTCAGGAGTGGACCTCACTCTATGATCCAAAATGGAGAGCAGCACTGTACGAGACCACCTATAAAGTGGATCTGCCACCACACTACGCTGTTCTGTTTAGGGTCCATTCACCCGACTATTTCTCGGTCCGCAGTTTTGCAGAACGGGTGCGGACTCATTCATTTCAAAAAGATGCGGACAGCACACCGGGTGCCGTCTGCATCCGTAGTTCTGTTCCGTGGGCCCGGAAAAAAGACAGAGCAGGTCCTATTACTGTTCACAATTGCGGACAAGAATAAGCATTTGTATCATAGGGCCGGCCGGGTGCATTCCACATTTTGCGGACACGGTATCCGTGTTTTTCCAATCTGCAAAACACTTAGGCCCCTTTCACACGAGCGAGTTTTCCGCACGGGTGCAATGCGTGACGTGAACGCATAGCACCCGCACTAGATCCTGACCCATTCATTTCAATGGGTCTGTGCACTTGAGCGTTGTTTTTCACGCATCAGTTCTGCGTTGCGTGAAAATCGCAGCATGTTCTATATTCTGCGTTTTTCACGCAGCCCTGGCTCCATAGAAGTGAATGGGGCTGCGTGAAAAACGCATTGCATCCGCAAGCAACTGCGGGTGCGATGCGTTTTTCACTGATGGTTGCTAAGAGATGTTGTTTGTAAACCTTCCGTTTTTTGTCACGCGCGTGAAAAACGCATCAAAATAGTGAGAGTTTCACTGAACGCATCCGGACCTAATCCCTCACGCTCGTGTGAAAGAGGCCTTGCAGTCGTGTGAATGCACCCTTAAGGCCTCTTTCAGACGGGCGTTGCGGGAACACCCGCGATTTTTCCGCACGAGTGCAAAACATTGTAATGCGTTTTGCACTCGTGTGAGAAAAATCGTGCATGTTTGGTACCCAAACCAGAACTTCTCCACAGAAGTTCAGGCTTGGGATCGGTGTTCTGTAGATTGTATTATTTTCCCTTAAAACTTGCTTGCGGATCCTTGCGATTTTCACGCAACCCCATTCATTTCTATGGGGCCTGCGTTACGTGAAAAACGCACAAAGAGGAGCATGCTGCGATTTTCACGCAACGCACAAGTGATGCGTGAAAATCACCGCTCATGTGAACAGCCCCATAGAAATGAATGGGTCGGTATTCAGTGCGGGTGCAATGCGTTCACCTCCCGCATAGCATCCGCGCGGAATACTCGCCCGTGTGAAAGGGGCCTTAACGGTAGCAAGGTTTGGGAACAGGTCATCAGCAGCTTTAGGCTATAGCTTCCTACGGTTGCTTACGAGTCCATTACACAACTGTGGTGTTAATACGTCTCCTCCATGTATCTCTACAGGGGGGAAAAATAAAAAGTTACAAACCACCTTGCAACCATCTGACCAGATATTTTTGCGATGCCCTCAAGGTCACTTGCAACTTTTTTTCACATTAATGCCACAATTTCAGCGGCCGCCATGTCCCTGCAGAGCTCTTGTCCGAGGGTCTATTCACATTCTAATTTTATTATTGCGGCAGGCGTTCTGGAATTTTTGATGTCAAGGAACCTGATGGGTTTGTCAGGATCCCTCAGAATGAGAATCCAGAAGAACTTGTCATGGTTCCATTATGACTGTAAACCATGAGGCAAGAGTGACCAGAGCCTTACACAGATCCCCCCCCCCCAGAGTTCAGTGACAAAAGGACGCCATCTTTGTTTCTGCTTCGGATTGGAGAGGTATACTCAGGCATGCTGCAGTTGTGGGCATGCTCAGTGTTCTTCAGAGCACCCGCCAGTAGTAGGACTGCGTATTATGGCTAAACATATAATGCACATTATCGACTTCCTCAATAACCTGGTACAAAGGTCTTGGTGTATTAGTGCGGTTCAGACCTCGCACGTCTGGTTATCTCCTTTTATATAGCAGTTACTATTACACCACGTGAGCGGCTCGTAGGACACGTCAGTCTCACATCATAAACGCCTATTGCTATCCGCTCTACAAGTGTCGCAGAAATGACAAACTTACAGGATGGCAGGGGGTCACGGCCAGATGACCACCAATGATTGGACAGTGTGTGGGCATGACAAGAGGTTACAGGGATCAAATTTAACCAATTTGCATGTAGGGTGGAAAAAGGTTCAGGCTGCTGCAAGAGGATGCGTAAAGCTGGCCAAATCTAGGCCGAGTCCACCGAGTTTGGTGCTGTTGGCCACAGTCTAATGCGTATGGGGGCTGATGTCGGAGGAGATAAGGATCAGGGCATGTAGGATTTCAACTGCCTGATCCTTTTATATGTCAAAGTGCCTTGCAGATTGGAGACCCACAGTCCGATCTATAGGCATGTGCAAGACGTACATTAGATGGTCCTCAGTCTCTGGTGGGCTCTCTTCACGGTGTCGTTTCTGCGCCGGTGTACTGAAGCTCAGCACCCATTCAGTTAAACAGAAGCTGAACTCCAGGCCCACGGCACGGTTGACAGAGCCTTCTGCTTCTGGGGTAGCTGGATGTCGGACCACCGATCTGATATAGCTGACTTCTTCTCAGGATAGGACATCATCAATATCCAAGTACAACAAAACCCCTTTATGCTTCGCATACATCATTTTCCCCAGAACAATTGGGAATGTTGAAATCCACCAGTGAGATTTTTCTCCTCTCCGACCTCAGCGAAGAGTCCGGAGGCCCCATACACAGTAGATGGTTGGTCGATCCCACCAAAACCAACGGGTTCAACCTACATTCATCTAACGTGTATGGCCACCAGGTTTATTGAGATAAACAATTTTGTTGGAAATGGCAGATAATCACACATCAAAGGCTATCACACACATGAGAGTGATAATGGATTCATCGAAAGGTGCCACGTCACTAGGTCGGGTGACGTCTGGGGGACACTTCACTGCTGCGGCCAGTCATGGGCTACAGAGGGACACGTTACATCCGTCAAAACGGAAGTCTATGAACGTGGAACCAAAGAAGCTGGAAGTCAGTGGCGCGGAGCAGGTGAGTGATGGGGGTCTGGCAGAAAGGCCCCCAAAGCTGGACAACCCCTTTAACCATAAAGAAGATTATTCCCAATGTAGAGGATAGGTGATAAGTGTTTGATTCGGCCCAATCGCTGGGGCCCCATGGCACTGCTGACAATAGAAGAGTACAGCATTCAGTCATCTTTGGCAGTCCCATACACGGTGCATGCGCAACCGCTCCATGGAAACGAAAAAAATGTGGGAACCCGGTTCCCGTTATCCGCGGGGAACCCAGCATTCAGGTCCCCACCGATCACACACATCGATCCCCAGTCAGTCAATCTTGGTACAACCCCTTTAAAAAGGACATAGACACAAGACAGATATCAGACGGACAAGCCATCATTTGTACACGAGGCCCCTATAAAACATTGCACACTATGTACAAACTGCGAACACCCCTTGGGGCAGAACGATGAGTGATGGCCAAGTAATAGGACACAAAGACTTGCAGTTGGGAGCCATTTTTTTTACAAATATAAAGAGGGCCTCCAATATTCCCTATTTCTGAGCCAAAGGGGGCAGCAAGGATCAAGGACTGGGGTGGACCATTGCTAAAACTACAAGATCGGGACAACGCTGGGGACAGATATCTAAGGGTGAAGCGGCAGATATTTCATATAAAGTAGTCCAATACAACATAACAAATCCCAAATCCCTGCCAATAACCTCCTTACCATGAATGGCCTGCTCTACTCCGCCACCTTCTGCAGAACCTGGTGAGATATCGGAGGGTGAGAGAAGCGACGGGTCACCCTCATGTCCGCACTGCAACGCAATGGCTTCCGCCTACAAAACTGAGTTTTCAGCCCTGCAGTCACAGAACAGGCTCAGGAATGCGGAGCTGCCGTCTGTCTCAGAGGTGTGGACGCAGGGCTTGTATCAACCTTTGCAATGGTTATTAAGGCGAAAACTATGCCAAGAAGAGGTTTTTCAAGTATACAAAAGACATACAACGTAATGTGAGTAAGGCACTCAGTCTCCGCTGAAGAGAGGTCACTGCTGTTACATAACTGGGCGATTACGAAGAGTCTAGGCTTTTTTCAAAGAGAACCTGTCACTAGGGGGCGACAGAGTAACCTGAAGTAGCATGGGACATTTTAGGGTAAAAACACCCAAAAGGGGCTGGTTTTTGCAGCTGCATTGCTGCCATGGTTGTCAGGTATTCCACTGCCTTTAACCCGTACATTGCAAAGGTAAAACCTGCAGCATAAGGCCTCATGCGCTTAGTGATCCGCAAACCACTGACACCGGCCGTGTGCATGCCACCATTTTCTTTTTCCCCTTCTGTAGAAATGTCCTATCCTTGTCCGCAAAACGGAGGAGAATAGGACATGGTCTATCTTCTTGTTTTGTGGGCCGGCAAAACAGACACGGTGTGCAGTCCACATTTTTTTGTGGCCCCATTGAAATGACTGGGTCCACATCCGATCTGCAAAGAATGAGGAACGGATGCAAAAGAAATATACAGGTATATAAGAAATATACTGAAAACCTGAGGTATAAGTCAGTTTACGCTGCGGGTTTTCTCCGCGGTGCATGGATGACATTTCAGAAAATCTCATTCACTTTGCCGAAACTGTAAAACGCTGCGCACTCACGTACAAACCTGCTGTGACAAATCCTCCCGCGTTGCTGTATCCTAATAGAGGTCATCTCCACAGCTGGACTTCTACTGACTGATCTGTTAATCTTTACGCGTCATAGGTTAAGGCTTGGGCTACACTGGCCGCGGCCAGGATTGCGGAGTAGCGGTGATCCCATAGTAATGAAATGGATCACCACAACAATCACAAGCAAGCAAACTGTTGAGGCGATCCGTTTCATTTCTATGGGATCACCGCTACTCGGCGATCCTGGCCACAACCAGTGTCGCCGTGCAGCCCTAGCCCCGTGATGGCTAACCTCCGGCACTCCAGCTGTGGTAAAACTACAACTCCCAAGATGCACACTGGCTTGGCTGTTCTCATAACTCCACACAAAGGAATGGAGCATGCTGGGAGTCGTGGTTTCACCACACCTGGAGTGCCGGAGGTCAGCCATTATTGCCCTAGCCTAATAAGCCTGAACAGGGGACTACATACTGCAGCACGGCAATGTCTTTTCTATAGACATGAAGCATAAAAAGTGCAGTAGAGGCAGAGCTTGTGCAAACCGAGGACAGCAGCTCACAGTTGCTTACACTTTTAGGCCTCATGCACACAACCATATTTTTGGTCCATGCCCAATTTACATTTTTTTGCGAGTCGCACATGGAACCATTCATTTCTACAGGTTCGGGGGAAGAAAAAAATAAAATAAAAAAAAAACAAACAAAAAAACAAAAACAAACAGCACAAAGACAAGAATAGACTTTTTTTTTCTACAGTGGGTCCCGCAAAAATTACAGTATGCACACTGACCTGATCGATATTTTGTGGATCCGTGATTTGAGGACCACAAAACGGATATGGTCGTGTGCCAGACGCCTTACATGCAAAATAAATCACTGTAAGGCCGCATGCACACAGCCGGTCCGTGCATTGGGGGACCGCAATTGCGGTCCCCAATACACGGGCAGCATCCGTGCAGCAGGCCAGACCCATTTTAAACTTAAATGGGTCCGTGGTCTGTCCACACTGCAAAAAAAAAAAAATAAATAAATAAAAAAAATAATAATAAAATAATATATTATATATATATATATATATATATATATATATATATATATATATATATATATAAAGAGGTCATATTTATTTGCAGTGCAGAACAATTGAAAGAAACACCACGGAAGCACTCCGTTCCGTGACTCCGTTCCGCATCTCCGGAATTGTGGACCCATTCAAGGGTCCGCATCCGTGATAAGTGGTGCACACGGACGTTGTTTAGGTCCGCATCCGAGCCGCAGTTTTGGCGGCTCGGCTGCGGACCCATTCACTTCAATGGGGCCGCAAAAGATGCAGATAGCACTCCGTGTGCTGTCCGCATCCGTTGCTCCGTTCCAGGGTCCGCAAAAAAATATAACCTGTCCTATTCTTGTTCGCGTTTTGTGGACAAGAATAGGCAGTTATATCAATGGCTGTCCGTGCCGTTCCGCAAATTGCGGAACGCACACAGACGCCATCAGTGTTTTGCAGATCCGTGATTTGTGGACTGCAAAACACACAACTGTCGTGTGCATGAGGCCTAAGGAACAACCTGGAGTGGCAGGGGTTTTGACAACTGCACGAAAAAAAACAACATTAGATAAATAATTCAATCGGCATCTTACGTCATGCAGATAATTATAATCTCTATTTAGCAGTTCCTTACTTGTGGGGGAAACTGAGCGACAACTAATACGATCACCCGCAAGGCAAATCCGTGACAGCTACAGCGAAACATCCGCCCATTTCCTTATGATGAAAAGGACTGAATACTTAGTCAGAACAGAGGGGTACGCCATCTTTGGCGTTTAGGGCATATCCACATACACCGCACAGGCCAACTGTCTAATGTGTATGGAGAGTGAATGATGTGGCGAGAGAAGAATCGGGCGAAATTAATATTTTCGTCTTTTGTTCTCCCGAGAGATAAGCCGCCGTCAGAAGTGTTTGGCAGCAGCTTTCCCCCTTCTCCCCACTGAATACACATAGACGTAACCAAGACAAACATGTCTGTGTATGGAGAGAGGGAACCACTGAACATGGCTGGCCTTACTGTGCATAGGGAGTAACCTGTCAATCGGCGGCTGCAGCGTGCATATCGCGACTACATTGGACTCCTTGTTCTAGTGCCGGCCGTGTGCCGCAAAGACCAAGATGCAAGTTCTGCATCACTAAACCATGGATATGCCATACCAGTCTAAGAAGGGAATACCCCCCCAAAAAAAAAAAAATAATAATGTGTTCCTGTCCCTTTAAATTTGCCTATGCCCTATATCTAATAAACACCTGAGATAAGAGAAGTTGCGGGAGGATTTATAACCTTGCCTCTGCGTAAACCTCCGTGATAAGGCCTCTCGCACATGAACATTGTGCGCCCATGGGCGTATTGCGGCCCGCATACAGCGGGTCCGCAATGCATGGGCACCGGACCGTGTGCACTCCGCATCACGGATGCGGACCCATTCACTTGAATGGGTCGGCAGTCACGGAGATGCGGAATGGAAGCACGGATCGGAACCACTATGGAGTGCTTCCAAGGTGTTTCTGTCCGGGCCTCCGCACCGCAGAAAATAGAACTTGTTCTATTTTTTGTGGTGCGGACGGATCACGGACCCAATCAAGTTGAATGGGTCTCGATCCGTCCCGGCTGCTGCATTGGGGACTGCAAATTGCGGTCTCCAATGCACGGAACGGATACACAACGTTCGTGTGCAAGAGACCTAACAGATATGATCTGAAGATGGTTTACAGTAAAGAAAAAGGCCTGAGTGTCCTTCAATTGGGACAATTAGATAATCCTGGTCCTAAGAGGAGGCTCGTGTAACCGTGCCGCCGACCACCCGACGGATGAGCAAATGGGGCACATAAAATCAGCATTTATGGGCAGCACATCGCCCTGTGTGAACAGGTATGTGCTGTCCACCAACAGTGAATCTGTATGAGGATGAAGGATCACAGCAGTGATTGTTCATTTTTAGTGTTGAGCAAAGAGCGTCGGATGCTACCTTCCGAAGTCGCTTCATTCATAACTTCAGATTAATACTGTACGGAGATCCGTCTCCGTACAGTATTAGAATGTATGGGCTCCGATGAGCCGATGTCCGTTATTCAAGAAGTCGCGCAAGACTTCGTTAAATAACTTCGGTAGTTGATTTTGAAAGTGGAAAACCGACTACTGAAGTTATTCAACGAAGTCTCGTGCGACTTCGCGAATAACTGACTTTGGCTCATCGGAGCCCATACATTTTAATACTGGTTGGTTGGAGACTGATCTCATACAGTATTAATCCAAAGTCTTGAACGAAGTGACTTCCGCTGTAACATCCGAAGCTCGCTTCGCTCAACACTATTCATTTCCATAAAGAGGAGGCGATCTCTGCTTCTACATGCAGCTCTTCTCCAGCTCAACAGTTCCATCCCCATTACTACCCTGTGCGTCGGGCCCTTAGTATACTGCAAGGAATTAAAGGGGTTGTCCGTTTTTTTACTATTGATTACTAGTGTTGAGTGAACCGATACTTCGGATCGTAGATTTGAAGTCGATTCGCTCAAAACTTCGTTTGAATGCTGTACGGAGATTTGTCTCCGTCCAGCATTCAAATCTATGGGCTCCAGCGATGGAAATTAGTTTTGTGGGATTTCAGTGAATAACTTCAGACTTTGATTTTAGAATTTGAAAACCATTTCAAAACGTGGATCAGAAGCTCGATTCGCTCAAGTATAGGTCATCAATATCAGATCGTGGGGGTTCCGACTCCCGGTCCCCCCGCCGATCAGCTGTTTGAAGAGAGGGCCGCGCTTGTACGAGCGCTGCCTTCTTTGCTCTGTTTACCTGCGTCCCCATTCACTTCTATGGGAGGGCTCTGTAGTGTTCACCAAGGATAGGTCATCAATAGTAAAAAGCGGACAACCCTTTTAAACTGGAAACGCAACTCTTTTTTTGGAAAACAATAAAACTAAAAGCGGTCAGTCCTGCAGAGCATGTTTTTTTTTTCCACACCCTGTAACAGAATTGAGCTCCGGGGCACCACCCAGTCGTGAAGGAGGCGTACGCCCAGAATTTGTGACCAAACTACATTGTGCTCACGTGTTACAATAGGTGTGAGGAAAGCTAAACCCTGGTTCCTTTCCAAGGCCGAGTGATAGACGTATCTAGAAAGTACAATTTCATACCACATTTTTAGCACGGCAGAGGATGGCGGTTTTTACTGAGATCTAATCGGATGTAATGGGCAACAAGACCAATGACTCTTAAAGGGCATCTGTCGGCCTTTATGTTTGATGGTTTAATATAAGCAAATGAGCCTCTAGGGAGCAATGGGGGTGTTGCCGTTACACCTAGAGGCTCTGCTCTCTCTGGAGTCTGCAACTGTTGCTCCCTCTCCACTTTGATTGACAGGACCAGGTGTGATGACTTTTTCACTGCCTGGTCCTGTCAAAGTGCAGAGGGCTCAGCAGTTGCAGAGAAAGCAGAGCCTCTAGGTGTAACGGCAACACCCCCGTTGCTCCTAGAGGCTCATTTGCATAAAATTAAAAAACATAATTTTTCTCAGCAATGCGGGCACATATGAACATGGGACCAACACAGATGTCTTCAGCTGCCAAGCGCACATGTAACAGGTCAGCCAGTGTCATAGGGACAAAACTGCTGACAGATGCCCTTTAAAAGGTGGCCATCAATGAAAAAAAAAAAACTAAAAAAAACACAACCCGCAATTAGGGTGTCTCATGTATAAATGATATGACAAAAATACTGCAAAAAAAAGGAAAGCAGGCAAACGGAGCACACAAGACAACCATACATGAATGCCAGCTGAACCTGCCGACTTCGGAAGGATCGGCTAACCATCTAAACCGCATAACAGTGTCCCAACTATCTCATGAAGGCAGATGGCAAGAGAAAGGATTGGGCATGCCAGATTTCAACATGCTTGATTCTTTGTACTCATGGGAGATGAGCCTCCACTGTAGGTGTTTGGCCTATTCCCTTCTCCCTACTGAGAACACACGCACGCTCGGTTGAGCTGAGAGTGCATGTGTCGGGCTGGGCAGAATAGCTGTCAGCCAAGTGGGCATTCGGCTGACAGCTTGGATACCTTTAGACAATTCTGATAAATGTATTTTGTCAACTGCAGGGCACTAGGCGTAAGGCCTCGTGCCCACAGCCGTATCCGATTTTTGGTCCGCAAACAAAAAAATTTAATAAATGGATCCTTAAAAAAACATTGCTTCTGTGTGCATTGCAATTTTTTCTCACTCCTATCAATAGAAAGGGCTAGCCTTATGTGCCAAAACAGACAAGAACAGGGCCCGGCACATGGATCCACGAAAAGAGAAAAAAAAACTAAAACAAACAAAAGGATGTTTGAATAGCTCCATTGACTTCTATGGTCAGTATGCCATCTGTTAAGGAGGTTGTCCAGGCTTTTTAATATCGATGACTTATCCTCAGGATAGGTCATCAATATCAGATTGGCGAAGGTCCGACACCCGGCACCCCCGCCGATCAGCTGTACAAGGAGACGGCGAGCGCCAACCTTCTCTCTTCCTGTCTGCTGTTGCAGTCCCATAGACATACAGTGGAGAGCAGGAAGAGAGAAGGGAGACGGCATGTGCGCACTGCGCGCCATCTCCCTGTACAGCTGATCGGCGGGGGTTCCAGGTGTCGGACGCCCGCCAATCGGATATTAACGACCTATCCTGAGGATAGGTCATCAATATTAAAAAGCCCGGAGAACCATGCATTTTGTGGCCCGCAATGGCACATGTGAATGCCACAGCTCCCAAGACCAGGGGGGCACAACCTGAAGGGTTTGCGGATCAGGATCTCACTATCGTCGGTTATACAATTCTCTTTTTATCCAGCGTGGTTCGGCCTTTCAGGAACTGGAAGGATTCGGGAGTCGGCTACGAGGTCTTAGATATACCACGCCACTCCATCTCCCACATATTAATGAATATTCGCCTCTTTCCTGTCGGTAGTCATTTTGGCCGCTGGAAATAGAGGCTTTGGACACTTTTGACACGATCTTTGCCTAAACTTTTAGGACTAGTTAAGGGCTAAACGCTGTGCGACTAGGGCTGCAGCTATCAACTATTTTAGTAAATCAAGTATTCTGCCGATTAATCAAGTGCTACATCAGTCTCCTCCCCAGTGCCATCAGTTGCTCCCCCCAGTTCCCCCTCCATGGTCATCAGTTTCCCTTCCAATGCAATTAGTTCCTCCAGCAGTGCCACCAGCTCCCCCTCCAAGGCCACCAGCTCCCCCAAGGCCACCATCTCCTCCCCCAAGGCCCTCTCCTAGCCATCAGTGCCCAGCTGCAGTGCTAGTTAACTAAAATACTTACCTTTCCTGTACGCACTGCACTGGAACCTGACGTCACATAACATCAGGTCATAGTGCACGTAAGCATGTGTGTACGTCAGGATCCAGTGCGGGCAGGCGGGTGACCACGGAGCGCGAGTAATAGCAAGCTCTTCAATCACACTCTGTGGTCACATGGCACAAATGAATCATTGATGCAAAAAAATTTGCATCGAGGATTTTTGTGTGTCGAGTTAATGGATTAATTCGAGTAATCGTTTCAGCCCTATGTACGACGTCTTCACAGACTGAATTCTACCTGCTGAGAGTGATCGGCGGGCCGGCTTGCGCGCCCTCGCTCTGTGCCGATTTGCAGCAGCAGCTGCTCTGTAGGGTAATAAATGCAATGGACAGATAGGGCCGTTTCCCCTCTTTTTCCCCCGGAGTATTTGCCTGCTCCATGCAACAAAAAACGTAATCCAAACCACAGCTCAAACAGCTCTATGCGATCTGCCAGGACTGCAACATGGAGAAGACGCACGGACGGGCGTTCCACTACTCTGCACTACCCAATTCGCAATAGCGGCTCGTCTGACATCAAATGCTCAGGGAATCGCTATATATTACTATACTAATTCATAATGAATGTATCAGTAATGCCTCGTGCACACTACGGTATTTTTCATCAGCGGGCTATATACGCATTTTGTGTGGATTGCACTGACCGCTTCCTTTCTATGGGGGTCACACCCCTGTCTGTATGTGGCCATTCCGCAAATTAGAGAACGAGTCACACGGATCCGTGGTTTGTGGACATGTGCATGCGCCCTAAGTGAGATTCGGTGATATCCATAAAGCTGCGTGGAGCCGCAGCACGCATACTCCACCGCACCTCCATTCATGACTCATGTACTCATAGACGGGATCCCAGTGATCTAACATTTACCACCTATTCTGTGGGCTCTCCTCTTTTAAAGGGAACCTCTCAGGTCCCTTATACCGCCCTCTCCGAGGACAGCGTGGTATACAGGCCAGCTGATTTCGGCAGTTAGTCATTTAGGATAACATGAAGCGGTTTTTCAGAACTCACAAGGTAAAGCTCATGGAGCATGGCCGGCAAGGAGTCCAGTGTAAAGAAGGAGTCTAATGTATTCATGATATGGGAGCTTACCTCTGCCCTCTAGCTGCTGATTGACATGTGCACAGTAATATGGAGAGGCTAAATGAATACATCAGACACTTTGCTTCAGTGCTAGTTGCACACTGCAGCCTGTAATTCCTTAAAAGGGGTTGTCCCATGAAAAATATTCTACAGTTTTCAAACCAGCACCTGGATCTGAATACTTTTGTAATTGCATGTAATTAAAAATTTAGCATAGCCACTGAGTTACTCAATAAAATGCATCTGTATGGCGCCACCTGCTGTTTGTTCTTTTCCTTATTTCTTTGACCTGCTCACTGTGATGGTTGCACATGCTCAGTTTCATTCTTTAAATGCCTCCTGAGCTGTGATAGGGAGAGCTGAGACACGCCCCCTGAGCTGTGATAGGGAGAGCCGAGACACGCCCCCTGAGCTGCAGCAGAAAAGACACGCCCCTGAGCTGCCAGCTTGAAATAAACCTAGCAGAGCAATGAATGCGGAGATCTCTGGATCCATGTGAGGTACAGGGCTGGTTCTAGCTTTATTAGAGATTGTCCTGTACTGTATGATGTCTGATTTTGATTTTTTACATAAGTCGTGGGATGACCCCTTTAAGTGAATAGTCCTGATCTTCATATGGAACGCCTTAGTCTACAAAATGGCTGCTTCTACTGTATACGTGCTGGGATACGCTACAATCAGCTCCCATCCTTATGTTCGGTGTAACAAAGCAATGGGTGTGCCACCAGCCGCTCGGATCTTATTATTATAGGAGTCTAGAGGCAGAGCTCTGTGCTTCAAAGTGACGTATAAATGGCATGTCACTGCAAATTGTGCATTTTACAGTCTGCTAAATGAGATAATTTCCCCTCCGAATCTGCGGGTGACAAACACCATAATTATGACACAATCCGCCGGAATTGGTTAATGTAACTAAGCAGCCGTACGGGGATCATTACCGAGGGAGCGTGCAATTTTTTTCCTTTCCTAATTTACCTAATCAGGGTAGAAAAAGGAACAAAAGAAAAAAAAAGATCAGTTTACATTAGATCACTAATTGGGGCAGTTCCCATAGACAACACCTCACAGCACAGCGAGAAGAGAGGGCGAGACCTTCTTAGGCCTCATGCACACAAACGTATTTTCTTTCCATGTCCATTCCGTCTTTTTTGCGGACTGTATATGGAACCATTTATTTCAATGAGTCCGCAAAAAAAAAAAAAAACGGAAGTTACTCCGCGTGCATCCCGTTTCCGTATGGCCGTATTTCTGTTCCGGAAAATAAATAAATATAACATGTCCTATTATTGTCCGCATTACGGACAAGGATAGGACCACTTTATTAGGGGCCAGCTGTTCTGCTCCGCAAAATACGGAATGCACACGGACGTCATCCTTATTTTTGGCGGATCAGTTTTATGCAGACCGCAAAGTTCATACGGTCATTTGCATGAGGCCTTAAAGGGGTTTTCCAAGTGTATCCACAGAATATGTTATCAGTATCTGATCGGTGGGCGTCCGACACCCGGGACCCAAGCAGGTGTGGGGTACCCGAGATCATTGAAAGTGACAGAGGTGTTCACTTCACAGATGAAGTGATGCAGGAGATGATGAAGGGTTTGGGTGTAGCATCCACAAAGCAGCGGTAGACACTAAAGTTATACTACTTTCACACTTGCGCCTGGTGCGGATCCGTCATGGATCTGCACACATGGATCCGCACCGAAAATACAACCGCATGCATCCGTTTGTATTAATCTTTAACATAGCCAAGACGGATCCGTCTTGAACACCATTGAAAGTCAATGGGGGACGGATCCTTTTCTATTGTGCCAGATTGCGTCATAGAAAACGGATCCGTCCACATTGACTTACATTGTGTGTCAGAACGGATCCATTTGGCTCAGTTTCGTCAGACGGACACCAAGCAGCGTTTTGGTGTCCGGCTCCGAAGCGGAATGGAGATCGAACGGAGGCAAACGGATGCATTCTGAGCGGATCCTTTTCCATTCAGAATGCATTAGGGCAAAACTGATCAGTTTTGGACCGCGTGTGAGATCCCTGAAACGATCTCACAAACGGAAAGCCAAAACACCAGTGTGAAAGTAGCCTTAAAGATTCAAAAAGCCATGGCATAGACTGGTAAGCCATGGACAGAGTGCCTGCTGGTAGCCCTCTTTTCAGTAAGGTATACCCCTAACGGTAAGACAGGCCTCAGTCCCTATAAGGTCCTTTCTGGGTCAGGCCCTAGGACAGGATTGCATTTCCCAGATGCAACATGGTCGTCTGACAGGTTATGTGATCAGTTTGCACAAGCATTTGAATAAAATACACACTTGAGTTTTTGCTTCACTTCCAGATCTTGATAAAGTACCAGGAACCCCCCCCCCCCCCCCACTTGTGTCTGGAGATTGGGCGGTGGTGAAAAACCTAATTATTTACCGGTACCGGTAGGCTTCTGACAAGGGCTCAAAGGGAGCATTTATCAGTCCTGATAGAACTAAATTCAGGTCCCAGGGAGAAACAGTAGGTCTTAGGAATGGTCTTAACCCGTCTGCCACATAACCCATGGGTGATCCGCAATTTGTTCATCAAATACAGCGCTTAACGCCAATATGTGTATCCTCAATGTATTTGGACATAATCCCTTCTCAAATCCTGACTGCAGGAATCCTAAAACTGCTTGAACCGAGAACTTCTGGGAAGAGATTCTGGCTTCAACACACCAGTTACAGAAGCACCTCCAAACTTTAGCGTAAATTCTGGAAGTCACTTCTTTCCTGCTGGCCGTCATGGTGTTGATAATGGCATCTGATAAACCCCTAGACCTCAATATCACCCTTTCGGGTTCCATGCTGCCAGATGTAACCTTTCTACTTTGGGATGACAGATAGGACCCTGTGACAATAGATTTAGTTTCCAAGGAAGAATCCATGGGCTCTGAACTAACAGGGTCTTCAGCAAGGGGAACCATGTTTTTTTTTTTTTGTAACAGAGGAGCTATCAGAATAACATGTGCCTTGTCTAGCCAGATCTTTTTTAGAACTCTGGGAATTAGTTGAAGAGGGGGAAAGTTGAAAATCCCACTTATGTGACAGTGCATCCACACCTATGTTCCCATCGAAGAGGTTCAGGGGAAAAAAATATTTTTAATTTTACGTTGAGTTCCCCGTAATTCTGTGATTTGGAGAAAAACATGTTTTTCTAGGCTCCATTCTGTCAATTTTAACCCCTTAGGGACCCATGACGTATCGGTACGGCATGGTTTCCGAGTCCTTAAGGACCCATGACGTACCGGGACGTCATATGTTGTTCCGATCACCGCCGCCCGGCGATCGGAACAAGGTGCCTGCTCAAATCATTGAGCAGGCACCTCGGCTAAATGCGCGATCGCCGCAATTCAGACCTGCGGTTTGCGGCTTTTATCCGGTGCGGTGGCTGTGGTGCCATCGGGTCCCCATGCGGCTGTAGGGGAGACCCGATGGCATGGAAGGCAGCGCGATGCCTAAGGAAGGCATCGCGCTGCCTTCCGGTGAAGACCCTGTGAGATCCAGCCCCCTGGATCTCACAGCCCGGAAGCTGTATGAGTAATACACACTGTATTACTCATACAGCCAATGCATTCCAATACAGAAGTATTGGAATGCATTGTAAAGGATTAGACCCCCAAAAGTTCAAGTCCCAAAGTGGGACAAAAAAGAAAGTGAAAAAAAAAGTTGAAAAAATAACGTTTTCCTCCAAAAAAATTAAAAGTTTCAAGTAAGGCTAAAAACGTCATTTTCCCCAAATAAAGTAAAAAATATATATATAAAAAAAAAAAGTATACATATTAGGCATCGCCGCGTCCGTATCGACCGGCTCTTTAAAAAAATATCACATGACCTAACCCCTCAGATGAACACCGTAAAAAATAAAAACTGTGCTAAATAAACCATTTTTTGTCACCTTACATCACAAAAAGTGTAATAGCAAGTGATCAAAAAGTCATATGCACCCCAAAATAGTGCCAATAAAATCGTCATCTCATCCCGCAAAAATCATACCTTACCCAAGGTAATCGCCCAAAAACTGATAAAATTATGGCTCTCAGACTATGGAAACACTAAAACATGATTTTTTTTGCTTCAAAAAAGAAATCATTGTGTAAAACTTACATTAAAAAAAGTATACATATTAGGTATCGACGCATCCGTGACAACGTGGTCTATAAAAATATCACATGATCTAACCTGTCAGATGAATGTTGTAAATAACAAAAAATAAAAACGGTGCCAAAACAGCTATTTCTTGTTATCTTGCCTCACAAAAAGTGTAATATAGAGCAACCAAAAATCATATGTACCCTAAACTAGTAGCAACAATACTGTCACCCTATCCCGTAGTTTCTAAAATGGGGCCACTTTTTTGGAGTTTCTACTCTAGGGGTGCATCAGGGGGGCTTCAAATGGCACATGGTGTCAAAAAAACCAGTCCAGCAAAATCTGCCTTCCAAAAACCGTATGGCGTTCCTTTCCTTCTGCGCCCTGCTGTGTGCCCGTATAGGAGTTTACGACCACATATGGGGTGTTTCTGTAAACTACAAAATCAGGGCCATAAATATTGAGTTTGGATTGGCTGTTAACCCTTGCTTTGATTCTGGAAAAAAATTATTAAAATGGAAAATCTGCCCAAAAAGTGAAATTTTGAAATTGTATCTCTATTTTCCATTCATTCTTGTGGAACACCTAAAGGGTTAACAAAGTTTATAAAATCAGTTTTGAATACCTTGAGGGGTGTAGTTTATAGAATGGGGTCATTTTTGGGTGGTTTCTATTATGTAAGCCTCGCAAAGTGACTTCAGACCTGAACTGGTCCCTATAAATTGTGTTTTTGCTTCTAAACTTCTAAGCCTTGTAACATCCCCAAAAAATAAATCATTCCCAAAATGATCCAAAACATGAAGTAGACATATGGGGAATGTAAAGTAATAACTATTTTTGGAGGTATTACTATGTATTATAGAAGTAGAGAAATTGAAACTTGGAAATTCTTTACACATTTTTGGTAAATTTGGTATTTTTTTTATAAATAAAAAAGATTTTTTTTTACTTCATTTTACCAGTGTCATGAAGTACAATATGTGACGAAAAAAAAATCTTAGAATGGCCTGGGTAAGTCAAAGCGTTTTAAAGTTATCAGCACTTAAAGTGACACTGGTCAGATTTGCAAAAAATGGCCAAGTCCTTAAGGCGAAATAGGGCTGAGTCCTTAAGGGGTTAAAGAAGTTCTGCTTAAGAAATCCGCCTTTGTGTTTAGGAATCCTTTTAGCTGACAGGGATCTTAAGTGAACTTCCGCCCAAGAAAATATTTTTTCTGTTAACTGGCTCAGAGCTAGGCTTCTTGTTCCTCCTTGATGATTTAGGTAGGCAACTACTGTTGTGTTGTCCGTCCTTTCCTTTTATGTAATGAGACCATGCCTTTATCGCGTCCCAGATAGCCGTCAACTCCCTCTGATTTGAAGAGAGGGATCTCTGACTGTCGAACCATTTGCCTTGGAAAGAGATGAGGGCAGTGCGCTCCCCATCCCCAAAGGCTTGCAATAAATCAAATGTTCGGGATTCCATGGAACCCCTCTCATCAGATGTTCTGTAATTTTCCACCACTGCGGGGACTGATTTACTAGTAAGGGAATTTGAACTTCCCCCTCTAATGGACTACTGACTTCTGTCCAAACACCCTAATATCCACCGTTGTAGAATCAGTGTGGACCTGTGCCCATTTTACTGCCGGGATGCACGAAGTCAAAGAACCCAGTAGCCTCCTTGATTGTACGTACAGATTGATTTTGAAGTTTCACGACCTTTTCGCTTATCCCCATCACCTTCTGGGTTGTAAGAAATGTTTCTTGACGAGTAGAATCTAGACGGACCCCTAAAAATGTTAAATTCTGAGATGGGCAAGGATTTGATTTTTTTCCAGTTTATTAACCGGCCTGTCTGATAAAGGGTCTGACAAGTTATGAACAGATTGTTCTCCAGTGTCTGTTCTGAGTCGCCTACAATTAACAGATCGTCCAAGAAGGGAATAATTAGGATGTTTCGCCTTCTTAAATGAGCCACCAGCTCTAGCATTACTTTGGTAAACACTCTCGGGGCGGAGGCGATACCAAAGGGAAGTACTTGGAGCTGGAAATGATGTAGTTTTTTTCCCCAAAAAAACTGCTATGCAGAGAAATTTCTGAGATTTCTTGCATACCGGAATATGGTAATATAATATGCATCTTTTAGATCTATTGATGCCAAAAAATCTCCTTCTTTCAACAGATTTATTGTGGATCTTATGGTCTCCATTTTGAATCTGTCCTATTTTAGGAACCTGTTTAGGCTTTTTAAGTTTATTATTAGTCTGAATTTTCCATCCGTCGTCGAATAATAGCCCTTTCTTTGTTGTGAGAAAGGAAGCAGGATAATGGCCCTTTAAGCCAATAGATTCCGAATACCCTCTTCCATTTTTTCTTGTAAGAAGACCGATCTCTGACCTGGAGTTACTCTGAAGACGTTTAAGGGAGGAGGAAGACGAAAGGTAATATCGTAACTTTTTGCAATAATATTTAATACCCTAAGGATTTACCGTGATGTTTTCCCATTCTCTTATGAAAAACTTCAGTCTTCCTCCCACCTGAACCCTGGCGTCGTTGTTTGGAAGATTCTGTGTTTTTTGGGGTAAACAGGAAGCCTCTGTTTCCAGTCTTCTGATTTTTTCCTTTGGACCAATTTGTTTCCCTAGTGGCTTTTTGCCTGAAAGGAACCCCCTTTTTTAATTCTTCGAAAGGAAAATTCTTTTATTTGTATCCTTAGGGAAGGACTTTTATGAGTGCGAGGCCTTCTCTAAAACAGTTTCTAAATCTTGGCCAAACACCAGTTTTCCATGAAACGGTAAACTACATAATTTCATCTTGGAACTGATATCACCAGCCCAAGATTTCAACCAAAGAGCTCTCCTAGCCACTACTGCTAGTCCAGTGGCTTTTGCTGTCATTCTGACTGACTCCGCTGTAGAGGCGGGTGCGGCACCTGAGGGGTTAACTGCCGCTAATCGCAGCTCCCGCCTCTACCGGGATTTGTATTAAAGAGGACCTTTCATTTGGCAAACAATTCTGAACTAAGTATCATGATATGTACAGCCGCTCCAGCCTCCCGCTATGTCCTCCAGGTATCTTCGGGGACTTGTTTATACTGGGCGCAGACTGCCCTTGTTCTCCTGGGCGTCTCCTTCTCCCAGGCTGTAGCGCTGGCCGAGAGTTTTTTTTTCTCCCAGGCTGTGAGCTCTGCGCTGCGATTGGCCAGCGCTACAGCCTAGGAGAAGGAGACGCCCAAGAGAACAAGGGCAGACTCCGCCTACTATAACCAAGTCCCCGAAGATACCGGAGAACGGAGTGACGCTCAGGGATAATAGTAATTGCAGTGAGATCCCTGGGCGCCGCGCTACATATCATGATACTTAGTTCAGCATTTTTTGCCAGATGAAAAGGTCCTCTTTAAACATTTACTTTCATTGGTGGCACAGTGCGCCCACCCCTCTCTCCTCATTGGTGGCACAGTGCGCCCACCCCTCTCTCCTCATTGGTGGCAGCAGCGGCACAGGGGGCGGAGGGAGAGACTGCTTCCTTCTCCCCTGTGCTGCTGAGGAGAACACGGAGCGCACTGAGAGCAGCGCGCTCCTTGTTCTCTGATACTATATAGCGAAGCCTAGTATCGAAAAAAGGCAAATCCTGGTATCGAGGTCGATACCAGGCAAAAGTATCTATTGGGTATTGAAAATTCGATACTCAATACAACCCTACCTCAAACCCTGGTTTGATGGTCCATTCCGAGTGTTGTAGACCACAAGCACATCAGTGAATCTCAAAGGAAAGCCTAATTAGATCTACGCCAGTCATTGCAAGAAAGTGTCGAGTCTGGAGACCTGAAAGGATGGTGTTTCTTGTTCCCCCTTGTGTGACTGCTGACTCAAAGAATATGGATATCAAATGAGATCGTACAAATAGGTTTTTGGGCTATGAGAAAGTTGTGTAAAAGAAAGAACAAAGCTGTTACAGTCCGATACTTCCAGCCCAATGACCCATGGATAGTATTGCCCAAAGATTCTCAGTATTAATAGTTTTTATGTTCACAATAATCGAGAAGTTGAAGACTAAAACCGAACTAAGCATCCACCACTCAACATCGCCCCCATATATTCTGTATTAAGGATAGGTGAGAATCTGACTTCCCATTGTATACGTCCATTACGAGGGAGTCTATCCAGTAGAGATAGGTTGTCTCTAAAGTGGTAAAACAACCAACAGGTACAATGGGACACATTGCAGAACCTACTTAGATTAGGGACAGCTTTAGGCCAATTGAAATGGCTTCAAAGGGGGACTGATAGAGATGTGAATATCATTCTTGATTAAGTAAGATGGCCCCCATATCCTCCAGGTCTCAGCTAACGTCTTAGGGTCCATTCACACGTCCATAGTGCATTGCGGATCCGCAATACACCCCCATAGAAATGCCTATTCTTGGCCGCAATTGCGGACAAGAATAGGACATGCTCTATTTTTTTTCCGGAGCTGCGGACCGGAAGATCGGGCTCCGGAATTGCAGATGCAGAGGGCACATAGTGTGCTCTCCGCATCCCTTCAGTCACCATAGAGAATGAACGGGTCCGCACCCGTTCCACACAATTGCGGAACGGGTGCAAACAACACTTACAGACATGTGAATGGAGCCTTATTCACTCAAGTTCCAAGAGGACCTTCCTCCCTGATGTGTCATATATGACGTATGCTGTACTACTGTTAGCGTGAAGCCATTACAATATGGCGCTTGCACTTAGATGTTTACCTATCACAGTTAGTAAAACAATGCAGACTGCGCAGACGCCAAGAGTTATCTCTTTTCTTATTTTTGTATTCTAGCCAATGGAACAATGCCACGAATAATGCAAGTGAATAAGAGCAGAGCATGTATGCATGCTGGGAGTTGTGGTTGCCCAACCCCTGTAAGGGTCATCACTTCAGACATGTCTTAGTAACTCTACATTGTTCCTCTGTTAGCCCTTTTAGAAATGCTGATCGGTGGGGGTCCGACACCTGGCACCCCTGCAGATCAGCTGTTTGAGAAGGCACTGGCGCTCGAAGTAGCGCCGCAGCCTGTTCTCAGCTCACCAAGCACAGCGCAGCCCCATTCACTTCAATGGGGCTGAACTGCGGCTAGGCCAAGTGACCGATGAACGTGACGTCACGCGGCCTAGGCTAAGCTGCAAGGCCGGTGCCTTCTCAGCTGTAAATTGACAACTGTGTGTTACCAACCCCCCCCCCCCCCCCCCCAGGTGTCCCTACAATCTGACACTGTCCAATCAGTGCTGACATTAACAGACGGTGCAGCAACACATCCCATTGACAAGAGGAACTGCAAAACCAAGATGTTAATGCATTCAAACAAATCTAAGAGGAATAATAGAGGAACAGCACAAGGCAGAGTGCTAAGAAAACAGGAATCAGGATTGTTATTTCCGGAGACAGACATGTCAGGAGAGATGACAGCTCCTCTTTAATATTCTGCTCAATGTGACTCTCACAAAGCTCTTCCCTGTTTGTTAAACATAATTAACTTCCAGGAGGAAAATCTCTTAATCCTCGGGTACATTATAGTAAATGGAGTCGATGATGCCTCCGTCAGCCATAAACGGTGCTGAATGCTTTATTTCGGAGGCGCAGCATCACTTATACCCCATTACGAAGCAGCGCTTCTACATCCTTTTTTATAGGCATGTCATTCAGCATCATAATAATAATGCATCGTTTCCAGATCCAATTACTACAGGGATTTTCTGTGGTGTTTAATTAGGATATGCCAAGTATATTTAACAGGGGCCAACTGCAGGGGTGTGGATATAGAGGGTCTCGGGGAGCACAATACTGATGACCTATCATCAGATCAGTGGCGATCAGACTCCCACCAGCCCCGCCCACCAGCGGTTTATAGAGACCTGGTCGCTTAGGTCTCTTCACAGCGCCGTACATTGTATAGTGGCCGTGCTTGGTATCACACTCAACCCCATTCACTTAAATGGGACGGAGCTGCTCTTAGGCCATGTGACCGATGAACGTGACGTCACTGGCCTAGGAAGAGGTCACAGCGCTATGGTCTCCTCAAATGGCTGATCCTGGGGGGGGGGGGGGTGTTGGGAGTCAGACCTCCACCGATCACATACTGATGACCTATCTTGAGGATAGGTCAACAATCTAGGGCGCGCTCCATGTTCTCTGATGCTAGGCTGCGCAGTAGGGCAGCCTCGTATCGATAAATGTCAAATCCCGGTATCGTATCGATACCAGGACAAAAGTATCGATTGGGTATCAATATTTCGATAACCCCAACAACTCTAATTTAAAAGGAGTTGTGCAAGAATAGTGGGTTTTGGCAAAGCTCCCCACTTGGCCAGACCTGTAAAGGGAAGATGACTTTCCTGCTCCTTCTCCTCCAGACCTGATGTGCTCTGCTGGGCTCCTTCAATGTCAACGTCCGGATTGACATCACTTGCCATGGCGGAGACCGGATCCCCTTACGTCATGTGACCATTTACCCTGACGTAAGACGAGTCGGTCTCCGTCAAATCGGATGCCGACATTGAGGGAGCCCAGTGGAGCATCTCAGGCCTGGAGGAGAAGGAGCTTGCGCTGGGAAGCGGAATGCCGAGACCCCCACAGATAGCTAGAACGAGGAGAGAGAAGTGCTCAGCTAATTTCAGAAGTTCTATAGTGGTCAATGGAGAGCAAACTGCGCAAGCTCAGCAACCTCTCCGTTCATCATATGGGACTGCCGGAAATAGATGAGCCAGGGGTCGGCTATTAAGGGGTCCGCACACTCTACCTTCTTCCTGGACACAGGAGTGGATCCCACAGGTGGGAGCCGCATTTGACATCTGTGTCATATCCTAGCGATAGGCCAGAAATGTTTATATGGGACAACCCCTTTAAATGTGCTGTCCACTTTTTTTATTGATGACCTATCCCCAGGATAGGTCATCAATATCTGATCGGTGGGGGTCCGACAACCGGCATCCCCGCTGATCAGCTAGTTGAAGAAAAGGCCATGTTCTGTGCGAGCGCTGCCTTCCCTTCACTGTCGACATCGCAGCGGTGAGCAGGAAGCCGTCCCATTCACTTCTATAGTATACACATGAATAGGAAGGAGCCGTCCCATAGAAGTGAACAGGGCGGCCTGTAATTACATCTGCTCACCGCAGCAATGTAGACAGCGAGCAGGGGAAGAATGAAGGGAAGGCTGCCCTTACAGGAGTGTGGCCTTCTCTTCAACCAGCTGATGGGCAGAGGTGCCGGGTGGCGATCTGATATTGATGACCTATCGTGACTGAGGACAGGTAATCAATATAAAAAATTTAAAAAAAGCAGACAACCCCCTTTAAATCTGGTTTTCACATCAGTCTTGATCTCATTCGCACTGGAATGTACCAAATTTACTAAGAGGGAGATGAGAATGAGACTTGGGGCTCATTCAGACGGCCGTATGAATGATTCTGCATCCGTTACCGCAATTTCGCGGAATGGGTGCGGACCCATTCATTTCAACGGGGCCGCGAAAGATGTGTACAGCACAGCACACCGTGTGCTGTCCGCATCTGTGGTTCCATTCCGCGGCTCAGCAGAGAAGATAGAACATGTCCTATTCTCCTCCGCAATCAGACAAGAATAGGCATTTTCTATTATGGTTGCGGCCATGTGCAGTCCGCAAATTACGGAACGCACAGGGCCGGTATCCGTGTTTTGTGGATCCGCAAAGCACTACGGCCGTCTAAATGGGCTCTTAGGCCTCTTGCACACGACCGTATGGCTTTTTCAGTATTTTGCGGAACCATTGAAATGAATAGTTCTGTATACGGCCCGTATATGGAACGCAAAAAACGTTAGTGTGAACGAGCCCCTAGGGTCCATTCACATGTTCGTATGTGTTTTGCGGATCCGCAAAACACAGACACCTGCAATGTGCGTTACGCATTTTGTGGACCGCACATCGCCGGCACTCTCATAGAAAATGCCTTTTCTTGTCCGCAATTGCGGACAAGAATAGGATATGTTCTATTTTTTGGCGGAACGAAAGTGCGGATCCGCAAATGCGGATTCGGACAGAACATTCTGGCCCCATTTAAAATGAATGGGTCTGCACCTGTTCTGCAAAATTGCGGAACGGATGCAGACCCATTTTGCAGACGTGTGAAAGGACCCTTAGAGATAAAATTACTGCCTTGGTGCCATATGACTGGTCCCTGGCCCTCAGTGCACCAGAAAGTCAATTCTACGACATCTATGAGTTCATGGTGTAAATCAAAGGAGATCTGCTGGGGTTCAAGAGGCCTAAACCCCCATCCCCAACAGTGGCGAGTGTGGTGTAAAACCCCCAAAAAGTCGCACCAGGTTCTGATCCAAGTGCTGAGACCCCCACCCATGTCTAACAGAACGTGCTCAGAGTGCTGGAGACGGACTCAACACAAGTCTACAAGTCCGTCTCCAGTAGTGAGGAGACTTCAGTGCTTCTCTTTGTTTTAGGAATCTGTGGGGGTCTCAGCACTCGGACCCCCGATGGTCAGAACCTTTTTTTAAACTACACAAACACTTTCAGCCTTCAACGGCGCTTTCACACGTGCCAAACTGCACCGGCTTCTTGCCACAAGGCCAGAGCCACGTGTGTTTTACCGCAATTTGCTATAGATTTACAATGTGGATTTCGGTCACTCGTCTCCTGCAGGTGAAATAAGAAGAAGAAAACGCTCCAAGAGGAATACAACGTGATGTGGTGAACCCTCTAGGCATAGAATCCACCTGATCAGACTGCAGGGCAATCAATGCTGAAGACCTCAAGGCCCCCCGCACCGCTATCCTTACTCCCTGATTAAAATTCACTTTCATTTCCAATTTTATTGGAAACATATATTGGATTCTTTGCCATGTAATTATACGATTGACGCCCCCTATGACATTGCCGTCCCTGACCTCGCCTGACCTGTGTGACCCACTGAACAAGCCCATGCAAACGCTGACCAGGTTTGGCCAAAAACAGTAATGAAGGGGCGAGATTTTGGAACAATTTATTAAACTATATCATCTATAGAAGGTGTGAGAACATGACCTGATCGCGCCACCTCTTGACTCCACGACCAGGGAGTAGAATGTGGCGTCAAATAGGTTGCGCCGAGCACTCACAGCCCACACTAAGGGCTCATGCACACCACCGTGTGCCCCCCCCCGCATTCCACATCACGGACCCATTCACTTGAACAGGTCCGCAATTACGGAGATACGGAACGGAGGCATGGATTGGAACCCCACGGAGTGCTTCTGTGGCGTTTCTGGCAGTGCCTCCGCACCACAAAAAAGTAGCGCATGCACTGCTTTTTTGCGGTGCAGACTGTCGGATGCGAATCGCGGACCCCAAGTGAATGGGTCTGCAATCCACATGCGGCTGCTCCACGGTCTGTGCCCGTGCATTGCGGACGGCAATTTGCGGTCCGCAGCACGGGCACAGAGCCCTAACATTGATGTATTTTACATTGCTCCTAGGCTGGTCCGGTCAGTGTCACCCGAGGTTGTTTAGTCCGGGAAAACACGCTCCATGCGACGGCTCCAGACCGAACACTGCTGCTCAGACTGACCTCACAGCATCTCGACCGTTGTTTTGCGATCCGTTTTTCCGTATCTGGAGGTTTTTATTTCTCTGATTTAAGTCCTCTTCCGTTATTGCGCAAAACATAACCGTACAGTTTCCGTATTTGATCAGTTTTTTGCGGATCGTATACAGAAACAGTAACTTATTAATCACCAAACACATGAGCAATATGGGCTGGGCATAGCATTTCTACAGTATGGATCCGCAAAATACAGGTGACATACGGATGTGTTCCGCGTGCGTTCCGTATTTTTTGCGGACCCATTGACTTGAATGGGGCCTCGGACCGTGATTTGCGGACAATAATAGGACATGCACTACTTTTTTGCGGACAAACGGAATGCACACGGAGTAACTTCTGTATTTCTACAGCCCCATTGAACGGACGCGGAAAGAAAATACGTTCATGTGCACGAGCCCTTATAATGATTTAAGATGCAGCGAGTTCCAACCTGATCTCGAGTACAGAACCTGCATTCAGGCAGGAAATCACAGCGTCACAAGTCATTAAGATGCTGGGAGTTCGGTCAGAGGAGTGGCGTTCGGACCGGAAAAAAAGCCGTCTCATGGAGCGCGTTTTCCCGGACTAAACACGCTTCTGTGAAGTTAACTTTAGTGTAAATCTGCTGAACACTTCTCTATAGAGGCCCAATACAGTTTGACAGGTGGCACAGAGACATTTTTACCAAAAACGATGATTTCCGATTAGTTCCACACACAGAGAAAAAAAAAAAAAAAACAGTATTAGTTTATGCATAAAGCGTCTGTCACACGTCAGTGATTCGCATACATGCGCTGTCCGTGTTCTCCACAGCCACTAACGTATCCATTGACTTAAATGTGTGTATTTAATCACAGAAGCACGATCACGGATCCCTCACACACTGTATAGTCTATGGGTCCATGAAAACCACGGACAACATATGGAGGACACCCTTGTTTGGTCTGGGGTTTTCACGTATCGTTGCTAGAAGACGCTCTGAAAACTCATGGTCAGCATAGCAGTGAAACGTGTAGGACACGTGGACTGAAAAGCGCCAATGAGACACGGGCCCCGCGCCGTTATGGACAGGCCATGAACCCGTGAGTGAGGCCTTAGATTAGGTTAGGGAACTTTCACACTTGCGGCAGAGGATTCAGTCGCTGGAACTGCCTGCCGGACCCGGCAATCCTGACGCCAACGGATGGCATTTGTCAGACGGATCCAGATGCGGATCCGTCTGACAAATGCATTGAAATACCGGATCTGTCTCTCCGGTGTCATCCGGAAAAAACGGATCCGGTATTATTATTTTTTGCATTTTTAAAGGTCTGCGCATGCACCAACCAGAAGACCGGATCTGTTTTCCCGGAACACTTAATGCCGGATCCAGCACTTGTACACTTCAATGTAAATTAATGCCGGATCCGACGTGTGTTCAGGATTTGTGGCCGGAGAGAGAACTGCAGCGTGCTGCGGTATTTTCTCCGTCCAAAAAACGTAAGAGGGACTGAACTGATGCATCCTGAACGGAATGCTCTCCATTCAGAATGCATTAGGAAAACAAAAACACTAGTGTGAAAGTACCTTTAGGGATTGTAGCTATGAATTGCAGTACTGCATATCTACACAAGTATGGACGGCTGGCGCACTCCGGCGGTTTTCACCTTCCTTTAACACACGCAGCGCTGAATGTAGACGCGTGCGGTATGTGTGAACTCCCCACATCTTACAGGTTTTTGCAGAGTACATATTTCTTGTAAAGGTTCTGCCTGAGTAAGTCTCCTAACTGACGCAAAGTTGCGTGAAGGTGACTGTATGTGTATTTTTATACACGGTATGCTCTGTGCTTTCTCAAAAAAAATAAAAAAAAAATGTAGATTTTGGGGTAAGCACTATATATTTTTAGCACAGCCAAATATTGCATGCCTTTGTTGCAGTACAATTTTTTGTTAAAGGGATTATCCAGGAAAAGATATTTATCCTCAGGATAGGTCATCAGTATCAGATCCGACCAGTCGGGGGGGTGACACCACCGATCAGCTGTCAGAAGCAGCTTCTTCCTAGGCCAGTGACCTCACTGTACATCGCTCACGTGGCATAGGTGCAGAGCCGCAATACCAAGCACTGCCACTATACGATGTATGGCGCTGTCCCTGAAAATCTGCATCGTTGACCAGAGCTCTGGTGAGCGCAGCGGCGTCCTGAAACAGCTGATCGGCACGGATGTGATAATGATGATCCATCCTGAGGATAGGTCATCATTATCAATTCCTGGCTAACCCCTTTTATTTAAATACAAATTAACTTGTCCTATTATTCGTACATTGTACGCGAGGCCTCTTTCACACGTCCGCGATGACGTCCGTGACAAGACAGTCAGAGTTTCATTTGTGACAATATCCATGAAGGGTCCGTGTGTCCGTTTTTTGCCCTCCGTGCGTTGTCCGTATTCCATGTGCACTGCGAGGCTGAAGAAGGGATCTCCACAGCTTCTGCTTCCAATAGTCAGTGAAAACCACTGACAGAACAAGGACGTCATCCACGTGGTCACTGGTTTCCATGGACTTCAATGACCATTTCTGGACTGCGTCACGGATTATAGCAGAGCGAGTTTCCATTTTCTCCCCCTCCGCCCCACACGGATGTGTGAATAAAGGCATGAATGCCTCGTACACACCGCCGTATTTCGGGTCTGCATCCAATCCGCATTGTCTGAGGTTTGCACGCGGGGGCATTCATTTCTATGGGGTCACAAAATATGCCATTAGTGTGTTGTCCACATCCCTGCAGCGGTTCCAAAAATTATAGAACATGTCCTATTCTTGGACATTTTGCAGACCAGAACAGGCATTTCTATAATGGGGACCGTGGGGAGCACACGGCCGGTATCCGTATTTTGCAGACTGCAAAACAGCAACAGTCGTGTGCATGAGGCCGTGTGTTGTCTGTGGAGAACATGGAAAACATACATCTGCGATTTACTTTGTGTAGGAAGGCGCAAGGGTCCGTCATTGACGGAAGGTATGCGTCACCGAGATTCCTGGCCTCAGTGAGGTAAGAGCCGGTAATTTCATGCGTCAGTGGCAGCTAGCGCTGGCTGACATGGTTTTGCCATTTATTATAGCTGTAAAGCCGATCCGGGCCGGCTCTTACTGGGAGCAGCCAAAGTGCAGGGTGGGTGGCTGTTCCCCACGTTCTAGGCCGGGTCTTGGTTTGGGCTATAAAACAGAGGCAGCACTGTCAGGCGGGAGGGATTTACTCCTCTCTGACAGTCTCTCTGTTAGGACCTGAGTAAAGGCCTGCTACCTTGTTGGCATGACGCAGGTGGTTTCGGCTATGTCCAAGGACTTCTGTATTGCTGCATGGTGTGAACAAACACCAGACTCAAGGTGACAGTTTTCCTTGAAACAGACTTTTTGTTTTGCTTAGGCCTCATGCACATGGCTGTACCGTTTTTTGCAGTCCGCAAACCGCGGATCCGCAAAAGACGGAAGCAGTCTGTGTTGCCTTCCGCAATTTGCGGAACAGAATGGGCGCCGGCAATATAAATGCTTATTCTTGTCCGCAAAGCGCGGACAAGAATAGGAGATGTTATATTTTTTTTAAGGGGCCGCGGAACGAAGCCACGGATGCAGACAGCACACGGAGTGCTGTCCGCATCTTTTGCGGCCCCATTGAAGTGAATGGGTCCGCATCAGAGCCGCCAAACGACGGCTCGGGTACAGACCCAAACAACGGCTGTGTGCATGAGGCCTTATCCGGATGTGTGAATAAACACCGAACTGTTTAAGTTAAAGCCGTTGTCGTTGCCTCTACACTGTGTCCGCTAGCCTGTCTACCAGAGCAAATCCCCACATTTGGTACAAGGTGCCTAATGTATTGTGATTGTCCATATTGCCTCCTCTGCTGGCTTCATTCATTTCTCCATCACATTATACACGGCTCGTTTTCTAGGGGTTAGGCCCCTTTCACACGGGCGAGTATTCCGCGTGGGTGCAATGCGTGATGTGAACGCATTGCACCCCCACTGAATCCGGACCCATTCATTTCTATGGGGCTGTGCACACGAGCGGTGATTTTCACGCATCACTTGTGCGTTGTGTGAAAATCGCAGCATGATCTACACTGCTCAAAAAAATAAAGGGAACACAAAAAGAACACATACTAGATCTGAGTTAATTAAATATTCTTCTGAAATACTTTGTTCTTTACATAGTTGAATGTGCTGACAACAAAATCACACAAAAATAAAAAAATGGAAATCAAATTTTTCAACCCATGGAGGTCTGGATTTGGAGTCACACTCAAAATTAAAGTGGAAAAACACACTACAGGCTGATCCAACTTTGATGTAATGTCCTTAAAACAAGTCAAAATGAGGCTCAGTAGTGTGTGTGGCCTCCACGTGCCTGTATGACCTCCCTACAACGCCTGTGCATGCTCCTGATGAGGTGGCGGGCGGTCTCCTGAGGGATCTCCTCCCAGACCTGGACTAAAGCATCTGCCAACTCCTGGACAGTCTGTGGTGCAACGTGACGTTGGTGGATAGAGCGAGACATGATGTCCCAGATGTGCTCAATTGGATTCAGGTCTGGGGAACGGGCGCGCCAGTCCATAGCATCAATGCCTTCGTCTTGCAGGAACTGCTGACACACTCCAGCCACATGAGGTCTAGCATTGTCTTGCATTAGGAGGAACCCAGGGCCAACCGCACCAGCATATGGTCTCACAAGGGGTCTGAGGATCTCATCTTGGGACCTAATGGCAGTCAGGCTACCTCTGGCGAGCACATGGAGAGCTGTGCGGCCCTCCAAAGAAATGCCACCCCACACCATTACTGACCCAATGCCAAACCGGTCATGCTGGAGGATGTTGCAGGCAGCAGAACATTCTCCACGGCGTCTCCAGACTCTGTCACGTCTGTCACATGTGCTCAGTGTGAACCTGCTTTCATCTGTGAAGAGCACAGGGCGCCAGTGGCGAATTTGCCAATCTTGGTGTTCTCTGGCAAATGCCAAACGTCCTGCACGGTGTTGGGCTGTAAGCACAATCCCCACCTGTGGACATCGGGCCCTCATGGAGTCTGTTTCTGACCGTTTGAGCAGACACATGCACATTTGTGGCCTGCTGGAGGTCATTTTGCAGGGCTCTGGCAGTGCTCCTCCTGTTCCTCCTTGCACAAAGGCGGAGGTAGCGGTCCTGCTGCTGGGTTGTTGCCCTCCTACGGCCTCCTCCATGTCTCCCGATGTACTGGCCTGTCTTCTGGTAGCGCCTCCATGCTCTGGACACTACGCTGACAGACACAGCAAACCTTCTTGCCACAGCTCGCATTGATGTGCCATCCTGGATAAGCTGCACTACCTGAGCCACTTGTGTGGGTTGTAGACTCCGTCTAATGCTACCACTAGAGTGAAAGCACCGCCAGCATTCAAAAGTGACCAAAACATCAGCCAGGAACCATAGGAACTGAGAAGTGGTCTGTGGTCACCACCTGCAGAACCACTCCTTTATTGGGGGTGTCTTGCTAATTGCCTATAATTTCCACCTGTTGTCTATCCCATTTGCACAACAGCATGTGAAATTGATTGTCACTCAGTGTTGCTTCCTAAGTGGACAGTTTGATTTCACAGAAGTGTGATTGACTTGGAGTTACATTGTGTTGTTTAAGTGTTCCCTTTATTTTTTTGAGCAGTGTATATTGTGCGTTTTTCACGCAACGCAGGCCCCATAGAAGTGAATGGGGCTGCGTGAAAATCCCAAGCAAGTGCGGATGCGGTGCGATTTTCACGCACGGTTGCTAGGTGACGATCGGGATGGAGACCCGATCATTATTATTTTCCCTTATAACATGGTTATAAGGGAAAATAATAGCATTCTGAATACAGAATGCATAGTACAATAGCGCTGGAGGGGTTATAAAAAATTTAACTCACCTTAGTCCACTTGCTCGCGCAGCCCGGCTTCTCTTCTGTCTTCTTCTTTGCTGTGTGCAGGAAAAGGACCTGTGGTGACGTCACTCCGGTCATCACATGATCTTTTACCATGGTGATGGATCATGTGATGACCGGAGTGATGTCACCACAGGTCCTTTTCCTGCACACAGCTAAGATGAAGACAGAAGAGATGCCGGGCTGCGCGAGCAAGTGGATTAAGGTGAGTTAAATTTTTTATAACCCCTCCAGCGCTATTGTACTATGCATTCTGTATTCAGAATGCTATTATTTTCCCTTATAACCATGTTATAAGGGAAAATAATACAATCTACAGAATACCTAACCCAAACCCGAACTTCTGTGAAGAAGTTCGGGTACCAAACATGCCGATTTTTCTCACGCGCGTGCAAAACGCATTACAATGTTTTGCACTCGCGTGGAAAAATCGTGCATGTTTCCGCAACGCACCCGCACCTTTTCACGCAACGCCTGTGTGAAACCAGCCTTATGACCACTGCTGCAGCGCAGATACGAGGTGGCCGGGACGGGAGCTGCTGCACACGGGTGCCTATGCGCACTCCCACAGTCCCTGCCACCAGAGAGGCCGGCACTTTTTCCTATAGTGTTCAAGCACGACCACTGCTGCTGGATTACAGGGTGGTCGTAACCCCTGGATGCAAGCAGTGTATAATGTGTTGGAAAAATGAATCCAGCCAGCAAAGGAAGCAATATGGACAATCACAATACATTAGTAAGTGCCTGGTATTAACTTTCTCTACATGATAAATGCCATTTGCTTTAAGGTTTGGGGCTGCACTGTTTTCAAGTAAACTTTTGTTTTTGGTCTATTCATTTCTGGCAATTTTATGAAGACACGTGCTTATAGGAATCCAAAGAATGTATGGACTCTGCACTTGGATGCAGACCCATTCACTTCAATGTGTCTGCAAATACGGAGATGCGGAACGAAACACTACGGAAGTGCTTCCTGGGGTTCCGTTCCGTGCCTCCGCACCGCAAAAAGAGAGAACATGCTCTATCTTTTTACGGAACAGAGGGATCACGGACCCATTCAAGTGAATCGGTCCACGATCCCCATACGGCTGCCCCACGGACGGTGCATTGCGGGCCACAATTTGCGGTTCACAGCACGGGCTTCACACGTTTGGGTGAACGAGCCCCAATAATAATGTTGTGCGATCCGGTCAGACCTCGCACTGACACCTGCTCCTCGCTCGTGTGTGCCTGACCTTAGGCCTCTTTCATACGTCCATGACAAGCTGGTCAGGGTTTAGTCAGTGAAGAGGTCTGAGAAGGGTCCATTCTTGAGCATCTCCTACCGATGGTCATGTGAAAAAACACATAAATGCATACGTCCTTCGAGAACACGGATGGCACACGTTCATGACTCACGGACACGTATAAGAGGCCTCTTTCATGAGAGCGATACGGATTGCATTGGGATCTGTGCAGTTTGAATGCAAGTTAAATCCGTTTTTTGTTTTTTTTCTGAAAATGCGCTCAGCGTTTCCGTTTTTCTGTCCAGGTTGTATCCACACTGCATGCGAAAAACTGAAGAATGACAATGTACATCTCCTAGCAACCATAAGTGAAAAACACATTGGGGGGAGATTTATCAAAACGGGTGTAAAGGAAAACGGGCTTAGTTCCCATAGCAACCAATCAGATTCCACCTTTCATTTTCCAAAGGAGCTCTGAAAAATAAAAAGCTGGAATCTGATTGGTTGCTGTGGGGAACCAAGCCATTTTTCCTTCGCACCTGTATCCGGATGACTTCCGTTTTTCACGCCAGCCCCACTCACTTCTATGGAGCCAGAGCTGTGCGAATGCTGAACAATATTGAACAGGCTGAGATTTTTCCTGAACGCAGAGCTGATGCGTGAAAAACGTCCAGCACTCATGTGTACAGACCCCTGGAAATGAACGGATCAGGATTCAGTCCGCATAGTATGCGCTCACTACACGCATCGCAAGCGGACGGAAGACTCGTTCGTGGAGGTCTTAGTCTTACAGAGGAGATCCGAGCCCCACGGCCTTTCCGGCTGTCAATGTAAAAGCAGAAGGGAATTGCCCGTCATGTGATGGTCGTCAGGCAATCACAAGGCAAGTATTCGTCCTCGCCGGCGGCTCTAGAGCATGGCCACGAGACATAGGGTGCCCCCTCCCATTACTCTAGGTTGTACCGTCACCATGTTCATTCATTCTTTGGCGATGGGGCGCTAATATTAACCCTCTGAGATACCGCACGCATCTCATGTCTACTGTATCTGCCTGACGGTATATATTCACACTAAGCAGATCTCCTGCTCCACGTTGTGGGGGCCCAGCCGTGGATTTAGGTCATCAGGATGTGGCGTCGCTTTATAACGAGCGGTGGTCCGACCTCTAGGACGCCCAACGATCCGGAGAACGAAGGCGCTCAAGAGCGGCCGACATGTAGTCCGCCCCTTGTACTAGATGCAAAGCAGACGTAGCACTGTGGACCCTTCATTCTCAGGATCTGTGGGGGCTGCAGGGGTCAAATCCAGGGGCGTAGTTAAAGGGGCTGTCTGGGTTCAGAGCTTACGTCACCAGCACTGATAGGCGGGATTTAGTGCTGCCCTAGCCAGTAAAATGGCAAGGGCAGCGCTAACGCACGCCCATCAGAGCCGGTGACGTTACCGAACACAATGCCGGGCGGAAAAGAGCCCATGCCCTGTGCGATCTAGCGAAGGGCAAGGGAGCGCATCAGAGGATGTCGGGGGGGCTGCCCGGGTGAAAATGGAGGTATGTCCGGGTTCTGCTCTGAACCTGGACAACCCCTTTAAAGGCTCTTGGGCCCTGGCACAAGAATTCAGCTTGGGGCCCCCTTCCCTCAATGCTTTGTGGCCGGGGCAGGAAAGCACACTGCCTTGGTGCTGCCTGAGGCAAAAATTGAAATGGCAGCCCCCAATGTCAAATTCTTGACCCAACCCCTTCCCTCCAGCCAGAGGTGTAACGACCAGCATGCACTTTCTACAATACCAGGGTCTACTTATGCGGCACAAGGGTCTTTGGACCCCCTCAGGCTCCTGGGCCCGGTAGAGACTGCTACCTCTGCACCCCTGATCAGATCCCCTCCCCCAGCCCCTCCACAAGAGGGGAATCAGTGGCCCCTGCTAACAGCTGCTCAGCAAGGACCCCCTGCCAGGGCCCAGGGACCACCCAGGTGACACTCATCACTCGCCTCACTTTCTGATGGTCATTTCTATAGTTACCTTTCTCAGAGGCGCTGTAGAACTACAAATACCAGCATGACCACCATTGGCTGTAATGGAAAGCATGCTGGGATTTGTAGTTCCATAGCAGCTGCTCTCCCCCAGGCTGTCACATCCCCTCTTACCGGCCCTCGCTGCGTGCTGACACTGGTCGCCATGGTTTTCGGGCGGCTCCTGTCCCCACTTTGCTCTCCTGCTCTCTCTCGGACACTTCCTGTTATGCCTGCGCCGTCTGACACACGGTCACATGATCCGGCGTGGTGCGCATGCGTGGAGCCCAGCAACAACTTTATGTGCTCGGACAACTGCGCCTCTGCTGACAGCGGGAGGAGGGCACAGAGGGCACAGAGGGGATGGCAGCCTCAGGAGATACCAGATAGGGACGGGTATCTGTGCTACACCGTGGGCAAAGTTATCCGAGGCCACAGTGACTGCCAGAGTACCCCCATAACATTGCCCGCCACAATGCCACCATAAAAGTGCTGCCATAGTACTACATAACAGTACCTGCCACAGCACCCCAATAATAGTGGCAACCATATGTGCCACAATACCACCATAACTGTGCCGTCATAGTACCCCTATAACAGTACCCGCCAGAGTGCTCTCATAACAGGGCCGCCATAGTAACCCCATAACAGGGCCGCCATACTACCCTCATAACAGTGCGCACCACAGTACCCTTATAACAGTGCGCACCACAGTACCCTTATAACAGTACCCACCACAGTACCCTTATAACAGTGCGCACCACAGTACCCTTATAACAGTGCGCACCACAGTACCCTTATAACAGTGCGCACCACAGTACCCTTATAACAGTGCCCACCACAGTACCCCCATAACAGTGCCCACCACAGTACCCCCATAACAGTGCCACCATACTACCCCCATAACAGTGCCACCATACTACCCCCATAACAGTGCCCACCACAGTACCCTCATAACAGTGCCGCCATAGTACCCCCATAACATCAGGCTGATCACATTTTGCATGGTATGTGGCAGAGCATTGTATAAACGAAAGCCATAACCCAAGTGTGAACAGGGAGTAACAGAGTCAGCCGCTGTGCTGTTTTAACCCCTTCAGGACTAAGACCGTTTTTGGGGCAACATTTTAGTTTTTTCCCACCCCGCCTTACAAGAGCCGTAGCTTTATTCCATCACACAACTGGATTGCAGGACAAGTCCTCGTGGTTGGATGGCGCCATTTAATGTTCTAAATAACGTATAGAGAAACTGGAATAGAAACAACACAATCCGGCCGCGGTATTTCGGGCTCCAGGCGCCTTTCATCCCTGCTTCTAAATTCATAGAAATATACAGCCATATCTCTCCACAGACGACCGCTGGAAAAGAAATTGTTGGGGGCGCCACAGGCCACGTGTCACGTATATCTGGGGCTGCAGGGGACTATGAGGGATTATTTTCTATGCAGGAGAGGGAAGGGTTAACAGCATCTAAGTGCAATGCATCCTGGGAGATGCAGGTGCTGGATGAGCTGCTGGGCCGCCCTCCAGATAATGTGAGTAAGAAATCAGTTTTGAATTTGTGAAAACCGGAATACCCCTTTAAATGTCCTGGGCCTCATTGCAAAGTCTGTACCAGGGCCCCCAAAGTCTGATGGCCCATTTCTAATAATTATTATTCTCTTAGTTGGGCCCCTTCAGCCACTATGTGACCTCGGCACCATCTATAGTCACTCTCCTGGTCACAGATATAGCGCCCCCATAAGGCCCTCGTTCACACGTGACACAGAGCAGGTGCAGATCTTTCCATTATAGCTCCACTCCTCAAACGCTGACTGTGTGAACTGGCCCTGACTGTAGCATCCAGCTTCAGTGGCCTCGTAATGGTGACATGGGTAAAGCTTCATGCTCCCATCGTATCCTAATCCACTGCTGCTTACAGCGACCTTCTCTTCGGCCCAAAAGATGTGATCCTTTAACAAGACGCCAGCCTTATGCCATGGTAAATATTATAATTATTATGTGTGGTAGTGATCGACCACGATCTTCAAAGGGCATCTGTCAGCAGTTTTGTACCTATGACACTGTCTGACCTGTTACATGTGCGCTTGGCAGCTGAAGACATCTGTGTTGGTCCCATGTTCCTATGTGCCCGCATTGCTGAGAAAAATGTTGTTTTAATATATGCAAATGAGTCTCTAGGAGCAACGGGGGCGTTGCCATTACACCTAGAGGCTCTGCTTCCTCTGCAACTGCTGCGCCTTCAGCACTTTGATTGACAGGGCCAGGCAGGCGTGATCACTTTTAGGCTCCATTCACACATCCGCAATCCGCATTTTGCGGAACGGAATTGCGGACCCAATTTATTTCTTTTCGGGCCACACGTTGTGCGGCCCGGATCCGGAAATACGGACCCGCACTTCCGGGTCCGCAATTCCGATCCCCCCAAAAAATAGAACATGTCCTATTCTTGTCCGCAATTCTATTAAGTGCCGGCGATGTGCGGTCCGCAGATCCGTGGATCCGCAAAACACACACTAACGTCTGAATGGAGCCTTAAACTGCCTGGTCCTGTTCATCAAAGCGCAGAGGACTCGGCAGTTCCAGAAAGAGCAGAGCCTCTAGGTGTAACGGTAACGCCCCCGTTGCTCCTAGAGGATCATTTGCATATATTAAAACATTATTTTTCTCAGCAATGCGGGCACATATGAACATGGGACCAACACAGATGTCTTCAGCTGCCAAGTGCACATGTAACAGGTCAGCCAGTGTCATAGGGACAAATCTGCTGACAGATGCCCTTTAAGGTGGCCATCAATGGAAAAAAAAGGCGGGCACCACAAAAAAAATCTGCTGACAGATGCCGCTTAAAATGAGAAATGCCTTGACGACCTCCAGTGATTGTTTGGAAATCCGATATTAATAAACCTAATGAGGGTACAGCCGCATGGGGTGGAATTTTGCATCGTTTACAGAGAGGAATTTCCACTGTGGATTATTTTACGGATTTCTGACTAATTTCATTCTATTCTTTGCAAAGGGTGAAGTCCGCAGGTCTGTTTACGCTGCAAGTTTGCGCCTGGACGAAATTTCTTAGATTCTCATCCACGTTGATGGTGCTGTAAAATGCTGCGAATCCACCATGCACAACTCCATGACTGCAATTCTGCAGCATATACAGTCATGTGAAAAAATTAGGACACCCTTTGAAAGCATGTGGTTTTTTGTAACATTTTTAATAAATGGTTATTTCATCTCCGTTTCAACAATACAGAGAGATTAAAGTAATCCAACTAAACAAAGAAAACTGAAGAAAAGTCTTTTCAAGATCTTCTGTAAATGTCATTCTACAAAAATGCCTATTCTAACTGAGGAAAAAGATAGGACACCCTCACATGTATTCCCTCTTAAATTGGCTCAGATCTCACACAGGTATATCACACCAGGTGCACATAATTAGTAGATCGTTACTCTGCATGTTGAATGAGGCTTGCCCTATTTAAACCTCAGACATTTAGTTTGGTGTGCTCCTGACTGTTGAAGTGAGAGTGAGCACCATGGTGAGAGCAAAAGAGCTGTCAGAGGACTTCAGAAAAAAGATTGTAGCAGCCTATGAGTCTGGGAAGGGATTTAAAAAGATTTTGAAATCAGCCATTCCACTGTCCAGAAGATAGTCTACAAGTGGAGGGCTTTCAAAACAACTGCCAACATGCCCAGGACTGGTCGCCCCAGCAAGTTCACCCCAAGAGCAGACTGCAAGATGCTAAAAGAGGTATCCAAAAACCCTAAAGTGTCATCTCGAGAACTACAGCAGGCTCTGGCTACTGTTGATGTAGAAGTACATGCCTCTACAATCAGAAAGAGACTGTACAAGTTTAACTTGCATGGGAGGTGTGCAAGGAGGAAACCTTTGCTTTCCAAGAGAAACATCGAGGCCAGACTGACATTTGCCAGCGATAAAGTTGACAAAGACCAGGACTTCTGGAATAATGTTCTTTGGACAGATGAGTCCAAAATTGAATTATTTGGACACAACAGCAGAGGACATGTTTGGCGTAAACCAAACACAGCATTCCAAGAAAAGAACCTCATACCAACTGTGAAGCATGGAGGTGGAAGTGTCATGGTTTGGGGCTGCTTTGCTGCAGCAGGACCTGGTCAGCTCACCATCATAGAATCCACGATGAATTCTACTGTGTATCAGAAGGTGCTTGAAGAACATGTGAGACCATCAGTTAGAAAATTAAAGCTGAAGCGGAACTGGACCATGCAACATGACAATGACCCAAAACATACTAGTAAATCAACCAAAGATTGGCTGAAAAAGAAGAAATGGAGAGTCCTGGAATGGCCAAGTCAAAGTCCAGATTTGAATCCCATTGAGATGCTGTGGGGTGACTTGAAAAGGGCTGTACGTGCAAGAAACCCCTCAAACATCTCACAGCTGAAAAAGTTCTGCATTGAGGAGTGGGGTAAAATTTCCTCAGACCGATGTCGAAGACTGGTAGATGGCTACAAGAACCGTCTCACTGCAGTTATTTCAGCCAAAGGAGGTAACACTCGCTATTAGGGGCAAGGGTGTCCTATCTTTTTCCTCAGTTAGAATAGGCATTTTTGTAGAATGACATTTACAGAAGATCTTGAAAAGACTTTTCTTCAGTTTTCTTTGTTTAGTCGGATTACTTTAATCTCTCTGTATTGTTGAAACGGAGATGAAATAACCATTTATTAAAAATGTTACAAAAAACCACATGCTTTCAAAGGGTGTCCTAATTTTTTCACAAGACTGTACGTCCCTCAGGGTTCATGCTCAGAAGTGTAAATATACCATGTGCGCTACCTTTGCGGAAGCGGACCCATTGACTCGAATGGGTCCACGATCCGCAAGATACGGCCAAAGGCAGAACATGTTCTATCTTTTTGCGGTGCGGAGGCACAGACCCGAAAGCCCATAGAAGAGCTTCGTAGTGCGTCCGATCTGTGACTCCGCAAAAGTTAGGTGAAATCCTATCTTCGGTCGTATGTTGCCAATCGTGGACCCATTCAATGGGTCCTCACCGCAATACGGAATGCACACGGCCGGTGCCCGTATATTGCGAACCGGCCGTTTATGGTCTGTAGTATGAGCACTGAGCCCTTACTCTCGTGGGCATGAGCCCTTAGGGGACATATCCTGAACCTACAAAAATGAAAAGCTTTGTAATATACTTTCTATCTAAATTTTTCTTTTGTGTCCCACAGTTGGTCTCCGTTACTAGGCATCAGTGATATTGGGTCCACATTGTAACCGCGTCATCCATATACTTTCCAACACTATAAAAGTTAGGACGGTAAGTATATAAATGCATTATTAGTTACATGTTTTTTACAATTTAAAATATTTTATTAGATTTATTTGAATATTCCAATCACAGACAATATCTTATTTCCATAATTGAATTTTTATTGTTTTTTAAAGGGGTTTTCTGAGAGAGATATTATTTTTTTAAATGGTCAGAATGAGTTAAAAAAAATAGTACCGGTATTTATTTGCTCACTGATCCCCTGCTGCTGCCTCAGTCCCTCCTTTCCACTTCCTGGCCTCATCTTAAGGGCTCATACACACGAGCGTATGTATTTTGCGGTTCGCAAAAAACGGATCCGCAAAAAATACGGATGACATCCATGTGCATTCCGTATTCTGCGGAACGGAACAGCTGGCCCCTAATAGAACAGTACTATCTTTGTCCGTAATGCGGACAATAATAGGACATGTTCTATTATTTTGCGGTACAGAAATACGGACATACAGAAACGGAATACACACTTAGTAACTTCAGTTTTTTTTTCTTGCGGACCCATTGAAATGAATGGTTCCACATACGGTCTGCAAAAAAAATGGAACGGTCCCGGAAAGAAAATACATTCGTGTGCATGAGCCCTATAGGGGTTGTCTTGCCGTATATATTGATGACCTTAGGATAGGTCACCAATATCTGACATGCGGGGGTCCGACACCCAGGACCCCTGCTGATCAGCTATTTGAAGAGGAGGCGACGCTCCATGTAGCGCCACTTCCTGTTCATTACACTGCACTTCATCTCGGAAGTGCAGTGTAATATAAGTACTCACTCCTTTAGAGTGAATGGAGCCAGTACTTGTGCCGCTCCACAGGAGACAACGCATATTGTAAAGACCAGTAGGAGGCGCTCACATGGAGCGCTGCCTGCTCGTTAAACAGCTGATCGGAGGGGGTGCTAGGTGTCAGACCCCCGTCGATCTGATATTGATGAGCTATCATGACGATACGTCATCAACTCCTTTAAGGCCTCATGCACACGACTGCATTTCTGGCCCACATCCGATCCTCATTTTTTTGTGGTTCGGACATGGACCAATTAGTTTTTATGGGGCCGCAAAAAATGCAGACAGCACTCAGATGTCATCCGTGTGTTGTCTGCAGCCATGCGGCTGTTCTGCAAATTATAGAACATGTCCTATTCTTGGCCGTTTTGCAGACAAGAATAGGCGTTTCTATAATAGGGACCGATGAAAGTGCGTGATGCACACAGCTGGTATCCGTATTTTTTGCTGATCTGCTGTTTGCGGACCGCAAAATACATACGGTCGTGTGCACGAGGCTTTAGACATAGGAAATAGCTGAAATTGATCGCCCTCCCAATCATTGGCTGAGGCGGACTATGATTGTAGACCAGGGGTGGGGAACCGGCCTACGGGACCATTTCATGTGGCCCCCTGCCAGAAAATGCTAATGACCGCTTCCATTATGGGAAGGCACAGGAAGGTGAGAACAGCTCTGCACTGGCTGTACTCACCTTCCCTGGTCTTCTTCTGGCCCCACGCTGTGTGCTGACACTTAGTGTCAGGACGTAGTGCACGTAGATGCGCACTATGACCTGACGCTGTGCGCTGTCAGGTCACAGTACAGCACGGCAGGAAGAAGACCAAGGAGGGTAAGTGAATCTGCCAAGTGGCAGTGCCGTCTGGAGCTGGAGAGTTACGTTTATTTTTAAATTTATTTTAAATGTCTGATCTGAGGTCTGATTGGGGCTGATCTGAGGGTGGGTAGAGTCTAATCTGAGGCTGAGGTGGGGCTTATCTGAGGCTGGGGGGTCTGATGGGGTCTGATCTGAGGCTGGGTGTCTGATATGAGGCTGGGGGGGCTTAGCTGAGGCTGGGGGGGTCTGATGGGGTCTGATCTGAGGCTGGGGGTCTGATCTGAGGCTGGGGGGCTGATCTGAGGCTAGGGAGGGTCTGATGGGGGTCTGATCTGAGGTTGGAAGGTCTGATGGGGGTCTGATCTGTGGTTGGGGGGTCTGATGGGGTCTGATCTGAGGGTGGGGGTCTGATATGAGGCTGGGGGGGCTTAGCTGAGGCTGGGGGTCTGATGGGGTCTGATCTGAGGCTGGGGGTCTGATCTGAGGCTAGGGAGGGTCTGATGGGGGTCTGATCGTAGGTTGGGAGGTCTGATGGGGGTCTGATCTGTGGTTGGGGGGTCTGATCTGAGGCTGGGGGTCTGATCTACGGCTGGGGAGGGTCTAATGTGAGGCTGATGCAGGCTGGGGGTCTGATAGGAGGCTGATGGAGGTGGGGGGCAGATCTGAGGCTGAGAAAGGGACAAAGGCAGGGACAGTTGCGAAGAAAGAGGCAGGGACAGTGGCAGGGAGAGTGAAAGCTGGTTGAACCCTTCTCTGGACGCCTCTGGGATGAGCTTGGCTGCCATTAATGCCAAATAAAGAACTAAATATATAACATTCTCAACTTAAAAATTAGACTGCTATATGTGGTCAAAATGGCGCCTGTACTATTTGTAATATATATAGTGCAAGCGCCAATTTGTGCTGCAAAAATACAGCGCTCTAGATTTTTTTAATGGAAGCACAATTTCTGTAACTTACCCCTAAGTCAGTTATATGTTTGAGCAAATACAGCAGTCACATTTTTAAGCTGAGAATTTTGTATGGCCCCCGAACGATGTTACAAATATCCAAATGGCCCTCGGCAGCAAAAAGGTTCCCCACCGCTGTTGTAGACGATGATTAGCCGAACACAGCCCTTGCAGCGTTTCCTGTGTGTCCAGCCAGTACCAGGAAGCTGAGTGCAGCGGGTGCCAGAGCAGCGGTGGGAACTGCACCAATGGGAATCGGTGAGTAGTGATTATTTTATATTTTTAACCTTTTCTGGCCCTTTTAAAAAATCTCCATTGTCGAGATTGAGAGAGTGTAGAATGGGTCGAGGTGCTTTAGGAATCCAGTGGCCTAGAAATGAATGAGTGATGATGTATAGATGCTTCCCACTGACACCAATAGGCGGCAGAATTTATAGATCAAATTAGGGAGATTGTAATCTCAAAAACAAGATGTGTGCAAAATCATTAAAACAATTTTCTCTGTCTAAGAGACCTTAAATGTTTTTTGTCCAGGTTTCCAGGAGTGCTGCATCTCCTACAGTGTCTAACAGTCACAACAAGGTACATTTGATAGCGACTGTGCCTGGTATTGCCGCTCTATCCCATTCACTTCCTTTGAGGGAGCTAATCAGTGGGGGTGATAACCTGTCTAAAAGGGGTTTAGCTCTGAACCTGGACATACCCACCTTTTCACCCAGGCCGGCCCCCCAATATGAAATGCTCCGATGCTCTCCGTTGCCCTGCGCTGAATCGCCCAGGGCAAAGGCTTTTTTAGGAGATCCGGGCTCTCCATAGGAACTGCTAGGCGGAGGCTTCTGCCCAGCAGTGAGCCTGGTGACGTCACTGGCACTAATGGACGGGAACTAGCACTTCCCTAGCCTGTAAAACGGCTAGGGCAGCTTTAAAGCCCACTCATCAGAGCCGGTGACGTCACTGAATACCCTGCTGGGCGTCACCATCAGTCAGCACAATGAAGAGGCTGTGTGTTACATACCTCTCCTTTTAGATCCTTTGCGTCACGTTCACAGGGACAACTAGTTAAGTCTGGGTTCACATCACGTTTCTGTCTTACGTTTAACGTATATAAAAATATAAAAAGCACATATGTTAAACGGCTGCCATACAATGGCGTGCGTCACCATAGAATTTCATTGTAAAAAAAAAAAACTTTTTTTTTTTTGCTGGACTCTGAAGGATGAAAAAGCATAGTGTAAAATGCCCTTGCAACCTTTTTTCCTCCAATACATATTTTAAACATAGGGCAAAAACAGGATGTGGACCCAGCCTTAGTCTAAACTTCCTCGCAGCGGTCCCTGTTGAACAATGGGAGGATCCAATCCGTAAGACTTGGTACCTCACTTTAGTCAGAGTCTGACTGATTGCAGAGCCAAGGTTTTACTGGATGCTTACAATCGTACTGATCAAGTAGCACAGTAAGGGAATTGCCAGCAAGAAATTATGCAGGGTTACTTTCACACTAACGTTTTTTCTTTTCCGGTATTGAGATCAGTCATAGGGTCTCAATACCGGAGAAAAACGCTTCCGTTTTGTCCCCATTCAATGTAACTGAACAGAACGGAGTGCTCCAAAATGCATTCCGTTCCGTTTGGTTGCGTTCCCATACTGGAGAGAGCAAACCTCAGCAAGCTGTGGTTTTCTTACCGCCATGCGATGCGGAGCAAGACAGCCCCGGCATGACCCACAATGCAAGTCAATGGGGACGGATCCGTTTTCTCTGACACAATAGAAAACGGATCCGTCCCCCACTGACTTTTAATGGAGATCATGACGGATCCGTCTTGTGTATGTTAAAGATAATACAACCGGATCTGTTCATGCAGCCGGTTGTATTATCAGTAACGGAAGCGTTTTTGCCTGATCCGGCCGTTTTTGCTGATCCCTGCCGGATCAGGCAAAAGCGCAAGTGTGAAAGTAGCCTTAGTCCTCCAGTTGATCTCCTCCTGTCTGAATGCTTTCCAGCAGGCACCTGCTGAGCCTCCAGAAGTGTGCACACCTGCCACAGTAGGAGCTTCAGTTAATGGTGCATTTACACAGTCCGAGAATCTGCAGATTATCGGGAATGACCGTTCATCGTTCCCGACAGTCTGTCTGGCCATGTAAATGTGCCGCCGATCACCAAATGAACAGGGAAACGCTCGTTCATCCTGTCGTTCATCCTCGGTGATCCTGTCGTTCATACAGGCACCACTGATCATGGCTTCTGGGCAGCAGATCGTGTGGTCTAAACAGCAATCTGCTGTTCAGAAACCGTGACGAAGGATCGCTATTGCATACAATGAAGGAGATCGCTGCATGTAAATACAGCTTTCTCCTTCACTGAACGAAGAGCTGACTGTCTGGAAGAAACGCTTGCTTCCGTATAAATCCAGCTTAAGTCTACAAGCCCAATTGCACATCTTCCTGCTCTCCTGAGATACAGCAGAGAGTCGGGGAACTGCCGCTAATTTTTGAGTCATTATTTTATTGACTTTGAACTCCATGCTGTGTAATTCCCACCTGAATGGGTTAAGATTTTGTATATTATTTCTTTGCTCTCCGAAGGACCCCTGGCCTTGGTGTCACCTCCCTGGGGAGGTAATTACCCTACCGTCTCCTCGCTACAGCTTTTCAAGATGTCGTTCTTTTTTAGGGTGTTCAAGGAACCTGGGAGCATGTCTACAGCCACTTCTATGATGTTCCAACCTCAAGACAGGGCTATGCCTTTGTTTGGTAATATACCATCAAAATCTGTGCCCTGGCTTCAGATTTATCCTGGGACAATAAACTCTGGTAGCTGCCTTCTGGGAGAGGCTGACCGGCCATATCAAAGATCAACTCCCCTTTTTTCTGGACGACATTATTACTCTGGATATCCTCATCAGCCAGATGGCTCAGGGGAAGGAGCACTCCAGGCTCTTCCCATGTCTGGACCAGTCTTCAACAATCACCCAGTGCCTTATGTTTTTGATGAACCTGTGCAAGTACCGTAGACTAAACTACTCTGTGTTTAAAGGAAAGGTCCAGGAGCCTGTCTCAAGGTTTGTGTCTTTACTGTGGGCAGAAGAGTCCTCTGTGCCTGAAATATCCCATCCAACCTTCTGGACCATGAAACTTCTTGGCATGAAGTGGTTATCCAAGATAACTGAACATCTCTAACAAGCCCTAAAATGACCTAATGGGGTATTCTGGTTGTGACAAGTTATCTCCTATCAACAGGATAATAAATAACTTTTAGATCACTGGAGGACCTCTGGAACACCAACCAATCACAAGAACGTGGACTCCATACCCCTTGGCTTTATATTTTTATAGCTTTTCTGAGATTTTTTATTATCTTGGCCAACCCCTTTCAGCTTGGCATAGAGAGATCACCTTAGGTCTGACTGACTCTGTGAGTTTGCTTATGGATTCTCCTTCCCCGCTTAAGCCTTCATTGACTTCACAACTGCAGAGACCTGCTTGGACTATGATTTGGCAGATTCCTTTGTTCATTTTGTATTACATTTCTGAATGGCTCTTCTATTTAAAGGGAACCTGTCGCCATGAAAATGCAGCGCAGTATGCAAGCAGCAGGTTATAGAGCAGGAGGAGCTGAGCAGACCAATATATCGTTTTATGCAAAAAGATTCAAGAAGCACCCCTGGATCTTTTCTTTGCCTGTATAGTGCAGAATAGGCCATTATTATACAATAAGATAGACGCTCTTGTGTATTTTGTGTGCCACTTCAGACATCTTGATTTCTCTCGGACATGGTTTTACTAATGAATCCTAGTCTCATCACACCGAACTGCTCTGTACAATGGCAGCCATGACAGATCAGTGACACAGAGCCCTCACACTGCCGGGTCTCCATGTTTTCCTTTATGATCTTTTTTCTTCCTGTCATCTTTTTCTCCCCTGTCTGCTCTTACATGGTTGTGGCCACTCCATTCATTTCTATGGGAATTCCAGAGATAGGTGAGCGCTGTACTCGGCTATCTCCGGGACTCCCATAGATATTAATGGAGCTGCCACGTGCAGTCTGCCGCTCCGTTCATCTCATGGGGCTGCAGGGGGTACGGAACATCCGTTCTCATGATCGGTTGTGGTCCCAGCGGTAGGATCCCCACCAGGGGCGGATTGGGAACTAAAAGTGGCCCCATGTTGTAGGTAGGTCCAAACTGACAGAAGGCAGGGCAACATAATTAGGCAGGGCCAGCAATCCCATAGTACAAAGCAATATACTGCCCTAGCTGAACCAAATACCACAGTGCTGCGCAGGACATAGATACAGTTGAATTCAGGAGGGCACCTGTGGCTGCTGGCCAGGTGCGGAGGAGAGAATCGGATCATTATGTACCTGACTGGCGGCCCTCCTAGGCATCGGCCCACTGGGAAATTTCCCTGTAGAGTCTATGGCCAATCCGCCCCTGATCCCCACCAATCTAATAGCTAGGGGATAACTTCAAACAACCAGAATACACATTTAAGCTTAGAGAAATGCTGCTTTGAGTAGTCAGGACTTCGCTTACTTGGACACTCCACCTCTAGGCAAAATTTGAAGATAGATCCAGACAGTAATCTTCCATCTTTCATTGGCCCCGACCTACTAATCTGAAAGTGCTGCAATGCTCTCTCTTAATTTCTCTTCTGTTCTTACACGTAAAGGGGCTTATTGTCGTTCTTAGTTTGAAGTTGCAATTTGTGGCTTCCACCGCAACAGAGGACACTAGACCATTTGCGTCACCATGTGAGATCTTATATAATCCTGTCATGCTCGTGCATATTTTTATTACAAATTCACGATGTAGTAATCCCTTCCTCATCATGAAGTTTTATGACATTTGTTAGAGAGAAAATGTAATTTACTCATTTTTGTAAGTAGCATAGCATTCTTTCTGAATTAAATTTAGATCTTTTTGTTCCAATTGTATTATAAAATAGGCAAATTACAATATCCATATTTCCTAGTTTTGGCCCAACTACATTTTGTATGAATGGGCATTCTGCCTGACTGGCACCCTTACTTGATCTGCTATCTCTTCAGCTGTTGCAGAGAAGAATACAATTCTGCACACAGTTTCAGTAAGAGGTCCTTGGTCTCTTTAAAGGGGCATCTGTCAGCAGTTTTGTACCTATGACACTGGCTGACCTGTTACATGTGCGCTTGGCAGCTGAAGGCATCTGTGTTGGTCCCATGTGCATATGTACAAAATCACAGAAAATAATGCACTAATACAATAGATGCAAACATTATATATGGACTAAGCCCTCACTCTGATATGATAAAATCTGAGACTCTGATCCAACATATTTGGTTTAAAACACATCTGTGCCCGCCTACCGGCGCCAAGGTGGTCTCAGTCTGGCAGGTTCTACGATAAACCTACCTATGCCGTTGGGCATCTATATCATCACGTCTGATATGGCAGGTAACAGACATGCGGCGCAGAGGGGAGGAAAGGAGAGTGCCCTTTCACTAGGAGTGGTGACCCCTAACTCACTTAGCACTGGCACCTGGCTGCCCTGACGTCCCTAGACGGGCTACTAACCCGTACGCCGCTGACATGCCTCGTCCCTGGCTTACCCTGAAATAAGCCCTAGGTAGTGAATAGGGCGGTGGGAGCACTAGTCCTCACCACTGACACCTAGGGGAACAACAGGAAAAGGACAAAGAACACAAACACAATCCCAGAAGGGAGACAACAAACAGGAGTGAACCGTAGATCCAAAAGCTCCATAGCAACTCCAACTCCACAAGAGGTCAGAATAGAAGATCTAGAAAGAAGGTCTATATCTGGCAACAAGGGAAGCAGAAAGGGAGAATATATAGTGGCTGACAGAGAGCAGCTGAAAGGAAAGCTCCAGGTTCCTAAACGGGACAAAAAGGATTGCAAACCTAAGCAGGAAAACCTGGACCAGAATCCATTCTCCCCACTAGGTCATAGAGCGATCTCTTGAAACCGAGCGAGTAGCCACTCGCTGCGACCTTCTGACCCCAGGCACAACAGGGTCAGCGATAGGTTGTGACACCCTCGTGACATATCCAGGAGAGCAGACCCTGCACATATAGTGTGCTGCTCCTAGTTACCTTTGTGTGCACCACGCAACCAATGAGAGGAGTAGCACGCACAGCTATATGTACCACCTAATCAAGGTCGCCTGGGGACAGGCGGGGCAAAAGTGCACAAGAATGCTACTCCCAAGATAGAAGCACATTCACACCTGAAATTTTTCTTTTTGCAGACCCATAGAACGAGTCTGTGGGCTATCTGTAAAAAATGCAGATTGGACACTTATGCAAAATATGATGGTGTGCATGAAGTCATCATGCACACAACTGTATGTATTTTGCATTCCACACAACGCAGGCTCCACAAAATACAAGTGACATCCGTTTATTTTTGCAGACACATTGGGTCCGTGGATTGCATTTTGCGGCCAAGAACATGACATGTTTTATCTGTTGTGAAACAAAAAGATGTCCTATTCTTGGCTGCAAAATGCAGACCGCAGACCTAATGTGTCCACAAAAAACATATGCAACACGGACGTCATCCATATTTTGCGGGTCCACATTTTGCGGAATGCAAAATTAGTCGTGGCCAAAAGTTTTGAGAATTACATAAATATTAGAAATTGGAAAAGTTGCTGCTTAAGTTTTTATAATAACAATTTGCATATACTCCATAATGTTATGAAGAGTGATCAGATGAATTGCATAGTCCTTCTTTGCCATGAAGATTAACTTAATCCCAAAAAAACCTTTCCACTGCATTTCATTGCTGTCATTAAAGGACCTGCTGAGATCATTTCAGTAATCGTCTTGTTAACTCAGGTGAGAATGTTGACGAGCACAAGGCTGGAGATCATTATGTCAGGCTGATTGCGTTAAAATGGCAGACTTGACATGTTAAAAGGAGGGTGATGCTTGAAATCATTGTTCTTCCATTGTTAACCATGGTGACCTGCAAAGAAACTCGTGCAGCCATCATTGCGTTGCATAAAAATGGCTTCACAGGCAAGGATATTGTGGCTACTAAGATTGCACCTCAATCAACAATTTATAGGATCATCAAGAACTTCAAGGAAAGAGGTTCAATTCTTGTTAAGAAGGCTTCAGGGCGTCCAAGAAAGTCCAGCAAGCGCCAGGATCATCTGCTAAAGAGGATTCAGCTGCGGGATCGGAGTGCCACCAGTGCAGAGCTTGCTCAGGAATGGCAGCAGGCAGGTGTGAGCGCATCTGCACGCACAGTGAGGCGAAGACTTTTGGAAGATGGCCTGGTGTCAAGAAGGGCAGCAAAGAAGCCACTTCTCTCCAAAAAAAACATCAGGGACAGATTGATCTTCTGCAGAAAGTATGGTGAAATGGACTGCTGAGGACTGGGGCAAAGTCATATTCTCCGATGAAGCCTCTTTCCGATTGTTTGGGGCATCTGGAAAAAGGCTTGTCCGGAGAAGAAAAGGTGAGCGCTACCATCAGTCCTGTGTCATGCCAACAGTAAAGCATCCTGAGACCATTCATGTGTGGGGTTGCTTCTCATCCAAGGGAGTGGGCTCACTCACAATTTTGCCCAAAAACACAGCCATGAATAAAGAATGGCACCAAAACACCCTCCAACAGCAACTTCTTCCAACAATCCAACAACAGTTTGGTGAAGAACAATGCATTTTCCAGCACGATGGAGCACCGTGCCATAAGGAAAAAGTGATAACTAAGTGGCTCGGGGACCAAAACGTTGACATTTTGGGTCCATGGCCTGGAAACTCCCCGGATCTTAATCCAATTGAGAACTTGTGGTCAATCCTCAAGAGGCGGGTGGACAAACAAAAACCCACTAATTCTGACAAACTCCAAGAAGTGATTATGAAAGAATGGGTTGCTATCAGTCAGGAATTGGCCCAGAAGATGATTGAGAGCATGCCCAGTCGGATTGCAGAGGTCCTGAAAAAGAAGGGCCAACACTGCAAATACTGACTCTTTGCATAAATGTCATGTAATTGTCGATAAAAGCCTTTGAAACGTATGAAGTGCGTGTAATTATATTTCACTACATCACAGAAATAACTGAAACAAAGATCTAAAAGCAGTTTAGCAGCAAACTTTGTGAAAACTAATATTTGTTTCATTCTCAAAACTTTTGGCCACGACTGTACATAAGGTCCTGTGCATAAGGACTGACAGAGGTAGAGTGACAGAAGCCGCATCCCCCTCCTCCCTGCCTTCTGATTACTGTGGGTAGATTTTTGGGGACTGAGGACATTTTGGAATAGTTACATACAAGCCACTAGAAGGAGAAGAAGATGTAACTTACAAAAGTTTAATGTACTCACATTCACTATTGACTTATAAAGCAAATTAAGAATTGGTGCACTTTAAAGGAAATGTGTCACCAAAAATGTCATCTGCCCGTTAAAACAAGATAGCTGCACATATCCTTTTTTTCGAATCTGTTTTTTTCTGATTGCAGATTTATTTGTTTCCTGAACATGATTATGGGGGGCGGCCATCTTGCCTAAGCTGTTCTAAACCGCATTTAGAAAGCATTAAAAAAAATTGCTTTACGGCAGCCTCATGGTCCATGGACACAATGGTCAGGAGCAGACCTCATTGACTTCTATGGTAGAGTTTTCTAGGCATGCTCTGTGACCTGTGCAGAGGTTGTTGTACAAGGAAAGAATAGATAAGATGTGACAATCACCTACTGTGAATGGCGGATCTATGTCTTATTTTACAGAGGTGATATCATTACAGGCAGGACTAGAAGGACAGCTAAGCAGATAACTGCAGGAAAGTGATCTGTACAGACCAAGAAGTGGCGCCTATTAGGCTTTTATGGTTTTTGTTTAAATATAGATATTGACATGGGAAATTTAAAATAATAAAAAATCTTTAAAAATAAGTTAGACATAAAAACGTGATGTAAACAATAGGTCATTTTCTGATTCCCTTTAAGCTCCCCCGGTAGATAGTTCTCATGTCAGCAGCTTTTACTAAATGCTAAAAATCTGGTGTATTTAGGAAAAGAGGGGGAATGGTTAGTTTGGAGATGTTTCCCCCGTTACAGATAGATATCTCCATTCTGATGTGAGGTCTGATTTCTGTCTATACGGAACTTTGGTTTCCTCCAGTAACGTAAAATACAGCGTACTAACTGGTTAAAGGAAATAGACAGCCAGAGGACATTTGCATTACTATACAATTGTCTTGCTCACAGCATGCACGACATGATTCTGCCCACTTTGAAGGAGCTCATCATAGCGGCAGGCAGGCAGCACGCTGAGATTGGAAGACTGACGGGAAGTTACTAGGACGGTATGTTCATACGGCCCTTTTTTCTGCACAGATTTCAGACTGTGTTCTGTGCCGAAATCCGTACACAATCCACATCCCCTTGTCACACCGTAGTTTATGTCTCCGCACATAGATAGGCCCCACTGAATGGGTTTTTTGCCAATGTGTTTTTTTACCATGTGAGCAGGCCCTAAAACATTTTATCTTTCATATCTTTGAACAGGTATATGTATGAGAGAGATGAAAGATACTGGCTGAGATTTACTAATGTGTCTGCTCCCCAGCCTCTTGCTTGGCCCTCCCTGTAAGCCCCTTGTGTCATCCAGTGTGCACGGTGATGACCATTGTGAGCTGCTGCATCGCTCCATGCAAGGGCGTCTGCGCCGGCGGGATCTCGGCCAGTACACTAGATGACGCAAGGGGCTTACAGGGCAGGCCAAGCAAGAGGCTGGGGAGGAGTTATCTAAGAAGAAGGCAGAGCGGCCTGGGCACTTACAGCCCAAACGCCGCCCCTGGGCACTTGCGAGCCCTTATTTGCTGCTGGTGAAAGTCAGAACAAAAGACCAAAAGGTACCATTTGAATCATGTATATTTATGCTCCAGCACTATGTAAGTAGTGTATAAGGTCCAATTGTTGTGACAGACTCCCTTTAACCGCCTCCCGTCCGCCCATAGACTAAAAACGTCCGGGAGGTGGTTCTATATTTCTGAATGGACGTTCCTGAACGTCCATTCATAAACTGCAGTTGCACGCTAATCGTGCAGCTGCAGATCGGGTTGCCCGCTGTCAGTGACAGCAGGGCAACCCTTAGAGAAGGCAGGGACAGTTCCCAGGTGTCCCTGCCTTCTGGATCGCTATGCGCTTCCTGTTCCGGCCCGGCGGTCATGTGATCACCGGGGCCGGAGCTGTGAGGTCTTTCAGAGACCTCGATCAGCCCTGCACTGAGGCTGTACAGCGCTGTATTGCGCTGTACAGCCCAAAAGCCATTTTTGTCACCTTACACAGTGTCGGACTGGGGTATCTAGGGACCACCAGTAAAATTTATTTTGGGGGCCCACCGTACGGATACATTCAAATATAATAAATAATCTAACAAGTTTTTTATATGAACATAAGCTGGTTGAGGTGTTGTACATTGAATATATGTATGTAGTGTACTAAATCTAATGTGTTATGTGCCACTTGTGCAGGGGGTGGGAGAATAGGGGCCCACCTTGCTCAGGGGCCCACCGGGGGATTCCCCTGTACCCCTGTGGGCCAGTCCGAGCCTGACCTTACATCACAAAAAGTGCAACACCAAGTGATCAAAAAGGCGTATTTCCCACAAAATGTTACCAATAAAACCGTCACCTCACCCCCCTACATAAGAAAATCTCTCAAAAAATAAAAAAAAACTTTAGCTCTCAGAACATGGAGACACTAAAACATAATTTTTTTTTTGTTTCAAAAATGCTATTATTGTGTTAACCTCTTAAGGACATAGGGCGTACAGGTACGCCCTGTGTATTTTCGATCACTGCCGTGCGGCTGGCAGTGATCGGCACCCGGTGCCTGCTCAAATCATTGAGCAGGCACCTAGGCTAAATGCGCGGGGGGGGGGGTCCCGTGACCCCCCCATGTCGGCGATTGCGGCAAACCGCAGGTCAATTCAGACCTGCGGTTTGCTGCGATTTCTGCATTTTCTGACCGCGGGGATCAGAAAATTTATATGCCTAAAATAACGTTTTATTCACCCCCCCCTGCACCACCGAATAATTTTATGGTGGTGGGAGGTGCAGGGGGAGGGTTGCGGGCGGTGCGGGAGGTTGGCGGTGCGGCAGGTGGGATCGCGATCCCCCGCCCGCCTCCCCTTGTATAATCGTTGGCTTCTAGTGGGTATACCAGGGTGCCAGCACATTGCTGGCACCCTGGTATAAACGGCTGACATCTGCGATGCGATGTCAGCCGTTTAACCCTTTCCATACAGTGGTCCGTACGGACCGCTGTATGGAAAAGGTTAACAGCGCAGGGAGCTCCCTCCCTCTCCCATCGGGGGGCTGCTGTGCATTTGCAGCCCCCCGATGGGGAGGAAGAGAGCCCCCAGACAGCCCCCCGACAGATCCCCTCCTTACCCTTCCCCGTCTGCGCAGTTCTGACCAGTACTGAGCAGACGGGGAAGGTTCCCATGGCAAAAGGACGCCGTCTCAGGCATCCTGCTGTCCATGGTGCTGAACAGATCTGTGCTAAAAGGCATAGATCTGTTCAGTGTAAGTAAAATACAGTGCAGTACAATATATATTGTACTGTATTATACAGACATCAGACCCACTGGATCTTCAAGAACCAAGTGGGTCTGGGTAAAAAAAAAAAGTGAAAAAAAAGTAAAAATCAAAACACATTTATCACTGATTAAAAATGAAAAAAATAAAATTCCCTACACATGTTTGGTATCGCCGCGTCCGTAACGACCTGATCTATAAAACGGTCATGTTACTTTACCCGAACGGTGAACGCCATAAAAATAAAAAATAAAAAACTATGATGGAATTGAAATTTTGCCCACCTTACTTCGCAAAAAAGGTAATAAAAGTGATCAAAAAAGTCGCATGTACGCCAAATTGTAACAATCAAACAGTCATCTCATCCCGCAAAAATCATACCCTACCCAAGATTATCGCCCAAAAACTGAAAAAACTATGGCTCTTAGACTATGAAATCATTGTGTAAAACTTACATAAATAAAAAAAAAGTATACATATTAGGTATCGCCGTGTCCGTATCGACCGGCTCTATAAAAATATCACATGATCTAACCCCTCAGATGACCACCGTAAAAAAATAAAAATAAAAACGGTGTAAAAAAAGCCATTTTTTGTAATCTTACGTCACAAAAAGTGTAATAGCAAGCAATAAAAAAGTCATATGCACCCCAAAATAGATGCCAATCAAACCGTCATCTCATCCCGCAAAAAATGAGACCCTACTTAAGATAATCACCTGAAAAAAAACTGAAAAAACTATGGCTCTCAGACTATGAAGACACTAAAACATTTTTTTTGTTTTAAAAATGAAATCATTGTGTAAAACTTACATAAATAAAAAAAAAAATTGTATACATATTAGGTATCGCCGCGTCCGTGACAACCTGATCTATAAAATTACCACATGATCTAACCTGTCAGATAAATGTTGTGAATAACAAAAAAAAAAAAACGGTGCCAAAAAAGCTATTTCTTGTTACCTTGCCGCACAAAAAGTGTAATATAGAGCAACCAAAAATCATATGTACCCTAAACTAGTACCAACAATACTGCCAACCTATCCCGTAGTTTCTAAAATGGGGTCACTTTTTTGGAGTTTCTACTCTAGGGGTGCATCAGGGGGGCTTCAAATGGGAAATGGTGCCAAAAAAAACAGTCCAACAAAACCTGCCTTCCAAAAACCGTATGGCATTCCTTTCCTTCTGCGCCCTGCCGTGTGCCCGTACAGAAGTTTACGACCACATATAGGGTGTTTCTGTAAACTACAGAATTAGGGCCATAAATAATGAGTTTTGTTTGGCTGTTAACCCTTGCTTTGTAACTGGAAAAAAAATATTAAAATGGAAAATCTGCCAAAAAAGTGAAATTTTGAAATTGTATCTCTATTTTCCATTAAATCTTGTGCAACACCTAAAGGGTTAACAAAGTTTGTAAAATCGGTTTTGAATACCTTGAGGGGTGTAGTTTCTTAGATGGGGTCACTTTTATGGAGTTTATAATCTAGGGGTGCATCAGGGGGGCTTCAAATGGGACATGGTGTCAAAAAAACAGTCCAGCAAAATCAGCCCTCCAAAAACCAAACGGCGCACCTTTCACTCTACGCCCCGCTGTGTGGCCGTACAGTAGTTTACGGCCACATATGGGGTGTTTCTGTAAACAGCAGAGTCAGGGCAATAAAGATACAGTCTTGTTTGGCTGTTAACCCTTGCTTTGTTAGTGGAAAAAAATGGGTTAAAATTGAAAATTAGGCAAACAAATGAAATTCTCAAATTTCATCGCCATTTGCCAATACCTCTTGTGCAACACCTAAAGGGTTAACGACGTATGTAAAATCAGTTTTGAATACCTTGAGGGGTGTAGTTTCTTAGATGGGGTCACTTTTAGGGAGTTTCTACTCTAGGGGTGCATCAGGGGGCTTCAAATGGGACATGGTGTAAATAAACCAGTCCATAAAAATCAGCCTTCCAAAAACCAAACGGCGCACCTTTCACTCTACGCCCCGCTGTGTGGTCGTACAGTAGTTTACGGCCACATATTGGGTGTTTCTGTAAACGGCAGAGTCAGGGCAATAAAGATACAGTCTTGTTTGGCTGTTAACCCTTGCTTTGTTAGTGGAAAAAATGGGTTAAAATGAAAAATTAGACAAAAAAAAATTAAATTCTCAAATTTCCTCCCCATTTGCCAATAACTCTTGTGCAACACCTAAAGGGTTAACAACGTATGCAAAATCAGTTTTGAATACCTTGAGGGGTGTAGTTTCTTAGATGGGGTCATTTTTGGGTGGTTTCTATTATGTAATGTTGTATGTATGTTTTGGTGCAAAAAAAATAAAATTTTTGACTTCATTTTACCAGTGTCATGAAGTACAATATGTCACGAAAAAACAATCTCAGAACGGCCTGGATAAGTCAAAGCGTTTTAAAGTTATCAGCACTTAAAGGGACTCTGGTCAGATTTGCAAAAAATGGCCTGGTCCTAAGGTGTAAAAAGGCTTAGCCCTTAAGGGGTTAAAAGTGAAATAAATAAAAAAAAGTATACATATTAGGTATTGCCGCGTCCGTAACAACCAGCTCTATAAAAATATCACATGACCTAACCCCTCGGGTGAACACCGTAAAAAAAAAAAAAACTGTCAAAACAAGCCATTTTTGGTCACCTTACATCACAAAAAGTGCAACATCAAGTGATCAAAAAGGCGTATGTCCCACACAAAATGGTACCAGTAAAACAGTCACCTCATCCGACAAAAAATGAGCCCCTACATAACAAAATCTCTCAAAAAATACAAAAACTATAGCTCTCAGAACATGGACACATTAAAACATAATTTTTTTGTTTCAAAAATGCTATTATTGTGTAAAACTTAATTAAATAAGAAAAAGTATATGACCACATGTGGGGTGTTTCTGTAAACCGCAGAATCTGGGTAATAAATATTGAGTTTTGTTTGGCTGTTAACCATCGATGTGTTAAAGAAAACATTTGATTAAAATGGAAAATCTGCCAAAAAAGTGAAATTTTAAAATTTGATCTCCATTTTACTTTAATTCTTGTGGAACGCCTAAAGGGTTAACAAAGTTTGTAAAATCGGTTTTAAGTAACTTGTGGGGTGTAGTTTCTACAATGGGGTCATTTATGGGGGTATCCACTATGTAGGCCCCACAAAGTGACTTCAGACCTGAACTGGTCCTTAAAAAGTGGGTTTTGGCAATTTTCTTAAAAATTTGAAGAATTGCATCTAAACTTCTAAGCTTTCTAACGTCCTACAAAAATAAAATGACATTTCCAAAATGATGCCAACATAAAGTAGACATATGGGGAATGTTAAGTAATAAATATTTTATGAGGTATCACTTTCTGTTTTAAAAGCAGAGAAATTGAAATTTAGAAAATTGCAAATTTTTCAAAATTTTTGCAAAATTTGGGATTTTTTTAATAAATAAAGGTGAAATATATTGACTCAAATTTATGACTATCATGAAGTACAATGTGTCATGAGAAAACAATCTCTGAATGACTTGGATAAGTAAAGGCGCTCCAAAGTTATTACCACATAAAGTGAGATATGTCAGATTTGCTAAATTAGGCCTGGTCAGGAAGGGGGCAAATGGCCCAGATGTGAAGTAGTTAAGACATTGTATAGTAGACACACACAGATAGGGAAGATGTACACAAAGCCCTATCAATCCCTGGTCTCTGGGGGAAGAGGCTGTGCTTCATGACTTTCTGGAGACTGTAATAGTCTATGACTTAAAGGGGTTATCCCATGACCAACGTAAAAAATGAAAATCATATAGGACATGACAATCTCTTTCTAACAAAGCTAGAACCAGCCCTGTACCTCACATGGATCCAGAGATCTCCACATTCATTGCTCTGCTAGATTTATATCAAGCTGACAGCTCAAGGGGAGTGTCCTTTCTACTGTAGCTAAGGGTCTATGCTCTCCCAATCACAACTCAGCAGGCAGTTGATGGATGAAACTGAGCATGTGCGACCTTCTCATTGAGCAGGACAAAGAAATAAGAAACAAACTAACAGCAGGTGGCGCTATACAGCTGCATTTTATTGAATAACTAAGTGGCTATACAAAATTTTTAATTACATGCAATTACAAAAGTATTGAGATCCCGATGCTGGTTTGAAAATTGTAGAATATTTTTCATGGGACAACCCCTTTAAAAACCCCTTTCATGGGACAACCCCTTTATTTTCACCAAAAGAGACAGACATTTGAAGTTTGCAGTAGATTTTGACGACTTCCACAGCTAAAGAGGGTGATCGCTTGCTTACTGTTGGGGCGATCAGGAGGACAAACTAGTAAGTAAAGGGCCATAAGCACCATGAATTTATTTTCCTGCGCAGTTCTATTCCCGACAAGCACTGTGCAGATATTGCAGCATAGCCCCATTCATGTAAATGAAGCCGTGTAGCAGTTCACTGCAGAGTGCCTGAGGACGGGCAATGTACAAATCAGAAGCCGAAGAGGTTGTGGCCCTTTCAGTCTAGAGTGTTGGAGGTCCCAGAGGTTAGAGCTCCATCAGAATGTGAAGGTATATGGCTGGGTTCAACAACCTTCAGCACTCCAGCTGCTGTGAAACTACAACTCCCAGCATGCACACTTGTTCTCGTATCTCCCATAGAAGTGAATGGAGCATGCTGGGAGTTGTAGTTTCAGAACAGCTGGAGTGCCAGAGGTTGCTGATCCCTGGTATATAGTAATGACACGCTATGTGAAGTGGAGCCATTGGTGACTTGAAAAAAAGAAACATCATCCTGTTCAATTTTCTCAGAGTATCTACTGTAGTATATTTAACCAATATTGATTTAAATGGGTTTTCCAGTACCATAATCCTCATGGCCTATTTTATATGTGATCGATGGGGGCCCGAGAGCTGGGAACTGTAGATCTCATGTAGTAGAGAAGAATAGGAGGGTGATGTTGGAAAGTAGACTGAGCATTGGTGAACTACGTCTTCCGTAAGCCAGCCGCCCGTATTTACTCCTCTTAACTTATGACTAGATGGGAACAGGAACTGACCAACCGTTCGCTGAAATTAATGTCTCTTCTCCTTGAGGAGGAAAATAAGGTTTTTGAACAGACCTCTGTTAAACTAAGAACTTACTGATACTGCACTTAAATACAAATCTGATTCTGAATTTAATAAGAGAGAATATTCTCTACAGACATCAGTTCAAAGATTTCAGAACCTCCTCAAGGAAAGAAAACATAGACAATTTACTAAAGACCTAGGCGAATTCAGGGACAATAAGAATTCTAACTTTGATACTAAAGCAACTGTCCACCCTGAGTCCGAGGTATCTTCCTCTGAGGTGGAACTTTCTGACTCTGAACCATTAGGGTCATTTAAAACCAATAACTATAGTAGAGGCGGTTATAACTCCTCTACCCGTAGACCCGGACGCAGATGGCAGAAATGGGGCAGACAGCGAGGGAATGTTGGTCAAGCAGGTGGGGGGCCATCTCCCCCCCCCCATCCTCTTCCTCGCTCACTCCCTCCACTTATCAGCCTTTGTCTCCTTTTTTATCCAGCAGCCAAAGTCCCTACCAGTTGAGAGATCGCACAAAGGGTGGCGACAACCGCCCATAGCGGATAACCTTCAAATTATTAACCTTTCTTCACGTGTATTAACTGACATTGAAGTTAACTTATTGACTAAAATGGCACAAATTCTTTCAGAACACTAATAGACAAACCTGTATTGAACTAGGGGTAAATCTTGATGACTTCCCTGATCTCCAGACCCTGATGGATCTTTGGGAGGAAGGATCAAGAAAACCTAGTGAGGGTCCCTTCACCAATATACGTCCTACTAGCACTAAATTGCCGCCACCCGTCAATTCTGAACACATTGATATTTTTTTTACGCCTGGTAGTTTCTGATTTGGAACAATTAAGAATAAATCACCCTATTTATCAAAACCTGTCTCAGTGTGAATAAACAGCACTCAGGAACCTTGAAACTGATAACAAGATTGTGATAAAACCCTCCGATAAAGGAGGTAACCTGGTTATTCTTGATCATACCAAATACCAGAAAATGTGTCTAGATCTCTTAAACAACAAAAATAGCTATAGGATTGTACCCTGTGATCCCTCTCCTGCATTCCAGGCACAGCTTAAATCCATTCTTCATCATGGGCTGGAGCAGGGAGTCATTAGTGAAACTGAATACACCTTCTTGTTACCCAAATCTCCACAACTTGCGACCCTTTATGGTCTTCATAAAGGACTACACCCCCTTAAGGGTCACCCCATCGTCTCTGGAGTCGATTCCCTAACTCACCATTGTGGGATTTATCTTGATAAAGTTTTGAGAGATTTTGTGTCATCCCTACCATCTTTTACGAGAGACACAATGGATTTTTTTGCGTAAAGATTGAAACCATCTCAGTTGATTCCACCTGTTTTCTAGCGAATCTAGACGTGGAATCTCTATACACGTCAATGCCCCATGATAAAGGTTTAGCAGCAACTTCATATTACCTTAAGTCTAGAGGCATTCAGTTTCGCAATCATAATCAGTTTATCCTGTCTTCTTGAATATACTCTCACGCATAATTTTTTTCTTTTTAACTGATCTTTCTACCACCAGCTCAGGGGGACAGCTATGGGGAGCCCATGTTCCCCCACCTATGCTAATCTCCTCCTGGGCTGGTGGAAAGATAAACATGTGTTCCCAGACCATCAAGTCTGGTGGAGTAATAATATTCTTTTCTGGACCCGTTATATTGATGATATTTTTTTTATCTGAAATGGGAGTAGGGATGACTTTGGCAGAGTCATTGAAACCATCAATGATAATAATGTCGGTCTGAGTTTCACATTTGAAATTCAGACTGAATGTATCACGTTTCTGGATGTGGAGGTCAAGAAATGTGGTGACAATATTGTCACTTCAGTGTTTCCCAAACTCACCGCCACCAATAACATCCTCTACTGGAGTAATTATCACCCCCCTGCAGTTAAAAGAGGAATCCCTAAGGGACAAGACTTGCGTATGCGCAGGAAGTGCTCCAATAAAGAAAATTTTCATCTAGAATCCAGAAAATTACAAAATAGATTCCTTCAGCGGGGATACGCTCGACCTATTCTAAGGGATGCCTTTCAGCTAGCGGAACAAAGAAACGGGAATGGCCTCCTAGTGCCTAGAATGAGACAATTTGATCCGCCTGATTTCCACATTTGATGTAGCTAATAGAGAAATCAGAAACATTTTAAAGACCTATTGGCCCATCCTAACTATATGGATCCTGACCTCTCGAAGGCTGTTTCCCCCTTCCCACAAATTACCTATCGTAAGGGTAGATCGCTTGGTGCATAGCCATTACACCGGCCGTAAGAGAGAGGGTACCTGGCTTGATAGAAAACCTTTAGGGGTCTTCAAATGTGGAACTTGTAAGGCTTGTAACTTTATTTGCACTACAAAAACCGTAACTTGCTCAGTCACCAGTTGTACTTACTCAATTAGGGATTTCATTGACTGCAAAACGTAGGGTGTTATCTACATCTGCCAATGTACATGCCTCAAGGATTACATTGGTAAAACCTATCGGGAATTCAGACGGCGGGTCTGCGAACACATTAATGATATTGTCAAACTTAATAATATGCCTGTTGCCAATCACGTTAATGAATACCATAATGGTGACCTCAAATCTATTAGGTGCTCTGCACTTGAGGCTGTCCCTTTGCCCCCTAGGAAGGGCAACTGGGATCGAAAGGTTCTCCAGAGGGAGACTGAATAGATTTATCGCTTTCGCTCCCAGTCGCCCGGGGGCTTAAATAAAAGATTGACTTTCACTTGCTTTATCTGATATGTCGACTCTCCTGATGCCTCCTTGTCTCTTTGATAATGTTGCTCCCCCTCTGATATCATGTAGTGTCCTTATCTGGACCTTTTGGTGCGAGAACACAGCAAAAAAAGTGAAACGGCTCTCACCTGCTCTTCATCTGCTATGAGCACGGAACAAAGGAGTCTGCTTTTATTGTGGCAAGAAGGGAATATTTTGTGAATATTTGTCCGTACTTGCAGCATCAAGGTGTAAACAAAAAGAAAAACCTTTCAATCCTCAAATTACTTTTGGTGGTGTGGATGGGGAGCAAGAAAACCTACATTTGTCTTTTACTGGTAGTACCCGTTTTCTCCTGTCTGCCGAGGTGGCGCTAGAGTCCAAAACTGTGAAAATCAAAGCATTTATCGACATTGGGGCAGGAGTTAACTTGATTGATGGAGAGTTTGTACGCATTAATGGGTTGACTACTAATGAATTAGAGAAAAGTATTTCTGTCTTTGCAATTGACTCAGCACCTCTCCCCCAAAAATGCCTGTCGTAGGTAGTGAATGACATTCATTTGAGAGTGGGTGATTTGCATCAGGAATCTATCTCCTGTTATGTATTGGAGGGTCTGCCTGCTCCGTTGGTATTGAGCTTACCATGGTTAAGCAAACATAACCCTAACATAGACTGGCAAGCGAGACAGATTTTCGATTGGAGTGATTTTTGCATGGACAACTGTCTTAATGCATCATTCTCTATGGTGACCACTAAAATTGTACCCTCGTTCATTTCAGAATTTTCTGATGTTTTCTCTGAGAGTGGTAATCAGGAGTTGCCTCCGCACCAGGAGTATGACTTTCCCGTCAATCTTATTCCCGGAGCTAAATTGCCCAAATCCTGGTTGTATAATCTTTCTGAACCCGAAAGAAAGACCATGCGAGAGTATATTACCGAGAGTTTGGCAAAGGGACATATTAGACCATCCAAGTCCCCAGTGGCTGCTGGGTTTTTCTTTGTAAAGAAAAAAGATGGTACCCTGAGACCATGTCTGGACTTCCGTGAGCTCAATCGTATTACCGTCCGTGATCCTTACCCCCTTCCTTTGATTCCAGATTTGTTTAGTCAGATTGTTGGTGCCAAGGTGTTCTCTAAGTTGGATCTGAGGGGGGCATATAATCTGGTAAGGATCAAGGAGGGGGATGAGTGGAAGACCGCATTTAATACCCCTGAGGGTCATTTTGAAAACCTGGTCATGCCCTTTGGGTTAACCAATGCTCCTGCGGTTTTTCAACACTTTGTCAATGACATCTTTCATCATCTGGTGGGGAGGTTTGTCGTTGTATACCTTGATGACATACCAATTTATTCGCCTGATATGGAGACTCATCAGGATCATGTGAGACAGGAGACAGGTGTTACAGATCCTAAGAGAGAATAAATTGTATGCTAAGATGGAAAAGTGTGTATTTGCTGTACAGGAAGTGCAATTTCTGGGTTACCTGCTCTCATCCTCAGGTTTTCGTATGGATCCCGAGAAGGTCCGTGCCATGTTGGACTGGGATCGACCCGAAAATCTGAAAGCGCTTATGCGTTTTTTGGGGTTTACCAACTACTACCGTAAATTTATCTTGAACTATTCATCGGTGGTTAAACCTTTAACAGACATGACTAGGAAGGGTGCGGATATTTCTGTCTAGTCTGATGCGGCATTACAGGCCTTTTCTTCTGTGAAAGAATGTTTTGCTTCGGCCCCTATTCTGATGCAACCGGACGTGACTCAGCCATTTATTGTTGAGGTTGACGTGTCCGAGGTAGGGGTAGGAGCAATCTTGTCGCAAGGTCCTTCACCTAGTAAATAGCGCCCATGTGCATTTTTCTCTAAAAAACTCTCTACTGCTGAAGGGAATTATGATGTGGGGAATATGGAATTGCTGGCCATTAAGTTGGCGTTCGAGGAATGGCGGCATTGGTTGGAAGGAGCAATTCACCCTATTTCGGTAATTACGGATCACAAGAATCTGGCCTACCTGTAGTCGGTTAAGCGACTGAACCCAAGGCAGGCCAGATGGTCATTGTTTTTCACCAGATTTAACTTCATTGTCACTTACCACCCTGGGGTTAAGAACGTCAAGGCGGATGCTTTGTCGCGTAGCTTTCCTGGGAGGGGGGGGGGGGGGGGTGAGTCTAATGACCCTAGTCCCAATTTTATCTGAAGGGGTAGTCATTTCCGCTCTTTTATCCTGATCTTGAGGCCAGGGTGTTGGAGGCACAGGAGGATGTTCCGGACTCGTTGTCCTCCGGGGAAGTTGTTTCCTCCGAATTACGTCACAAGGTGTTCGAGAAACATTACTGTACGGTTCTTGCTGGGCTCCCTGGGAGCAGATCGACTGTCGATCTCATCTCTCGCAGATTTTGGTGGCTGGGGTTGAGTAAGTGTGTTGAGGACTATGTATCTGCCTGTGGTACCTGTGCACGTGCTAAGGTGACACATATTCGGCCTTCCGGATCTCTGCTTCCATTGCCCATCCCGTCTAGACCTTGGACCCATTTGTCCATGGATTTTATCACGGATTTACCGAATTCTTCGGGAAAAACTGTGATTCTGGTGGTTGTAGATCGTTTTAGTAAAATGGCAAACTTTATTGCATTACCTAGTCTACCCAATGCTAAAACTCTTGCACAGGTGTTTGTCGACAACATCGTGAAACTACATGGCGTTCCCTCTGATGTGGTGTCCGATAGAGGGACTTAGTTTGTTTCCAGATTCTGGAAAGCGTTCTGTACTCGTCTGGGTGTACAATTGTCCTTCTCTTCGGCTTTTCAGCCTCAGTCGAACGGACAGACGGAGCTCACTAATCAGAATCTGGAGACTTACTTGAGATGTTTTGTTTCAGAGAATCAGGAAGAGTGGTCTTCATTTTTGTCGTTAGCTGAGTTTGCTATAAATAACCGTAGACAGGAGTCCACTGATAAGTCGCCGTTTTTTTGGGGCATATGGGTTCCATCTCGACAGTTTGGTACATTTTCTGGTGCTCAAAATTCCGGCATTCCTGAGGAGGAACAATTTTCCTCTTCTTTGTCTTCTATTTGGCAGAAAATCCAAAATAACCTGAAAAAGATGGGCAACAGGTATAAGCGTGTGGCTGACAGGAGACGTATGAGTGGTCCGGACCTGAGAGTGGGTGATTCTGTGCGGTTGTCTACAAGAAACATTAAAGGGACACTGACAGGCCCAATAAGCATAATTAGCTATATATATGCATGCACAGGTCTTCTAATGTGCATTAAAAACATAAGTATAACCCCTGTCCACCTTATAAATACAGCAAACTCATGTTTTATAACCTGAAGTAATCGCTTTTCTTTCTGACCAAGGGGCGGCGTTTCAGCTTGACTTCTGCCCAGCCAGCCTCCCCCAACCGCCGTTTTGAAGCGCCGCCCAGCTCATCAATATTCACTTCGCTGGGCGGCTTCTGCTGTCCCTGACGTTCCGAGATCCGGCGCATGCCCAATAGAAAGCTATGGGCATCGGACTCACTTTCAGCTTCTGTGCATGCGCCCGGCACCCATAGCTTTCGATTGGGCATGCGCCCAATCTGTTTTTAATGCACATTAGAAGACCTGTGCATGCATATATATAGCTAATTATGCTTATTGGGCCTGTCAGTGTCCCTTTAAACTTAAGGTACCTTCTTGGAAGTTGGGCCCAAGATTTATTGGTCCATATAAGATCACTGCCATTGTTAACCCTGTAGCCTTCCGTCTTGAACTTCCTCAGGCATTGAAAATCCATAACGTATTTCATAAATCGTTGCTAAAGAAATGTGTCGAACCTGTTGAGCCGTCCTCCTTGCCTCCCGCTCCTGTCATGGTGGACGGCAATTTAGAATTTCAGATCAGCAGGATTGTGGACTCTCGAGTTCTCCGGAGATCCCTCCAGTATCTCGTTCATTGGAGAGGGTACGGACCAGAGGAGAGGATGTGGGTTCCAGCGACTGATGTTAATGCTAGCTGTTTGGTGAGAGCATTCCACAGAGCTCATCCTGATAAGGTCGGTCGTCTGAAAGATTATCTACCCATTAGTTATCTGACAGCCTCTTTTGGTTTCACTTTGTCTGTGTGTTGCTGGTATGTCCACACCTCCTGTTCAGGTGTGGATCATGTGACCTTTTTAGTCTGACTTGTCCCATCACTCCTTGCTTGGGATAGCTTCATTTGGTCTTGGAAGAGCTGGAGTGTGGTTCGTGTTGAAGTCCAGTTCATCCTTCATCCTCTGAAGTTAAGTGTTCCGCTTGTCGTGTTTTTGTATCCCCCCTCCCCCCCGGTTGTTTACTAGGCCTCAGTGAGACGCTAGTTCCTTCACCAGGGAAGGAACAGGTGGTCTCTGCCCTGTCATTATCTTTAGGGCATCTGAGGGTCACCAGGGTTTTCTACGTTCCCGTGTATGGGTATCTCTACCATCGAGAGGTGCCCATACGGATAGGAGTTAGGGTCAGGAGCAGGGTTTTATAGGTGGTGACCCTTTTCCTTCCCTAGCGGTGAGGCCTAGTGTCTTTCCCCTTCCTTCTTGATTGTCTTTTGGTGTTCTCCCCTACTACATCCGTGACAACTACTGAAGCCCTGGCTGCCTTGGTAATCTCCCTGCTGCTGTGTGTACTATGCACAGGGCAGCAGGGAGAGTGTGAAGTCCTAGTCACCCTAATACAGCTCTATCGGGGTGAATAGGACAAGGGATAAAAAGATCCAGGTTATAGCCCCTAAGGGGGGGAAATGGTTATTAAAAAAAAAGTAAAATAAAAACACCAACATACTAAAAGTTTAAATTGCCCCCTTTCCCAATTTTACATATAAAATTTACAAACAATAAAAAATAAACATATTACATATCACCACATCCAAAAAAGTGTGAGCTATTAAAATATAAAAAAATCAAACAGAAAAAAAAAAAAATCAAAACCGCGCAATTCGCCATTTTTTGTCACCTTGTCCCCCAAAAGATGTCACTGGAAGTAAGAGGTATGTGGTGCTGTATTCTCCTATATGTAGTGCTGGCTCACTACTGTGACCTGCGTCTCATCTTCTCAGTCAAGTCCTTTTTAAAATTATATGCATTTTAAATTTGGCGACTAAAAAATGTAATTTGGCTCCTGGTTATTTTTTTTAGTCTGGAACACTGTGATGTAACACAGTTGTAGCGGCATACTAGAGACTGGTAAAGCAGAGTGATGTAGCAACGTACTGAAGACAGATAAAGCAGAGTAATGTAGCAGAGTGGTAGCATCATACTGAGGACTGGAAGGTCAGAGTGATATTGTGTAACGCACCTAGTTGATCAGTTAGGATCTCAACTGCGGAAGCAATGGACATGCACTATTATCCCACTGCCCTTGTTCTTGGCTGTGGGATTCGTGGTTACTCAGTATGTACCCCAGGCGTCTCTCTCAGTCTTGGGCGGAGAGTTTGGGGTAACAAAATCATTTACCGCTATCCATCTATTTAGTATTACTGCTGGAGAGGAAGGTCTCCCAGTATTACAGGAGTCACAAGTTAGTATAAGCTTGTGCACAGTTCAGAGTTAGTATCTAGTATGCAATAGGTTCAGAGTTAGTATATAGCATGTCCTCAGTTTAGTATATAGTATGCCATAGGTTCAGAGCACGTCCACAGTTGGTATATAGTATGCAGTAGGTTCAGAGCACGTCCACAGTTTGGTATATAGTATGCAGTAGGATTCAGAGCATGTCCACAGTTTGGGTATATAGTATGCAGTAGGTTCAGAGCATGTCCACAGTTTGGTATATAGTATGCAGCAGGTTCAGAGCATGTCCACAGTTTAGTATATAGTATGCAGTAGTTCAGAGCACGTCCACAGTTTAGTATATAGTATGCAGTAGGTTCAGAGCACGTCCACAGTTTGGTATATATATGCAGTAGGGTTCAGAGCATGTCCCACAGTTTGGTATAATAGTATGCAGTAGTTCAGAGCATGTCCACAGTTTAGTATATAGTATGCAGTAGGTTCAGAGTTAGTTTAGCATGTCCACAGTTAGTATATAGTATGCAGTAGGTTCAGAGCATGTCCACAGTTTAGTATATAGTATGCAGTAGGTTTCAGAGCATGTCCACAGTTTAGTATATAGTATGCAGTAGGTTCAGAGCATGTCCACAGTTTAGTATATAGTATGCAGTAGGTTCAGAGCACGTCCACAGTTTGGTATATAGTATGCAGCAGGTTCAGAGCATGTCCACAGTTTAGTATATAGTATGCAGCAGGTTCAGAGTTGGTTTGGGAGTATCGTCTCACACCAGTCAGGAACCACCCCACTCAGAGTTCCAGGACATTAATCAGACAGGTAACAGGCATATACTTGCGGTTAGTTGGTCCTGCTAGGAAGCCAGCAGTGGGGAAGCCAGTGGCAGGAAGGTAGACAGTCCTTCACGCTGTTGTTAGGGATCCAGGTCTGGATATGTGACAGAGTCCTCAGATGCAGTGGAGCTAGCAGGGTGCGCACTCCATTAGTGGAATACCCTGCTTAGCGCCTGTCTTCTATTTAAGGGCCGGACGGTAAGTGGCGGAGTCACAGGAGGGCCCAGCAGCCACTGCGTTCCACGCTGGAGCGCAAGCCAGCGTAACAACACAGGCGGTCGCTGCGTTCCACGCTGGATACGCAAGCCAGCGTATCATCGCAGACGGCCGTGCGTTCCACGCTGGAGCGCAAGTCAGCGTATCGCACAGGGAGCCGCTGGTAACCAGCTGTACTGTTACATATTGCATGGGTTGTAGCAGCATACTGAAGACTGGTATAGCAGAGTGATGTAGCAGGATAAAACAAATGTTGCAGCAAGGACACTGGAGAGTAACCTAAATCATTAGGTGTCCCACCAGCCAAGCAGGGTTCAAATAACCCAGCTAGATGATGTCATCACTAAACGCCACTGAGAAGGCAGAAGAACAGCTGAGCCAGAGGAGGGGAGCAAGGCAGTGCATGATACTGGATTCGGGACAGTGAGTAACACTGTGCCCTCATGGTGTTGTTGCCTGACCAATCAGACTGTGTAAGCAGCATCACATGACCCCAATTGGTAATCGATTTAGAAGCTGCAAATATACACACTGGCTTATTTCTATGTGGGCAATTTTTAGATGTGGGTCCGCAGAGAACAGCGCCACTTTTGGTCCAGAGGTTTTTGGTCTGGAATTGAACATGGTGAATGGGGAAAGAAGCTGCAATGGCGCCCGTAGATAAGAAGGGTACTGTTTTGAGGGGGGGGGGGTGCGACTCTATTTTTTTTTTTCGGTGCTTCTATTTAAAAGATTTCTTTTGTCCAATATATATAAAATTGTTTCAGGTTTCTAACTAATTTATGTAGCATTAATATCCTGGCATTCACTTTGTTTAGTGACTAAACGGGCATAACAGATGGCACACAAATTAAAAATAGATAATATGGAAGAATCTCTGATTTAATTCTTTCTTGATGTGGCTTGCCGGATCACATTCAGTAATGTTAGTATCAGGACAGCCTGCACAAGGTCTGTTTCATCATCCCTGTCACTTTCTATTTCAGTTATAAATTACATGAAAATTGCGTCGTTTGCACAGCTTTTTCATGGAAGGCCTCTTTTATGGTATCCTTTCTTTACACCTAAAACGTTATACCATGGGTTCACTTGCAGTAACAACGGTGTCATATTGGTCTTCATCTTAAAATATGCCTCTTTATTGGGATTGCGTGGCTCCAATCGGCATCCAGAAGATTTTTCTGCCCCATAAATTCTGTCGTTTGACGTTATACTATAGCGGGGCTCAAGCCATGAATATATATTGCATGTATTGCTCGTGAGCAACTTGACAGCCGTGTTTTACATGCCAAAAATTTATTAACCACAATGTTCTATTGGCAAGAATAGTAAATATCAGAATAGGGCATCTCAAGATATACAGTGGTTGTAATAGTATAAAAAATATAGCAAAAGCGTCTGATGTAAATGGGGGGGCAGCAAAATGGCATGAGCTATAACCCACTATATGGCATTGTAAACCACAGCATTTATGTTACTGCTCTCCTGTTTGGACAATCTCTTTTTGTTACATGGATCCCTCAAGTGTCCCATCACCTGCAAAATGTAGCTGAACCGGGCAACAAGTATTCAGATCACCTGTGGCACAACCAGCAGAGAACTTACCGTAAGTATTAAAAGGGTTATCCAACCCTATAGTGTCCCCTCCTAATGCCCGAGCCCCTCATGTAGGTTGTACTTACCCGCTCCCCACGTCACTCCTGATGCCCACACGTCCGACGCTGCATCTCCCCGTCGTGCAGATCAAAACATCCGGCGATGAGGGGTGCAGCCAATAGCAGGTAGCTCCCTAGCATCGTGGGTGACGCTACGGTGGTCGCCCCCATTGCGGCCTGCTATTGGCTTCCCCCCAGTCGCCGGATGTTTTGATCCGCGGATGGGGAGATGCAACGCGGCTGTGCGGGGGAGCAGGAACGACGCAGGTTCTGGGGGAGCAGGGGTAAGTAATAACCTACATGAGGGGCCCGGGCATTATGGGGACATTATAGGGTCGGATAACCCTTTTTGAGCTGCCCATACACATGAAATAGATGTTGGTCAAAATGAGCAATTTTGGAGGACCAACGTTGCAATGGGTGACAGCAAGCTTTTTCCATCTGGTTTGGAAAATTCAGCCTTAGGACTCGTGCACAAGACCGTATGGATTTTGCGGTTCGCAAAACACAGATCCGCAAAAAAAAAAATGATGACATCCATTTACACACGTTTTTTTTGTGGATCCTTTGTAACAATGCCTGTCCTTGTCTGCAAAACGGACAAGAATAGGACATGTTCTAATTTTTTGCGGAACCGACTTACGGATACGGAATGCAGACATATTTGTGGTCCCATTAAAATGAATGTTTCCACATACGTAAAAAAAAACTGAACGACATGGTCATTTTTTGCAGATCGGATGTGGACACATTGGGTTTTAATTGGGTTCGCAATGCTAAGAAGATAGAACATGTCCTATTCTTGTCCGTTTGACAAGGATAGGGACTTTCGACAGGACTTTGAAAAAATAGTGGCATGCACACGGCCAGGATTCGTCTTTGTGGATCCGCAATTTGCTGACCGCAAGATGGATACAGTCATGTGCATAAGGCCCTTAGTCGATGAAAGAAGAGCGTATAGTATGATCAGCCGAATTCGATGATCATTTGCTGACCCTTGCACATGACCATATATTGTGACCCATTCATTTCTGTGGGGCTGCAAAAAATGCGAACAGCATACGGATATCATCTGTGTGTTTTTGTTCGCTTCGCTACTGGCCGGTCCGCAGATTATAGAACATGCCTTATCTTGTCTGTTTTGTGGACAAGATTAGGCATTTCTACAATAGGAACCCTCATAAAGTGGGGAATGCTCCCCGCCGGTATCCATATTTTTCAGACTGCAAAACGGCAACGGACGTGTGCATTACGCGAGCACTTAGTCTGTAATCCTCCTGGTGTGGTCATTCATATAAACAATCCCACAGACTTTGATCAACCACATTGTGGACAATCAAAATCTCACATGTATGAGCAAATTTTAACAGTTCCTATTACAATCAATGGTTTTCAATGTAATGGCAAAGACATATTGGGGGTGCTCCAGTTGTCACGCTTCCACTGAAGTGATGGGAGCAGTTCTGCAGTCACCAACTCTGTCCACAGTAGGGCTGCGCATCTTCACTCGTCTCACGATTCGATGCGATTACGATTATCAGTCCACGATTCGATTCGATTCGGCGATGCATCACGATGCATCAAGATTAGTACCCAAGTCCCCTTGTTTTTTCAATTTTACATCAAAAAATTAATTCAATCAGTCAGAAATTGCACAATAATATTTATTTGTATCTGCTATTTAAACAAATCATACCAAGTTCCCTGCATATCATATAGCAAAGTCTGAATGAACAAAACAGTGCAGCAGACAACAGTATTTATTTAAAACAGTACTGTCAGTGTCTCTGTAACATTAAACTGTTGTGCTGGCCTGGCTGTGCAGTTAGTTTATAAGTTTTACAATAGTTTTACCATATATATATATATTATATTTAATAATATTAAACAGTACCTACAAAAAAAGGAGCACTTCAGTTCCTGACTGTAAAACATCACAGTGAGTCAGTGAACCTATAACACAGTCAGTGACTGTGTTATAGGTTCACTCACTGTGATGTTTGCCAGTCAGGAACTGTCTGTCACACAGTGTGTTCAAGTTGTCCTGGTGTGCAGAACTTCCTGTTTCACCGTGATTGTTTTGGCAGCAGGAGCAGCACCACCAACAGCACCACCACCAGCACCACCACCACAACACCACCAGCACCAGCACCACCACCAGCACCAGATGGGTAGTACGTCTAGATCAGTGCTATAAGCTCTCAGAGTTGTCACTTTACAGAAAACGTTACCTGCACTGAGCACTCAGCAAGCACTCTACCACGATACATCAACTGAAGCCAAGCCATGCCACCATTAGAGGAAGCTGGAAAATCCTTGACAAAGACATTTTCGACTGAATCTAAAACCTTGGACAAATCTTTATGGATCACAAACACACACCACAGAATACCAGAAAAAAAATACACACACATCCTCCTCACTGAATCATAATGTTAAAGGGCAGGCCACAGGACGGGCAATGTGGCACAGCCACCATAGTCAGACATGATGTCAGAAGGTCGGTGTGTGTTTTTTGGTTTGTGTGAATGTGTATTTGTGTGATCCAATAAAGATTTACTCCAGGTTTTAAGTTTCAATTTATTCTTTCAATGATTTCCTTCCTCTGGTGCTTGGCGGCGTCAGTTGTCTTTAAATCAAATAAATACACTTTTAGAATATTTGGCTGAGGTTTTAAGTTGAGCCCCCCTAAAAATTGACATTCAAAAGATAGACAGTACATCAAGTTAGAAAATTCAATGGAATGGACACATTTTTGAAGATTGTGTCCGACACAATCTTAAAAAATAATACCATTCTCCCCAGTGCTAGAAATTGAAAAGCTTGTCGTCACACAGTGGACTTACAGAAAATTTTACCTGCACTCTACCACGCATAGTCGCATACACCAACTGAAGCCAAGCCACGCCACCATTAGAGGAAGCTGGAAAATCCTTGAGCGAAAAAATGGCAACTGAATCTGAAAACCTTGGACAAATCTTTATTGGGATCACAAACCAGTCACCACAGAATCCGAAAAAAAAAACGACACACATGACACTGGATAATGATTGGGTAAAGGGCAGGCCACAGCAGGTCAGACAGACAAGCGGGCAATGTGGCACAGCCACAGACAACATGAGGTCATGGTAGGTGTGTTTTTGGGTTTTTTTTGGTTCGTGTGATCCAATAAAGATTTACAGCAGGGGGAGGGGGGTGTCACTGTCGTCACGTCAGCGGGAGGCGGGAAAGAAGGCGCCCAAAAACTTTTTTTTCCGACTCGGCTCTGCACGGCGGACGCGACGCTGACGTCATCAACATGCATCGATTATTTAAAGCAACCGCATCGATGCAGAATCGCCGGGGGTCGAATCGCGATGCATCGCTGCATCGATTATATTCGACAGCCCTAGTCCACAGTGCACGGAGCGGCGTAGTTCCGGAGCTACAAGATAACATCTGATCAATGAGGAGTGGGGCAATCTGATATTGATGGCCTATCCTGGAATATCCCTTTAAAGAGGTTGTCCGGGCTTTTACTATTGATGACCTCAATATGCGCACGTGCTGTCTCCCGTTTCTCTTCCTGTTCACCGCTGCTGTCTATGGCAAAGACTAGGGATGCGCGAATCGACTTCGGATGAAACATCCAAAGTCGATTTGCATAAAACTTCGTCCTAATACTGCACGGAGCAGGAGCTCCGTACGGTATTAGAATGTATTGCCTCCGATGAGCCGAAGTTATTGCTTGGCGAAGTCTTGCGAGACTTCGGATAATAACTTCATAAATTAATTTGTACTGTAAAAAAACATATTCCGAACTCAGGTTTAGTTCCAAGGTAGCACTTGGAACTGAACCCGAGTTCGGGAAATGGTTTTTTACAGTACAAATTAATTTATGAAGTTTATTGCGCGAAGTCTCGCGAGACTTCACGAAGTAATAACTTCGGCTCATCGGAGCCAATACATTCTAATACCGTACGGAGCTCCTGCTCCGTGCAGTATTAGGACGAAGTTTTATGCAAATCGACTTTGGATGTTTCATCTGAAGTTGATTCACTCATCCCTAGCAAAGACCATAGACAGCAGCGGTGAACAGGAAGAAAGAAGGGAGACGGCACGTGCGCATTGCTCGCACCGTCTCCTCATACAGCTGATCGGCGGGGGTGTCAGGTGTCGGACCTTTGCCGATCTGATAGGTCATCAATAGTAAAAGCCCGGACAACCCCTTTAAGGGATTAAAACATAATACAGTATTATGTGTTGGTATTATGAAGCATAGATCATGTAAATAGTACTATACTGTATCTCCTATGTTCATAGTATTACAAAGGGATTATAGTATTATTTAAAAAGTCATCTATATCTGTAATATTATAAAGCATAACCTGTGTGTATAATAATAGAAAAAATAGCCAATGTGTATGATAGTGTAATGCCCAGCATATATACTGTATTGTATCATAGCGTATTGCCTAGGTCTTGGTATTATGTGGTAGACGGAGGCAATGTTGTGCTTTTGGGAAATGTCCTGCTGGGAGACCTTAGCATTCAGTCCTGGCATTTATGTGGATGTTACTTTGACATCTACCACCAACCTAGACTTTGTTGTGGACGAGTACACCCCTTCAAGCAAAGGTATTTCCTAATGGCCGTGACCACTTTCATCAGGGTAACGTTCTCTGCCGCACTGTAAAAATTATTCGGGAATGGGGTGACGAACCTGACCAAAAGTTTAGGTTGTTGATTTGTCCTCCAAATCTCAGTCTGATCTAGCATCTGTGGGTAGTTCCGTGGCTTGCCCACCTTGCATCTTACGGGATTTAAAGGGGTTGCATCTTACGGGACTTAAATAACGTATTGAGATCATGAAGCCTGTTTGCCATTTACATGCTGTTAATAAAATCTAGTGAAGAGATATTGCATATTATTGCACCACCCGGTGTCCAGCCTGTATAGCAATATACACGGCCATTTACTGGTGCACACATAAGTGATCCATGGCTCCCTATAGAGCAGCCATTTAGAAATAGCTTTCTGCCCGCATCCTTGTTCAGCTTACAATGGAGTGCCGTCTGTGGATGTCCTACAGAACATATGTTCACTACTGTGGATGCCACAATACCTGAAGGGAAATTAAAGAGATTATCCTAAAAAATATAATGATGGCTTATCCCCAGGATAGGTCATCATTATCACATCAGCGAGGGTCCAAGTCCCGGCACCCCGCCGATCAGCTGTTTCAGCGAGCGGCTGCGCTCACCGGAGCTCTGGTGAGAGATGCAGGCTCCCAACAGCTTTCCAATGACAGCGCCGTACATTGTATAGTGACTGTGCTTGGTATTGCAGCTCAGCCCCATTGACTTGAATGGGGTTGAGCTTCACCTAGGTCAGGGATGGCCAACCTGTGGCTCTCCAGCTGTTGTAAAACTACAACTCCCACCATGCCCTGCTGTAGGCTGAAAGCAGTCTGGGCATGCCGGAGGTTGTAGTTTTGAAACAGCTGGAGAGCCGCAGGTTGGCCATCCCTGACCTAGGTCATGTGACCGATGTACAGTGATGTCACTGGAAGGGAAGAAGCTGCAGCACTCAAGCCCTCTTCTAACAGCTGATCGGTGGGGGTCCCGGGTGTCACACTCCCGCAGATCTGATACTGAAGACCAATCCTGAGGATAAGGCTACATGCACACGACCGTATGTGTTTTGCAATCTGCAAAAAAAGACGGATGACTATTGTAACAATGCCTAAAACGGACAAGAATAGGACATGTTCTATTTTTTTTTGCGAGGCTACGGAACGGACATACTGATGGGTCCGCATCCTATCCGCAAAAAAAAACGGAACGGACACGGAAACAAAATACGTTCGTGTGCATGTAGCCTAAGTCATAAATATCTGTTCCTGGATAATCCCTTTAAAGGCACATTGACATGTTGGATCCAACAAGGATTTTACCTTGGATTACATGCGGAAATTCAAGTCAAATCTGACAACAATCCATATTCCATGCATGTCACAGAAAATTTCCATGTGCGTTTATGGCGCCACTGCAGAAACAAGTGGCCCGCTATTTATTTCTGCAGAGTCTGAACATTAAAGTGTTTTTCTCATCTCAGACAATGGGGGCATATCGCTAGGATATGCCCTCATTGTCTTATAGGTGCGCACCTATATCGAGAACGGAGCCCTAAAAGTGAAGAAGAGCGCACTGTGCATGCGCAGCCGCCCTCCATTCATTTCTATGGGGCCACCGAAAATAGCCGTGCGCTGGCTCGGCTATTACCGTCTGCCCCATAGAAATGAATGGGAGCATGGGCCGTTTGTCTAAGATGCCGCCATTGTCTAAGATGGGAATACCCCTTTAAAGGGGTTATCCTATTTCACAAACAGACCCCCATGTACCGGGCCCCTTACAGGGAAGCGCCGCTCCTGGTTCCCGCACCGCTGCTGCTTCTCCCTGTACACGGATGAAAACATCCGGTGTCGGGGACGAGCAGCCAAAGGCAGGCGGGGACAGGGACGAGCCTCCCTAGCATCGGGGTGACGAATTTCCTTTATGCACAGGATAGGGGGTAAGTATTAGATCCGTGGAGGTCCTACTGCTGCCCCCCCCACTGATCACAAGAACAGGGATCTCGTACCCCACAAGACTCCCCAAAATGAAGAGTCAGGTTGGACGTGCATACTGCTTCTCCATTCACCTCTATGGGAGTTCAGAATGACAGATGAGTACAGCGCTCGGCTATTTCTGGATACTCAATTCATTTTAAATGTCCAGGTTCCCCCAGCGTTAGGACCACAACCAATCTGTTATCCTCTATACTGTGGTTAGGAGATAACATGCTACAACCAGGATACCCCTTTAATGTCCCCAGTGCCAGCCACAAATTGGGTCTGTCTACAGTGCTAGCCAAATTGTCCCACAGTGCCAGATGCAGCGCCCAAAGTCTACTACAGTCTTCCCTGCCTCCAAACCCAACGACAGTGCCTCCTGACTCCAGTCCCATTGTACCCCCAAAAGTCAACCACAATGACTGCTTACTTCCCACGCTTTCACTGGGGGCTATCCTCTCAGCAGAAACAATCTGTAAGAGATCTGAAGGTCATGTGTGACACCATACTCTGGCCACGTAGTGTACAAGTGGTAATACGTGTGCATAAAACAACCATACACCACAGAATATTCGGTGAAGTCATGCTATCCTATGTTAAAACGGACATTGATTTGTTTTTTGTAAAATATGAATTATATGAATCTAGTGCACAGGCAGCATTCAAGATCTGCCAAGCATACTGAAAACCACTCATGATTATTGCTGGTCTGTTTCTCCTAGGATTCAGTGAACCCTAAATTTGGATCTGGTTCAGTGGCGCTCACTGACGTGGATCACATCACAGCCGAGTAAACAGTATCCTGACTTGTCCAGGATTTTTGGAAATTGACTATGGGTAGGAACCACTATAAAATATTCTAATAACCATTAATTCCCCACCAGTTCTGCAATGATGACATCACATACCTCATTCATGCAGCTGCCATGTGAATGACGTTTGTGATGTCACCCTGTAGGAACAGTGTGGACCACCAGATCGGCGGGGGAAATAGCATTTCCTGCTCATGGACAATTTTCTTAGAAATACCGGACAACCCGGTACTGGCATCAGTATAATCATCTTCCTTAAAAATCCATCCTGGTTTGAGACTTTCATGCTGATGATCTATCCTCTGGACACCCGGGTCCCCCGCTGATCAACTGTTTCAGAAGGCACCGGCGCTCACAGTAGCGCCATGGCCTTTTCTCAGCTTTCCCTATTCCCTTTCCAGTATAGGGGATAACTATTAAATCAGTGCGACCCTCACCAACCACGAGCACGGGGGCTCTGTACACTCTGCATTCCCCCCTGAAATAAACGGAGGGGCCAGTTGAACATGCGTGTGGCCACTCCATTAATTTCTATGGGAGTTCCGGAGATAGTCGAGTACAGCGCTACACTATCTCCGGAATACCCATAGAAATGAATGGAGCGGCCACACACATGTTCAACTGGCCCCTCCGTTTATTGCAGGGGGTACGGCTCCCGTTTCCGTGATCAGTGAGGGTCCCTCCACCGAGTAACACTCTAACCGGAATGCCCCTTTAAATGGCAGATATTAACCCTTTTGGCAGTGAATTATTTCTTAGCAGTGGTTGCTGACCCCTGTTATACCACTTGGAATTTCCTGTGCATTGAATTGAAAATGGCATCCCTTTCTGGAATATGCACAGAAACTCTAGTGGGTGACCCCATGCAGATTAACCCCGCTGAAGTGCGTGAATCTGCGGCATTAGTTAAATGCAAATTTGAAGCACAAATCCTAGGATTTTGGGCCGGTCTTACCAACGGTACAGATCTGCTGGGACTGTGGTCTTTCCTAAATGTTTAGCCAGTTAAACATTAAGGTCTGTTTCACACTTGCATTGTTGTTTTCCGGTATTGAGATCCGGCAGAGGATCTCAATACCCGGGAAAAAAAAAAAAAACGTTTCCGGTTAGTCCTCATGCATTCTGAATGGAAAGAGATCCGTTCAGATGATGTTCCGTTTTGCGACCGAACTCAAAACCGCTGCCAAGCTACTGTTTTGTGTCTGGGTCATAGAAAATTGTAATGTAAGTCAATGGTGACGGGTCCTGTTTTTTCAAAAGCCTAAAAAACGTGATCCGTCACCCATCGTCACCCCATCGATCCGTTTTTTTAGTTTTGATTTCACACAACCGCATCCTAACGGAAAAGATGCGTCCTGATGTGCAAAATCAAAACAGATCCGTTTAAGTCCCAGTATTGAGATCCTCTGCAGATCTCAATACCGAAATTAACAAAGCAAGTGTGAAACAGGCCTAAGTGTGCGATTGTCTTTCCTGTAACGTGCATGGACGTTCCAGAGCTGAAGACCCTCCGTAATCTGAGACTGGTTGCTATGGACTTTCTGTCTGACCAGTTTATGCCTAGCAAGCCACTATCGAATGGCTCATCTGTTCAGCTCTGTTGGCACTGGGCGTCCAGCAGAGAAGAAGAAAAGCAGTTTGGCAGCAGTCACGCCGTTCCAGTCCCCGTCTCAGTCTTTGGCATTGTGAGTTAAGCGATATGGAATAGAAGATTGGCAGAGCACAGTATCTCATCTACCCATGCTCCAGTGTGACTCCCTTGATGTCAAATATGTTGGCAAAGCACAATTATGGATCCCAGGTGATCAGCAATCTCATGCCAGCGAGCGGGAGTACTCGAACGAAGCAAACGCAGAAGTTGTGATGACAAAAACCTCAAAATCATGAATTTGCTCCTTTGAAAAATCACAACAACAGGTCAATCTCTTTGAGGCAAGTGTATGATTCTGATACACCCAGAACAGGACGCTTGTGCCTTTCTTCTTTCTAGAAAAAACGGAATTTGGGGGGAAGAATAGGTCAGAAGTATCCAGATTGCTGAGAAATCAGGGGGTGGGAATTTCGTCGAAGGCTTCGACAACGTGTATTCAGCCGAGATGAATAGTGGTCTTGTTGGGTGTAATGTATCTATCACGTATGACATATGTAAGGCGTCCAGTCCTCGGACGGAACGTACAGGGAATCAGTGGTGTTGTGACATTTACTGGCCAAGGAGATAATGTACAGAGATGTAGACGTGACATGGCAAGAATGTACCTAAGGTACTAGAGCATGAAAAAACAAGTCGTTTGTATGCTGGCATGGCAATCCAGTATGGAAGGCTTGTATAAGTGGATTTCTAGTGGAAAGGTCTATTAGGCATTAGGATGTAATTTATATCTAAATTCTCCATATTTCTGGGTGTACAGCTCTATACAATCTTTGTGCTCCATTAGCAGCCACTTTAGGCTAAACACCCTATTACACGGCCCGATATTCCGGCAGGAGGCGCATCCGTGGAAGATGAACATGTCCATCGTTGTTCATAGCGCTGGCTGATGCAAAGTGAATTGGGGGAAGAACAGTTGCTACTGCAGTGCCATCAGTATCCCCCCCGATCAGCTGTTTGAGAAGGCACTAGCAGTGGCGCCACCGCCTTCTCTCTGCTCACCAAGCACAGCGCCGTGCATTGTATAGTGGCTGTGCTTGGTATTGCGCTCAGCCTATTCACTTCAATGGGACTGAGCAACGCCTAGGCCATGTGGCCGATGAATGTGTGTGTCCCTGGCCTAGGTGAAAGCTGTGAGCAGGATGCAAGCACTACTGCAAGCAACCGCTGACTTTTCAAACAGCTGATGGGGGGTCCCTAGACTCCGACCGATCACATACTGATGACCTATCCAGATCCGTTAAAGAGGTGGTCTGGGAATAAATATTTTTTTCTCGGATGTCCACAGCCTGCTCACCGCCACTCCTTCCTGCACTCTGGCTCCTGGGTTTCCGCCATCCTGGTCTATGGGCATGATCTCCTGCTCTGCTGCAGCCAATCACCTATGTTCTGTGTAAACAGATTGTGCTGCCGACAAATGCCAAAGCGAATGGGGAGCGAATCAATCATAATGACGATCATTGGTTCTGTGCTCTTTGCATTGGGTCATGTGAGAGGAACTTTAAATTTAGCACCAATCGACATGTACCAGTGGATATAAAAATATCTACACACCCCTGTTAAAAATGTCAGGTTTCTGTGATGTAAAACAACAAGACCAAAGATAAATCATTTCAGAACTTTTTCCACCTTTTAATGTGACCTATAAACTGTACAACCAACAAAACAAAATCTTTTAGGTGAGGGGAAGAAAACAAAAAAAAAACCTAAAATAATGTGGTTGCATTATAACTGGGGGATGTAGCTGTGTTCAAAATTAAGCAATCACATTTAAAATCCTGTTAAATAATACACCTGCCCATCATTTAAAGTGCCTCTGATTAACCCCAAATAAAGTTCAGCTGCTCTAGTTGGTCTTTCCTGAAATTTTCCTTGTCGCATCCCACAGCAAAAGCCATGGTCCACAGAGAGCTTCAAAGCATCAGAGGGAATCTCATTGTTAGAAGGTATCAGTCAGGAGAAGGGTACAAAAAGAATTTCCAAGAATTTTCAAGTGGAGAACATATGGACACAACAGTGACATTACCAAGAACTGGACGTCCCTCCAAATTGGATGAAAAGACGAGAAGAAAACTGGTCTGGGAGGCGACCAAGAGGCCATACAGCAACATTAAAGCAGCTGCAGGAATATCTGGCAAGTACTGTCTGTGTGGGTACATGTGACAACAATCTCCCGTATTCTTCATATGTCTGGGCTATGGGTAGAGTGGCAAGACGAAAGCCTTTTCTTATGAAGAAAAACATCAAGCCAGGCTACATTTTGCAAAAACACATCTGAAGTCTCCCAAAAGCATGTGGGAAAAGGTGTTATGGTCTGATGAAACCAAGGTTGAACTTTTTGGCCATAATTCCAAAAGATATGTTTGGCCCAAAAACAACACTGCACATCACCAAAAGAAACACCGTACCCACAGTAAAGCATGGTGGTGGCAGCATCATGCCAATGGGCTGTTTTTCTTCAGCTGAAACTGGGGCCTTAGTTAAGCGAGAGGGAATTATGACAGTCCAAATACCAGTCAATATTGGCACAAAACCTTCAGGCTTTTGCGTAGAAAGCTGAACATGAAGAGGAACTTTATCTTTCAGCATGACAACGACCCAAAGCATACATCCAAATCAACTAAGGAATGGCTTTCACCAGAAGAAGATTAAAGTTTTGGAATGGCCCAGCCAGAGCCCAGACCTGAATCCGATTGAAAATCTGTGGGGTGATCTGAAGAGGGCTGTGCCCAGGAGATGCCCTCGCAATCTGGACAGATGTGGAGTGTTTTTGGCCAAGAAGAGTGGGCAAATCTTGCCAAGTCAAAATGTGCCATGCTGATAGACTCATACCCAAAACGACTGAGGGCTGTAATAAAATCAAAAGTGCTTCAACAAAGTATTAGTTTAAGGGTGTGCACACTTATGCAACCATATTATTTTATTTGTAAATTTTTTTCTTCCCTCCACCTAAAAGATTTCAGTTTGTTTTTCAATTGAGTTGTACAGTTTATAGGTCACATTAAAGGTGGAAAAAGTTCTGAAATGATTTATCTTTGTCTCATTCTTTTACATCACAAAAACCTGACATTTTAACAGGGGTGTGTAGACTTTTTATATCCACTGTATGTCATTGATTGGTGCTCTTCTACTGCCCAGCATCGGCTGTGTAAGACCACCCCTAGGCTAGAAAATGTGTGCTTTATCATATATCCTCAGTTCTGTTTTTTACTTTAGGTGCACATTTTCCAACTTTTATTATTTTTGCGTTTTAGATTCGGAATCCCAATCCTACTGACGGAATAAGAGGAGAATGATATTACCGTCATTCCTGTGAGTTATTCATCAAAACTTACCCATGGATAAAGAGAGTATTCTGAAGGTAGAGTGTCACTTTAATGTAATGCTTGCCATCCACTTTCCATAGTTGGCTGACAGCTATTCCTCCTGTACCCCATGTGCATACACACTCTTTCTAAGCATCCTCATGGTCTGAACGATAGTGACATATATTCTTTTTTCTTGCTGGTACGGACAGTCTCATTTATCATTTTCTGCCCCTGTTTTAGGCATAGAAAATGATCTAAATCTACACCCGCAAGGGAGCTGACAGGCGGTGGATACGCCAGCACCTCTACGCAAGGTGTATTGAGATCCAGCGTCTAAAATAACCCCAAATATGTTTAACGTCCCTGTAACTTGATTTAAACGATAGGTGATTTTCTGATGACGCGTTCCTTTGTCATCTGGAGCTACATAGGGGTTCTATATAGAACATGCTCATGTCCCTTTTTAATGACCTCATAACCTTTGTGGTTATCATTGTACGCACAGGGCTTCATATCAGTAAGGCCTAGTAGGAGATATGTAAGTCATCCCAAAGGCAATAGACCCTAGTGGCAAGTGATTGGCTTCAAAATCAGCTTCAAATAGGGTTGTCCTTTGCTGGATCTTTGGGGCCAGTCCCTCGGTTACTTGGGTCAGTCCTACCCTGCTTGGACACAGATGGTAACAACTTGTTCATAGAGGACCTGTCAGTTCTCTGGACAGATCTGTTTTAGTAATATACAGTATTACTCCCCATGTAATATCAGTTCTGAAGCATCTTTATGTAGAACTTTGCATTAGGCCTTATTCACATGTCAGTGATCTCCATGGACAGCACACGTCCCCATTCATTTTAATGTACTTATTCACAGATCCATGTCTGTGTTTACGGATCCATCACGACCATTATATGTCTGTGGGTCTGGGAAAAAACAGCAGACTTAATATGGACGCCATCCATGTTTCTTCTGTGTTTCACAGACATTTGTAAGAGATGCTTTGAAATTAATTTTCAGCTGTGCAGTGTCCGTGGAACACAGATGACACTCGACACCACGGATCCTTCACGAAATCTCCACGGATGACAACACTGGACCATCTTTTTATTTTTTATTTATTTTTATTCTATTTTTTTTATTAGAAAACCCAACAATTATTTTCCATACAAAATTAAACATCAACATTATTATTTCTTTTTTTTTTCCCATTAACCACTTAGCCCCACTACTTCCCCCCCCTACCCTCCCTCCCCTTGTGATGCGTCTCCAATCCTCTCCATCACAAAGACAGAAAAGGGAATAATGAGGGGGTAGAGGCGGAGAAAGCTTAAAGGGAACCTGTCACCGGGATTTTTGTGTATAGAGCTGAGGACATGGGCTGCTAGATGGCCGCTAGCACATCTGCAATACCCAGTCCCCATAGGCTCGGTGTGCTTTTTATTGGTGTAAAAAAACCTGATTGATCCATATGCAAATTAACCTGAGATGAGTCCTGTAGGTGAGATGAGTCGGGGGACAGGACTCATCTCAGCTTAATTTGCATATGTATCAAATTGTTTTGTTTTTTTTCATAATAAAAGCACACAGAGCTATGGGGACTCGGGTATTGTGGATGTGCTAGCGGCTATCTAGCAGCCCATGTCTCAGCTCTATACACAAAATCCCGGTGACAGGTTTCCCTTTAAACTTCCAAACTTCCCATACCCTAGTCCATTTTTCCTCAATATTTCTTTTGTTTATATAAAATATTTTTATATATTTTAATCTTTTTAACCAAGTTTAACCATCTATTCACACTTGGAATATTTTGTGAAAACCAGACTCGTGTAATCAAAAGTCTCGCCAGAAACATTATTTTAATCAAGAGAATCTTTTTGTAATTATGGCAATTTACCTTCGAAAGATCACTCAATGTCCGACATTCTTACCGAAATGGTATCACTACTTTCAATTTATGGGTAATAAAGTTATCATTTGCTGACCAATATTCTTTTAAATTCTGTACTATACCAGAACATGTGTAGATAACCAGCCCAGGTGAATCACTGCGTGGACAATTAGAAGTATTTCTTAGACCACCTTTATTAAGCCATACTGGCGTGACATAGACTCTATGCAAAATATTAAATTGAACCAAAACGTGATTAAAATTATGAGCCAATATATTTTCCCAAACACATGAATCATTGGACAATCAGCTCCCCAGGCCCTTCATCCGGGGGGAGGCTGTGGTTATTGAATAGGGCTTTAAGTAGAAATTTATAGTTCAGCAATCTTGACCTTCTGGCCCAAATTCCCCATCAATCATTCAAAGTGTAGAAGTTTCTATCTCAAACAGCAATTTTTCCTTTACACTAGAAAGTGCCGAACATAACTGAAATACTAAACCAAGAAAAATTTTATTATATGCTCTCTTTGTGCTAACTCCAAGAATGGAAGTATATCTCCATTCCTCACCACCAAACACTGACCATCTTATCATGGATTTCATCACGGGCATGTGAATAAGGCCTTAGGCCGGGTTCAAATATGTGCTTTGAACTCACTGTATCTGGCTTACATGCCGACTTTCGGCTGAACAAAAAATACTATACCCAGCATTTTCTTTGTCCGGTCGACAGCTGGCATCTATGCCGGAAAGCGGCTGGATTCCTTGCCGGATGCCATTACAGTGAATAGGGATCCGGCAGTGTACGGTGGTATCCAGCTATGCCAGATAAGGTGAACTCTGGGAGTCTGTTTCTCCACTGGAACAGACTGCCGGGGTTCACAGCGCATATGTGAACACAGCCGTATGCTGTTCCTCTGTGACTCCTCCTGGACATTATCAACTGGGTGTTACCGTCTCATTGCCGACGGAGCGAGTCCCTGCACTCCACCACCAATTCAGGCAGGACAAACCTCGCCATAGTGTATAGGAGAACAGTAACACCCAGTTTTAAATTTCTTTATACACTTTATTATAATTTAGTTTTGTAATCCTGTGGGGAGGTGACTTGGTGGGGCATATGCCCCAGTCACTGGGCTCCAGAGAGGCGATGTACCAAGTCCGCCTTGTCCCTGAGTATTTAGAGACATGGCTAGGACAGCAAACCGTATCTTAGCCCTGGGTGAAATTATCCTACACCAGTCTAAACAATTTTGGGTCATTTCTATGAAAAATCACTATGCTTATGGTCCGCTGAATAAGCATCCATGCTCATTGTGAATGACCTTTGGTACAGTTCCTATAGTTATCAACAGAACCCCAGCTGTAACCTGGGAGGGAACTCCGATGGTTAGTAGGGGTTAAAAAAGCAGCACAGAGCAAGTGCAGCACAGACTTGAGAGAGGTGTAAGGAACACTTGTATCAAGAGCAGCGATATGGAATTAATATATGTGCATGGCTTTGCCTCTTGCTCCTGAAAAATCAATATGTGCTGCTTTATAACTGTAGGACATAGATTTAAGAGGCTAATATACTCACTGCTCTGTCCGTATATACCCAGCAGCCGCAGGATACGAATTCCAGGCAGCATCCGATTACATATTTCGGGTAGGTTTGTCTAAATCTTGTGTGTGTGGGATTAATAGCATCCATCATTAGCGGGTATGCATTCAGTCCTGCCTTTCTACTCCACGCAGTGTGAAGATTTTATTATCTGTTAATCGCCTCCTCTTCTGGGTGATTTAGTTTATTATTTTATTTATTTATTTATTTTTATTATTTTATTTATTTATTTATTTATTGCAGATATTTAATTGCACAGATTCTGCACACAAAACCCATTAAGATACAATGTGGCAATCACAGTCACACATCCCTACACACAAGGTAACCCCCCTTCTCAGTCCAATTAAAATGCATCCTTCTGCCACCAACCAGAAAACAGCTTTGCATCCGCCAATGGTTGTCTGGATAACATCCCAGCTCCATAGGGCTGCAGGCCCCCCCTCCCTTCACTCCCCACCTCTAAGCAGTGAGCGTGAGGATTGATCAGCAGGTCCCTGCTGAGCTGCTTGTATGTAACACGGCAGCATCCACACCATGCTCCCTGCACCTTAGCACTGCCCTCCCTTCCCCCAGCCTCTACCTTCAGCACTATTGCATTATATATTTTCCCTTCATAAAAAGGGGAGGGTGCATTGTGGGTTGTTTTTTTTTTTACCCCCACAGGGGTGTGTTTTTTTTTTTTTTTTTTTTTTTTTTTTGTTTCATTCATTACATCCAGTCTCTTCCGGAGCTCTGCATCGAGACAGGACGTACGGCAAGGTCCAGCAGACGGAGTGAAAACGCAAGTCTTTATTGATGGTGAGGACCAAAAAAGGGGTCTCCATTGGGCGTCACAAGAACGGACAGGTTTATCCGGCAAGAGAGGGGGGGGGAGAAGAAGCAAAGACAGCCATCCCCCCCTCCCTCTCCATCCCCAGCCCTCCTCCCCCCTTTTCTCTTGAGGATTTTCCTTGCATCTGGATCCCAGTGGAAAGAGAGAAGAGAAGATGACCACGGTTGGGAAAGATGGTGGTGGAACACCGCACATGCAGTACGTTGGGCCGTACCGGCTCGAGAAGACACTGGGGAAGGGGCAGACAGGTGAGTGCTGCCGGAAACAAAGATGTAGGAGGGAGGACTGGTGGGAGCAATCCATGAATCCGTGGGAGGACCTGCGATCAGAAATGGTCTACATGGAGCTGAAAAATTGTCCTTTTACATAAAACCAAAAAATCCCGCAGCTGGGTTCCCTAGACAGCTGGTGGAGGCTTATGGGCCTGGTTCCTCAGGGCTGGAGTGGGTGGGGACAACCATTATTAATTGAAAGATATATAGCAACTTCCTAGATGTTCTAGTTGGAGGGACAGGTGTATTGTACTGGTGTCAAAAGAGGACAGAGGCTAGACAAGCAGCGGGGGGCGATGACACTTCACCAACTGACTTGTCATTGAATCCGACCCTGTTTCACACAGTCATGCAATACATCTATAGAAGTGCACCGTCATTGCACCCCCATAGTTTATCAATGCACTTGCAATATGTTAGCCGCGGCTGTCAACTTGTCATGGCGTGACTGTGACAGCACATCTTTAGTCGAGATGTGGCATGTAAATGATTTATGCTTGTTGTAGTTTCACCGGACGCTTGTATCGGCACATTTTCATGGATTTTAACGCCTGATGGTGCAGTTTTACTTACGATTTGATAGGGCTCGGTGTGCCGCGATTGGGAATGGCTGGATGGGATGGACATGGGGCATAGACCTGGGGGAGCCCACAATTGTCTTTGTTTGCTGGCAGACTGTTTTGTAATGTGTACTGACAGTACGGGAGCCGGCACATGTCGGGGGAAGCTACACGGACGGACCGTGGGGACCACCAGCGCCGTCTCTCCATTTGTACCCCGTCCTGTTTGTTTTACAAATGGACCTCATAGTAATTGTTTTGCTCGAGGTTGCTCATAGTATTCATATTTGCAATGCATTCCACCCCCGGCCAGTGCTCCACAGCAACTTTCTTCTCCTATGTTGCTCTGACGTATATTTTGCGCTCTTCCCGCAAGGTCTGCATTGGCAGAAACCACAACTCCCAGCATGGTCAATCCAAAAACTTCTTGCATACAGAGACCCTAAACATAAAGTCAGCCTCATGGACATTTGCTGTGTCCGTTGAATGTGACTATTGTTCTCTGGTTAGCAGTCAGATCCGATGGAGAAGAGGGCCGCTGTGGCGTTCCTCAGCTGGATGAGAGGACAGGGAAGTCTAGCACAATGTCCGTCTCCATGATGGTATTGCTGGATGCAGTCTGTTGTTCCTGTTATCAGCCCTTTCAGGTTGACTGATAGGAGGTCCAGAAGAAATGTCTGCCCCCCTATCTATGTCTTGACCCACGAAACCTCCAGCAACATTGATCTACATGTGTGGATAATATTAGCAGTCCCATGTAAACTTTGATAAATTTCTGACTTCAGATCTAGCGTACAGATGCGGCTGTAGTCGCCGGGTGACGTGCGGCTTTTGTGCAATGTAGGGATTTGGTTGGTATTAAAGAGCATTTCTATTGCGAGGGCAGATAATCTCGCAGCTACAGATGTGCAGGGCTCTCATTGACATGCACTGGTGATTACGACATCAGACAGAGACCGGCTGCACTTCCAGCGCCGTCTGTCCTATAGGTAAATCTGGGCAATCTCGTGACTCCGAGGCTGAGCCGGCGGAATATGTTGTGGCAGCGTAAGGGTAAATTCCCACATTGACAGCGCTGGCAACGTGCATGCTTGCGTGTTGCCATCCGTCATACAGGGGGAACAATAGCCACAGCTCAGATCCTCAAGGGCTTGGTGGAAAGGAAGGGATGTGTTGTGTCCAAGGAGGGTTAGGATATCGATGGTATCTTTGTGTATTTTGTGGAAGGAGAAGCAGGTGTTGGGACTGACCGGTGTGTAATTAGCCAAGGGGAGAATTATTCAGCTGAGACTTCCAGGCAATGTGAAAATGATCCATACGCCCCCCCCCCCCCCCCCCTCCCTTCTGTCAGTTCTCACACAAAGGCAGATGACCTGCACCCCCCGCACAAAGGCGCGCACTCACAATATGTCAGGGCATATCGCCTCGGAGGTACACCTCTCACCTCTGCCTGATATACCGCCACCAAATACACACAGCCCCGAGGGACTTATAACAAAGGCCTCGACCTACATGGGACCTACCGTACTACACCTTACTACTGTACACAGACCAATGCTGCTACATGTACATATGTGCACATATAGAATAGCTATGGATATAGATATGAGATAGATACATAGCGTAGATAGATAAATAGATACAATAGATAAGAAAGATAGATAAATTAGATAGATATGAGATAGATAGATAGATAGATAGATAGATACTAAAAACACACAAAACAACAGTACTATTACTGTGAGCAATGGGTGAAATCCCTCTGGGACAATAGACAGAAAGTCGACTATATACTCCAAAAACATTTAAAAAAAATGAGGCAGCACTCCAAAATACTATGAAATTTCCTTTTTACCATATTTTGGAGTGCTGCCTAATTTTTTTGACGATAGATAGATGGATACGATTGATAGATACAATAGATACAGTAAATAGATATATACAGTAAGTACGTAGATACAGTAGATGGATAGATACGATTAATAGAGGGATGGATAGATAGATAGATAATGGATAGATAGATAGATAATAGATAGATAGATAATGGATAGATAGATAGATAGATAATAGATAGATAGATATGAGATGATGATGATCGATAGATAGATAGATAGATATAGAGATAGATAGATAGATAGATAGATAGATATATATAGAGATAGATAATGGATAGATAGATAGATAGATAATGGATAGATAGATAATAGATAGATAGATAGATAGATAGATAGATAGATAGATAGATAATGGATAGATAGATAGATAATAGATACATATATATAGAGATAGATAATGGATAGATAGATAGATAATGGATAGATAGATAGATAATGGATAGATAGATAGATAATGGATAGATAGATAATAGATAGATAGATGATAGATAGATAGATAATAGATACATAGATATAGAGATAGATAATGGATAGATAGATAGTGGATAGGTAGATAGATAATGGATAGATAGATAGATAATGGATAGATAGATAATAGATAGATAGATAGATAATGGATAGATAGATATGAGATGATGATGATCGATAGATAGATATAGAGTTAGATAGATAATGGATAGATAGATAGATAGATAGATAGTGGATAGGTAGATGGATAGACAGATAGATCATAGTTTCATAGGTAGACTAGTAAATGTAGTCCAAAGCAACATACATAGATATAAGAGAGAGATGAAATGAGTTGATAGATGAATGAAGCGTTGTGAAGAACTTCTGAAGCTCTCTAACATTGACGCCATGCCCCCCATACATGATGAATACGACAGACCCCTTATGATCCACCTTGCAATAGATCCCATTGACTATAGTCAGCTTTCTGATTTTTTTATTTTTGCTATACAGAATAGCTAATTAAAATAATTTATTCTGACCAGAGAGCAACAGGACCCTGATGCAAAACAACTGATGGAAGTGTGAGCATAGCCTTAGTGAGATAATATTAGGCGTCTCTCACCGGCCTGACTGATATACAGTACGTGTCAAATGAATTATGCACAGAAAACCTGCAGAGTATAGGAAACTGCTCCCTCCACTATCACAAATTTCCCTCAGATATAGCTAATTCTATAAGCTGCTGAAATATTCAGGCTGGTCATAAAGGTGCAGATGTGTTACCAGCAGCAGGAGGTGAGACATCTGCCCATCTTATGGGTCCCTCTATAAACTCCTCAAGTCTTTACTTTGCTTGTGAGAAAAGTGAAGGATTGGTTTCAGAACTTAGACATTCTCCAAGATGTTGATGAGATGTCTCCAGTGGTCTGGATTTCTTGTTCTATAGCCCACGTGGGCATCAGAACAAAAACTCTGGATAGATTAAATATCTCCTGAGATTAGTCTTGTCCTTCACATCCATAGAAGCCAAGCCAAACATGGCAGATACCACGGACGTCAGTGATTTCACGTCTACGCTACTGGATCGGCAATCATCCACGTCTAAGGCCACCATAACCATAGCAATGCATATCCATAAGGCCGCTTTCACATAGTCAGTTTTTGATTGGTGATTTCCATTAGTGATTGCAAACCAAAACCAGGACTGGAGGCTACACAGTGATAAGGTATATTGGAGAGATTTGCACCTGACTTACAATCACTGATCAAACACTGACTGCGTGAAAGCGGTCTAGGACGTTTCATATGTGTTTTATCAGTAAGGGTTCAACTGCTAGGTCCCACCATTATTCATATCCCAGCTGTAGGAGAGGAGCAGTGGACCGGAGGGTTGGCCAAGTGCGCAGTCTCTCTCCATTTTAGTCTGGGCAAAAAATGATAATTTTTCTTGTAGACCCAAATACTTCTGTGAGTAGGTTGAGTTTTTCCAGATTTATCAGATAAGCTGGAGATGAATCATGTTGGCAGTTTTTGGCAGTCATTGTGAATCTCTACTAAGATAACAATGACGGTCATTTAAGGTCACCACACACATTAGATCTACCGAATCCAGAAGGTTCGGCCTACCATCTAATGGTGCATTTAGATGTTGCAAGTAGCAGCCGATTGTCGAAAAAGGAAGCGTTCTTTCCTGACAGTTGGCTGCTCGTTAAAGGGGTTGTCTGGGTTCAGCGCTGAACCCGGACATATCCCCTTCATCACCCGGGCAGCCCCTCTGGGTGGAGCATTTCATGCTGCGATGCTCTACCTCGCCCTGTGTTGTATCGCATAGGACAAGGGCTGTTTTGTTTACATTTTTACACTGCTAGGCGGAGGCTTCCACCTAGCAATGTTCCCGGTAAAACAGTCTAGGGCAGCACTAAAGCCCGCCCATTAGTGCCGGTGACGTCACCGGAATGAGTGTTCGTAGGAACGTTTGTCCCCAATAATCAGCTCAAACATCGGTCCCGTGTAAATCCAGCTACGTCGAAGGAGATAAGGATCGGGCATATTGTTTTTTACCACCTGACCCTTTTGTGCTTGCGGAGATAAGCCTCTGGCAGAGGTGACTGCAGAAGCTGTCTCCCCTCTCCCCGTTGACTACCTATGCATGCTCAGTCAAGCCGAGCATGCTTTTGAGTGGGAGGATCGGGAGCGAGCATTTGTCTATCTCATGTGTATGACCAGCTTTTGACAAGTAATGGATGATATCGGACAACCAACATCTATCTGATGTCTATGATAAGCTTCAGGTCATATGCAAAAACCAGTGAGGTGATTTATTACGCAGTGCTCAGTTGCGAGGTCTTCTACTTCAAATATATTTTACACAAGATGCCAACAAACTGGTAGTAGAGCTTCACGTACAATACAATTGGGATATTTGGTGCAGTCAGTAAGGCTACTGAATGCTCACATTTGCTTCATGTAGAGGCCACAACACTGTGCCGAATAAGTCTTACAGTGGATCCCAAATGCTAATAACAGACACCATTGAGCTATAGTGTGTCCCGTCAGGGATCCGCTGTCGTCTCCGTCATTATGTCATCAAGGATAGCAGTGGAAGACTGCAATGACAGTGTGAACATAGCCTTACTGCTATGAAAACTATAGCCATCTTTCCATTACAAGAATAAGGACTAATGTGCACATCTGTACTATAGCGCCATATAAGTTCCAGGTTGTATGGGCCCATACTGTACAGAATCTGTTTCCATGAGTCCTAAACCTTAAAGGGAACCTGTCACCGGGATTTTGGGTATAGAGCTGAGGACATGGGTTGCTAGATGGCCACTAGCACATCCACAATACCCAGTCCCCATAGCTCTGTGTGCTTTTATTGTGTAAAAAAAACAATTTGATACATATGCAAATTAACCTGAGATGAGTCCTGTCCCTGACTCATCTTACGTACAGGACTCCTCTCAGATTAATTTGCATATGTATCAAATTGTTTTTTTTTACACAATAAAAGCACACAGAGCTATGGGGACTGGGTATTGTGGATGTGCTAGTGGCCATCTAGAAACCCATGTCCTCAGCTCTATACACAAATTCCCGGTGACAGGTGCCCTTTAAAGGGGCTGTGTCACCAAAATAAATGTATCCCGTTCAACAGATATTTCTGTTATATCACTTTCTGCAAAATACCACCATTTATCAAAACTGCCCTTATTTTAATGTTATTCGTAGGTTACGTCCTGCATTGGAGCCTTGTAATGTAGGACAAAGGAAGTCATTGGTAAGAACAAGGGGCGTGGTTAGTGTCACGTGATCTGCTGATGTCAGGACACATCTCACTGCCCTAAGGCCTGATGGGACAGCAGACACATGACCAACCAGGAAGTAGGATTCAAGCATGGGGGATAGGAGAAAACTGCAAATTAGGTACATTTGCAAAAAAATAAAAACTATCCGAGAGGGAATTGAAGCGCTAGAGATATTGATGAAAACACACTTTAGAGTGAAAAGTAGCTTGTGGCACAACCCCTTTAAAATATTGCTTGGTGACTACCTAAATACTTCAGGTCACGATGCAATTGAGTGTCTGTACAGTCGTATTCTACACTAAGGCTACATTCACACACCTGTTTGGTAGTCTATGGGATTATTCACACGGCAGTCTTTTGACGGCCGATGTCCTGTTTTGTCCATTTTCACGGACCGGCAGCCCCCGTACAATTGAAGGGGGCCGTTTTTAATGTCCATTTCTCAGGAAGGCATCAGTGAAAAAACATCTGTTAAAAACGGACCAGTTTGCCGTTTTTAACTGACGTCGTGTGAATGTAGCCTAAGTGCTTCAGTTTGGAAAAAAATGACCTTAAACAGTATGCGGGGTGTAATCTGAAACTTGTACGTATTCTTGTATCACACCGACATCCCACTCTCCTCAGCAGGTGCAATACTCACTGCAGTTTAGACTTTTGTCCTTGCGCAATATTATTTTAGGAATGACCTTCAAGCAACCTCTACATCTGTGCACGTAACCATTACCTTGCTCTACCTTTCTGTATGTGTTATCTTAGGACCTTCTGATAATACCCCTTCTGGTCTGTGGATATTTGTTCTCATGCTCTTAGGATTGGTTTTACTGTCCCCAGTAATGATCCAACCTTTTTTGGATTATTGAGAAAGGAATAATGGAATAGTCCAAACCTAGTTTATATATCCAGTATACAGTGAGGAACAGAAGTATTTGAACACCCTGCGATTTTGCAAGTTCTCCCACTTAGAAATCATGGAGGGGTCTGAAATTCACATTCTAGGTGCATTCCCACTCTGAGAGACAGAATAAAAAATAAAAAAAATCAGGAAATCACATTGTATGGTTTTTAAAGAATTTATTACAGAGGTCAAACGTTTCCTGTAGTTCTTGACCAGGTTTGCACACACTGCAGCAGGGATTTTGGCCCACTCCTCCACACAGATCTCCTCTAGACCTGTCAGGTTTCGGGGCTGTCGCTGAGCAACACAGAGTTTCAGCTCCCTCCAAAGATGTTCTATTGGATTTAGGTCTGGAAACTGGCTAGGCCACTCCAGAACCTTGATATAGAAACATAGAAAGTGTCAGCAGATAAGAACCATTCGGCCCATCTAGTCTGCCCAATATACTGAGTACTATGGATAGCCCCTGGCCCTATCTTATATGAAGGATAGCCTTATGCCTATCCCATGCATGCTTAAACTCCTTCACTGTATTTGCAGCTACCACTTCTGCAGGAAGGCTATTCCATGCATCCACTACTCTCTCAGTAAAGTAATACTTCCTGATATTACTTTTAAACCTTTGCCCCTCTAATTTAAAACTATGTCCTCTTGTAGCAGTTTTTCTTCTTTTAAATATGCTTCTTACGGAGCCACTCCTTGGTTATCCTGGCTGTGTGCTTCGGGTCGTTGTCATGTTGGAAGACCCAGCCACGACCCATCTTCAATGCTCTGACTGAGGGAAGGAGGTTGTTGCTCAAAATCTCACAATAAATGGCCCCATTCATCCTCTTCTTAATACAGTGCGGTTGTCCTGTCCCCTTCGCAGAAAAGCACCCCCAAAGCATGATGTTACTACCCCCATGCTTCACAGTAGGGATAGTGTTCTTGGGATGCAACTCATCTCTCTTTTTCCTCCAAACACGACGATTGAAGTTTAGACCAAAAAGTTCTACTTTGGTTTCATCTGACCACATGACTTTCTCGAATGCCTCCAGATGGTCATTGGCAAACTTCAGATGGGCCTGGACATGTGATGACTTGAGCAGGGGAACCTTCCGTGCAATGCATGATTTGAAACCATGACGTCGTAGTGTTCTACTGACAGTGACCTTTTAAAACTGTGTCCCAGCTCTCTTCATGTCATTGACCAGCTCCTCCCTTGTAGTTCTGGGCCGATTCCTCACCTTCTTATCATCAGTGATACCCCACGAGGTGAGATCTTGCATGGAGCCCCAGTCCGAGGGAGACTGACAGTCGTCTTTAGCCTCTTCCATTTTCTAACAATTGCTCCAACAGTTGATCTATTTTCACCAAGCTGCTTGGCAATTGCCTTGTAGCCCTTTCCAGCCTTGTGGAGGTCCACAATTTTGTCTCTGGTGTCTTTTGACAGCTCTTTGGTTTTGCCCATGGTAGTAGTTGGCGCCTGACTGTGGGGTGGACAGGGGTCTTTAAAGAGCTCAGACAGGTGCTACTAAGTTAGATTAATGAGTGGAGTAGAGGTGGACTTTTTAAAGGCACAGTAAGAGGTCTTTGAGAGCCAGAATTTGCAGTGGGGGGGAAATAGCAGTGCGTCTTATGGGGCAAATGCTGCATTTTCAATGATACGCCACGCCGCGATGCCTCGCGGCGGGTGTATCAGCTGAGAGGGAGGAGTGGCTAGGGGCCGGCATCTGCTTTTATAATGACAGCGGGGCCCGTGCAGTGACTGTATTCTACTACACGGGCCCCGCTCACTGTATATAATCTTATCTATAATTGTAGGCATTGTTAATATATAAAATTCAGGGTAATCAGCGCCTGTATTACTTACAAGCGCTCAGTAGCAGAGAGGAGGGAGGAGGCAGGCCGGGAGGACGGGCGCTGGCAGTGTGAGTCACTATGCCACGCGCCTGCGCCGCCCACTGTATGAATGAAGCAGGCGGCATGGGCGCTTGACATAGTGACACGCAAGAAACACCAAGAAAAAATACGGATTTTCAAAATCAATTTTGTAAACATACCCTTTCTTAGCCAGTGAGAAGAGCTGTTACGAAGAGCATCTCTCACTCAGGAGGACCTGCCCTTGCATTACTCGCCGCTCTGCAATACTTCATTTCCCCTCTGTTGGCGCTGCATGAAAATTTAAAGGGGTTGTCTCATCTCAGACAATAGGGGCATATCGGTAGGATATGCCCCCATTGTCTGATAGGTGCTGATCCCACTTCTGGGACCCACACCAATCTCTAAAACGAAGCCAGCAAACGGGTGGCCGGCAGTGCTCGGTCTGGCCACCACCAGTCTTTCCTATTGGCCCGCCGAAAAGCACGGTTCGTTTATTTTTGGAATCCCCATAGAAATTAATGGGAGCGCACCGAGCTTGGCCACCGCTTCCATTCACTTCTATGGGGTTGACAGAAATAGCTGAGCCAGCACTCGGCTACTTTTGCCGGTGTTCCGTGAAATTTCCCTACCCTCTTCACTTCCTGTTGTGATGCGGCCGCACCGGATATGACGTTCCCATCTTCGAAAGGAGCTGCGCCGCGTAGGCGGCGCATAACGACGGGGTAGGGGAATTTCACACCAGAGTTGGGGAGAAGGGGCCACCTAATGCTTGCGACGTACCTCTTAGCTGGACACCGGTCGACACTGCGCATGCGGGCCAGGGAAAAATTACGGGCCAGTGCGCAAGCGCGGCTAACTACTCCTGTCGGAATACACCTCGCGTGCGCACCAGCGGACAGGGAGATCTCTTATAACGAACATCCATCCGATCACCGTCACTGCGCAGTGTGGGGGTAGGGAGATCTGATGGCCATTTGTTCTGTTAAATCTCCCTACCACTCACTGTGCACGCGCGGTGTCTGATCATCTGGAGCCAGCTGAGAGGTAACGCGCAAGCGCATTAGGTGGCCCCTTCTCCCCAACTCTGGTGTGAAATTTCCCTACCCCGTCGTTGTGCGCCTGCGCGGCGCGGCACACCTCCTTCCAAAGCTGGGAACATCATGTCCGGTGCGGCCACGTCACAACAGGAAGTGACGAGGGTAGGGAAATTTCACGGAACATCGGCCCCATAGAAATGAATGGAGGGCAGAGGCGCATGCGTGGTGCACGCTCCTTCACTTTGCGGGGCCCACCTCAGGAACCCGCAACTATCAGACAACAGGGGCATACCCTAGCGATATATTCACATTGTCTGGATGGGGAAACCTCTTTAACACTTACCTGATCACAGCCGAATGCTGGGGTCCCAGCAGGAAGAATCAAGTAGGGATTGTTCAAAGCAGAGAGAGCGAGAACCCCTTAAAGAGAGCAGAAGGCAGCTGACGCCCTGGCAGACCTGCCATAGCCATGCATATTCATTTGAATGGATTTTGTGTACCACTAACCATAATGAGTAGCCCTCCGCAGCTGGCATTACGGGGGGTTTCAATAGCCGGACAGATTGTGATTGCTGATAACCTGGTGACTTCATTTTTAGGACAAGCCCTTTTGATTTAGGACCATGCTGTGTGCTTTTTTAAAACCGCGGCGTTCTCTACCGTGGGCACTGTTGTTCTAAAATTCTATGTAAGGCTAGGGCTTTACGGCAGCATGGTCAGATTTTGTGCACTGGTCACAAGGTCACAATTATGATAATAATTCTATATTCCTGCTTTTCATTGGTGTCTCTTTAGATTTGTATCCTAAAACTCTCATGTTCTGCTGCCCTTTTGTAGCGTGGCTGAGGAGCACTCGACTACGCCTGCAGCACGAGTGAGGCCTAATACGGATGGTTTTCCTCTAATTATATATAGGAAGCTATGTATTTCCTTATTAGGCTTGATTGCGGATTCAGTTGTACTATATTATTTTGGTAATTATAATGTTCCGCCCGTAGTTGATGCTTAGTATACCATAAGCCAAGTGCATTTGGAAAATCGCTGCACCGTTGGGGTCCTGAGCTACGTACAATAATATTTGTTTTAGTGCCCTTTTCTTGTCCCCATTCAGTCCATTGAATTCTTTTTATTTTTTTTATTTTTTCATCACAGCAAATCCTTGTTTATCAGAATCGAGCAGCACGGAGAAATGAGCGCTGGCATCATCTCAAATGTCAAATTTCAACATGTTTATTTCCATTCAGATAATAATACTCGTATACATTTCACCCAGATGAAGCAGAAGGAATTCTGTTGACATTAGTCGAAAAAAGCTGATTACTTCCACCACGGTGGGGATGTAAAAGCTCACATTTCCATTTTTGCCCCCAAGCCACTTTTCCCTTTTCTATCCCGCACCTCCATGATGTTTGCAGCTCTTATGGTTCCAGACCCCTGCTGCATCCCATCTGGACTGAATCAATGCACTGAACTGCTTCCGCCTTTATTAAGATAATGGCTACAGTCGTAGGATGGAGAAAAAGTATTGATACCTAAAAAGCTATTGAGTGAGTAAGGTCATATCTTTCACGGGTTTTCCAAGCCGGAGTCTTTTTGGCCATTGATTAAACCTTCTAAAGATCTGCATTGAATGTTCCACATATTCAACTTTCCTATACACCCAGCTTTAAAATTGGGTCTACAAAAGAGCTGATCTTAGTGACGGAAATCGGAATGGGGTAACGGGCATATCCCAAAACCTTGGCTACATGCATGGATAAAGGGGCCCATGATTAACTCAGTGATGCAGCTTACGGTATGGGGATACTGGTTTTAATTGGGGACCCGGTCAGTATATGGAGGCTTATTTTTAAAGCAATGCTTTGTGGGAGGTAGCAGGGGTGCACCACCAATAGGGTCAGGTGAGGCTATCCCCTCAGGCAGCACCAGGTAGGGGCAAGAGGGGGGCAGCAAAAGGGCCATTGGCAATAAGCGCTTTCACCGAATGGGGATGAGTGATGGCGGCTGCCATTGCTCGTCCTCATACAGATTCATTGTTCCTGGGCAGCAGATCATTTTTTTACACAGGAAGATCTACTGCCCATAAATGTGCTGCATAAATTTTGATTTCACCTGATGAACAGGTGATGGGTGGTATCTTTACAGGGGTCGAGTATCAGGAACGAGCATTCATACTAACGCTCATTCCTGATAATCAGCTCGATAGTTCTGTGTAAATCCTGGGTTGTTTATGACGTGGCTTGTGTCGTGAAGGCATCTTCTTACCCTTTTATAACTGAAGCCTGCCTGGTGATCAGCTGATGGATGCAGTTCCAGCTTCTGAAACTGGGTTGGACCATACATTTCCTCATATTGTACAGGCCAGGTAGACTAGTGTGAGAGCGCCTCTTTGTTAGGGTTGATCTAAGAGGGTGTCTCAAACAAGAGACTTCCCTCTAAAACATCCATATGCTTAATAAGGCCGTTTGGAGACAACTCCTTTAAAGCGGTTTTCTGACTTTTTTTTTTATATACTGATGACCTATCCTCTGGATAGGTCATCAGTAACTGATGGGTGGGGGTCTGACACCCGGGACCCCCCACGATCAGCTGTTTGAGAAGGCTGTGGCACACACAGGAGCGCATGCTCGCAGCTTAGCCTAGGACATGTGATGTCACGTTCATCAGTCACGTGGCCTAGTCGTAGCTCAGTCCCGTTTGAGTGAATAGGCCTGAGGTGTGATACCAAGCACAGCCGCTATATAATGTACGGCACTGTACGTGGTATGCTGTGAGGAGACAGCGGCGCTCACCGGACCACCGCAGTCTCCTTAAACAGCTGATCAGCGGGGGTTCCAGGTGTCATACCCTCATCGATCAGATACTGATGACTTATCCTGACGCTTGGTCATCGGTTAACAAAAAAGGTGGAAACCCCCTTTAACATATACACTATAGACAGTTGAAAAGGCTCATAGTGACCATTCGCAACATACTTTTTAGCGGCTTTTTGTGACATTAAAGAGCATGACAAACGTCACCCCTCTACACAGGCATCGGTATAATAGTCATTCGGTCATACCCGCGAGTTTTCAATGTTACATATGGCGTTGTAGTCCTTTGTATTAACCATTAACGACAGATCGTTCACCATACAGCCGTCTGATATCACCGGTGTATGGGATAGGTTCACCAGACACCGGTATATTGTACCCCTTTAACTAACTCGTGCACACAGACACGACTCTATCTTAGTCGTCAGTATATTCATTCTACCGCTTTCTGTTTGAACCACTCTCTATAGAAATGTCATCTGATAACCGGCGACACCGCCTGCCTTATTATAGGTAGAAAGGACGGCAACATTCACATAGCTCGCTGTGCGGGGACTTTGATTTCAGTGACATTGGGAGAATGACGCAGTGGGAAGGGGTCCCGTCTTTGCAGGCTTGCCACGGTGTCGATGGTTTACCCTAGCAACTGAGGGGATGTCCTGCAGCTGTCCACCACGTAGACTGAGCAGCAAAGAATAAAAAGGGGCTGGATTTGGGCAAGGACAAACAGGACTTCATTTATAGAGAGCTCCTGCCATGGTTAAATACTAGTCAATCTGATCTCCTCTTAGGTTCTTATTAATATTAGTCCTTGCTAAGAGAAGAGAGTCCCACAGCAAAAATCTAAATGTTCTACTGTCTAATGTCCGACCTCACAATGATGGGGAGAAGAAGAGTTCCTCCCCAGTTTGCAGACATGGAGGTTCTTGCAGGGAGGGGGAGGCGGAGGACACCAGCCTGTCCTGGGGCCTCTACGGCGCTCACACCCGCTCTCATTCATCATTTGTCCTTCGGCTTCAACTCGAATAAACTGTAGGTTTTTACGGCTATTAGCAACTGACAGGCAGATGTCAAAATGGATCACCGTGCGGCCGACGTACATGGCCCCTAGTAGTGTAGAGTTAGGCTTTGTTAGTGGATGCATTTGTGTTCCCTTTGAGATCCAGTGACTCGCATGCAGTGCATTAAGCGTGTTACATTTTAATTCTGCCGTCGTGGCATGTGGTCGTTTCGCTGTCTGACAGCGCCACCGGATCGCGTTTCTTATTAATGATGACGGTAACGCAGACAGAGGGGACTTGCAGAGCTTGTGCTGAAGCTGCAATAGGAAAGCCTTTCTGCCTGGTATCATCATCTTCCACGAGTCTCCCCTCCGTAAGGGTATACAATGCCGTCGAGCCGCAAGCAGGATGTTACCAAATAAGTTAGCGCCCTTTTGGGATCCCGTCTGCCCTTTAAGCCTCAAACCACTCAGCTATACATACTTGTCTGTGCCAGCGGATGGTTTCCGGCTCCAGCACAGATGCCTGCTTTCGCAGCTCGCCCTAATCACAATAGCTGCCATTGTTTATGGTTAAAGGAGTACTCGTCAACCCGTCCCCCCCCCTTTTGTTCGTCAAAATTCACAACCCCCTGAAATGACGCTTTTGCTTGTTTAGATGTCGAATTGTCCGTCTCCGTAAAACTAGGGAGTGTCAGTTTTTCCATGGTGATTTAGCTTGTACTTTTGTTGGTTTGCAAACCTAGCGAGCACAGGAAAGCGATGATTATTTTTTTCTCCTAATGCAGCAGTAGCGGGAATGTCATGCCAGTCGTACATTACTAGAAGTAAGAAATCCAGGGAACCTCTTGAGAAAAGATTAAGTGCAGGACAGACTCTGAAAGGCCTGGTTTTTGGTGTAATTACTGCATAATACCAAGGACGAGAGGAGTTCTACAAGAGGTGACCTTCTGACTTCAGATTAGCAGATAATCTGGGGACACGTTGCCTGCCTGCATCGCTCACTGTGCACTTATAGTCAAGCGGGTCCATCCTAGCGGATATGGTGGAGGGGGGGGGGGGGATAATCTCTGTCCCAGCGCAGAATGTATATACTGTGCAGTATACACGTACGTTTCCTCTGAGCAGAAACCTATAGGAACGAATCTGCTTCTAAACCTCTCACCCACTTATCTGCTTTTTCTGTAAGAGGCTCTATGACGTCATAGCAGCTGAGTACAGCCAATGAGATGTCTCCTTAGCGCAGCTTTCCATCAAGTCGCCGAGGAGAAGAGAGGGGAGAATTCACTATGGAGGCGTAAATCACTCTTCCATGCCTCCCATTTACAGACAGCAGCAGACATGCAGGGTTTTTATGGCTTTTTTTATTTATTTATTAATGCGAGTGCATTGATGACAAAAGGAGTTTTTGTTTTTTTTTATACATAGAAATAAAAATGTTTTGCACAGGAGAGTGAAAGAAACTGCCGGAGTCAATGATTTTCCATATCCAGCAATTTACCAACCGGTGGGCTAAATATATATTTCCAAAAATATTTTTCTAATTCCAACTGGTTGCAATATATAGTTTATATGTATTGGTAATGTAGTACATAGAAGAGAGGAGATCCCATCATACCCTCTGGCCAAATGTCTACCCTCTTCTTTGCAGTTCCTCTGAAGAAGGGAGTACTTTATAGGTTCTGGCTGCCTAAACGAAAAGTGATGGGACCCATCGTAGTCCACCAGAAGAAGGGAGTTCTGCATAGGTTCTGGCCACCTAAAAGAAAAGAGATGGGACCCACTACAGTCCCTCTGAAGAAGGAAGTTCTGCATAGGCTCTGAATGCCTAAAAGAAAAGAGATGGGACCCATCGTAGTCCACCTGAAGAAGGGAGTTCTGCATAGGTTCTGGCCACCTAAAAGAAAAGAGATTGGACCCACTACAGTCCCTCTGAAGAAGGAAGTTCTGCATAGGTTCTGGCCACCTAAAAGAAAAGAGATGGGACCCATCGTAGTCCACCTGAAGAGGGGAGTTCTGCATAGGTTCTGGCCACCTAAAAGAAAAGAGATTGGACCCACTACAGTCCCTCTGAAGAAGGAAGTTCTGCATAGGCTCTGAATGCCTAAAAGAAAAGATATGGGACCCATCGTAGTCCACCTGAAGAGGGGAGTTCTGCATAGGGTAAGGCCACCTAAAAGAAAAGAGATGGGACACCCGGAGTCCATCTGAAGAAGGAAGTTCTACATAGGTTCTGGCCACCTAAAAGAAAAGAGATGGGACCCATCGAAGTCCACCTGAAGAAGGGACTTTTGCATAGGTTCTAGCCACCTAAAAGAAAAGAGATGGGGCCCACCATAATTCCCCTGAAGAAAGGAGTTCTGCATAGGTTCTGGCCAGCTAAAAGAGAAGAGATGGGACCCATAGTCTGTCTTTGTATATATTGATATATATGGTAAAATAGGATTTGCTGTGCGTTCTGTACCAGGCAGGTGGTGTATGTCTGTAGCATGGTTGACTGCATGGGTCCTTGTCACCGCTCAGCACTGCAGAGTTATATATAGAGCCTCTATCTGCAGTCTCAGTGCTGTCTCTGTGCACTAGGATTACAGAAACCGATGGAGGTCAGGCTCATACAAAGCAGGATTAACTCCTTCCCTACTAGAGAACTGCAGATTCTCCATCTATTTTCAACCCTTTTCTTTAGCACCCAACCGCCCCAAAGATTTCTCCGTAGAGATTTATCCGGAAAATCTGGGAACAACAAATGTCAGTCTGGAAAAAATAAAGGAGGAATGCATTCATGTAATGAGTCACATTAATTGCTATGTAGAGAGATAAGCTGCTGGTTAGAGGGGCGCAGGGGTTAACAGGCCATTACTGTATCCTATGTGTGGTCCACTAATTGCAAAATTACTCCTGTACTGAGATACAGTATTAGAGTTATTCAGGACCCTGGACAGCAATTGACATAGGTGTAGTCAGCGAGAATAGGAAGTGAGGGCAGACTGCGTAGGTTATGTAAGAGATATGGAGGACACCTGAAACCAATAGCTTTCCATATCTGAGCGGTACTCTCCAGGCAGATTAGCAGCATGGCCGAATATTACTTTTAACCATTTGCCGTTCATTGTCGGCTTTAAACAACCAATTAATTACACTCTACTAAGGCATATGAAGGTAACGGGGCAGGGGCACCCCCCAATTGCAATCCCCTTCTATTATCCAGAGGTCCTTCCTTAGTCAAAAATAGCCAATACCCACAACAGAACAGGTGCTTGCCGGGGTATCAACAACGGAACCCACAAAATAGCAAATAAAAAATGTATTTTTTTTTTATCCATTTTTGAGCGCAGCTGAATCTCCAAAGGGTCAGTCCTCTCCCCAATGGAATGGAAATATAACAGAACCCACAAATTCAGCTAGTTTCAGGGAAAGTGGCGGTTGAATACGGGTTGTCAAATATCGAAGACCTCTCTTCAAACCGTGGATTTTGCCAACAGAATTTTGGCGTGGACACCGCAACAAAATTTTGGCGGCCTTTGCCTCCCTTTGTTTTTAATGTGAAGAAAGCTGTTGCTTGCAGGATGGTGGTTTAAAGCCACTACCGCGCCAAGAAGCGGCATGTCCTTTACTGGCGCGGTGAAGTCGCAGCGGGTGTCTGGTCATGGTTTAGTTCCTTTCGATGGAGCTGAGCTGCAAGCTGGTCCGTGGCATGAAAGTGAACAACTGCAGCAGAAACGTGGTTTCTGCTGGGGTTTATGCTTGTCACGGCTGAGGGTGGGGGAAACCCTCAGCCATGCGGTGTCAATAATAAAGGGTAGCTGCTGGGCCAGGACAGGAAACAGGGAGCAGGTCACCTCCTATAGCGTCCCTAAATCTGACCCTGACTCCTAGCTGTATGAGCCAACCCTGATGGTAGGAGGGCTCATACTCCGGAACCTAGGGTCCCTACTAGCCCTCAGGATAGCCCTGTAACTAGGAGCAGGGTAAGACGACCTGTACCTCAAAGGCACGGATGAACAGGAGTCTCGCTGGCCAAGCTGCAAGGAATGGGGAACATATACAGCAGATGGCAATGGCAGGTAGTGAAACTAGTACAACACCTACCTGCCACAGACACACAGACTGGAACCCGTGCAGAAGTGCTAATGTCCACACCAAATACAAAAGGACACAGCACACACACACAAAGCACACAGGAACCCAGAAACCATAAGCTGCAATAAACATAGAGACACCACTAGACATATAGTAAGATAAGAACATCTATGTCTAAACATTACTTATGACCACAAGGGTGGCCCTCACTGGACAGATGGTATATGAGACCAGGAGGATGACTCCAGCAAACACCATGGCTGGAGTACTCCTCAGCTACTGACATCCAGCAGGAGCTAAATAACCCAAGTAGCCACACCCACACACAGACACGCCCAGTGTTCACTCGCTATGAAGGGAATTAACCCTTCCAACACCAGGCAAGGGAAGAAAGCCACTTAAAGGGGAAGTGTACACACAAACATCCCACTCCACCTGTTACCGCCGGCAACGGCATGCGAGGCAACCATGTCCTGGGAAACAGCCAGAAGGCCGAGACACTGCCACCACATGCACACAACACCACACGTTGCCACGGGCAACCGCAAGTGAAGGAAAGTGTCACAAAACACACCATAGGCCGTGACAATGCTGTGGACTTTGACAGCATCGGAATCTGCCTTGTGAATGTGCCCTAGCAGTTTTTTTATGCAGTTTTTATGAGCCGAAGCCAGGATTTGCTCTAAAGGAAACGTGAAAGGATCTTTATTTTTCCTTCCTACTGGTTCCAACACTGTAGAGAAGGATTTGGGTGTCCTTGTAGATTATAGATTAAATAACAGCTTACAATGTCAATCAGCTGCTTCTAAGGCCACCAAGATATTGTCATGCCTTAAACGAGGCATGGACTCGCGGGGCGGGGATGTAATATTACCACTTTACAAAGCGTTGGTGCGGCCTCATCTGCAATAGGCAGTTCATTTCTGGGCGCCAGTTCATAAAAAGGATGTCCTGGAGCTGGAGAGAGTACAAAGTAGAGCGACTCAACTGATAAGGGGCATGGAGGCTCTTAGTTATGAAGAAAGATTAAAATAATTCAATTTATTTAGTCTTGAGAAGAGACGTCTAAGGGGGGACATGATTAACCTTTACAAATATATAAATGGGCCATACAAAAAATACGGTGAAAAGCCGTTCCATGTAAAATGCCCTCAAAAGACAAGAGGGCACTGCCTCCGACTGGAGAAGAAAAAGCTTCTTTACTGTAAGAACTGTGTGAATCTTTGGAATAGTCACTTCAGGACGTGGTCAGAGCAGGAACAGTGGACGGTTTTATAAAGGAATTCGATGAATTCTTAATTAAATAACATTAATGCTTATGAAAATGTGTAGAAGTCTGGGTCTCACCCCCATTTCCTAAAATTCACATCCCCACCCATCCTTTGATTGAACTTGATGGACATCTGTCTTTTTTTAACCATATTAACTATATAACTATGTAATTCTGGTTTTAGTTAAAAAAAAAAAAATGCTGCAAAAACTGTATGCGTGTTTTTCCAGCCTAAAGGTTGAAATATTTGTTATCTGTAATAGGTTTTGTCTCACTTTGACCGTTCGAATAATATTTTTCTCAGGATGCTCCATGACGTGCTGCGATTGTCCCTCATATTGTTGCCGAGTCTCTCTTCTTCCTCTGTTTTGATTGATGCCCATAATGTCATGGCGCCAATCACTGCCCATTTCAGTGCGTCCATTCACAATCCATACTGACTATTATGTCAGAACAGAGGACCAGGACAGAGTTTGTAAGTATGTATGTGACTAGGCTTTTTGAGGTATTATAGAATTTGTCAGAATCTCTGAAAGCCCCTTTAAGATGAGGCTTCAGCCTTGTGCTGCTGTTTGGAGGTTAGTATAATAAACCGCCGGTCTCAGCTGCCGCAGCAGGCGTGCCTGTTGTTAAACTTATGTTCTGTGCTTCAGACCTCTACGGTTGGCGCATATATATAGCGGGAAAGGGTCCCGGTGTATCCATCAAACGTATCCATTAGGCCCCTTTCACACGAGCGAGTTTTCCGCGCGGATGCGTTGCGGGAGGTGAGCGCATTGCATCCGCACGGAATCTTGACCCATTCATTTCTATGGGGCTGTTCACATGAGCGGTGATTTTCACGCATCACTTGTGCGTTGCGTGAAAATCGCAGCATGCTCCTCTTTGTGCGTTTTTCACGTAACGCAAGCCCCATAGAAATGAATGGGGTTGTGTGAAAGTCGCAAGCATCCGCAAGCAAGTGCGGATGCGGTGCGATTTTCACGCATGGTTGCTAGGAGACGATCGGGATGGAGACCCGATCATTATTATTTTCCCTTATAACATGGTTATAAGGGAAAATAATAGCATTCTGAATACAGAATGCAAAGTAAAACAGCGCTGGAGGGGTTAAAAATTTTTTAAAAATCATTTAACTCTCCTTAATCCACTTGATCGCGATGTCGGCATCTCCTTCTGTCCCCGTTACTGAATAGGACCTGTGGTGAGCATTAATTATAGGTCAAGGACCTTTGATGACATCACTCCGGTCATCACATGGTACATCACATAATCTTTTACCATGGTGAATCACCATGGTAAAAGATCATGTGACGTACCATGTGATGACCGGAATGATGTCACCACAGGTCCTGTTGCTGCACAGAGATCAGATGAAGCCAGAAGGAGATGCCGGGCCGCGAACAAGTGGACTAAGGTGAGTTAAAAAAAAAAATTTAACCCCTCCAGCGATGTTTTACTATGCATTCTGTATTCAGAATGCTATTATTTTCCCTTATAACCATGTTATAAGGGAAAATAATACTATTTACAGAACACCGATCCCAAGCCCGAACTTCTGTGAAGAAGTTCGGGTTTGGGTACCAAACACGCACGATTTTTCTCACGCGAGTGCAAAACGCACCCGCACATTTTCCCGCAACACCCGTGTGAAAGAGGCCTTAGGCTCCATTCACCCGACAGAGGCCTTACAAGTGTCCTTTTATGCTCCTTGCAGACGAGCGTGTCCGGATGCGTTCAGTGATAACTGCGCGATTTCGCAGTCAAAGTCATTCAGTTTTGCCTGCGATCGCGTTCAGTCGTTCAGTTTTTATCGCGTTCAGTTTTTATCGCGCTGGTGCAATGCGATTTAATGTGTTTTGCACGCGCGTGATAAAAACCTGAATGTATGCAAACAACATCTCTTAGCAACCATGCGTGAAAAACGCATCGTATCCGCACTTGCTTGCGGATGCGATTTTCACGCAGCTCACTTCTATGGGGCCAGCGTTGTGTGAAAATCGCTGAATATAGAACATGCTGCGATTTTCACGCAACGCACAAGTGATGCGTGAAAACCAACGCGCATGTACACAGCCCCATTGAAATGAATGGGTCCAGATTCCATACAGGCGCAATGCGTTCGCATCACGCATTGCACCCGCGCGGAATAATCGCTCGTGTGAAAGGGGCCTTAGTCTCCATCAGACTTGTATACATTTTTTAAGTGTGTAGGGAAGCTCAGTACACTGGGCCACCACAAAAACATATACTGTGCGGTATACTTTTTTAGCATTTTGGCTAATGGACGTATACCACTGTATACTTTGGAGTACATTGAAACCTTCCATTGGAGATACATCCTCTAGCTGTATACCTTCCAAATGTAGTGCGTGCAGAGCCTTAAGGCCCTTTTTACACGGGCTGGTGCCCAGGCAATTATCAGGAACAAACTGAACTTTCCTGATAATTGAGCATTAGGGATAGAAGCAGCAATAATCTCCTCTCCATGGGGAAGAACGATCGCTATTACGATTGTTTGTCACCATACAGATTGTTTGCTGGAAGCAGGGCCCTGTTTATAAAGCGCGATCTGCTGCTGGCAAAGAATGGGTTTAAGATGCAATCACCCAACGAATAGGCATTTGTTCATTCATCAGGCAATCTACGGCACCTTTAAATGGGGCAGTTATCAGGAACAAGCGTTGGTAAGAATGCTTATCCCCTGTAATTGCCCCCATGAGCCTTTAGTCTTGAGCTGGATGAGGAGGTATAGTACTCTGAAACCTCTTCACTCGATGGCATAAATCCACCACTAAATTCTGTAACTCTTTTGAGTAAATGGTTTCATGCAGTTCGACATTCACAGTTTCGCGGTGCAACCGTTTTGTGTACTGTCTCTGTTTGATGTACGCACCTTTCGCTGTGGTTCATTGGTATGCTATAGCTTGCACTGTCGGAAGATCCATACCACCTATTGATTGCATTGGGATCTAAGGTAAATTATAAAGTGAAAAAGATTTGTAACTGCGAGGGATTTCTCCTCTTCCCGTACAGTAGCTGCAGGTTTCTTATCATGGCTGCAGCACGTTCACACCAGCGGTTTTTACTTATGGCTGCAGCACGTTCACACCGACGGTTCATTCTTATGGCTGCAGCACGTTCACACCAGCGGCTCATTCTTATGGCTGCAGCACTTTCCAATAAGCGTCTCATTCTTATGGCTGCAGCATGTTTACACCAGCGGTTCATTCTTATGGCTGCAGCACATTTCCACCAGCATAGCTGCAACACATTTCCACCAGCGGTTCATTCTTATGGCTGCAGCACATTTCCACAAGCATAGCTGCAACACATTTCCACCAGCGGTTGATTCTTATGGCTGCAGCACATTTCCACCAGCGGTTCATTCTTATGGCTGCAGCACATTTCCACCAGCGGTTCATTCTTATGGCTGCAGCACATTTCCACCAGCATAGCTGCAACACATTTCCACCAGCGGTTCATTCTTATGGCTGCAGCACATTTCCACCAGCGGTTCATTCTTATGGCTGCAGCACATTTCCACCAGCATAGCTGCAACACATTTCCACCAGCGGTTCATTCTTATGGCTGCAGCACATTTCCACCAGCGGTTCATTCTTATGGCTGCAGCACATTTCCACCAGCGGTTCATTCTTATGGCTGCAGCACATTTCCACAAGCATAGCTGCAACACATTTCCACCAGCGGTTCATTCTTATGGCTGCAGCACATTTCCACAAGCATAGCTGCAACACATTTCCACCAGCGGTTCATTCTTATGGCTGAAGCACATTTCCACCAGCGGTTCATTCTTATGGCTGCAACACATTTCCACCAGCGGGTTCATTCTTATGGTTGCAGCACGTTCACACCAGCGTTTTTTTCTTATGGTTGCAGCACGTTCACACCAGCGGTTCATTCTTATGGCTGAAGCACATTTCCACCAGCGGTTCATTCTTATGGCTGCAACACATTTCCACCAGCGGGTTCATTCTTATGGTTGCAGCACGTTCACACCAGCGTTTTTTTCTTATGCTTGCAGCACGTTCCCACCAGAGATTCATTCTCCTTTCACCGTGCACATTGACTGGGAAGAAAGGATGCTGATGAAACATGGTGCTCAGACGTCACAGCGTCCCATGTTCCCCAGATCATTTACAATCCACAGAAATCACAAAGCAGATGGATAGTGAGCAGATCAGGGCTAAGCTGTGCTGGGGAGATTACAGGAGGAGGTATTTGTATAGGACGGAGGGATGGGCAGATGGTGCTCTATCAAACTTCATCTCTCTATCCCTTTCTCTCTTTCACTCCATCCTCTTTGTCTGGCCTCCTCTTTTATCTGCTGTAATTCACTTCCCTGAATATGGAAATAATTGAATGGGCAATATAGAGATATGTCATAGTCTTCCCATAGATGTCTGCAGTAATGATGAGATTGATCAGTTTTTATCTGGCAGAAGTGATGAATTGTAATGTTATTAGTGGGTTCTGCCTGTTTAACAATCTGATCCTGAATAGTCTGAAGGCAAAAGACTCCCCAAATTATAGCTTTACATGAGCAACTGGGTCACAGAGTTACGCATGGGTACGTCCAGTGTTATGGGACGGGATGTTCTTAATCCTGCATATTTCTTTTTATATAATGCAATGCTCTGAGTTTGTGGTTATAAAACTAGTTCTTAACCTCTCCCCCCTGCAAAAGCCTAAATAAAAATTGCAGAAATCAGCATTAGACAGCTGATCGACCTCCACCCATGGCCCTGAGGATAGATCAGTAAGGCTAGGCCTACACGACGACATTTGTTGCACCAATGTCGCGTGACAATTTTTATAGTGATAGTCTATGGTGTCGCACTGCAACAGGCGACATGCTGCGACTGTGACGCGACAGTCGCAAAAAATCCATTAGTCATTGGTGTGACAAAATGTTGCGCAACAAATGTTGCAGTGTAGTTGTGACACATGTCGTCGTGTAGACCTAGCCTAAAGGTTGTGCAAGAATCGGGAGGGGGGGGGGGGCGGTTTGGCAAATCCTCCCCCCCCCCCTACTTTAATGTTTAGGGAAGATTTCTTACCTGCTTCCCGGTGCCAGCTCCCCACAACTTCTCCTCTTCCAGGCCTGTGATGCTCCGTTGGACTCCCTTGATGTAAACATCCAGTATGACATCTCCGCAGCCAATCACTGGCCGTGAAGGAGACGAATCTCCATGCGTCATGTGACCATTTGTCATGACGTAAAAGGATTTGGTCACCACCACAGCCAGTGATTGGCTGCAGCGATGTCAAACCATATGCTTACATCGGGGAAGCCCAACGGAGCATCACAGGCCTGGAGGAGGAGAAGGAGCGGGGAGCTGGCACCGGGAAGCAGGTAAGTAATCTTCCCTTTACAGATCCGGTAAAGTGTGTGTGTGTGGCGTGTTTGCCAATAACCCCGGAATTCTTGCGCAACCCCTTTAAACCATGATAATGAGATACACGTAGTGCTGCCAGCTATGGCTGGTAAGTTTTATGGCACGTCTTCTCCTCCGAGCACCACCTATACGGTATCCACAAACCTAGGAGTGGACTTTTCAGAAATTTCTCATGTGTGATAAAAAGTGCTTCCAGGCTTCGAAAGTGCTTGTTATCTCAACTTTTATTTGGTGGGTAAAGTGTATGGCCAGTGTAACACAGATCATAATAGGGGGTTAGCCGCTTTGGGGTTCATTTATTATTCTGAAATACGCCTAAATTGCGCCGCTATTTGCGACTTTTCCACTATTTGCGACTTTTGGCGTCAATGGCAGCAAACACACTTGAATTATAATATACTAAATCCATAATCAAAATGCACCTCACATAATCACAAGGCAAGTAGTATAAGGTACAGCTATTGTCTGCCACTTACAATGCTGTTCTAACACCTCTCCCGGGGTGGTTTAATCACACCTAATAGCTTACAGTCACGCAAAATGCAATAAACATCTTACCTCCATGATGGAAGCACGAGTCACCAGTATTTAATGCCGGAGATTTGTTGTACAAGCAATTCTAATTGAGAAATCCATTTGGATGACTAGCGAAACGTCTTTGAGAAAAAAAAAACAAGAAGTCCAATTGCTCTGATATACCATGACCTGGATGAGTGAGAGCCTTCACAGACATAGTATAGGTTGTAGTGCAGGAAGTACAATGTACTATATACGGTGTATGCTCATGAATGCGGAGGATGCTTATGTAGGTGCGAGTCTCACGTACGGCTTAATTAGGAGTGTATATGCAGCGCGCTTACCGGCTCATGTTTACACTGTTATACTGACATGCTGTGTGTTTGTAAGGATTATTTGTGACAGAATTTCGTGCAGTATTACAGCAACGGATGCTTTGGTATGAACGCGAACACGGAGGAATGCACTCCAAAAAAACAGAACCGTCTTTGATAAATCCAGACCTTCCACTGGTAACTCTGGCTTTGAAAGTTAATCTCTTGCAATTTCCCCATAGGTTCCTCTTCCAGCTGCCGTCTGCTTACTCCTCTCTCCAAACTCATAACTCTGCTCTTTTTATGCCCGGTCTTTTTTTTTTTTTTTGCATTCTCTCTCTTCCTCAAAGCTTTCTGTTATGTTATTCCTGTCCTTTCATGTTCTCTCGTCCTTCTCCAAACGCAGTCCTTTCCCATCTGACTCTCACTACCGCTCCACACATTCCTTACAGGTCCCTAGACCATGATGTCTGCCCGATTTCCTTTTTTTTCTCTGACTCTTACCACCAGTTCTTCTCCTTATTTTCTTTCTTTCTTCTTTTTAATTGGAATTATTGCTTCAGGAAGGATGTTCATGCTGAAGGGTTTGTTTTGTTGAAGACAGGCGAATCTTTCCTTTCAAGATCTGTTTGGGCTCTTGAAATAAACTCTTCCCACTTAGATCGTACACATGGACCTCCTGAGATGCACTAAAACTGTTAAGAGATGTGTGCCTCTTTCAGGATAGATCAGTATCAGTTTGGTGGCCGTCCGACTCCCAGAGCCCCTGCCTATCAGCAGTTGGAAGCGGCTCTGGCATTCGGGCGAGCACTACGGCCTCTTCCTCGGCTTTTGATGCCACATCCGTCGGTCACTTAACCTTTGTACAATACCATCCACAGCCCCTAGACAATGTAGGGCACTGTTTTTGGTGCACAGCCCTCTTCTGAGCACCACTACCCTTTCCAGAAGCTCATCCTCAGGGGTTTCGGGAGTCAGATTCCCACCTATCAGATATGGATGACCTACCAGATGACGGCCATTCCAGTGGCGTTGAGTTGCTGTCTGCACACCATCAGCAGCGAACGGCAGCCTTCTTTTATAGCCTCCTCTATCTCTGCTCCTGATGACACGTGGGGAAGCGTCCCTGCGTAGAAACTCGTTGAGCAGTGTAGGAGTTCACAGGCTGATTGGGCTTTGTCAACTCTTTATAGGCAGCAGATATCCACTGCTAGGGCTCATGCACACGACCGCGATCACTTGAATAGGGTCCGCGATCCGCATCCGATGGTCTGCACTGCAAGAAATTAGTGCATGCACTCCTTTTTGGTGGTGCGGAGGCACGGGCAGAAACACCGATCCGTGCTTCCGGACTGCATCTCCGGGTTTGCGGACCCATTCAAGTGAATGGGTCGGCATTGGTGATGTTGGGTGCACACGGCTGGTTTCCTGTGTATTGCAGCCGGCATACGGCGGGGCAACGGCCGTGTGCATGAGCCCTTAGGTAGACTTGTCCTGGGGAACAGAACTTAATCCTAGGCAGTCAGTTATACATATTGTGTTGAGCGCTGTCATAAACGAGTATTATAGCGCCAATAGTCTTTTATGTGTGAGCCTCAGTCATATATGCCTGGCCGTCTGAGCACTACAAGACGGAATCTGGTCACTGGTTACAATTTAACTGGGGTTTCTTAATTAGTGGATACCCTTTCCGGCTCACACGCTGTGGATTTCCAGAATATTTGGTGGGGGGCAGGGTGAGTGAGGGCGATATTTTACTAAACGCTGCTCATCATCTTTTGTCCCCTTAGCCTGTTGTATGTACAGATCGTGGGTATCAATGCCCCAGTTTTTATTACTAGTTATTTAATAAACACGTTTTTGTTTTCTTTTTAATACGTTCATTGACCGACCAGATGTGCCAGTGACTTGTTCCCCTCTCCGTCTCATTGAGTGGGAGTATGCCTGTGTATGAGACGGTCACAATCCATATTAGAGTCATTAGGCTAAAGGGGTTTTCCAAGATTTTCATACTGATGACCCATCCTCTGACACCCGGGACCCCCACCGATAAGCTGTTTGAGAAGGCACCAGCGCTCCTGTCAGCGCCGCAGCCTTTTTCCTAGAGGCCAGTGACAACACGTTCATGGAGCAGCTCAGTCCCATAGACGTGAAAGGGAGTTAGTGCAATACCAAGCACAGCCGCTATACAATGTACGGTGCGGCGCTCACAGGAGCACTTGTGCCTTCTCAAACAGCTTATTGGCGGGGGCCCCTCGTGTCGGACCACCACCGATCAGATACTGGTAGGATAGGTCATCAGTATGAAAATCTTGGAAAGCCCTTTTAATGTCAGCTAAACCAATTTCGATGATCATCGAATAATTATTAGAGGATGCGCCGATGACAGATGTGAGGGGGAGTGGGGTGGACGGATCCTAGATTTTAATTTGCCCAATCTTTTTTTTTTCTCAGGGGAGATAAGCCAATGCCAGAGGTACCAGTCAGCAGCTTTCTCCACTCTCCCCATTCAGAAAACATGCACACTCAGCCGAGCATGCACTGCATGGGGGGGATCAGGAGGAATAGCTTTCAACAGCTGCATTCACTTCTGTAGTGTGGTTTCCATTTATATTATATACTTTTCCACTGGCGCTTCTGCTTCCTAATAATTATGTAGCAGTGCCGCCAAACCTGCAGCTGACAAACATGCAATATAAAAACCACTTAATACCAGGTACCGCACACTACCTTCTCCACTACTTTTCCTGTAAACCCGCCGGGGATATACCACTGACACGTATCAATATAACAATCAAGATTACCTTGCTATTGAATTCTCCTCCGTGGTACTTTCAACTCCTATTGCAGGCTTGAAGACAGGGTTTTTTAGTGGATCAGGTATCTTTCTTCCACAGGAGTGCGCCCCGGCCGGTGGCGTAAACTCCGTGTTAGTAAGTTTAAAAGCTCGCGCTCAAGTGGAGCGACCTAGTGAGGCCACTCTCTAAGCAACAGAACACTAGAGGTGCCAAAAACCCAACGCGTTTCAGACAATGGGTTTTCCTTCGTCAGGGATTCCACCAAAAACCCTGTCTTCAAGCCTGCAATAGGAGTTGAAAGTACCACGGAGGAGATTTCAATAGCAAGGTGTTATATTGATACGTGTCAGTGGTATATCCCTGGCGGGTTTACAGGATAAGTAGTGGAGAAGGTAGTGTGCGGGACCTGGTATTAAGTGGTTTTTATATTTCATGGTTTCCATTTATAACAGAAACCACGACGCAGTGCCGCGGCTGCCGCCTTCTCCGCATAGTGGTCCTGTTGATTTATAATGTGGTTTGGCAGGTACCATTGAGGAGTCCAGCCGGGGAAGAATAGCGGAGCCTCCTATGCAGATTGGAGCATTAGATTGAACCAATAAACCCGTTCGAGTCTGCAAAAAAATCTCAGAAATCTGCAAAAACCTACGGAAAATGTTTACAAACAAGTGATAATCTGGGGTCCCAGTCGAGATCCTACTCAAGATCGGGCTGGTGGCACAGTACAGCGATCCTTGAAATAAATGGCGGCAGAAGGGACACAACTGCTGGTGACATTTCGGTGCGGCTGTCTGTGTCATAATTCTGGGGTAAAACTTGCTGTGTAAGGCTCCATTCACACGTCCGCAAATGGGTCCGCATCCGTTCCGCAATTTTGCGGAACGGGTGCGGACCCATTCATTTTCTATGGGGACGGAATGGATGCGGACAGCACACAGTGTGCTGTCAGCATCCGCATTTGCGGAGCGCGGCCCCGATCTTCAGGTCTGTCGCTCCACAAAAGATAGAACATGTCCTATTCTTGTCCGCAGCTTGCGGACAAGAATAGGCATTTCTATATGGGTGCCGGGCTGGTGTGTTGCGGATCTGAAATTTGCGGGTCCGCAACACACCACGGACGTGTGAATGGAGCCTAAACGGTCCCTTAAAAATCTATTCCTGTCCCCTCTCCTGACATGTCTGTAGTAACAACTTGCCTTCCCCATGCAATAGCGACTTTGGAGCATCTTCTCATATAACTCTATGGAGGTCATTTATGAAACGCCAGGTCTAAAAAAGTGGGTGGTGAAGGGGCCTGGCGGGCAGGCACGTCTCATTTACCATTTAGGTGTAGAAAAGGGTCTAAATGTAAGACAACTTGGAAGCAGTCTGACATTTAGAAGCGGCGGTGAATCCTATGAAGTTATGAAGAGGCCAACGTCTCTACATAACTTTGGTGGATTTGCCGCCAGCCCAGGGCCTTACTAAGACCGGTGTCTAAAACTGATTGGATAGTTTCAGACTGTGCAGGGACCCCCCCCCCCCCCCCCCTTCATTTAAAACACCCATTTGCAGATCCATTCATTATTTCTAGCAGCAATAACTGAAGAACAGAACAGCCTAGATTTAGACAGAAGTCCTCTCCATTGTATTAGCACAACAGTCTGGACTCTATTGCGGCTTTTAACTGCTAACAGATGGGGTAACGGGGGGCAGTAGGAAACCAGAAAATGTTGTCTGAATTTACGTATTACTCACCTATTACTGTAGATAACAGTCCAGAATTGCAGTGACAGATTTCCTATTAAAGGGGTTGTCTGGCCTAGTAGACCACCACCTCAATGATCCTAAACTTTGCCACAATTTAAAAAAAATAAAACACTCCCCTGTTGCTCCATTCCCAGCTGCACCCGGTCCCCGCAGGACCAGAAGGTGGCTTGGTCCCATGACCACTGTGGTCAATCGCTGGCCTCAGTGGTCACCTTCGCTAGCATGACACTTCATCTTGTTGCAATGACAGTGAGAGATTGGCCCCAACCAGTGCAAAATCTATAACCGGGCCCCCATCTATCATGTACTATTATAGTACTGGTCTACTCCTATCGAACCTTGGAGCCCCCCTATAGGCTCCAGGATAACTGCAATCTCTGCACCCCCTATAGTAATAGTCCTGACCACACTTCTAGTTATATAATTATTTCCTTCCCTGTATTCTCCATCTTCTCTGCAGTAGCCTCTCTGATATTCTGCTTTCCTTCATTCTTGGTCTCCGTGTCCTTCTCTTTTAATCTCGCCGGGCAATTTGTTTGCTGTCAGATAATCCGGATTGCACTTCCCTTCCAGTATCTTTCAATAAAGCTCCATGACAGCACTGGAAAACAGGCTCGTGACTCGTCTCCTTCATACCTAATTCTCAAGTTGGTAAAGAAAGTATAGCCTTTTTGTGTCCTTGAGATGAATAATGACAGTCGGTAGTAGATGGGCAATTATCTAACAAAAGCACAGCTATGGCTTGGTGGTAAAGAGAACCTTAGAATTGCTCATTATATTGTTACGTTGTATGGGAATCAGAGGGGAATTCATGTTCACTCTGGAGATAATCACGTTGTACTGTGTAGCAATCCTATTTCTGGTGGGGACACTCGTTTTATGGATGTCTGGGATGGGGGGACTGGGACCCTCCCCTCCTAGGCAGACCTGCAAAGGGATGCATGCTTAACTGCTTCCCGATCCATGCTGGCTCCCGGTTCCTGCGCTCTCTGCCCTTCTCTGCAACACTTAGGTCCCTGGCTATAAACCTCTAATTTGATGCCACTGCATCCAATTGCTGGCTGCAGTGGTGACCTGCTACCCTTTCATCATGTGACCATTTGTCATGACACAACGGGAGCAGGTTACTGCTGCAGCCAGCAATTGGCTGCAGCGGCGTCAAAACAAATTTACATACAGGGACTAGAGTGGAGCAGCGAAGGACAGAGAGAAAAGTTTTTTCATTCAATTCAATAACACAGTGAAGGCCAGAGAGCGCAGAAGCCATCGTTGGGAAGCAGGTAAGTATGCTTCCCCTGCAGGTTTGCCCACAGGGGGGGTTGCCAAACCCTGTCCCCACCATGCACAACCTTTGATGTCAGTAGTACACATTTTCAGAATTTTTTGATATACAGACAGAAAGATAGAACTAAAGGTGGCCCGTGAATTTAGACCTTCGGAATATTGTAAGTAAAAGGGAGTCTGTCAGCAGTTTTGACTATGCTAAACTGCTGGCAGCACTAGGTAGAGGGAGAGCAGGACAAATGTACTTTTTGTTGAGCTTTTATCGTCAGGAGTCATGTGAATATGAACTTATATTCTGCCAGGCATTCTTCCTGCAAGTTCCCAGAAGGCTGAGCTTTACTGTGAAGTGCTCTCTGCAGTGAGCTGCACCACAAGCCTCCCTTCTGCTTAAACTGACCGCTGTAGTGGTCTCCTGGTTGGATGCTACAGCTGTCACTTAAGGCCCAGAGGCTATGAAACAGCTTAATTCAGAGAGCAGGTCACAGTGAAGTTCCCCCTCCTGAGCACTTCCAGGAGCAGAATTTAGCAAAAGTTCATATTCATACTACTCCTGCGGAGAAAAGCATGCTATCAGCAGTTTTGCATGCTCAAAACTGCTGACAGAAACCCTTTAAAGATGATAACTTGCAGACAGTTGGCATATCGATCTCCACCTTGCTCTGTGACCTGGACTGGGCGCTGTTAAAGGAGTTGTCTGACGGGATAATGTTTTTTAGATAATGGTGTAAATAAGGAAGCGTTGCCCAGCGTTGCCGTTCCGAAGTCACTGGTCTACTCATATGGAAGTTTCATCTGCGCTCAGTCTGCTCTTTCAGGCCACGCACAGTCATAAAAAAATGGTCTACTTTAGCCCTTATGGCCATTTGAAATTTCAATTGTATGACCAGCTTAAAGCGTACCTATCATTTCAGAAAACGTATAGTTTAAGTGATGTCCTAAATTTGTGAGGGTCTGGGTACTGAGACCCCCACTGATTGCTGAAATGAAGGGGCAAAAGTGACCCGATGAGTGATGTAACATAGTAACATAGTACATAAGACCGAAAAAATACATTTGTCCATCCAGTTCGGCCTGTTATCCTGCAAGTTGATCCAGAGGAAGGCAAAAAAAAAACTGTGAGGTAGAAGCCAATTTTCCCCACTTTAGGGGAATAAAAAATTCCTTCCCGACTCCAATCAGGCAATCAGAATAATTCCCTGGATCAACGACCCCTCTCTAGTAGCTATAGCCTGTAATATTATTACGCTCTAGAAACACATCCAGGCCCCTCTTGAATTCCTTTATTGTACTCACCATCACCACCTCCTCAGGCAGAGAGCTCCATAGTCTCACTGCTCTTACCGTAAAGAATCCTCTTCTATGTTTGTGTACAAACCTTCTTTCCTCCAGACACAGAGGATGTCCCCTCGTCACAGTCACAGTCCTGGGGATAAATAGATGATGGGATAGATCTCTGTACTGACCCCTGATATATTTATACATAGTTATTAGATCTCCCCTCAGTCGTCTTTTTTCTAAAGTGAATAACTCTAATTTTGATCATCTTTCTGGGTCCTGTAGTCGCCCCATTCCAGTTATTACTTTAGTTGCCCTCCTCTGGACCCTCTCCAGCTCTGTTATGTCTGCCTTGTTTACAGGAGCCCAAAACTATACACAGTACTCCATGTGTGGTCTGACCAGTGATTTGTAAAGTGGTAGGACTATGTTCTCATCACAGACATCTATGCCCCTTCTGATGCAACCCATTATCTTATTGGCCTTGGCAGCAGCTGCCTGACACTGGTTTTTACAGCTTAGTTTGCTGTTTATTAAAATTCCTAGATCCTTTTCCATGTCAGTGTTACCGAGTGTTTTACCATTTAGTATGTACGGGTGACTTGCATTATTCCTTCCCATGTGCATAACTTTACATTTGTCAGTGTTAAACCTCATCTGCCACTTCTCTGCCCAAGCCTGCAATCTATCCAGATCCCTCTGTAGTAGTATACTGTCCTCTTCAGTGTTAATTACTTTATACAGTTTAGTGTCACCTGCGAAAATTGATACTTTACTATGCAAGCCTTTGGCTGTGGTTGGCTTAAAGGGCATATGTCGGCAGTTTTGTGCCTATGACACTGGTTGACCTGTTACATGTGCGCTTGGCAGCTGAACACATCCGTGTTGGTCCCATGTTCATATGTGCCCGCATTGCTTAGAAAAATGATGTTTTAATATATGTAAATGAGCCTCTAGGAGCAACGGGGGCGTTGTCGTTACACCTAGAAGCTCTGCTCTCTCTGCAACTGTTGTGTCCTCTCCACTTTGATGGACAGGGCCAGGTGTGATGACCTTTACACTGCCTGGCCCTGTCAATCAAAGTGCAGAGGGAGCAGCAGTTGCAGAGAGAGCAGAGCTTCTAGGTGTAACGGTAACGCCCCCGTTGCTCCTAGAGCTTAATTTGCATATATTAAAACATAATTTTTCTCAGTAATGTGGACACATATGAACATGGAACCAAGACAGATGTCTTCAGCTGCCAAGTGCACATGTAACAGGTCAGCCAGTGTCATAGCTACAAATCTGCTGACAGACGCGCTTTCATTCATTTGATCCTTCGACTTTCTGTGAGCCCAAAACTCACTTGTCAATTTATCAATTGACTCCCAGGAGGAGTAACAGAGGAATGGCACAGCGCTCCAGTACCGTTCTTCATATGGAGAATACAAGTGTTTGCTCTCACGTCAGGAGAGACGACAAATCCTCTTTAAATGACTGCAGAGGACGAGAGGACAACTCAAGGACTGCTTTTATTTTTGTCTCTTGCTTAGGGTAAATTCCTTTTTTTTTTAAATCACAAAAGAATGAAAGCATTAAAATTCCTGTATGAATTATTCCAGAGCACATTTCTGCCTGGACTGCAGCTTGTGCCTGAATATCATACATTCTGTTTCATTACATTTGCCCTCGTTTCATATGACATATGTAGGAAATTCACAAACAGTCGTGGGATGAAAGATTTTCTCCCGGTTTTGCAGCATCTGCATTTTATGACAGAAGTGTGAAGCTATGTGATTGGCATGCAGCTATTTTAAAATCTACATGCACAGTCTGGCTGAATATCTACCGTGCATTTATTGGCTTTGGTTAATACCCTTTGCTTTTACATATATACTGTCATATTTATCTCTTTTTTTTTTATTTATTGCAATTTTTGGCTTTTTAAACAGGTTGAATAAAGTGTTATTTATTAAGGGGCAGAATGGGGTTAAAGAAAATTATTACTTATCTCACCGATCCTAGGCCATTCTGACGCTTACCGTGTCCCCACTGGTCTCCCTTTACTAGTCCCGGCTCAACACACAGAAAATGGCAAGCCAGTCTCTGTCCACAGTGGTGACCCACCTCAACCAGTCATTGGCATCTTCTGTGTGTTGAGCAAACACCAGGATTTGGAGAATCACGGCACTCGAGGGTTCAATAGAATAATAATATTTATTCCATCCTTAAGATGGACATATAGAGATCGCGGCCAACGTCTCGGTCCGTCTCGGCCTAGACAGCTTAAACCAGTGAGGTAGTAGGATGGCGTACTACTAGCTCTCTGGTTTAAGCTGTCTAGGCCGTGAACAAGGTCCATGATGGACCGAAACGTTGGCCGTGATCTCTATATGTCCATCTTAAGGATGGAATAAATATTATTATTCTAATTGAAACCTCAAGTGCCGTGATTCTCCAAATCCTGATTCAACTGGGTTTTTACTCCATCACTGAGCACCGTACCTGAAAGAAGTAGAGTGCCAACCATCCCTATTATTCCTATTGAGCAAGGACCAGGACACAATGATCGATGAAGTGAGTAATGTATATTTTTAACCCATTCTATAAAAAATGTATCACACCGGACAACCTCTTTAAAGTTAAGACATTAGTCCGGTTTTACAGAATCTATGACTCCCACTATTGTGGAGAGACCACTGCAGTGATTAGCTGTGATCTGTGGAGGGATCAATCAGAAAGTGCTCATTTTCTCTACAGTGCCACCGCAGGCGAAATAAAACATTACACTGTGCCCATTGATATCAGTGGCCAGCGCTTGTCCTCCATAGGTCCTCCAAAGCGACTAACAAGAACTTCCAAATGGGACATTTGAATCATGTGTCTAAGGGCAGAAACAGTCGGTAACGTATCGTTTCTACTGCATGAAGGTCCTTCGCCCATGCAGGACCGCTATCCTCTTGATGTGCATATAAGGTGTCTCAACACTCATTCTTGCCACTGTTAGTTCTTAGTAAATTGATAACCTGAATGTTGCTTTAACCAAAGATAAAAATAACAGTTTCCCTGTGAAGAGCCTTCAGGTATTCTTGAGTGTAAATTAATTCCCCATACACATATATGCTCACCACTTGCAAAATATCTTCCAGGATCTAAAATAAAATTATACATTTGCATACATGCGTGGGCGTCATGCCAGTCCTGCATTTAATTGTCACAAGGCAATGTCTTCCATCGGACTGTGAACTGCTACCCTTCTAACCTTAGGTGTTTTGGGGAAATAGCAGTTAGTCTCCGGCTTATCATGTCTATGTTTACTTAACACTTAAAGGTGTTGTGCAAGGGTGGGGGTTGGCAAAGCTTCCGCTTGGCCGTACCTGTAAAAGGAAGCTTACTTACCTGCTTCCCGGCATCGGCTCTCCGCTCCTCTTCCAGGCATGAGATACTCCGCTGGGCTCCGTCGCTGTAAACATCCGGTTTGACATGACTGCAGCCAATCACTGGCTGCGATGGTGACCATTTGTCATGACGTTAGGGGAGCCAGTAACCACCACAACCAGTGATTGACTGCAGAGGAACATTCCAGGCTGAGAGGAGAAGGAGCAGGGTGGTAAGTAAGCTTCCCTTTACAGGTCTGGCCAAGTAGTAGGGGGGGGGGGGGGGGGGGGGGGGGGGGGGGGGGGGGGGGGGGGGGGGGGGGTTGGGGTTGTAATAAAACCTATAACCCTTTTAAGACCTCATTCTTGAACAACCCCTGTTAGTTGAACCCAACAATTTTGGTGGGACAGGCCAACCATCTAATTTATAGGAGGGTGTCCCGTCTCTCCACCCAAGAGCAGATGTTGGAGGAAAAAAGGGTCGGGCAGAATTCAATGTGGTTAAGAATTTCTTCTCTTTTTTTATGATAACCTTTTCAGTGAATGATGATGTCTTACTGAAGTTTGATGAATTCCGATCAACTTATTTTCTTCTAGAGCTAGGTGTGGGAGTTACACATATTCTAAAGAGAAAACCTTTACAAGGGTGCTATGGCGGAATATCACTGACTGATCGAAAATCTATAGCGCCTGATGAAATGTGCAACCTATTTAATTCCAGAAGCCGGCAATCTGATTTATAAATCATCTCTGCCAAGTTCTAGGTTTTCCTTGGTATTTTCTGATTCTTTTATTACTATCTACCGGACTAGGAACAATATACTGTCACCAGATCCTGGAGCCTTGACTGAGTCAGCAGGAGCCTTAGAGGAAGATGAGATTGGGGGAAGGAAGCCGGAGGGGACGGAGGAGGAGGGTGGGATGAGCTGACAATGCGATAGGTGTAATATGCTGCAGTTCTGTTTATTTAATGCTCTGTCCAGGGTGCTGAAATGATGAAGATGACAAATACACCTCTCTCTATAAATCTCGCTCTAAAGCTGAGTTCACATCAGCCTTCAGCCTTTCCGTTCTCCTCCTCTGTTATAGGAGCAGGAGAACGGAAAGGACGGATTCGGCGGATTTATATGTGCACTCAGAACTTTTGTCTCCGCTTCAAAAATCTTCCTGTGAGCGGAAACCTAACGGACCCCATTATAGTCTATGGGGCTTTTGGGCTCCGTTCTATAACGGGAAAGGAGAACGGAAAGGCTGAACGCTGATGTGAACTCAGCCTTAGAGGGAGATATATAGAGAGAGGTGTATTTGTCATCTGCATGATATGCACGATGTGAACTCAGCCTTACTCCTGCTCCACATGCCTTTCTTATTCATTGATGCTCCAAGTGCTTTGTAGTTGATGAAATAACCCCATATGCCTGCCCACTCGGCTCAGCTGAGTGTGCATGTGTTCTGAACTGTGAGAGAGGATGTAGCGCCAGTGGTCCATCCCCGGCGGGCACGGCTGCCAGAATACACACCAGTCCTGCTGCTGTGGTGGTCCATGTCAGCTGGCAGGGTGGGCACAGCTGCCAGAGCTCTGTTAGCTGTGTCTGTTCCGTGTTAGGTCTCTGTGGCCTCCTTGCTTCCTGCCTGCATTTTTCTACCTATAGAGCGTGCGTGCATCCTAATCTGTACTTGTGACTAGCCTTCCTTGGGAAGGTGCCTGAGCAAAAGGTTTCATAGAATGCCTGTTCCCTACGAAGGTGGGTTTAGTGCAATCTAATCTTCTGTGCCTGTCCTCTGCCTGTTTATCATTTTGTACCTGTTCCGCTTGCCCTGACCTCCGACTGTTTATCGTACTGACCCTGTACCGCCTGCCCTGACCTTTAGCCTGTTTCCCAGATTGAACTAACATTGCCTGCCCTGATTCTGCCACCGACTGCAATTCAGTCTGTCCCCTTTGGGCCTTGTACTGTTGTCTCCTGACCCGTCTGGGGCACTGGACAGCTGCCTGCCCTGACCTCAGACCATTTACCATGCTGCTTGTACTCTGCCTGCCCTGTCCTCAGCCTGTCCCTGACTACGATTTTGCCTGACCCCTCCGTGCTTTGCATCGGTGTCTCTGTTGCCCATGGGTCAGCTGCCAAGCTGCAGCAAAGACCATATACCTGTATGAGGGTGAAAGGTTGAAGACCGGGGGGCCACTTAGATAACGTCCTTAGCCCTAAGCCAAATCAGATCAGTGACACAGTGGGTCCACACCAGCTGCCTTAGGCCTCATGCACACGACCGTTTTTTTTTTAAGGTCCGCAAAAACGGGGTCCATAGGTCCGTGATCCGTGACCGTTTTTTCGTCCGTGGGTCTTCCTTGATTTTTGGAGGATCCACGGACATGAAAAAAAAGTCATTTTGGTGTCCACCTGGCCGTGCGGAGCCAAACGGATCCGTCCTGAATTACAATGCAAGTCAATGGGGACGGATCTGTTTGACGTTGACACAATATGGTGCAATTGCAAACGGATCCGTCCCCATTGACTTTCAATGTAAAGTCAGGAGTCCCTTTTATACCATCGGATCGGAGTTTTCTCCAATCCGATGGTATATTTTAACTTGAAGCATCCCCATCACCATGGGAACGCCTCTGTTAGAATATACCATCGGATTTGAGTTAGATCGTGAAACTCAGATCCGACAGTATATTCTAACACAGAGGCGTTCCCATGGTGATGGGGACGCTTCAGGTTAGAATATACTAAAAGAATTGTGTACATGACTGCCCCCTGCGGCCTGGCAGGTGCTGCCAGGCAGCAGGGGGCAGACCCCCCTCCCCCCCCCTGTATTTAACTCATTGGGGGCCAGTGCGGCCGGCCCCCCCCTCCCTCCCCTGTATTTAACACAATGGTGGCCAGTGCGGCCGGCCCCCCCTCCCTCCCCTGTAGTTAGCACATTGGTGGCCAGTGCGGCCGGCCCCCCTCCCTCCCCTGTAGTTAACACATTGGTGGCCAGTGCGGCCGGCCCCCCCTCCCTTCCCTGTAGTTAACACATTGGTGGCCAGTGCGGCCGGCCACCCCTCCCTCCCCTGTAGTTAACTCATTGGTGGCCAGTGCGGCCGACCCCCCCTCCCTCCCCTGTAGTTAACACATTGGTGGCCAGTGCGGCCGGCCCCCCTCCCTCCCCTGTATTTAACACATTGGTGGCCAGTGCGGCCGGCCATCTCTCCCTCCCCTGTAGTTAACACATTGGTGGCCAGTGCGGCCGGCCCCCCCTCCCTCCCCTGTAGTTAACACATTGGTGGCCAGTGCGGCCGGCCCCCCCTCCCTCCCCTGTATTTAACACATTGGTGTCCAGTGCGGCCGGCACCCCTCCCTCCCCTGTAGTTAACACATTGGTGGCCAGTGCGGCCGGCCCCCCTCCCTCCCCTGTAGTACTGTAGATTCATTGGTGGCCAGTGGGCCCCCCCTCCCTCCCCCTCCTAATTAAAATCTCCCCCCTATCATTGGTGGCAGCGGAGAGTACAGATCAGAGTCCCAGTTTGATCGCTGGGGCTCCGATCGGTAACCATGGCAACCAGGACGCTACTGCAGTCCTGGTTGCTATGGTTACTTAGCAATTTTTAGAAGCATTATACTTACCTGCGAGCTGCGATGTCTGTGACCGGCTGGGCGCTCCTCCTACTGGTAAGTGAAAGGTCTGTGCGGCGCATTGCTTATAGCACAGACCTGTCACTTACCAGTAGGAGGAGCGCCCGGCCGTACACACAGACATCGCAGCTCGCAGGTAAGTATAATGCTTTTAAATATTGCTAAGTAACCATGGCAACCAGGACTGCAGTAGCGTCCTGGTTGCCATGGTTACCGATCAGAGCCCCAGCGATTAAACTGGGACTCCGATCTGTACTCTCCGCTGCCACCAATGATAGGGGGGGAGATTTTAATTAGGAGGGGGGGGGGGGCCCACTGGCCACCAATGAATCTACAGTACTACAGGGGAGGGAGGGGGGGCCGGCCGCACTGGCCACCAATGTGTTAACTACAGGGGAGGGAGGGGGGGGCCGGCCGCACTGGCCACCAATGTGTTAACTACAGGGGAGGGAGGGGGGCCGGCCGCACTGGCCACCAATGTGTTAACTACAGGGGAGGGAGGGGGGCCCACTGGCCACCAATGAATTTAAAACTGGGGAGGGAGGGGGGTGTGCCCCCTCCTGCCTGGCAGCACATGATCTCTTACAGGGGGCTACGATACGCACAATTAACCCCTCAGGTGCAGCACCTGAGGGGTTAATTGTGCGGATCACAGCCCCCTGTAAGAGATCGGGTGCTGCCAGGCAGCAGGGGGCAGTCATGTACACAGTTCAAAGTATATTCTAACTAGAAGCAACCCCATCACTATGGGAACGCCTCTGTGTTAGAATATACTGTCGGATCTGAGTTTTCATGAAGTGAAAACTTAGCTCTGAAAAAGCTTTTATGCAGACGGATCTGCGGATCCGTCTGTGTGAAAGTAGCCTACGGCCACGGACGCGGATGCCAATCTTGTGTGCATCCGTGTTTTTTCACGGACCCATTGACTTGAATGGATCCGTGAACCATTGTCCGTCAAAAAAATAGGACAGGTCATATTTTTTTGACGGACAGGAAACACGGATGCGGCTGCAAAACGGTGCATTTTCCGATTTTTCCACGGACCCATTGAAAGTCAATGGGTCCGCGGAAAAAAAAACGGCACAACGGCCACGGATGCACACAACGGTAGTGTGCATGAGGCCTTACAGAGAAGAAATCCTCTGCCAAACTCCTCTAGCCACGTCTCATCACCCCGAGAACAAAAGGATCAGGAAATTGAAATCCAACACCCTGATCCTTACCTCCCTCACTATCTTATACAGGGCGAGGAATCACTGGTTATTGGGAAGGAAGCTTTCCTTCCTAACAACTGGCCGCTCGTGTAGTGGGGGTGAATCACTGCATTTACTTGCAGAGATCGCCTCCACAGTATGAGAATGAGCGATCACTATTATGATCACTGGTCTTCATAAAGCTGCATTGTTCTGAGCAGCAGAGAGCTGTTTACATGGCACGATCTGCTGCCCAGAAATGATCATTTACCTTCCTGCATGAACAACAGTTTCACCCGTTCATTGGGTGATCTGCACGTCTAAAGGTGGCGCAGATTTTTGGGAAATGTTGGTCCCCAATAATCTGCCCGACTACCAGGCTGTGTCAACCCGCCATTACATTCAGGGAAACTAGGGGACCCCCCCCCCCCCCTTCCATATATATCAGGTAGTCAGCATATCCCACTGAAATGGGGTCGACCGATATATACCTAATGTGTATGAAGCAAATCCACTAAAGTCCTTTGGGGAATTTATCAAGATTGGTGTTTCAAGCGCCAGTCTTACTCTAGTTTGCAGTGCCATGAGATGTGCCAAACTACATACCAATGTTTTAGTTGGTAAAATCAGAGACAATCTAAGCCCCACCATGGGAATGCCCACTTATGGGCGACATTTCCATGAGCCCTACCCATTTTCTTCCTGGGACAGCCCAAATTGGCCGAGACTGGCTCTGAACGTCAGGGACAGTCCTGGGATTTGGGGACAGCTGGCAACTATGAAATTAGTGCAAAAAGGTGTGCATCTCAGCAGGTCCATGTGCCAGAATTGGCAGTTTATGCCAGGAGCTTTTTTTTCGATTATAGGCGTAATTTGCACCCGAAAGCTGGCGCAAGTTATCTTAAATCAGTTGGACTGCATTGACCCCACCCGTTGGCAAGTTCGGCTAAAATTTTTGACCACACTGATGCTTGCGGAAACATTTGCAGCTTTTCTACGCCAGTTTTCTGGTATGAAAACACCCCCTCCCAATGTTATCTATAGCCGCTGTATAATGCTACAGTTTACTGTTCTCTGTATTCTGATTTCAGGCTGAGGAAAGGCTTTATCTCACATATGCCATTCTCTGATTATACTTAGACATGTAAATAGTATTAGTTGCTCTCTCTGCAACTGCCGAACCCTCTCCACTTTGATTGACAGGGCCAGGCAGTGAAAACTTCATCACTCCTGGTCCTGTCAATCTAAGTGCACAGGGTGCAGAAGTTGCAGAGAGAGCAGAGCCTCTAGGTGTAATGGTAACGCCCCCGTTGCTCCTAGAGGCTCATTTGCATATATTAAACCATACTTTTTCTCAGCAATGCGGGCACATATGAACATGGGACCAACACAGATGTCTTCGGCTGCCAAGTGCACATGTAACAGGTCAGACAGGTTTACAGGTACAAAACTGCTGACAGATGCCCTTTCATGTGACCATTGTGATAATAGCTTAGGATGTAATTTAAAGTGCTGATCTACGTCCTCTGTACAGGTCGAAGGCCAGTTTTCATCCTTCATGCCAAACTACCAAATACAAATAAGAGACAGATGGAAAGTCGTATGGCTGCTGGGTCAGGGTTTGTGTTGTAGTCTGTAACCATGGAAACACATAGTCCTGCAGAGGAGCTGTAGACTCAAAACAGAAGGATCATTTTAATCAAGATTCTTTTTTTTTGGTGTACACTATGGTCTTTCTTAAAGTCAGTCACTGCTTCATTAGCGACACTGCATTTTCTGTTATGAGCCAAGAATGCCGTCTATATAACTCGTCATCGTCCGCTTTAGGGTTCATTCACGCGGCCGTAGTGTTTTGTGGATCTGCAAATTGCGGATCCGCAAAACACGGATACCAGCCGTGTGCGTTCCGCAATTTGCGGACCGCACATGGCCGCAACCATAATAGAAAATAACTATTCTTGTCCGCAATTGCAGACAAGAATAGGACATGCTCTAAAACAGAACCACGGATGCGGACAGCACACGATTTGCTGTCCTCATCTTTTGCGGCCCATTGAGATCAATGGGTCTGCACCCGTTCCGCAAAATTGTGGAACGAGTGCGGACCCGTTCATATGGCCGTCTGAAGGACCCCCTACTCCAACAATCAAGAAGTCCATTTTTTTTATTATACTTATATAGCGCCAACATATTCCGCAGCGCTTTACAGACAGTATTATCACTCACTGTCCCCTATGGGGCTCACAATCTAAGGTCCCTATCAGTATGTCTTTGGAGTGTGGGAGGAAACCGGAGAACCCGGGGGAAACCAACGCAAACACAGGGAGAACATAGAAACTCTACACAGATGATGTCCTAGGTCAGATTCGAACCCAAGACCCCACAACTAACCACTGAGCCATTGTGCCGCCCATGTCCGTCAGCTTTACGTTATTCAGAACCGCCCTACAAATCAATGACCTTAGAGGCTTATTTCCTCAATGCCGCCTCTTCTTAACCACTTCTTCCCATGTATTCCATGTAAATGTCATGCATTGCACTTCAGCTTTACGTACGACATGCACATAATGTGAATCTTTTCTATGGATGTTTCTATGTATGTATAGTCTACGCGAGGAGCGCTGCAGAGAATACTTGCTCCTTTCAATAGTAATACAAGTAATAATTGTGACTTTACTCATCGTAGGTTCATGCTTCTGTTCGGCCTGCCTCATCCCCTTGAATCGTTCTCTGAATCTCAGTCTCAAGGTCAGATGGAAGGAGTCTCATTATTGTTTTCATAAAGCAAGACTTGATGTGCTCTGACTTTATATTAACCGGTTGTGGGGGCACCGAGCGTCCTAAAAATACAGCTGGTCCGTATATAATTCTGCAGGTATGTCTCTGAATGTCTTTGCAAAGTCTGCAGCTGTAGGCGAGAGGAACCGGCTGTCTAAGTCAAGACAGTTGGACTTCCTATAGAGAAGACAGAGACCGCTCGATCTATACATCATGTGCGATGGGCTTCATGTACATGGTTCAGGAAGTAACAATGACTTCCTGCTTGAGTTCCGGCTATCATACAATTTCTATGTACTATAGCGGCAATTTTTTTTTTTTTTACCGCAACGGGCGCTCCCTGCTGCATGGCGCCCTAGGCGACTGCCTAAGTCACCTTACTGGTGGCGCCGGCCCTGGCAATTGTTTTTTTTTTTTTACCGCAACGGGTGCCCCCTGCTGCAAGGTCGCCTTACTGGTGGCGCCGGCCCTGGCTACAGGGGCTGTTGGGTCCTAGCAGAGCCAGATCAGCTATGCAGTGCATCTCAGCCGGCTGAATACCCCCATAACTGGGGCGAATATGTCAGCAATAAAATCAGCAATAAAAAAATAGTGTAATGTTAACTGCTCCTTAAAGGCCTTAAAAGGGTTGTGGGATTTTTTGGCAAACCCACCCACCACCACTTTTCCAGACCTGTAGAGGGAAGTTTACTTACCTGATCCCTGCTCCTTCTCCTCCAGGTCTGCGATGCTCCACTAGGCTCCCTCGCTGAAAACATCCAGTTTGACCTCAGCTGCAGCCAATCACGGGCCATGGAGGAGACCAGATCCCCTTGCATCATGTAACCATTTGTCATGGTGTAATGGAAGCCGGTCTCCGCCATGGCCGGTGATTGGCTGCAGGCGATGTCAAACAGTATGTTTGCAACTTTTAACACCACTTTTCAGGAGCATGGGAGATGATAAATTCCCCTTTTGTGCTATATAAAATATAGAAAAAAAAACAGACAGTGTTTTTTTTCCCCTCTGATATCACCAAAATTATGGAAATGACTTATATATGACATGAAAAAAACAAAAACAAATAGGAAAAAACTGAATGAGAAAAGACTTTTGCTTTTGAACCCGTACCGTACTAAAGAAAAACTAAACTGTCCTAAAAAGGTCTGATCTTGAAATGTTTAAATATACAGAATATATATATATATATATATAAAAAAACATAAATGTAGTAATTGAATATATATATATAAAAAAAAGAATAAATACTAATTGTAAAAACTGCAAATAGTAATTGTTTTGATCTGCCTTGAAAATAAATGGGCGGAATTTCATTCCTAATTCCCAAGGTGCGGCTGGCCAGGGTGGGCCGTTGCATGGACATTATCAGAGCCCCTTCTGGAAATTAAGCCATCCCATCAGTCATCAGTTTTTTTCTGGAGGAAGGTGCAGTCACCCATATATTGTCTCTGCAGCGTCAGCGTCAAATGAGTGATCGTCCATGTAACACCCATCGTCTGGGATGACTAGATCTAAAGCCACACAGCCATACCAGTCTGCTCTGTGCTCGGGCTCTTGGGGAGCCTTGAGCATAAGACACAACCACATGTGTCATGGCTTTTGAAATATTTTTTTATTTTTTTTTGTTAGAAAACTGCAACGTCTCTGGAAAATCATGTGCGACATGACCACAAATATACTCATAACTGTCTCTGTCTCTTTGTGGCCGCATCATTTGCTTGGCAGTCCTATGTAAAACCGATTGTGATATCAACGTAAATTATACCAAAAGACTGACTCAGTTCTACCTGAATACATTGGAATGTGTCTCCGTTAGGAACATTATGAGTGGGCAGCCATTATTGGCACCAGTGGTGTAACTGGAAATGACTGAGCCCCACAGCAAATTTTTGAGCATCCCCCCCTCCCCCCCACCCTCCGCGAAATTCTTTGCAATCTTATGGGGCCCAGCAACCAGGTCAGTTTCCTACAGTGTCATTGTATCTAATGTCATTGTATAATACTGTTGTGGGGGCCCTGACAACAAAAATCTTTTTCTCCTCCTTCTGAGTTGGGGTCCCAAAGCAGCCGCTTGCCCTAGAGCTTTACGCCCCTGATTGGCCCATATTCTAGCATCCACTTGTGTTTCGCCAGGGATAACGTGTCAGCACTGACGAATGGAGGGCAAAGGTGCTAGATGATTTGCATTTCAATCATTGCCCTCTGGACGGAGACAACGCGCCATTCAGTCCCGGTCTCTATTTGACATGTTCTCTTTTTATATAATATCTGTGTTTTTGGACAATGTATATGTAAAACTCTCCAATTAATTTATAAATGTCATAATGAATTCAATTATTGCTGAGGCTTTTAATAATTTAGATCATTGATGGAGAACCCTTAAATTAATACTGAGAGTGATTTTATTGCTCATTTTTCTGCCTGCACAATGTATGAGCGATGATTTTTTTATTTTATTTCTTTTTTCGGTTGTCATTGCTCGGTCTAACAATTACAGCTGAAATGATTTAGCTCCAGGCTCTCAGAATGAATAAAAGGTCTTTCTAGGTGCATGGAGAAGGACTATTGAGATGTTTTTCACTGATGCAATTAGATGTAATGTGGTTGTTTTTCAGGAGTCAAGAGTGGGATCAGGATCAGACTACGCAGGATTTGTTGTAGTCTGTAACCGTGGAGACACATAGGTCTGCATGAGAGCTGTATGCGCAAAATGTTAGATTTTTCTTAAAACGTTTAGCAAAAGCCACTTAGGTCTTTATAGTTCAGTATGCAGAAGCTAAAACAGAATCTTCTGCCAAAGTGTGGTCACTTTTGTAGTAGCTTCTAAGGAAATACTGTGTCGGAGGCGGGTAGGTTGCCAAGAACGCTAACTGGATACAAGAAACCTGGGGAACTCTTCCTACTTTACATGCAGGTGCAATAAGAGTAGTATCAGAGGTTAATAAGGCTGGCGTTGAGTCGCTCTTATATATATATTTTTTATTATTTGTGTTTTCAAGTTCGGCGTACAAGGTTCAGGTTCGGGTTATCTGAAATCCGAGATCCGGTAGCGAAATCCATAACGGATTTCTTAGATAACCCGAACCTTGTACGCCAAACTGGAAAACACAAGTTCGCTCCTCCATACCCCCCAATTGCATTATTGATGACTTAGGCTCCATCCACACAACCATATCCATTTTGCAGTCCACAAATCACATATACACAAAATACAGATGTGGTCCATGTGCCGTCCGCATCATATTTGCGGACCCGTCGTTTTCAGGTTTTTTTTTTGCGGAACGGCCATACGGATTTGCAAAGCACACACATGATCCATATGTCCTTTCTGCAAAAAGACAGAACATTCCCTCTACGTGTCTGCAAAATGTGGACCAATTAAAGTCTATAGGCCTGCAACGCTTCTTATGTGGATCCGTAATTTCCGGGTGACAAAACGGATACGGTTGTGTGCATGAGGCCTTAGATTGGGTTTTGCATGTGGGTTGTGCAAATTACAAGCATATATGAGTGCGGCTGTAGGTAAGTATATAGGAAACAATTATAGAAACAAGATAAGGGGAGACAGTTTTATATATATATATATATATATATATATATATATAACCCATAACTCACTTGTATTTCACCAATACAGTGAATCAAAGGGTTTCTTAAGTCTTTAGAACAAGGATATGGGACGTCTAGACAATTAGACCCTTTTATAGGTGTATTTTGCCAAAGGCAAAGAAGAGCTGTTGCGTTTGCTTCGCTGGTTTGTCTGTTTCTGTATATTTAACAAGCAAGGCTATGGTGCCAAGCGTCATTCTGCCAGTCACTATTCCACAGCGCATACTAAAGTAGCTAAAGCGTAACAACACCTAGCTATAACAGTATACAAGCAATTCAAAGAGCAGAGCCACCTCCAATCAAAGAGGAAATGCGAGTCCTTCAGGTGTCCTCTGTGGAGCTTGTAAGATTCAGTTCAGACGTTCCTTGGTTGTATTAATGCTGGATTTTTCAAAAACTATTACTGGCAGCAATTGTCCCAATGTGATTGTTACCCATCTTTCTCTGGGCAGGTAAATCTGCATTACTCTGTGGTTATACTTCCGCTACTCTGCGGCTCCTACTCATCCGCCTCTTAAAGGGGTTGTCCCACGAAAAATATTCTTCAGTGTTCAAACCAGCACCTGGATCTGAAGACTTTTGTAATTACGTATGATTGAAAATTTTGCATGGCCACTGAGTTATTCAATGAAATCTATCAGTATAGCGCCACCTGCTGTTTGTTTGTTTATTTCTTTGTCCTGCTCACTGAGGTGGCCGCACATGCTCAGTTTCATCCTTCAACAGCCTCCTGAGCTGTGATAGGGAGAGCTGAGACACGCCCCCCTGAGCTGTGATAGGGAGAGCATGGACACGCCCCCTGAGCTGCAGCAGAGAAGACACTCCCCTGAGCTGTCAGCTTGATATAAATCTAGTAGAGCAATGAATGTGGAGATCTCTGGATCCATGTGAGGTACACGCCTGGCTCTAGGTGTGCAGATTGTCATGTACTATATGATTTCAGATTTTCATTTTTTTCATTAGCCATGGGATAACCTTTAAGGGTGCCTGCACACGGTGCGGAAAAACAGCAGCGTAAGGCCTCATGCACACGAACGTTGTTTTGGTCCGCATTCGAGCCGCAGTTTTTGCGGTTTGGATGCGGACCCATTCACTTCAATGGGGCCGCAAAAAATGCGGACAGCACTCTGTGTGCTGTCCGCATCCATTGCTCCGTTACATGGTCCGCAAAAAAATATAACCTGTCCTATTCTTGTCCATTTTGCGGACAAGAATAGGCAGTTATATTAATGGCTGTCCATGCCGTTCTGCAAATTGCGGAACGCACACGGACGCCATCCGTGTTTTGCGGACCGCAAAACACACAACGGTTGTGTGCATGAGGCCTTATACAGTACCAGCAAAGTGTATGAGATTAGACAATTCTCATGTTCACGTTCCTTATAGCTGCTGTACTGATTTTGAAATCCACAGCATTTCGATTGCTTGTTTTTTGTGCGTATTTAGTCAGATCTGCAGCAAAACTAAATCGAATCCACACCAAAAACCTAAAAAAAAATAATAATAAATCTCACCAAAACCGCAATAAATAGTGCGGATTTATGTGCAGTTTTGGGGCAGAATCTGTACGGGGTGCAGGCACCCTAAAGAGACAGTCTTCACTGTAGCTCTTGCATAATATTTACAATCCAGGATTTAAAGGGCGCACTATGAGGGTATGTTCACATGGCGTTTTTTTTTTCTGTGCTGGAAAAAAAAAATATATATTCTGAATTCCTCATGGTTTTTTGGGATGTGGTTTTCATACCGATGCGGTTTTTCCATGTGTTTTTTTAAATGCAGTTTTGATGTGGTTTTTCATCCTGCCGATTTCAATGGGAACTCTGGATGCGGACACCATGCAGAACCTGCCTCAAGTATGGACATGCTTGGCAGCAGTTTTTTAAACTACAAGCAAGAAAAAAGCACAATATGAATTCAGTTCAATGGAGATTAACTGCAAGCCTTTTTTGGTGTGTTTTTATGGGGAACCAGATGCACTCCAAAATCCCTGTTGCAAATATACCCTGAGACCCCGGCTGCCATCTTTGAGGGCCGTTGACATAAAGAAATATTTTAGCTGCTTCTACTTTGGTGAAAAGTTCCTCCTATTATTATATCCAATGCTTATCTTACATAAAACTTCTTGAATGTTTCTTACCCCAGAAAACGGATTAATGAATAAGCTGTAGCTCCAGGCCTGTCTCATAAACATGCTCATCAGATTCTGCCTATGAAATATTAATGTGATATTTGTCTATTTTTATCAGTGACAGCTGTATTTGCCAAGGAGACAATGTACTGTTTGACTTTCTTTCGATAAAAGTAAGACACCTCCAGACTTGAGCTCCATTTCCTCTAACACCCATGAAGGTTTAGCCTGTACATGGACGGACTTATAACTAATCCAATAGCCATGTTGAGGTCAGCAATAGAAATGTAAGATCAACCAAAGAGTTATAGACCTTTTACATGGCCCAATGTTACAGGCACGCCGTGGATTTGAACTCCCTCAGATACAGCCTGAAGAAGGGCACCAAAATTGGGCCCGAAACGTTGTAATAAATGTACCACTGGCGTTGAAATTTGAATGAATAAAAACTGAACTCTTAAATATCACTCCTTTTGCGTGCTCAATAGGAACCAATGTTACAGGCAATTATTGGGAATGAACTGTGTGTTCCCTATCATTTCTTGATTGTCAAAGGAGGCGAGAGCTGCACTAACATGCAGCAATCATCTCCTCTATATGGGGACTAGTGATGGCTACAGTGATCGCTTGTCCCCATAGGGAATTATTGTTCAGGACAACAGATTGTGGTTTACACAGGGTTTGTTAAAGGGGTATTCCCATATTAGACAATGGGGGCATATTGCTAGGATATGTCCCCATTGTCGGATAGGTGCGGGTCCCACAGCTGTGACCTGCTTCTATATTGAGAACAGAACAGGGAAGGTGGTGGCTGGAGGACCCCAGGTTTCCCCGGGTCTGGTCACCACCAAGCGCTCTCCCCATAGAAGTGAATGGGAGCACATTGGGCTTGCGCTCGGCTATTTCCGGGGGCCCCATAGAAATTAATAGAGGGCGGCTGCGCATGCCACCGCTTTCAGGGCTCCGTTCTCGGTGTAGGTGTGGGTACCAGAGGTGGGACCTGCGCCTATCAGACAATGGGGGCAATATGCCCTCAATTGTCTAAGATGGGAAAACCCCTTTAAGGCCTCTTTCACACGAGCGAATTTTCCTTCTGGATGCGATGCGTGTAGTGAGCACATAGCATCCGGATTGAATCCTGATCCAATCATTTCAATTGGTCTGTTAACACGAGCATCATCTCCGCATTCAGGAAAAATCTCAGCATGTTCTATGCGATGCGTTTTTCACGCAGTCCTGGCTCCATAGAAGTGAATGGGGCTTGCGTGAAAAAGGACGGCATCCGGATGCAGTGCATTTATCACTGATGATTAATAGGGGATGTAGATGGTTATTCTAAAAAAAAACGCATGCAGTGTGGATACAATCCGGACGGGAAAAAAAGCACACACTGAATGCAATTGTGGAAAAAACTGATTAAACTTGTGTGCAAAACCTTGAACCGATCTTGACACATCCGTATCATTTATTTGAAAGAGGCATTGACATGATTTTCTGTCCCCTTACAGTTTTCTGATTATCGACAGCACTTCCACTGCTTATTTGGGGAGATGAGCTGCCAATAAACCAGCATTTTCATGCTCGCATCAACTTTTGACAATGATCGTGTAACGGGGTTCCGAAGGTGCACTCGGTCCCCCATTAGCCGCAGACCTGCTGCTTAGCTTCAGGAGCGAGGATCTGTGTTTGACCTCGTTCCCAGGGCGGCTTTGCTAGCTGGGAGGCTCCCTGCTCCTAAGTCTGCCTTGAGCGCTGAGCTGATCACTCGGTGCTCGACTGGTTGGTCTGTCGGTCATGTGACGCTGGCCACGTCACATGACCCTCATTCCCCACTATAAATACAGGCAGCCTACTGGCCACAGGTTGCCTGTTAATTTAGGTTCCACCTGTGATTTTGTCTTCCTGGCGTACTTACCTCCTGCTGAATTCCTGACGATCCTCTGCCTGCTCCTTGTATACTTTGCTGCTCTCCTGGTATTCTGACCCCGGCCTCCTCCTGACGATCCTCTGCTGACTCCTTTGGTACTTCACGACTCTCCTGGTATTTATGACCCCGGCTTCTCCTGACAATTCTCTGTTTGCTCCATTTGTACTTTGTAGCTTTCCTGGTATTGACTCGGTTCGTTCACGTTCTGTTGTTTGTCTGTCATCCCTGCACTTATTCTAAGCTAGGGATTGCCGTCCAGTTGTCCCCTGTCATTAGGACTCGCGAGGCAAGTAGGCAGGGCCAGGGGTAAGGGTGGAGCGCAGTGGTCCCTTCCCTCTTCCCTGTGTGTGTGTGTACGCGACCGTTACAGATCGGGAATGAACATTGTTCTTTCCCAATCTCCGGCCCATGTAAAAGGCCCATGTGCCAGTAATATACTTTTAGGGTCCTTTTACACAGCCGAGTGCCAGATCATACCGTGCACCAGTTAAGGATGAAACAAGTCAATCAGTGCTCGTTTAAAGGGAATCTGGCACCACATACCTTGACATAAATACAGATGATATGGGAGTTGTGGACTTCCCATTTGTTCCATGTTGCTAGGTGGTATGAATCCAGAGATATACGCAATTTTATATTCTGCATATTAGTCCCTTGGTGCAACAAGGGTGTCGCTGTTGCACCCGGAGCGCTAGTCAGTTTCTGTGCTGTCCGCGTCCCCACCATTATGAGTGACAGGGTCAGGCAGTGTAGAGGTAATAACGCCTGGCCCTGAAATATTGCAGCAGTGTATTCACTCCTGTACTATACAGTACTGAAGCTCGCTGATGGAGCCTGTACTATGCATGCATCTGTCAGCCAGGCGAGCTGCAATACTGTACAGCGTGTGAATGGAAAAATTAAAAAAGTTCTGACTACGGTATTTGCTGCGGGATAGGATATGATGTTGACACATCCATTTAGTATTATGTCCTTCATCTACGACCAGTAAATGATGGCCAATGTAGAAGACAATAGTGACCCACAAATCTCCATACAGGACAACCCAAAGCAAAAGCATAAGGCCTCATGCACATGACCGTATGTTCGGTCCTGCATTTTTTGCAGATCGGATGCGGACGCATTCATTTTAGTAGGGCCACAAAAGATGCAGACAGCACACTGTGTACTCTCCGCATCCGTATCTCCTTTCCAAGGCCAGCAAAAAAAAAAGGTAAAACATGTCCTATTCTTGTCCGTTTTGACGACAAGGATAGGACATTACTACAGGAGTCTGAAAAAACAATGGCGGCATGTACACGGCTGAGATCTGCGATTTGCGGACTGCAAAACGGAAACGGTCGTGTGCATGAGGCCTTATTCTCTGATGCTGGAGGTCCAACTAGTAAAGCATTTCTTATGATGGACAAGATGTAGGGTGTGGTTTGATGTCATCAATCCCAAACATGGGGCAAAAATGAATCATTTGCCTGACCTGAAATAATGAATAATTACATTTTTTATTTTTATTTACAGTATTTATAAAGACAATCTGGTACTTTACATGTCTCACAGATCTCCAGTCTATTCTTCTGCCGTACACCCTCTGCATGCTCATGGCATTCCCTTATCTGATCTCCATTCTTATCTTCTGTCTCCTCCCGTCTCATGATTCTGTCATCTGTTCATTCCCTTCGATAGCTGTTACTTTTTCCCTTCCCGGCTTCCCGTTAGGACTTTTCATGTCTCATCTTCCATTATTTTTTCATTGCTCACTTCCTCTCCTCCTCCTCCTATCTGTCCCAGGGGCTACTTTATATGGCACCCTCGGCAGCATCCGGCTACATCAGCGTTTCATCACTCATCATCCGACTGACAGAGGAGTATTCAGTGTTTACCCCAGTAGACCTCAGGCCACACGACGGTTCGGAATACATTTACCTTTACGTGTTCTTCTGGGCTTTTCTGATCAACCATTTAAAGCCAAATATGTGAATTATACAGTGAGATGTGCAAGTCTCCATTGTGAAGGTTCACGTCATTACAATGATGACATGTAGAATACATCTGCATTTTCTTTGCCAGGTGGATGTGTTAAATATCCTAGAAATCCGATATGTACAAGTTGTGTTTTCTGATAATTTTTCTATATGTCCTATAGCCTCTTGGTTGGTAAAGTACTGGAGAGAATGCTCAGATAGATTAGGTAAAAAAATCCAGGAAAACTGGTGGTTTCAGCAAAGTGTAGTTTGCTAAGGCAATTTTCTTTAGAGTGTTTTATGGGCCTGGATTTTTATGGAATGGTTGGTAGAGGGACCTGCCATTCCCTACCCACTCCAGTACTATTTTCAGAAGTCAGAAGCCTGGAATTTGCATGACCTGTTGGCTGTCTAAAGCCTGAACTCCCATGTTGAGTGTGAGCAAACCTATGTTTAGTTAGAGCCCAGACTTGTAAAGTATTTTCTTTATGTTATGTGACCTTTTGACTTGGAATTCATACCAGTGAATGTACAACTTGGATGCCACTTTTTTGCTTTATTTTGGAGAAAATAATTATTATTTGGACTTTCAACTGCTGAAGCCTGTGACCTGTCATTATCAACACCGACACATGTATGGACCCGCAACAGTCCATCTGCACACAATAGAAGGAAGATTTGTCATTCCATTTGCAACAGAATTCTGGAAAAGTTGAATATTTAGTGCACAGATTTTTTGTGCAAAATGTGTCTTTTGGTGATTTAACACTGCCAGTGTTGAAAAGTGATTGGGAAAGTGGAGATGGTTAGTTATGTTAATGATGTGTACAATAGATTTATCAACGGCATCTTTTTAAATTAAAAAGTAAAAAAAAATAGGCACAATCTTACTCCAGTACTGGGGTATAAATACTGGGGTACTACGTCTAGACCTTAAAGGGGTTGTCTGAGTGTTTAATACTGATGACCTATCCTCAGGATAGGTCATCAGTATGTGATCACTGGGTGTCCGACTCCTGGAACCCCCACCAATCAGCTGTTTGAAGAGGCTGGTCAGCGCTGCGGCCTCCTCCCAGCTTACTAAGCACAGCTCCATCCATTGGATAGAGGCTGTGCTTGGTATTATAGCTCTTGAATGGGACTGAGTTGCGCCTAGGTCACGTGACCAATGAACATGACGTCACTGGACTAGGAAGAGGCTACGGTGCTTACGAAGTTCCTCTGTCTCTTCAAACAGATGTTCGTGGGGGGTGCCAGGAGTCAGCCCCCGACCGATTAGATACCGATGACCTATCCTTTGTACCGCATGTATTAAGTGTTTAAGACCCTTCTTTCATTTGTCCGACAAGAGGAAAGGCATCTCAAAAGTCAAACATAGATAGTGTAAAGGAGCGCCAGATTTATCATCCAACATCTAGTGCATTTTTGGTCTGGACACGTTTAGTAAATCTGCCCCAGTATAGTTTTTGTAGGGGTTTCCTATACCAAGTGAGTACAAGGTTAAGCTATCAGTTATAACCAAAGTAGTACCTCTGATGTCTTGTTTTAAACATTCCCTATTACAAGTCAAATGTAGGTGGTATAATGATCTTCTTGGGACTTGATATGTGAAGCCCACTTTTTTCCACGTCTTTGCCAACGATCGTTATTGGCTATGGGAGTCCATTGTAATGAGTGTCTAGCTGTGAGCATATGCTCCTTTAATAGGATGGGCAGATAGTCAGGGCTTTGGCACGTAGTAGGGGGGCCAGCGTCTCTGTGGTTGCCATGTTATACACCATCACCTCAGCTGCCCCCTTTTGAGCGTGTGCTGCTTCTTACATCTCCACAGCTGTGGGAACAAGTCAGGTGATTGTAGGGGACATCATCTGAGTGCCAGGAACGTAATTCTCTCCTTCATCTGGAGGAAAAGAGCATCACGCACTGAGTGATCAGCATTTTTTCTGCATTAACACCCCATTGGTTAGATGCGAGCTGGCCGATGAATTCCAGCAGCAGTTACCAGGCTTTGGTTAGTGCTGGAGAAGACGTAAAACAAGAGGCAAAGGATCTTCTGACCTTCTTATTTGGCAGTGCATGTCCTCATAATGCCACAACTATCTTCTGGTCTCTCTGGGGAAATTTCTTCTCTGCATTATATGCTTTATACATTTGTCAAAGATCAAATTCTTATATACAGACATATATGAACCGGTAGATTCTTATGGCTGCTTTCAGACCTTCTTTCTCCCTCCTTTGCGTTCTTCTAGTACCCACACGTGATGGATATTGACGTCTCAATCTCTCTCAACCTCCTGCTCCCTCGGTGACCTCTAGCTCTGTCTCAGCTTTCAATCCATTTTCCTCTGAGACTTTCAGCATCCTTACCTAACCTTCTCACTACCAGGGCCTTCCCAGAAAACATCTTTTGCTACTTCCCCACACCTTAAACCCTCTGTCTCTCTTCCTGCTCCTCTTGTTCCGTTTTCATGGCCTACTTTCTCTTTACTCCTCTCCCAGGAGCACTTTCTGTCCTGCCGCCTGTGACTAACTTCAAAGAGTGTGATATGGGACCCCCTCCCACACACAGCTTCCTCCACTCCCTCCAGCCCCCAACCAACAATATCCCCCGAGTCTTCATTATGAGAAATCCTGCCAATTAGTGCTACCATGACTCCATTTCTTGTGCCTGGGGGAGCATGTGTATACTGCATGGGGTGTAAATTTTAGATATATACTTATAATACATCTCCCCGTTGCGTCAAGTAACTGGGATTGTGGGTTCTTATCTCTAGAAATATGATATTTATGTTCCCATTCAAGCAAATCAGAATTACCTTGGTTAACCCATTGGTCCTTTAGGCAGATATTGACCGAGATACGGAAACAACATTCCAACCTATGGATAATGATTTAGGTGTTTAATGTGGTAGAAAACGCTTAGTACAAGACCATTTCTCAGTGGTGACCCCAGGTGAAGAAATGCCTCCAGCTGCTAGCTTTATGATTCTGAGATGGTTACTCTCCATCATTATATTTACCCTTGTGAGTTCTGTGTTGTATATGTCATGACCTCCCCTAGTAGGTGAACGTGTTCTTTGGAAACCTTCTGACGCATGCCTTCTACTTAAAGGAGCTGATGCAAAACAGCACATTGCATAGATATGCATTGTGCAACAAAGTGAGCAGATGCAAAACATTAGCAAATAAAAGACGCAGTTGAATGCACACTGATTGCAGACTTGGGGGTATCTGCAATTGCTGTTTTTATTATGTTATATGCGATACTATGTTCTGCTGTGTACTCAAGCATTGGAAGTATGGTTGGCAGGAACAGAGTTAACCACCCTGTTGCTCCTCCCTTATTAGGAGTGGGCTGGCCCTGCTTCCTGCCAGGAGAGGAAGTTTGAGTCCAGACAGAGAGGAGATAGGAAGCACATGCCAGAGCTCCTACTCCAAGGGACCATAACCAGTTCTCCTGTTAGACCATTACTCCAGGAAGATTGCCAGAGTCAAGAATACTGCTTTCCAGAAAGCTTCAGCATGCTTAGTCAGCAAAAACACAGCTTTGCAGATTTCCTCTGCAGGTGAGGGACTACGGCTTAGACACAAATCACCTAGACCTCTTCCTGGCCAGTCTAACTCCAGGCCTGTATCACACCTGTGGACACCTATCCCCACAAATGCCTGCAAGTGCCATTTAATTACCACTTAAGTTTCCACCGTACCTCATCATCTGGTAAATGAAACTGCACTTTGTACCTACTACTGCTGGATGTGCCACCAGTTATATTTTGCACTAAGTAAAGAGAGACTTCTATACTTTTATTTCTTGTCTGATTCTTCAAACCACCTTTTCATCCACCATTACCCAGGGAGCAACAGTCTGAGGGAGTACATATCTTATCAGGGCTACAACCACTACCATCCTCAGGTGCTCGCTGCACAGCCTTTACATAGACTTTCCTCCTATGGAGACTCTTGACACCAGGTCAGACAGAGCAACCTCTTGCGTCAGACATGACTCCTACTCTGTCTATTATTTTTTAAACCTTAAATATCATTAAGCTATCCATTATATTATTATTACCATTTTTATGACATTCATTTTTAATCCAGTTGTAATTATGTATATTCATGTCTTCACTTATAGGTCTTGTGAAGCTTGGGATCCACTGTGTCACGTGTCAGAAGGTCGCCATCAAAATTGTCAACCGGGAGAAGCTTAGTGAGTCTGTGTTAATGAAGGTAATCTATGAAAGACGTTAGATAATAGCTGCTGTATTTAGCTGTGAGGACAACACCTCTGATATTAAAGGGTTATTCCCATTTCAGACATTGGGGGCATATCACTATGTCTGATAGGTACGGGTCCCACCTCTGGGACCCGCACCTATGCTTAGGACGGAGCCTGCAATGTCCCGGAGGGTGCACCATGCATGCATGGCCGCCCTCCATTCATTCATATGAGTGCGCCGAAAAAAGCCGAATGAAAACAGCCCCATAGAAAGGAATGGAGTAGTGGCCGCGCTTGCACGATGCGCCTACCATTCATTTCAATGGGACGTACGAGAATAGCTGAGCGTGCCGTGGGAGTTCGCTTTATAGACACTGCTCTTTTGGAATTAGCGCACAGCATTATAATGAATTATAATACTGTGTGTCTCCGGCGGAACTTGCATCTACTGAATTATATTGACATGATGCTGTCAGTATAAGAGCTCATGCACACGAACGTATTTTCTTTCGTGTCCGTTCCGGGTTTTTTTACGGACCGTATGTGGAACTATTCATTTCAATGGGTCAGCAAATAAAGCTGAAGTTACTCTGTGTGCATTACGTTTCCGTATGTCCATGATCTATTATTATCCACATAACAGACGAGGATAGTACTGTTCTTCTAGGGGCCAGCTGCTCCGTTCTACAAAATACATACGGTCGTACGCATGAGCCCTAATTCTGTAGAAGTAAGGTCATGCAGAGACACACAGCATTATAAATATTTATAATGCCATGCGCTCCTCCTAGCGTCCACGAAGGGAATCTGTGTGTGAATCTAGCCTTAAAGGGTTGGCCCATCTCAGACTCCGATGGCATGTTGCTAGGATATGCCAGATAGGTGTGGTTCCTACCTTTGGGACCCGCTCCTACCCGCAGAATGGTTCCCCCAAAGCAGCATGCTCTCCAATCACTGCTACGGCAGTTCCCAAAATAGAGGAGCAAGCTGTAAATGGAGAGCTCACAGCGTACGCACGGCCACCTCTCCATTCACATCAGTGGGACTGCCGGAGATAGCCGAGCCAGCGATGAATGGCGAGTGACTGTGCTTGTGTGGGGCGCACACTTCTTTACTTCGGGAGAGAGGTGGGGGTCCCAGAGGTGACATTGATGGCATATCTTAGCGATAAGCCATGAATGTCTGAGATGGGACTACCCCTGGGTTTGTTCTGGATTTTGATATTGGCTGCCCTACCTCCGCACCCCTGTTGATCAGCTACATCGTTGTGGCTGTTACTCGTCCCATACACTACATAGTGGATTGAGCTGGATAGGCGCATCAGAGAAACAGCTGACATCCCACTCCCCTGACATGCTGATATTAATGGGCTGTCCTGAGCATATCACAATCCCGGACAGCCCCTTTAAACTGGTATTGTCACATGTTCACCCTCCCTGATCTGTCCTCAGATCATGAGGCTGAATGCAGAATTATCCATTGCCATCTACCGAAGAGAGGCCAGTACATGATAGATGACATTTTTATCTCCCCTGAATGATCGCCCTGCTCATTTACGCCGTCAGATGATCGTTACGGACGCTCGTTATCAGGCACATTGGATAAAAAAAATCACTCTGTTAATACGGGCCTTTAGAGCAGCGAATGGGGGTCGTCAGCAGATGATGGAAATGTTATTGGGAAGCGGCGCTGGGCTCAGCTGACGGTAATCATCCCTGGCAGTAACATAAATGTAGGGTGCAGACACATCAGCACCGACAACGCTGCTTACAGCTCCCGTGGCACGAACAGATGGGAGACCAGACCCAGGCCGATCTAGTTGGACTTCACGGCATCAAGAACATCGTATGTTGTTTTACCAAAACATCAGCATGTGAGCTTATATTTTATATCATATATGTCATAGGATTAAATGGTGTGTATATTTTAACCCATTCATTCCTTGGTAGCTACTGCTTTACTGAAATAGTGGAGAAGCCGCAGAAACAGGAAGATTTCAGTGGAAAATATGCAAGTAACTTCTGGAGAGATTCATCATGACGGGAATCTTTAAAGGTTTTCTCCGGGCTTTTAATATTGATGACCTATATCAGGTCGGTGGGGCTCCGATACCCGGCACCCCCACCGATCAGCTGTACGAAGGGAAGGCGCTCGCAGTGTGCACGTGCCGTCTCCCGTCTCTCTTCCTGCTCACCACTGCTATGTCTACGGCAAAGCAGCCGCAAGCAGGAAGAGAGACGGAAGACAGCACATGCCTACTGCGAGCGCCTTCCCTTCGTACAGCGGGGGTGCCGGGTGTCGGAGCCCCACTGACCTGATATTGATGCCATATCCTGAGGATAGGTCATCAATATTAAAAGCCCGGAGAACCCCTTTAACATCAGGTTTGCAGGAGTCTGCGTTGCTGTAATTTGTGCAGAATTTATTAAAGAGGTTATCCAGGTGAAGATGATGATAACCTATCATCAGGATAGGTCATCATTATTATGTCAGTGTGGGTCCGAGCCCCGGCACCTCCGCCAATCAGCTGATTCAGAGAGTCGTCACGCACAGCCGGCTCCCAGCAGCTCTCCGAGCACAGCGCCGTACATTGTATAGTGGCTGTGCTTGGTATCGCAATATGTGACAGATGTATAGTGACATCACATGGCCTAGGAGGGGGACGCTGCGATCACGGAGCCCACAACCTCTTCTAACAGATGAGGATAGGTCATTAATATACATTACCAGATAATCCCTTTAAAGGGGTTTTCCAAGTGTTTTTTACTGATGACCCATCCTCACGATGGGTCATCAGTATCTGATCGGTGGGGGCCTAAAACCCTGCTGATCAGCTGTTTGAGAAGCCAGGGGCACTTTTAATAGGAGCTGAGGTGCAGTGTGCCAGCACAACCACTACGCTAGTTCCAGTGGCTGAGGCTTCAGGGAACAGCTGATAGGTGGGGTGCAGGGTGTTGGACCCTCACCAATCACATATTAACATTGAGAGTCTGGAAAACAACTTTACGTATAAGGCCTGTTTCGCACTAACGGCAAAACAGATCCAGCATGCCCTTCCGGCCGGGAACAGCCTGTCAGATCTGTCCTTGTGCACAGCAGTGCGCTGCCGGCAATCCGTCCAGCTCCATTGATTATAATGGGGTCCGGCAGAGATCCAGCCGCAACCCGGCAAATATGCTTAGGAGCGGCCGGGCAAAAACTACTGCGTTGCAGCGGTATTTGTCTGGCTACTCCTCTGCATATTTGCCAGGTTGCAGCTGGATCTCCGCCGGACCCCATTATAATCAATAGGGCCGGACGGATTGCCAACAGCGCATGGCTGCGCCTGGCATGGACGGATCTGTGTCGTGCACAAGTATTGCAATGTAGCAGAGCAGCCACAGGAATGAAAGGGGTCACAGTGCGAATCACATCTTTGCTGCGATTGCAACACACAAATTGTCAAAAGCCAACAACACTGCTTTGTAGCCATAACCCTTAGGCTACATGCACACGACCATATGTGTTTTGCGGTCCGCTAAAAAAAAAACGTATGCCATCCGTTTTTTTTTGCAGATCCATTGTAACAATGCCTAAAACGGACAAGAATAGGACATGTTATTTTTTTTTTTGCAGGGCTACAGAACAGACATTTTTAAGCGACCTATTGAAATGAAAGGGTCTGCATCCTATCCGCAAAAAAAAACAAAACGGAACGGCCTTGTACTTCTGTTTTGAGATGTTACTCCACTCTCTAAGCTACCCCTTTACTGGAGTAAGATTTTGACAATTTTTGTGACTTTTTAAAAAGTCTCAGTTGATAATTCTGACTTAAAGGCTATGCACACCTTCGGAGGCAATATTTTTTAGGATTGCATTTTACTCATTGTGGGCTAAAAATAATTTTTTCAATTGGTCTTTATTAAAAATATTGAGCCGTTCTATCACACAGGGTTAAAGGGGTTGTCCGAGTTATTTTTTTGTTCTTTCTATGTTCCTAACTGGGCAAATATAACAACCTTACAATTAACTCACTTTATCTCCGGTGGCTGATTTCTCAGATTTCACTGAGGGTCACATGACCTGTGATGTCAGCTTCTCTCCCTGCTCTGATAAAGGTCGTTTACAAGCCTGTAAACGACTGTGCTGGTTACGCCCCCCTTCACTGCCGTCTGCTCTCTCCTAGGATTCTCAACCCCTTCAGTTGCACACACTGGGTATCTGCAGCAGTGACAATTCTGGGCACAGGAGCTGAAGGACTAGAGAGAGCAATGCACAAGAAGGTAGGGGGAAGATCCTGTGTGTATTAGCAGTGTCATTATACAGGTGGGACTTGTAGTCCTACACATACAACATGCTGCAGAGTCTCCCAGCAGGCAGACATGTCACTCAGGGCAGCTCTTGTGCAGGGGGAGGGGCAGAGATTGTTTTTATTGCATGTAAACAAAGGGCCAGAAAAGAACCAGGGAAATTAGGAAATATATATATATTTTTTGCATAAAACTTGCTTAGCTTAGTTATATATTGCTGCCCATCAGATTTTCAGTGCTATATTATTTTTTTTTCATAACTCGGACAACCCCTTTAACTGTTTTTCTAGGTGTCTGAATCGGACTTTTTACTTTCACTTTGTGCCGGTCATCTAATAAACCTTATCTCCAAACTACTAAAAGGTCCTAAACATTTATTTAAGCCACATTCTTATCAGTAAGATAAGAACTGAGCTATAATGTGTGTTTATAATGTCACAGAGCAGAGATAAGGGGCCCATCAGATTGGCTGGCTGACAGAGCAGAGAGAAAATTCAGAGCCCTCTATTAGAGAATCTCAGCCCTGTACAGAAAAAAGGGTTCCTTATTTGGTAAAGGCCAATTAAAAAAAATACTTTTAGTTCAAAATGAGTACAATGCAATAATAAAAAGGTGTACATAGCCTTTAAAGGCTATGAACACCTTCAAGGCATTTTTTTTATGATTTCATTTTACCATACTCATTTTGAGCTAAAAATTTTTTTTTCAATTAGTCTTTAAAAAAAACATTTCAGCTGTTTTTCTGCTACATATGGTTAAAAATAAGTCCCTATTTTCAGACTGTCACTCCTGTCAGCAGATGGTTCATGTTAAGCCTTAGGCTACTTTCACACTCGTATTTTGGCTTTCCGTTTGTGAGATCCGTTCAGGGCTCTCACAGGCGGTCCAAAACGGATCAGCTTTGCCCTTAATGCATTCTGGGTGGATAAGGATCCGCTCAGAATGCATCAGTTTGCCTCCGTTCTGTCACCATTCTGCTCTGGAGGCGAAAACCAAAATGCTTCTTGCAGCGTTTTTCTGTCCGTCCTGGGATGCAGAACAAGAAGGATCCATCCTGGCACACAATGTAAGTCTGACAAAATAGAAAACGGATCCGTCCCCCATTGGCTTTCAATAGTGTTCATGACGGATCTGTCTTGGCTATATAAGACATAATACAACTGGATCCGTTCATGACGGATGCATGTGGTTGTATTATTGTAGCGGAAGCGTTTTTGCAGATCCATGACGGATCCGCAAAAAAACTCTAGTGTGAAAGTAGCCTAATCTCTGATCTTCTGACCTCATAAACACCAATTTAAAGGGACACTGACAGGCCGTTAGAGCATATAAAGTGACATATATTCTTCTATTGGTCTTAATATGCTTAATTAAACTATACCATTATCACCCCTCGCTGCCTTTCCGTTACTTATAAAAAGTGTTTTTATCAATATGCAAATTACCTTACTTTGTGCCCAAGGGGCTGTCCCTCATTCAGTTCTGTGCCCAGCCGCGCCCCAACTGCCGTCTCCTAGTGCCGCCCAGCTCATTAGTATTCACTGCACTGGGCGGCTTTTTTTTCTCCCGACGCGGCGAAATCCTGCGCATGCCCAGTACTATCTTCTACTGGAGCTGGAGGGTGCCGGGGACCTTATCCGGCGCAGGCACGGAGAGACAAGATGAAGCTGATGCCAGGAAGATAGTACTGGGCATGCGCGGGATTTTGCCGCGTCGGGAGAAAAAAAGCTGCCTAGTTGTGTGAATACTAATGAGCTGGGCGGCACTAGGAGACGGCAGTTGGGGCGCGGCTGGGCACAGAACTGAATGAGGGACAGCCCCTTGGGCACAAAGTAAGGTAATTTGCATATTGATAAAAACACTTTTTATAAGTAACGGAAAGGCAGTGAGGGGTGATAATGGTATAGTTTAATTAAGCATATTAAGACCAATAGAAGAATATATGTCACTTTATATGCTCTAACGGCCTGTCAGTGTCCCTTTAAGTAGTGTTCTTATCTGTTTGATGATAAGGGCTCAGCTATAATAAGCATTTATGAGGTCAGGGGATCAGAGATAAGGCTTCACATGAACCGTCAGCTGATGGAACTCAGGAGTGACAGTTTGCAAATGGACTGATTCTTATCCCCATGTATCACAAAAACTGCTGAAAATATTTGATGAAGAGCAATTGTAAAAACTATTTTTACCCCAAAATTAGTAAAATGCGATCCTAAAAAATTTGTCTCAAGAGTGTCCATAGCCTTTAAATCCTCTCAGCAGGCTAATTGCGTCCAGTTTCCCACCTACTTTTCAAAACTGGAGTGAGATGTAAAAATGCAAAATATTGCAAACTGCTTCAAATATTGCAAAGCCCTTTTTTGGCGCCATAATTCTGGAGTTCGGGGCTTAAAGGGGTTCTCCAAGAGTATAAAATGTCCCCTCATGTGCCACCCCACATGGAATATACTTACCCCGCTACCTGTGCCGCTCCTGGTCCCCGCACCGCCCCTGCTGCTTCTCCCTGCACACGGATGAAAATATCCGGTGTCGGGGTGGGGGGGGGAGCAGCCAATGGCAGACGGGGACGAGCCTCCCTAGCATTGCTGGTGACACAAGGAGGCTTGTCCCTGTCCCTGCCTGCCATTGGCTGCTTCCCCCCGACACTGGATGTTTTTCTCCGTGTGCAGGGAGAACCAGCAGCGGCGCAGGGATCGGGGTAAATATATTCCATGTGGGGTGCCCGGCACATGAGGGGACATTTTATAGTCTTGGAGAACCCCTTCAATAAATTCTCCCCTTTGTGAGCAAAATTCACATCTAGTACTCCAAATTCTACTTACTAAGTAAGGGGCCAGCGACCTCCAGCACTTCAGCTGTCAGGAAACTACGATTCTCAGCATGCAGACTTGCTCGGCTGTTCTCTGAACTTCAGTAGAAGTGGATGGAACATGCTGGGAGTTGTAGTTTTACAATAGCTGGAGTATTGGAGGTTGATTACCCTTGTATTAAAGTATCTAGCAGCGCAGCAGGAAAAGCTGCTTAGCAGGTGCCAAGGATGGTCCTGGTGAGGTGCTCAGGTTCACCACTCTCGGGTTTAGAGAACATGGTCTGATCATGGATGAAGTGATGCATGGGATCTTAGAGCTCTGCTCTCTATAATCCTGGGAATACTTGTAGGGTCTGTACAGATGTGAAGAGGCACAATTCTCAAGGAGAAACAACAATTTGTACAGATAACACTTGATGCCGTGTCAGAGGCTGCAGTGAACCGCAACCACCTAGTGGGTATTGAGGCCGCTGTGGGGAATAACATGAGCATTCGATTAACTCACATACAGTAGATACCATAAACTTAAAAGGGTTTTCCAGGAATACACACTGATCAGTATGGAGTCCTAGTCTGATCAGAAAAGCGTCTGCTTCTCCTGCACGTTTTTCTAGACACACCGGCGCATCTGTACATACAGCTTAATCCTGCTGATCATGGCAGCGTGTAGGACCTCCACTGATTACACAAAGTTAGCCCTGCGCTGTGTATTTCTGGAAAAGCATTTTAAGCTTGTACATGTTAGAGTATGCGTTAAAGGGCATCTGTCAGCAGTTTTGTACCTATGACACTGGCTGACCTGTTACATGTGCACTTGGCAGCTGAAGACATCTGTGTTGGTCCCATGTTCATATGTGCTGACATTGCTGAGAAAAAGCATGTTTTAATATATGCAAATGAGCATCTAGGAGCAACGGGGGCGTTGCCGTTACACCTAGAGGCTCTGCTTCCTCTGCAACTGCCGCGCCCTTTACATTGTGATTGACAGGGCCAGGCCTGAAAACATTTTCCTCGGCTGGCCCTGTCAATCAAAGTGCAGAGGGCGTGACACTTTCATTGACATATCCAGGCTGTGGCAAAGCAGCGAGGGAGGAGAAGGCCACAGAGAGGAGCGAAGCTTGGGGCCAATGAGAGCAATGGTGACGCCCTCATTGCACAGAAGGTTTAATTTGCATATTAAGAAAGAGTAGCATAACTCAGGAACGGATCCTCAGATCAACAATAAAAAAAAAACTGGTTTTTAATCAGATGAGGCACTGCCATGTGTCTATGCAAACAGTTGGATAGGGAGGTCACTGGTGACAGATTCCCTTTAAGTAGTTGCAGCTTTCCAACAATACACACTCCGTATCCCTGGCCATCTGTCTGCAAACTTGGTCTCGTTTCTACAGCTTGTTCGTTAATTGGGTGACTGCAGGCACTCATGAAGAGCAGCAGCTCGTAATCTGCTGACACAGGGCAACATCTAACGATTCCTGAGATTGGTGGGGGGTTTCTAGATCCCCACCAATGGCTTCTTTTGCTATATATCAGTTTAAAGAGTACTTACCTCTAAAATTCACCAGTAACTACTGTATAATTCAATGAGTTATCCTTGTCTGATAAGTTGTTAAAATATCATTAAAGGGATTTTCCAGGATTAGGCCTCATGCACACGAAGGTTGTTTGTTTCCGTGTCCTTTCTGTCTTTCTTTGTGGATAGGATGCAGACCCATTCATTTCAATGGGTCCGCAAAAAATGTGTGCTGTCCGCATCAGTATGTCCGTTCCGTAGCCCCGCAAAAAAATAGAACATGTCCTATTCTTGTCCGTTTTAGGGTACTTTCACACTTGCGAGAGAGTGATCTGGCAAGCAGTTTCGTCGCCGGAACTGCCTGCCGGATCCGTCAAAACGTATGCCAACTGATTGCATTTGTAAGACTGTTCAGGATCCTGATCCATCTTACAAATGCATTGAAATGCCGGATCTGTCTTTGTGGTGTCATCCGGAAAAACGGATCCGGCATTTATTTTTTTCACACCTTTTTCGGTCTGCGCATGCGCAGACCGGAAGGACGAATCCGGCATTCCGGTATTTTGAATGGCACTCATACATTCCTATGGAAAAAAATGCCGGCAAGTGTTCAGTTTTTTTGGCCGGAGATAAAACCGTAGAATGCTGCGGTATTCTCTCTGTCCTGATCTGTCAAAAATACTGAACTGAAGACATCCTGATGCATCCTGAACAATGGATCCCCCCCAAAAAAATGGATGGCATATGGATGCCATCAATTTTTTTTTGCGGATCCGCAATTTGCGGACCGCAAAACACATACGGTCGTGTGCATGCACTCTTTTTATTTTTTTTCAATTTGGGCTCTCCTGATCTGGTTCACTATGTTAACCAGTCCCTCTGGTTTGTTTCCATCCTGTATGTAGCACTTCCTGTTGCTGCATCCAACCAAACCCATGATGCACTTCTCCTTTCTCTGCCACAGCTCCAGCACCGCCCCCTAACAGCGCCCATCTAGTTTATAGCTCCTCCCACCCAGCTAGTTACATAGACACGCCCCTATCACTGCCCCGCCCCTGGACATAACACACAGGAAGAGCTGCATTTAAAGGGTTTCTATCACTTGGTATCACATATTTAGGTGTCAGACACTAGCGATCCGCTAGTGTCTGCTCTAACAAACCATCCTAATATGATAGGTTTTGGGGCAGCCGTTTTGCTAAAATAACAACTTATATCTATATGCTAATAAGCCTCTAGGTGCTATGGGGGCGTCATTAGCACCTAGAGGCTCCGTCTACCTTCCTAAACTGCCGCCGCCCAGCGCGTCCCTCCAGCCCGCCCATCTCCTGCTGAATGCGATCCTCTCCGTGCGCGTCTCTGTTCTGCGCATGCGCAGTGAATGTCTGACCGCTTCCCTGCTCAGACATCTCCACTGCGCCTGTTCCTCGGAGCACTATGATGTCATCGGCGCAGGCGCAGTGGAGATGTCTGAGCAGGGAAGCGGTCAGACATTCACTGCGCATGCGCAGAACAGAGACGCGCACGGAGAGGATCGCATTCAGCAGGAGATGGGCGGGCTGGAGGGACGCGCTGGGCGGCGACAGTTTAGGAAGGTAGACGGAGCCTCTAGGTGCTAATGACGCCCCCATAGCACCTAGAGGCTCATTAGCATATAGATATAAGTTGTTATTTTAGCAAAACGGCTGCCCCAAAACCTATCATATTAGGATGGTTTGTTAGAGCAGACACTAGCGGATCGCTAGTGTCTGACACCTAAATATGTGATATGAAGTGATAGAAACCCTTTAACATGGTCATGTGACCACAGCGCAAAAAGGGAGATAGGAGCAATAAAGGTAAAAGAAATACAAAGTTACAGCTGTTGTACCTTCAGAAATAATTATTCTATTTGGCTGTTCTCAAAGATCTACTGGTCCGAAACGCGTTATCGGGTGCGGTTTCTCAGTAAGTGTTGGTACATGCTAATGTGACTTTGTTGCCTGTTCATGGTGATTGGATTTTAATGCAACTAGAATAAAGAATGTAGTTTTAATATGGCCCTGGTCTTCCTTTGTGAATGATTATTTTACAGGATGTTGATGCAAACTGGAAAACCCCTTTAATGGGATTATCCCGGAATAGATATTGATCAGTTATCCTCAGAATAGGTCCTCAGTATCAGTTCTGTGGGGAGCGACACCCAGGACCCCCGCCGATCAGCTGTTAGAGGAGGCCTTGAGCGCCGCAGCTTCTTCTTAGGCCATGGACAACACGTTCATCGGTATCGTAGCCTAGGTACAGCTCAACCCCATTCAAGTCAATGGGACTGAGCTGCAATACCAAGCACAGCCACTATAGATGTACGGCGCTGTCATTGGAAAGCTGCCGGAAGCCTGCATCGCTCACCAGAGCCCCAGTGAGCGCAGCCGCTCCCTGAAACAGCTGATCGGCGGGGATGCTGGGACTCAGACCCCCCACTGATGTGATAATGATGATCTGTCCTGAGGATAAGTCACCATTATCATTTCCCTAATAGAGACCAGTCCTGTATGGAGACTTACTGGAAGTACTCCAGGGTATGGACGCAGACTTATTGGCAATGCTCCATGGGAAACGAATATGCAAAGGAGTATCTCCCAAGGAAGAGAACCACCTCGCCATCGCCACCTATTGGAAGTGGCCCCAAGTGATCAATGCAGCGGAGCTCATCTGTGTCTTTTCAGTGTAGGATCTATGGCAGTGATGAACATGCAATGGGGGCATGTGGATGGGGTATACGCTAGAAGAGCTGTGTGACCACCCCTATGGGAGCTGTAAAAGCAGACATATTGGCGGTCACTTACCTTTCCCAAAAATGGATAAGAGAATCCTCTGCATGTAAATGGGACTCTGGATCATATTGTGTTATTTTCTTTATGTCTGTAGGTTTTATTACAGAGGCTCCTGCATTTAGAAGTGAGAAGAAGGGCCCCTGAATTGAGGGGTCATTGCCGCGGATTGTGTACCACTATCCTAATCAGAACCAGTGTTTATCGCCTGGAGCAATTAAACAAAGGGTGAAGGTGACAGGCTTTGTGTGAGCCCAGGGTGGGAGGCGAGGCAGCAGATGTCCAATATAGCAGTCACGTTTAATGGTTTTGGGGTAGGGAGCAGATGGTACCAATGGTGTGAAAGGCAGGTGTTGTGCTGTTAACTCATCGGCTTCCACGGCTCGGCAGTCATTTCATACTTTCCACAAAGACTTTAGTAAGGGAGCTGATACCAATGACAGACTAGGTAATGGGCAGGTCTCGTAATCGAGTTTTTAACATCAAACCCAAATGGACTGGACAGTTGTTAGTTCCAATCCTTTTCCACCAAAATTTCGATCAATGTTTGTTTGTTTTTTCGAAATCACTGATAGAAACGGATTCTGAAATCAGTATCTTATAGGTTAAATTGATGACATAGCGCTAGGATTTGCCATTAATGTCATATAGGTGCGGGCTTCACCTCTGAAACCTGTGCCTGTCTCCAGAAATGGGTCGTCAAAGTGATGGAGAGCATGTCACGCATGTGCTGCACGCTCTCCATGTATTGCTACGGGAGTTCTGAAAATTGCTGAGCTATTTTTGGAAATCCTATAGTGGTGAATGGGGGTGCCCCGTTCTGGAGATAGGAGCGAGTGCCTATCTGACATTGATGGCATATCCTAGCGAGATGCCTTCAATGTCTGAGATGAGACAACCCCTTTAATTGGCTTCCTATGAATGTGTGTCTGAGATAGGTACATAAGGTTGGGACAGGGACTGATGTGAGTGACAGCAGTCCCCGTACATCGCTGTGGAATGTGTCACCATTATGATGACCAGCATCCTTTCCTGTTGTATTAATATCACGGTCAGTATGGATACAACCTTTAAAAAGTAAAGATCAGGACATTTAAGCCTGGCCCAGAATGCCCCCAAGACACCAACCTTGGGGTGGGACTTATGTAATCCTCACCTCCTTCGCAGGCAGATTCATTGGGGTGTCCTGGCAAAATCGGGACTGTTGGGATTGGTACATTGAAGGTTTTGTCCGAGAAATAAAAACTCAGGCAGCCCCCGTAAGTAACACAAGAAGCCCCTTTTCTCCCCTTCCTCTGTGCTTCGGCCCTCCCACCCCTGTTTTTTTTTTTCCTGGCGACGGTCTTTTTATTAAACTTGGACAACCCCTTTAACAGGGAGGTTGGTAAATGCAGATACTTTGCCTGATGGTTCATCCTCTCAGCTGTAGGGCATTTAGGGTCTAATAGGCCTGTTTTCCAAGGTCTCATCCACATGACCATATTATGGCTCCGTGCGTCGTAATACGGCAGCAGCACCAATAAAAGCCTATAGGACACCACTGTACCGTGCTATGCCTGCAATCACAAAAAAATGTTGCTGTGTTCTAGCACATAATTACTGTATAGTATAGTATATAGCTACTTTACATTCAGAGCAACACTGTAAGTAGCTGGAGGTTTCTCACAAAACATATTTATGGCCCATCCACTAAATATACTGGAGGAGATCCAGCTTATCTTGTAATCTTGCAGTCTCCACTCTGGCCACTGAGCCTGTACAGATCACTTGTTAGCAGTCATCTCATTATCATCACAGGCAGGGTTACAATGACAGATAATACCTCTTAACACAGAATCCACTCTTTACAATAGTTGATGGTCACAGCCAGGGGCGTAACTACCATAGCGGCAGACCATGCGACTGCTATGGGGCCCAGGGCAGGAGGGGGCTGAGTCTTAGGGTCCATTCACACGTCCGTAGAATGTGTCCGCACCCGTTCAGCAATTATCCGGAACGGGTGCGGACCCATTCATTCTCTATGGGGCAGGAATGGATGCAGACAGCACACAGTGTGCTGTCCGCATCTGCATTTCCGGAGCGCGGGCCGGACTTCCGGTCCGCGGCTCCAGAAAAAATAGAACATGTCCTATTCTTGTCCGTAATTGCGGACAAGAATAGGCAGTTCTATGGGGGTGCGGATCCGCAATACACTAAGAACGTATGAATGGACCCTTAGATAGGATTATCTCCTCTTGGTCAGGGCTCTACCCTCTAATTCAGGCATGCTCAACCTGCGTCCCTCCAGCTGTTGCAAAACTACGACTCCCAGCATGCCGGAACAGCCTACAGCTATCAGCCTACAGCAGGGCATTGTGGGAGTTGTAGTTTTATAACAGCTAGAGGGCCGCAGGTTGCGCATGCCTGCTCTAAAGGAACAACTTTTAGCAAATGAGGCAGTGGAAAAATGGCCCAAGGGTCACTGAAAAGGGTTTCGTCAGAAACCTTTCCGTCTTGTGTCGGGGGACTGGTTTGATCCTTGCTGTGGGGCCCTTCTCTATGTACGCCACTGGTCACAGCTTATCTACTCCCTTCCTATACAGGCCAAAGAGAATGCCTAGCAAACTCTCCCATAGAAGTAAATGAGTCCCCTACAGGTTCCTATGGTCCATGTGGCCCCTGTAAAGCATATCTCTGAATGCTGTTAAGAAGCCATTCAGACAAGATTATTGCCTCCATAATCATGTACGGAAAACAGAATAACAAGTGTGCAATCAGATACTAAAACCACATTATACAAAAGAATTTACAGGTGAAACTCAAAAAATTCGAATATCGTGCAAAAGTCCATTTAAAAGGAATTGCATTAATGCAGCTTAAAATTTGAATTTTGTAAAAAGTTTCAATATTCTAGGCTCATAGTGTCACACTCTAGTCAGCAAATTAATCCATACCCCCTGAGCAAAGGGGACCTGAGATTGTGACTTTGGGGTTTCATAAGCTGTAAGCCACAATCATCCAAATTATAACAAATAAAGGCTTGAAATATCTCGCTTTGCATGTAATGAGTCTATCTCATGTGTTAGTTTCACCTTTTAATTTGCATTACTGAAATAAATGAACTTTGCACGATATTCTAATTTTTCGAGTTTCACCTGTATATAGAATATATATCTATATGTGGATTTAAAGGGTTTCTATCACTTCGTATCACATATTTAGGTGTCAGACACTAGCGATCCGCTAGTGTCTGCTCTAACAAACCATCCTAATATGATAGGTTTTGGGGCAGCCGTTTCGCTAAAATAAGAACTTATATCTATATGCTAATGAGCCTCTAGGTGCTATGGGGGCGTCATTAGCACCTAGAGGCTCCGTCTACCTTCATAAACTGTCGCCGCCCAGCGCGTCCCTCCAGCCCGCCCATCTCCTGCTGAATGCGATCCTCTCCGTGCGCGTCTCTGTTCGGCGCATGCGCAGTGAATGTCTGACCGCTTCCCTGCTCAGACATCTCCACTGCACCTGCGCCGATGACATCATAGTGCTCCGAAGTGATAGAAACCCTTTAATGAGGAAAATACCTAGGTGATATTTTCCCTATAATTTGGAATTGTCTGGTCATTTTTTATGATTAGAATACTTCCCTTTGGTGGTTGTTGTAGAATCCCAAGTTCCCTGTTATTTGTCTCTCTTCTGACTACATGATGTTTTAGGGCAGATATTTGAGTTTGATTTTCCGGGCGTAGTAAAGGTATATGCACACAAAGTAGAAATATCAGCAACTGACCCATTCATCAGAATAGGGGATTGGAGAAATACATGAAAAGAACTCCTTTCAGATAAATGGAACTGATTTTCTATAGCAGAAATTTCTGCAACAAATCTGCTGCATGTGAATTTATAATTATCTCATAATTTACATTTTCCAATAAACTTTGTCAATTCATTTCAATAAATCTCTTCCTGGCCATTAGTACAGCACAGCACAACCCTTCAGAGGGAGACTGTGCTACCCATTTTTCACCTTGACATACGATTCACATGAATTTCTATCACAGTGCCTTGCTTTGAGCTAGCTGCGCACAACATGAATGTGCCTCCACCTTACACAGGCATTAGTCACAGCCAAGAGTATATAGCATAAGTACTACATCTGCTGCATCCGTAAATTACCATCTGCGTCTTTCAGATTCAGATGGCCTTTCGAGTTTAGAGTACATCTGCAACAAAACGACTTCAGTCCATGTGAATGTCCAGTGAGCCCCTCAGGAGCCGGAGCAGAGGATGGGGGTGGTAGTGGCCCTGATGAGATGATATGTCACGGTCTATTCTATCAGGCCATTGCTCCCTGAGGATCGGTGCAGTGGAAAGGTGGTATAAGGAATCGGGTCAGAAGTAGAAGAATAAAAGTCTCTCTTTACTAAGTGCAAAATAGGAGTTATAATACATCCAGCAGTAGTTTGTACACAGTGCAGTTTCTCTCCCCAGGTGGTGAGGTATGGTGGTTGTCAAAGTAGCTGGTAATGACACCGGGTATGCTAATCTTGCTGATGTCTCTCTTCTGAACTTCTGGCTAACAGTTGAATGCTGACATTGGTGGCTGTAGGTGTCCACTTTGTAATGCAGGCTTTTTAGAATTGGCCTGGCCTGTATGTGATCTAAGGTGATGGTGTCTGAGCCGTAGTCCCTCACCTGCAGCAGGGTCTGGATAGCTGTGGTTGCTGGTCACTCTGCTGACTGTAAACAACAGGATATCTGTAGCCTTGTTTTAGAAGTCTCTCTGAAGTAGTGGTATCATAGATTAGTTGGTTCTCTGGTCCCTAAGGCCCTTAGGATGTCACTCCTCACTGTCCTAGCTCCCCTCTTCTGGCGGGAAGTAGGACCAACCCAATCCTACCAAGAGGGAAAGAATGGGGTGGGTAGCCCCTTTCCTGATGCCAACCATACCTCACTTGTTGGTGTACAGTGCAAACATTAAATAGCATTACAACCAAACATTTGCAGATAAACCCCTGTGCTGACGTACTGCAGATGTCTGTGTGCGTCCGTTTTTTTGGACACCCATACGCTTGAATGTAGTCTGGGAAAGAAAGTAGAGAAGAATTGTGAATGCTACTTGTTTCTCTGTATGGACTGACGGTCCGTGATCAGTCCGTTACAAATACAGAAACACATACGGTAGATGGAGAATACACCCGTCTGAATCGGGCCTAAGGGTAAATTCTCAGTTTTTGACAAAAAAAAAACTACAAATCCACCCAAAAGAGCCTTAAGGGAATGATCATCCCCCCCCCCCCCCCCCCCCCCCGTAGTTTTTAAAAAGCACTTAACGCAGGAAGTAGAGTCCACTAGACGTGTCCGGCTTCTCCCGCTAGGCTCGGTTTGACTTGAACATGGCCATTTTACTGGTAAAACACCGGTACAGGTTATCTAGTAGCTCCTCGGCGGTACCAAATATTCTGTCTGTGCCAGGGTGAGTTGCTCTGTTGAACACCAGTTGAGCGGTGACTCCATTTTATTTTTCTGGTACCTCTATGTACAATGCAAGACCCTGAAGACGCTCTTGCCGTCACTATAGAAAGAATCATTTCCAGCTTCAAGCATCCTGACTGTTTCACCTAAGAACTTACTTTATCTGTCTTAGTTATCTGCCTATTTTCCTTAAAACTTCACTTTTTCTTGTCCTCAGATGACATTTTTGGGCTTTGAAACCAATTACTGGTTTTCCATAGAGTTATGGACTCAAGTTACGATGGTTTCAGCTTACAATGCATGCGCCTGTCCTGGAAATGTCATGGATAGTTTTTCATCTACTTTTATACCTAAAACTGGCGTAAATATGCCGGGGCAGATGGTGCGTCCCCCACCACTTATGGTGAGGGCAGCATAAAAATGCCCATGCAACAAAATATTTTTAAAAAGTGACGAAACAGGGTATTGCAATGTTTTTTTTTTACGCCTAAAAGTGGCAAGGCGCGCTTTAGTAAAAGACCCCCATTATGTTTGAGATATATTTGTAGGAATCGAGTATCTGAATAGAAAGGTGCATTTAGTCAATATATTAGCAAGTACATGCCTTCCAACTTATTTTCTGCGTGCTTGGCCAGGACCCTTTGTTTCCGTGGTAACAGGAAATCCGTCTTTTAATACAAATTTCTACACCCACTTCCAAATTGAAATCCTGGTGTGGAGCTAGTGTGAGGAGAGTACCAGAATAGCTTGGTGATAGAACCATGTAATCTTCCATATAATAGCCGTCATGTGGATACCCATACAATGAAAGCTCCCGTCCGCCTGCGGAAAGTCTGCACAGATCCCGTTCTGCAATCAAATGGGAGGGAAGTTTGATTGGCACTTACGCCGGGGTGGTCTGCCACCACTGGTGCCACCTGTGGTACCACTACTTAAATCACTGGCTCGATATATATGTGGGATTTTCTGCCGCCTATTATTGTACTCTGAGTAATGGGGTAAGAATAGATTGGGCTGTCAGAGAGCAGGCCGGGGGATAAATGAAAAGGAGTCCGTTCTTGGCATAATGGCTGAAGTAGCGTTGAAATGACACAATCACGGCAATAACTGATATACTTGCCATGAAAAATCACCAGTAATGAATTGTCATTAATTAGAAATTCTTAAAAGTTCTCCCTATATTTATGGGGCACTGGGTAGCGGCCGATATTGCAGCTCCTAGAGGGCGGTCCACCAGTTTTTTCTGATTTCTGAAAAACCAAGCTGGGAATCTAATAGCAGTGGATAAGGGATACGTTTCTGATGGTTGGGGCCCTTGTTGATCACTAGAACGGGGGTCCATGTTCCCCATTTGAATGGAGAATGTCTACCACTCAATTCTATGAGACTGCTGGAGATAGCCGAGCACAAGCGTTCAGATATCTTCAGTAGTCCCATAGAAGACACACCTGCGTGTCTGCCCCTCCACTCAAACGGGGAACATGGGACCCAGCGATCGGAACCACAACAATCAGGCACTTATCTACTATCCTGTGTATAGGGGACACATTGTTGTCATGGAACAACACCTTTAAGATAGAGTGGGGCACATTTACAAAGACGCCGGGCGGTTAGACTAATTCATGATGAGGCGTGTGACACACGTCTAGCCCTTGGCTGGCCTAGTTTTCCACCAACATGTACATGTTATTAAATGACCCCCGTTCTGCCCCAACTGTCGAAAACTTTTCAACACCAGCCATGATTATTGTCGCACGGCCAGTCAAAAAGGGGACTTGCAACTATGTTTAGTACCTTGATAAACAGAAGTGGGACCCCTTTCATGGTGTCTATTTGACCCCCTCAATATGCCGTAGTCACACTTGAATTTTAGTGAAGGTAATGAATAACATTACAGTGTTCATATCTTATCTTTACGCCTCGCTCTATGTTGGGCCCCCACAATCTCGTTATTGACCACCTTCCAAAATTCACATTTCCCTTTTCCCTATTTCCACAGTTTTCCGCAGCAATATTTTAGTCCATTTTTTTCTGGTGTAGTATTTTTTCTCTCCATCCTTCAATGCTCCCTCCCCCACCCCTTCCCTTTGATGTGTCTGTACATTAGAAAGTGGATAATTAAAGATTAGGAAGTAATCATTCCCTCCTTCTGCGCGGTCCCCTCCCGAGGCCAGGCTGATAATGATGCTAATCAGGTTGGGGTGTCTGGGGCTTGATTTCGGAGTACACTGCTAGGGAATGTGACATGAGATTATCCGAGTGACTCAAATCCAATGTGACCCCGGGATACGGACATTCCTGGGCGACAGATATATGAATGTAATCTGGTTGCTGCAGCCTTAAAGCCATCTTAAACATGGAAGGAGCAAGGAACCTCCATCAGTTTCAAGAGACAACCAAGCTTAGTGCTTTATGTGTTTAAAAAAACAAAACAATAAACAAATTCCCCTAAAACAGGAAAAAAAATCATATCTGGATGGGATGTCTGGGGCTTGGGTTCTGAGTACACGGCTAGGGCATGGGACATGGGATTATCAGAGTACCTCAATCCCCTATAACCTGAGTACCAGATATCATCTAATTGCTGGAGTCTGAAATAAGTCTTAAAGGTGGCTACAAGGAGCCTCCACCAGTCTCAAAGAGTTATGTCCATGGGATAGGGGATAGCTATTAAATCTTTGGGGTCTGACAGCTGGGCCCCCCACCAATCACAAGAACGTCCCATAGAGATAAATGGAATGGCAGTGTGCATGGCCGACCTGCCCCTCCATTCACTTTGGGGTCCCTGCAGGGTATGGAGCCACAGTTCTCAGGCTTGGTTGGGGCTTAGTTTGGTCAGACTCCCACCCTGTGGATGCTGGATAACATAATAAAGCCAGAATACCCATTAAAAAAGAATATATCACCTATATTATTTTACTTATTATAGAAACATATTATTTTTGCCTTGATTTTCTGATTATTGTTTTTAAATTCTTTTATTATTTTAATTTTTGTAGGTGATTATGAGGGCTTATCTTTCCTGAGCTGATGCTCAGTTACAGATGTAGCCGAGCTAAAATTGACTCTGATAACTCTGATAGCACATGTCCCAGTATTATCTTGTGCCATCTTGTGACAAAAGCCATTGAAATACATTGAAAGAGTTAGTTAAATGTTTTGTACCATTTTTTACCTAACGTGCCCGCTCCTCCGTCCTCCGCCCCGCCCGGCAAGTCGCGTTACTCCGCTCTTCCTTTCCGGGTCGAGCGAAGCTGGTGCATGCACAATGAGTTCTGTGAGGCCGACGCCAGGACACCGAGCGGGCGCTGACATGTGTATCCAGGGCGCATGCGCAGGATTACGGGCGCTGCACAAACATTACGTCGGCGAAGAGGAGTGAATAAATTAGCAGTGGTGCGGTGCTGGGCTCCGAAGTAATGGGTGAGGCTGGGCTCCAACGGCCAGAGGAACAGCCCCTTGGGCTCCTTATTGAAGTAATTAGCATATTAATAAAAACGATGTTATAGACAAATTACAAGACACAGGGCAGTAATACTAGTATATTTTAATGTAAATCGTGGAGACTGATGTGGTGATGTTAATAGCTCAGCAAGTGAAATAAAGATGACAGTGTCTCTTTAAGCAATGTGCTTTACAGTATAACAGCCACGTGGACCATAGAAATCTGTAGTTTGAAGTTGACTCCTTGGCTTCTATGGGAGATGAGTTTTGGGCATACTCTGTGACTTGTGCAGAAGTCACTGTGCAGGGAGAAGGATAAGAGAGAGAGAGAGAGAAGCTGTGACCATTAACTATTGTGAATAGTGGATCCTGTTTTATCTATATAGAGGTTGTTCACTGTAATGCTGCTTGTAATGATAATGAGATGACTGCTGAGAAGTGATCTCTGCAGAACAAGAGATGTCAGCCTATTATTAACCTAGGGGCCAATGTGAAAACTGCTGGATTTCAGTCTTTTTTATGTAGATCATGACATGAAAAATTTAAATAAGCACCAAAAATTATTAAAAGTAAAAACTTTAAATGTTTAACAGAATAAGTTTAAACTACAGGTCATTTTCAGATGACATATTCCGTTTGAGCGTATTACCATGAATTCTGAGATACAGGAATAAACAGGCTTAACATGATTTAGGTGCATAGAAAGGTTACTAAACTATGATAAAAGATGTGTAGGAATGATAACATACAGAATAAAGTAAGATAACAGTCACCAAAGCTGTGAACAAATGAGCCAGCTCCCCATCGACCAGGCATCCCAAAATGGCACCCGGCTGACGCCCATATGATACAAAGAGTGGTGGTAGTAGCAAGACACATCTTACTCTGATGTCTTCAATGGAGCTAAGCTCTTTATTACATAGCTAGATGTTTTCTAGCCTCCTGGCCTCTCTTCAAGGTCTACAGTGTGTCGTTCACATATACAGTTACTTTACATCTCAGGATGGAACATGCCCTGGCTCCTGGTACCACTAACAAGGAATTAAAGGGGAAAGAACCACTAAAATACCTTGCTACACAAAGAGCCTTCGTAGCTCAGAGGGTGGGGTTTTAGGGTGTCGTGTGCGGAAAAACAGTAGGATAATTTATGCAGAAATTATAATGTTGACCGTATTGGTTGCCACTTAGCTTTCCCAGAAATGGGTAACCCAAGCTGCAGAACATTTTGGACACTGCCTGCACAATCTGTTTGAATGACATTAAATTAGCATAAGCCAAACTTCTTGTGGTCCAGTTTGTGGGACAGTCCCGCGAGAAACAGGGCTCCTGCCAACTATGCACATCTTAGAATCTTTTACCGACTGAAGATATATTTTTTCATTTTCGGATGAAAAAAAAAAAAGCAATTGAAATAATAGCTACTTCCACGTGTTTTAATCCACTTGAAAGTTTGGGAAATATTCAGCTTTGAAGGCACTCAAATATGCAGAAAATATGCAGAAAAATGCTAGCAAACAAATATAATTGCATGCAAAATACACTGTACAGAAGCAGATGTGTTAGCGGTGTATGTCATCATTTTCCTTTTTTCCTGATTTTTTTTTTTTTCGTTTTTTCTTGTATACCTCAGCACTTCAGCCATCATATGTGCATGACTATGGCCTACAGGAAATTTTTAAAGCAATTTTTATACATTTTTTTTAACTGATGATCTGTCAGTATCTGACTGGTGGGAGTCCGACACCTGGGACCCCCCACCAATCAGCTATTTGAGAATTCACCAGATCGCAGTAGTGCCTCGGCCTTCTCTCAGCTTCGTACAAAGTATGGCGGCTGTGCTTGGTATCCCACTTCAGCCCCATCAACTTCAATGGGGCTGAGCTGCGCCTAGGCCTTGGGACCGATGAACGTGATGTGGACACGGCCTAGGCAAAGCTGCCAAAAGGCTGCAGTGCTACTGCGAGTGCCTTCTCAAACAGCTGATCAGCGGGGGTCCCAGGTGTCATACCCCTACCGATCAGTTAAAAAAATCTTGGAAAACCCCTTTAATAGTGCAATTAAAAAGATTCTACAATTTTTTAAGCACAATCTTGTACAAGTCATTAATTCCAATCCTTTCTCTCACCACTGGGCCCTCCACTGATACTGAGGAGAGGTGGCCGGGCCCTGAAGTCTATGGTCGTGACATTTTATCATATGCATCCTGTAACTTTGTCTAACCCTGTATTTCCGACCACAGGTGGAACGTGAGATTGCTATACTCAAACTTATTGAACATCCGCATGTATTAAAGCTGCACGATGTCTATGAGAACAAGAAATATCTGTGAGTATTCACTATACACTAACCACACTGCACATTTTGCCTTACACTATAGTCCCAAATGCATTGGAAGCAAGGATCTAGAATCCATCAGGTCATTCACGTCCGTTCTCCCCTGCCTAATCGAGATCAACATAATGCTGTCTTCGAGGCAACGTGTCACGTTGAACATGGTGTCAGATCTGCCAGCAGCATGTTATAGAGCAGAAGAAGATTTTTGGGAAAATATTCTGTAAGACCTGCAGAGGCGGACTGGCCATATACCCTACAGGAAAATTTCCCGGTGGGGTCAATGCTTATGGGGCCACCCACTCCCTCCACACTGCCGCCGGCCCGGTACATAGCGATCTCATGCTCTCATCATTAATTAATGCTAGGAAAATCAGGTACTTATGCTTCTGGCCAGCAGCTGAATTCAGCTGAATCGTCATCCTCAGTATGGTGACAGGGCAATAGTTTATGCTGCATTGTGGTATTTGATTTTGCTGGGGCGTCATTTTGTGCTGCACTACGGTATCGCTGGTCCTGTCTACTTGTGGCTTGTGTTGGCCCTACCTACATGTGTTGCCCCGCCTGCTGTCAATTTGGACTTGCCTACAACACGGGGCCACTTTAAGTCTTTTTTCCCAGGACCACTTTAAGTTCCCAGTCCGCCCCTGAAGACCTGTATGTGCTTAGTAGTTCAATGGGTGATCCTACTAAGTGATTAACCGCTTCCCTTCTATGACCATGCATATAGACATACCTGTCAATCACTGATGAACACCGCCCTCTGGATTCCTAAGCATAAGTGAATAAAATACCAAATAGCTGGGGGCAACCCCCTCAGGATCAATGACCAGGATTCACAGTTGATGCAAAAAGAAAAAAAGCAGCACTCCAATTTTTTGAATAAAATACCAGTTATACTGAATCTTTTTCCATGGTCTGCTCAGCCCCTCCTGCTTTATGACATGCTGCTTGCAGATAGGACTGTATGTCAATTGGGAGATTCCCTTTAAATTTCAGTAAATTATTACATTTTCATAGGGCAAAGGGGTCTTCTAAAAAAAAAAAAAAAAGATAAAAAATTGTATTACAGGGAACTTGTCATCACATAAGAAACCCCTAAACCGCCTCCATAAGTTTGTAAAGTATGGCAAGATGTTTGTAAAGTGTCACTTTCAGCAAAGAGGAAAAAATATAATGATAAAGTAGCGCATGCCACCTGTGAATAGTCATGTGGGTGGTCCCGGACTCGGGAGCAGTCATGCAGTCCTGGTTTGCAGGCCAGTTCCAGTGACACCTGGTGCAGTGAAGCAACGAGTACTGGCCTTGCCTACATCTGTGTACTTCACATGCGCAGGATGCACTAAAGCTGAGATGGGGACCACCCTCCTGACTATTCATCGATAGCGCATACTACCTTATTGTTTTATTTTTATCTTTACATCCCAATCATTTTTTTCCTTTTTATCGTAATCATTAGATTTTTTAGCAATTCTTTTATTTGAAGGCTTTTTTTTAAGTGACGCAGATAGGTTTGGTGCTTGGAGTAGCTCTGTGGCCCCCTTTGTCCCTGCAATTGGTGGGCTCACATTACACAGACTCCCACCGACACTTCCTTTAAGAAATTTAGATTTATGGAATATGACTATAGGCTCACTAGATATTTTTCATTCTTAACTTGCCAGACTCTCTTGACTGCCCATTTCCAAAACTGTTGCTTACATCACCTTTTCTCTGTGTGATCTCTCCAGATACTTGGTTCTGGAACATGTGTCTGGTGGAGAACTTTTTGACTACCTGGTAAAGAAAGGACGTCTCACCCCAAAGGAAGCAAGAAAATTCTTCCGTCAGATCATTTCCGCTCTGGACTTCTGTCATAGTCACTCCATCTGGTAAGAGACGGGCTTCCATTACTAGTTTTGATTCCTTGGATTCAACATCTATATGTGAATCTTGACCTGATGACCAGTGAGATCACTGTGAGCAGCAGTCTCCATACCTATGCCTGTCCAACTGTGAAACAGCTGGGGAGCCATAGGTTGAAGACCTCTGATCTATACTGAGATATACTATCTAGAACATGCAGAAAATTCTATTTTTATGTCATAATCACTGGTTTTTATTTTTCTCTGCCTGTTTTCATAGATCAAAGCTTTCTTCTCCTTTTGAAGGCTCTACATTAAAGCAGATTTGTTAGGCGTCATATGGTACACTATCAAAGGCAACATAGAATCGAGGGAAGGATGCTGAACCTGGGGATTTACAGTTTTCTATAATCTGATTCAGTATTTTTATATAAAAAGCTGTTGAAATGCTGCCTGGAATCACAGAGAAAACCTGTGAGTCCTGCTAACTCCGCCCACGCAGAGCGCTTCCTGTATGGGTTTGAATGCAGAGCTGTCAGTCACTCTGCATGGGCGGAGATAGCAGGCGTCACAGGCTTCTATGAGTCCTGGCAGAATTTAGACAGCTTTTTATATGAAAATAGTAAATCAAATACAAACCTATTGAATATAAAGTGTCCCCTCTATCATTTGTGGCCCTCAAGTTGAATAGGGGCCCTGACAAATTTGCTTTAAATTGCTACTTCAAGCTTTATACATATTTTATACCAAAATAGCCACCATTAGGAATAACCGTTACATCAGTACATGGTCAAGTATGTGCAAAAATTGTTCCCACTGTAGCAGTTTATGGGGGTGGGGGTGTTTTATGTAATTTGAAACTATGTGGAAGTGACCAAAAATGGCCGTTCTTAGACGATCGGCATTTATATTTCTTCCTTTATCAGTCACAGAGATCTAAAACCTGAGAACTTACTTCTGGATGAGAAGAACAATATCCGAATAGCAGATTTCGGCATGGCCTCTCTGCAGGTCGGAGACAGCTTGTTGGAGACCAGTTGTGGGTAAGTATAGTGAATCATAAGGTTATGATCTGTATTGAACTGCTGTACTCTAGCGGGGGGGACATAGACTACAGGCAGCACAATGGCTTTAGGTTTAATTATGAGCTTCTTAGTGTATTGTGTTCTTACATGTTCTTCTTTTCTTCCAGATCTCCACACTATGCCTGTCCAGAAGTGATCAGGGTGAGTCCTCAGTTTCCCTGTAGAGAATAATGTACAACCCCAATTCCAAAAAAGTTGGGACACTGTGTAACATGTGAATAAAAGCAGAATTCAAAGATTTGCAAACCTCATAGACCCATATTTTATTTACAATAGAACATAGAGCACGTATCAGATGTTGAGAGTGAGACATTTACTCGTTTAGAACTTGATGGCAGCAACACATCTCAAAAAAAGTTGGGACAGGGGCAACAAAGGCTGGAAAAGTAAGTGGTACTAATAAAAGGTTTACTAATCCGCCCAAAAAATTCATCTAAAAATTGTAGAACAATTTCAGAAAAATGTTCTTCAATGTAAAATTGCGAAGACTTTGAATATCCCACCCACCATCTACAGTACCTAATATCAAAAAACTCTGAGAATCTGGAGAAATCCCTGTGTGCACAAGGGATAAGGTTGATGGAAAGTATTGAATGCTTGTGATCTATGTGCCCCGGGCGGCACTGCATTAAAAACAGGCATTATTCTGTACTGGAAATCATTGCATGGGCTTAGGAGCACTTCCAGAAATCATTTTCTGTTAACTCAGTTTACCGGGCAATCAACAAATGAAAGTTATATCTCTATCATGCAAAGAAGAGGCCATATGTCAACACAATGTAGAAACACTGCTGTCTTCTCTGGGCCAAAGCTCATTTAAAATGGACTGAGGAAAATGGGAAACTGTTCTGTGGTCAGATGAATCAAAATGTAAAATTATTTTTGGAAACCACAGACGCCGTGTGCTGTGGACTCAAAAGGAGAGGGACCATCCAGCTTGTTATCATCGTATAGTTTAAAAGCCTGCATTAGTGCCTATGGCATGAGCAGCGTCCACATCCGGAAAGGCACCTTCAATGCTGAACAGTATATAAGGGTTTTGTAATAATATACGCTCCCATCCAGACATTGTCTCTTTTAGCGAAGGAACTGAACTACATACTGCATCCTTCACAGCAGCATGGCTTCACAGGACAAGAGTCCAGATGCTGGGCTGACTGCTTGCAGTCCAGAACTTTCACCAATGGAAAACATTTGGCGCATCATGAAACGAAAAATGCGGCAAAGAAGACCCAGGACTGTTGAGCAGCTAGAATCCTACATCAGACAAGAATGGGGCAACACTTCTCTCCCAAAACTCCAGCAATTGCTCTCCTCACTTCCCAGACGTTTACAGACATGGTAGACATGGCCCTGTCCACATTTTTTGGAGATGTGTTGCTACCACCAAGTTCTAAATGAGTTAAAGGGAGTCTGTCACCAAAAATTGCCTTTATAGACCGCTTACATAGCCCTGTAGCATAACTATAGATGAGTCAAAAGGTACCTTTGTCCTTTTGTTTTGATGTTCACCAGGGACAAAAACGCCGTTTTATTCATATGTAAATGAGGGCTCGCAAGTGCCCAGGGGCAGCGTTCTGGCTGTAAGTGCCCAGGGGCAGCGTTCTGGCTGTAAGTGCCCAGGGGCAGCGTTCTGGCTGTAAGTGCCCAGGCCGCTCTTCCTTCTTCTCACATAACCCCTCCCCAGCCTGTTGCTTGGCTCGCCCTGTAAGCCTCTTGCGTCTTCCAGTGTACTGACCGAGATCCCGCCGGCGCATGCACACTGCATGGAACGATGCTGCTGCCCACAATAGTCATCACAGTGCGCATGAGCCAGCAGGGCAGAGCGGCCTGGGCACTTACAGACCGAACGCCGCCCCTGGGCACTTACAGACCGAACTCCGCCCCTGGGCACTTACAGACCGAACTCCGCCCCTGGGCACTTACAGACCGAACTCCGCCCCTGGGCACTTACAGACCGAACTCCGCCCCTGGGCACTTACAGACCGAACTCCGCCCCTGGGCACTTACAAACCGAACACCGCCCCCTGGGCACTTACAGACCGAACTCCGCCCCTGGGCACTTACAAACCGAACACCGCCCCCTGGGCACTTACAAACCGAACACCGCCCCCTGGGCACTTACGATCCTTTATTTACATATGAATAAAACTACGTTTTTGACCCTGGTAAACATCAAAACAAAAGGACAAAGGTACCATTTGACTCATCTATAGTTATGCTGCAGTGCTATGTAAGCAGTGTATAAAGGCAAATTCTGCTGACAGACTCCCTTTAATTTTTTTGTTCATGAAATGGTCAAATGTCTCACTTTCAACATCCGATTTGTGTCCTATGATCTATTGTAAATTATAATATGGGGTTATGAAATTTGCAAATCATTTCATTCTGTTTTTTACTTACATTTATTTACATTTTACACAGCGTCACAACTTTGCCAATAAGTGGTTAGACTGTAATACCCATTAACCCTTTCCGTTGTTCACAGGGTGAGAAATATGATGGCAGAAAGGCTGACATCTGGAGCTGTGGAGTCATCTTGTTCGCTTTACTTGTGGTGAGAGTTTATGGCTTGCAGACAATTTCTAGTGTAATCTACAAAAAATGGTGTTCCTCTATTCTAATAGGCAAATGCAAAAAAGTAATGAGAAGTTGCCCCTGGGTTGGTGTTCATACTTTTGTAAGTAGGGTAGCACTGGTGCCCCCCAAAATCCAGAAACCTCACCATACAAACTACGCCTACAATAGTGTCTGCCGCTACAATAACCTCAATAACTTCCCGGGTTCATCAGGGATGACAGGCTGCATACAGCATAATGCATGGAGGTGGCAATGAAACCTGTATGTATTTTTCAAGATCGCTACCCCACTATACTGTACATTAGGCTTTACTGTAGGGTTAAGCTGTGTAGAACATAATAGGTTGTAAAAGGAATATACTAGTTATTTATGACTTCCTATGAACCTCTAGGACAGTGGTGGCGAATCTTTGGCACGGGTGCCATAGGTGGCACTCAGAGCCCTCTCTGTGGGCACCCACCCCCTGGAGAAAGTCAGTGGTGTACCAATATCCTTTAGACTTCTCCTGCCATTCATCAGCGCAGGGCGCACTATGAACAGCACAGGCATCGCACTGAATGTAGGCCGGCTATTATAGCTAAATGATAAAGTACATGGAAGATACACTATACGGGACTATAGTATTCAGGTTAATTTGCCGTGTTGGCACTTTGCGATAAATAAGTGGGTTTTGGGTTGCAGTTTGGGCACTTGGTCTCTAAAAGGTTCGCCATAGGTTCTGCCCTAGGACTACAAACTCTGGTGCAGGTTCAACCGTTTAAAATGATTTTACTACAATTTGCTTTAAAGGGGTTGTCCTAGCTACAGGCATTGATGGCCTATCCTCTGGATAGATCATCAGTATCGGATTGGTGTGGGCCGATACCCTGCACCCCACCGATCAGCAGTTTCAGGGAGCTGGCTGCAGGAGGCTCTGTCCACCGTGTAGTGGCCGTCCCGGGGTACTGCATCTCAGCTCCCACTCAGGTTTCCAATACCCTTTTCATCGAATACCCTTTTACAGAAGGACTTTTACAGAAGCATCAAATATGTACAGAGTACATTGCATTTAATAAACGTAAAGGAGAATTTCAAGTCCAGTAATACACAAACTACGGTGGAGACAATGGCCATGTCCGTACTATAGTCTAAGTAAGGCCTCATGCACACAACCGTGTCCGTTTTGCCATGCTGAAACCGCGAAATTCGGATGTGGTCCATGTGCCGTCCACATTTTTTTTTTCGCTTTCGCATTGACTTCAGTGGGTCTGTGGTCCACATTTTGCGGACATAGTCTATCTTTTCATGGAATGGACATACTGATCCATGTGTTTTCTGCATCCATATGTCCGTTCTGCAGAAAGGTCGAACATGTCCTATACTTGGTCGCAAAATGCGGACCATGGACCCATTGAAGTCAATGGGTTCACAAAAAATACAGATGTAACACGGTATCCGTATTTTGTAGGTCCACAATTTACAGACTGCAAAATACATACGGCCATGAGGGCATGTATCACCATGGTAGGTTGGGAAGAGTTTATAGCTCAACAAGCTGTAGATTTGGTCCCAGAATACCTAAGTTCAAAAGTCTACAAGTAGCATATTGAGAAAATATTAAAGTAGCTGTACCAAGACATGTTGCAATGACAGTGGTGAAGCATAATGGGACAAATGCCTTTGGACAATACCTTTTTGTCAGCTGAATAGCTGATCAGGGGATGTCCTGCTGCTGAGACCCTCTGCAATCACTTTTAAGGCTATGTTCGAATTCCAGCAAAATGCAGGACTAAATACCGCTGCACACAGCGACATATTGCCCAGCAGAATGGACACCTTAACAGAAACCCATCAGACCCCATTAAAGTCAGCGGGACCTGTTGAATGCTAATACAGCCACGTGTCCAATCCTGTGCTCCCATTTTTACTTTTTACTTTTTCCGTTCCTACCCTGGAGCAGAGGAATGGAAAATCTTCCCCGGAACCTGACAAGTGCTCAGTTTTCCTGCAGCACTCCCACAGGGGAACTGAAGTATTACATCATCTCATTGAACTCAGTGGGTTGTCTGCGTAATGCTTGGACATACTGGGTCCTTCAAAGCAAGGAATCCACTTTGCAGCCATTCAGACTAATAGAAGAGGGTCATGAATGGTCAGAATCCTGTAATTTAATAGGCGTTTCTAAAACCCGACATCCCCTTTCAATGTAAAACATACATAGTAAGGCCATGGAAATGGATCCCTTGTGGAAAATAATGATGTTTTGCATTTGTATATAATTAAATTGAGCGGAAATACTTCTTTATCTTCAGACAGGTTTCATTGAGCTGAAGCTTGGTGAGTTTTAGGCTTCGTTATGAGGGATCTTCCTCCTCTGAGCATAAATATCCCGTCTGATCCTTCAGAACGCTGTGTAATTATCTGCATTTACCACTGAGCGATTCTTCTCCTGCAGCCTCCTCTATGGACACGTAACATCTCCCTGCAGATTACTGCAGCGCCAGCACAACTCAAACGCTTTTATGAACACTGCTGTGGCAGAAAAAAGATGGCATAATAAAGTTTGAAAAGTTTATGATCTTGCTCTTCTTTTTACTTTAGTCGGATGTAACTTCTAACTTTTGCCAGCGATGAACGACCTCATTATTCGTCCTGTGGTAAACACTACAATAGGGTATTTCCTGGGAGCACAGGAAGTTTAGAGACATCGCAATATCAGTCTCAATAAAAATGCTGCAGGCTCATCCTCCATTATTATTATCCAGTATTTATCTCTCGCTGTAGAGAGATGAAAGATGCTCAAAGAGCACAAGCAAGAAGAGCACCCATAGTGACAATGTGCAAATAGCTCTCCTCCAGAAAGAGAAGTAATTGCTGTCCTGTACGTACATATACATTTCACTTTAGGAGGAAATTTGGGGTTTTTATGGGGAGAGGTGTCAAACTTATTGTTGCCCACAGCAGAGCCCCTACCCCATTATACTGACTTCTACGTGCTCTAACTGTAGTTGGGGGGGGGGATAGTATTCCTGTTAAATGTCTGGTGATCTAAAGCAGTTTAGCAGGTAAGACCAGTACCATTGATGGTCAATGATGATAATAGGGATAATTTCTCATGGAGGTCTAGAGAGGTGTAAGGGCTAACATCTGATATTCCTAGTTAGTCATTTAGGATGGTGATTGAGGTGGAGTAATTCAAAAGTGTGTCTATAACTTCATTGTATTTATGCAAATTAAAGGGGTTTTCCATGACTTTTTGATCTGTCCTTAGGATACATCATCAATATATCAAGTGAATGGAAGAACCAGACTCTGCCACTAAACAGTGAACAGTATTGGTGCCTGGTTCTGGTGGCTAGTGGGACTGGTGGGGGTCGGACCCCCACCAATCTGATATTGATGACCTGTACAAAGGATAGGTCATCAATAAGTAAGTCCTGAAAACCCGATTTGCATCCAACAGATTCATAAGAGTTTGTATTTGTTATACAGAACTCCAAATCCCTATTTCCCTTCACACAACCATAAGTTACAAGGTAATATTTCTGCTACCTGCACCAACCATAATGGAAACTGTACTGTATTGGGTGTTATACAGCTCCCCCTAGTGGTGGCAGAAAAAAAATATTATTAAACTTTTATTAACTGCTTCTCCTGAAATGTTCAGTGAAGGTCCCCAAGTACTAGACTCCAACTCCTCATAAGGGCATCCTTGTATGTCAGAAACAGTTTTATTATATCCTTAGGCTGAAAACCTTCACCAAGAATTAACACAACAAACTACACACCATCGATCGACGTATTTGTGTTTGGCTTGGCCGAACATGCATATCAATGTGTATGGAGAGTAACACCTCCGACACTGCCATAATAAGGATGAGCCGGGGAAAGGTTAGCCGGCCAGTCTATGTCCAAGAGTGCCTGACTGCCCCCATAATTTGGAGGGTTTAATGGATAATAATATTGGAAACTGGACGTATATTCTCGCACCCCTGGAGCTTAGTTTTGAAGGCATTGACTGTTTTGTTGTATTTCAGGGTGCTCTCCCATTTGATGATGACAACCTAAGGCAGCTCCTGGAGAAGGTGAAACGAGGGGTCTTCCATATGCCACATTTTATTCCCCCCGATTGTCAGAACCTCTTATGTGGGATGATCGAGGTGGATCCCATCAAGAGATTGACGGTGAGGAATATGTAGTGAATCAATGATAATGTACTTCCCCCTAAAACATGCTGCTCACACATTGCACTGCATTTACAACGTAGCAGGATCCCTTTAAGAATTATGTTGGGAAAAGACCACTATGTAGAATCCCCTCATGTGATACAGATCAAGATATTGATTATCAAACTTATACATCAGTTGTAAGGAAAATATGTTTACGGCCCAGTTAACATCTGCCTTGTGCTTTCATTTATAACAGAAGCCCAACATTGTAATAGATGCATCACATAATGGACCCCAACAGCACCCAATGCACCTCACTGTCTTGTCCCTAATGGGGTCCATTCAGCCGACAGTTATTCCTTCCAACCCCCCTATACATATGTCTGCTCGGCTTGGCCAGGTGTGCATGTGTTCTCAATGGGGAGAATGGAGTGAGCTGCTTCCAGACACTTCTGGCCCTGGCTTGTAAAAGCGGAGTAATCGCCCCGAAAGAGGTGGCCTCACTATCAAATCATTGACAGGTTCATCAGGGGATTCTAAACTTCTGGTGAACTTGGTGGATCCAATAGTCCAGCCAGTAGATGACATATGCGACCTTAACCTTGGTGAACACCTAATCTTTGTACCTTAGGATGGAGCAGGGGTCGATAGGTTTCGCTTAACCAGCCATAGACTTTATACATCCAGGTGGTTCATGTTTACCTCTGCAAAGATGCCCCTCAATGTCAGCTGCGCGCTAATCCTGCAGGAGCAGGGAGCCCGTTGTCTTTGAGAGAAGCCATAGAGAAGGGAGAGACAGTTTTCATTGTGTCTGCCTTCTCCATCACTGGGTACAGATCTATACAGTGTATACAGATCAAGCGGTGACCATTCTGCTTCAGTCCCAGTAATCGTGTGATCGCCGAGTCCTGGGTAACTGCAAAAGACAAAATATAAAAAAATATAATAATACAAATAAAAAAAAAAAGAATGCCACCACTAACCCACACAGCAGCTTCTAGCCTCGGCATTGCCCTCTGTAAGGCCTCTTTCACATGACCGTATGGCTTTTTCAGTGTTTTGCGATCCGTTTTAAACGGATCCGTTGTTCCGTTTTTTGTTTCCGTTGTGTTTCCGTTTCCGTTCCGTTTTTCCGTATGGCATATACAGTATACAGTAATTTCATAGAAAAAATTGGGCTGGGCATAACATTTTCAATAGATGATTCCGCAAAAAAACGGAACGGATACGGAAGACATACGGATGCATATCCGTATGTGATCCGTTTTTTTTGCGAACCCATTGACTTGAATGGAGCCACGGAACGTGATTTGCGGGCAATAATAGGACATGTTCTATCTTTCAATAAAACGGAAATACGGAAACGGAATGCATATGGGGTACATTCCGTTTTTTTTGCGAAACCATTGAAATCAATGGTTCCGTATACGGACCGTCTACGGAACGCAAAAAACGGCCCGTAAACGGGGGGGGGAAAAACGGTCGTGTGAAAGAGGCCTAAGCTATATATCCCCTATATCAAAACGATGATAATGAAAAGGGGACACAGTTTAAAATTGTAATTTAGTTGAACTTTATGCTATGAAAAATGTGAAAAACTATTTTTTTTACTTTTTTAAATTTTTCTGGGTATAAAAAAAATACTGTAATTAAAAATTGCATTAAAAAAAGCCCCAAGTATCACCAAAAAAAGACAGACATAATTTAAATAAATGAATGAAACAAAAGTTACAGCTTGCTTTAGAAGGTGCATGTACTAAAGAATAGAAAATGGAAGAGGGTTAATTGGCCCAGTCTTGATGTGGATAAGGCCCGAAAAATGAATGTACCAATAATTTATTTTTATTTTTGTTTAAGAATTTTTATTGGATTTCCAAAAAAAAAGAATGTAACAGTAGAATCTGTGCATTTAACAAAACTATGTCACCAACATTAGTGAAACAGAAGATCAACAGAAATGGAAGAGAAAGCCAAACATTATGGGGGTCATTTATTAAACGGAAATAAGCCTAAATTAAGCGTATTTCTGGAGCAGATTGTGGCGCAAAGGTCCTTTGCGCCACAATCTGTGACTTCTTTCCGCTCACGCCAGGTCTAAAAAAGTGGACAGGGAAGGGGATGGGCCAGCAGGGCCGTCTTATTTACCATTAGCTACGTTTTAGGCGTAGAAAATGGTCTAAATGTAAGACAGCAAGGAAGCGGGCTTACATTTAGAAGTGGCGGAGGATTCACCGAGGTTATATACAGGCCAGCGCCTCCATATAACTGCGGCAGATCCACCGCCAGTGCAGGGCATTATTAAGACTGTCTAAAACGCCAGTCTTAATAAATGACCCCCTATGTATTCATACAAATATCAGCAGAGCTACCTGTTAAACTAAAGCAGCAAAGGGCATCAGCAAAGACACCTGATGGGTACAATAAAATCAGTGCCAGGCCTAGCAAATTAGATTGGTACAACAACCAAAATGATCCACAGATGTTAAAGGTTAAGAGGGGTAACGATGGGCTCTGAGCGGTGAGTAAAGGAACCCCAATTCAGTCTACTGAAACGGAGGGCCTTGAGCTGTTCCATAGAATAAATTAATCTTATGGGGGGATCAAGTGTCCAAAACTAAATAAAACAAACCGGGCAATAAAGGGTCTCGCCGCATACAGCACGTGGCAGGCCAAGGTGCAACCTGTAGGTGGGAGTGTCTCCAAATTTAAGAAGTGGGTCTGGAGCAATCTTCTTGTTTAGATGACATGAGATAAAAGAAAATGTATTTTGCCAAAAGTTGTAGACAGAGGCACCAAACCACCACATGTGAAGGATCAAATCTCTTCCCCCACATCCCCTCCACCAAAGCTCTGGGTAATAGTGAGTACTGGAGTAAGATACCACCTAAGTAGAATCTTTCCATGACACCTTTCAAAACCTTTTTGGCCAACTAACCGCTCTCTTCGAATTGGAAGTATAAAAGACACTTTCAAATCTCGCTCCCATTTTAGCTTATAAGGCACTTTTGTAAATTCGGGATAGGATACATAAAAGGATACAAAAAAGGCAAAATGCCCTTAAATGCCCTTTTACAGGAATCGCTTAAATAATGGATAAAGTTCATAGGAAGCTGAAGGCCAGGTTTTGGGGGTTTCTCTAAAATGTGCTGAACTCTGACATAGTTATAAACAGTTATAAAAAAATAAATTAGCGGCTAGCCTGAAGATCCGAGAAGCTCACTAACTGATTGTCAGCATAAGGGCTCGTGCACACAAAAAATTTTTTTGTCAGTGTCCATTCCGTTTTTTTTTTGTGGCCCGTATGCAGAACCATTCCTTTTAATGGGGCCATAAAAAAAAAAAAGGAAATTACTCAGTGCGCATTCCATGTCTGTATGTCCGCAAGTCCGTTCTGCAAAAAAAAACAAGCACATGTCCTATTCTTGTCTGCTTTGCGGATGTAACGGATGTATCATGGATGTCATCCGCTTTTTTTGTGGATTAATGTTTTGCGGACCACAAAATGCATACGGTCGTGTGCATGAGCCCTAAAGCTGCGAAATAGCGGAGATACCAGAGCTGTGCGCCAGGGTCAAGGTCTCAGGACCTAGATGTTAAATAAGTGGAAGATGTCTCCAATCTAACTCCCTTCTACTCGTCAGAGTGGAGACACAGCCTCTCCGGAGTGATGTACGAACTTCGGGTGCCTATTTGTTTAGTAAATCATTAATAGTAGAAAAAAAATTTTTGGGGGATTTAGAACATTTTCCAAAAAGGTTTGTAAAGATTTAGTTACCTTTTAATTAATACAGTATAATAAAGTAATACGCACCTGAAGTTTCCTTACTTTACTTCAGATAAGCGGCGCCCCCAGAAACACTGTAAGATTATTCTTTTTCATAATCTGAATGATGTCTCTATCTTATGTAGTCACATAAAGGGTAAGACTGGAAATAGACAGAGGTCCATCAAGTCCAACAGTGTCGATGAAGGGGAAGGCATAACCTCTATAAGGCGGATGTCATTTGCCCAATATTAGAGTCCCATGTACACTGTGTGTTGTCTACATCTGTATGCCTGTGCGGCCATCTGGTGAAAACTTCTTTCCTGTAGCTGTCCAGGATGCCCTCTTGTCATGGTTACATGCCCTAGGTATAAAAAGATCTCTGTACTGTCCATTAATAGATTTGTACCTGATAACCACCCGTTCCCTTATTAACCAACTCTGCATACGCTCCACTTCAGTTACATCCTAAAATTGTGCACCAGATTACATGGGTCTCACTAGTGATTTGTATAGAGGCAAAACCGTGTTCTTGTCATGAGCATCTATAGGTGAAACTCGAAAAATTTAATATTGTGCAAAAGTTCATTTATTTCAGTAATACAACTTAAAATTAGAATATTGTGAAAAGGTTCAATATTCTAGGCTCATAGTGTCACACTCTAGTCAGCTAATTAATCCATACCCCCTGAGCAAAGGGGACCTGAGATTGTGACTTTGGGGTTTCATAAGCTGTAAGTCATAATCATCCAAATTATAACAAATAAAGGCTTGAAATATCTCGCTTTGCATGTAATGAGTCAATCTCATATATTAGTTTCACCTTTTAAGTTGCATTACTGAAATAAATGAACTTTGCACGATATTCTAATATTTCGAGTTTCACCTGTATGCCTCTTGATGCACTCCATGGTTTTATTTGCTTTGGCAGCAGCTGCTTGGCATTGGTTGCTAAAGTTAAAGGGCCACTGCACTTCACGTTTGATATGTCATAGGGACATGTCGAAGCTTTTGATCAGTGGGGTCTGGGTGCTGAGACCCCCACCGATCATTAGAACAAAGAGAGAGAGGAGAGCTCGCACATGACACCCTCCCTCTCTGTCTGCTGTAGGAGAGGGGCTCAGTAAGAAAAAGCTTCAGCAGTTTTTGTGATACATGGGTTTAAAAATCAGTCGCTTCTGAGTTCCATCAGCTGACTGCTTATATGAAGCCTTATCTCTGATCTCCTGACATGATTGAAGTCATACTCTTATCGGTTTGATAAGAGTTTAGCTATAATGAGTGTTTATGAGGTCAGGAGATCAGAGATGAGCCATCAGCTGATGGAACTCAGAAATGACTGATTATTAACCGCATGTATCACAAAAACTGCTGAAAATCTTTAACGAAGACCAATTGAAAAAAAGATTTTTTAGCCCGATTATCATAACCCCGATGATGTCCACAACCTAACCTTTAAGCATCATTTATGTGGTTTTTTTCCGGTTATCTGTAAGGTGTGCACCAACCTGAGGAATACGCGCTGTATTTTGTGTAGTTTCACAGTTAGAGCTAGTATGGATGACGTATAGCAGTATGTGTTAGTTGTATGTTTTTTCCTTTGCAGTTAGAAAACATTCAGAAGCACACCTGGTACATGTAAGTATTTACACCGTAGCATAAGTGAGTGACTTGTGTGTATTGTGTGTTGTGTGTATGCCTTTTTATTAGCTGTATTTTGTGCACAGGTGTTTTATTGCATGCATGTGATATGTTCTCAGTATATGCTGGGATGACAGATAAATGTGTCTGTGAATAGGATATGCATGTAAATGAAGATCAGAAGCGCTGACAGATTGCTGTGTGTGTATATTAAGCCTACTGACAGCTAGATGGTTGGCAACACTACGTACATAGCACATGGGCAGATGGCTGTATACATGGAGACTTCTGACAGATAGCCATGTATACATGCGTGATCTTCAGACATAATTTTTTTTTTTTTATACAGTGGGGGAAAGAATGAACCAGAACCAGAGCAGGCAGTTCCCAGGAAGGTACAGATGGGGTCTTTGCCGTCGCTGGAGGACGTGGACCCTGATGTGTTGGAAAGTATGCACTCCCTAGGCTGCTTTAGAGACCGCAACAAATTACTGCAGGACCTCTTGTCTGAAGAGTAAGAGTCTGGATTGGTATTTCTATTAATGTCATCTAGGAACATGAGCAAATCATGTTTGCGGTACCTTTCTCTATGTATAAGTGTGCTCATTCATCCACATTCTATACGGAAAAAGGTCTTCTTTTTTTCCCCAAGAAACAGCGCCACTCGTGGGCTGTGTCTGGTATTGCAGCTCAGCATCATTCAGATTAATGGGGCTGAGCTACAATATCAGACACGGCACATGGAACAAAAAAAGCAGACTTTTTTTCGTATCTTATACCATCCCTTGAACGTGTACAGCCACAGATAATACCATGTATCTTTTATGTGCATGCCTTCCTGTTTTTACATGCTAAGATTTGTATGTTCTGATGTGGCTGCAATGTTTGGCGTCTATTACAAGAGCTTTTTGTAGCCAGCTTAAGCCCAGCGCGTCACGCTATTTTCACGCTCCCATAGAAATGAATGTAGGTCGGCAGTGCATGTGCGGTCCAGCTTCCCAAACTTTGGCCCCTTTCACACGGGCGAGTTTTCCGCGCGGGTGCAATGCGTGAGTTGAACGCATTGCACCCGCACTGAATCCGGACTCATTCATTTCTATGGGGCTGTTCACATGAGCGGTGATTTTCACGCATCACTTGTGCGTTGCGTGAAAATCGCAGCAAGCTCTATTTTGTGCGTTTTTCACGCAACGCAGGCCCCATAGAAGTGAATGGGGCTGCGTGAAAATCGCAAGCAAGTGCAGATGTGGTGCGATTTTCACGCACGGTTGCTAGGAGATGATGTGGATCAGGACTTATTATATTCCGATCTGGGATATTGATGAATATATCGGTAGGACCCCCTCCTATCTCCAGAAAAGGGCCCCTCAAATGCTGGGAGCGGGGATGAGTATGCGCAGCCACCCTCCATTCTCTGCTATGGGAGTTCCGAAAATAGTCGAGCCCCGGCTCAGCTGTTTCCAGCAGTCCCTTAGTGGTGAATGGAGAGGTGGCTGTGCATATGGACGGCTTGCTCTCCATTCACCGCTATGGGACCCCTGAAAATACCTGAGCTTGCTCGCTAGTCAGTTTTCGAAAGTTCCTTAGCAGTGAATGGAGAGCAAGCCGTGCAAGTGCGATGTGTTCTACCTCGCTTCAGATGCCCCATTCTGGAGACAGGAGCAGGTCCTAGAGGTGGAACCAGCATCTATCTGACATTGATGGCAGATTCTAGTGCAGGGATCAGCAGCCTCCGGCACTCCAGCTGTTTGGAAACTACAACTCCCAGAATGCTTCATTTACTTCTGTGGGAGTTAGAAGAGCAGCCGAGCATGTTTGCATGCTGGGAGTTGTAGTTTCACAGCAGCTGGAGTGCTGAAGGTTGCAGATCCCTGTTCTAGTGACATGCCATCAATGTCCCAGATGGGAACGCCTCTTTTGAATTAGTAAGGGCTGTTTCACACGAGCGAGTCCATTGCGGAAATCGCGCTCCGTGTGTGAGTGTGATCCTCCGCTCTGGAGGAGCGCACGGTATTATCATGATTTATAATGCTATGTGTCTCTGCATGGCCTTATTTCTACAGAATCAAACTGACAGCTTTATGTCACTATGATTCTGTGGATAAAAGGCCATGCAGAGACACATAGCATTATAAATCATGATAATGCCGTGCTCTCCTGCAAGTCCAGAGCGGAGGATCACACTCACACATGGAGCGCGATTCCCGCAATGGACTCGCTCGTGTGAAACAGCCCTAACTCCAACTAACTAATCCTTCTTTCCTCCTGTGGCATCTTCCATCAGGAGAAAGTCGGGACACCCCCAAAATTCTAACATTCATCTATATGTATAGCCACACTTAGCCACACTTTCTTTCAGGCCAAAAGCCAAAGATTGCCTTTAGTAGGCTATAGAGGGGAAGGGGGGGGGGGGGGGGCAAGAATTGGGCGTGTGTAGGGCGAGACGATAAGTGTGTCAGATTGTCACAGTGATGCAATGGAAGCATTAAGGAAAGTAGGGTGTTAACCACTTGGGGTCCCTATGAGGACTGTCAGGCATCTAGCCAACTATCAGTATCAATTATAATGCAAGTCTTTGGTCCACATGTCTCTTTTGTAGAATGCAAGATTTTATTGCAGCCAAAAGACTGGACAAAACCCATTTTTATAGTGAGAACAGAAGCTGAACTTTGTCTAAACGGCTTCTTGCTTAATATTTAGAGAGAACCAGGAGAAGATGATTTATTTCCTGTTACTGGATCGTAAGGAGCGGTATCCCAGCCAAGAGGATGAAGATCTCCCACCAAGAGCAGACGTCGGTAACGTATCTCCACTCATTTCCTATAATGATAATACTTTTCATTCCTTGGTAATTCTCACATTTATTTTTATATAGACCCCCCTAGAAAAAGAGTAGATTCTCCCATGTTGACTCGTCATGGGAAGAGAAGGCCAGAGAGAAAATCTATGGAGGTGCTTAGTGGAACAGACGGCGGCTCACCAGTACCCGCACGTAGAGCTATTGAGATGGCACAGCATGGGCAGAGGTAAGTTTCATCCCTCATGTACTCACCTAGCCCTGTTCCCCCAACGAACAAAGCACATCCTTCAATCTCCAGCAGGCGGAGATGTGCCTGTTGGGCTAAGAGAGCGCAGGAGCAGAGAGGGCAAGCTGGGGAATGATCCTCGGCCTGTGTCTTCTTCTACTCAGCCCAGCAGGCACGATGCTGTTACTGCATCTTGCCAGCTTGTGAGATACAGGCCGGGGAATAGGGCCCGGGCTGTAATCCATTACAGACATCCATTACGGCCTACTCTCCTCCACTGTGGGCCCCGTAACAGCCACTACAGCTGCTATGGAGGTAGTTTCACCATTGAATTCAATGTTTTTTCAACTTTCTTATATATTATTTCTTCATTGCTGTTTGTGAATGGAAACATTCTTGTTGCACCCAGAGACTGTAAAAATACAAACCTAATGCTTCCAATGTGGACAATCCAATGGGCTGAGTTGCACTGGCTGTAATTACCAATGTGTTCTGGCTTCCAGCTCCAGCTAATGTAGGTGTCCACTATATTAACTAATTCCTGTCAAGAGACTAAGTTCATGGAAATGTATTAGACATTCTTGGTTACTGTAACTGATTTGACTCCACTTTAGAGGTAGCCACATTAGATGGATGTCTGCCGAACCTACCAAATACAGCAGGACCATCCAAACATCTACCATGCAGTGCGGTGTCCTAACTCCTGGCAGCGGCTTACTCCCCTATTGAGAACATATGAACGCTCGACCAGGCAGAGTGTATTTGTATATGGAATAGCTGTCGATCAAACAAGTGGTCAGCCTTCTGCCCTATACTTTTAGCGAGCGATTGGGACCCCACCGCTCACAACCTGTGAGATGTCACTATGCCTGTCTTCTTTATTTTTTATTTTATTTATATTATGCACTTATTAGCATCCAACTGTTTCCAATGTGGCTCACAATCTAAGTTCCCTATCAGTAGGTCTTTGGAGAGTGGGAGGAAACCGGAGAACCCAGAGGAAACCCACACAAACACAGGGAGGACATACAAACTTATCTCTTGACCACAGGATAGGGGATAACTAACTGATCGCTGGGACCCCCACTAATCCCAAGAACAGGGGTTCCATGTCCCCGTCCTGATGGAATGGCAGGCTGAACATGTTCCCTGCCCATCTATTCATTCTTTATTGGACTGACAGAGATAGCCAAGTACACTGCACCGCTGTTTCTGGCATTCCCATAGAGAACGAATGGAGTGGCAGAAAGCATGCTCGACCTGCCTCTCCATCAGGACGGGGACATGGAGCCCTTGTTCTTGAGATCAGTGGGAGTCCCAGCAGTCAAACCCTCAGCAATCAGTTACTTAATCTCTTTAGTACTTGGCACAACCTCTTTTAGGATCAGAACACATGGACTTTCAGATTATAGATCCAACGAGTGAAGAAGAGAAACCCGTATGGGTATATTTTGTTTGAAATCCAAGTGGAGACAGATGAAAATGAAAAACCTCATGAGATGTTCTGTATTTGGTTTCAGGTCGCGATCTATCAGTGGTGCTTCTTCAGGACTCTCCACCAGCCCCATCAGTAGTCCCAGGGTGAGTAATCTCTTCTCCATTTCTCTCCCCTACCTTCTCCCAATTTCACTGGTGCTTTACTATCCAGTAGGGTTACGATTCCACATATAACTGCACAATCGCTATAACTGGCTGATATAGGGAGGCATTCTTCTGTTAACCCATGCTCGTTCTAGTCCTCCTTATTACATGCATATTGTGGGGTTTCGCTCTGGTAGATAGGGTAAGTGGACGCAGTACAGAGGCAAAAGACAAGTTCTTAACACAAAACTTCAGTGTTTATTCACACTTGAAGCAAATGCACAAAACAATGCGTTACTTTGCAGTCTTGGTGTTTACTTCACACACAATGGAAAGTACATCTTGGTGTTACTTCACACAAATTGGAAAGTTCATATAAGACAAGTCACCTTGATGTCAGTTCTGCCTCCAGCAGTCCACGGCAGGCTTGAGGGGGCCTGTTTCCTCGGCACATAGGCCTCAGCCCTCCAACCTGGCACCAAGCCTCAGATCCCAACACAGAGATCCTGCTGCTGAGCCCAGCTGCCTATTTAAGGACAACCAGGTGCTGCCAAAAACCTGGACCAGCAATTAAAATCCAGTCCGGTATTTGACCCTACCTAGCTGCTAATCAGCCCAGCAGCACACGCTGGGTGGAAAATACCTATTTTCCCAGACCATTCCCCTCACTGTGTCACAATATGTATATCGCTATATTCTATGTATACAGTGTGCACACACAGGCTGCTTGAGTTACTAAGCTGTGCATTCATAAAAGTTATAATATAGCATAAAATATTGGCATAGACTTCCAACCAAGACCTCAATGAAATTTTAATATAATAGCTCTGATCATCAAATATTTATATGGAACAGTCAAAAACTTAGAAACCAAAAATGTGTGACATTGGACCTGTTAGTCACCGTCTTGTCACCAGTTCCACATTAGTAAATTCTTACTGTTACCCATAGAAGGGTGACCCCAGCCATATGTCGCTTATTAACTCAAGTCAAATGTCATATGTGTGTATTTGTGCAATTTCTATGTAACATGGATAATGGGCGAAAGTTAGAAAGCGGATAAGTGAGCACTAGCCATGCACCCCTACAGGTAGGTTAGGCTTCTATGGTCCCCTGGTAGAAAAAAATAGCATAGCCACTACTCAGCAATGCCATGATTTTACCATAAGTTGCGGTGAACCAAAAGTCACCATATTGGCACAATGTACCTAGAAAATACTGTAGGCGCTCTGTTCCACCATATAGTGCCCCCCCTCTACAGCAACATATTCTCCCCTAGAAGCTTTGCCCCCATAAAACACCATCCAATATTACATAGCCCCGTTTTGTTCCAGACAGATATCTCCTTGTGCCTCCATATAATATCAGAGGTCCATTATGATTATCTTGATCAGATATGACTGAGCGTTTCTGTAAAAGATGGTTCACATCACGTTTTATGCCTCCGTTTGACGTATACATTACAAAAAAAAAGATTAGAAAAACGCAGAACACCACGTTTTTTACAGTCCGGTAAAAAAACAAAAAAAACGTATACTTCTTTTTACAATGGTAAAAAAAAGTATACTTTTTTTTTTTTTTTTTTACAGTGGAACTCTATGGTGAACGTATATGCCACTGCATGGCATCAGTCTGAGGCTTCCATTTAACAAATGCATATTTTGTTTACGCAAAAAGGATGGGAAAAACGTGATGTGAACCCACCCTAATTCCCACTGGTCAAGTACCACAACTCATTATGTATCAAGGTGATTCCCAGTATAAACCAATTGGGACTGCTGTTCAAAAATTGGCAGAATGAGCATTTCTATTTAGGCTTAAAGGGCATCTGTCAGCAGTTTTGTCCCTATGACACTGGCTGACCTGTTACATGTGCGCTTGGCAGCTGAAGACATCTGTGTTGGTCCCATGTTCATATGTGGCCGCATTGCTGAGAAAAATGATGTTTTAATATATGCAAATGAGCCTCTAGGAGCAACGGGGGCGTTGTTATTACACCTAGAGTCTCTGCTCTCTCTGCAACTGCTGTGTCCTCTCCACTTTGATTGACAGGGCCAGGTAGGATGACGTTTTCACTGCCTGGTCCTGTCAATCACAGTGTCGAAGGCATGGCAGTTGCAGAGAGAGCAGAGCCTCTAGGCTCATTTGCATATATTAAAACATCATTTTTCTCAGCAATGCGGACGCATATGAACAGGGGACCAACACAGATGTCTTCAGCTGCCAAGTGCACATGTGACAGGTCAGCCAGTGTCATAGGGACAAATCTGCTGACAGATGCCCTTTAATTCAGAATTATTTTTTTTTCTTGATTAATGGTAAATACCATCATTACTTGTGATTGCAGTGGATTATAATATAATTAGGATTCATGAGGCAGTATGTAATTCTGCATCTTCAGCCCATACTGTAATCGGGATGCCTGACTCGTAGTTATGTCTGGATAAATAAAAAAAATATCCATGTTTCTGATTGTATATGTTGTTTTAATTGAGCTCTGTGTAATTCAGCACATGCTTCCATTATAACATGGCATCTATGCATAAGGCATACACTTGGCAATCCTCCTTACTTGTTTCTCTGGACGCCCCCAGCCGTATTCACCAGTTACAATGTGTTAGACAGCAGTCATTGGCATACAGAAACGTGATTTGGAAAACATTTAAAACAGAAAACTATATATAAAAAATCTATTAATCATATATAGCTTAAAAATGCACCTGAAAGCTTTGTACAGGGGGTGCTCAGTTTTTTTTTTAGGTTTGACCTCCTACCTCTTCCTTTTCTTAAGGGCTCATACACATGAACGTGTGCGCCCCATGCCCGTGCTGCGGTCCGCAATGCACAGGCACCAGCCGCGTTCCCGCCATTTGCAGATGCAGACACATTCACTTGAATGCGTCCACGATCCGCAAGATTCAGTCCGCACCTCAAAAGAAAAAATAGAACATGTTACGGACCGAAATCCCACAGAAGCGCTTCCGTGGGCTTCCTCTCCGTACCGCAGCTCCGTATCTTGCGGTTTGAGGGCCACCGTACTGGCACGGGCCGCATACGTTCGTGTGCATGAGCCCTAAACCTACTATGAAGGGAACCTGTCACATTGGACATGCTGTCGGGACTCATGTTATCAATCAGGAGGAGCTATTGTGTTACGTATATCTATCTCTGTCGATTCTATGCTTAGGAGTCCAGTGGGTGGTCCTATTCACTGATACCCTGTATGTGTACAGAGATTGTGTTAGTTACTGAGTAGTTCCACCCACTGGACTACTAAACATACAATGACCAAAGATACTGAATTTTTTCTCCAAAAACTATATATCAAACTGCTCAGTGCCTCCTGCTCTATAACATTTTGCCTGCAGGTAGGAATGTATAGACAATGTCATGGGTTCCCTTTAACCCCTTGCCAACCACCTGTCGACTATATACACGTTCAGGCAGTCGGCATATATCTCTGCATGCAGCTGTGGGAGCGGGGACCCCACTGTTAGTGACAGCAGTTCTTCATTGTCCCTGCCTTTCCCACTGCTCTATACACAGCGCTGAACAAGTTCTATGTATAGAGGTCAGGAATTGGCAATTCTGCTTACTGCTCCAGTCCCAGCGGTCATGTGATGACCGGGAGTCTGCGTGAGCTGCTGGTCATTAGCAGACCCAGATCAGCTCTGCTGTGAGGCTGTACAATAATGTATACAATCTCTCTGGGGACTGTTTTGCCTTTGTAACTGGGGCTGCTATATCAGCCCCATTTACGGGAGAAATTAGCAATAAAAAAAAAAAAAAAGCTAAGTTAAATGTCCCCCAAAGGTCTTGTATGTATATATAAATGGAATAAATATAAAGCCCCTTGTGTTACTACCGAAAAAGGTGAAAGAATTATTTACATAACCGAGCTGAAAAAACACTTGTTTTCAAAGTCGAATGCACGGAAAACGCACCAGGTCAGGAAGAGGTAAATGGCCCTGTCAGTACTCACATTTGATTGGGAATTAAGTGGTTGTTCCAAGATATAAAGTTACACCCTACCCACAGGATAGGGGACGAGTATCTGACCCCCACGAGAATGAGGGGCCCGAGTCCACTGAATGAATAGAGCGGCGGTGGAGCAGGCGCACTGTTGCTCCGTTCATTCTCTGCGGAACAGCAGTACAGTGCTGCCGGTAGGAAATACCTTTATATCTTGGGAACAACCCCTTTGATTAAGGTAAATGAAGCAAATATTACGTCTATCAATCCAATTCAACCTGAAACCATAGATCCTGTAGAAGATAACCAAACCTAAACTACAGGTTCTCTGTAGAAGAATTCAGGTCAGTCTTGGTCACGCCATAAGGTTCACCAGCTTACGGCCCATTGCACAGTGTATGGTGTTTCCTTGAAAATATCACAGTGCCAAGAACTTGGGAGAATATAATGTACACAGAGAAACATCAGTAATGAGGATTGCTGATGTAATCCATGTCTGTGATCTTGTAAGAGCCTGGCAGGTAAATGGCTGACGGCTTTCTCACTGCTGCGGGACTGCTCTCTCGCTTTGGCTGGTTATTGGGGTGCTGCTTCTAACATGCATGTCTTTTTTTTTTCTTTTTTTCATTCTCATTTTGGCTGCTGTCATTCCTTCCATTGACCCTTTGCACCCCTATATGATAAATGATCGTTCCTCCTCCCATGGCTGCTTTGCTTCGATGTCTCTATTTGTGACCCACTAATTCTTTCAATCTGCGTCTTCTTCCATGTTGCTTTTCAAATTCTCATACTTTTCCCTTCTTGCTTCTGTTTCTCCCTTTGATGAATGTCCTTATTCATTTTCCAAATTATTTTCCATTCTTCACTTCTCTGTCCTGCTGTCCGTCCTTTATCTCCTCTTCATATGTGCCCGTGTCTGTATGACCTTGTTTCCGCTTCTTTCAATATCTTGCTCTTGTTTGTTGGGCTCTTTGGCATCCTTCTTCTTCTCTGCCTTCCTCTTTTACCTCTTGCCTTCCTTACTACGTTTTCTCTCACAGCCGATAAGGAGGTTTTTTGCCCTTCCCCAGTCCCCTTCGCCATCTTCTTCACCTCATACCACGCCAACCTCTGATCCTGCAGGGCATAATGATTGCAATCTAACCCATCCCAAAACCCAGACCTTCCCACCCAAACCCAGAAGTTCAGAGAAGCCTCTTCAGACAACTCGTTCCAACCCCCTTCCTGCTACAAATAACTCTAGTGTCCCATCGAGGGCTCCGAACTCTCCTGCTGGGCATAGTGGTTGCAGAACTTCAAACAAACTGCCCCCATCTGATCTGGCCCCCAAATCTGTGCCCCTTATACAGGTTACCCCTCATCCGTCACCCCGTGGCAGCCCCCTCCCTACTCCCAAGGGAACGCCTGTGCATACGCCCAAGGAAAGTCCGGCGGGCACCCCTTCCCCTACCCCTCCATCCAGCCCAAGTATTGGTGGAATGCCTTGGAGGACAAGACTGAATTCAATCAAGAACAATTTCCTGGGTTCACCGAGATTCCATCGCCGCAAACTTCAAGGTGAGAAAGGATGAGAGCAAGTGAATTGTGGGTGACTGGTGCATGCTCTAGATCCTCATGTCTCCTTTAGGTCTCAGGGTGCTGAGATATGGGAGGGTTTTTTGGCATGGTTTTCAATCCAGAGATCTGATTTAGCCCAATGATATTGGGGGATCTTTTCCAAAATAAGAACTTTCCCAGATCAAGACATGAAAAATCAGTTTTACCCCACAGACCTTTATTAGTGATAGGAAGACATCAAACGGCCATGAATAGAAAAGCATAGGGACAGCTAAACAGTTCCTCATATCTCAGCTTCCTGGATCAGTATAACATGAGAAGATAGAATACCTGCATGTTTTTTTTATTTTATATATATCATACAAGGAAGGAATTGTAAGGCTTTCTGAACAGTCCTATAAGTTAATGTCATGGCACCATGCTACTTAAAGGGGTCGTCCAGCCTAAAAGTAAAATTAAAGCCCGCCTGGTTAATGTGCCAGTCCCACCATTCCAGCTACGCGGCTCCCGTCCCAACTGTTTAGATTCCCCACCGTACCAGAAGAGAAGAGGTCCTGTGATCACCGCTACTAATCACTGGCCTCAGAGGTTATATGTGCAAGACCAGCACGTCACTGCCGTGAGGTGCCAGCACTGGAATGGCGGGACTGTCAGCAGATGATTATTTTTTTTCTGTGGGCCCATTTTTTGGTCGGGCTTTAATTCAACTGTTAGGGAGGACCTTTAAAGAGAACCTGTTAGCTCTCCTGAAATGTCCGTTTTAGTACATCCTTGCATTCGCCATGAAAAAATTCTGACTCATTTTTTCATAATACTCTATCATTCTGTGTCATTCCTCTGTTACTCCACTGGGAAATGTTGGAACTGACAATGGGTTTTTTACAGAGTTACAGGAGGAATTACAGAGGAACTGTACAATGCAAAGGTCTAATAAAAGGCGCTCCAGAACCCAAGTATTTGCTAAAACATACATGTCAGGAGAGGGGACTAGTGATTATCTTCTTTTTGTGTGTGAGGCTTTGTGTGTTTTATATGTTGGTGCTTATTTCTTACACATATCCTGTATGGTAGAGTGACTAGATTAATATTAAGTCATCTTATGTATTCAGTTCCCACAGCAGATGAAATGACCAACCTGACACCAGAATCATCTCCAGAGTGAGTACTCTGTTCTGCCGCATAATTATTGCTTATCCGAATTTTTCACCCTCTTCTCGGACCACCATTTTTTTAAGCTACTGAAATTAGCCAGTGGCTTATTGTGGTGATCACCAGGCAGAATCAGTTTCATAACAGTGGTAGATGCAGAAGCGGGAGATGATGGAAATGTCCATTATATCTTCAGCAATGATTCTTCTAAATCAGGCATGCTCAACCTCCGGCCCTCCAACTCCCATCATTCCCGGACAGCCTACAGCTATCAGCCTACAGAAGGGCATGGCGGGAGTTGTAGTTTTACAACAGCTGGAGGGCAGCAGGTTGAGCATCCCTGTTTTAAATCATTAAAGAGGCCTTAAAGGGGTTGTCTCATCTCAGACAATGGGGGCATATCGCTAGGGTATGCTCCAATTGTCTTATAGGTGTGGGTCCCACTGTTGGGACCTGCACCTATCTCCTAAACTGAGCCCCGCAAAGTGGTGGCTGGAGGACTCCGGTCCGTCCACCACCAAGTGCTTTCCCTGTAGAAGTGAATGGGAGCACACTGCGCATGACCGGCCACCGTTCCCATTTACTTCTATGGGACCCGCACCTATCAGACAATGGGGGCATATCCTAGCCCATTGTCTGAGATGAGACAACCCCTTTAAAGTGAATGTGCCACCTATATTTTTTATCAATTAAAACCAGATAGTAAACCACAGGGGCAGATTGGCCATAGATCTTACAGGGAAATTCCCCGGTGGGCCGATGCCCAGGAGGCCGCCTGGGCCCTCCTCTCGACTGGCCAGTGGAAGTTTTTGGGGATGTATTTTGTGCTGCTGGCGGTATTTTGTAATGGACTGTGGTATTTCTCTCTTTGGGGTGGTATAATGTGAACTACACTTTTAGCCACCTTCCCACATATAAAATATAACTTTTAAAATTGGAGCTCAAATCAAGCCCAGATCAAGTAGGTTCTCCGGCACATGGTCCTCGGTGGTTAACAACTCTACCAAGACGTGGAGATCTCTACAAACCATGAGTAACATCAACAACATCATCAGTCTTGCTGTTGGAGGTATCAAGTGTATTGCTTAAATGTGTCGGAGGACCTACTTGATCTGGGCTTGATTTGAGCTCCAATTTTAAAAATTATCTATTAAAAGTTATATTTTATATGTGGGAAGGTGTCTAAAGTGAAGTTTATGTTTATACTCCCCTCACACTGTTAATATAGCGTCTTGGCGGGTTTTGTTTGTGTGGTATAATGTGCCACAATATGGTATTTCTGGCCCTGTCTTCCATCAATTTGGACTCAACTACAAAACAGGGCCACTTTTAGTATTTTTTCCAGGGCCACTTTAAGTTCCCAGTACGCCCCTGGTAAACCACGATCTTTTTTTGTCTAAACTATTTTAATTTTCTAATTGTAGATTTTCTTTATTCTATTTTCTCCATGATTATGGAGGCAGCCATCTTGCCAGAGCTGCTGTTAACATCATTTACATATGTTTTACAACAGCTACATGGGCCATAGATACAATAGACTGGAGATGTTCATTGAAGTGTTTATGGGAAAGTGTTGTGGGCAAGCTCAGTGACCTGGCCGGATGTCATTGTGCAGTGAGGGGAAGTATGTAAGCAGTAAATTGTGGATCCTGTGTTATGTACAGTATACAGAGGTGTTATCTGTCATAACGGTTTGTTATTAGGCTTGGTGGACAAGATTGGCCAAATGCAAGATTGTAGGCTTTTTAAAAAGATATAATGACGTGGAATATTTTTTTTAAATCACCAAAAATGTAGTATGTTTAAATATTGGTCATTTTCTGATGCCACGTTCCCTTTTAAAGATTGGCCAGTGTCAGAGGAAACTGCGTGTGCTCCTCCTCCACCTGTATAGACATAAACCTAGACATTTGAGATCTTTAAGCTTTCGAGGTGGTACTAAGCCAAGCCTCATTAGTACCAGAAATGTAACCAATCATGGCAGTTATTTAATGGTCGATTGTATCGTGAAACTGGATTGGATGGTCATTAGTGGGTTTTGCTGATTCCTTGAAACCCCAGAGTTCCTCAGAACCTGGTCAGAGGTCACTAAAAGACAGCAGTACCAAGACCTGTCTCTTTTACCAAAGACGCCTGGCAAAACAATCACCACATAGAATGCTTTACCAAACCCTACACCTTCTAAGGACTGGAAAAATTACCCAGAGGTTCCTCCGATGGGCGTAGGGTTCAGTATTACTTCCATACGCTTTTGTAAATGTAGTGTCAGAGGCTGTAGGTGCCCATATGCCTTCAATAGATGTTGGCCAAATATGAGAACAAAGGATGGGCCCGGGCATTCTGAAATCCAGTGCCCTGATCTTTCACTCCCCCAGCATCTACCATTGATAGAGCGTCAACACATCCCCATAGACACAAGATAGTTGGCTGTCCTCCCGGAAATCAGACATTTTGGCCAATTTACTCTTGTGTGCTTGGGCCCCTTATGACTGGTCTCCCAATTAGTTTTCAACTTTGACTTAATTTAGCCTCAAGCTATCCATACTCATAAGAGTAAAGTCAGGCAAAATGATGAATTGTCACAAACGATTGTCTATGATGGCCAGTGGAAGACTTTTGTCTGCTGTAATATTTGCATAATTGTGGCCGTGGTTGGCCAAAACTTCATTTGTATGGCAAGATCAGCCGAATTTGTAGTCAATTAAATTTTTCCCCCACAAAAAACGTATTTCCCTGTCAGCCAGGTTAGTCTGACCTGTTGTTGGACCAAATGATTCCACGGACATCTGATGGGATCATTGTCGAATGCGCATGGACAGCTTTAGATTACTTTAATCTCATGTTTTGTTTCCTTTTTTGTCTTATCGGTATTGTCATTCTGATTTCATCCCAGACTGGCCAAAAAGTCTTGGTTTGGTAACTTCCTCACTTTGGAGAAGGAGGATCAGATCTTTGTGGTCATTAAGGACAAGCCTTTAAGCTCCATTAAAGCTGACATAGTACAAGCCTTTCTTTCGGTAAGATTATGTATATTATTTATACACTTTCCTATGAATATTTCATCTCTGTGCTGGTCTGTTGATAATATTGTTTAGCTGCAGCTGAATTCAAAGTCACCCAGCCATTTTCAATGCGCCTTCTGTAGATCCCAAGTCTCAGTCACAGTGTGATATCACAAACCAGTTTCCGAGCTGAGTACAAGTCCACAGGGGGTCCATCGGTCTTCCAGAAGCCAGTGAAGTTTCAAGTGGATATTACATATTCAGAAAGCGGAGAGAAGCAGAAGGACTGTGGGATTTACTCAGTCACCTTTACTCTGCTATCAGGTATATCTCTCCCATTTTCCATACTGCTCACTTTTATGTGCTCATCCCATTATATGCCAAAAACAATCTGCATAAAAATGACTCCAGCCACCTAATCCATGGTCTTGTCTGATCTCTTGTGTATTACTGTTTGGTATTATTAAGAGATCACATCTGTTCTTGTAAAGCAGTAGAGGTATGTGGTCCTGTCTGATCTGGATATGTGGGCACCGGCAGAAGTGCCTGGGCCCAATGTAAATTCGGTAACAGGATCCACAACTTTACATACAATGTATAGTACTGGAATCCTCTGATGTGAAGGAGAAACTGTTGGGCCACCTTATGCACCAGGTCTAATAAGTACTATGTTGTCACAGTACAGAGATGATAAAACGTGATATGTCCACACAGGGACAGTTAAAAAAATAATGATGCCACGCAGGTAAAATGACCAAAGTGAGGTAACAACATAGCAATACTAGTCACCATGAGGTCTCAGAAAAGTGATGTCACAGAACATGAATAATAAACATACTGTACTCACAGTACATGGATAGTAAACACCGTGATGTCACAGAGCATGAAGGAAACACAGATAAACATGGATAAGAAACCATGATGCCACTGAACATGAATGATAAACCTAGTGATGTCACAGTACATGGATAGTAAACGCTGTGATGTCACAGTACCTTGTTAATAAACACAGTAGTGTTACTGAACATGAATGATAAACCTAGTGATGTCACAGCCCATAAAGGAACACAGATATACATGGATAATAAAATGTGATGTCACTGAACATGAATGATAAACACAGTGATTTCACAGTACAGGATAATAAACACAGTGATGTCACAGTACAGGAATAATAAACATAGTGATGTCACAGTACAGGGATAATCTACCCAGTGATGTCACAGTACAGGGATAATAAACACAGTGATGTCACAGTACGGGAATAATAAACACAGTGATGTCACAGTAAATGGATAATAAAAACAGTGATGTCACAGTACAGGGATAATAAACACAGTAATGTCGCAGTACAGGATAATAAATACAGTGATGTCACAGTACAGGGATAATCAACAGTGATGTCACAGTTTAGGGCTAATAAACACAGTGATGTCACAGTACAGGAATAATAAGCATAGTGATGTCACAGTACAGGGATAATCTACCCAGTGATGTCACAGTACAGGGATAATAAACACAGTGATGTCGCAGTACAGGATAATAAACACAGTGATGTCACAGTACAGGATAATAAACACAGTGATGTCACAGTACAGGGATAATCTACCCAGTGATGTCACAGTACAGGGATAATAAACACAGTGATGTCACAGTACAGGGATAATAAACATAGTGATGTCACAGTACAGGGATAATAAACAAAGTGTTGTCACAGTACAGGGATAATAAACATAGTGATGTCACAGTACAGGGATAATAAATAGTGATGTTACAGTACAGGGATAATAAACTTAGTGATGTCACAGTACAGGGATAATAAACACAGCGATGTCACAGTACAGGGATAATAAACATAGTGATGTCACAGTACAGGGATGATAAACACAGTGATGTCACAGTACAGGAATAATAAACATAGTGATGTCACAGTACAGGGATAATAAACACAGTGATGTCACAGTACAGGGATAATAAATAGTGATGTTACAGTACAGGGATAATAAACACAGTGATGTCACAGTACAGGAATAATAAACATAGTGATGTCACAGTACAGGGATAATAAACACAGTGATGTCGCAGTACAGGATAATAAACACAGTGATGTCGCAGTACAGGAATAATAAACATAGTGATGTCACAGTACAGGGATAATAAACACAGTGATGTCGCAGTACAGGATAATAAACACAGTGATGTCACAGTACAGGGATAATAAACACAGTGATGTCACAGTACAGGAATAATAAACAGTGATGTCACAGTACAGGGATAATAAACAAAGTGATGTCACAGTACAGGGATAATAAACACAGTGATGTCACAGTACAGGGATAATAAACACAGTGATGTCACAGTACAGGGATAATCTACCCAGTGATGTCACAGTACAGGGATAATAAACACAGTGATGTCACAGTACAGGGATAATAAACACAGTGATGTCACAGTACAGGGATAATAAACACAGTGATGTCACAGTACAGGGATAATAAACAAAGTGTTGTCACAGTACAGGGATAATAAACACAGCGATGTCACAGTACAGGGATAATAAACATAGTGATGTCACAGTACAGGGATAATAAACACAGTGATGTCACAGTACAGGGATAATAAACACAGTGATGTCACAGTACAGGAATAATAAACATAGTGATTTCACAGTACAGGGATAATCAACACAGTGATGTCGCAGTACAGGATAATAAATACAGTGATGTCACAGTACAGGGATAATCTACCCAGTGATGTCACAGTACAGGGATAATAAACTAAGTGATGTCACAGTACAGGGTTAATAAACACAGTGATGTCACAGTACAGGAATAATAAACATAGTGATGTCACAGTACAGGGATAATAAACACAGTGATGTCACAGTACAGGGATAATAAACACAGTGATGTCACAGTACAGGGATAATAAACACAGTGATGTCACAGTACAGGGATAATAAACATAGTGATGTCGCAGTACAGGGATAATAAACACAGTGATGTCACAGTACAGGGATAATAAATAGTGATGTTACAGTACAGGGATAATAAACACAGTGATGTCACAGTACAGGGATAATAAACATAGTGATGTCGCAGTACAGGATAATAAACACAGTGATGTCACAGTACAGGGATAATAAACACAGTGATGTCACAGTACAGGAATAATAAACATAGTGATGTCACAGTACAGGGATAATAAACAAAGTGATGTCACAGTACAGGGATAATAAACACAGTGATGTCACAGTACAGGGATAATAAACACAGTGATGTCACAGTACAGGGATAATAAACACAGTGATGTCACAGTACAGGGACAATAAACACAGTGATGTCACAGTACAGAGATAATAAACATAGTGATGTCGCAGTACAGGATAATAAACACAGTGATGTCACAGTACAGGGATAATAAACACAGTGATGTCACAGTACAGGAATGATAAACATAGTGATGTCACAGTACAGGGATAATAAACAAAGTGATGTCACAGTACAGGGATAATAAACACAGTGATGTCACAGTACAGGGATAATAAACACAGTGATGTCACAGTACAGGGATAATAAACACAGTGATGTCACAGTACAGGGACAATAAACACAGTGATGTCAAAGTACAGGAATAATAAACATAGTGATGTCACAGTACAGAGATAATAAACAAAGTGATGTCACAGTACAGGGATAATAAACACAGCGATGTCACAGTACAGGAATAATAAACACAGTGATGTCACAGTACGGGAATAATAAACACAGTGATGTCACAGTACAGGGATAATAAACAAAGTGATGTCACAGTACAGGGATAATAAACACAGTGATGTCACAGTACAGGGATAATAAACACAGTGATGTCACAGTACAGGAATAATAAACATAGTGATGTCACAGTACAGGGATAATAAACAAAGTGATGTCACAGTACAGGGATAATAAACACAGTGATGTCACAGTACAGGGATAATAAACACAGTGATGTCACAGTACAGGGATAATAAACACAGTGATGTCACAGTACAGGGATAATAAACACAGTGATGTCACAGTACAGGGACAATAAACACAGTGATGTCAAAGTACAGGAATAATAAACACAGTGATGTCACAGTACAGGGATAATAAACAAAGTGATGTCACAGTACAGGGATAATAAACACAGTGATGTCACAGTACAGGGATAATAAACACAGTGATGTCACAGTACAGGAATAATAAACACAGTGATGTCACAGTACAGGGATAATAAACACAGTGATGTCACAGTACGGGAATAATAAACACAGTGATGTCACAGTACAGGGATAATGCATACAGTGATGTCACAGTACAGGAATAATAAACACAGTGATGTCACAGTACAGGAATAATAAACACAGTGATGTCACAGTACAGGGATAATAAACACAGTGATGTCACAGTACAGAGATAATGCACACAGTGATGTCACAGTACAGGGATAATGAACAGTGATGTCACAGTTTAGGGCTAATAAACACAATGATGTCACAGTACAGGGATAATAAACACAGTGATGTCACAGTACAGAGATAATGCACACAGTGATGTTACAGTACAGGGATAATGAACAGTGATGTCACAGTTTAGGGCTAATAAACACAATGATGTCACAGTACAGGGATAATAAACACAGTGATGTCACAGTACAGAGATAATGCACACAGTGATGTCACAGTACAGGGATAATGAACAGTGATGTCACAGTTTAGGGCTAATAAACACAATGATGTCACAGTACAGGGATAATAAACACAGTGATGTCACAGTGCAGGGATAATAAACACAGTGATGTCACAGTACAGGGATAATAAACACAGTGATGTCACAGTACAGGGATAATAAACACAGTGATGTCACAGTGCAGGGATAATAAACACAGTGATGTCACTGAACATGAATGATACACATTGGTGTCTCAGAACAGAGATAATAAATGCAGGGATAAAGTTGAAAGATAATGGACACAATGGGGCAGATACATTAAGATCGTTTTGTTTTTTGAGTCAGAATATTGTGCCTGCACCATTTTTACTTTGTGCCAAATTTATAATTTGGATTGTTATATGTGTCTAAACCTAAATAGTGAAGGGAAGATGTGACACAGTGCGCCACAGGGCTTTCTACTAAGAATGTTACACCAGTTTTTATACCGCTTTGGAACTGGAATAGTTTATGTCTAAAACATGCACCCAAGGCTGCAGCAAAACAAGGTGTAAAACAGCACTCGGCAAGATGTTGGTGCAAAAGTTGTGCACAAAAAACTAATTTCTAGCATGTGGTAAATAAATCAATAATGGGATGCATATATGTGGTGCAAATCAAGACACTTTATGTCAGTTCTGTGACAATTCCATTGGAGAACATTATGCTCCATTGTACATCCTATTCCTATCGCTATGTCAGGAGTGGCCCGTGCTGTAATATCCGCATGTAGAATTAATATTTCATGTGGCCTGTGTGCAGATTATTCAGTGTAATGGCTGTCATTCTGAATGCATAGGAAGTTGCCGTTTGTTATAATACGTTTCCCACATTCTGTACTTGCTTCAGGTCCCAGCAGAAGGTTTAAACGGGTTGTGGAGACAATTCAGACTCAGCTCCTGAGTTCCCACGAACAGCCGTCTGTATTGCAACTTTCAGGTGAGAGTCGACTGAAAGGCTAGGAAGAGCACCCACCTTACTCAATGACTTCTATCAACCACGTGTAGCTCCTTGGCTTTCTGATGTGGCCGAGTGATCTGCACCATAAATGAGAACTGATGTGTCTGTATGGTTAGTACATGATGGATGCACAAGTAGGCAGAATCTAGTTCTTCAGATGTAAGTGCAAAATCCCTAGGAACCTTACCCATCCACCTTGAGGACCATAGAAGTGGCATGACATTAGATGCAGTCTGTACAGTACAGTTTCATGACTATGTTTCCCATTTAAATGGGATGTCCAGTTTTGGAAACTGATATTCATATAGCCAATCAGGTAATTGTGAGTTAGAGGGGGATGTTTCAGGATGACAGGAGTGGGGAACAGTTACAGAGAGCGTCTCTTGTTCTGGAGGACTGGTCCTGTCCTACATTACACAGACATCCTACTGATTTGAATGGGCGCTGTGTAATGATTAAAAAGGTTTTCCGAGACTTAAATACTGATGACTAGTGATGAGAGAAGCGAGAGTCGCCTTGCTCAAAACTTCGGATTAAAGGCTCATGCACACAAACGTATTTTATTTCCGTGTCCATTCCGTTTTTTTTTTTGCGGACCGTATGCGGAACCAATTATTTTAATGGGTCCACAAAAAAAATTGAAGTTACCGTATGTCCGTATTTCCGTTCTGCAAAAAAATAGAACATGTCCTATTATTGTCCTCATTACGGACAAGGGTAGGACTGTTCTATTAGGGGCCAGCTGTTCCGTTCCGCAAAATACGGAATGCACACGGACGTCATCCATAATTTTTGCAGATCCGTTTTTTTGCGGACCGCAAAATACATACGGTTGTGTGCATGAGCCCTAATGCTGTACAGAGATCCAATAAAATGTATTCGCTCCGGTGAGCTGAAGTCAATTATTCGTGAAGTTGCGCAAGACTTTGTTAAATAACTTCAGTAGTTGATTTTTAAAGTGAAAACCACTTTAAAACTTGGAACCGAACCCGGCTTCGATTCCAAGGTACCAATTGGAACCGAAGCCGAGTTCGGTTCCGTTTTAAAGTAGTTTTCCACTTTTGAAATCAACTAACAAAGTCTCGCGCGACTTCATGAATAACTGACTTCAGCTCATCGGAGCGAATACATTTTAATTCTGTATGGATACAGATCTGTGTACAGAATTAATCCGAAGTTTTGAACAAAGCGACTTCGGATGTAGCACCCAAAGCTCGCTTCGCTCATCACTACTATTGACCTATCCTATGACGTTAGGTTATTAATATTTAATTCCCAGAGACCCCTTTAAAATGGGTTGTGCATTAGATAGACGCTTGCAGTCTATTATCCCTCTCAAATCACAGCTTATTATTAAGGATGAGCGAATAGAGCTTTGGATCCAAGATCCGAAGTCGATTCGCTCAAAACTTTGCTTTAAGGCTGTACGGAGATCCGTCTCAGTACAGCAATCAAATGTATGGGCTCCAGCGGAGGGAAATTCGCTATCACCAAAGTCAATAACTTCGGGATTTGAATTTTCAACTTGAAAACCATTTTAAAACTTGGTTCCGAAGTCGGCTTCGGCACCAAGGTACCAGCCAGCACTGAAGCCGACTTTGGATTCCTGTGTTAAAATGGTTTTCAATTTTAAAAATCGAATGGCGCGAGACTTTGGTGATAACTCATTTCAACTCGCCGGAGCCCATACATTTGAATACTGTGTGGCGACGAATCTCCGTACAGTATTCAAACGGAAGTTTTCAGCGAAGTGACTTCTTATCTAGGATCCGAAGCTCGCTTCGCTCATCACTACTTATTGTCATCACTACTTAAAAAAGGCATTGTCTAAAGTGGACAACCCCTTAAATAGCAGAAGCAATAGGCATTATCTGCACCCACTAAGGCTCCATTCACACGTCTGCAAATGGGTCCGCATCTGTTCCGCAATTTTGCGGAACGGGTGCGGACCCATTCATTTTCTATGGGGACGGAATGGATGCGGACAGCACACAGTGTGCTGTCAACATCCGCGTTTGCGGAGCGCGGCCCCGATCTTCAGGTCTGCAGCTCCGCAAAAGATAGAACATCTCCTATTCTTGTCCGCAGCTTGCGGACAAGAATAGGCATTTCTATAGGGGTGCCGGGCGGGTGTGTTGCGGATCCGCAATTTGCGGGTCCGCAACACACCACGGACGTGTGAATGGAGCCTAAAAAGGTATTAGATTAAAGGGGTTATCCTGGAAATAATATTGATGACCTATCACCAGAAAATGGCCACACAAAGGGGATCTGTCATCAGACTGTGCTGCCCTCTCTAAGGTCAGCAGTTCTGGTTTCTTATTAGCCGAGACTGCACAAAAAATACTGCACCTCTTTTTGCTCCCAACGCCTTTCCTGCCTTCCCTTGTCCTCACAGTGAATGATAGGCCGATGGAGAGTCGGTGGGAGCGTTCCCCTTATGAATACAGTGAACTCATAACTGGTCAATCCTATTGGCCAAAACGACAGTAAATTTCTGCTGTGCTGGCTAACAGGAGAGCAGATCTGTCCCCATACAATGATGCCCTTATGTAGGGCAGCGTAGTCTGCTGGATGATTGGCTTTGGGGTATGTTCACTCATGGCAGATACGGTGCGGAAAATCTGCAGCGTATTACCTTACTAGCAAAGTGGATGAATTTGTACAAAACCTCATCCAGACTCTGCAGCGGAAACATGCAGTGCGGGTTATAAATCTGCAGGTCAATTTATGCTGCAAATTTCCACTTCAGAGAGAAAAGCAAAAGCAAAACCGCATGTAACTCTGTGGCACGTTTTTCCACTGCAATTTATGTCCTGTGTGGATAGAACCTAAAAGAGATTTACCAGGTTTTCGGGTCGTGTTCACATAACCCCTGGAACCTGTAAAAAAAAAAAAATCCATTGTAATCTAATAATAATCTCGATTTCCCCCTGCTGATGTGATCACTAGGCCACAGCCACGTTTCCTCCATAGTGAGATGGTGCAGGACCATGTAATCTGTAATAGCTGACCGATAGCTGTAGGTCATAGTGATGAGACATTGATGGTAAGACCAAGGCCTGTAAGTGTAGTGGAAATACAAGGAGACACGAGGACTAGTGCCCATCAGACTACATCGATGAAATTAGAAATAATGAAAGTATGTTTTAAAAATGTTAATGTTTGAAAGCATTAAAGGGGACCTGAAGCTGTGGTGAAGCCACGATTGTGCCGCCGTGTTCCTCAGAGCGTTCTGCACCTTCAGGTTTTATTGTATCCGATCGATCGGCTTTTCCTACATCTGGAGTATGGATCCACAGAAAGTATATGGGATCCGTACTTCACATGTGGGAAAAGGGGAGCAGGGCAGATAAAACCCAACAGTGCAGAGCGCTCTCAGAAGCACTGCCGCGCAATCTTGGTTTCACCACCGGTTCTAGGTCCCCTTTAAAGGGCATCTGTCAGCAGTTTTGTACCTATGACACCGGCTGACCTGTTACATGTGCGCTTGGCAGCTGAAGACATCTGTGTTGGTCCCATGTTCATATGTGGCCTCATTGCTGAGAAAAATGATATTTTAATATATGCAAATGAGCCTCTAGGAGCAATGGGGGCGTTGTCCTTACACCTAGAGGCTCTGCTCTCTCTGCAACTGCCGCTCCCTCTGCACTTTGATAGGGCCAGACAGTGTAACCGTCATCACGCCTGGCCCTGACTTCTCCTAAAGTGGAGTGAGCATGGCAGTTGCAGAGAGAGCAGAGCCTCTAAGTGTAACGACAACGCCCCCGTTGCTCCTAGAGGCTCATTTGCATATATTAAAACATAATTTTTCTCAGCAGTGTGGGCACATATGAACATGGGACCAACACAGATGTCTTCAGCTGCCAAGTGCACATGTAACAGGTCAGACGGTGTCATAGGTACAAAACTGCTGACAGATGCCCTTTAATGTGCTTTACAGTGTTTATATTTTTGGTTAGATTAAAAAATGTGAAATTTGGTTGGAAAGAAAAGACAGAGCAGAGAAATACTTTAGAGATCTTTCCATAGGAAGAATACTGACCAGATCACGTTGGAGGAATATAATCTGCTCTAAATGATATATGCAGGCAGCATCTGGTGTGCACTGTAGACTCATTGCACTGGATATATCCCTTGCAGAACTTAAAGGGATTTTCCAATATTTTTATTGATGCATCAATATCAGATCCCGGTGCTGGACCCCCCGCCGATCAGCTGGTTGAAAAGAAGGCCACTCCATGTCAGTGCAGCCTTCCCTTCATTCTTCCCCTGCTCACCGTCGACATCGCAGCAGTGAGCAGGTGTAATTACAAGCCGCCCCCCGTTCACTTCAGTGGGACGCCTCTTTCCAATTCAACTGTATAGAAACGAGCCGTCCGATAGGAGTGAATGGGACAGCTTGTAATTACACCTGATCGCTGCAATGTCGACGGCGAGCAGGTAAACAGTGAAAGGAAGGCAGCGCTCGCAGGGCACATGGCCTTCTCTTCAACCAGCTGATCGGCGGGTGTGCCGGCTGTCAGACCCCCGCCGATCCTGAAGGATAGGTCATCAATAAAAATATCTCGGAAAACCTCTTTAAAGTTAAGAACATAATTGATCAAAATTGAGTTTTTTGTTACAGTGTCTGAGGTGTATCCCTCAGTACAGCACAGAAATAAGAGACACCTTAGGCCTCATGCACATGACCGTATCCGTTTTGCGGATCCGTAAAATATGGATGCAGTCGGTGTGCTGTCCGTATTTTTTTGTGGTATTTGTGGTCTGCATTTTGTGTACATATTCTATCCTTTTGGGAAACGGATGTGGAAAGCACACGGATGGTCCATGTGCTGTACATTGTGCAGACATATAGAACATGTCCTGTACTTGACCTTTAAAATGCTGACCACGGACCCATTGAAGTCCATGGGTCCAGAAAAGATGTGGATGCAACGCGGATGGTATCCGTAAATTGCGGAGCTCAAAATACATACGGCGGTGTGCATGAGGCCTTACTCTGATCATGCTGTATTGTGCATATTCTTTCTTTGGAAAGACATCTCCATGCCTGTGTGTTATCATGTAATTCCCTCGTCACATCTATGGAATCGTTAGAGACGTGTGTAAGAACTCATCGTAGTGTCGCCAGATGAGCCATTTAAAGGGCCAGTACCATCTTGTTGGAACCCAGTTTCAGTGCACCATTTCTGTCGTGCAGAACTTCACCATAACTGTTGGAGGTAGAGTTTTGCAATCACATTACTGCTCCCACATTGATGCTGGCAGTGGAAATGGTCCTCCTGTCTTCTGTCTCCTAACCGTTTGAGGCAGGAGCAGGCTTATATCAGAGAGGGCACCATAGCAAAAATCAATAGACCGCCCATTCCCTGAGAGTGGTTGATGTCATTGAAGCCTATCCTGCCGGATAACATTGGGGCGTGATGGCGGATGTCGCCATAGCCCCCTCTTTCCCTGCAGTCTCTTATGGCTACCTTTAACTGGCTGACCTGGCAACCTAAATCCATCTCCACCCATTAGCACCAACCATTAGTAGTCTTCCTACTCTGTGTGTGTTACAGGCTTTAGCCACCAAAAAAATTCGACTTACCTCAACGATAATGTTTCTCGAAGGTCTACAAATAGCAGAAAAAATACATATGTACTATATATATATAAAAAAAAACTCGAACTTGACCAAAACAAACGCTGAAAGTAGACCCATCACCTTGCTTACAATGGAGGCCTACATACTTGGATGCCCCCGCTCTGGCTGTCCCAGCTATGTAAGGCCTCCTGCACATGGCAGGGTTGTATAGAGCTGTAATGGGGCTCCCGTGCCGTACAGACGCGTGAGACTTCTACTATACCTCCTTCACACAATGGTATATAGAGGTTATCTGCAAATCGCCTGCCGTATGTACTGTATCTGAAGGGGAGTAGTACGCCCAGACCTGCTGCCATGGGCATGAAACTTAAGGCCTCTTTCAGACGGGCGTTGCGGGAAAATGTGCGGGTGCGTTACGGGAACACCCGCGATTTTTCCGCGCGAGTGCAAAACATTGTAATGCGTTCTGCACTCGCGTGAGAAAAATCGCGCATGTTTGGTACCCAAACCCGAACTTCTTCACAGAAGTTCAGGCTTGGGATCGGTGTTCTGTAGATTGAATTATTTAATAATAGTAGCATTCTGAATACAGAATGCATAGTAAAACATCGCTGGAGGGGTTAAAAAATAAATAAAAATAATTTAACTCACCTTAATCCACTTGATCGCGTAGCCCGGCATCTCCTTCTGTCTCCATCTGATCTCTGTGCAGCAACAGGGCCTGTGGTGAGCATTCATTACAGGAAAATGACCTGTGGTGACGTCACTCCGGTCATCACATGATCCATCACATGATCTTTTACCATGGTGATGCATCATCTGATGGATCATGTGATGACCGGAGTGACGTCACCACAGGTCCTGTTCAGCAAAGGAGACAGAAGGAGATGCCGGCCTCCGCGATCAAGTGGATTAAGGTGAGTTAAATAGATATATATTTTTTTATTTTAACCCCTCCAGTGCTATTTTACTATGCATTATGTATTCAGAATGCTATTATTTTCCCTTATAACCATGTTATAAGGGAAAATAATACAATCTACAGAACACCGATCCCAAGCCTGAACTTCTGTGAAGAAGTTCGGGTTTGGGTACCAAACATGTGCGATTTTTCTCACGGGCGTGCAAAACGCATTGCAATGTTTTGCACTCGCGCAGAAAAATCGCGGGTGTTCCCGTAACGCACCCGCACATTTTCCCGCAACGCCCGTCTGAAAGAGGCCTAAAGGTGATAGGTGCACTTAACAGTAAAGCTCATTTCATATTTTGCAGTATACGTAATTACTTAAAGGGAACTTGTCACTTTGGGGCCTGTAAACCACCACCATTGCATAGCTTTACATTCACATGGCCGTATACGCAAAATGCAGATACTAGCCGTGGGCATCCTGCACTTTTCAAGTGCCCCGTTGTGAAAATGCCTATTCTTGTCCCCAAAAAGGACAAGAAAAGGACATGTTCTATAATTTGCTGCCCGGATGTGGAATGACATTATGTTTTGCAGTCCCATAGAAATTAAAGGGTCCACCAAAAATGTGGATCGGACGCTGACCTAAAATAAAATAGGAAGTGTCTGTTTCGGCTAGAACATGCTAAAACAAACAGTTATTATCATTTATAATATAGGGCATGCTAATTGACATTGAAGGGTCATGGAGGGGGCGACGTTGCTATCCTGAACAGCCACATAGTCCGGTCTTCATAACTTTTCATCCAGGCTTTATTGATGATGACCTGCATGCTCCAAGTCTTGCAGATGCGCCCGGGGCTCCCTGTGCATGTGCAGATTAGTGAGGGGTACACTCCTCAGCGTCATGGCTGTACCACACAAGTCCAGGGGGTACACCTCATTGTACTGTTCATGCCCAGCGCATCTGCGAGACTTGGAGAAGACAGGGGCATGTCCCTCAAGCCTGGTAGGGAGGGTTTGAAGACTGGATTGCGTGACTCTTCAGAATTGCAATGCGGCCCCCATGACTGTTCAGTCATAACTAGTCTACATTATAAGTTCATTTAATACATAATGTTGAAATGGACAATTTATATAAGGGCACCTTTAAAAAAAGATATTTACCAGCGGTATAACAGGATGGTGGTGGCTGAGGGGGCCTCAGATCAAGTGGCCATTTCCCTTTCATTACTTAAAGCCTAACGTCATTTGAAAATTCAGGTGTTCTTACCGGGGGCGTACACAGATCTCATAGGAGTCCACAGCTAAATTTAGTATTCCAGCCTCCCTCATCCCCTTGAGATTTCTAAAAAAAGTGATGATATTTCATGCTAAGTGAATGCATTTTTTTTTTTAAAAAGACACGCTCCCCCTCACCCTCTTTGTGCTTAATGCATTTACACCAGACAACCGCCATAAATGCATTGATAAATCTCCCCTTACAGCTGTAAATCTCCTGCTTCCATTGAGTGCATAACACTGGGAATGTATACAGTTACCATTGACATTAATGGAAGCTGTAAATCTCCTTGCACTGAGCTCCCTCTAGTGGTGGCTGCCCAAAATAGCCATTGCTATGTCAGGAACAAGAGTTCATCACCAGGCCTTATATTATTCCCATTGTCCACTTCCATGGTAGTTTCACCACTTAAAATTAACCCCAGAAATATGAGATGTGGGAAGCTGTTGGTTTGGTGTTTTTATTTCCGTACTTGATAAGAGTGATGCAGCTTAGGCTCTGTTCACACTGTGCGACCCGTCCTATCAGCATGGTATCCATTGTTTTGAAGGTGCTGCATCTATCACTATTTTCCAGTCAGATACAATGGAATCTGTAGCGGAGGCTAAGACGGATGTGAGCAAAACCTTAAAGGGAATGTGTCGTCAGAAAAGGGCCTATTGTTTAAAAAAAAATTTTTATATTTTTTTATGATTTTTTGGTGATTTTTTAAAAAAAAATCCATGTCACTGTATTAAAAAAAAAATTGTCCAATAAGCCTCAAAACACTTCCTGTTTTGTAGAAATCACTTTTCAGCAGTCATCTCATTATCATGACAGGCAGGATTATAATAACACAAAGATAGATAGATAGATAGATAGATAGATAGATAGATAGATAGATAGATAGATAGATAGATCTGCAAAATGGCAGAACCAGATACAGTATAATAAAGCAAAAAATGAGGTGTACACCAAGTGGAACTAGACCAATGTCCAAATATAAAAAAAAAGTAAATAGGCAGCACACTAAAAAAAAATTGTAAAAGCAAATAAAGTACTTATTCACCAATGTAGCTTGAGTGTGCTGCCTATTATTTTATTTTTTATATATATAGATAGAGAGTTACAAATAAATAAAGAGATATGCCAGTATTTACATATATGTTGTATCTCTTTAGACCAGCAGAGACGCATTTTATTAGTAGGGGGAATAAAGTCACCGGAGACCACCCTGCTCTGGTCAGGCAGTCACCGGGACAGATCAAGAGGTCTTTGGATTCCACCAGACAACTCCCTATATTTCAACTTCCTGGACTCCCATGAGTGAGATGTGTAGGGCTGCAGTCACACCTGAATTCTCCAGTTTACACGTGACGTTAGGCTTTAATGGTAACTGGTGTGTGTGTTAATTTGGGAGGGGGTCTGCTTTGTGTGGGAATGTTTGGTTCATGTCCCCCCACCCTGTTTTTCCCCTTGTGCTGTTCAGACACAAATAACTGTATGGAGTATCTCAGTGGGAAGATCTCAAAATGTGGTAAGGACCCTCTGCTGTGTGCTCATATCTCTGCTGCTGTTGCTACTGCTCCCCTGCCTCCCTTTGCTTCCCACGCAGATGCCCCCTCACTCAATCCCCCCACCCCAGACAGTCCCTTTCCCCAGATTCCTTCCTACTCCTCCTGCAGTAATTGCACCAACACAGAAGGGAACTGACCCTCAATGGCAATACACTTACACCAAACAACAACCACTCGGGTAAATATATATATATATACTGGCATAGGACCCTTGAATACGGTCATACACACCAATGTCACACACATGCTAGTTACTCTCCACTTAAGGCCAGACAAAGACGAGCGGGTTCAATGCGAGAAACTCGCAGCGCGTGGCAGTGTGAGTTCCCGTTCTGACCTCTGCTCTTCTGACAAGATGGGTTTACTGAGAACTAAATAGTTAGACCGTACCTAAATATAATAGTTTCACTGCCTCCTAGATGGACGGTTAAAAATAACAAAATAAATCTTTATTGAAAAATATTGTAATAAAATCACTTGTCTTATATTGCCTTACTAAAGTCACCATAAAGACAGGCAGATCGGAACTAGTGTCTAAATTAGACTCAGGTGTGTATTCAGACTAATAGGCACTTAACATGGTCAGAGCAGGAGGGATGCTTAGAGATTTTAGCAATACCTATATGTGCGCACAAAGTGCAGGTTCTCTGCTTTGACCAGGTTCCCGTAAGTTAGTGGTACTATTACCAACCACTGGACATCCGGGGTTGGTCCTGTGGTATGTAGCATGCATTCGCTATTCGCTTGTAATGGGTATATGATCCCAATATCCCAGCGATATAACCGTATGGCTACTGTCACTCTTGGCCAGATGAGGGGATGTCACAGTTTCTGACCCTCTAATATGACTGGCCAGAGTGTGTGAGAAGGGCTCAGGGTAAGCAGGGAGTACAGCACTAAATGGAGGCTCTAACACGGCCATTCTGCTGACCCTCAGAAATCTTCCCCTGCGCTTACTTTGATTCCACCAGCAGTAATGTCAGAGTGTCAAGCCCTAAGTCTGCTCAACGCGTTTCTGTGTCCCTTTGAACATGAAACTTCATCAGGAGCAAAAGCCATCATAGAGCCGATACTAGAAGTTTGTGCCTGTGCTCCTGATGAAGTGTCCTGTTCAAAGGGACACAGAAACGCGTTGAGCAGACTTAGGGCTTGACACACTGACATTAGTGCTGGTGGAATCAAAGTAAGCGCAGGGGAAGATTTCTGAGGGTCAGCAGAATGGTCGTGTTAGAGCCTCCATTTAGTGCTGTACTCCCTGCTTACCCTGAGCCCTTCTCACACACTCTGGCCAGTCATATTAGAGGGTCAGAAACTGTGACAGTAGCCATACGGTTATATCGCTGGGATATTGGGATCATATACCCATTACAAGCGAATAGCGTGTGTCTCTGTAGCAAACGCATGGTACATACCACAGGACCAACCTGGATGTCCAGTGGTGGGTAATAGTACCACTAACTTACGGGAACCTGGTCAAAGCAGAGAACCTGCACTTTGTGCGCACATATAGGTATTGCTAAAATCTATAAGCATCCCTCCTGCTCTGACCATGTTAAGTGCCTATTAGTCTGAATACACACCTGAGTCTAATTTAGACACTAGTCCCGATCTTTATGGTGACTTTAGTAAGGCAATATAAGACAAGTGATTTTATTGCAATATTTTTCAATAAAGATTTATTTTGTTATTTTTAACCGTCCATCTAGGAGGCAGTGAAACTCCTCTGACAAGATCCCACAGCATTATAATGATTTATAAGGCTCTGTGTCCCTGCAAGACCTGGAATCTATTGAACTACACTGACATAATGCTGTCAGTGTAATTCAGCAGAGTCCAGGTCTCACAGGTAAACACAGGCTTATATATCATAACGCTGTGCGGTCCTGTCAGAGGAGCAGAGGTCAGAACGGGGACTCACATTGCCACACGCCGCGAGTTTCTCTCATTGAACTCGCTCGTCTGTGTCTGGCCTAAAAGGGGCTGTGTCACTCTGCATTTTCCATTATTAATGACATTTCTCCCTAAAAAAAAAGGGGCTTTCCTGTTTTTATGGAATCAAAGTTGTGCAAATTATTAATACACTTTTTGTGCTCTTTTTCCTAGCTTTCAAGATCTATGCTTGCAGTCTGTGAACAAGAATGTTCCCTTCACCTGTCCTGCCACGTGCACAGCTTGTAGGGGCGGACTCACACGTACCATAATCTTTACCCCAAGGACAAATATGCCACAAAATCTGCAGCTCTTGAATGCAAATCTTGATGTACATTTGCTGCAAAATTGCGTCAGATTTGCAGTGGGGTGGAAACCACATCAAATCTGCATCCAGATCTCATGTAGGCATGCAGATTTTGCAGCGGATGTGTGCATGGTGTAACATTTATAGGATGTGTGAATCCACCGATAAAGGATTATTTCCATCTTGGATGTTTATTACATGTACAAAAGTGGGACCCGAACCTACCTGAAGAACAGGAGTCGCCCCACTCCCATCTCGTGGCTGCCATGATTGAAGAGGTAGCTGTGCATACAGCTCCCTCCATTCATTTCAATGGGAGTTCTGGAAGACATCCTTGCATGGTTACTCTGCTATTTTGGGAACTCCCATAGAAAGGGTATGGAGAGAGCCGCGCATGTACAGCCACTTCTCCATTCACAGCATCCGTGAGATGAGAGTTGAGGGACCCTCTTCCTCGAGATATATGCATCGGGGGCACCTAACTGACATGTATCTCAAATCCTGAGGATGTGACACTGTGAGCAGTAAACCTGTGTCAGTTCACCGACCGCAAGCAGAGATTTTTTAAAAAGGTGAGCACTTTGAAGCCCACAATACAGTTTAAAGTTACAGAACTTTATACAAAAATATATTGATTTACCCCTTTAATGATATCTGCGTCTCGGAAATTTTGATGCCAACCAACTGGGCGACGGCCACTTAACGGGGTGGTAACATGACTGTGTTTTTTATTTCAGACCTCTAAACAGTACCTCTGCCGAAATATGCAGCCATATATGATTCAATATGGAAGTGCCACCATAACTATGAGAGAGCATCAGGCTCTGATGAATGGTCCCTGTAAGACATGGCTGCCATTCTGGAGGAAGGCATCAGTACTGACACATAATAAAAAAACTAATGAAATTAATATGAAAGAAATACAAGTCAAGACAAAGTGACACAGCCCCTCATGTGCTGTCCCTGCCTACAGCCACCAGCTTCTTCTCAAGCCTGACCTTGCCCCCTGCATGACTAGATTGTCTTAGATTTTGGCACGTTAGCTGGTAAGAGGACCACATCTTGTCCTTCTCCTGGATAAGTTTGGGCAGTAAACTTTTTTTTTTGAGACGCTGCTTATGGCGAGGACCCTTTGAAAATCTGTAATTTGTAATTCTAACACTTGCGGCTCTCCCACTATGCCTGGCCTCCTTCTTTCCTCCTTCCTTGTCTAATGCCTTTCTCTGTCATCCTTCCCCATCTCCGATCTTCTTACGTTGTCCATTCATCACCATCGTTTTCCTCTCTTTATTTTGCTGTCATGTTATTCCATCCATTTTCCTTCTTACCCTCTGTCCTTCAGGATGGCATCTCCATCTTCCTCTAATCTGTTCTTTCCCTGCATGTGGCTCCTGGCAGTCATTTTATTTCTCTGAAATCAGCATTACCAGCAGTAAACCGCATCACATATCACTTGGATGTCATTAGAACATCTGCGAGGACAAACATGGCTCCTGTGAACACTTAGAACGTCTTGGTCCAGCCCTCAGAGGAGATAATAGAATTTGCACATGACACCATTACTTCTCCTGTCTGATGTACACTTGGCTCCATTGCCGAAGGAGCTTTTTGAAACTGTTCTTGCCCATAACCACCGATAACAGGACAGTTTTTATTTCGTATTCTGCCTTTTAAAAATGAACGCAGCATTTTGATTGGTTGCAATGGGTGTTGGTCCGATGAGTGAAGGTCCAACACCCTGCGCCAATCGGCTGTTTGAGGAGGCTGCAGTGCTCCGGTGAGTGCTGCAGCCTCCTCACAGTTCACCAAGCACAGCGCCATCCATTATCTAGTGGCTGTGCTTTGTATTGCAGATCAGCCCCATTCACGTGACCGATGAATGTGATGTCAGTGGCCTAGGAACAGGCTGTGTCACTCACACAGCGCTGCGGTCTGTTCAAGCAGCTGATTGGGAGGATGCTGGGAGTCAGACCCCACTGATCAGATATTGATGACCTACCCTAAGGGCAGGTAATCAGTATTAAACACTCGGACAACCCCTTTTATACAATTCACCACTACAGAAATTTTGAAGGTCCTCAAATTAGAAGCCATCACACTCTGAAGCAAGAATTCTCCTGGCTTGACATCTGCCCAGACTAAGGAAATATTCCCTCACCCTCAGGACACACACGATGGATGCATACATGGCTCACCAATGTGATTGTCGAGAAAACTAGGCCCATGTAGAATTGAGCTCCCCAGTTGTTTCCTAGCAACAGACTACAATGTGCTGAAAAACTGCCAGAGTGTAGTCTGTTGCCATGGAGTCAAATCACTCAGTGTCTCCATGTGGTTTGGGCAAGACAACCTCTCTGTTTTACTCAAGCATTTCTTTCAAATCATTTATCCTTTGGCTTTGAGCAAGATTTTTGTCACTTATTATATCATATAAACTAGGGATCGGCAACCTTCGGGGTGCACACTTTCTCGGCTGTTATTGTAACTCCCATAAAAGTGAGAGGAGGATTCTGGGAGTTGCAATTTTTAGAAAAGCTGGAGGTTGCTGATCCCTGATATAAACCATATAAAACATAACATATCTGCCCGTATAGCGTTTGACGTTTCACAATTACCGTCGCGGATAACATACACACATTTCACATAGCAGCCAATCAGAGTTCAGGTTTCATTTTTCTCAAGCTGGTTTGGGAAATATAAGCTGCAGTCTGATTGGTTGGTCCACGGCCACTTTTTCTCTATCCTTTTGGACATTACAGGGTGGCCTGTATTACCGCCTAGTCACGTCCGGCCCAGGAGGACTTAGGCTACTTTCACACCTGCGTTAGGTGCGGATCCGTCTGGTATCTGCACAGACGGATCCGCACCTATAATGCAAACGATGGTATCCCTTCAGAACGGATCCGTTTGCATTATGAAGAACAAAGTCAAAACGGATCCGTCCCCCATTGACTTTCAATGTAAGTCAGGACGGATCCGTTTTCAATTGCACCATATTGTGTCAGTGAAAACGGATCCGCTCCCATTGACTTACATTGTAAGTCTGGACGGATCCGTTTGGCTCCACATCGTCCGGCGGACACCAAAACGCTGCAAGCGCCTCCAGAGCACCTCCAGGCGGAACGGAGCCAAACTGATGCATTCTGAACGGATCCTTATCCACTCAGAATGCATTGGGGCTGAACTGATCCGTTTTGAACCGTTTGTGAGATCCCTGAAACGGATCTGACAAACCAAATTCAAAACGCCAGTGTGAAAGTAGCCTTAGTGCAGTTGATATTTTTGCATCACATCCCATGATCCTTTGCAGACACAGACAAAACACTATTCACGTGGCCACCGCCACACACTATACAATCAGCTCCTCCTCCGCTTTCCTCACCCCATTTGCTGCTTCTCTCCCCGTGCCAACACGCTCCTTCTGCCTCCTGAATAACGGCGCCATTTCTGCCACATCCGCTTCATGTGTCATTCAGCTCGGTGGCTCCGAAGGCTGCAGAGCTGAAGGACGGCTCGTACGATGTTACATGCGCAGCATCTTCTTAATGATTGGTGTCATGGTGTCTCATATCTGCCTGTGGCTGTCTCTGCCTATCAGTGTTCCTTCTGCATCATCTATCTGTCCCCCTCCTTTCTCTTCCTCCTGTCCGTCCTCTTCTCGCTGATCTGGTCCTTCTCTTTCCTTCCGCGACCCTTTCTTTGTATTATTTCCATGGCATGTTTTTTTTTCCCCACAAGAATCTCAGATCATAGAATATAGGTAACGAGTAGGCTCACATTAGGTGAATGTATATTAGAGAATTGCTCATAGAACAATTCCCTCATATAAAATGTACCTGGCCGTCACTCCGCTAGCGATACTATGGCCACATGTTATGTGGCTGCCAACGGGAAATGCTCTACAAGCTGCGGTTTTTGAAGTGGCTCATGCCCACGACCATGTGTATTTTGCAGATCCATTGCGACAATGCCTGTCCTTGTCATGGCGGATTATGCAAAGACAAAATCCGGCGCGTATGCCGCGGCAGTAACTACTGTGGTTTTTGACGTGTTCTTTCATTTGGAATGTCGCTGACCCACTCGTGGTTTGTCCCCATTGAATGGAGCTAAGCCGCGAGCAGAAATCCGCTGCTTCTTCCGTCAGCATCCGCTCGACATGTCCTTTTCTTGGCACGGTCACAGCTATAAACAGCATCCCATTGAAAACAATGGCCGACAGATTCAGCACTCCGGTGGAATTGTGGTGCAGCATCCGCCCCAAGAATCCGCCAGCAAACAAAACAAAACCTCAGTGTGAACTAGGCCTTAGGCTGAGTACACACGGGCGAGTATTCCGCACGGGTGCAATGCGGGAGGTGAACGCATTGCACCCGCACTGAATACCGACCCATTCATTTCTATGGGGCTGTTCACATGAGTGGTGATTTTCACGCATCACTTGTGCGTTGCGTGAAAATCGCAGCATGCTCTATATTCTGCGTTTTTCACGCAACGCAGGCCCCATAGAAGTGAATGGGGTTGCGTGAAAATCGCAAGCATCCGCAAGCAAGTGCGGATGCGGTGCGATTTTCACGCACGGTTCCTTGGAGACGATCGGGATGGAGCCCGATCATTATTATTTTCCCTTATAACATGGTTATAAGGGAAAATAATAGTATTCTGAATACAGAATGCATAGTACAATAGGGCTGGAGGGGTTAAAAAAAATAATTTAACTCACCTTAATCCACTTGATCGCGGAGCCGGCATCTCCTTCTGTCTTCATCTTAGCTGTGTGGAGGAACAGGACCTGTGGTGACGTCACTCCGGTCATCACATGATCCATCACATGATCCACCACCATGGTAAAAGATCATGTGATGGGTCATGTGATGACCGGAGTGACATCACCACAGGTCCTGTTGCTCCACACAGCTAAGATGAAGACAGAAGGAGATGCCGGCTCCGCGAACAAGTGGATTAAGGTGAGTTAAATTATTTATTTATTTTTTTTAACCCCTCCAGCGCTATTTTACTATGCATTCTGTATTCAGAATGCTATTATTTTCCCTTATAACCATGTTATAAGGGAAAATAATACAATCTACAGAACACCGATCCCAAGCCCAAACTTCTGCGAGTGCAAAACGCATTACAATGTTGTGCACTCGCGCTGAAAAATCGCGCGTGTTCCCGCAACCCCACCGCACATTTTCCCGCAACGCCCGTGTGAACTCAGCCTTAGGGCTCACGCACACGACCGTATGCCCTCCGAGACATACAGTCAGTGAGCAGGCCATATGTCCCGGAGCGGCATACATCGTCCGCACAGGAGCGCACAGCATCATAGGTTACTAAGATGCTGTGCGCATCGGGCCGCCCGCGGGACTATTATCCCACGCTCATATTATCTTATGAGTGCGGGACAATAGCCCTGCGGGCGGCCCGATGCGCACAGAATCATAGTAACCTATGATGCTGTGCGCTCCCGTGCGCACGATGTACAGTACAGACCAAAAGTTTGGACACACCTTTTCATTCAAAGAGTTTTCTTTATTTTCATGACTATGAAGGCATCAAAACTATGAATTAACACATGTGGAATTATATACATAACAAACAAGTGTGAAACAACTGAAAATATGTCATATTCTAGGTTCTTCAAAGTAGCCACCTTTTGCTTTGATTACTGCTTTGCACACTCTTGGCATTCTCTTGATGAGCTTCAAGAGGTAGTCCCCTGAAATGGTTTTCACTTCACAGGTGTGCCCTGTCAGGTTTAATGAGTGGGATTTCTTGCCTTATAAATTGGGTTGGGACCATCAGTGGCGTTGAGGAGAAGTCAGGTGGATACACAGCTGATAGTCCTACTGAATAGACTGTTAGAATTTGTATTATGGCAAGAAAAAAGCAGCTAAGTAAAGAAAAACGAGTGGCCATCATTACTTTAAGAAATGAAGGTCAGTCAGTCAGCCGAAAAATTGGGAAAACTTTGAAAGTAAGGGCTATTTGACCATGAAGGAGAGTGATGGGGTGCTGCGCCAGATGACCTGGCCTCCACAGTCACCGGACCTGAACCCAATCGAGATGGTTTGGGGTGAGCTGGACCGCAGAGTGAAGGCAAAAGGGCCAACAAGTGCTAAGCATCTCTGGGAACTCCTTCAAGACTGTTGGAAGACCATTTCAGGGGACTACCTCTTGAAGCTCATCAAGAGAATGCCAAGAGTGTGCAAAGCAGTAATCAAAGCAAAAGGTGGCTACTTTGAAGAACCTAGAATATGACATATTTTCAGTTGTTTCACACTTGTTTGTTATGTATATAATTCCACATGTGTTAATTCATAGTTTTGATGCCTTCATAGTCATGAAAATAAAGAAAACTCTTTGAATGAGAAGGTGTGTCCAAACTTTTGGTCTGTACTGTATGCCACTCTTGGAGGGCATACAGTCGTGTGCATGAGCCCGAACTCTTAGGCCTCTTTGACACGGGCGTCCCGAATTTACTCCGGATGCGTCGCGTGTGCATTGCGGTTGCGGGAAACCCGCGCGAGTAGGCACACAATTGCAGTCAGTTTTGACTGCGATTGCGTTCCAATGTTCAGTTTTTTTCGCGCGAGTGCAATGTGTTTTGCACGCGCGTGAGAAAAAGCTGAATGTGGGCATACGGTCGTGTGCATGAGCCCTTACAGAGTAGGGTGGGTTCACACTAGCGTTAGGGATTCTGTTATGGCTTTCCGTTATGGATATAATGGAATCCTTAAAACGAAAGGACGGATCTGTTCTTCTGCCCATAGACTTGTATTATGACGGAATGCAAAACGGAAGCCTTTAAAAGGCATTCCGTTTGCTTTCTGTCCTAATAGAAGTCTATGGGTATCAAAACGGATCCATCTGCAAGACGCAAAACAAAGTCAACAGGACTTTGTTTTCCGTCTTGCATAACGGGACCCAGACGGATCCGTTATGCTTTCCCATAGACTTCTATTAGGACGGAAAGCAAACGGAATGCCTTATAAAGACTTCCGTTTTGCATTCTGTCTGGGCATTCCGTTATAACGGAATCCCTAACGCTAGTGACTGACATATTGCTCACCTGTAGATGCTTAATGGTGGCAGACACATTCAGCAGTTGTCAGCTGAATGCTCTTTTTGCCGGCAGATGTTTCTTTCAGCGCTTCCCCTTTCCTCCATACATAGGGACGCTCACGCGTGCATGTGTTCTGATTACCGAGAGGGGAATAAGCCATTGCCATACACTTTTGGCAGTGGTTTGTCTTCTTTAGGAACAAGTTGAAACCCCCCTTGACATCCAACGACGGAAGAGTGTCTACCATACAGGACTGTCCCGTCGAAATCAGCGGGTTTATCTGACATCCATCTAATGTCTATGGTCACCTTTAGGCCAGACACTGACAAGCGAGTTCAATGCGAGAAACTCGCTGCGTGTGTCAGTGTGAGGTCCGTTCTGACCTCCACTCCTCTGACAGTGTCATTCAATAGATTCCAGGTTTTGCAGGGACACACAGCATTATAAATCATTCTTAGGGTCCATTCACACGTCCGTTGTTTCTTTCCTGATCTGTTCCGTTTTTTGCTGAACAGATCTGGACCAGATCTGGACCCATTCATTTTCAATGGGTCCTGAAAAAAATCAGACATTGAGCTGTCCGTTTTTTTCCAGGACCTATTGAAAATGAATGGGTCCAGATCTGGTCCAGATCTGTTCAGCAAAAAACGGAACAGATCAGGAAAGAAACAACGGACGTGTGAATAGACCCTAATGCTGTGTGATCCTGTCACAGGAGCAGAGGTCAGAACAGGACCTCACATTGCCACATGCTGTGAGTTTCTCGCATTGAACTCGCTCGTCTGTATCTGGCCTTAGTTGTTCATAGCCACATGAGTACAGATGTAGCAGAATTTGCATTGCAGAAATTATATCATGATATCCACTGTTCTTCTTGGATTTCTACAGTCCAGCAAGTAAACCTTGTCTGGGAGTTGTTGTCTAGGATTAGAAAAAAACGGCATTTTCCCTGAAACAGCAGCAATCATATCCACGGACTCTGTGTGGTATTCGTATTAATGAGGCTGAGCGTCAGCGACCAAAGCTGCTGTGTCAGGAAAACACGGACCCCATTATATAATACTGGACAACATGTTCCCTTTAAAAAAAAAAAAGAAATGTTATAACACTGCACAAACCGTTCAATGGTAACTTCAGCTCTGCTACATCTGTATTATATTATCCATGTAGATAGGCATAGGTAAGCTAGTGCTTAGGAGCCTAACAACTCCTAACGTATGCTCTTAGGCCTCCCGTACACGACCTTATCTGTTTTGCGCAAATCCGCAAAATACGGGTACCTTCTGTGTGCAATACGCATTTTTCTTAGTCCCATCCACACGTCTGTAGTGTATTACTGATCCGCAATACACCCGGCCGGCACCCCCCCCCCCCCCCCCCCATAGAACTGCCTATGCGGACAAGAATAGGACGTGTTCTATTTTTTCGGGAGCCGCGCTCCGGAAATGCGGATGCGGACAGCACACTGTGTGCTCTCTGCATCCATTCCTGCCCCATAGAGAATGAATGGGTCCGCCCCCGTTCTGCAATTTGCGGAACAGGTGCGGACACATTCACGGCCGTGTGAATGGACCCTTACAGATAGGACACGTTCTGTAACGTGCTGTCCATTTTTGCGGACCCATAGCAATGAATGGGTCTGTGTGCACTCAGCCAACAGCATTCCCTACAGCATCCCACATACACACGCATGCTTGGCTCGGCAGAGCATTATGCCGGCTAATCTTCCTAAGAACAAGTAGATCAGGCATGTTGGACGTTCTGCTGTCAGTGAGAGTCGGGAGCCCCCCATACACCGTCATCATTTTGTTTTCTCATTTCCTTTACGGTTCTGTAACTCCCCTCTTCATCTTTTGACACTGATCCTTTCCTGCCCTTGTTCCCACTCTGTGCCTGCCATTTTACCCCTATTTCTCTTTGGCCCCTTCTTCAAAGTGTACCTGCTGTCTACATACGGCAGAGGCAGCCATTTTGAGATTGCCGTCACACGCCGCCTACCAATTCCCCAGCTGTCCACTGTGAATGACTAACCTCCAGTGGAAGACAAAATGGCTGCCCCATCATGTATGGACAATGGGTTCACTTTGAGTCTCTCCCCTCGACTCTTTCCCATTCTCTCTGTCTCTTTCTCTGCCTGTCTCTCCGCCTGTCTCTTATCCTCCCCCCTCTCTCCCTTCCCTGTTTTTCTCTCTATCTCTAGGCCGCCCAATCAGTAACTTCTTTGACGTACTTAAACAACTTTTTTCAGACGAGAAGAACGGTCACGCTTCTCCCGCCCCCGGGCCCCTCAGCAAGCAGCGTCCGAGTGATAATAAGGAGCAGGGGCCCCTGGGAGCCAGCGGGAAGGAGAGAGCCAGGAAAACCAGCCCCGTCATCACTCAGGAGGCCCCTGTCCCTGCTTCCCCCAGCAAACAGGGCACATAACAGAGGAATTACCCTACTGTGACCCCAAGATGTCACTAAAACCCAATGATACTACAGGGAGTATGCCCTGCAATGCACTCAGCGAACAGCAGGTGGCAGTGTCACTATAGGAATGTATGACCGGGTCACCTGTAGTGAACCAATGAAGACCTTCTGTATAATCATGGGAGAATGTCGCATACGCCTGTAGTACACACAGTGACATTGTGCAAGCGTTTTCCGTCCGGTGTGCTGTGGTTTACATTCCTGGGCAACGCCTGGCTCTCCAGCTGCTGGGGTACTACAAGTCCAAGCATGCCCTAAGGGCATGGGACTTGTAGTACCCCAGCAGCTGCCAGAGCCACGGGTTGCCTTAACTTGATGTGCTCCATGAGATATCATTGCCTTTAAGTAGCTAAACTGCAATATCCATCGGATGAATCCTCACTATGTTATGTCAACCATCACCATCATCTTCATCGATCCAACCGCACAATACAGCCCTGAGATATGGGTTCTGCTCCATCCTGCCAGAATGTAGATAGGACTGGACTATGGCTTTATCTTAAGTATATATATATATATATGCTTTGTACATACATGTAGACGTGTGTATATATGGTAGCACACACCTTTATCTCCAGTATTAGAAGTAGTAATCGTCCGGACACTGAATGTTTCTGTATATACGGCTATAAATATGTATATAGAGAGCTCGGAGCACAATCATTGCTGGCTGCAGTCTGCTTGGTGCGACCTTCCCGAATTAACGACTTCTCTTCTCTGTCCTGTATGTTTGTTCTCCATTTCACCTCTCTCTACGACGCCTTCTCCTCTTCTTCATGCCTGTCCAATTTTTGGGACACCAATTGTCATCTTCTGCGTTTCTCCATACTTTCCTTCTCGCATGTGTGTGTTCTCCCTCACTTTTACCTCCGCCCCCCCCCCCCCCCCCCCCCCAGGAATCATCCCAAAAAGCTAACCAGCCGCCCTTCATCTCCTCCAATTCTTGTCCGCCTGGCCAGAAGATGAACCCTGACTCAACCCTGCGCCCGCCATCCTCCTCGAAGCCTGCAGCAGGGACAGCTCTCTTCCCGAGATGGGCAATAAGGCGAGCAGGAGTTGGGTTACCATCAAGCGGTAATACGACCCAACGAAAATGTCGGATCTCACGTCAACGTCATGGGAAACGTAAAAAAAAAGACGAGCTCTGGTTCCTATTACCTTAATGATAACTCTACTCCTGAAGACCTGCTCAGCTGCACCGCTCAAGAAACCGAGAACCATAATGTAACGCCTATGGTTGCGTGTAGCTCTTCAGGCTGAAAGGGGTTAATACTAATAGACTATATTAAGGGTTTAAAAAAAAATGCTGAATGTATTTAAGGGGTTAATTATGTTTACACGTAGACACACGCATACACACTGCTACATCCGGAGAAGGATAAAAGAGAAGCTGCGTTCGGTACCGAATCCCCCCCCCCCCAATATATATATATATATATATATAGGGCAGTGCCCTAGTATTCAGCTCTTCATCATCCTGTGGGGGGTGGGGAATGATTTCTGGGGGATGTAAACGGGGGGGTTGGCATGTCCTGTTGCATAATGTGAAAAATTGGGGCTATTTTTATAAGGTTTGTAAGTCTGGGGGTTCGGGTGTTAATCCTTTGTGTTTAAATTATTAACTGCTAACTGTAAGACCGGCCTGCGGACCGCCGCTGCGGACAGTAGGGGGAGACGTGCGGAGCCGAGCAGCACACAAGCATTGCAAACAGTGTTTACATAGGTTCCTATATGTATATGCATCTGCACACAACGCTCTGCAGGGGGTCTGCCGAAATGTGGCGTTGAAATCCCTAAATCAGTGCCTCCTACTATGCCCGTCTTTACGTATAATGGGCTGCCACTGCACGTTGGGGGTTGTAGTTTTACAGGTCAGAGACCTGTGATCTGTAACCGAGAGTATATATTAGTAAAATGCACACAAATCAGTTGTTGCCTTACGGTCTTTCTAGGTATGTCTAGGCGGAGATTTGACTGCGTGACCAAAGATCACATTCTAGCGGGCTGCCATAGGAATGAATGGGGTCACAGCGCACCTGGTACCTTTACTGGGACCGCGACTATCAAAAAAATCCAGCAGTGTTGGATCGTTTTGTGATTCTATGTGACACTACGACTCCATTCATTCCTATGGCAGCCCTGATACACTGTGATCTTTGGTCGCGTGGCACCAGCCTTGGAGACGTATCCTTACACAAGTGGATTTATCAGACAATTATCAGGAATGAACCAGACATTCTCAATAATTGCCTGATTGTCAGTTGAGATGAAAGCTGCATTTGCATGCGGCGATCCCCCCCCCCCCCTCTGTATCGGGACGATCTACTGCCCAGAAATAATTATTTTGGGTGCTTGCCGAAATGAAGGAGCCTTTCTTTGTTTATCCGGTAATCTCTGGCATCATCACTCAGGGCAATTATCGGTAATGAGTATGGATATACAGTACAGACCAAAAGTTTGGACACACCTTCTCATTCAAAGAGTTTTCTTTATTTTCATGACTATGAAAATTGTAGATTCACACTGAAGGAATCAAACCTATGAATTAACATTTGGAATTATATACATAACAAACAAGTGTGAAACAACTGAAAATATGTCATATTGTAGGTTCTTCAAAGTAGCCACCTTTTGCTTTGATTACTGCTTTGCACACTCTTGGGATTCTCTTGATGAGCTTCAAGAGGTAGTCCCCTGAAATGGTTTTCACTTCACAGGTGTGTCCTGTCAGGTTTAATAAGTGGGATTTCTTGCCTTATAAATGGGGTTGGGACCATCAGTTGCGTTGAGGAGAAGTCAGGTGGATACACAGCTGATAGTCCTACTGAATAGACTGTTAGAATTTGTATTATGGCAAGAAAAAAGCAGCTAAGTAAAGAAAAACGAGTGGCCATCATTACTTTAAGAAATGAAGGTCAGTCAGTCAGCCGAAAAATTGGGAAAACTTTGAAAGTAAGGGCAATTTGACCATGAAGGAGAGTGATGGGGTGCTGCGCCAGATGACCTGGCCTCCACAGTCACCGGACCTGAACCCAATCGAGATGGTTTGGGGTGAGCTGGACCGCAGAGTGAAGGCAAAAGGGCCAACAAGTGCTAAGCATCTCTGGGAACTCCTTCAAGACTGTTGGGAGACCATTTCAGGGGACTACCTCTTGAAGCTCATCAAGAGAATGCCAAGAGTGTGCAAAGCAGTAATCAAAGCAAAAGGTGGCTACTTTGAAGAACCTAGAATATGACATATTTTCAGTTGTTTCACACTTGTTTGTTATGTATATAATTCCACATGTGTTAATTCATAGTTTAGATGCCTTCATAGTCATGAAAATAAAGAAAACTCTTTGAATGAGAAGGTGTGTCCAAACTTTTGGTCTGTACTGTATAACACCTAGGTAATTGACCCAATTATCGTCTCATGCAAAAGGACCTATATTTATTCATCCTTATTTTATCACAGCACCAACATATTCAATAGCATCGTCCAGGGCACGCCCTCAGATTAGTCACTATATACTTAATTTTCAGTCTTGCGCTCTCGGGACAGTTTCAAAGTAAGCAAATTAAGCTAAATGTATTTTTGTAGAGCAGGAATCTCTATAGGGAGTGAATACGAAGAAATGTAAACCCCATGGTGCTCTGGTTCTTATTGGAGCCCAAGGCCACACTTTGGCAAAGTGGAAGTACTAACGTGGGAGCCATTGTGTCAGCCATAGAGCGTTACTGTCCTCAGACGAGTAAGCAGGAGAATCTAGAGGAGGAAGATGGCTGTTCTGTTCAAAGTTTTTTTTCGTTTACGTTCCATTTTTTGCGTTCCGTAAACGGACCGTACATGGAACCATTCATTTCAATGGATCCGCAAAAAAAGGAAGGTACTCCGTATGTATTCCGTTTTTCCGTTCAAAGATAGAACATGTCCTATTATTGTCCGCATACAGACAAGGATAGTACTGTTCTATTAGGGGCCAGATGTTCCGTTCCTCAAAAAACGGAATGCACACAGATGTCATCCGTGTTTTTTGCAGACCGCAAAATACAGCAAATTGCATACGGTCGTGGTGCAAGAGGTCTTATATGATTTATAATGCTGTGTAATCCTTAAGCCTCTTGCACATGACCATATGGCTTTTACAGTATTTTGCGGTCCGCAAAAAATGGATCACAAACGGAGCGGCGGAACGGAAGCAGAAACACTACTGAAAAGAAAAACGGATCCGTTTAAAACAGACGCTCGTGTGCAAGAGGCCTAAATCAGTATAAGGCCTCATGCACACGACAGTTGTTTTTCTCGGCCTCCTTTCCGTTTTTTGGGCGATAGGATGGGGACCCATTCATTTCAATGGGGTCAGCAAAAAAAATGCTGATAGTTCATTCCGTTTGTGTTCCGCGTCCGTTGTCCGTGTTTCCCTTCAGCAAAAAAAAATAGTGCATGTCCTACTTTTTTCACATTTGCGGACAAGGATAGGCATTTATTACAAGGGATCTGTGGGAAAAAAAACTGATCCTCCAAACGCACAATTTGCGGACGCAAAAAACGCGTGCATGAGGCCTAATGCTGTGTGATCCTGTCAGAGGAGCAGAGGTCAGAACGGACCTCACACTGACACGCGCTGCGAATTTCCCGCATTGTGTGTCTGGGCTAATGGGTGGAGAGAAAATGAACCCTATTATAGGGGTATTCCCATCTGGACATTGAGGCTTCCTGCACATGAAAAATCACTGCGCAATACATTACCAGCACAGTTCATGAGATTAGACAAACCTCGTGTGCACTTTGCGTTTTCGTTCCATGTGGAAACTGACCCGCTGTGCGGATTTACAAATGCGTAGCACGTCAATTGTGATTTTGGATGCAGATTTCACCCTGTGTGAAAGGGGCAGTCTAAGTTAATAGAAGGGAGTCCCCTATTTTGGACCCTCTGAGAGCAACACCTAAGGGCCGTTTCACATGAGCGGATGCCGTGCGTGTCATCCGCAGCGTGAATGAGAGCCAAGCCCCGCTCCGGACCGCAGAGACACGGAGCAGTAACATGATTGATAATGCTCTGTGATATCTTTACTACAAGATCACGGTGACAACTTTATCTCTCTGGGATTTTGTAGTAAAAGAGGCACGGAGCATTATCAATCATGTTACTGCTCCGTGTCTCTGCTGTCCGGAGCCGGGCTTGGCGCTCATTCACGCTGCGGATGACACGCACAGCATCCTCTCGTGTGAAACAGCCCTAAAACCTAATGCACACGACCATTGTTTGGGTCCGCATCCAAGCCGCATTTTTCGCGGCTCGGATGCGGACCTGTTCATTTCTCTGTGCTGTCTGCATCTGTTCCTTTGTTCCGTGGCCCCGCAAAAAATTTAAAACATGTTCTATTCTTGTCCGTTTTGCAGACAAGAATAGGATTTTCTATTATGGGTGGCAAATTTGCGGAATGCACACGGTGGGCACCTGTGTTTTGCAGATTTGCGGACCGCAAAACGCAGAGCAGTCGTGTGCTGCAGCTGCTGTCCGACTACAACTCCTAGCATGCACACTAGCTCGGCTGTTCTTGTAACCGCCGTAGAAGTGGAAGGAGAATTCTGGGAGTTGTAGTTCCAGAACAGCTCGAGTGCCAGACGTTGCTGAACCCTGACGTAAAGCTTCAATTTCCCCTATAGTGGCGCTGTCGGGTTCCCCCACAGATTACAGATGATTGTTCAAGGTCCAAACATTCGTTGGCAGGAGACAGGACCAAACAGGTCGCCCTTTGCATATCATCAATAGTAAAAATAAAACGTACAAGTATGGGATCGTGTTAAAGGACCCGCAGGGCTCTGCTATGTGCGTGCATATACAAAATATTGCAATGCTTAAATGGTATAGTATACAGATCCAGGCCCGGGTGTGCGGACTGTATCCATACCGCCCCACGCTCCGCATTCTCTGTGTACGCAGCGCCGCGCTCCGCAGGCCTCTCGCGCAGTGTGTGGTGTGAAAGTCTCTGTTATTTATAAATACGATATAAATATATATATTTAAGCTATTAGCGGTACAAGGATCACGTTTGCGATGAATGATTCCGTTGGTATGTAAATAATCAGATTTTCTGTGAATGGGAGAGACAGCACAATACTTATCTATGGTACAGCAGGAGGAAACACATCTTGCCGCCATCATAAAGGTTCAGAAATAAAACGAGGCCTCAATCTTTGGTATACACCGAGCTCCCTCCTCGCTCTCTCTTGTCCCTACCGGTTTTAAATATCTACTCCATTTATATATGTTTGAACAAAACAAAAAAAAATAATAAAAAAATCAGAAGGTATTCGTACTACGAGGTGCTGAATCTTGGGGCAGGAGAGACGTATGGGGCAGGGCACGTGACCCACAGTAGCTCTTTTAATTATTCCGGTTTTCCTGAAAGAGTTAATGCCAATGTTCTGTTGACCTCCTGCCTTTCTACACTTGCACATTTTACAGTATTACACCCCATGACCCCCTGGAGACCAGACACGCATGGCTCCAGGGCAGGAGTGGCGGTGCTAGGCATCTGGACAGCAATATTCCCCTTGTGTGTTTTGTAAAAGCCAGTGGGCGCACACTGCGGCATGTTACCCACCCGCATTGGCGTTCTATGAGAAAAAAAAAACGTTAAAAAAAATGAACGTCTGAAAAACAGCCAATAAAATTGTTCAGTATGTACACTATGTGCTGTGGTATGGTTATTTCATGTGGCGGGCGGCAAACGCCGATCCATCCAAGGGTTCAGAACGCGCATAAGTATGCTGTATCACTTTACTGCAAAGTAGTAAAACATATGCATCGGGTCATATCGCAAAATGCTTGTGGTTCACGTTACACAAGTTACATCGTTTTAGCAGCTACTATCTTGCATCCTGCACAGGTAGGTTAGACCAGGGATGCCCAACCTGCAGCCCTCCAGCTGTTGCAAAACTACAACTTCCAACATGCCCCGATAGATGTAGACTCTCCGGGTATGCTGGGAGCTGTAGTTTTAAAACAGGTGGAGGGCCGCAGGTTGGGCATCCCTCGGTTAGAGGATGCAACGCCAAATACAAAATAAAAAGGCTCAGCTTCACACTGTTGGACAGACTGCATATACCAGGCATGGACAACCTGAGGCTCTCCAGCTGTTGTAAAACTACAATTCCCACCATGCCACCCTGCTGTAGGCTGATACCTGTTGGTAGTCCGGGCATGCTGGGAGTTTTGCAACATCTGGAGAGCCTCAGATTGGCCATCCCTGGCATATACCATCGATGCCCGGTACAGCTTCTACACCTAGACCAGTGGTGCCAGAGGTGGCACTCAGAGCCCTCTCTGTGGGCACCTGCACCCTGGAAAAGGTCTATGGTGTACCAATATGCCTTAGATTTTTCCTGCCATTTATCAGCACAGGCAGCGCACTGAATGTAGGCCGGCTATTATAACTAAATGATAAAGTACATGGAAGATACACTGTATGGGACTATAGTATTCAGGTTACATTGCAGTGTTGGCACTTTGCGATAATTATGTGGGTTTTGGGTTACAGTTTGGGCACTCGGTCTGTAAAAGATTCACCATCACTGACCTAGACATAATCAAAAGAAAAAGTTAATAAAACTTTCAATAAAAATGTTTAAAAAAATAAAATCTCAGCTTTTTTTCCCAGAAACAGTTCTACTCTTATCTATGGATGTCTAGTATTGAAGCACAGTCCTATTCAAATTAGGGATCATTCGGACAGCCGCAGGGTTTTGCAGATCTGCAGTTTGCGGACCACACATGGCCGGCCCTATAATAGAAATAACTATTCTTGTCCGTGATTGCGGACAAAGATAGGACATGCTCCATCTTTCGTGCGGGGCCGCGGAACGGAAATACGGACAGCACACGGTGAGCTGTCCGCATTTTTTGCAGCCCCATTGAAACTAATGGATCCGCACCCGATCCGCAAAATTGCAGAACGGATGCGAACCTATTCATAGTCGTGTGAATGAGCCCTTAATGCTGCAATACCAGGCACAGGCAAGATTGGCAATAGGGGTCTGTTTCTGGAAATGTATATATATATTTTTTATATTCTACAATCTTTAAAATTAAAAAGAAAAAAAATAGATATACCCTGTCGCACTGGCTTAAAGCATAAGCCAGACACACGAGCCAGGTCAATGCAAGAAGCTTGCAGCGTGTGTTCCGTTTAAGGTTCCATTCTGACCTCTCCTCCTCTGACAGGATCGCACAGCATCATAATAATTTATAATGCTGTGGGGCCCTGAGAGTTCTGGAATCCCCTGAATTACACTGACAGTATAATACAATAGGGGTTGTCTGACTTCAGCAAGTGCCATTTATCATGTAGAGAAAGTTAATACAAGGCACTTACTAATGTACTGCGATTCTCCATATTGCCTCCCTTGCTGGCTGGATTCATTTTTCCATCAGATTATACACTGCTCGTTTCCACCACCCAGCAGCGGTGGTCGTGCTTGTACACTATGGGAAAAAGTGCTGGCTTCTCTGGTGGACTGGACCGTGGGAGTGCACATAGGCTGGTGCTTTTTCCTGTGGTGTGCAAGCACGGCCACCACTGATGGATTGCAGGGTGGTTGTAATCCATGGAAACGAACAGTGTATAATGTGATGGAAAAATGAATCCAGCCAGCAAAGGAAGCAATATGGACAATCGCAATACATTAGTAAGTGCCTGGTATTAACTTCCTTTACATAATAAATGCCGAGCGATCCTGTCAGAGGAGCAGAGGTCAGAATAGGACTCCTCACTACCACACGCAGCGAGTTTCTCAAACTGAACTTGCTCGTGTGCGTCTGGCCTTAGGGCAGTGTTCCACAACTCCAGTCCTCGGGAGCCACCAGCCAGTCAAGATTTGAGAATATCCCACAGGAGGAATACCTAAGGTAAGTCCTGATGCATTGATACTAATTCTATCACCTGCTCAATACTAAGGAAATCTTGAAAACATGACCGGCAGGTGGGCCCTGAGGACCGGAGTTGAGAATCATTGCTCTGGTACAGGCATGCTCAACCTGCGGCCCTCCAGCTGTTGCAAAACTACAATTTCCACCATTCCCAGACAGCCTACAGCAGGGCATGGTGGGACTTGTAGTTTTAAAACAGCTGGAGGACCGCAGGTTGAGCATCCCTGCTTTAGGGTATGTTCGTGTGACATTTTCCGCCCTGTATGGATTCATACACAGAATCCACTCACAATCTGCCTCCCATTGTTTTCAATGGGAAAACCATGCTGTTAATATATACAATGTGGATTTTTCCAACGTGTCTCTTCTTGGTGTGGAAAGCTCTGCTGGTGTCCACATGCAGATTAGCTCCACTGAGTGGGAAGAATCCGTGGTAAGATACGTGACATGACAACCTACAAGATCTTTAGCAAAAAAAAACAACCCAAGGTTTGAGGATTTAAATGCTGGGATTATTATCTGTCATATTATAGTTGCTGTTTAACGGCTGCAGGAGAATTTTGCTGCCGATTTCCACCATTACAATAGGATTGCTAAAATCAACGACTGATTTAAAGGGGTTGTCTGACTTCAGCAAATTACATTTATCATGTAGACAAAGTTAATACAAGTCCCTTACTAATGTATTGTGATTGTCCATATTGCCTCCTTTTCTGGCTGGATTCATTTTTCCATCACATTATACACTGCTCTTTTCCATGGTTACGACCACCCTGCAATCCAGCACCGGTGGACGTGCTTGCACACTATAGAAAAAGTGGTGGCCGGGACCGTGGGAGCTCACAGGCATATATGTGCAGCAGATCCTTGTCCCGGCCACCTTGTATCTGCGCTGCAGCAGTGGCCATAACCCCTGGAAATGAGCCGTGTATAATGTGATGGACTTTGATGGGTCCAAACTGAGCATCATCTGACCAGTGAGCATTCCAGCAAGGAATCACTTCTGACGTCTTTTCACATATTACACACAAGATCTCTAACCTGCTGTGAATCACATGTGTCTGTCACATTCCTTAGTTTCCTTATGTTTGTTTGGAAAAAAAATAAAAAAAGAATTAAAGCTGAAGACCACCACTGAATGTTGACTACTGAGGAACCAGCTCCCCCTGTACATTCTCCTGCTGCCGGCACGGGTGGAAGGTTACAAACAAGTGGCAAGTCAGGAATCAAGCCATCATGTCGTAGAAAGGTCTCCTGCACACGTACGTGTGCGCCCCGTGGTCATGCTGTGGGCCGCAATGCACGAACACCGTCCATGGGGCAGCCGCAGCGGATCGCGGACCCATTCACTTTAATGTCCTATCTTTTTGCGGAACGGAAGTATGGGACGAAACCCCACGGAAGCACTCCGTAGTGCTTCCGTTCCGCATCGCCGGATTTGTGGACCAATTTAAGTAAATGGGTCCGCATCCGTGATGCGGAATGCACAAGGAACGGTGCCCGTGATTTGTAGTTTTCACCTTGCAAAGAAGTATCTTGAGCGGGGTACTGCCAATACTTAGAGACCAGCCATGTATGGAGACATACTGGAAGTTCTCCATGGGAAAATAATAGGCAAAGAGGAATCTCCCAAAGAAAGAGAATCATCTCGCTAGCGCCACCTTGTGGAAGTGGTTCTCTAGGAGTTAAAATCCGACTTTAAGGGGTTGTTCGGGTTCAGAGTTGAACCTGGACATATCCCCATCTTCACCCCACCGGCCCCCCTGATATGAGCATGGGAGCACTACATGCTTCGATGCTCTCCCTTTCCCTGCGCTGTATTGCACAGGGCTAGCGTTTTTTTTGTTTACAATGGCACACTGCTAGTCGGAGGATTCCACCTAGCGGTGTTCCCTGTGACATCACCAGCTCTGATGGGCAGGCTTTAGCACTGCCCTAAGCGTTTTACAGGCTATGGCAGCGCTAAAGCCCACCCATTAGTGCCGTTGACGTCACCGGGCTCACTGCTGGGCGGAAGGCCTCCGCCTAGCAGTCCCTATGGAGAGCCCGGTACGTCAGTGGAGCTCAAAAAATGCCTTTTCCCTATGCGATTCAGCACATATAAAGGGGTGAAGATGGGGATATTTCCAGGTTCACCTCCTAGGTATTCCTTTACTATTTATGAGAGAAGCATCAGAGCATTTCCTTGTTCTGATGCTCCCCTTTGCCTCGCTGCATTGCTCAGCACGAGCCACTGTTTGTTGTGAGCCAGTGACGTTCCGGGCTTCACAACACTATGAGCCCGATGATGTCTTCGGCACAAATGGGTGGCCTTAACGCTGCCCTGGGCTGGTGGCAAGATGGCTGCCCCTCAATCATTTTAAGGAAATAGAAAAAAAATCTGCAATCATAAAATAAATACATATTAGAAAAAAAGAGATGTGCCGCTATCTGCTTTTTGATGACACATTTCCTTTGTCAAGTGCAGATACACCGGGGGCGTTACCATTACACCAAGAGGCTCTGCTCTCTCTGCACTTTGAGTTTAGAAGGCATGGCCACATGTGAAGACGTTTACAGTGTTTGGGCCCGTCAATAAAGGCCTTATGCACACGACCGTTTTATTTTTTTTAAGGTCCGCAAAAACGGGGTCCGTGATCCGTGACCGTTTTTTCTTCCGTGGGTCTTCCTTGATTTTTGGAGGATCCACGGACATGAAAAAAAAGTAGTTTTGGTGTCCGCCTGGCCGTGCGGAGCCAAACTGATCCGTCCTGAATTACAATGCAAGTCAATGGGGACGGATCCGTTTGACGTTGACACAATATGGTGCAATTGCAACGGATCCGTCCCCCATTGACTTTCAATGTAAAGTCAGGAGTCCATTTTATACCATCGGATCTGAGTTTTCTCCAATCCGATGGTATATTTTAACTTTAGGCGTCCCCATCACCATGGGAACGCCTCTATGTTAGAATATACCATCGGATTTGAGTTAGATCGTGAAACTCAGATCCGACAGTATATTCTAACACAGGCGTTCCCATGGTGCTTCAGGTTAGAATATACTAAAAGAACTGTGTACATGACTGCCCCCCCCCTGTATTTAACTCATAGGTGGCCAGTGCGGCCGCCCCCCCCCTCCCTCCCCTGTAGTTAACACATTGGTGGCCAGTGCGGCCGCCCCCCCCCCCCCCTCCCTCCCCTGTAGATTCATTGGTGGCTAGTGGGCCCCCCCTCCCTCCTAATTAAAATACCCCCACCCCTATCATTGGTGGCAGCGGAGAGTACCGATCGGAGTCCCAGTTTAATCGCTGGGGCTCCGATCTGTAACCATGGCAACCAGGACGCTACTGCAGTCCTGGTTGCCATGGTTACTTAGCAATTTTTAGAAGCATTATACTTACCTGCGAGCTGCGATATCTGTGACCGGCCGCTCGCTCCTCCTACTGGTAAGCGAAAGGTCTGTGCAGCGCATTGCTTATAGCACAGACCTTTCACTTACCAGTAGGAGGAGCGCCCGGCCGGTCACAGACATCGCAGCTCGCAGGTAAGTATAATGCTTCTAAAAATTGCTAAGTAACCATGGCAACCAGGACTGCAGTAGCGTCCTGGTTGCCATGGTTACCGATCGGAGGCCCAGCGATTAAACTGGGACTCCGATCGGTACTCTCCGCTGCCACCAATGATAGGGGGGGAGATTTTAATTAGGAGGGGGTGGGAGCCCACTGGCCACCAATGAATCTACAGTACTACAGGGGAGGGAGGGGGGGCCCGGCCGCACTGGCCACCAATGTGTTAACTACAGGGGAGGGAGCGGGGGCCGGCCGCACTGGCCACCAATGTGTTAAATATAAGGGAGGGAGGGGGGGCCCACTGGCCACCAATGAATTTAAAACTGGGGAGGGAGGGGGGTGTGCCCCCTCCTGCCTGGCAGCACATGATCTCTTACAGGGGGTTATGATACGCACAATTAACCCCTCAGGTGCAGCACCTGAGGGGTTAATTGTGCAGATCACAGCCCCCTGTAAGAGATCGGGTGCTGCCAGGCAGCAGTCATGTACACAGTTCAAAGTATATTCTAACTAGAAGCGTCCCCATCACCATGGGAACACCTCTGTGTTAGAATATACTGTCGGATCTGAGTTTTCACGAAGTGAAAACTCAGCTCTGAAAAAGCTTTTATGCAGACGGATCTGCGGATCCGTCTGTGTGAAAGTAGCCTACGGCCACGGATGCGGATGCCAATCTTGTGTGCATCCGTGTTTTTTCACGGACCCATTGACTTGAATGGGTCTGTGAACCGTTGTCCGTCAAAAAAATAGGACAGGTCATATTTTTTTGACGGACAGGAAACACGGATCACGGATGTGGCTGCAAAACGGTGCATTTTCCGAAAGTCAATGGGTCCGCGAAAAAAAATTGAAAACGGCACAACGGCCACGGATGCACACAACGGTCGTGTGCATGAGGCCAAAAGTGCAGAGGGAGCGGCAGTTGCAGAGAGAGCAGAACCTCTAGGTGTAATGGCAACGCCCCCGTTGCTCCTAGAGGCTCATTTGCATATATTAAAACTTCATTTTTCTCAGCAATGTGGACACATATGAACATGGGACCAACACAGATGCCTTCAGCTGCCAAGTGCATATGTAACAGGTTAGCCAGTGTCATAGGTACAAATCTGCTGACAGATGCCCTAATAATATGATAAAACAAGTAAGACCATCTAAAAATCTTATATAAAAAAAGCCTTTTGGATACATAACTCCAAATCCTCTATTTACATACATTTAACATAGGACATGAATGCTTGCAGCTGCCACTAGAGGGGGCTTAGGAGCTCCACCATGCAGTAAGCTCCCCCTACTGGTGGCTGGAGATGCAGGGAATTTGGAGCCGAGAGAGAAAGTAATCAGCATAGACTTTTAGACCCAAGAAATGCATTTTCATAAATGGTGGAGATGGAGATATCTAACTCAAGCAATACTTACAGGGGTATTCTGGTTACAAGAAATTATACCCTGAACTATCAGATTAGTGGGGATTCCCACGAGAACAGGGCCGAGCACCTTGTGGAGCCCCCTTAAATGGACGATTGGCTGGTCAGAAAAGTGCGCTGCCGCTATTATGGTCTCTGTGTGGAGAATAATGCCCCCCGCCAATCCCGCTTTCATTGACAGGAAGTGGCAAACCAGCAAGGGACCACAGAAAGGAACGAAGCTTGGATGCACCAAAAGCAATGACGCTGCCCTCATTGCACCCAAGGGCCTCAGTTGCATATTAACAAAGGGTATAACTCAGGAATGGAGCCTCAGATCAACTGTCTATGCAAACAGTTGTATATGGAGGTCGCTGGGGACACTAGTATATCTCAGCCATCAGGTGTCATACTCCTACAAAAGTGCAGGTTCACAGCTGAAGCCGGACATACTCCCATTTTCAGCCCTCCTGATAACTTTACCCTAAAAACTTTCAGGCATATACTGCTCTTATCAAACAGCAGCAAACAATACTTCGCATTAACGGGGTTGTCACATCAAAAATATTCTATAGTTTTCAAACCAGCACTTGAATCCGAGTTCTTTTGTAATGGCATGTAATTAAAAATGTATTATCGCTACTGAGTTATTCACTGAGATCTATCTGTATAGCGCCACCTGCTGTTTGTTCTTCTAATTTCTCTGTCCTGCTCACCGAGATGGAAGCACATGCTCGGCTCCATCCTTCAGCTGCCACCTGCTGCAGCAGAAAGGACATGCCCCCCTAGCAGAGCAATGAGTCAATGAGTGGGGAGCTCTGGATCCATGCGAGGTACGGGGCTGGTTATAGCGGTTTTAGAAAGAAACTCATTTACTAGATGATGTCAGATTTTAATTTTTTACATTATTCATGGGATAACCCTTTAAAGTGCTTTATTGCAGCTCTAAAGAGAGTGCATTCCTATTCTAGGCATAGCTGAGGTATCAATGTTTTAATGGAATCATGCATGATGCTATAGTGATTATAGCTACTTGACTAGGAAATGTCTAAACTTCTTAAGATTAATGTGTACGGTGCCTGAGCACCCATCCCCCGGCCTAGCGGTAGTGCCAAGTGATAAAATCCTGCCTGCTGCGAGCCGCCACTATGGTGCGATTAGCAGCTCAGTGCAGACCGTTGTACAGAGAACAAGCAGCGTGCACAGTAAGCGCCCGCTTCTGGTAGACATCATGGTCTCTTAAAGGAACACTAAACCGTTGTCCTCACTGCGCAATAATCTGCTGCTCTTTCTGCTAGATCCTGACACAGTCTTGTAAATAACACCTGCAGAAAACAAAGGGGTTAATCTGCTGATCTCTTCCATCTTCAGCTGTTGGGACGACTTAGGGGGCCAGGTCTAGCAAAGGGGCAGAGCGTAGCAATCTAATTGTCCTACTGCAGACAGTGCACAGCAGGAAGGCTCCTGCTCCAGCCAGACACATGGCAGTGAGGAGCAGGAGGGGGGCCTGCCTGATGTCCTGGGATACACGCATTTCTCAGTTTTAAAGGGGTACTCAAGCCTTTTAATATTGATGACCTATTATTAGGATAGGTCATCAATATGACACCCCCGCCGATCAGCTGTATGAAGGTAAGGCGGGCAAAGTGCGCACATGCGGTTTCTCTTCCTGCTCGCCGATGCCAAGTCTATAGCAAAGCAGCAGAGAGCAGGAAGAAAGACGGGAGACGGCACGTGCACACCCTCCCTTCATACAGCTGATCGGCGGGGGTCCGATCTGATATTGATGACCTATCCTGAGGATAGATCATCAATATTAAAAGCCGCAAGAACTCCTTTAACTATAACATGATACAAAAAAGGATCAAGTGAAAGGAGGCGATGAAGAGACTAAGTGCTGCCACATTTTTTGTGCATTTTCTGCATTCCTGTAAAGGGCATCTGTCAGCAGATTTGTCCTTATGACACTGACTGACCTGTAATGCTATTTTCACACTAGCGGCAGGACGGATCCGACAGGCTGTTCACCCTGTCGAATCCATCCTGTCGCTATTTCGCCGTGCCGCCGCTCCGTCCCCATTGACTATAATGGGGACGGGGGCGGAGCTCCGGCGCAGCACGGTGACAGGCCGCCGGACTAAAAGTACTGCATGTCCGACTTTTTAGTCCGACGGCCTCTCACCGCGAACTGCCGTGCTGCGCCGGAGCTCCGCCCCCAGCCCTGCCCCCATTATAGTCAACGGGGATGGAGTGGCAGGCCGGCGGCACGGCGAAATAGCAGCAGTACGGATCCGACAGGGTATACAGCCTGTCGGATCCGTCCTGCCGCTAGTGTGAAAGTACCCTTACATGTGCGCTTGGCAGCTGAAGGCATCTGTGTTGGTCCCATGTTCATATGTGCCCGCATTGCTGAGAATTCTTTTTATATATGCAAATGAGCCTCTAGGAGCAACGGGGGTGTTGTCATTACACCTAGAAGCTCCACTTTCTCTACAACTTCCACGCCCTCTCCACTTTGATTGACAAGGCCAGGTGTGATGACCGTTTCACTGCCTGGCCCTGTCAATCAAAGTGCAGAGGGCTCAGCAGTTGCAGAGAGAGCTGAGCCTCTAGGTATAATGGCAACCCTCTATTTCTCCTAGAGGATCATTTGCATATATTAAAACAGCACTTTTCTCAGCACATGAGACCAACACATATGACCATCAGCTGCCAAGCGCACATGTAACAGGTCAGCCAGTGTCATAGGTACAAATCTGCTGACAGATGCCCTTTATGTCTATGTAGGGGATCTGGAGCTCTGTATACACATTCCCTTTAAGAGCAACAACCTTGGCAACCAATTAGTAAAGCCATTATTGATCTGTATATCCTATAATACAATGAAATGCATCCCGTCACCTGCGCGCAGTCTGAGTATAGTGTGTACGATTGATGCGACTCACCTTATAAATGGGGCAGATGGCACACTGATATCAGCTGGTTGGACAACCACTTACCACCATGGATAACACACAAAGCCACCCCACAGGTTGATAGAATCTGTTTTATTATTAATATTATCATTATTTAACAGATAAACTAAAAGAAGCCAACATTATCATTCCACCCCAACAAGGGGCGAGCACCCAGCGTTCCTCCTGAGGAGGGAGAGGGGAAGAGCAGATGTCCACGGCCGTTGGTGACACGGGAGCCTTGATTCATTCCAGAGCGGGGGACTGCAGGTAGCCTCTTCTACGCTCTGACAGCCCAGCCCACTGTATTCTCGCCCCACTTAGGTGCCTCTAACATTCCTCCAAAGCCACGGTAAAATAAAATTAGAAAAAAAAAAAGCAAATATTTTCTCTCAATAGGATAATAGACTTAAGCCAAAAATGGCAGTGCCGCCCATAAAAAGACAGGAGGAGAAGAAAAGGAGGTAAAGTAGAGAGTAAAGAAGGAAATCATAGAAGAAGGAAAAAAAAAAAAAAAGGGAAAAAAAAAAAAAAAAAAGAAACCTCAAGACAAATAAAAATAAGGTGATACTTGGTGCAACATCCTGCTAAAGATAAGAGCGAGGTCTGCTCCCCTTCAGGCTGGGGTAGTACAGGCATGGTTCTCCCCTACTCCAAAACCGGCAGCGCAGTTCCTAGAACCCCATTTCCCCTGTGCTTTGAGCTGGTAGGTCAGCCAGCTCTTTATAGGGGTCAGGGCACGCTGGGAGGGGGACAGTGGAAGGAGAGGAAGAGGGGCATTTAGGGGAAGGGGTGCGGAGGACGACTCATCTCTCCTTTACATGGTTCTGTGCCCCTCCGGCCTCCCTGCTGTCCTCCGTGAAGAGCATCTCAGACAGGTCGTCCAGAATGGCGGTCTCCTTGGTGTCCAGTAGATTAAACTCCCGAATAAAGAGGAGGAAGTGACTAAAGAGAGTGTTTAAGTGTCCGTGCAGTTCCAAAGCGACAATCTCCTTGAAATGGGCCGAGTAAATATGAGCAATTACATGGAATAGATATCTGCAGATCTTCTTTACCAAGGACTCGAAGGAGCTGGGGAATTCCCTGCCTGTTCAAAGAATATAAGAAATACGTCAATAGCCGATTCTAGAAGGAGTACAGAACAGATGCACATGTCAGGATCCCAGTACATATCGCCCACATCCATCCATATCTCATCCACGCTACACTGCTTGGAGTTTATGGATATCGAAGAAGTATCAGAGGTACATCAATAAAGACTGTTCATTTGTGTAGTCAGCTTCCCCCAGGGTCTGTGTATGCAATGGTCTGTTCCACAACACTGACATCATCTCTGACTGCATGTCTGTGGAAGACACCACTGCACGCCGATAATGGAGGGTTTCTGACTACACAAGATTTTTGGGGTTTCCAGGATGGGACGCAATACAAAGTGAAGGAGAGTAGACCGCACATGTGCCGAAGGAATTTCTGTCAGCCCCATAGAAGGGAATGGAGCGGTGGCAGCGCTTGCGCAGTCCGCATCCCATTCATGTCTATAGAACTTCGGAAAATACCCAAACACACTGATCGGTTATTTTCAGCACTCCCATAGGCATGTGCGGTCCACTTTCCTTCACTTTGTGGGCTCCATTCTAAAGATAGGTGGGAATCACACTTATCAGACATTGGTGGCATATCCTAGCGATACGCCACCAACGTTTGAGATGACACAACCCCTGTAATGGATTTCATTGTTCTTCCTACGATCCATGTGCCTTTGCTTTCATTAACTGGTTATGGCTTAAAGCGGTATTCCCCATCCACAGGATCCCCGTTCTTGACACGGGTAGAGGTCCGAGACAGAGAACCCCATCTGTCAATTATGACATGTCCTATAGAGCGGTCATAAATTCCTGAGTAAGGAACCCCTGGGGAATGTGCAGCTAATATGCATTATACAGAGTTAGGCCTCATGCACACGGCCGTGTTCCGCAGCCGAGAGCGGTCCGTGGTAACACGGCCTGGATTCCTGTTGAGAGCAGGAGCGCACGGCGTCATTGGTTGCTATGACGTCATGCGCTTCATGCCGCCGCTGCACTACAGTAATACACTATACGAGTGTATTACGGTAGTGCAGCGGCGGCATGAAGCGCACGGCGTCATAGCAACCAATGACGCCGTGCACTCCTGCTCTCAACAGGAATCCAGGCCGTGTTACCACGGACCGCTCTCGGCCGCGGAACACGGCCGTGTGCATGAGGCCTTAAAACTGGTATAATCTACAGCAAAGACGACTGTTCACCATCTAAAAACAGAAGCAGGAAAGTTTTCACTCACCGTATTTAGTGGGGAAGACGTCCTCGTCTGTCACCAATTTCTGTACAGAACTCATGACAAAATCAATATATTGAGGAGCCGTGCACTTTATCTTCTTCCCCCGCTCGTCATACCAGTAGTACTGTCTGTAGCAGAACAGTGTAATATGTACCAGTTAGCAAGAGAGACATACAAAAGAGAACTGAGGGTGACCCGCAGCCCGCTGTATGAATCAGGTGCAGGTCCCCAAAAGCTACGTATCCTGTTCTATACCAAAGGGGGGCTGTAGGTTACAGGTTAGGCTCTGTCCACACCATATGTATATGTCAGGAGATCTCCAGGGCGTACAGCAGCATGTTGTCTACTGAAGCCAACTGTAAAATACATATAGAACCCAAACCCCAGTGTAGACATCAGCAGAGTCAAGGAGGTTTCTCAGTGATAAATATGGCAAGTGTCAGGCCAATTATAGGCTATGTATCCATAGGATGCATGCACCAGGGGCCTCGGAGGCACCTTGTAACGTCACAAGACCCCTGGGGATAAAAGCAGAACATGCTTAGTACACGGCAGAAAACTCACGTGTTGCAGGCAGCCATGGTCTGGCAGGTCTCCCCCGTGCAGAACTCTGAGATGGTACTGTACTGAAGGTTAATGTGGTTGAAGAATGTGGTAACTGAGGGAAACATAAGAATAATTGAGAATAAAGTCACGTCCTGTACTTTATATGCAGTGGATGTGAGGACCAGAATGACATTGATCCGGCACATGGGGCAGCTAATGATAATGTGACATGAGGGATCACAAAGCTCCTACAAGTGGTAGTTCACCCATTTCAAAGGCTTCCACCTTCTTAACTATGAACTGGAAATTTAGTTTGAGGCACATATCAGGTCCCTGACTACTGGGTGCTGGACACAGATTTAGGGGACACTGCCAGGACAGCCTGCTGGTGCTTTGTCCCGCTATCCACTATCACAGGCGCTGTCGATACTTTTAAATGGACTTCTAGGTCTTGCCTAAAGGAACATTACCAGATGTGCATCTCTACTGGACGATCTTGGATACATGTCTTATGTATAGCCATGGGTTCTCGGGGATTTACATATTGATGGCTAACCTCCGGCACTCCAGTTGTGGTAAAACTACGACTCCCAAGATGTACACTTCTTTGCCTGTTCTTAGAACTCCATAGAAAGGAATGGAGCATGCTGGGAGTCGTAGTTTCACCACAGCTGGAGTGCCGGAGGTTAGCCATCCTCAGGATAGGTCACAAATATGAGAGCGTCGGGTGGGCGCCGTGCATCAGAATGAAAAATAAAAAAAATCAGGGCAGGGACATCAGGTATGCGTCACATGCACAGCTATATACACCTAAGGTCTCTTCACGGATGAACCACTGACCATCTTGTCACAGAGGACATCACGGACATGTGAACGAGGCCTTATATATAGGGGCGCTCCAGACACTTACTATTGCTGGCCAGCCACTCGTTGAGGTCGATTTCTTGCGGTAATGTCACTAGTTGCTTGAATTCAAAGTCTGTGACGCGGACACGGGTGTATTCTGGTTCCAGGTACAACTTCTTCTCTTCTGAAACAGGCTTCTTACCATTGGGCTTAGTCTTAGATTTTCTGCATGAAACAAAGGAGAAAACGTTAACAAATCGTTATTCTACCTCATTAAAGGGGCGAATAGTCGGCAACTCCAGCAATCTCTGGCAGAAATCACAGCTTTTTTGGGGCCTCCTCCACAACACAACACAGCACCTCGGGCAGACAGAGGCTTGAGCTGCAAAAAAGAGTGACACCCAACATGGCCGCCTTTAACACACCCACAGTCACCCAGCTTTCCTACGCTCCTGTCTAGCTACATGGTAAAGATCTGGATTGTGTCCCTTAGGGGTCAGGGGGAAACTGGATGACAACTCCTCAAGGAGTTGCAATAGCCTCCATATTGGTTGTCACCCAGCTTTTCCAATGACATCACTTGGCTTTAGCAATCCCAATCTGCCTGCAGCAGCTAATGGGTCAAGCTTTCAATTGCAAATTGGTACCAACAGGGTTAAGAAGAGCGCGATCCCCTGCCAGCCCGGCTTTCCCATGCTCGTTCTCACGGAGGAGTCTTTGCCTTAAAAGGAATCCCAGAGCTGCCAGTGAATCCTCGAGACGGGGGCAGTGCCCAGGCATGTCGTACATACCAGAGCAAAGCACCCACAGGAAACAGACGGGCATGGCCTGACAACACACAGGGGGGAGGCAGGGTGGATGGCACAGACTGGCACAAGGAAGGTGCAACTTGACGAGTGCCACAACAGATAACAGGAGCAGAGCAGGAAGGAAGTGGTCAGACCGGACACCAGACTTCCTGCACGATGGAGACTGAAGAATAATGGCGTTCGGTACATTCAGGGATATGGGAGCTGTAGGAGGACTGGTGGATATTACTTGGACTACTACTACAGAGAACATTAGACCTGAACACGTATGTGTCTGTAATTGGTCCAACATCACTCCACCATAAGGTCACCTGGTCCACCCAAAGACAAGCTATGTGCCCCAAAATGCAAAGCTCTAGGTGTGAACACATTGTCTGTGATCGATGCCCGCCTGAGACGGCAGTAACGTCTTAGGACTCAAACCCAATGGGCAGCTCAAGGGTGTCAACGGCCCTACAATTCATCCTCCTGTCTGCAGGACTTCTCCCGTGCTGCACCCATTCTGTGGTTCCCACTGCCCAGGACCACTAAACGTGACCTGGTCACAGATATCTCCCTTACAACCTGTCTTCAACTACCCACCATGCAGCATACGGATGATACTGGCTGGTTATGGGTTCAAGCAGCTTCACTTATAATCTCCTTGCCAACACAAATGGCTGGTCGCCTAAATAAAATTAGCGCCCCATACCTTGTGTGCCTCTACTCTCTTTCCAATTAGATTGTAAGCTCTTATGGGCAGGGCCCTCGGAGGAGAGTGAGCCCGCCTGCCTGCCAGATTTAGCACAAAAAAACCTTCTTTGCTATATTCTGTGAAAAAAAAAAGACTGCAGAAGCTAAATCTTTGCTATGGTGCTAAATATCTACAAAAAAAATAAAAAATAAATAAAGTGTTGCAAAAAGTTTGTTTTAGCCAAAAATACATCAAAATCAATATAAAAAAAAAGTTCCAAAAAGGTATCCATAGCCTTTAACACTGCCATAAAGGCTCACAGCTTACTTCTTACATATCTCTTCATAGGTTTTCTTAATTTGCCGCTTTCCCCAAAAACGTGCCCCCATGGGACAGGTACAGAGGCATCGGCTGAGTTTGTTTAGTGGCAGCGTCTAGTGCGGGAAAACACTAACAAAGCCCACTTCATGTATTTGTAGCAAAGCTATGTCCCAAGCACAAACTATGGGGCTATGTGCGTATTCCTCATCCATGAAATAGACCCCCCCCAGGATCGGAAAAGGCACCGTATTAGGAAATGAAATAAAACTAAAGTAACGGAGACGTGCTTTATACAGTCCCAAAACAACTTAAAAATCTCTATGAACGTCACTATACACAAAACCTACATGTGAACCCACTCGAAGGGCTCATGCACACGACCATATGTATTTTGCAGTCAGCAAAAAACAGATCCGCCAACAATACGGATGACGTCCGTGTGCATTTCATAATTTGAGAACGGAACAGCTGGCCCCCGATAGAACAGTCCTATCCTTGTCCGTAATGCGGACAATAATAAGACATCCTATTTTTTTTGCGGACTGGAAATACGGAAACGGAATGCACACGGAGTAACTTCTGTTTTTTTTTGTGGACCCATTGAAATGAATAGTTCTGCATACGGTCAGCAAAAAAAAAACACGGAACGGACACGGAAAGAAAATACGTTCGTGTGCATGAGCCCTAACAAGGTTTAAGGGGTAGGCCCCTCTCAGACATCGCTAAGAGGTGAGACCCGCACCCATCTCTAAAACGGAGCCCGCAAAGTGAAGGAGAGCAGACTCCAGGAATTGAAGGGAAAAAAAGTTTAAAAAAAAATAACGCAATAAAATGGCACATACGGCCTTGACACTGGCATTTTTAAGAAAGGACATATCTATGGTACAAAAATGGCAGAAAAGGAGCAAAAAAAAAAGCGCCAAAGTATGCAAAGTAACGCAAGAGAAATGCCTTCAAATAAAACGCATGTTCATAATTCACAGCTAACGTCTGGAGGTGGAGTTTTGTTAGTTTCTTTTTCACAAAAAAACAGCTACAAAAGCCATGGAAATCAGCAAAAACGCAAATAAAGACAACTAGTCTTAAGGAATTTTAATGAATTTAAGGGATAATATGATATCTTAAGAAAGCGCCACCTCTTACAGGAAGGAATGAAAAAAACAACCAAAATCCCCGAGCCACAGTATAACTTTAGGAGTAATTACAGTACGTATAGGGGAAGTGCAACAAGGGCTGTACAAAGGCGTCAGGTGACGTCAGCGCCACCTAGAGGTCACACAAGCAACACACGTTGCAGGATTTCTGCCCTGAAAATACACAGTATGGCAATGCAGGTTGCCAGAAATCCAGCAGGACCACCACTCCCCCCCCTCCACCGGGGGGACAGGCACGGACAAAGAGCAGGAAGCTGACTAAACGCTGATGAAACAAAGGCGCCCTCCTCCACCCCCATTCACCTCTCTAGCGAGATCAATAGAATTAATGCTCCATTACCTTCCAGTAAAGGGAGCGTAGATGAGCAGGACAGACTAGTAATTCACAATATAGTGGGCTCAATCACAGGCCAGGTAAGTGGTCCTGACATGAAGCCACCTGGCCAGTTAACATCTTTCCACCACGTTTGGTGATGCTTAAGATGAATGGGAAGAAACCCCCCATCAGATATTGATGACCTATCCTGAGGAGCGAGGACAGGCCTTCAATATCAAAATCTCAGACAACCCTTGAAGTTTGAAGCTGGAGATGCCCTTTAAAGGGAATGTGTCAGCAGCAAATCAACTACTGTTCAAATTAAAGGGGTATTCCCATCTCGGACAGCGGGGGACATATCGCTAGGATGCCTCTAATGTCTGATAGGTGTGGGCCCCGCACCGATCTCTAAAAAGAAGTAGGCAAAGGGGTGGCCGGCAATGGTGGGTCTGACCAGCAACATTCCTTCCTATTGGTCCACTCAGCTATTTTCGGAATCCCCATCAAAATGTATGGGGCACCGCACTTGCGCGACTACTGCTTCCATTCACTCGGCTATTATCAGAGGCCCTATAGAAATGAATGGAGGGCAGCTGCGCATGCACGGTGCGCCCCTCCTTCACTTTGCCGGCTGGGTCTGAGAGCCGCTTCATGGGTCACAGACACAATAGATTGACTTCTTTGGGAGTTTTCTCGGCATGGCTTTGTGACCCGTGCAGAGGTCAGGAGGGAGCCGCTAAGCCGTGAGATCAGCTAGTGAATGGGTGGATCCTGTGATGATAATGAGATGACTGCTGAAAAGTTACCTGGATCGAACAGGAAAATTTTTATATATTTAGACCGTGTGAAAACTACACAAATATATATATATATATAGTGACATGGGAACTGAAAATAAAAATCACCAAATAATCTAAACAAATATGATTAACATAAAAATGTGATTTAAACAATGGGTCATTTTAGTCTTGAGCAGGATGCCCAACCTGCTGCCCTCCAGCTGTTGTAAAACTACAACTCCCACCATGCCCTGCTGTAGGCTGATAGCTGTCCGGGCATGCTGAAAGTTGTAGTTTTGCAACAGCTGGAGGGCCACAGGTTGGGCATCCCTGCTATAGAAGGTAAACCCTGTAAATTAAGCATGACAGGGTGCGTAGCTGACAAGTTAGGTGGAGGGGATTACCCACATGTACCAATCATATTCCATTCCCAAATCTGCTCCGCTGTTCCTGGGGCAGACGTGTCCTGAAGAAGGGTGCACGGAATCAAGCAACAGCATGCAAACTGATGCGCCAGCCATGCCAACTATCTGATGTGTGGTTTAAGCAGATGCCAACCTAATGACGTAACTGTAGAAAATATCTGTTGTTTACAGAAGGCGCACTTATACAGGAATTGTGCCTATAGCATGGTCACGTGGCACAGCAGACACGGGAGGGGAGCGGCCACGCCAACGGGGGGGAGGAGGGAGGGGGTTAGGGGCTGGGTTATTTTTTGTTCTCATTTACAGAGTCGTCCTGCCAACCCAGAGTGCCAGACTTACCACCTGACCCCAACCGCTCATAATGTACCAAAGCAAAGTGCTGGGCCGAGTGTGCCGGGGTATAATGGAAGAGGAGCCTGAAGCATAAGTAGTAAGCATGTTAACGGGGTCTGCTCGGGTAATATTTGCAAAAAAACACATTCTCAAGGAAAAAGGGCGCTGTGGACGTCACCACAGGAGGCAGAAGACTATGGACGTAGGCAGCACAATTCCATAGCTCAGCTTTAGGATGCATTAGCACAACAGTAACTGTTTTGCGGGGCGCAAATTGCAGATCCGCAGAACTCCGGTGCCGGCCGTGTGTGTTCCGCATTTTGCGGATCGCACATGGCCATCGTTCTATAGTAAATGCCTATTCTTGTCCGCGATGGCGGACAAGAATAGGACATGCTCTATATCTTTTGCGGGGCCGCAGAACAGAACAACGGACGTGGACAGCGCACGGTGTGCTGTCCGCATCTTATGGGGCCCCATTGAAAAATTGCAGAACGGATGTGGACCCAGAATTACAATTGCGTGACCGCGCCCTTAATCTGGGCATTAATCAGCTTGGAAGTCAGACTGACCACATAGGATGGCACTCAGCTGCTATGTCAAACTGAATAAGATGTTAATAAAAAGCTTTTGCAAAAATGTTTTTCAGGCCAAAATACATGTAAATCAATCATTAAAGGGCATCTGTCAGCAGTTTTGTCCCTATGACACTGTCTGACCTGTTACATGTGCGCTTGGCAGCTGAAGACATCTGTGTTGGTCCCATGTTCATATGTGCCCGCATTGCTGAGAAAAATAATGTTTTATTATATGCAAATGAGTCTCTAGGAGCAACGGGGGCGTTGCCGTTACACCTAGAAGCTCTGCTCCTCCCTCTGCACTATGATTGACAGGGCCAGGGATGACTTTTTAACCGTCTGAATAAAAAAATAAAAATAAAAAAGGTCTTGGAAAACCATTTTCCTTAGTATAGATTGATTTCCCTCCAGTACGCCTTTATGAAGACCATAGAAGTCCCATCGCCCTGGTTGTCCGGCCATATCGCAGCTTGTATTCAGCGCTCCGCACCCTATGGGCAGCTCCACGTTCTTACACTACCCATCCTGGCACCGTCCTCTACCTGCAGCTTCACACAGGCTCCTTTATACAGGGTCAGGATGTGCCTCTTCCCTTCGCACACAAGTCTAGGCTTGTTCTGCGCACACATTTGGCAGGACAGGAGGATCCATGAAGTCGGTGCTCTGCACAATGCTCCCTGCCCCATCTCTGCCATCTTCGGGGGCGCAGGTACCTTACCCTTACAACCACAAAGATGGCCTCGGATGATGAGCCCCCTGATGAGAGGGGTTCTCTTTCTGGACTTGTACCCTACAGGGCGCGCTGCGGACCTGCTGAATAACCTACCTGCAAAAACTCATCTGCTGCAGCAAAGCACCAAATTTAGTTAGATACCACACCCAGAGCACATCCCCCAATATGCTTGTCCCGGCACCCCTATGCCACATCGGGGCCACTAAACAGAAGAATGAGGGACTAACGGTGGCCGTAAGTCTTAGACAGCTGTGGCTGAACACATCATTCCTGGCCTCGCTGAGCATGCACGTGTCCACAATAGGGAGAGGGGAATAAGCCGAAGTCAGACACCTCTGGCGACCGCTTACCTCCCATGACGAGAAAGGATAGGACATGTTGAAACCAACATGCCTGAGCCTCCTTTACTTACACCTCAAGGAGAGGCAGGGAAGCTTTACACACATTAGATGGGCGGCTGGCCCAGCCAAAATGGTCAGGTTTGGCTAATGTTCACATAATGTGTATGGCCAGTGTAAGTGGGTTTTCTGGGAGTCCTATATTGCGGACCTGTCCTCAGGATACTGAACAGTGAGCGTCTGACAACTGGCCAGAAGAGCTTTGGCGCCACTGAGCCAATACATTTTAATGCCGTACGGGAACCGCATTAAAAGTGAACGAATCCACTTCGGATCTATGATATCCTCAACCACATGAGAGCAGCACCGGATTTACTCCAGGAGCCGGGCCGTCAACGTGCCCAGAAATGTGGCAATTCTATAGCGGACCCCTAAAAATTCAGGTTAACTGCCACTAAAATGGGCCATTAGAAAACCTAGCCGCCCCCACCCAGAAACAGCTCCACCCTTGTCCTATGTCTGGTAATGCAGCTCTACGCCATTCACTTAAAAAGGGGCCAGGAGCGCTGTTTGGAAGCAGGAGCGCTGTTTGGAACCCCTTTGACGACTGCATTTACGGTAATTTTGTCCGCTGGAACGACCATGTACACACTTATCTAAGTCAATCACAGGGAATAACGGTGACACTGATGAGCAGGACCTTTAACCGACCCAGGTTGCCATATTATAGGTGCACTGAAATAGAGATAAGTGCGCAAAATAGAGATGGCGTCCGCGTTGGATGCTTTTGCGTACCCTTTGACTTTAAAGGGTCCATCGTCTGCATTTGCAGCCAAGAATAGGACATATTCTATCTTTTGCGAAACGGAAATACCAGTGCGTAAGTCACATCCTGCAAAAGATAAAAGACGTCCTATTCTTGGCCGCAAATGCAGACCACAGACCCATTGAAGTCAATGGGTCCCGACAAAAAAAAAACAAAAAAAAAAAACAAACACATGAAACACAGACGTCCTCTATATTTTGCAGACCATAAACTACATACGGTCGTGTGAATGATGATTAGACACATTTCTGGAGACCCGACAGTAAGAACACCCCATACATTTCACCATGTGTAACAGAAGGAGCGGTAAAAGTCTAGGCGCACTGCTGACATGGCTCCAGTACGTCTACACATAGCGGATTCGCTGGAGAAAGATCTGCAGTGCCGTAGAAAACCATCAGCAGTGTGGATTTTAAAGGGGTGGCCCATCTAGCTAGGATATACCGTCAGATAGGTGCGGGTCCCACCTCTGGGACTCATTCCTATTCCTTGAACGGGGCTCCCCAAAGTGAACAGAAAGTAGGTGCGTGTGCGTGGCGACTCTCGGTTCACCGCCATTAGAGTCCAAAAAACTGTGCTGGTTCGGCTATTTCCAGAAGTCCCATAGCAGTGAATGGAGAGGTGGCCGCGCTTGCGCAGTACGCTCTGTATTCACCGCTATGGGACTTACGAGCACACTCAACTGTTGTCGGAACTCCCATAGTGAAGAATGCACAGAGCGTCGCTCATAGGTGAAAGCGGCACCCATCAAACACTGAGCAATACGCCATCGATGTCCCGGTCGGGAAGACTCTGCGGCGCGTCAATTCTTTCTGCAGATTTTGCAATGCACAGGGTGAAATCTCTGGCAAATCTGCCCTAAAGTCCCTATATAAACAGGCAGATTCTGCCAGGGCTTTCGCGCTAATTTGTCCATACTCTACAACCTAGGTCAGGGATCAGCAACCTCTAAAAACTACAACTCCAAGAATCCTCCTTTCACTTCTATGGGAGTTACAAGAAACACCCAAATAAGCGTGCATGCTGGGAGTTGTAGTTTCACAGCGGCTGGATTGCTGAAGGCTGCTGATCCCCGACCTACCCCGGGGGAGACACCATACTCATGAGCACCGTGAACGATGATCCCCCTGGGATACTTTCACATCATTTGAGTAGGGGGCACCTTACCTGGATGACGATAACAAGGTGATGCCACCGCTGCGAGTCAAAGGGAGTGCCCACTGGGGGATGGTGTGGTGGCTAGCCTATCAGTTTGCGCTCTTGAGGGGTTCTGGCCATAGGCACGGAGGGGGATCCCAGGAGCACACAATGCAGGGAAATCATTTTGCTGGTTTCTCAAATCTAAGGCCGCATTTCATACCTCTGCGTTTGCTGTAGTACTGTTTTGAGATCCGTCACAGGGATCTAAAAAACCGCAGCAAAACGCTCCAGTCCGTCGCCCCCCCCCCGCCCGCGCCATTCATTTTCAATTGGGGATCAAAATCTGAACGATCGTTCTCCCTATAGCCGCACACGATAAACACTGGCGATTACTGAGCAAGACTGATCCGCTTGAAAACACGAATGTAAGTCAATGGTTGCCGATCTGTTTTTTTTCCGAACACGAGAAAGAACGGATCCGGCGTCCATCGACTTACAATGGTTTTAAGTACCGGATCGCCTTGTCCATGTTGGAGATCGTACAACAGGATCCGTTCTGAGCGGACGCAGACTGTTGTATTATGGAACGGATGCATTTGGGCTGATCCCCTGCCGGATACAGCAAAAAAACAGATGTGAAAGTAGCCTTAGCCAAATTCAGAAGACGACCTAAGCCAGAAAAAACGTCTCCTAGGTAGGAACAGACGACTGTCTCATAAAATATTATATAACCACTATTGGGGGCCAGCTGTACGGCTCTAACCTGCCTGCCGACCAATTCCAGGAAACCTGGAAATGATGCAAGAGCTAGAACTTCTCCGCGTACCGGACATCTCCGTGCAAGATGCAAGACAGACAAAATGTAAAAGGGTAGAGAAAACTGCACGCTCGGGACGGAAACGGTTAACCCTCGCCCCGTCTGTGAATACACAGAATTCTTCACAGGACGGTGCAACTAAACCCAGAGCGCGCCCGCTCACCTTTACCGTTACACTCTGCCAACCGCCTGCAAGGACCATCTTGCAAGTAAACCCAGATTTGGTTTGCCAGCCACGAGGAGGGTCCTGACTCTGCAGACAGGCGGTGATCGGGGTCCCCCAGCATTCTCACCTAAGAGGGTTCCCCCTCTACCTTAGGACAGACTGCACAGTGGCGGGACCTGCTCCAAAACTTCCAAGTACATACGGCAAAAAAAAAAAAGGGGGGGGGGGGACCATGCCCTCCCAGCCCTCCCCTCCAATGGTGGAGTGAGGAGGAGAAAGGGAGGGAGGCAAGGAGGAAAACAAACCGTCTGAAAGGTCTTATTCATAGAGAGGAGGAGAGCGCTCACACCCAAGACCCCCTCCTTAACACTACTGCAAAAAGTTTGGGAAGACGTCTATAATATTTGTTCGGGGGGGGGGGATCTGCTCCCTACTGTGTGGGCACACAAGGCAGTATAATAACAGGATGCACATGAAATCTCACTTATGCAAGAGGATTATGTAAAGGAAAGTGCTGGCTGCCGACCTGCAGGCACGAGGCGGCAGATCTGCAAGACACGAGCCCTAACAAGCGGCCGACTAGCCGGAGGCTGCAATCCCATCGATGTCCGGAGACCCGTCCGTCATGAGAAGGGAAGCTTTCCTAGATGGAAAACTGCACGGAAAACGCACAAGGCCACGGTCACACAGCGAAGTTTCTAGGTTTTATTGTTAGCCAAAAACTGGCAGGAAAAAATTTTTGGGCAAAAAACGGGAAAGAATTTACAGTATTGAGCCCCGCACTACAGAATTCTGGCTTTCAGGAGGTGCAGAATTGGGCGCATTTTTGGGTTTAGTTTGCAACATTTTACACCACTCCAGTTTGGAAAAGTGGATGTGTTCAGATAGATAGGGTTGATACTGCTGATTAAAATTGATAGTTGGTGAAAATCTGTTGTCCCGTTCCTAAAATGATACTTCTCTATATGCAAATTAGGACTTCAGTGCCCCGAAGGACGGCCCCTGAGCCCACTCCGTGCACTCCAGCTCCTCCAACTTTCCTGTCTTTGAAAGGGCTAAGGGCTCATGCACACAAACGTATTTTTGGGGCCGCATCCATCAACATTTTTGCAGATCGGATGCGTACTTATTCAGATCAATGGGCGCAAAAGATCGGACAGCACACCGCGTGCTGTCACCCATACGTATGTCAGGTTTCCGCGGCTCCACAAAAAAAAAAAAAATTATAATAATAGAACATATCGTATTCTTGCCCGTTATTAATGACAAGGATAAGACTGTTCTATAGCGGGTGTTCCGTAAAATGTGGAATGCACACGGCCGGTATCCGTGTTTTGCGGATTGGCAATTTTTGAACCGCAAAACAGCCAACGGTCGTGTGCATGAGCCCCAAGGCATGAAGTCAGAAAACACAGACCATGTGTCGGTCTCATCTCCTGGATGGAAAAGGGCTCCTCCGACGTGAACTCCCAGCATTATAGAGATTGACGATGATTACGATTCACGTGATGTGAGCGCAGTACAATAAACCCACAGTCAGATAGGAACTCACTGCATCGGAAATCACCATAATGCAGTTCATGTCCGAGGATCCCCCGTCAGTCCAGGAGATGACAATTCCCGGACTGTACGTGGCCTTACGAACATGGCAAAGCAGTGCGGACAGAGCCCGTGTGGCGGCACATAGTCCTCACGGTGCATTCACACGTCTGCAACTAATTTGCGGTCCGCAAGACACAGACACCGGCCATGTGTTCCGCATTTGGCCGGCACCATGATAGAAATGGCGTTTCTTGTCCGTGGCTGCGGACAAGAATAGGACATGCTGAATTTTTTTTGCCGTGCACTTCTGCTCTCAGCAGGAATCCAGGCCGTGTTACCACAGACCGCTCTCGGGCTCGGAACACAGCCGTGCGCATACGGCCTAAAGTGTACATGCAGCTGAACAGAAAGGCCTCTTGCGCACGAACGTTCCCCCCCCCCCCCCCCCCCCCCGTTTCCGCGGGTTGAATTTGCAGTCCGTATGCAGAACCATTAATTTCAATGGTTCCGCAAAAAAACTAAATGCACTCCGTATGCATTCCGTTTCCATATTTCCGTTCCGTTAAAAGATAGAACCTGTCCTATTATTGCCAGCAAATAACGTCCCATCGCTCCATTCAAGTCAATGGATTTGCCAAAAATACGGAATACATACAGAACACATCCGTATTTTGCAGATCCATGACCACTTGTTTACTGTTTACAAACATTACAGTAATTACTACAAATTGTATGTTTCCGTTTGCGATCCGCAAAAAAACTGAAACCATACGCAGATGTTTTTAGCGGAAATACGGAACAGAAACAAAAAAAAAAAAAAAGGAACAGTGGATCCGTGAAAAACGGACCGCGAAATACAGAAAGTCATATGGCCGTGTGCAAGAGGCCAAAAGGTGAGCACATCCAGTCAGGACGTCAGAAGAAAAGCCTGCAGTCAGTTGGGCAGTCACGTGACCCCAGCCGGAATCGCAGAATCGGCAGAACAACGGAAGGGAAGATACTCCTGAAAGTGTATTCTCTCCACAGGTAAAGGGCTCATTCACACGACTGTATGTATTTTGCGGTCTGCAGAAAACGGATCTACAAAAAATACGGATGATGTCCGTATGCATTCCATATTCCGCGGAACAGAACAGCTGGACCCTAATAGAATGGACATACAGAAACAGAATGTACACAGAGTAACTTGCGTTTTTTTTGCGGACCCATTGAAATGAAAAGTTCCGCATACGGTCTGCAAAAAACACGGAACGGACACAGAGAGAAAGTACGTTTGTGTGCATGAGCCCTAACTCAAAGACCCATTTCAGGTACAGCATGCTGCATTAAAACAAAAAAAAAAACTTCCTGATTTCCCATTTCCCATAGACTTTCAGCTAACATCTGGAGATTTTTCAAGCAAAAAACGCACCTAAAAATGGCAAAAGTGCTGAGAAATGCCACTATAAAAATAGACCTGTGTGAATCGACCATTAGGGCTAATATAGGGGCACATGTAGCAGAGCTGAACTGGTAATAACAGGCCAAACTGACACCTTGCATTTCTATCTTGCTGCAGAGAAACATAACATTTTCCATCAGGATATGTTCAGACGTCGGCATCGGAGAAAAACGGAACGGCTTTTCCATATGGTTTTTACATGTCCTTCCCCTGTTAAAAACTGCAGCCACATGGAAAACCTCAGCAAAAAAAAAAAAAATAATAATTTTTCTATCTGGTTTTAACTGCGCCTCAACTACTGTGTGTGAACAAGCCCTTATACACGTATCGGCTGCTGGCATACCTGCAAAAAAAAATAAAAAATGCTCGACACCTAGGTCATTCACAAAGCAAAGGTTTTATTTCTGCTATTTTAGTCGCCAAAACCAGAACTAGTTCTCCAAAATTGTACCATATCACAATTATTAGTAATTAGGAATGCACCATTTCTGCTTTTGGCAAAAAAATAAAAATATTAAAAAAACTGCATTAAAAAGCAAAAAGTGTGACTGAGCATTAGGGTCCATTCACACGTCCTCGAAATGGGTCCGTTCTGCAATTTTGCGGGAACGGGTGCGGAACAATTCATTTTCGATGGCAAAAAAAAAAATAATAGAACATGTCCTGTTCTTGTCCGCAGACACGGACAAGAAAAGGCATTTCTATCATAGCGCAAAATGCGGAACGCACATGGCCGATGTCTGTGTTTTGCAGATCGGGAATTTGCTGATGTGTGGGGTCACTAGGATGAGGAGCCAGAAGCACTCACATGGCGTGAGGGGTGTGCGCACACAAGTGTGCGCACTTGCTCTAGCGATCATCGAGGTCTCAGCACTCAGGCCCCACCAATCACTAACATCAAAAGAGACACCTTCAGTAAAAACTGGAGTTGTAATAAAAGCTTCACTCTGGGGGTCATTTATTACAGGGTTTTTTATTTCAGACGGCCTACTTATTTTAGGCACATTAAGGGCCAGCTCACGACTGATCTTGCAATACACTCTTATTAAATCAGCGCGGAATACACGTTTTTTTTTCTGGAGCCAATTTCGAAACGTCAACACGCAAAAAATCAGCACCAAAAAAAAAAAACTGTGTGAACTGGCCCTTACTAATGAAAGTGCACCCATTTTGGAGGCATTTGCACCTCGTTCGACAATTTTCAGTTTCAGACCAAATATGGGGTTTTGCTTTTTTGTGTGCTTTTTTTCCGGCCTATTTATGTAGGTGCGCCTTTTTTTAGGTATGAATTACAAATTTTTACTTCACGGGAGGCGTAGTTCTGTTCGTCTGTGTTGGGCCAGGTACAGAATAGTCGCATCGGTGGGATTTGTGGGTTTGTAACAAAGTGTGTGCATGGGTGCGACTTTTTATATCTTATATGCAACTTTTTAACCCACTATGTCACTTTTTCACTGCACTTTTGCACTTAATTCGTGAGCCAACCAACGAGTGGTCAGTGCACAGAGGCATCAAATAATTCATCACAATGCAAAATAGCGACATACGAATCCACCACGCCGGTCTGATCGCACTCTAAAAAACAGAGGAGTGTGATACATGACCCCCATAGACTTTCTATTGAGCGCATCTTCTGCAGAGAGGAGCCTCATTCACACGTCAGTGTTCGGTCAGTGATTTCCATCCAAAACCAGGTGCGGCTCTAAACACAGACCAGGTGCAGATCTTTCCCTTATACCTCATGTCTGTGGAGGCTCCGATCCTGGTTTTGGATCACAATCACTGATGGGAAAACACTGACGTGTGAATGAGGCTTTATAGTGATCAGATCACCACTGATCAAAACTCTTTTTTACATTTTTTAAGTTCAGTGAAAACTGGAGTGGTAATAAAAGCTGCACTGTGTGAACAGGCTTATGACAGTGATGGAGAAAGCAGTAGACTTACCTGCAGTCATGAGTGTAAACCCACAGATAACACATCACGAGCTCCCAATGTGCAGAGCCCCACTACAATGCAAGCTCTGCTACATCTCCCAATCTTGGCCTTACACTCATACAGGCACTATATGAAGGAGATAAATCTCAGGGTCGCTCCTTACTTGCTGACTTTATAGGAGCCGCTGCACCTAATGCTCATAAGGGAAAGCAACTTGGCAAACAGCTCCAGAGTGAATGGGTCTGGGTGCAGGTGTCCGGGCTCAGCACCCACCAGGTGAGGTCGTCACTGAGGCAGTGATTGTGCTTAATGAATCAACCTGATTCTGGGTGGGAGCAAGCGCTGCAGGACTGGAATAGCGCTCTGCAGGGTCCCTTCAACAGAACTCGGCACCTAAGGGTAGTTCCGCACTTGTGTTAATTGGATCAGCCTGCCGGAGTTCACCGCTGGACCCCATTGAGTATAATGGAAACCGACCGCATTCCTGCATGAGTGCTTTCCACCCCAAAGCCGGCATTTTGGTGGAAAGTGGCCGGATCGTCAACAGGGCACATTTACAGCGGTCTTAGTTTTCTCCCTCGATGCTGCCATTCGATCGTCTAATTTATGATGAGGCGATGTGACCGACGCCTTACGCCAGTGGGTGGATAAGATTTCTGATATCTCATCCAATTTGCTTGTAACTGTAAACGCTGCGGTTTTCCGCTGGGGGCAATCGCATGCATTTAGGCTAGGCTCACACGTGCGGCAATCCCCAGCATCCTACAGTACCAGCAAAGGATCTAATGTACGTTCACCTGCCACTGTGTGCATGGGGCCTTAGGCCTCTTGAACACGACCGTATGGCTTTTTCAGTATTTTGCGGTCCGTTTTTTTGTTTCAGTAGTGTTTCCGCTTCCGTTCTGTTTTGTCGTTCAGTTTCCGTTTGTGATCCGTTTTTTGCGGATTGGAAACGGGAGCATACAATAATGTTTAAACAGTAAGTACATAAAAAAAATTGGGCCGGGCATTAAATTTTCAATAAATCGGTCAGTTTTTGTGGAACTGATATGGAAGACATACGGAGTACATTCCGTATGTGTTCCATTTTTTTGCGGACCTATTGACTTGACTGGAGCCACGGAACGTGATTTGCGGACAATAATAGGACATGTTCTATCTTTGAACGGAAACGCATACGAGTATCTTCCGTTTTTTTTGCGGACCCATTGAAGTGAATGCATAGGGACCGCAAACACGGAACGGAAAAAAATAAACGTTTGTGTGCACTCGCACGCTGTGGAATTTGTCGCAGAAGTTTCCACAACTGAACATTATCTGAACGGGGCAGCGAGCCCATGGATTTCCGCCAGCCCCAATCAGGTTAATGGAACTGATTTTCAGTCTTGGAAATTTCCGCAGTGTGAGTGCATCCTTACACCATGGGTGATTGTACCGTAAGGGTACCGCCACATGTAGCCTATTAAGTGCCGATTTTCTGCCTGTAATACAGTACCAGTAAAGTAGATGAGATTTCCACAAATCTGCAGGGGGGTGAAATCCACAGCAAATCAGCCACAAGATCCAGATGAGATACATGAGAATTCTGTTGTGGAATCGCTGTGGATCTGCTGGAAAATCCATTACGATCTGCAGGTCTCCCAGTTTAAGGCTACGTCTACACGACGACATTTGTCGCGCGACAGATAGGACACAACTACACTGCAACATTTGTAGCACCAATGTCGCGCGACAATATTTATAATGGCAGTCTATGGTGTCACACTGCAACATGCTGCGACGCAACAATCGCAGAAAAATCTCGAATGGATTTTCTGCGACTGTTGCATGTTGCAGTGCGACACCATAGACTGCCATTATAAAAATTGTCACGCGACAGTGCAACAAAATGTCGCGTGACAAATGTCGTCGTGTAGACGTAGCCTTAGACGAGTGTATTCAGTCTGGGAGATGCACTCCGTGTGTCAGCAGTGAACTCACAACAATATAACGATTTATAAAGTTGTGAATTCCGGTCTCACTGCCGATCTACTGAACTGTAGTCGCCGTGTCATGTGATGACAGTTCAGCAGATCAGCTGTGCGGCTGTAAGTCACATCATCATAAGTCATTGTAATGCTGCAAGGTCACTTTACAGGAGCAGCGTCCAGTCTGGGAAATACTGCTGGCAGATGGGGCGTGTGTCCTGGAATAAGGGCTCATTCACACTGCCATTGTCATATTGCGGCCGCATACAGTTGGTACCGGCCATGTGCATTCCACATCACAGATGCGGACCCATTCACTCGAATGGGTCCGCAAATCCGGAGATGCGGTACGGAACAGAACCCTATGGAAGCACTACGGAGTGCTTCCGTGGGTTCCATTCCGTGCCTCCGCACTGCAAAAAGATAGAACTTGCTCTATCTTTTTACGGAACGGACTGATCGCGGACGCCATTCAAGTGAATGGGGTCACGATCCGCATGCGGCAGCCCCACGGCCGATGCCCGTGCATCGCGGACCGCAACTTGCGGTCCACAGCACGGGCACGGAGGGGCAACAGTCGTGTGAACAAGCCCTAAATGTGCTCCTCTGAAGCTAGGGTTAGGCCCCTTTCACACAAGCTATTTTTCAGAGCAGCCGCAATGCATGAAGTGAACACATAGCACCCGCACTGAATCCTGACCCGTTCATTTCAATGGGTCTGTGCACATGAGCGTTTTTTTTTCACGCATCAGTTCGGAGAGTATTGCAGCGCGTTTTTCACGCAGCCCTGGTCCCATAGAAGTGAATGGGGATTCAGTGAAAACCGCATTGCATAAGGATGTAACCTGGATGCGGTCCAGATGCAATGCGTTTTTCACTGAAGGTTGCTAGGAGATGTTTTGTAAATCTTCAGGGTTTTTTTTTCACGTGCGTAAAAAACGCATCAACAATGATTGCGCCTGCGCAGAAAAAACTGAAACACTGAGCGCAAATGAACCAGACTGAACTTGCTTGCCAAATGGTGCGAGTTTCAGTGAACGCATCCTGAGGCCCCCTGCACACGAACGTGTGCACAGTCCGTGGGGCAGCCGCAGCGGATCCATTCCCTTGAATGGGTCCGCGATCCGGTCGTTCCGCAAAAAGATAGAACATGTCCTATCTTTTTGAGGAACGGAAGTACGGGACAAAACCCCACGGAAGCACTCCGTAGTGCTTCCATTCCGCATCTCCGATTTGCGGACCCATTCAAGTGAATGGGTCCGCATCCGTGATGCCGAATGCCCACGGAACGGTACCCGTATATTGCGGATCCGCAAATGCGGTCTGCAATACGGCAAGGGGAAGTTCGTGTGCAGGGGGCCTGAGCCAATCCGTATCGGTCATGTGAAAGAGGCCTTGGGGTATGTTCACACAGCTGTGTTTTCTCAGCAGAAAACATTAACATGGACCCCACTGCAGGAGTCCGATGCTCACCCTTGGATTTCTGCTGCAGATCTGCACACGAATTTAACCCCATTCCCTGACCAGAAGGGATAGCTCTATAGACTAATTTTACAGAGCGGGTGCGGTCTGTTTTTCCAGCCTGAACCCTGACCCGCTCACTTCACTGGGTGCATGCACATGAGCATTGTTATCACTGGCCATCTGTCCATTCAGGTAAAATCACAGCGGGGTTTGCCTTCGTTTGTTCTTCACGACACTGGGGGTCATTTACTAAAGCCTGCATTACACTGCTCGATTTTTCGGCAGATAGTCGCTAACGAGCATTAGAAATAATCTTGCGGTGTAAGGCCTCCTGCACACGACCGTTTTTTGCATTCCGTATACGGAAGCATTCATTTCAATGGTTCCGCAAAAAAAAACTGAATGTACTCCGTGTGCATTCAGTTTCCGTATTTCCGTTCCGTTTAAAGATAGAACATGTCCTATTATTGTCCGCAAATGACGTTCCGTGGCTCCATTCAAGTCAATGGGTCCGCTTCAGTTTCCGTTCAGTTTTTTGCGTAACCATCTATTGAAAATGTTATGCCCAGCCCAATTTTATCTATGTAATTACTGTATATGCCATACGGAAAAACGGAACAGAAACGGAAACACAACGGAAACAAAAAACGGATCCGTGAAAAATGGACCGCAAAACACTGAAAAAGCCATACGGTAGTGTGCAGGTGGCCTAATACTGTCGCCCGATCAACGAGCATCGGGCAATGCAAATCTTTCGACAAGTTAAAAAAATTATCGTTTGCAGGCGGCAGATCGTGGTGTCTAATAGCCAGTAGACAGCTTGGTGATGAGCGATGGCGATTGCTCCTCTCCGTGCTGCGGAGGAGATCGCTGCGTGTAATAGCGAGCAGGTGATTGCCGGGAGGGAAAGCTTCCCTCCAGACAATCGTCCGCTACATCGGGCTGTGTAATACAGGCTTTAATACAGCTATTTACGCCAGTCTTTGTTTCTCCCTTGCGCTGCCAGAGGATTCTCCTCATTTATGACGACACGTGCCCCTCATCATCTATGAGGCGCATCTACGGCAGCCCGTACTCCTGGAGTAAAAACTAGACGTGCCCCTGGTTGGAGTCGTTTTTACTCTTCTTTTTACGCCCGTTTTCAGGCGTAAATGTTAGTAAATTTGCTATGGCCCCCGACACGACTGTCAAACGCAATGTAAAACCATGACGACATTTTTTACGACTGAACAGGTTGCAATTCCCTTGATAAATGACCCCCACTGAATGCAATTATAGACAAAATGGACAAATGTGGAAAAACGCAGATATCCTGGTGACAGCACCGGGCGCGGGATTTTTAGCGCATTTCATGTGCACTGAAATCGGCATAGGAAACCTGCTGCGCTCGGTCCCTTTCCGTGCCGCTGAATGCCATCTGTTGTGCTCTACTATCAGCCACTTTGCGAGGAGTGACAAAAGTCCAGTGTCTTCCCCCATGATCCCTCTAGCAGCCATACTAAGAGGGGTGTGTGTCAGGGGGGCACAGCAGGGTGGCAGAGGGTTAAACTGGAGAAGCAGGAGGGAGGGGCGGCAGTGCCAGGCAGGGAGGGACACACCCCACCTGCTATAAATACTGCAGCAGCAAAATATAGAAGGGCAGAGCCGGGGGGGAGACGGGAGCAGACGCACCGAGCTGGAGGGGAAAGGGAGTATAATCTGCTCTAGTCAACACCTTCGCTCCGGCTCTGAATCACCACTTTTCCATGAGATCAGCCGCTGTTAGGACTTTATAAAGCCGAGCAAAAGTTATAAATAGTATAGAGACCGCCCGTCCGTACAATACAACGCATCGTATTACTAGGCTACCTGCACACGGTGCGAAAAACAGGAGCGTCATACAGCACCAGCAAAGCCGATATATTAGACAAACCTCACGTACACTTGGCTTTTTTTTTGTGCAAAAATTGACCCCCATCACAATCTGCTTGTGTGCGCTTCACCTTTTGCAATGCAAGGATGAGATCTGTGGCAAAAACTGCATCAAATGGCTTTTGGTGAGCATTTTGGGGAAGAAAAGCAGTGAAATACACACGAAAATCTGCGCAGATATTCTGTTTCTAAACCAGCACCAGTGTGCAGGTAGCCTAAGGCTGGGTTCAGACCTGAGCGTCTTTGATATGCGCGTTTAACGCACGTTTTTGACGCACGTTTTTGACGCGCGTTTTTTGCAATAGTAAACGCGCGTTTGACGCGCGTTTGTGTGATTGACTGCAATGTCCTATGGCCACAAACGCGCGTCAAAACGCCCCAAAGAAGCTCAAGTACTTGTTTGAGCGTAGGGCGTTTTACAGCGCGTTTTTCAGCGCTGTAAAACTCTCAAGTGAGAACCAGGGCCATAGGGAAGCATTGGTTTTCATGTGTTGAGCGTTTTACAGCGCGTTTGAACGCGCTGTAAAACGCTCAAGTGTGAACCCAGCCTAAGGGCGTCCACGTGCGACTTATGGCGCCATTTCTGCCTCTGTATATACCGTATGTGTTCGGACCTTACTGCATATTGCTGGCGTTTGGTTTCATATGCAGAATGCTCCATTATGGCATAAAGGGTCCATTCACCCGTCCACAAAAATGGATCCGGACCCGTTCATTTTCAATGGGGCCGCAAAAGATGGGGACTGCACACAGTGGGCTGTCCGCATCCGCGTTTCCGTTCCGCAAAAAATAGAACATGTCCTATTCATGTCCGCAGACACGGACAAGAAAAGGCATTTCTATCATAGTGCCGGCTGTGTGTGGTCCGCAAAATGCACATGGCTGGTGTCCGTGTTTTACGGATCCGCAATTTGCAGACCGCAAAACACTTGTGGACGTGTGAATGGACCCTAATGGGAACTTAAATACTGATGATCTATCCTCAGGATAGGTCATCAGTACTTGATCGGTTGGGGGGGGTCTGACACCCAGGAACCCCGCCGATCAGCTGTTTGAGAAGGCACCGTCACTCCTGTGAGCGCCGCGGCCTTCGCTCAGCATTTCCTAGGCCAGTGACGTCACATTCATCGGTCATGTGGCCTAGGAGCAGCTCAGGCCCAATCAAGTGAATGGGGCCGAGCGCTATCAAATGTACGGCGCTGCGCACGGTGAGCTGTCAGGCGCCTGCGCTGGGCGGAGGTCCTGGGTGTCTAACCCCCACCGATCAAATATTTAAGTGTCAGAAAACCCTTTTAAATTCCCTATAGAAGAAACTCTATTCCTCCCAATCCAAGAACGCCCTGAACTGAGAGACTCTAGAGATGACGGGTACACGAAAAGGTACAATACTAAATAATGTACTCAATACAACAGGTGTAAATATGCGACCTCTAGAATTTTTGCTGCCTCCCTGGATAAGGCCTCTTTCACACGACCGTTGTGTGCACCCGTGGCCGTTGTGCCGTTTTCCGTTTTTTTTCGCGGACCCCATGACTTTCAATGGGTCCGTGGAAAAAACGGAAAATGCACCGTTTTGCAGCCGCATCCGTGATCCGTGTTTCCTGGCCGTGAAAAAAATATGACCTGTCCTATTTTTTTCACGGCCAACGGTTCACGGACCCATTCAAGTCAATGGGTCCGTGAAAGAACACGGATGCACACAAGATTGCATCCGTGTCCGTGATCCGTGGCCGTAGGTTACTTTTTATACAGACGGATCCGAAGATCCGTCTGCATAAAAGCTTTTTCATAGCTGAGTTTTCACTTCGTGAAAACTCAGAACCGACAGTATATTCTAACACAGAAGCGTTCCCATGGTGATGGGGACGCTTCTAGTTAGAATACACTACAAACTGTGTACAAGACTGCCCCCTCGATCTCTTACAGGGGGCCGTGATCAGCACAATTAACCCCTTCAGGTGCGGCACCTGAATGGGTTAATTGTACTATCATATCCCCCTGTAAGAGATCAGGGCTGCCAGGCAGCAGGGGGCAGACCCTCCCCCCCTCCCCAGTTTGAATATCATTGGGGGCCAGTGCGGCCCCCCCCCCCCCCTCTATTGTAATAATAGGTTGGTGGCCAGTGCGGCCCCCCCCCTCCCTCTATTGTAATTATTCGTTGGTGGCACAGTGTGCGCCCCCCCCTCCCTCCCTCTATTGTAATAAATCGTTGGTGGCACAGTGTGCGCCCCCCCCCTTCCTCCCTCTATTGTAATAAATCGTTGGTGGCACAGTGTGCGCCCCCCATCGGCCCCCCCTCCCTCTATAGCATTAACAACATTGGTGGCCAGTGTGCGGCCTCCCATCTCCCCCCCCCCCCCCTTCCCCCATCATTGGTGGCAGCGGAGTTCCGATCGGAGTCCCAGTTTAATTGCTGGGGCTCCGATCGGTAACCATGGCAACCAGGACGCTACTACAGTCCTTGTTGCCATGGTTACTTAGCAATAGTACAATAGTAGAAGATTCATACTTACCTGCTGCTGGCTGCTGCTGCGATGTTCGTGTCCGGCCGGGAGCTCCACCTACTGGTAAGTGACAGGGTCTGTGCGGCGCATTGCTAAATGAACTGTCACTTACTAGTAGGAGGAGCTCCCGGCCGGACACGAACATCGCAGCTCCCAGGTAAGTATGAATCTATACTGTACTATTGCTAGTAACCCGCTGCCACCAATGATCGGGGGGGGGGGAGATGGGAGGCCGCACACTGGCCACCAATGTTGTTAATGCTATAGAGGGAGGGGGGGCCGATGGGGGGCGCACACTGTGCCACCAATGTTGTTAATGCTATAGAGGGAGGGGGGGGGGGCCGATGGGGGGCGCACACTGTGCCACCAATGTTGTTAATGCTATAGAGGGAGTGGGGGGGCCGATGGGGGGCGCACACTGTGCCACCAACGATTTATTACAATAGAGGAAGGAAGGGGGGGGGCGCACACTGTGCCACCAACGATTTATTACAATAGAGGGAGGAAGGGGGGGGCGCACTGGCCACCAATGATATTCAAACTGGGGAGGGGGGGGGGGGGGGTCTGCCCCCTGCTGCCTGGCAGCCCTGATCTCTTACAGGGGGATATGATAGTACAATTAACCCCTTCAGGTGCGGCACCTGAGGGGTTAATTGTGCTGATCACGGCCCCCTGTAAGAGATCGGATGCTGCTAGGCAGCAGGGGGCAGTCATGTACACAGTTTGTAGTATATTCTAACTAGAAGAGTCCCCATCACCATGGGAACGCCTCTGTGTTAGAATATACTGTCGGAAATGAGGTTTCACGATCTAACTCATATCCGACAGTATATTCTAACATAGAGGCGTTCCCATGGTGATGGGGACGCTTCAAGTTAAAATATACCATCGGATTGGAGAAAACTCCGATCCGATGGTATAAAAGGGACTCCAGACTTTACATTGAAAGTCAATAGGGACGGATCCGTTTGAAATGGCACCATATTGTGTCAAAGTCAAACGGATCCGTCCCCATTGACTTGCATTGTAGTTCAGGACGGATCCGTTTGGCTCCGCACGGCCAGGCGGACACCAAAACGACTTTTTTTTCATGTCCGAGGATCCTCCAAAAATCAAGGAAGACCCACGGACGAAAAAACGGTCACGGATCACGGAAAAACGGGACCCCGTTTTGCGGACCGTGAAAATATACTGTCGTGTGCAATAAGCCTAACCCTTTTAAGCTTTTTTTTCTTTAAAGTGTCCCAAACCCTATTAATTCGAATAGGAAACTGACCCATAGCGGCTGCTGCCACATTTTTCTGCACATTCTAGACCCCGATATGCCGTCTTCCAGTTCTTAGTGCAAAGACACCTCAGGCTTACTTCCCTTTGAAATTGGCAAATGTCCATCAGTCCCATTAGCTCCGAACTGGCAGAAACCAGTGGGACCCTGGGACCCAGGTACCCCCCCCCCCCCCCCATCTACTGTTTAGAGAAATCTGTCCAGAAGTGGTCTTCATGGAAGGATTGCAGCCTTACGCCTCATGCACACGTCCGGTTTTGCTTCTAATGGGTCAGACCATCCACATTTAGTGGCCAAGAACAGGACGTGTCCTATAGTTTTGCACAATGGACACACGGATGTTGTTAACAGACCCATAGACATGAATGGGTTTGTGTGCAATCCGCAAAAAATGTGGATCAGACATGGATACAAAATACGGTTGTGTGCACGAGGCCTAAAAGCCTTACCTCTGATGTAGAGACAAGGCCAAGTCAACTAGGCCCAAAAACATAGGATCTGGGGTGCAGACAAATGGCTGCAGGTGCTCTGAACTGAGGAGTCCAAATGGGAAATATTCGTCTGTTCAGAATATTATAATATTAATATATATATATATATATATATATATATATATATATATATATATATATATATAATCTCTCTCATTAAGGACTTATTCATTTTTTTGAGGACAGTTCAGCAGGTCCACAAAAAAAACTGATTGCATTCCGCATTTTTGCAGACCCATAGACTTCAATGGGGACACATCCTGATTTTTCACTGGCAAGTGTAGGACATGCTTTATTTGCTTTGTGGAGCAGAAGAAAGTGTCCCATAAAAGTCTATGGTCTGCATCGAATCCACAAAAAAAACGGATGCGCATTTTTGCAGACAGCATGTGGCCGTGTGAATGAGCTCTAAGAATTATCTTCAGTGTAAAGGAGAACAAGCCTACATCCACAGAAGATCCAAGATGTCTGGGAGAACCCCCCTGCTGAAGTCCTTCAAAAACGTTGTGCACGTGTACCTAGAAGAACGGATTCTGAAGGCAACGTGTGGTCACACCGAATAGTGATCAGATTTAGGTTTCTCCCTCCTTCATTCACTTTGCAGCATTTTCCCAAACTTTTGCACAGTTCTATATATCTTTTCTGACACAATAGAAGCCATCGGTGTGACAGCGTTGCAGCTGTTGTATTTCGGGCAGAGGATTTCTCCTGCACAGGCCCAGAATCAAAGCCATTCCAAGCATTCAGGAGTCCGCCACCCTTCCTGCTTCTCTGAAGCACAAAAACAAATAGAGAAACACAATGCTATTGTGCGGTGACAATGGCGCCCGCAGGGGGTTTCCTTCCAGCCTGCAAGACGATGGAGGCTGCTGCCCGAGATCTGGAGAGTTACAACGAGGACCCCTAGAAGTGTATCCCCTTGTTCTATAGAGATGTACCTGCATGCACTAGAGCAGGGGTCAGCAACCTTCGGCACTCCAGGTACAACTCCCAGCATGCTCCATTGACTTCTATGAGAGTTCTGAGAAGCATGCATGCTGGGAGTTGTAGTTTCTCAACAGTTGGAGTGCCGCAGGTTGCCTATCTCCGCACTAGAGGCTCTGGAGCATCGCGATGACCGTCACATCCAACAGAAGACAATGCAGAGTAATTGAACATCATGCAAAAAATTACATTTAAAAAGTTAGGCCTCTTTCACACTACCGTTTTTTGTTTCCGTTTTGCGGGCCGTTTTTTGCGGTCCGTATACGGAACCATTCATTTCAATGAGTCCGCAGAAAAAACGGAATGTACTCCGTATGCATTCCGTTTCCGTATTTCCATTTTTCCGTTCCGTTGAAAGATAGAACATGTCCTATATTTGGCCGCAAATCACGTTCCGTGGCTCCATTAAAGTCAATAGGTCCGCAAAAAAAACGGAACACATACGGAAATGCAGCCGTATGTCTTCCGTATCCGTTCCGTTTTTTGCGGAACCATCTATTGAAAATGTTATGCCCAGCCCAATTTTCTCTATGTAATTACTGTATACTGTATATGCCATACGGAAAAACGTAACGGAAACTGAAACACAACGGAAACAAAAAAACGGAACAACGGATAAGTGAAAAACGTAATGCAAAACACTTAAATCGACATACTGTAGTGTGAAAGAGGCCTTATACCCAATGCTCCTTGTGCCGCTGCCTGGCATCTTACTGCCCAAATCTGTTCTAATAAATTGCCCCTTTAGAACAATATAGGGCTTATTCACACTAGCAATGTTCACATTCAGGTGAAGTCTTGAGTTTAGAACGAACCCATTCAATGGGCGATTGTATGCACTTACCATTTTTCTCATTCAAATAAGTGGATGTACGGACCGCACACAGACATCCTCCCTGTGCAGTCCATTAAAGGGGTTTCCAGAAGCAGAATACTGATGACATACCCTCAGGATAGGTCATCCATACATCTGATGGGTGGGGGTCCGACACCTGGCAGATCATCTGTTTGAAGACAGTGATCACCGCGGCCTCCAGACAGCTCTCCAAGCACAGCGCCATACATAGTATAGTGGTTGTGCTTGGTATTGCATCTCAGGCCGTTTCACTTGAATGGGATTGAGCTGTGCCTAGGCCAATGGTGGCGAACCTTTTAGAGACTGAGTGCCCAAAACGCAACCCAAAACTCCCTTATTTATCGCAAAGTGCCAACACAGCAATTTAAAGGGGTTGTCCGGGTTCAGAGCTGAACCTGGACATACCCGTAATTTCACCAAGGCAGCCCCCCTGACTTAAGCATTGGAGCAGTTCATGCTCCGCTGCTTTCCCTTGCCCTGCGCAGGGCAAGGCCTCTTTTATTTACAATAACACACTGCCGGGCGGAGGCTTCCGCCCAGCAGTGTGTTCGGTGACATCACCGGCTCTGATGGCCGGGCTTTAGCGCTGCCCTAAACGTTTTACAGGCTAGGCCAGCGCTTAAGCCAGCCCATCAGTGCCAGTTACTTCACCAGGCTCACTGTTGGGCGGAAGCCTCCGCCTGGCAGCCCTATGGAGAGCTCGGTTCGTCACTGGAACTTCACATAATGTCTTTTCCCTGCGCAATTGAGCGCAGGGCAAAGGAGAGCAGAGGAGCATGAACTGCTCCGATGCTCAAGTCAGGGGGGCTACCTTGGTGAAAATGGGGATAACCCCTTTAATCTGAATACTACAGTCCAATATAGTATATTTTCCATGTACTTTATCATGTAGTAGCTATAATAGCCTGCCTGCCTGTGCTGTTCATAGTGCGCCCTGCGCTGATGAATGGCAGGAAAGGTCTAAGGCATATTGGTACACCTTAGAGACTTTTTCCAGGGTGCGGGTGCCCACAAAGAGGGCTCTGAGTGCCACCTCTGACACCCGTGCCATAGGTTCGCCACCACTGGCCTAGGCCATGTGACGGATGAACGTGACATCACATGGCCGCAGCACCCACTGGAGTGTGACGGCTGATCGGAGTCAGACACCCATCAATCAGATACTGATGGCCTCTCCTGAGGATAGGTCGGCAATATTCTACTCCCAGAAAAATCCTTTAAAAACGTCAACGTCCAGTACACAGAAGAGTTCTCTTTTGTCCATCTTAAACTCTAAGGGGTTAAAATCCAGGACCTACACCTTTACATTTAGGCAGCTGATGAGGCAGGGGAATGAACAGAGGCCGACCCCAGGCACAGAGCGGGGCCCCAACTCAGGCACTTGGACATGTTCAAAACAAGTGCTTTACACGAGTCTTTAAAGGGACCCTGTAACATGGAAGATGGCATCTGACCTGCAGGCACCTTGTAGAGCAGAAGGAGCTGAGCAGACCGATACATAGTACAATGGGAAATTATTCATAACTCCTTATCTATTCCTCAGGATAGGTCATCATTATCACATTGAAGGGAGTCCGAGTCCCGACACCTCCGCCGATCAGCGGAGGATAGGTCATCAATATTACTTACAGGATAACCCCCTTTAAATCTCTGCCCATTCTGGCTTTAGGAGTCCAGCGGGCGGTCTCGCTCTATACAATGCTGCCCCCAGACCAGGCACAGGTTCCCTTTGGCCTCATTCACAATTGTTGATCTCAATTTTAACTATCTGGGCTCCGGATGTAACCCCCCAGACCTTCGGCGGTCCTACTGAACCAAAACCTAGTGCACCATAAGGATCTATAATGGCTTAAAGGGGTATTGCAGTTGTTAGAAGTTATCTACAGGATAGGGGATAACTATTAGATCAGTGGTGGTCTTACCACTGGGACCCCACCTATCACGAGAACAGGGGCCCCGTACCCCCTGCAGTTCTCTGAAATTAACGGAGCGGCCGGTGGGGCATGCTTGCGGCTGCTCCATTTATTTCTATGGGAATTCCGGAGATAGAGGAACGCGGTCCTCAGCTATAGGAGTACCATTGCCACAGGAATGAATGGAGGGGCCACACGTATGTGCAACCAGCCGCTCCATTCATTTCAGGGGAGCTGCAGGGGGTACATGGTCCCTGTGGACCCTGAGGTAGGAACCCCACGATCTAATAGTTAACCCCTATTGTGCGGAATACCCCTGTAAGTTCAGTTCAGCAGAACCGTGAGGGTGGGGGCAGGGGAATAAATGCTCGGACATGCACCCCTTGCTCAACCGTAATAGTAAATCTTGCAGGCGCCCTCCTTTTAAGTCTCTAAGACCTGGCTTGAGATTGGGACATAAATATAACCAAGCAATTTACATATATATTACCAACATTAACTATGAACCCCTCCTTTTCTTTAACAGAACATTATACCCTGAGCAGGCGCTGCACAAGACCCCGACCTAGGTATAATGGTGCGTCAATTGTACCTGGAGGGTTCCTGAAGGTTCCTGTTAAGTCCTCACACAATCCAGGACGTACAGATCAAACATATCTAGCTGGGGAGCAGGAACCTGAAAAGCCATGGTTCTAGTCCCCTCAGTCTGGTCTCCAACATGGAGGGCACCGGCACAACAATTTCCTCAACGCTATGGTACCAGGAACGTGCAAAAAGCATCTCAGGTTTTTTTGAGATTTTAAAGTCCCCTTAAGAGACCTTCGCTGGCACGTGTTACAATTCACACACGGCAGATGAAAAACACATGTATTACGCTCAAATCCATTGAGGCGAGCAGGTGGGGCTGCGGGGTGTACGCGTCTATACTCATCGGCTGCCTGACGTACTCAGAAATTAATTAAGCACATCTCCATGCAGATGCCCTGGGCATACAAGCCATTATGTGCGTACATGGCTCAATTAGAACATTTGTATGGAGAGAAGTACAGGGTGCTCTGCTTCAACACGCTTTACATCCCTGGTGCACGCTGCGCCTCCCTGTCCCCAAATCTCAGGGTGCCTTATGCCCTGTCTACAAAAATCCAAAGACAACCATCTCCTCACGAGACACGGGTCCCCATGTCAAGCCCATATGGTCCCTGGTTGAGCACCCTAACAACGAAGCCGTATGAAGTGTCACCGTAAGACACGTCATGGTGCTGCTGCCATATTCAAGAAAGAGCAAGGAGATGACAAGGATTTTAAGGGGCATCTGTCAGCAGTTTTGCACCTGACCTGTTACATGTGCGCTTGGCAGCTGAAGGCCTCTGTGTTGGTCCCATGTTCATATGTGCCCGCACTGCTGTATGGACAGGACCAGGCAGTGGAAACGTCATCACACCTGGCCTTGTCAGTGGACGCGGCAGGTGCAGAGAGAGCAGAGCCTCTAGGTGTAATGGCAACGCCCCCGTTGCTCCTAGAGGCTCATTTGCATATATTAAAACATTTCCCAGCAATGTGGGCGTATATGAACATGGGACCAACACAGATGTCTTCAGCTGCCAAGTGCACATGTAACAGGCCAGCCAGTGTCATAAAGACAGAACTGCTGTGAAGCGGGGGCGGGCGCCCCTAGGCAGAGGTTCCTTGAATGTATGTTGCATTTCCACCATGACGCCCTTTAAATGGAAATTATGTTTATTTCTTCATTTCTAGCTATTTGGACCTGTGAGGAAAATCCCTTTAAATCGTGAAGTCGCCGTAACGGTTTGAACATTTCTGATGAGAGAGCCGGACGGGCAAACGTTTATTGCCTGAATGAAAAGCCGATCAATATCTACACTCCGGTATCATCATTTGCTGCAGCGTCTAGCCTTGTGCCTATTGATTATTTTTTTTTTTTTAATACACCGACAGCTGCAGTAAGTGACGAGTCCAACGGAAGCACAATCTGCATCGTGATGGTGAAACCCATTGTAACTAGTGTTGAGCGAACTTGTGTTTTACGTTCGGCGTCATCGAAGTATACCGTTATGGATTCTAAATTCCGTTATGGTCCGTGGTAGCGGAATCCATAACGGGATACTTCGATAACCGGAACCCGAACTTTAGACACCGAACTTAAAACACAAGTTCGCTCAACACTAATTGTAACCTCACAACTCAGGTTCTGCTCCTTCTGCTTGTAAAGTTCTGGTCGTCAGGACTTCTGTAAAAGGGTGAGTAGTTCACCAAACAGAAGGCTAGAGGTGCTCGGATCTAATGATTTCAGATTTTTAGCGTTTACACACCCTTTAATCCGAGGGCCACAGAACCTCCGACCCAGCAGACAGCTTACGTTCCTTCATCGGGTAATCGCAATAATCCTCGTTTGTCGGCGGCAGATCGTGGCGTGTAATCACCACCTGCTGCCGGCAAACAGTGCTGGGGACGAGTGATGGCTCCTGTCCATACTGCGGAGGAGATCGCTGCATGTAATGGCAGCGGTCTCCTCCGCTAGCGAGCAGGCAACTGTTGGGCATTCCTTCCCAACAATCCCCTGCTTCATCTGAAGGTGTAGTAGGACCTTAAAGGGAACCTGTCACCAGGATTTTGTGCATAGAGCTGGGGACATGGGCTGCTAGATGGCCGCTAGCACATCCGCAATATCCAGTCCCCATAGCTCTGTGTGCTTTTATTGTGTTAAAAAAAACGTTTTGATCAATATGCAAATGAACCTGATATGTGTCCTGTGTCCGGAGATGAGTCCAATTTTCTGAGCGCAGCACCGCCCCGCGTCCCCCGAATCTCCTCCTTGCTGGCTGACGTCACAGAGCTGGAGCGCCGAAATCTCGCGATGCGCGAGCTAGCGCATGCGTAGTTCGTTCCCTGTGCTGATGCCAGCACAGGGAATGAACATGATTCCGACACTGCGCATGCGCTAGCTCGCGCATCGCGAGATTGCTGCGCTCCAGCTCTGTGACGTCAGCCAGCAAGGAGGAGATTCGGAGGACGCGGGGCGGTGCTGCGCTCAGAAAATTGGACTCATCTCCGGACACATATGGATCAAAACGTTTTTTTAACACAATAAAAGCACACAGAGCTATGGGGACTGGGTATTGCAGATGTGCTAGCGGCCATCTAGAAACCCATGTCCCCAGCTCTATGCACAAAATCCTGGTGACAGGTTCCCTTTAAGACATCCAGGGTATACACTGAAGAGAATCACATACGTGTGCTGTGCATGGACTGACCACGTACCCGTTGACTTACATGCGTATTCACACATTAGTGGTTTTCCACAGATACAACGGAAGCATGCCATATTCTGTCTGCGATTATGGATTCCTCACACACATTATAGTCTGTGGGTCGGTAAAAACCATTGACATAACTTGGATGTCATCCATGTTTGGTCCGAGATTTTCACAAACCATTGATAGGAGATATGGAAAGTCATTTTCAGCCTAGCAGTGTACATGGAACATGGATGACACACAGGGGGCACACTGACCATCTGGTCACAGATGTCACCACAGATGAACCACTGACCATCTGGTCACAGATGTCACCACAGATGAACCACTGACCATCTGGTCACAGATGTCACCACAGATGAACCACTGACCATCTGGTCACAGATGTCACCACAGATGAACCACTGACCATCTGGTCACAGATGTCACCACAGATGAACCACTGACCAGCTTGTCACAGATGTCACCACACGTGTGAAAGAGGCCTTAGCGGTGTGGTAAAGCAGGAGGGGCACTTGGCAGAACACAGGGTTGGACTGGACCACCTCGAAGATTGTCCACCGTCAGGGCTTATTCACACAAGTGAAGACCATCTGAGACAAAAGTCACAGGTCAGTGCCGAAAAACAGTGCCGTGAATGGCACCACTTAACACTGTGGGTTGGTGTACTACAGCTTTGTGGTTGGTTGGGCACATGGACAAGAAATACATTTGTGTGAATAGACCCAACGGATAAGGACACACCCGGTGGCCAGGCTCCATGTGAATGTCACACTGGCTCACACCTACCTGCCGGGCAGTGCTTACCATTTACACAATGCCCCCCAGCAGTGCAGGGAGCGTGCCAATGCAACCACTGGGCATCTTAGAGACCTAAAGAAAGAGGGTTTGTCCTAGTGTCAGGCATTGACAACTCCCACCACCTGGCACACCAGGCAAACATCAAATTGTCCATCCCAGACCTGAGAGCAATGTATACCTGCCACCAGCTTGGAAGAGCGCGCCCAGGATCGTAACGCTGCTGTAGCATCTCCTCACAATCTAAAAAACATGGGCACAAATCATAAAAAAAATAAAAAATTAACACCAATGGGCATGCTGCTAAAAAAAAACGATCCAGTGAAGGGGTGTGGCGTTTACATAAAGTATGGCGCCACCTAGTGTTCACAGTGTATAGCAATGTGCACATCCATCTACTGAGGCGAGTGCTGGCGGACACGCATGCTCAGTCACGTGTCTCTGCATAGTGATCACGGCAGAGCAGCCAATACAAATAGCTTTCTGCCTTGAGAGAAAGAAGGGACGACTGTCTCCTGCCAGAGGGGGAAGGAGACTGATTCTGCTCAGAGCCCATACCCAGCAACACCAAAAGGGACACATGTAAGCAAAATACGATGCCTTCAGGCAGTTAAAACTGCATCAAAAACCTAATGTAGTTTGGCCACTGTTGCAGATTTTACAGGAGAAATATATTTTTTTTTTTAAAAAGGAAAATACATTGAAAAATGTGGGGGGGGATTTAATCACAGGAATTTTTTTTCCACTGCGGATTTTTAGTCCCATACTACTGAAGAAGAGAGACACAAACAACCAAGCAGCGAGCTGGGAGGACGCACAAGGTCACATCTGACAGAACGCTGGGTGACGGGTACAGACAACTGGATGAAAACCAGAGCCAGTTAGTGACAACAATATCGCCGCTGAGTTTTATCCAAAGTCATCAAATGCAGTAAAAAGGACGGACTTCAGTCCAGATCTGAACTACGGATGTACCAATCTGCCATGTTTAAAGGGACTCTGTGACCTGGGAGCGGTCCTATTAACTCCCGGAGGCCTCTCTATGCATTACGGGGCGAGCAGTGGGGTAACCGGAGTGAGGACAGACATACAAATGACAGGCCTGAGCTCAGCGGAAGGTGCACTACTAGTGGACGGGGCTGGTCCGAGCCGACAGAGTCCGTTTGAAGCAAGCATAAGGCGCTGATTACATCCTCAGAGGAGTCCCGTGGTATTTCCTGAGCGCCGGCCATTGTACATTGCATGGTCAATAAGTAATGGCCACTGGAACTGAAAGTCTGTCTGCGAGCAACGCACAGGAGGGAGGAGGAAACCTGCAGGAAAGTGACCCAAATGTAATACCATATGCGCCTTGTGGTGATCGCTGGGCGAGGACTACCCCTACCAATCAGAAATCGAAGAAGAAGCTGAAGACGCAGCGGGCGCCCACATGACAACACTTCCTGTGCCAAGGACAATGGGTTCCTCATCAGGTCAGACTTCCTGAATTTTCTTGCTGGACAACTAAAAGATGGATTTCGATACCCAGCAACCCAAATCACAACACTCATCTGCAAGAGGGCAGCGACAGGAAGTGTTGTCCTAGTGACACGGGCAAGGCAGCTCTTGCCTTAGGAGAGCTGTCATTTTCATAAGTTTCACATTTTAAATGACGTCTACGTTGTATCTTCTACTACAAGGGTAAGGCAACCTCCAGGCACTCCAGTCGTTGTGAAACTACAACTCCCAGCATGCATAATTGCTCTGCTCAGAATTGAATGGGGCAATTGGGAATTGTAGTTTCGCCCTAGCTGGCGTGCCGCAGCTTGCTGACCCTTTAACGTGGACTGACCAGAACCATTCTCTGTCTGAGCCTGACCAGTTCCCGGAGACCTGCTACCTGACAACGGTCTTTGGTTGTCAGGCAATGTATCCGTAGCAACCAGTCTCTCTCAGACGATGCAGCTGTCCAGAACCGTGCTGACGGAGGAGAAAGCAAGAAGCAGCTTGGCAGCCGGCCTGTCACGCCATTGCTAGGCCTGCATTATTAATAGGATTTTTCTTAAAATAGACGGCGACTTCCAGTCGTCACCCATTCTGGCTGTGACAGGGTCGGTGCAGTGACACAAGAACACGAGATGATGGGACAACACGATATGGTGCAAACATCATATAGCCCAACATATCTGCTGCCCCCCCCCCCCCCCCCACTGTCATAGCCCCCAATACTCCGCCACAGTCCCACACTGCCCTCTACAGTATGAGCCATGCATTGTCCTACAGCGCGCACTCGCAGCACCACTAAGTCAGACCAAACGTTGTGTTTTCAGCAGTAACCAAACCCCTGAATTCCATAACAGGTCGCCCTCCTTTAAACCCCCCCAAATAACTCGCCCATCATACAGACCAGTATAAACCAGGACACATTAGTTGTTGCCTTTTAAGGTGCAGATTCACCCCCCCCCAGCCTTCTTCTTGCTCAGGCCACGATCACTAAACTACAGGAACCTCCTGCAGATCCCCTGTACCCCAGAACAACCACCCTCATCATCACAAAGACCTGTCAGCCCATTATACCTCCGGGCTGCTGGCACTGGATCAGCCTAAAATATCTGCCATCCATTCTGCCCCTTCACCATCCATATACAGCTGCCTTCTATCAGATCAGACGCCCCCAAAATAGATGTCACCCCTCCATGCTGCACTGAGCACCCAGTGACAGCTGTCACCCACTACCCTCCATGCTGCCCTGTGCACCCAGTGACACCCACTACCCCCATAGTGTCCTGTCTTCTACTCATAAGTTGTCACCCCATTACCCTCTATGCACCCATTACCCTCCATGCTGCCCTGTGCACCCAGTGACACCCACTACCCCCATGGTGTCCTCCCCTCATTAGCTATCACCCCATTGCCCTCTATGCTGCCCTGTGCACCCAGTGACAGCTGTCACCCACTACCCCCATAGTGTCCTGTGCACCCAGTGACACCCACTACCCCCATAGTGTCCTGTCTTCTACTCATAAGTTGTCACCCCATTACCCTCTATGCACCCATTACCCTCCATGCTGCCCTGTGCACCCAGTGACACCCACTCCCCCATGGTGTCCTCCCCTCATCAGCTATCACCCCATTGCCCTATATGCACCCACTACCCTCCATGCTGCCCTGTGACACCCACTGCCCCCATGTTATCCTCTCCTCCCCTCATTAGCGGTCACCCCTTGCCCTGTGGAGCAGTCAGCCCTTTGCCCCCGGCTCACCTCTCACCCCATGCCCTTCACATTACCCCCTGCACCTGCTCCATCCCTCCGGCCAGCTCCCCCGGTCTTACCCCATAAGCCACTCCATTTCTGCTGCCCCCTCCGGCTCAGCTCATCCTCGGTGTCTCCCGCTCCCCGGCTCAGGCTCCGGCTCCGGCGGAAGTAAACACAGCACCGCCCGCAGCACGCACACTTCCGGGTCCGACGTCACCGAGCAAAGCAGCATGGGAGGCGGGAGAGAGAGCGGGCGCGGGGCATTGTGGGAAGCGCGGTGACAGCAGCTGTGGGGGAGGGGGTTCTTCTGCTGTCTCACTGCCGCAGACTACGGTGACTGGCATGCTGGGAGTTGTAGTCTCCATGGCAGCACTACAACCACAGGCTGCAGAGTCATGGCACCGGAAGAGACTGGGTGACAACCAATCTGGTGGCCATTTCTGCTGTCATAGGGGTTGTCACCCGGCTTTTCCAGGACTTGCAGTCTGCCTAGTTATGTAGTGATGGCCTATATGTAATCCCATAGCTGACAACCAGTGTGAGACCTGTAATGGAGGCCTTACTGGTTGTCACCCCACTTTCCTAGTGGGGGGTTCAGGAGTAAATAAATGTGGGCCCCTGGTGCAATAGCACATGTGGCCCCCAACCACAGAGACATATGGGAGCAAATGTACTAAGGCCACCTATTTATGTTTCAAGAGCGCTAAAAAAGAGTAATCCGCTGCGCCTACCTTGCCTTACAAGGGGGCATAGGCTAAAGAGCACCTGTCAGCAGGATCAACCCCATGAAACCGGCTGCAGTGTCTGTTAGAGTTGATCCTGGTGATTGAGATGACATCCGTATTGGATCTGTTTTGTTTTGTTTTTTTGGGGGGCGCATCCATTGTAACAATGCCTGTCCTTGTCCACAAAACGGACAAGATTAGGACATGATCTATTTTTTTTGTGGAACAGACATGCGGCTATACGGAAACGGAATGCACGCAGAGTAATGTCCATTTTTGTGCAGACCCATTGAAGTGAATGGTTCCGCCTACTGACCTGTAAAAAAAACAGGACGGAAAAAACATACGTTTGTGTACATGAGCCTTAATGCAAATTAGGGCCAGCACCGGAAAGCTGAGGGGCTAGCCCTCCACCCCTTGGTGCACCGAAACCCTCAAGGGACTGTCCCTAATTTTCAGAGACCGCCCCAGCGAATTCCGGCTGAACACGAGTGGGGATAATGTAAGCCCTGCCCGTCAGTGGGTGTTTGGAGCGCTGCAACCAATTTTCAGACTATAGGTATCATTTTAACCAGCAGGATCAACCCTACAGTTGGCGTAAAGTTAGACAGAAGTGTCTAGACCCGCGATAAAGCTATCATACCGCGTGAGCCACTGTGATAAATCTGCCTGGGGGGAGAACTGGTTTAGTCGTCCATAGCAACCAATCAGATTCCACCTTTCATTTTTCACAGCTCCTTTGGCAAATGAAAGGATCCCTCTGGTTGCTATGGGTAACTAGGCCAGTTTTCCTTTCGTCTTCTAACCCTAATCTTGACATATTCCACTAGATATCATAATATGAAGGATAGGTCACCTATATCTGATAAGCGGGGGTCCGACTCCTGGGGCGGTGCCTCCTCACAGCTCACCAAGCACAGCGCCGTACATCGTATAGTGACTGTGCTTGGTATTGCAGCCCAGACCCATTCACTTGAAAGGGACTCAGCTGCCCCTAGGCCACGTGATCGATGAATGTGACATGACTCAGCCTAGGAAGAAGCCACGTATCTCAATGGAGTCGCTGCGGTCTCTTCAAACAGCTGGTGGGCCCGGGTGCTGGGACCGATCAGATATTGATGACCTATTCTGAGGACAAGCCATCAATATTCTACTCCCAGAAAACCTTTTCGGGGGGCTATGTTAGGCACCAAGTGAACACTCAGATCTTGAACGTGATGTGCTGGAAGTAGGCAACATGTGTAAGGATCTGAGGGCCAAACTGTAATAACTATATGACTGCACAGCGGCCAACTGTCCCAAATTTGCATGGGCTGACCCTAATTTTCCGACAGTCCTGCCAAATCCAGGCTGAAAATGAGTTGGGCTAATGTAAGCCCTGCCCACAAGTGGGTGTTAATAATGGGGTGTGGATGGGGCTTACATGCCCCGAACTTACCAACTGAAATATCGGTAAGTGACTGGGTCAGAGCTTCTCCGAAATGTCAGGTCTTTTGAGGTGTTCCTCATATGCAGTGGTTGGTACCTAACGAATGCAATCCAAGGAAGGACAACCGGTGACCGGGTCACAGGCACTGAAGGGCGTAGCTACCATGGAAGCGGCTGGTATCGGGCCCGGACTCTGTAAGCAGCCCAGGAGGAGGACAAATAGATTGATTTTCAGGGCCCAGGGAGCGGTGAGTATGGTGCTCCTAGTCACCGCTCCCTGTTCTTCTTCTCTGGGCACCTAGAAGAGGAAAAGAGAGGAGAGTATTTTTTTAATTTTTTTGGTCCAGTGTGAGGTCTGCATTAAAGGGACTGAGGGGGGCGCGGGGGGTGTTCAAAAATTTGCTGTGGGGCCCAGTCAGTTCAAGTTATGCCACTGAGAGAAGGCTAGCCTGTATGGTGGAAATCCCACAGAATAGATACTGTACTACAAACTGCGGAAAAATTCAGTACTGGCGATGACAGAAAGGTGCTAGGGTATTGCAGCTTTCTGGGTATGTGGCTATGTAGCCGCAGCCTGGTCATTGTCCCCTGACCCCTGGAAGTGCCTATAATGGGCACAGGAGCTTCAGAACCGGAGCAAAGAAAGAAGGTGATCTAGTCTGATGTATCACATTGTCTTTTACTTCATATGGATGGCTGGGTGCATTCTGTATAACTTACCTGGCGAAAAAATGGCACCATAGTGCACTATGAGAAGAAGGCAAGACAGTGTCATGTTCTGGGCAATGTTCTACCTGGTTATCCTGGGTTCTGCCATTCATGTGGATGTTACTTTGACACTGACCTCCTACCTAACCATTTTGCCGACCCAGTACAGTCCTTCGTAAAAACAACGGTATTCCCTAATGGAGGTGGCCTCTTTCAGCAGAACAATGCCTCCTGAGAACCTACACAAATACAGGAATGGTTTGAGGAACAAGGCCCGCTTTAAGCATAGGACGAACAGCGCCACTGGACTGGACCCACCAGCGGCAGCTCACATGACTCCTTCTTCCCAACTGTGTCGGATCCAGTGGGAAGGTTGAGAGGATGCAGCGTGTCTCACTTTCAAACTTTATCTGTGTACTGAGGATTCGCCTTGGAGAGCTCGTCATAAATTAGGTGCATCCTCCGGAAGCCAAGGGGATATCAAGAACCAGCATAAAACACCCTTCTCCCATCCAATGTCTCTTCAGACTGAGGTCATGGACTGCTGTCCTCACCTTCTCCTGTGAAATGTTTCCATACACCTTAGAATTTATTGTTGCCGAAATGATAGCAAAGGCGTCCAAACCCCGAGGCAGCAAAGCAGCCCCCATCCATGATGCTCCCTCCACCATGCTTCACCCTTTAGATGAGGTTTTGGTCTTTTGCCTCCAACCATTGTCTTTTACATTTGTGCTTAAAGGATCCGCTCTTGTCTCATCTGTCCATAGAACTTTCCCCAGAAGAATTGTGGAATATTCAGTTGGTTTCGGGCAAACTTGAGACAGTGTTTTTTCTTTTTGAGAATGCAGCGGTTTCCTTTGTGGTGTCCTTCCATGAACACCATTTTCTTTGTAGTCTTCTGTCAGTTTTTTGCTGTTATCCCTGGATTCTTTCTTTCTCACCTGATCTCGTTTAAACTAGTAAAATAAATAAAGTACATTAAAAAAAATGAATTAAAGGCCATTTAGAATAGTTTAAAATAAAGGTAAAGGGGTTGTCCGAGATTTTGATATTGACTGTCTATCCTCAGGATAGGTCATCAATATCAGATCAGCAGTGGCCCATATTTTGGGGACCACCACCAATCAACTGTTTGAAGAGGCCGGTGAGCGCTTCTATCTCTTCCTAGGCCAGTGAGGTCACGTTCGTCGGGCACATGCGTCTAAGTGCAGTTCAGTCTCATTCATTGTACAGCGCTATGCTTGGTACGCTGGAAGGAGGTACACGCTACACTCACTGGAGCTCCTCAGTCTCCTCAAACCGTCATCAATCACATACTGATGACCTATCCTGAGGTTAGGTCATCAATATCAAACACCTGTAAAACCCATTTAAATAAAAAGATTGTTCCCCTTTAATACATCCAGAATTTGATGACATGCAGAACCAGTGGCAATCTCCTCCAATGCATTACTGACCCATATCACCAGACATTCTGCTCCACAGTCACACTTTCCTGTTATAGACTGGTAAAGTATAGCATCCAGGGGTGGACATATTCTATGTGCAACCTGGGCAATATTAGGCAATGAGGCCAGTTGTCACCTGAAAAGTAGCTTTTCTATTAGATTGCATGTGACTAGGGTGGCCAGACGTCTGGCTTTGTGCCGGACAGTCCGGTTTTCTGGCTCCTGGTCCTCTGTCCGGCGCATGGCCTAGGTGGGTTCCCGGGAGTCTTCCTTTTTAGTGTACATCGCTAGGGCGGCTCAGGCGCAGTTGGGAGTGTCACAGTGACAATGACAAAGTGTGCAGAGACAGCTATGTAACACACAGAACATAATGACAGGCGGTGCACACACAGTAGAGGAGCTGCTACTTAACCCGCACAGTCGCCTCCGCTCCTCTCTCGCACTGGCAGCAGCTCCAGGGACAAACAGTCCCAGAAGCACCCGCATCACGTCACCCTAGCCGGCACCATTACTATGCGAGTGGGCATGGCATAGCAGATTGGTGGGCACGGCCTAATGAGGAAAGGCTTGCCCTAGGATGTCCACCTTTTTGGGGTTATGCAAGTGGCCACCCTACATGTAGAAATCAATCTTCTGACTCCCAATGACTGCTGTATTGTTCCAGAGATGTATTGTTCTAGGCTGAGCATGTTTCCTTCACCTTTCTTTTATGGGGGGCCTCTGATATCTGCCTCTAATGGCATCAATAGTGCCCTACTGCTCCCTACCAATAGACAAAGTGCCAGGGAAAAACCCGGTTGCCTACTGGCATCATGACACCACCAGCTCGAGATGTCTGGCAAGGGAAGCATGTGCAAGAACCATTGTGAGCTTTAGACGGTCTAATCAAAATTAGCAGCTGCTAGAGAGAGAGGAGGTCCAGCCCTGCTGGTAAGTGATTGGAGAATAGGCCGTCCTGGGTATCAGCCCACTACTGTATCCCCTCTGATCTTACCTGGATTGGATTCATTTATAGAACTGCCGTTGGTTAACGTGGGCACTGCTGCTACTATTACTACTGCTATTACTACTACTATTACTACTACCACCACTATTACTAATACTACTATCACTACTACTATTACTGCTTCTACTACTACCACCACTACTACTATTACTACTGCTATTATGATTAGTATTACTACTACTACCACCACCTCTACTATTACTACCATTACTATTTGTGGCGAAACCAACCTCGCCACTGGGTTTTGGAGAGGACTGGCTGCCGGCCTCTTGCCCCTGGATTATGGGCCATATACTAACTTTTAAACCCCTGAACCGATTCAAGTGAATTTTGGATAGGTTTGTCCCCAAGTTATGCTGTTTAAGTTGATGTAAGTTATATGTATGGCCAATGTAAACTCACAAAGTTGTAACAATTTATAATAAGTGTAACTTGTCAGCTTGGGAGGAAAATGCTGGGTGTGTTTCTATTGTGCCATTGTCCCATTGTGTGTTTGAATGGTGATGTCTGTTCTGTTGTCCTCACATGTGTATTGGCGATCTCCCTTTGTCCTCAGAGATAATTGGATTGCTCCTCAGGTTGTCTCCGGGACAGAGAGGAGGAGACCATGATGCATTGTGGGGATGTGTTGTGTCTGTGCTATGTCACAGTCTTCATTCTGGTCCTCTGGGGGTGTGAACGATTGGTTGCTGTAGTTACATTGTATGTGTTGTTAATTACTGATTGGTTGTATTTCAAACCCCTGTGGGCAGTACTATGTTTGTGGTTTATGAATAAAAGAGGCTGTATGTGAAGTACAGTCAGACCACTGCTTGACCCTCAACACAGAGCCTTGTCTCGTTATTGGGGGGATTCACTGTATGCTGTTAGAAGACCGATTGCCAGAAGTGTAAGCTGATTCCTGTTCGTCTGCTAGCAGCTATTCGTGAGGTTCCAGTTTGGAGTGCTACTTTGTATCCAGTTCGGGGGTTTGGTGTATCCTGCAGTAGCTGGGCCTGTCTCTCAGAAAGGGGCTTATCGCCTAAACGGATTTCAACCTCTTGTCTGCTTAAACGGTCCGTTACATTGGTGGCAAGCAGCGGGATCGTTCCTACAGCCAGAAGGACAGCTACAGGAGACACCATTTTTGTGGATTCTACAATTTAAGGACAACGCATGTCCCAGTACAGCGTCCCTGACAGCAGCAGGATGGAACCAGCAGTGTTATACGAGGAGGAGGACCTGGATGGCCGGGATGCATTAAGGAAAGGCATCTGGTACCAGGCCCTGGATAATCTACAATACCAGCGGGGTGAGAGTCTCCCCAGTGAAGAGCAGCGGTTGCAGAAGCAAGTGGCCCTGCGGATGCCCTTCCTGGGAGAGCAGCCCCTGGAGGAATGGGTGAAGGAACTAGAGCACCGGGTATGGCAGGAGCTATGGCTGGAGGATGCCTACCAGGCGCTTTGGTGGTATATGGCACAGTATATACCCTGGACAGCCGAACATGACAAGCCAGAGGGAGAGGAGTTTTATGGTCCTGGCTTGTTATGGGAGTCCTTTGCAGAGCCTGACTTCGGGAGCCCTGTACAGTCCAGACTTCAGGACATTTTCTATGAGAGGTAGGCTAGGCATGAGTGGGATGACCCCCATGAGGTAGAGCAAGACCTGGCTCACCTAGCAACCCTGGAGTGGGAACTGGAGCAGGACTACCGAGATCTCTTCCACTCCATTGAGAAGGCTCAGCAGGACGGTAAGGTGACAGACCCAGATCCAGACCCATTCAGCTGGGCAGATATTGTAGAGTGTTACTGGGAAGGACCCCAGGTGGCCGGTAGAGATGGGACCGAGGTCTCTCCACCGGTCCTGCAGGGAATTGGGAGCCCAGTCTCCATTCCCCAGCGGCAGTGTGAAGTGCAGGGAGAGGAGAGCAGCGCCCTCCCACCCCAGCGGCAGGCTGAGTTACAGGGGGCAGAGGTAGTTGTTCCTGCCCCCCAGCAGCAGAGTGATATGCCGGGAAGGCAGTGTGAAGTGCAGGGAGAGGAGAGCAGCGTCCTTCCTCCCCAGCGGCAGGCTGAGTTACAGGGGGCAGAGGTAGTTGTTCCTGCCCCCCAGCAGCAGAGTGATTTTTTGGGAATTGGGAGCCCAGTCTCCATTCCCCAGCGGCAGAGTGTCCAGCAGGGAATAGAGAGCCCAGTCTCCTTTCCCCAGCAGCAGGACACTGTATTGGGAGCGGAGACGGTCGGTCGCCCTCCCCAGCGGCTGGAAGTATGTATGGGAGAGGAGCCCGTTACCCCCTCTCCCCAGCGGCAGCTTAACGCACCAGGGGGAGACAGTAACCCCCACAACAGTGCAGATGGGACCGTGGTCTCTGCACCTACAGCACAGGGGGTAGAGACAGTCGGTCTCCCCCTCCAACAGCCAGACTCTAAGCCAGGGAGCAACACAGAGACCGGGAGTGCCAGCTTCCAGCATAACCTTGGTGGACTCACTGGACAGAGACAGGCTACCAAATGCAACAGGTCCAGTATTTGGTTGTGGGTGGGCTGCCAGACTAACTCAGGTACCGACCGGCGTGAGGTCAGGTATCTGGTTAGTCTTCCCGGGGGGGGAGAGATGTGTGGCGAAACCAACCTCGCCACTGGGTTTTGGAGAGGACTGGCTGCTGGCCTCTTGCCCCTGGATTATGGGCCATATACTAACTTTTAAACCCCTGAACCGATTCAAGTGAATTTTGGATAGGTTTGTCCCCAAGTTATGCTGTTTAAGTTGATGTAAGTTATATGTATGGCCAATGTAAACTCACAAAGTTGTAACAATTTATAATAAGTGTAACTTGTCAGCTTGGGAGGAAAATGCTGGGTGTGTTTCTATTGTGCCATTGTCCCATTGTGTGTTTGAATGGTGATGCCTGTTCTGTTGTCCTCACATGTGTATTGGCGATCTCCCTTTGTCCTCGGAGATAATTGGATTGCTCCTCAGGTTGTCTCCGGGACAGAGAGGAGAAGACCATGATGTATTGTGGGGATATGTTGTATTTGTCCTATGTCACAGTCTTCATTCTGGTCCTCTGGGGGTGTGAACGATTGGTTGCTGTAGTTACATTGTATGTGTTGTAAATTACTGATTGGTTGTATTTCAAACCCCTGTGGGCAGTACTATGTTTGTGGTTTATGAATAAAAGAGGCTGTACGTGAAGTACAGTCAGACCACTGCTTGACCCTCAACACGGAGCCTTGTCTCGTTATTGGGGGGATTCGCTGTATGCTGTTAGAGGACCGATTGCCAGAAGTGTAAGCTGATCCCTGTTCGTCTGCTAGCAGCTATTCGTGAGGTTCCAGTTTGGAGTGCTACTTTGTATCCAGTTCGGGAGTTTGGTGTATCCTGCAGTAGCTGTGCCTGTCTCTCAGAAAGGGGCTTATCGCCTAAACGGATTTGAACCCCTTGTCTGCTGAAACGGTCCGTTACACTACTACCACCACCACTACGACTACTATTGCTACTATCCTACTACCACCACTACTACTTCTATTACTACTATTACTAATACTACTACCACCACTACTACTTCTATTACTACTATTACTAATACTACTATTACTACTACTACCGCTACAGCGTTTGGCTGTCAGGGCATGCTGGGAGATGTAGTTTTGCAACAGCTGGAGGCATCCTGGTAGGGAAACACTACAGTAGACCATTATTCCATCCAATTGGGTCAGAACTAAGAATAATTAACTTATATCAGCTGTACGTATATATAATTATATACAGGAGATACCCAGGTTACACCAGCATGGTCCATATCACTATATACAAATAGATGTATAAGTTATAAATCTTTAATGGACCATACTGGTATAACCTGGGTATCTCCTGTATATAATTATATATACGTACAGCTGATATAAGTTAATTATTCTTAGTTCTGACCCAATATTTGTACAGCTGGTATAAGTTATACATCTTCTTGTATATAGTGATATGGACCATGCTGGTATAACCTGGGTATCTCCTGTATATAATTATATATGTACAGCTGGTATAAGTCATACATCTTCTTGTATACAGTGTATAACTTATACCGGCTCTACATATATAATTATATACAGGAGATGCACAGGTTATACCAGCATGCTCCATATCACTATATACAGGAAGATGTATAACTTATACCAGCTGTACATATATAATTATATACAGGAGATGCCCAGGTTATACCAGCATGGTCTATATCACTATATACAAGTATAAGTTATAAATCTTCAGTGGACCATGCTGGTATAACCTGGGCATCTCCTGTATATAATTATATATGTACAGCTGGTATAAGTCATACATCTTCTTGTATACAATGTATAACTTATACCCGCTCTACATATATAATTATATACAGGAGATGCCCAGGTTATACCAGCATGCTCCATATCACTATATACAGGAAGATGTATAACTTATACCAGCTGTACATATATAATTATATACAGGAGATGCCCAGGTTATACCAACTGTACATTTATCATTATATACAGAAGGTACCCAGGTTATACCAGCTGTACATTTATCATTATATACAGAAGGTACCCAGGTTATACCAGCATGGTCCATTAAAGATTTATAATTTATACCAGCTGTTAGCTGTACATTTATAATGATATCCAGATGATGCCTAGGTTATTCCAACTTAGTACATATTTAATTTATACTCAGATATATAGTCCTCCTGTAAGTACCTGGGGCAGTGGGATCTGTGCTAACCTGTGCTGATCCTGCTGGCTCTTCAAGCACTGGACGGCCTGGACCAGCAGCGTGGAATCGTGGCTGGCAGGCAGTGCCAGTGAGCATTGAACAGAATGGCACCCGTTCTCTGCAGCCGCTCCCGCCTGAACTAAAGGTACGCGCCGTTGGATGTGCCACTCACACAGGAGCTCTGATGACGGGTGACATCACGTCATACAGCGCACTGTGCGGTCCTGTGCTGCCCTGACCTGCTCTCTGTGATCAGCATGGCCGGCCATGCGGCAGTCAGCTAGTAGCTACACCGGCCTACACCTTGCTGTCACCTGCGGCCAGCCGTGCGCCAGTTAGGGCTACCGGCCTAATGGGAATTTTCATGGTATCCCGGTAGGCCAGTCCGGCCCAGGGATTCGGCAACAAATCTCTAATGTCCGTGGTCACCCCATAGTGCAATGAGGCAAAGGAGACCTTCTCCAAGGAGCCACAAGGGAGTATATGTGGCCCTAGCATGTGATATCGTGTGATGTTAGGTGTATGTCGGATCATTATTGGCCCTTATAAGGGTTGTCAGGCTTGTATCAGCAGCAGCGCTGGGGTCATTGCTCAGAGAGAGAATCAGTCAATGGGACTAAATAGTTTTAGACATTTGCAGGGCTGAAGAGCAAAGTCAGCAATACCAAGGCTGACAAGTATTTATAGGAGCAGCTGGTTATTACTGGGAAGTATGGAAGAGCGCAACCGTGCAAGAAACTCATGGACCTGCTCTGCACTGCCATCTAGTGGATTGCCCCCAAAGGTGTTCATGACTGCATGCAGGCTTCATGGCCACCAGACTTCTAAACTAGAAGTTTCACCTCTGGTTTGATCTATACGAGATGCCATTTACTTACTTTAGGAGGTTTTGAGATGATACCTGAGTCATCATTTCGCAAAGTTATATATAACGTCAAGGTTTTGGTTGCCTTCCCATACAAACCTGAAGCAGATGAAGCAGGGGTGTAACAAGGACCTATAGGGCCCCATATCAAAACTTAAAATAGAGGCCCATCACCACCATGACCACCTTCGGTAATAGCGGACATCACGCCGATACGCCAGCGACACCAAGGGTGAGGTAGGACCAGTTGGTTCTTTCATTTATTGCAAGGTGTATTGGTACTGCTGTATACCCTATGATAGATTTTATTATTTGGGACTGGGTGAGTATACTTATGCATTGGGTGGACTTAGAGGAGTGGCTTAGTGTAAAAAAATAAAATTCCCGCCAAGCGCTACACGCACCGCTAAACTTTTTCCTCCGTATGCAAATTTAAGTGGAAAGTGTGCGGGGGAAGGGAGGGATGCTGAATCCTTGCCCCAGGTGCAGGAATGTCTAGGTACACCTCTGTCGGTAGCATGAATATGCCAAGCATATATGGTTACGTTTGTTTTCCTAATGCAAATGGATAATGAACACAGTCAGGGGCGGGCTGGGACGAGGGCAGGGAGGCAATTGCCCCCCAGGCCGCCCTAAAGCATGTTAAAAACGGCCTGGGGGGCAACGTCTTTAACAAAAAAAAAAATATATTTATTTTTATTCCTCAGGGCCGCACCGCCAATCACCACAGGCGGCTCTGCCCTGGTTCTAGTTGCCAGCGGCGGTGGGGGGGCAGTAGGAGATGAGCGCTTGCATTGTGGAAGCGCTCATCTCCATATTCATTTGTATCGCCGATCTCAGGACAGCGATACAGATGGCTGTGCTGCAGTGCGGCAGGGGAGGGAGAGGCGTGTCCCTTCCGTGTTCTTCTGATAGGCCACAGGCACTAATGGCTGCAGCCTATCAGTGGCCGGCTCAGGCGGCGCGATGACATCATTATCATCGCGCCGCATGAGCCGGGCAGCACACAGCAGGGACACATTATTGGGGGGATTCGCTGTATGCTGTTAGAGGACCGATTGCCAGAAGTGTAAGCTGATCCCTGTTCGTCTGCTAGCAGCTATTCGTGAGGTTCCAGTTTGGAGTGCTACTTTGTATCCAGTTCGGGAGTTTGGTGTATCCTGCAGTAGCTGTGCCTGTCTCTCAGAAAGGGGCTTATCGCCTAAACGGATTTGAACCCCTTGTCTGCTGAAACGGTCCGTTACACTACTACCACCACCAGCGATACAGATGGCTGTGCTGCAGTGCGGCAGGGGAGGGAGAGGCGTGTCCCTTCCGTGTTCTTCTGATAGGCCACAGGCACTAATGGCTGCAGCCTATCAGTGGCCGGCTCAGGCGGCGCGATGACATCATTATCATCGCGCCGCATGAGCCGGGCAGCACACAGCAGGGACACAGGCCGGAAGAGGCCTGCATCGCATCGCTGCTGATGGAGGTAAGTATTAGTGTTTTGTTTTTTTTCTTTGCGGGAGGAGCTGGCACTATGAGGGCATCTGGCATTTCTTACAGCCCCATTTTTTTTTGGGTGGCACTCTGGAGGCATTTATTTCTTGCCCATTTTGGCAGAGGCACTATGGGGGCATTTCTTACTGGCACATTATGGGGGGGCACCATGGGGGAGAGGAGCACTATGTGGGCATCTGGGGGCTCTAAGGGTTTTATTTTTTTATTGGCACACTATAGGGGAGAGCGGAACTATGGTGCATCTGTTGGCACTATGGGGGCATTATTTGGGGGCACAATGGGGAAGTGGGGGCTCTAAAGGGGCCTTTTTTTTATTGGCACATTATGGAGGCACTATGGCATCTGGTGGCACTAAGGGGGCATTTTTTTACTGGCACATTATGGGAGGCACTACAGGGGAGAGCGGCACTATGGGGCATTATTTGGGGGCACTATGGGGTAGTAGAGCACTATTGGGGTATCTGGTGGCACTAAGAAGTGGCATTTTTTACTGGCACATTATGGGGGAGAGGAGCACTATAGAAGTATCTGCTGGGGGCACTAAGAAGGGGCATGTTTTTACTGGCATATTATGGGGGACACTATGGGGAAGGGGGAGAGGAGCACGATGAGGGCATTTACTGGGGCACCATATAGGGGTATTTTATACTGGCATACATTATGGGGACATTAGCTAAACTGCGGGCACTAAGCGGGGGTATTTCATGTACTGACATATTATAGGGAGAATTATTACTACTAGGGGGTATTATGGGGAGCTTTACTACTACTGGGGGGCTATGAGGAACATGATTACTAGTATGGGCACTATAGGGGCATTATTACTACTAAGTGTGCTCTGGCAGAGAATTATTTCTATTGGTGGGATTTTGGGGAGCACTGTTACTTTGGGGGCACCCTGGCACAGTATCAGCTTAGCACAATTATTTTTGGGGGACATTATCTTTATACTATTAGTGTCTGGGCGCAGTTATTTTTTAGAGCACTGTGTGCCAATAACTGTTTAAGGGGGCACTATCTGTGTGGTAGTAGTATTTCCAGGGGGACTGTTTCTGCAGTATAGTATTGGGGGCACAGCGGGCACAGTATTGGGGGCACTATCTGTGAGGTAGTAGTATTTCCAGGGGGACTGTTTCTGCAGTATAGTATTGGGGGCACAGCGGGCACAGTATTGGGGGCACTATCTGTGAGGTAGTAGTATTTCCAGGGGGACTGTTTCTGCAGTATAGTATTGGGGGCACAGCGGGCACAGTATTGGGGGTGGCAGGAAAGGGTGTTCAGAAGATGTGAAGATGATGGAAATGTGGGAAACTAATGTCTGTTTGTCAATCTCTGCAGAGACGAGAGATGGCTGAAAAATCATCATGGCGGTCTGGTCTGAATGGAGAAGATAAAGAAAGAGAACGTCTACAACAAAGGTGACATCACTGGATGTAAGAGGTATGGGGCGCTATGTAGGAGAGGAGATGCTCCGGCACTTCCCCCCCCCCCCCCCCCCTGCCATTTGCAGAAAGAGGATTCAGAGCTGGGTGAGGACGGCGAAAGGGGGCAGCAGGCCACGCGCGGGTGGCTGATGGTGGGGGGAACCACAGGCCTTGAGCAGGATCTGGGGAGGGAGGAGAGCGGAGGAGCTTCCTGGCTATAGCCTGCTGTTTATTGCATAATGTGAAGCCAGGACAGACCCTCCCCTCTCCGTACGATGTGTAGACAGGCCGCAACTATAGAATTTCAGCTGTACAGTGTTTGTTGGGAGTTGCCTATTATATGTAGGAGGGGCTTTAAATAATGGGCGGGGCTAAAAATTGGCCACTTGACTGGATTTGCCCCCCAGGACTAAGACTGCCAGCCCTCCCCTTCACACAGTGATGTCTTAATGGTGGGATAACATACATGGTGAAGTTACAGCACAGGAATAATGTTCACAGTGATGTCACAGTACAGCAGTAAGGCTCACAGTGATATCACGCATGGTGGTGTAAAGAAATAAATCAGTGATGCCATTGAACAGAAATAATGCAAAAAGTAATGCGCTCTTCCATTGTCCATATACATCATTGTATCGTAAGGGTATTTTTTCAGTACTGATTGGTTCTCTCCCTTTAATTCTGATCCCTTTTATTATTACCATTCTGTGTAATGATGTGCCTTGTAATGTAGTACCCATCCCCCATTGTGCTGATCTCAGAGACATGCATGCTGCACACTGGAGGAGGAGCTAAAAGGTTTAAACTCTGTGACCCACATACATTCAGGGGACCCCACCTAGAACTTCATCCTAGGTAGGATGTAAGTATTGATTTGCCCTCACTTTTGTACACCCTGGGGTGTCGGTCATGTGTTACAACGTGGTACATAGCCATGTGTTATAGCATGATCGATGGAGTCTCACCCCATAATATTGCATATTTAGGCTAGTGATGTATTTACTTTTTATTGTTCTGTATGTGATTTGTCTGTGTTATCTTATATTTAATCACACTTAGTAAGTAAATATATTTATTCACTTAGCCTGCTTATTCATTCTCAAATCTTTTGAATTCGCTTTTTAAAACAATCACTAACTGCACATACCTCTGAGTGCAGATGGCCCCCTTAGTTATTTGAGCTCCATAGCAGCTGCTGTGCTGTTTTAGGATTCTTGTGCATTCAGTGTAAATGATGTGGCTATGTTTTCAGATCTTTATTGTTACAGTAAAATCCTACATTTGAAAAATTAACAACGTTTCACAGATATAATGTAAGTAACATTTTAAGTAACTTTGAAAATATTTTCTATTAACAATCCAATACATTGCTAAAATTTTTAAAATCTTTCATAACTTTTTACAAATATAGCAAATGACCTATGCATGTCTGACTGCACACCAGATGATGCCAGCATAGCTGTTTATAACTTCATTGTACAGCTCGGTATATCACCTTTGTTTTGATACCACCAGGGCTTGCTATTGTTGGGATGACCAATGTGAAGGACTACAGTTCCCATGATTCCTCTCCATACTCATAGACGTTGCCTCTATTTACAGCTGCCTGCATGTCCCTCTGGTACAAAGTGTAATGCAGTGCAGAAATGACTCTGTGTCTACCTCTGCTGCCTAGCGTGTGAAACATGATACCTCTTGAGACAGAAGGAGGAAGGAGAGAATGCTGTAGGGGACATGTGATGTGTGTTATGCCCTACTACAGGTGGAGGTGGAGAGAGGAGATAAGCGCGTGCAGGATGTCTCACAAGTAGGAGACTGGCTTATAGAAGCATCTCGGGTAGACACTCCATTAGTAAGTCACTTATCTTACTGCATGCAAACCATTCGCACACGGGGGTATTCATCATGCCTTCACTCAAAAGATGCCCTTTTCTAGATTTCTACAGGAAAACAAAAATTATGTAAATTCCGCAATCATTTCTATGCGCTCCCAAAAAATAATAACATTTCTACCCAAAAAAATATATAATTTCTACCACATAATAGAAGTCCTAGTTAAACGACCATCCCCAGCAAAAAATGCGTACAATGGAGGATGCCGGCGCGGTCCACATGCACCACAAAGGCATCCTACACAAAATGGAGCATTGTGCGGATGAAAATATAATCATATAAATCACAGAAAAAAATGCACCAAACGTATATACCACTGACTATACTGGCTGGTCATACAAACAGATATTAAAAGCTGAGACTTTTGCCAATATATTCCTGTCAGGAACACATCGGAGCCCATCATGCACCACGTCATGGTCTCTCAGCATGGCAAGGGGTCCTACCACTACGCTAACTATGGTGTGAACACGGTCTGAAGGCGATGTAATCCAGCTCACAGCCAAGCTTCCACACAACCGCATAGCAGGACAACTATATTGTCCATATTTGCCACTATATTTCAGTGATTTTGTTTTATATGTATTGAATGTGCCTTTACCTGGCATTTGAACATTCTTTTGCACCTGGTAACCTCCATCACACGGTCTGATATGGGTGAGGCTTACAGTCTTGCTTTGTTCACATTGCATTAGTTGTCCTGCTAGGCGATTGTGTGGAAGCTTGGCTGTGAGCTGGATTTCATCACCTTCAGACCGTGTTCACACCATAGTTAGCGTAGTGGTAGGACCCTTGCCATGCTGAGAGACCGTGACGTGGTGCATGATGGGCTCCGATGTGTTCCTGACAGGAATATATTGGCAAAAGTCTCAGCTTTTAATATCTGCTTGTATGACTAGCTAGTATAGTCAGTGGTATATCCGTTTGGTGCATTTTTTTCTGTGATTTAGGTATAAATATCAGCCTAAAGAGTGACTGTTATCTGATGTGTGTGATCAGCTTGATCTTCTTGTAATAGGCCACTAATGCACTGTTAGGTCCTGGTCCCTGCTTCTCATTATGAGGCCTCATGCACATAGCCATGTCCCTATTTCGAATCTTAAAAGGGTTCTCCAGGAATTAAAAAAAATACTTAAATATTACTTTATTATAAATATCTTCCCAAATACCTTGTATGCAGTCTCCATAACCACAGCCCCACATTACCACAGTCTGTCCTGTCTGTCCTCTCTCTGTACACCATGTCTCCTCATGAACTCCATAGAGATTCATCTGAAAATCTTATCAGCTGTATTCAGGATCATAATCCCTGACAAGTAGGAGAGGAGGACGAGGCAGCTCTTTAGCCCAGTGCTGTGAAGTGACTTGTCCTGCTGTGTGATAAGGACAGGTTTTTGTGTACTAATAGGACGGCGGCAATTTTTTTTCTCTCCTAATGATTGCTCCCCAGACAAAACGAGCCATTATAACTAATGAAAGGTATTTGGGAATATATTTATAATAAAGTAATATTTAAGTATTTTAATTTTCTTAATTCCCGGAGAACCCCTTTAACCTCCTCAGGACCGCCGTACGCAGGATTGCGTCTTTGCGGCGGCCCTGCTCTTCTGGGTGGACGCGCCGGCGCGTCCTCTCGCGAGACGCGAGATTTCCTGTGAACGCGCGCACACAGGCGCGCGCGTTCACAGGAACGGAAGGTAAGAGAGTGGATCTCCAGCCTGCCAGCGGCGATCGTTCGCTGGCAGGCTGGAGATGTGTTTTTTTTAACCCCTAACAGGTATATTAGACGCTGTTTTGATAACAGCGTCTAATATACCTGCTACCTGGTCCTCTGGTGGTCCCCTTTGTTTGGATCGACCACCAGAGGACACAGGTAGCTCAGTAAATATGTTGCACTAAGCACCACTACACTACACCCCCCCCCCTGTCACTTATTAACCCCTTATTCACCCTTGATCACCCCTGATCACCCCATATAGACTCCCTGATCACCCCCCTGTCATTGATTACCCCCCTGTCATTGATCAACCCCCTGTAAAGCTCCATTCAGATGTCCGCATGATTTTTACGGATCCACTGATAGATGGATCGGATCCGCAAAACGCATACGGACGTCTGAATGAAGCCTTACAGGGGCGTGATCAATGACTGTGGTTATCACCCCATATAGACTCCCTGATCACCCCCCTGTCATTGATTACACCCCTGTCATTGATCAACCCCCTGTAAAGCTCCATTCAGATGTCCGCATGATTTTTACGGATCCACTGATAGATGGATCGGATCCGCAAAACGCATACGGGCTTCTGAATGAAGCCTTACAGGGGCGTGATCAATGACTGTGGTTATCACCCCATATAGACTCCCTGATCACCCCCCTGTCATTGATTACACCCCTGTCATTGATCAACCCCCTGTAAAGCTCCATTCAGATGTCCGCATGATTTTTACGGATCCACTGATAGATGGATCGGATCCGCAAAACGCATACGGGCGTCTGAATGAAGCCTTACAGGGGCGTGATCAATGACTGTGGTTATCACCCCATATAGACTCCCTGATCACCCCCCTGTCATTGATTACACCCCTGTCATTGATCAACCCCCTGTAAAGCTCCATTCAGATGTCCGCATGATTTTTACGGATCCACTGATAGATGGATCGGATCCGCAAAACGCATACGGGCGTCTGAATGAAGCCTTACAGGGGCGTGATCAATGACTGTGGTTATCACCCCATATAGACTCCCTGATCACCCCCCTGTCATTGATTACACCCCTGTCATTGATCAACCCCCTGTAAAGCTCCATTCAGATGTCCGCATGATTTTTACGGATCCACTGATAGATGGATCGGATCCGCAAAATGCATACGGGCGTCTGAATGAAGCCTTACAGGGGCGTGATCAATGACTGTGGTTATCACCCCATATAGACTCCCTGATCACCCCCCTGTCATTGATCACCCCCCCTGTCATTGATTACACCCCTGTCATTGATCAACCCCCTGTAAAGCTCCATTCAGATGTCCGCATGATTTTTACGGATCCACTGATAAATGGATCGGATCCGCAAAACGCATACGGACGTCTGAATGAAGCCTTACAGGGGCGTGATCAATGACTGTGGTTATCACCCCATATAGACTCCCTGATCACCCCCCTGTCATTGATCAACCCCCTGTAAAGCTCCATTCAGATGTCCGCATGATTTTTACGGATCCACTGATAGATGGATCGGATCCGCAAAACGCATACGGACGTCTGAATGAAGCCTTACAGGGGCGTGATCAATGACTGTGGTTATCACCCCACATAGACTCCCTGATCACCCCCCTGTCATTGATTACCCCCCTGTCATTGATCACACCCCTGTAAAGCTCCATTCAGATGTCCGCATGATTTTTACGGATCCACTGATAGATGGATCGGATCCGCAAAACACATACAGGCGTCTCCCTGGAGCCTTCCAGGGGGGGTGATCACCCCATATAGACTCCCTGATCACCCTCCTGTCATTGATCACCCCCCCTGTCATTGATCACCCCCCCCCCCCCCTGTCATGCTGCATTCAGATGTCCGTATGATTTTTACGGATCCACGGATACATGGATCGGATCCGCAAAACACATACGGACATCTGAATGGAGCCTTACAGGGGGGTGATCACCCCATATTGACTCTCTGATCACCCCCCTGTCATTGATCACCCCCCTGTCATTGATCACCCCCCTGTAAGGCTCCATTCAGACATTTTTTTGGCCCAAGTTAGCGGAATTTTTTTTTTTTTTTCTTACAAAGTCTCATATTCCACTAACTTGTGTCAAAAAATAAAATCTCACATAAACTCCCCATACCCCTCACGGAATCCAAATGCGTAAAATTTTTTAGACATTTATATTCCAGACTTCTTCTCACGCTTTAGGGGCCCCTAGAATGCCAGGGCAGTATAAATACCCCACATGTGACCCCATTTCGGAAAGAAGACACCCCAAGGTATTCCGTGAGGGGCATATTGAGTCCATGAAAGATTGAAATTTTTGTCCCAAGTTAGCGGAAAGGGAGACTTTGTGAGAAAAAAAAAAAAAAAACAATTTCTGCTAACTTGTGCCAAAAAAAAAAAATTCTATGAACTCGCCATGCCCCTCATTGAATACCTTGGGGTGTCTTCTTTCCAAAATGGGGTCACATGTGGGGTATTTATACTGCCCTGGCATTCTAGGGGTCCTAAAGCGTGAGAAGAAGTCTGGGATCCAAATGTCTAAAAATGCCCTCATAAAATGAATGTGGGCCCCTTTGCGCATCTAGGCTGCAAAAAAGTGTCACACATGTGGTATCGCCGTACTCAGGAGAAGTTGGGGAATGTGTTTTGGGGTGTCATTTTACATATACCCATGCTGGGTGAGATAAATATCTTGGTCAAATGCCAACTTTGTATAAAAAAATGGGAAAAGTTGTCTTTTGCCGAGATATTTCTTTCACCCAGCATGGGTATATGTAAAAAGACACCCCAAAACACATTGCCCAACTTCTCCTGAATACGGCGATACCACATGTGTGACACTTTTTTGCAGCCTAGGTGGGCAAAGGGGCCCACATTCCAAAGAGCACCTTTAGGATTTCACAGGTCATTTACCTACTTACCACACATTAGGGCCCCTGGAAAATGCCAGGGCAGTATAACTACCCCACAAGTGACCCCATTTTGGAAAGAAGACACCCCAAGGTATTCCGTGAGGGGCATGGCGAGTTCCTAGAATTTTTTATTTTTTGTCACAAGTTAGTGGAAAATGATGATTTATTTATTTATTTATTTTTTTCATACAAAGTCTCATATTCCACTAACTTGTGACAAAAAATAAAAACTTCCATGAACTCACTATGCCCATCAGCGAATACCTTGGGGTTTCTTCTTTCCAAAATGGGGTCACTTGTGGGGTAGTTATACTGCCCTGGCATTCTAGGGGCCCAAATGTGTGGTAAGGAGTTTGAAATCAAATTCTGTAAAAAATGACCCGGTAAATCCGAAAGGTGCTCTTTGGAATATGGGCCCCTTTGCCCACCTAGGCTGCAAAAAAGTGTCACACATCTGGTATCTCCGTACTCAGGAGAAGTTGGGGAATGTGTTTTGGGGTGTCATTTTACATATACCCATGCTGGGTGAGAGAAATATCTTGGCAAAAGACAACTTTTCCCATTTTTTTATACAAAGTTGGCATTTGACCAAGATATTTATCTCACCCAGCATGGGTATATGTAAAAAGACACCCCAAAACACATTCCACAACTTCTCCTGAATACAGAGATACCAGATGTGTGACACTTTTTTGCAGCCTAGGTGGGCAAAGGGGCCCATATTCCAAAGAGCACCTTTCGGATTTCACTGGTCATTTTTTACAGAATTTGATTTCAAACTCCTTACCACACATTTGGGCCCCTAGAATGCCAGGGCAGTAGAACTACCCCACAAGTGACCCCATTTTGGAAAGAAGAGACCCCAAGGTATTTCATGATGGGCATAGTGAGTTCATAGAACTTTTTATTTTTTGTCACAAGTTAGTGGAATATGAGACTTTGTAAGAAAAAAAATAAAAAATCATCATTTTCCGCTAACTTGTGACAAAAAATAAAAAGTTCTATGAACTCACTATGCCCATCAGTGAATACCTTAGGGTGTCTACTTTCCGAAATGGGGTCATTTGTGGGGTGTTTGTACTGTCTGGGCATTGTAGAACCTCAGGAAACATGACAGGTGCTCAGAAAGTCAGAGCTGCTTCAAAAAGCGGAAATTCACATTTTTGTACCATAGTTTGTAAACGCTATAACTTTTACCCAAACCATTTTTTTTTTTTACCCAAACATTTTTTTTTTATCAAAGACATGTAGAACAATAAATTTAGAGCAAAATTTATATATGGATCTCGTTTTTTTTGCAAAATTTTACAACTGAAAGTGAAAAATGTCATTTTTTTGCAAAAAAATCGTTAAATTTCGATTAATAACAAAAAAAGTAAAAATGTCAGCAGCAATGAAATACCACCAAATGAAAGCTCTATTAGTGAGAAGAAAAGGAGGTAAAATTCATTTGGGTGGTAACTTGCATGACCGAGCAATAAACGGTGAAAGTAGTGTAGGTCAGAAGTGTAAAAAGTGGCCTGGTCTTTCAGGGTGTTTAAGCACTGGGGGCTGAGGTGGTTAAACAATTGATCCGCACAATTCAGACACCTTCCATGTGTAGTCTGTATTCTTCTCACTCCCATCAATAGAAATAACTATTCTCATGTGCAATTCGGACCAGAACAAGACATTTTCTATCATGTGAAGGAAATCATATAGACTCCATCTTGTCGCCTTCTCCTCACAGTGGGCTCTCCCCCTCCCATATTCTCATGCCCTCTGATTGCCATGCTGATGTTTGCATTTTTACATAATCTGTAGAACACAATATGCTAAATTTAAGGCCAAATGTTTTGTCTTCACTTTTGTGAGAGTTTCACTGCTTTTTGACCTAGAGCCGTTATAATATGTATGTGTATATATATAGAGAGATATGGCCTTGCGGTTCGCCTGGCGGTTGTTTCGCTGCAAACTTTGCGTGTTTGCGATTCTCTGAACATGCGAACATATGGCGATGTCATAATCGCCTGCGCTATATTCCTTTGCATTGCGCCCAACTTTGACCCATGACACACACATCAGGTGGAACAGGGCATCCAATTGAGACGTTTCAGCACATGGATACCCCCCCCCCCCCCCCGACCCTATGACAGAACCCGATCTGGCAGCCATTTTACATTCTGTATTTTGCCAGTGTAGGGAGAGGTTGCTTTGTGGAGCAGGAACAGACTGTTAGGGGCACAAAACACTAGCTAATAGGGCCACAAAAGTCCTTTTAAGGACTGGTATAGGTGTGCTATCGATAGGTGTGATATACTGAGGCCCGGGGTGTGAAAGTATATTATAGTGCATTTGTATTGTGCAGCATTTGTGTGCAGTTCTGCTGCGATACCGCAGCTTTATAGAGGGACAAACGCTATTGGAGTAACTAATTGCAACTCGTGTGATATACCTGTTGTCCCAAAAAAAACTGATTGAGGGGTGTGATATACCTATAATATACTTTCTAACATAGAAAGTATATAGTGCATTTGTATTGTGCAGCAGTTGTGTGCGGTTCTACTGCGATACCGCATGTATATAGAGGGACAAGCGTTATTGGAACAACTATTTGCAACGGGTGTGATATACCTGTTTCCCCCCCCAAAAAAACGATTGAGGGGTGCAATATACCTGCTTCCACAAAATACTGATTAAGGGGTTTAATATACCAGCTTCCACAAAATACTGATTGACGGGTGGGATATACCTTCTTCCACCAAATATTGATTGAGGCCTGCGATATACCTGCTTCCATAAAATACTTATTGAGGGGTTCTATATACCTGCTTCCACAAAATACAGATTGAGGGGTGCGATATACCTGCTTCCACAAATTAATAATTAAGGAGATTGATATACTTGCTTCCACCAAATATTGATTGAGGCCTGCGATACACCTGCTTCCACAAAATACTAATTAAGGGGTTTGATATACCTGCTTCCACAAAATACTGATTGAGGGGTGTGATATACCTGCTTCCACAAAATACTGATTGAGGGGTACGATATACCTGCTTCCACAAAATACTGATTTAGGGGTGCAATATACCTGCTTCCACCAAATATTGATTAAGGGGTTCTATATACTTGCCTCCACAAAATACAGATTGAGGGGTGCGATATACCTGCTTCCACAAAATACTGATTGAGGGGTGCGATATACCTGCTTCCACAAAATACTGATTGATGGGTGCGATATATCTGCTTCCACCAAATATTGATTAACCCCTTAGTGACCAAGCACGTTTTTAAAAAATTGCATTCCAAGAGCTAGAACTTTTTGGTTTTTTCATAAATGTACTTGTAGGAGGTCTTATTTTTTGCAGGACAAGTTATAGTTTTTAATACACCATTTTAAGTACATGTAATGATTGATTAAAGCCAGCCGTTTAGCTAAAACCCCCTTTGTTTACGTCAGTAAAAACACGTATGGGTGGTCACTAAGGGGTTTTTAAGGGGTTCTATATAACTGTTTCCACAAAATACTGATTAAGGGAATTGATATACCTACTTCCACCAAATATTGATTGAGGCCTGCGATACACCTGCTTCCACAAAATACTGATTAAGGGGTGCGATATACCTGCTTCCACAAAATACTGATCGAGGGGTGCGATATACCTGCTTCCACCAAATATTGATTAAGGGGTTCTATATACCTGCTTCCACAAAATACAGATTGAGGGGTGTGATTTACATGCTTCCACAAAATACTGATTAAGGGGATTGATATACCTGCTTCCACCGAATATTGATTGAGGCCTGTGATACACCTGCTTCCACAAAATACTGATAAAGGGGTTTGATATACCTGCTTCCACAAAATACAGATTGAGGGGTTTGATATACCTGCTTCCACCAAATGTTGATTGAGGCCTGTGATACACCTGCTTCCACAAAATACTAATTAGGGGGATTGATATACATGTTTCCACGAAATACTGATTGAGGCCTGCTGTAATGAATCTCCTGGCACCCCGACTGGGTAACTCCGTTGATGGATGCTCCTAGTGCTTCCCGAGGGCTCCAAGCACTCCACTTGACACCGTAAGCACTGCCGACCCCACAAACCGCCGTAGCTTGGTTGGGATCTCGCCGTCTTCTAACCACCCTAGGCCTACGACAAGGTTTCCAGGTTCCAGTGGGTGACCCTCTCTTCCCTCAGAGAACGATGCAGGAACAAGCTCCTAAAAGAGCTCAAGGATTATAGCCAGGGGAGTATACAGCATATAGCATTCCTAGTTTAGATGCAGCCTTTTCCCCACACACATGAGACAAGGCTCTATGTTGAGGGTAAACAGGAACTCTTTAATGGGGCCACATGCAGGTCTTCCAGCAAGGGACACTCCCCCTGGGGACCTTGTGGGAGACTAAGAAAGTTTATATATTAGCCAATCACATGCATTTACAGTATGGAAACACTCCCAGCAATTGTACACAACATCCCCCCCCTGCCTGTGATACAATTAACAAAAACAATGGGCTCTGTGTCACCGCCAGTCCTGTGAGAAGGTCTGTTAGACGTTCTTCTCTACCTCTTGCATGACGTTCTTTGTTTTGGTTTCACTTTGTCATCTGCTTTCCTTCTGCCAGCTGTCACCTATTTACACTAATTGCCTCCCTTTATATTCCCTCCCATACTGCCGCACTTTGCGGTTTATACTTCTTCCTGGATGAGTTGTTCACTGCTGGAGGCTGCTACTGCTGATTCCTCAAATAAGTGTTTTTCCTTTATTTGTGTTTTCTTGCTGGCTTGATTCTAGGTGACCCTGACTCCGTCCGTATTAAGTGCAGGGAGCCGGTGGTCGTGTCCCCTCACTATTATAGGGTTTTCAGGTGTCACACAGTATGAGGTACGCGGGCATGCAATCGTCTACCATAAAGACCTTTGCATGGGCATAGCAGTCAGGGAGAGCTCTAGGGGTTTTATAGGGCTCACCTATATGCTCCTTAGTTTGGGATCAAGCCAGTTGGATGTTTATTTATAAGTTCCAGCTTTCTGCAACACCATCCATGACATTATAAACCGCTATAACCGTCCTTAGCATGGATCCGGTTTCAGCCTTGATTGATGCAAGGTCTTTCGCTGGAGGTAGCAGATCTCCGTAAAACTGTGTCTCAGTTTCAGGTGACCGGTTCTGCTGGCGTTCATGGAGTTTGTTCCGAGCCTAAGATCTCGCTTCTGGATACGTTCTCCAGGGGAAGTGAGAATTTTGTTAGCTTTAGAGAGGCTTGCAAACTCCATTTTCGCCTACTTCCCCATTCCTCTGGTGATGAGGAGCAAAGGGTGGGGATCATCATCTCGCTGCTCAGGGATAACGCTCAGTCTTGGGCCTTTTCGCTGCCGGTGGGGGCACGGCCCCTCCGATCGGTGGATGAATTTTTTGTAGCCCCACCCTCTGCTCCTCATCACCAGAGGAATGGGGCAGATATATGATGACCCGGATCGTATTGCTCTGGCTGAATCTAAACTGCGTCTTTTATGCCAGGGTAAACAGTCCGCAGAGATATATTGTTATGAATTTCGGAGATGGGCAGCTGATACTGGTTGGAATGATGCTGCACTCCGAAGTCAATTTTGCCATGGTCTTTCGGAAAGATTGAAAGATGCATTTGCTTTTCATGAGAGACCAGCCTCGTTAGAATCTGCCATGTCTCTAGCTGTTCGTATTGACAGGCGTCTTAAAGAGAGAGAGGAGTCTACTTATTCCTACTCATATTCAGTCCAAGGACAGTGGGGCTGTCTCATTCAGTGCACAGGGGTCTCAGTCTCTCTCAATCCCCTCTGAGGAGGCCATGCAGCTGGGTTTGCTTGCCTCTGATAGTAGAGGATTCAGCTTTCAGAGGAGGGTTTGTTTCTGTTGTGGGGGTATAAATCATTTGGCTAATGTTTGCCCCTCTAGGAGATTCATGGAGTTTTCTGAGGGTAATAAAAGAAAAACAAAAAGAAAAAAACCCTCTAAAAACTTTCCATTTGCTACTATTGGCAAGGTTGATACGGAAATTGAAGGTTTGCCTTTTTTTGTAGTTCCCGTTTTCTCCTACCTGCCAGGGTGGCGCTAGACAGCAAGAACATTGTTTGTGAGATTTTTGTAGATAGTGGAGCAGCTGTCAATCTCATTGATAATCAATTTGCAATAACGCATGGTTTCCAGGTATGCACTTTGGAAAAGGATATACCCGTTTTTGCTATAGATTCCGCTCCACTTTCTCAAAGATCGTTAAAGGGCATAGTTCACAATATCCGTTTGACTGTGGGTGACGCTCATGTTGAGGATATGTCATGTTTCGTCTTAAGCGGATTACCTACTCCTCTAGTGTTGGGGCTACCCTGGCTCACTAAACATAACCCCACCATTGATTGGCAAGCAAGGCAAATAAATGGTTGGAGTGAGTTTTGCAGAGAGAATTGCCTCACGACGTCTCTTTCAGAGGTTTCTACCAAGACTGTGCCATCTTTTCTCTCTGAATTTTTGGATGTGTTTTCCGAGAATGGTGTCCAGGAGTTGCCCCCGCAGCGGGAGTACGACTGCCCTATTAATCTCATCCCAGGCGCCAAACTGCCAAAATCACGTTTATACAATCTCTCCCAACCTGAAAGAGTCGCTATGCGTACTTATATCTCTGAGAGCCTGAGAAAGGGACACATCCGACCCTCGAAGTCACCTGTTGCCGCTGTTTTTTTTTTTGTTAAGAAAAAAGATGGTTCTTTAAGACCTTGTCTGGATTTCAGGGAGCTGAACCGTATAACGATTCGTGACCCATATCCGCTTCCTCTGATCCCGGACCTGTTTAACCAGATTGTTGGGGCTAAGGTTTTTTCTAAGTTGGATTTAAGAGGGGCATACAACCTAGTCAGGAGAGGGGACGAATGGAAGACGGCCTTCAATACCCCTGAGGGTCATTTCGAGAATTTGGTTATGCCCTTTGGTTTGATGAATGCTCCGGCCGTCTTCCAACATTTTGTGAACAGCATTTTTTATCATTTAATGGGGAAATTTGTACTCGTGTATCTAGATGACATTTTGATTTTTTTCTCCTGATTTCAAGACTCACCGAGACCACCTACGTCAGGTCTTGCTGATTTTGCGGGATAATAAATTGTACGCTAAACTGGAAAAATGTGTGTTTGCGGTTCCGGAGATTCAATTTCTTGGTTTTCTTCTCTCCGCTTCTGGTTTTCGCATGGACCCTGAGAAGGTCAGCGCTGTCCTTGATTGGGAGCTTCCTGAGAATCAGAAGGCGCTGATGCGGTTTTTGGGTTTTGCCAATTATTACAGAAAGTTCATTTTGAATTATTCCTCTGTTGTTAAGCCACTCACTGATATGACTAAAAAGGGGGTAGATTTTTCTTCGTGGTCGGTAGATGCGCTTAAAGCCTTTTCTAGAATCAAAGACAGTTTTGCTTCCGCTCCCATTTTGGTACAACCTGATGTCTCTCTACCTTTTATTGTTGAGGTGGACGCTTCTGAGGTGGGTGTGGGTGCGGTCTAATCTCAGGGTCCCTCTCCTGCCAAATGGCGACCGTGTGCCTATTTCTCAAGGAAACTCTCCTCTGCAGAGAGAAATTACAATGTGGGAGATAGGGAGTTGTTGGCCATCAAATTAGCTTTTGAGGAATGGCGCCATTGGTTAGAGGGAGCCAGACACCCTATTACCGTGTTTACAGACCATAAGAATCTGGCCTACTTGGAATCGGCCAAGGGTCTGAACCCGAGACAGGCCAGATGGTCTTTGTTCTTTTCTAGGTTTAATTTTGTTGTTACGTTCCGCCCTGGGGTTAAAAATGTGAAGGCGGATGCCCTGTCACGTTGTTTTCCGGGAGGGGGGAACTTTGAAGACCCGGGTCCCATTTTGGCTGAAAGGGTGGTCGTCTCTGCTCTTTATCCTGATTTGGAGGCAGAGGTTCAGGCAGCCCAGCCAGAGGCTCCTGATCTTTGTCCCCCTGGGAGGTTGTTTGTGCCTCTCGCTTTACGACACAAGGTTTTTAAGGAGCACCACGATACTGTCCTTGCTGAGCACCCGGGGAGTAGAGCCACAGTGGATCTCATTGCTCAGAGATTCTGGTGGCCGGCTCTTCGTAAGACGGTTGAGGGTTTTGTGGCAGCCTGCGAGACCTGCGCTCGTGCCAAGGTCCCTCATTCACGGCCATCGGGTTCTCTCCTCCCGTTACCCATTCCTTCCCGTCCTTGGACGCATCTGTCCATGGACTTCATTACGGACCTGCCTCGTTCCTCGGGGAAGACTGTGATTCTGGTAGTAGTGGACCGTTTTAGCAAAATGGCACATTTCATTCCCTTTCCTGGCTTACCCAATGCTAAAACGCTGGCTCAAGCGTTTGTTGATCACATTGTTAAATTGCATGGCATTCCTTCAGACATCGTTTCTGATAGGGGCACGCAATTTGTTTCCAGATTCTGGAAGGCCTTCTGTTCTCGCTTGGGGGTTCGGTTGTCGTTCTATTCTGCTTTTCACCCACAGTCGAATGGTCAGACCGAACGCGTCAAACAGAATCTGGAGACATATCTGCGCTGTTTTGTGGCGGAGAATCAGGGGGATTGGTGTTCTTTTTTGTCCCTTGCTGAGTTTGCTTTAAATAACCGTCGCCAGGATTCCTCTGATAAGTCACCATTTTTTGGTGCATATGGGTTTCATCCGCAGTTTGGGACATTCTCTGGAGAGGGGTCTTCTGGTTTACCTGATGAGGAGAGATTTTCCTCGTCTTTGTCATTTATTTGGCAAAAGATTCAGGGTAATCTGAAGAGGATGAGTGAGAGATATAAGCGTGTGGTGGATAAGAGACGTGTGCCTGGTCCGGACCTGAATGTGGGTGATCTGGTGTGGTTGTCTACAAAGAATATCAAACTGAAGGTTCCCTCCTGGAAGTTGGGTCCTAAGTTTATTGGGCCTTACAAGATCTTGTCCGTCATCAATCCCGTTGCCTTCCGTCTTGATCTTCCTCAGACTTGAAAGATCCATAATGTTTTTCACAGGTCCCTATTAAAACCTTATGTCCAACCCACTGTACACTCCTCTTTGCCTCCTCCTCCGATTGTTGTTGATGGTAATCTTGAATTTCAAGTCTCTAGGATTGTGGATTCTCGCATTATCCGCGGTTCTCTCCAGTACCTCGTTCATTGGGAGGGTTATGGTCCTGAGGAGAGGATGTGGGTCCCAGTGGCGGACATTAAGGCCACTCATCTCATCAGGGCTTTCCATAGGTCTCATCCTGAGAAGGTGTGCTCTGAGTGTCCGGAGTCCACCCGTAGAGGGAGGGGTACTGTCACCGCCAGTCCTGTGAGAAGGTCTGTTAGACGTTCTTCTCTACCTCTTGCATGACGTTCTTTGTTTTGGTTTCACTTTGTCATCTCCTTTCCTTCTGCCAGCTGTCACCTATTTACACTAATTGTCTCCCTTTATATTCCCTCCCATACTGCCTCACTTTGCGGTTTATACTTCTTCCTGGATGAGTTGTTCACTGCTGAAGGCTGCTACTGCTGATTCCTCAGATAAGTGTTTTTCCTTTATTTGTGTTTCCTTGCTGGCTTGATTCTAGGTGACCCTGACTCCATCCATATTAAAGAGTTCTGTCACCCCACTAAACTTTTTTTTTTTTTTTTTGCTTACTTATAATCCCCACACTGCGATTTATGCCTACATAATCAAATTAATCATTTTGGTCCTGTAGATTTTGTTTAAAACATGCTTTTAAAATATGCAAATTACCTTGCTACCAGCAAGTAGGGCGGCTACTTGCTGGTAGCAGCCGCATCCTCCGATCCTAAAGACGCCCCCTCCGCATTGTGATTGACAGGGCCAGGGAACAGAATCGTTCTCTGCTGGCTTTACCTGTTAGCATTCAAAATCTGGCGCCTGCGCCGCGGCCGTACCTGTCTTCAATCGGCGCAGGCGCACTGAGAGGCGGCCGCTCGCTCAGCCGCTCCATCCTCAATGCGCCTGCGCCGGGTGTAGATGGCCCTGTCAATCACAATGCGGAGGAGGCGTCTACCAGCAAGTAGCCGCCCTACTTGCTGGTAGCAAGGTAATTTGCATATTTTAAAAGCATGTTTTAAACAAAATCTACAGGACCAAAATGATTATTTGATTATGTAGGCATAAATTGCAGTGTGGGGATTATAAACAAGCAACAAAAAAAAAAGGTTTAGTGGGGTGACAGAAGCCCTTTAAGTGCAGGGAGCCGGTGGTCGTGTCCCCTCACTATTATAGGGTTTTCAGGTGTCACACAGTATGAGGTACGCGGGCATGCAATCGTCTACCATAAAGACCTTTGCATGGGCATAGCAGTCAGGGAGAGCTCTAGGGGTTTTATAGGGCTCACCCATATGCTCCTTAGTTTGGGATCAAGCCAGTCGGATGTTTATTTATAAGTTCCAGCTTTCTGCAACACCATCTGTGACACTCTGCCTGTGAAACAAATAAACAAACACAATAGGCTCTGCCTATAATACAATTAACAAACACAATGGGTTAACTTAATCACTCACAGGCAGAAAACACAAATTTTTACCCAAAACACAGAAAACACCCCAAACCCCACATATCCCTATAAATTATACATCCCTTGATAGCTCTGATCTGGGCGAACAACATATCCAGAAATCAGCCAGATCCGAGCAGGGGTTCCCAAATTTTATGGAAGTCACATTTAACTGACCACAAGCATGGCTTTCCTGCCTAAAACAGTTCCACAGATTTGGGCTGTGCGGCCAGTCTACTTTCTTCAAAGTTTTAGTATATGGGCAATAATCCTAAGGCAAAAGGCCGGCAAACAGGCCCCTCCAAAACCCAGTGGCGAGGTTATTTTCGCCACACCTGTGATATACCTGCTTCCACAAATACTGCTCTTCTCTAGGGACTTTGGCACAGGGTCATTTTGAAAATGACAGGCAGAGGAAGAGGCAGGCCATTCCGCAGGGGTGGTAGGGGTCGGGCAGGTGCATCGCGCTGGAGCCTAAGTGGGAAGTTGGAGAAGGTGCGTGCGATTACGTCAAAGGGTGCACCAGAGATGGTTGAGTGGCTCACTCAGCCTTCCGCTTCTGCACCCTCCTCACTCTCTGCTGTGTGCACCCCCAAAGACACCACCACCACCATAGCCCCTCTACTCAAGTCAGAGGAATTATTTTCCCATCCATTCACAGACCTTACCGATGCGCAGCCATTCTTGACATCGGATGAGGAAGAGGAGGTAGCAACGGCCGCCACCCAGAGGTCTGACGACAGTACCCAGATCAGCCCAAGGAGGGTGGTCCCCGCTGTTGCTGCCTTCTCCGAGATCTCTAATGTCAGTGGTGGTGAAGGTGACGATGATGACGTGTCGATAGACGTCACGTGGGTGCCCACAAGAGAGGAAGAGGAGGGGAGTTCAGAGGGAGACACGGAGCAGCAGATAGGGAGGAGAAGCAGGCAGAACTCACAGTGCACAGGAGACAAAAAGCAGACTGCAAATGTATCTGGAGCGAGCCATCAGACATGCACGGTCACATCTCCCAGGACGCCGGGACAAGGGTCCGCAGTGTGGGCTTTTTTTAACATGTCAGCTGTTGATAATAGTGTTGCCATCTGCAGCCTGTGCTGTCAACGCATAAGCCGCGGTATGCCCAACACTCACCTAGGGACGACCGCCTTAAGAAGGCACCTGGCCTCCCATCACCGAGCCCAGTGGGAGCAACGCCGTCAGAATCCACAAAGCCGTTGCTTTCATCTGGCAGAAGGCAGGCTTCCGTGGGCCAAATGTTCAAGCGTAAAAAGTTGATGACGCCAGATAACCCTCTTGCCCAACAGCTGACCGCTGGCTTGTCGGAACTGCTAGCCCGCCAACTACTGCCATATAAACTGGTGGACTCAGAGGCCTTTAGAAAATTTGTGGCCATTGGCACACCGCAAAGGAAAGTCCCAGGAAGGAAATATTTCTTCCAGAAGGGCATCCGAGAGCTATATGGCCACGTTCAGCAGCAAATGAATATATCTCTGGCACACAGTGTCGATGCCAAGATACATCTGACCACAGACACGTGGTCTAGCAAACACAGGCAGGGAAGGTACATAACTTTCACTGCCCACTGGGTGAAACTTCTGACAGCCATCAAGCATGTAACCCGTGGCACCCGTGTGGATTTGGTGTTACTGCCACAGATTGCATGCAGGCCTGCCTCTTCTTCTCCTACTCCTACTCCATCCTCCGTCTCCTCCTCGACTGACTCCTCCTTTTCCACTGCTACCGCCTCTTCCGCTGCACCCCCCAAGCTCCCCAGAACCTATTCGACGTGCCAGGTGAGACGTTGCCATGCTGTGTCTGTTGTGCCTAGAGGCCAAGAGTCACACCAGTCCTGCACTGCTTTCAGCTCTGCGGTCACAGGCTGATCAGTTGCTAACCCTACTCAATTTGACAGTTGGGAAAGTGAAGTGCGACAACGGTGCCAATCTGATGAGCGCGCTGAAACGGCAAAATGACACACATGCCGTACATGGCAACATCCTGAACTTAGTCATGCAGCGATTCGTTGCCAAATACCCCAGGGTCCAGGACGTCTTGCGGCAGGTCAGAAAAATCTCTGGCCATTTTAGAAGATCTTACACGGCCATGGCTCGCCTTGCTGACGTTCAGCGGCGACACCACCTGCCCGTCAGATGTCTGATTTGTGACAGCCCGACGTCCTGGAACTCCACCTTGTATTTGCTTGATAGGCTGCTCCAGCAGCAACGTAACATTGACGACTACCTGTACGAACTCTGCAGCAGGACAGGTTCTGGGGATCTTGGTTTCTTTTCACTGCGGCAGTGGCTGCTCATGCGCAACGCATGCAGACTTCTGCGGCCATTTGATGAGATCACCAAACTGGTCAGTCGCAGCCAGGGCGCCATCAGTGACATCGTACCTTACACCTTCTTTCTGGAGCGTGCATTGCATCGTGTCATTGATCAAGCCGTCGAGGAGCAGGAGCTGGAAGATGAGGAAGTCGCAATGCTGAATGAATTCCCAGGGGGGCTACTCCATCTGGGACAAGTCAGCAGGAGTCTGAAGAGGAGTCAGAGGAGGATGGTGGCTGGGGAGAGGAGGAGGAGGAGCAAGAAGAGCAGGCTTTGAGGAGGACTTTAAACTTTTCGGGGATCCCTGGTGTTGTCCGTTGATGGGGGGAGGAGAACGAGGATGACATTCTCCTGGGCGATTAGCAGGAGCCAGGGCGCTCCACCGCTTCCAATTTAGTGCAAATGGGGACCTTCATGCTCCAGTGTTTGAAGAGGGACCCCCGTATAAAAATAAAAGCATAAAGGGCAAGGACCAGTACTGGGTGGCAGCGTACTTAGACCCCCGATACAAACACAAAATGGCGGACATGTTACCAGCATCACAGAGGGCTGTCAGAATGCAGCATTTCCAGGCCTTGCTGCAAGAGATGCTGCATTCTGCTGTTGCGCGCGCCAGCAGAGGAATTTGCACCCACAGCAAAACAGGTGGGGGTACCAATCCTACCACGCCTGCAAAAAGAGGGCGGTTTGAAGATGTGTTGGTCACTTAGGATATGAGATCATTCTTGCAGCCAACCCATCGACAGCCGCCCTCCGGATCCAGCCTCAGGGAACGCCTAGACAGACAGGTGTCCGACTACATCGTGTTAACGGCCGATGTGGACGCTCTGAGAAGCAAGGAACCCCCTGGACTACTGGATGTGCAGGCTTGACCTGTGGCCAGAGCTGGCACAATTTGCCTTGGAACTCTTGGCATGCCCCTTGTCAAGTGTCCTGTCCGAAAGCACGTTCAGCGCAGCAAGGGGGATCGTGACTGATAAGCATACTCGCCTAGCTCACGACAGTGTGAACTACCTCACATTTGTAAAAATGAATGAGGCATGGATCTCGGAGGAATTCAACACCTGTGACGACCACATGTAATTGAATTTCCTCATGCCGGCCAACACATATCTGAGCACCACCCAGAACAAAGAATGGTCCCTGTCTTATGTAAATACAGTGGCATAAAAGGCCTTTTCTGTCAGATGAATGCCTAATTTTTGGGGCCTTTACTTCAGTGGCCTACAGTAAAATTGTTATCCAGTAACCGTCTAATATACCTCCAGCCACATAATCACTTGTTCTTTTCTGTCAGGTGAATGCCTAATTTTTGGGGCCTGTACTGGCCTACAGTCAAATTTTTAGCCAGTGACCACCTAATGTACCTCCAGCCACATAATCACAAGTTCTTTTCTGTCCGGTGAATGCCTAATTTTTGGGGCCTGTACTCCCGTGGACTAAAATAAAAAATTTCTAGGCTCGAGCAGGGCACATTTTTGAGAGTTTCCCTTCAAGACGCATAAAAATGGCCCCTGATTAAAATACATATTTTTTGTGGGAATTTTTGCCATTGATTTCCCTCTGGTATGTCACTGTCCATGTTGTGGGACAATTTGTGCACTTCTACTAAGTATTTGGTGGCTGCAAATATGACCTGAAGGTTTTTCAGGTTCGCCTGCCATTAAAGTCAATGGGGTCCGCCGCGAACGCTCGGTTCGCGAATATTTGATCGCGAACACGCATTCGCGAATCGTCCCGGCCGATGTTCGTCCATCACTATATATATACACGCTTGCTGAAATAAAGTTTGAAGCCATTTGAGGAAAGCACACCTCCTGTGTCTTGGTGAAAATTTTCCCGAGTCACTCAACTTAACCCTTTATTTGACCCCATCATCACATCATTAGAGCTGATTCTGCTCACAGTAAACTTGGCGTTCCGCCACCCGGATCCTCAAAAATATGGATGTGTGTATGACCCCATAGAAATTAATGGAAAAAATTAGGATCGCACACATGAAAAATACAGTTATGAGCATGAAGCTTTAGAGCAGTGAGCCATGAAAGAGTGGCCCTTGCTCTGGTGACCCCCGATCACCCATGTATTGCATAAATGATCAGCAAATATTGCTTACCGTGCAGCTGATCATTCTAAAGGTTGGATCCTGTGACCAGATCACAAGGTATCCCCAAACTGTGGGGAAACAAATGTTCAATTTCTCTACAGTGCCCACCACAGGAGAAATGAAGCATAGCATGGTGTCCATTGAAATCAATGGATTGTCTGTGCGATGCAGGACAGGTCCATCAGGGTGAACGATGCTCTTTGTAGTTGCTCCACTCTGACCAAGAAAAGAAGATTGTGAATGAAGGACCACAGTTACACACTGCAATTTCTAAACTGAACAACTTCTTAAAAGACGCCCTGTCACCACTTCTAAAATGTCTGTTTTAGTAACTACTCGCATTCCCCATGTAATACAAGTTCTGGCACATCTATTCTTATGACTCTATGTTGTGCCGTTCCTTTATTATTCCTTCTAGAAGTTATGAATGAATTGCTAGCAGTTTGCAGTGAAGGACTTGATGGGTGTTACCAGCTGGGGGTCGGGGTGTCCGTGCACTGTATGACACCAGCAGCACTGATTGGATAACATCAGACTGTGCAGGGACACACCGCCAACTGGTAACATCCATCTGAACCTTCATTGCAAACTGTTAGCAATTTATTCAACTTCTGCCAGCAATAATAATGGATTGGCACATGACAGAGTCATAAGAATAGTTGCGCCAGGATTGTTATTACATGGGGAATTGTCAGTCCCAAAACTGAAGTGAACAAGGTCTCTTCAGAATTTTCCCTGCACGCTGGTGCCTCCATCTACCCGGTCCTAGCAGGTAGTATGATAGGTAGACTGCACTAGAGTACAAAAATGCCTTATGGGGTTAAATACCAAGTATGCCACTGAGAAGGTTTTATCATCATTTGTCAGGGTTGACCGTACTCGATACTGGCGAAGCCGAACTCCAGACATTTCACGTTTGATTCTTTTTATCTGTTTTTTTGGGGATGTGCACAATACATACGTACATTTCAATCCAACAAACTAGTTCTGCCTACAACTAATACTATTCCTACTGTCCTTCCTTATTAAATCTAGTATTTGCTGTTTTTATACCATTTACCAGATCCAGTAAAATGGCTTTCATCCAGCTTAAAAGGCACCTGAGAGGTTCTGGACTATCAGAAAGTCTGGATTATTGGACAGTCATTGGTTAGAAATCCAGAAAGAAATCGTGAAAAACCAAATCGCTCACTAATTGTTTTGTCGGAAAGAAATCTTGGATCATCTGATTTTCTGGATAATCAAATGCCAGATTAAAGGGATTTTACCACATACTTCAACCCTGTCAATGAGATAGGAGTGCACCCATCTGACGGCCGTTAAAAACGGATACAAGGTCCTTTCAGGTTTTAAAATAAAACTCATCCACTTGAATGAGTGTGGACCCTCGCATCTCCAACCCTTACTCCTCACTGGATGCAGCAGGACCTGTGCTCCAAGCGTGATGATGTCACATGATCACACTGGGAGCACAGGTCCTGCAGCATCCAGTGAGGAGCGAATGTCCCCATGCATTCTAGTGGATGAGGAGAGTTTTTTTTGTCTGCACTATCGTTGGTTAGGGGCCATTATCTCTATGGGGACGGGGGCCACAGGGGGAGCCATTACCTATACTGGGGCACTATGGGCCTACTAACCTACATCTACACCGAACAGACATGAATATGGGCAGCTGTAGTCCCCCAGATATGGGGGTACTACAATTTTTATAATGTTATGTATTATGCATTTTATTGTTTGCTTCTGGTCTTTTTTACCAGGAAGGTTTGGTTGGCAAAGGTTGGCAAGGAACAGGGTTAACCACAGTGTTCCTCCCTTCTTGGTAGGAGTGGGCAGATCCTGATCCCTGCCAAGAGGGGGTAGTTCCTGAGTAACCTCAGACAGAAGAGGAAGCAGAATGCAGTGCTCCTGCTCCAGATTCTCCATGGAGAACTACTACAATTTTCGTGAACTGCTCCCATCAGCATTGAAGACACTGTTGCGAGGTGTGGGATTACAGCCAAGACACCCATCACCAGACAACCATTAGGTCAGTATCACCTAAGTACTGAATTGCGCCCAACCTACCTGCCTCCATATCATTACTGGTGCCAGAGAAGATTTGCACTTAAAGGCTATGTACACCTTTGGGTGCAAATTTTTTATGATTGCCTTTTGCTCATTTTGGGCTAAAAATTATTTTTTAAATTGGCCTTATTCAGCCATTCTATCACAAAGGGATAACTGTTTGTCTAGCTGTGTGAATGGTGCTTTCACTTTGTGCCGGTCATCTAATGACCCTCATGTCTAAATTACTGAAAAAGTCCTAAATACTTATTTAAGCCACATTCTTATCAGTAAGATCAAAAACTGAGCTATAATGTGTTTATAAGTTCAGAGATCAGAGATATGGAGCCCATCAGCTCAGCTGCCTAATGCAACAAATTGAAAATTCAGATCCTGCTACTAGAGAAACTCAAGGCTGTACAGAGAAAGGGGTTCAACATTTTTAATAAAGACCAATTGAAAAATTGATTTTTTAACTCGAAATGAGTACAATGGGAAAAAAAAATGCCCCCCAAAGCCTGCTGGTTAATGTATATAAACTTCTGCGTTGCACTTTGTAAAAATACTTTATTACATTTAACTCTGGCCTCATTCTTCCGTACTATAATTCCATTGCACCAATCCCCAGGGAGCAATGGTCTGAGTCAGTACACCGTGAGACCACCGAGGACCACTACCACTCCCATCCTTTACACCGGCTCCTCCAGGGCTCGCTGCACAGCCATCCACAGCATGTCGGTTGTTTATGCGAATTTTCAATGCAGATTTTATTCACCCTTTTCAATGCAAAGAGTGAGATCTGAGGCAAATCCGCTTCAAAATCTATAAGCGACACAGGTGTGGAAAGGCATCTAAAACCGCATAAAAATCTGAGAGGAAAATCCACATAAACTACACTGCTGTGTGCATATACCCTAAAAATCTCATCTATTGCGACATAAATATTACCTGCAGTGCGGCTATTGAAGTCTGCAGAATGTCAATTCTTTCAGCGGGTTTGCAGAGGGGGAAATCTGTGACAAAATCTGCATGTCACATGTGGATCATGCAGTGGATCCCGCATTAAACCCATTCCGGAGTGCATGTAGCTTTGGGGTATGTTCACACAGAGGATTTTTGAAACAGTGCGGATTCTGCGCCGAAACCCGTGCAGTTTTTGAGCTGAAACTAATTCCCATGGTTTTCAGTTGAAATTCATGCCCACTATTCATGTGGCTGAGGAATTTTTTTGTGCTCCAACAAAAATTGACATGTCCATGCTTAAAACGGGAAGCCACGGCGGAAGTCTGCTCAAGGTTTAGCTCTATTTAATGGAGCTAAACCAAGAGTGGGTCAACAGGCTTGGGACATTGTCAGAATCCACCATGTGAACATACCCTAAGGGCCCGTTCACATGACGTTTCTGGCGCTGTTTTTCATGCGTTTTCCGTGCCAAAAACCAACTCTATCTTGGAGCAGAATCCTGCTGATTCTCCCATTGAAATGAATGGGAAACTGAAAAGAAAGTGCCAAAAAACGTGCGGATTCTGCGCTGTTATTTTTTCAGCGCGTTTTCAAAATCCGTTGTGTGAACATCCCCTTAGAGTCATAAGGGGAGATTTATCGAAACTAGTCCAAAGGAAAACTGGCTTAGTTGCCCAGAGCAACCAATCAGATGGATCCTTTCATTTTCCAAAGGGGCTCTGAAAAAGGAAAGGTGGAATCTGATTGGCTGCTGTGGGCAACTAAGCCAGTTCTACTTTACACCATAAATCTCCCTCATATTGTCCTACTGTGGGTACTTCTCAAGAGGAAGAAACGTAAAACGTTTTTTGTTGCCCATAACAACCAATCACAGGGCAGGTTTCATTTTGTCGAGAGAGCTATAAGAACTGAAAGCCAGGCTGAGATTTGTGACTAGTTGCTATGACAACAAAGGCAGTTTTTCATAAATCTGCTCAGGTCTTACAGACATTACCCTGCCCCCGGACACTGACACTCTCTCTTTAAGAAAACATTAGTCCTTTATTTGATAGGATGTGATCACTTGCCCAAAGAGATGACACTCTAAATTCACAGGCTTGGTCAGTTTGGACGAGGCACAGTAGGGGAGGGGCCCCAGGGAACAGTCCCGATCTCAGGAGCCTCCTCTCCCCCGCGGTGCTGAGGTGTTTATCTCTCCCGTCGATGATGATTTGCATATTAGCTGCCATCAGCCAATTGGAGGCTGCCTTACGGCATGGCGCGATGACATCACAGTGTGATCCGGAGAAAAATGTGGTCGGAATTTCGGAAGATAAGGAGATAACTGTGGTTGACCGCTACATCTAATCGCAGTGCACAGGACTCACTGTCTCAGTAGACGATGAAGAGCTATCTCACTCTAATACGGACGTCACTGTATGGAGGGCCGCGCTCCTAATAGTGAGCAGGTGGGGAGCGCAGGTACAACAGCACGATGATGATGGTGAGGGTCGCAAGCGCTGAGCTCGTTATGTTAAACAGTCGTGCCGTCTTTGCATCTTCCACAGCTCCCGTGAGGTCGTTCAAGAGTTTTTTGTCTCGGACCTAAAAAAAAGAAAAAAAAAGTGAACACCAATACATCTATGCGGAGGGGAAACAAGCAAGGTTGTGGGGCTTGGAACCCTATAAATCACACACTTGACCTATTTTAGGACTTTTAAGGAATGTGTCCTTTAGGCTCCATTCACACATCCGCAATTCCATTCCGCATTTTGCGGAACGGAATTGCAGACCCATACATTTCTATGTGTGAATGGACCCTTATCAGGATGTGTCCTTTCTGCTGCAGCTCTCTCCCTAAAACAGCTCATGGGGTGTGCCCTTTCTGCTGCAGCTCTCTCCCTATCACAACTCATGGGGAGGGTCCGTTCTGCTGCAGCTCTCCCTATCACAGCTCATGGGGTGTGCCCTTTCTGCTGCAGCTCTTTCCCTGTAACTGTCACAGCCTCTAACAGTAGATACAGCTGGTGGCAGTTGAAGGATTAAAATGAGCATGTGCGACCACGTCAACAAGATAGACAGAGAAGTAAAGAAAAGAACAAACAGCAGGTGGCGCCATACAGATACATATCATTGAATAACTCAGTAGCTATACTAAATTTTAATTACATGCAATTACAAATTATTAAAAACCAGATGCTGGTTTGAAAAATGTACATTATTTTTCATAGGACAACCTCTTTAATCTATGATTGTTTTTTGTGAAGGTAGAAATCATTCTTATTGCCTTATGAAGAAAAGACATAGCTTGAAGCTACTGGGCCCCTATACAAAATGAATGACAGGGCCCCCCCTTCTAGTATGGGTCATTTTTCAAGGGCATCTGTCAGCAGATTTGCACCTATGACACTGTCTGACCTGTTACATGTGCACTTGGCAGCTGAAGACATCTGTGTTGGTCCCATGTTCCTATGTGCCTGCATTGCTGAGAAAAATTATGTTTTATTAGATGCAAATGAGCCTCTAGGAGCAACGGGGGCGTTACCATTACACCTAGAGGATCTGTTCTCTCTGCAACTGCAACGTCCTCTGCACTTTGACAGGCCCAGGCAGGCATGATCCCATTTACACTGCCTGGCACTGTCAGAGGGCACAGCAGTTGCAGAGAGAGCTGAGCCTTCAGGTGTAACGACAACGCCCCCGTTGCTCCTAGAGACTAATTTGCATATGTTAAAACATCATTTTTCTCAGCAATGAGGGCACATATGAACATGGGACCAACACAGATGTCTTCAGCTGCCAATCGCACATGTAACAGGTCAGCCAGATTTATAGGTACAAATCTGCTGACAGACGCCCTTTAAAACTGATGTCTTCTCATATGTTCGAAGGATAAATAATGTTCCAGGACTCAGGTGTGACATCTACCACAACAAAACCTAAAGTTACACCCCTGTTCCTAAACCATGAGTTATCTGCCTCTAACTGTTGCTTAGGTCTTATTATTAGTGTAGACTAGATAGATGAAGTGTTGGTTGAAAGCTCTATACTCAAGGGGTCAATCCATTTTTTTGGAACCCCCAATAGCTACTATTTAGGAACCTTAATTATGGAGGTATAGGTGAGCCTACCACAGCAATTTTCAGATGTGAGCCCTGTTCTAACCTGTAATATCCCGGCTACAGCACCAAAACCAAACCTAGGGGAAACATCAAGGCGTTCCTGTTTTCTCCACCTGATGAGTGATGGAAAGGACATCCCTGAATAGTTCCAGATAGTACTAATCACAGAAGATGATCCCCACACAAAGCATCCTATTTGAGAAGACCAGCCCTGAAATAACTCTGTTCCAATTACCATACATAGCAGTGCCTAACGAGCAGTTATTGCCATTGCGTCACCAAGCCAACAATTCACAATAAAAATGTGCCAGCCACAACTGTGCCTCCATGGTCCAGCACTGCTTTGTGCTCCTCTAACATAACATGCCAGCATCCACCAAATATAGCCATGCCTAACTGTGCCAATCTCTGAAGAACACAAATCAAGTGGTGAGGATGTGCCATATTTCAGAACAGAACAAGAACATCTCTGGACTTGGTTGCCATAAAAGAAGCCATTTGCTGCATGCATTTCAATGCCGTCCAGAATAAAAAGGATGTTACGGTGATTTTTCTTTTTGAAGTTGGAAAAGCTTCAAAAGATCCAAATATAGTGGACTACTTTTCGAGAGGACTACGTTTGCCCTGCAGCAGATGGTCACTGTGTTGACTTCAGTAATGACACGTTTGTTTCAATACATCTATGCCAATATAATAAGGTCAGTACTACTACTCAATCGGAGCAGGGCTGTAGTAACGACCTCCCTCCACTACAAGGTTGACCATGTGGTGTAGTCCGGCCACAGAGCTACACCCAAACAACTGATTAGAGGGGGGAGCAGGGTGTCACCAATCAGCTAGTGATGGACTATCCTGACGACAGGCCATCACTTAATAATGGTTGGGCAACCTCTTTAAAGAGGGTGCAGTGTTAAGCCAGCACTGTGGCCCCATTATTTTCAGGATTGGTGGAGACTCCAGTGGTCAGACCCCCACCGACCACAAAGTGATGAGCAATCCTAGTGAAGACCTTTTAAATGGTGCTAATGTTTTACAATTAACCTCTGAGTTATAGACATGCTTTTGATAATTTTTTTGTCTTCATTGGTTTGGATTTTTTTGGTTAATTTTTCCAGCTTAAAAAAGAGGTTGTGCTACTTTGAGGTTTGTCTAAGGCTGTTTTGACGAATATCATCATAAATAGGACTCACCTTCAGAGAGTAGGCCAGTGCGATGAAGCCCAGGCAGCAAAAGTTCAGGTAGACAAAGTTGAAGATGGACCACAAGTAGTAATCATTGACCTCGGTTGTCTCAGGGGAAATCTCGATGACTGTAACTGCGGGCCCACTTTTACCGGTGGCCACAGACACTGTTCCTGGGGGAGGCTTGGTCTTCTTCTTCTTCTCACGCTCCAGAGTGTGTTTGCATTGGGGTAGGTGCCACGTGCCTTCAACTTTATAAGCTTTGTTTTCCATGTCTCATAGAAGGAAGGCAAGCAACGTGAGTTCTGTTTCGACTGAGAAAGCCCAGAGTCCAAGCCTGCCCACAAGGAGCAAAGGTGGCTAGAGGCAAAGAGAGAAAGTTACAGAGAAAACATATAGCTACACATGAGATGTGGTCTCTACCTATTTAGATGCATTCAAGATTCTTTGATACTTAAACAAGTGTTTCTGAGGTCAGGAGATCAGAGATAAGAGCAGCACATGAGCCATCAGATGACCAGATTTTAAGAAAACAGATATTGACAGCTTGCAAACAGACTGATTTTTAACCCCTGTATCTCAGAAATAGCTGAACATTTTTAATATAGACTAATTGAAATAATGATTTTTAGCACAAAATGAGTAAAATGCAATCCTAAAAATTTGCCCCAAAAGGTATCCATAGCCTTTAATTCACTTGTAAACGTCATATTTACATTTTAAAAGGCACATTTTGATACACAGCATCTAGTGGTATTACCTGTAACAAAGGAGAAAAGAATAGAAGTCTATAGTGGTTGTGTGACAAGATGCAAGCTGATGAGAGTCCAGAAGAGTGCACTGGTTGACATGTAGAGCAGTAGAGTGACCGGTAGAGGTTCTCATTGCAACATGTATGAAATGACGAATATTCTGATAATACAGAATTACGTCAAGGTCTTACAAGCCTATTTCTACCGAATCAGTAGTCAAAGCAATTGGCAGGTCCAAGCCTTCTTCAGGAAACTGAAAAATAGACCTGTTTGTTTCTCTCTAGCCATAGCTAGTTCTTCACCTTCCTTTCCGTTCCTGGTCTCCCCCTCATCTTCCATATCCCCCATCTTCTTGTTCTGCAGTATGATCCTGCAGAGAACATTCATTCCTTGTTTAGCTTCGGGCACTGCAGAAGACGTCTTAACTTGTCAATAACCTGCAGACTATTGCACTGCGCCCAACAGAATTGAGATCATTGATCCCTCTCTATCACGAGATCCCAATGTACGGCTACCTTCCACAGACTTTTATAGCAACCCCCCCCCCCCCCCCATTCCTTCATAACATTCCTGTCTAACACGCCAGAGTATTCACCATCCACTAAAAGCATCCTATAGATAGTTCACAGCACTGAGATTTAATTGAAAAGTATTGAGCTGTGTCCAAAGTGTCGTCGCCGTCACCCCAACAGAGCGCCTTCTTCAGGCACAAGACTCAAGGCATGAACTAAGACGTTGCAAGGCAATGCAGCAATTACAAGGACATCAGTCGGCATTTCATGGATTTTCTGCATTGACCCCTGCAGAACATCGTGTTGTGTTTGCCCTTTGGCATCGTCTTACACACGAAGATGCTCGGGTGATTAGCAGGTTGCTTTACTCACCTCACAGGGCTCTTGTTAGGACCACGCTGATCGCCTGTCCGTGACAAGTGGGTACCCCCAGGGAGAGAGTGCAGATAGGAACAGCTGCATGTCTTAAAACAAGAGACTGTCTGTATCAGTCACAGACAGACTATAGAGGAGGGAGGAGGAAAAAATAAAAAGGGGGTGCCCAAGGATGCTGGAACCAGCGAAAGAAAGGAAGGAGGAGCAGCAAGGGAGGAGGTGTCCAGATCAAGATCCACACACGATTCATGTCAACACCTTATAATATAGTAAGAAACATTGCATCCATGAATGGTTTGAGCAGAGGATGAAGGGGGAGCATGAGAGAAATTGACCTCTAAATATCCACCATGGGGAACCATTGCAGACGGTCTGCTGGTTCGAACATTTGTGCAACCTAATAGCTTCTGCCACCTCTCAGCGATGCCATGCGTGGACCAGGAGACAGCAGGTATACATTACTGCTGCCTGTGCAAGAGTCGCAGGCTCTCCTTGACAATACTGCAATGTCTGGCCCCTGCAGACTGAGTCACTCGTGCTCAGGCAAAGATGATCATCTCCAGTAACCCTTCGGGCAAGCAGGCACAGCGCCAAAGAAAGCTGGAGGGAGCAAGTGGCAATCGCAATTCATGTCACTGCTCTACACCAAGCTAGTGACAAGTGTACAAATAGGCGTCACTTGACAAATGTCAACCGCCACTCGCGATCTTACGATGAAATATGGAGCTCTGACGTACAGAAAGGAATCACTCACTGGAGCTCACGGTCCGAGTTCTCAATCTCAGACACTGACTAAAGCCAGATTCATGAGAACCTACATGGTTGGACGTGTGCCCACAAACAGGTTCAACTTCCACCTTTCTTACATTCAAATATGCGCTTTTTTTTTAGGGGCCCCATAAGGGCTCATGCACGCAGCCGTTGCGGTTTTTGCAGTACACAAATTGCGGAACAGAACGTCCTTCCTTCTATAGAACTGTCCTATCCTTGTCTGTCAAAATGGACACAAATAGGACATCGGATGGATGGATGCAGACAGCACACGATGTGCTGTCCGCATCTTTTGCGGCCCTATTGAAGTGAACGGGTCCGCATCCGACCCGCAAAAAATGCAGATCGGATGTGAGCCAAAAATACATTTGTCCTAAGTGTCAGCCAAACTATCAGTCTGCTCAGCTCCTCCTGCTCTATGCTGCCTGCAGATGAGACACCATGGGGGTCATTTATGAAGCCAGATATGTCAAAAGTCGCGAGTCATGGCAATCGCAATATTCCCATGGTAATTGCGACATTTCGCAATCCTCGCCACTTTTCACAGTGCTCTATGTTTAAGAGCTAAAAGTGAGATTAGACCTGGATTATGGCTCACTTAGGCCTCGTTCACACGAACGTATGGCTTTTATAGTTTTTTGCGGTCCGTTTTTCACGGATCCGTTGTGCTTCTGTTTCCGTTCCGTTTTTCCGTATGGCATATACAGTATACAGTAATTACATAGAAAAAATTTGGCTGGGCATAACATTTTCAATAGATGGTTCCGCAAAAACGGAACGGATACGGAAGACATACGGATGCATTTCCGTATGTGTTCCGTTTTTTTGCGGACCCATTGACTTTAATGGAGCCACGGAACGTGATTTGCGGGCAATAATAGGACATGTTTTATCTTTCAACGGAACGGAAAAACGGAAATACGGAAACGGAATGCTTACGGAACACATTCCGTTTTTAATGCGGAACCATTGAAATGAATAGTACCGTATACGGAACACAAAAAAACGGCCCATAAAAAACGATCGTGTGAACTAGGCCTTACTGTCTGCGGCATTTGAAATGTCACCAAAAAAATCACAAAAAAGGCACATTCTACGCCAGGCAGCCCCTGGTGTATTTATTAAGACTAAGCCAGACTTAAAAGTGACATGTAAACGATCTCTAATGATAAATAACCCCCCATGTTCAGTGTGATGGGTTCCTTTTCAAGGGCATCTGTCAGCAGTTTTGTCCCTATGACACCGGCTGACCTGTTACATGTGCACTTGGCAGCTGAAGACATCTGTGTTGGTCCCATGTTCATATGTGTCCGCATTGCTGAGAAAAATGATGTTTTAATATATGCAAATGAGCCTCTAGGAGCAACGGGGGCGTTACCATTACACCTAGAGGCTCCGCTCTCTCTGCAACTGCTGTGTGCTCTCCACTTTGATTGACATGACCAGGCAGTGAAAACATCATCACGCCTGGTCCTGTCAATCAAAGTGCAGAGGACACAGCAGTTACAGAGAAAGCTGAGCCTCTAGGTGTAATGGCAACGCCCCCGTTGCTCCTAGAGGCTCATTTGCATATATTAAAACATCATTTTTCTCAGCAATGCGGGCACATATGAACATGGGCACATAACCAACACAGATGCCTTCAGCTGCCAAGTGCACATGTAACAGGTCAGCCAGTGTCATAGGTACAAAACTGCTGACAGATGCCCTTTAAAAGGAAACCTGTGACATTGAACATGGTGTCTAATTTGCAGGCAGCTTAGGGCAGGTGGAGCTGAGCAGATTGACAGTTTGTGGGAAAAGATTCAGCAAAACTTTTTTAATGTATGGATATTCTTGCTCTTTCTATACTTAGGAGTCCAGTAGGAGGTCCTACTCAGTGATTGACAGCTATCTTTGCATGAACAGTCACTGATAGGACCGCCCACTGGACTCCTAAGCATACAAAGAACAGGGATTTAAATGAATAAATGACATGTTACATTTAATCTTTTAACACAAAATGATGTCGGTCTGCTCTGTAACATTGCAGCATATTTACTAATCCTGTGGATGGTGTAAATTTAGACAGACCTTGCACCAGATTTATCACAGGGGCAGGGGCGTCGTTAGGTCAAAACATTCGGGGCTTGAGCCCGGGATGTTTTGTCCAGTGCCCCGAATGTTATGCTGGTAGCATTTTTTTTTTATTGGCTATTCCACGGCCCTTTAATATTGATTAGACCTGGGCAACCCACCACAGATCATCCCCCCACCCCCCTTGTACTTGTACCGCTGATCCGCTACTTGCGGGCTGCGCGGGCATGAGTTCAGTCACTTCGGTGCGCGATCCCATCCTGCGGCGCGTGATCCCGCGAGAGGTCACAGGATCACGCGCCGCAGGACGGGATTGCGCACCGAAGTGACTGAACTCATGCCCGCCCAGCTTGTAAGTAGCGGATCAGCAGGACAAGTACAAGGGGGGTGGGCGGATGATCTGTGGGGTTGCCCAGGGTCCACTCCCAATAATATTAAAGGGCCCAGGCAAAGATTTCTGCAGTGGTGAGGAAGTGAAACATAACAGATATTGGAAAGTTACCGAATGTTGTATTATATAATGACTGCAGTCTGCAGTGCTGCGCTTCATTTGCGGGAACCAGAACACCCCTTTAAGCATGCCTTTAATGTGCAATTTCAACACAGTGGGCTTGTGCCCCGGATGTTTTAAGACCCTAGCAACGTCCCTGACAGGGGCTCAGGCTGGATGATAAATCTGGGACAGACATTCTGGGGGTCATAAATATGCCCCTTTGTCTAGCTCTACACTAACTATTGGTTGGCTTACTCTGAGATATCATTTTATACCAGAATTGTGGCGCAATACGGCACATCTTAGGACACGCCCCTTCCCGTGAAGCCCCACCCCCTTTTCTAGCAGGTCAAAAAACTATTGTAGAAACCCTAGCTGTGGCAAACTGCACCGCTAATGTGCAGAAATGGTGGCTTCCCCCCAACCTCTGGGCCCCAAAGCAAGTGCCATGGCTATAGCTATGCCCATGGCTCACATCTTTCTACAAGTCTACTTGCTACCAGTGAATGGCACTGCTTAAAGGGGTTCTCTGTGATTTTTATGGTCTATCCACAGGATAGGTCATCAATATCGGATTGGTGGGTGTCCGACTTCTGGCCCCCCCCCCCCCCCCAATGATCACCTGTATGAAGAAGTTGTGGTGCTCCAGTAAGCAGCATGGTCTCTTCCTAGGCGAGTGATGTCACGTGGTCTTGGTCACATGGCCTTGGCGCAGCTCAGTCCCATTTAGACGACCGTAGTGCTTGGCGGATCTGCAAAACACGGATACCGGCCGTGTGCATTACGCAATTTGCGGACCACACAATACAAAATGCCTATTCTTGTCCATGGACAAGAATAGGACATGTTCTATCTTTTTCGCTGGAACGGAACCACGGATGCGGACAAGACACGGTGTGCTGTTCGCATCTTTTGCGACCCCATTGAATTGAATGGGTCCGTAAAATTGCGTAAAGGACACGGACTCATTCATATGGCCGCCTGAACGAGCCCTTAAGTGAATGGGGCTGAGCTGCAAAACCAAGCCCAACCGCTATACAATGGACGGCACTTTGATAAGCTCGGAGGAGGCTGTGGCGCTATCTGATTAGTGGGAGTCAGACCGCCACCAATCTCATATTGTCCACTGGCCATCACTATGACAATCCCAGAGATCCCCATTATAATTCATTGGCTGAATTCCTCCAGCCTAGGTCTGCCCAAAGAGTGGAAGCTTTGCTACAATGTATCAGTCTTGACAATACTTTGCACAGCTGTTGTATTGTGTCCTTGGCTCCGGATTATTGAATGGTATCCAGCAATGCTACATTGTAACAAACTCTTGGCTCCGATCGATACAAGTTCTGTGGCGCAGGAATCTACAACGTGCAGCTCACATCTCCAATATGTTAATGAAAATTTGTCATTTCCCATTCTGTCATTTTATTTAAAAAATGACAAAATGCAGCAGAGAGAAATGACTACCTACTGTCGGACTCATCTGTGGTTACACTCGGGCCGGCACTGCTGGGCGTCCCTGGCGTTCTCTCAGCCTCAATGCGCCCTAATGAAAGCCAAGAACAAAACTCCATTAAACGCCGGAGACCCTGCATTGCAGTGAGCTTTAATTCATCGCTGTGCAACCTGGTGAAAATAGTCTTCTCCTGTAATCAGAAATGAAATATGCCCCTGCTGCCAACAGTATAATTGCTGTGCTACAGTGTGATGTATAGCCCAACTATCCCATATTGCAGAATGCCCAGGATGTCTCAGTGCACAATAGGAATCTGGCTTCGAGTCCCTGCAGCTGCTGTAGGACTACAAGTCCCAACAGCATCTCCAAAGCACCTTGAGCTACGTGCCAAAGATATAAAACCACTCCACCGCTGCTTTTTTATTGTGGTGGTAGATTGCAGTCGGCGGCACGTCCAATTTAGTAAATTATTTTGCTGCATAAATTGTCCGCTGTGCCTGCTGCGCCCGGCTTACTGTTAATCAGGGGGCACCGTAGGAGAACTCAGGTTTCTATTAACGCGGCGGAGACTGGCTTCACCCCAAACCAAGAAAAAGACAATGCATTTACTACAATGCCGTCATCCGTGGGATGGGCTGCTGGGTGCCGATGGTTTTAATGGGTCTCTTTCGCGGCACAGAATTCAATTACTGAATGGCAGAATTACCAGAGACTTAAAAGAAAAAAAAAAATATGGTTGTTTTGTGAAGGCTCACCTGATTATTGCAAATGGAATGGGTGCCCTAACCAATATAGACGCACCCAGTCTACAAAAAGAAGATCAATATAATATATAGAGTGGTTGTGCACACCTCATTTGGAGGAATTGCTGGTATATAGTGACAGTTTTATTTACTAAAGACGGAAGTGTATCAGTGTAGGGGATCTCCGAGATATTCAACTGCGTAGACCTAGGTCAGGTGCACCATAAATGTTAGGGTCTCCGTAATGAATATCCCGCATAGTCCTCAAGTGGCTATATAGCTCTCTGACAATTCAAGCCACTGAGGAAGGAGACTGAGATCTCTGAAACGCGTATGGCGAGGACCTCCCAACCACACGCTATCTGTCAATAGGGAGGATTTGTTAGAGCGCTCTAACCTTTTTCATTTATGCAGGATTTGACACCAACCGCAATCAGTTCTGATTAGACTAGCCCTTGGACCCTGCAACTTTTTCATCCCTCCAGACCAGAAGGAGACGCCGGAAGACCATAGCATTGCTAGCGCTGTAGGCACGTGGGACGCCGCGGCCACAGGCATCAATATTAGCACATCACTCCAAACACTGTGATTAATATCTGCGGCAGACAGCGAAACACATCACCCGATCCTCCGTTCACCACCGCCAGGCTGTTTCCCAACCGGGATAGCGAATCGTGAGTAAGGGTATTACCACCAAGCCCTACTTTTCATGTGTACTGCGGCCTGCGGGAACTTTTGAAAGCTGCAGCTATTGGTAACGAATCTTCAGTATATGTTACCTCACTCTTAATATTGAAGTGATACAGTGTCAAACAATTGTACACATATATACACTGCTCAAAAAAATAAAGGGAACACTTAAACAACACAATGTAACTCCAAGTCAATCACACTTCTGTGAAATCAAACTGTTCACTTAGGAAGCAACACTGAGTGACAATCAATTTCACATGCTGTTGTGCAAATGGGATAGACAACAGGTGGAAATTATAGGCAATTAGCAAGACACCCCCAATAAAGGAGTGTTTCTGCAGGTGGTGATCACAGACCACTTCTCAGTTCCTATGCTTCCTGGCTGATGTTTTGGTCACTTTTGAATGCTGCCGGTGCTTTCACTCTAGTGGTAGCATGAGACGGAGTCTACAACCCACACAAGTGGCTCAGGTAGTGCAGCTTATCAGGATGGCACATCAATGCGAGCTGTGGCAAGAAGGTTTGCTGTGTCTGTCACCGTAGTGTCCAGAGCATGGAGGCGCTACCAGGAGACTGGCCAGTACATCGGGAGACGTGGAGGAGGCCGTAGGAGGGCAACAACCCAGCAGCATGACCGCTACCTCCGCCTTTGTGCAAGGAGGAACAGGAGGAGCACTGCCAGAGCCCTGCAAAATGACCTCCAGCAGGCCACAAATGTGCATGTGTCTGCTCAAACAGTCAGAAACAGACTCCATGAGGGTGATATGAGGGCCAGACGTCCACAGGTGGGGGTTGTGCTTACAGCCCAACACCGTGCAGGACGTTTGGCATTTGCCAGAGAACACAAAGATTGGCAAATTCGCCACTGGTGCCCTGTGCTCTTCACAGATGAAAGCAGGTTCACACTGAGCACATGTGACAGAGTCGAGACGCGGTGGAGAACGTTCTGCTGCCTGCAACATCCTCCAGCATGACTGGTTTGGCATTGGGTCAGTAATGGTGTGGGGTGGCATTTCTTTGAAGGGCCGCACAGCCCTCCATGTGCTCGCCAGAGGTAGCCTGACTGCCATTAGGTACAGAGATGAGATCCTCAGACCCCTTGTGAGACCATATGCTGGTGCTGTTGGCCCTGGGTTCCTCCTAATGCAAGACAATGCTAGACCTCATGTGGCTGGAGTGTGTCAGCAGTTCCTGCAAGACGAAGGCATTGATGCTATGGACTGGCCCGCCCGTTCCCCAGACCTGAATCCAATTGAGCACATCTGGGACATCATGTCTCGCTCTATCCACCAACGTCACGTTGCACCACAGACTGTCCAGGAGTTGGCAGATGCTTTAGTCCATGTCTGGGAGGAGATCCCTCAGGAGACCGTCCGCCACCTTATCAGGAGCATGCACAGGCGTTGTAGGGAGGTCATACAGGCACGTGGAGGCCACACACACTACTGAGCCTCATTTTGACTTGTTTTAAGGACATTATATCAAAGTTGGATCAGCCTGTAGTGTGTTTTTCCACTTTAATTTTGAGTGTGACTCCAAATCCAGACCTCCATGGGTTGAAAAATTTGATTTCCATTTTTTTATTTTTGTGTGATTTTGTTGTCAGCACATTCAACTATGTAAAGAACAAAGTATTTCAGAAGAATATTAAATAATTCAGATCTAGGATGTGTTATTTTTGTTTTCCCTTTATTTTTTTGAGCAGTGTATATCCATTTGTCACAACAGGCAATACGGTCTTCCTACAGTGGATGAATTATTTGATATATTTTTAACCCTTGCAGCTGCACTGTGGACTATATAGCTATTGGAGCAACTTCCCTTCAGGTGGAATCCTCCTTTTTCTCTGTACAGTTGGAACGCTTTCTATTTTAGGTGGAAATATTGTCTACATAGGTGGAATTATCTTACACCTAAATATAAGGCTCCTCTCCAATAATCACAATATTTTTAATAGGTGGATTTATTTTTATGCATTCACTCTAATATAAGTATTTGTATTGTGGTTTTATTGTGGATATATTTTACTATTGTCCTTTTTACTATCGTCCTCTTCAGTCCCATGGTGGATGAAATATTGATTTCTATTGATATCAGCGTCAATACTATATTGATGAATCTGGCTAACGCCTGTATCTATCTGATGAATGTTGACATATGATTTCCACTTTGCTTGAATTGTCAGAGAGCTATATAGCCACTTGAGGACTATGCGGGATATTCATTACGGAGACCCTAACATTTATGGTCCACCTGACCTAGGTCTACGCAGTTGAATATCTCGGAGATCCCCTACACTGATACACTTCCGTCTTTAGTAAATAAAACTGTCACTATATACCAGCAATTCCTCCAAATGAGGTGTGCACAACCACTCTATATATTATACTTAAAAGAAAAAGTTTATAATCTCTGCCCATGACCTACAAATCCCCTATTTATACGATAAAAGGCCATGGTTGACTTTAATATGAAAATACAGATTGCATAAAGCCAATAGGGAGGGATTGAAGAAGCCTTTTATGCCACAATAGTGGGTCAAAAAGTTTCAAATATAGTGTGCACCGTAATTTGCTACTTTTTGGTGCACACCATATTTGCAACTTTTTGAGCGTCTTGCCACTTTCCAGCTAAGCCCCAAAGGATTTACTATAATTTACATCATAAACTGACATACGTTATAGCTCGAGTTGCTAGCGTAAGGGTAGAATAGTTTTTGGCACCTGCAGGGCCAGAGATGAGCCTTATTTGTTAAAGCGTACTTGAGTTTTCAAAAAAGTTTGCATAATGGTTGTGCTTCTTTGTACAATCATAACCGTGAAGGAACAGTTATGTTTCAGCCATATTATTCTGTTTCCACTGCACAGCTAGATGCATTTCACTCAGAAGCACTGGGTGTCTTCTTTCTGCCAGTACTTTATGCAGTGACCTCGCTTCCCACTATGTATGTTTTCTTCCAAGGAGCTCAGAAAGGTGTTAAGGAGGGATAAATCACACTTCCAAAAAGGCAGGACACTCCTGTGGTGTTTGGAAGCTGTGCAGAAGCAGTTGTTTTACCAGGCTCACCCTCTCAGCTTGCTGGAGTTTGCAATGTCCTAATTTCCGCCAAATTTACCACAGGTGGCACACTGAGGAAGATTTACTAAGGCCTCTTTCACATGACCCATGAGTAAGGATCAGAACCTGACAATCCAAAACGCGTAGAAGTATATGTTGGATTTTATTCTGCACCCATGAAATAAAGACTATCACGTTTATTACTGCCATCTTGGAAGCTGGATCCCTTTCTTCTGTTCATTTCCGTATTTGTGTTACTTTTTTTGCGGACCCATTGACTTGAACGGAGCCACGAAACGTCATTTGCGGGCAATAATAGGACATGTTCTATCTTTCAACGGAACAGAAAAACGGAAATACAAAAACAGAAAGCATACGGGGTACATTGTTTTTTTTTCCGGAACCATTGAAATTAATGGTTCCGTATACAGAACGCAATAAAAACGTCCCGTAAACAAAAAAAAAAACAAAAAAAAAACACGGTCGTGTGAAAGAGGCCTTCGGCTGCCTAGAGTATGGCAGATTTATCAGGCTAGATGATAAATCTGGTGCAGGCATAGACAGCAGCGTAACTACTGCCATAGCAGTTGCTACCAGGCCTGCAGGAGCCAGATAGCGCCGGAGGACTACTCATTATTTACATTTAGGGCAGCAGGGGGGCGCCGCACTAGCCAGAAGAGTCTATAGAGGCTTGATAATTGCAGGAGCCAGTCAGCGTCAGGTTAGACCTTGCAGGGCCCCTCCCTCCTTCACTGAAGCCCCCCCATCATTATGAAGCTCCAGCCACAGGAGGCCCTGCAGTAGTCAGCCGAGAAGGTAGCATCTACTATCTGTACTGGGAGACCACCATTATCTGTGGTGTAACATAGGACTGCAGGTAACAGCTACTACATTATCTGTACTCGAGAGTTAATACAGCGTTATCTATGGTGTTACATAGGACTGCAGGCAACGTCTCATGCATTCTTTGCATTGCTGTGTTCCTCAACTTATCTTGCAGACTGTGGAGCCTATCAATTCCTGCTGGAATTTAGGCCATAAATATTTGATTAGTGGGTGTCCAGTGCCCCTGCAATCATAACAGTGAAGGGCCATGGCACTCCTGTAAGTTCTGTGCCCTCTTCGTCCATATAGATATTGCTGAATCTGCGCGTTTTAAATTTTTTTTTTTTTTTTTTTTACTTAAACAGGACATAATGCAGTGTTCAGCACCGCCATCTTATTGAATAACCACTGGGGGACATTTAATAAAGCTTTTACGCTGCAATTTTCTGGCGTAAAAGTCATATCCGCGCCATTATTTGCAAATTATTAATCTTCTTTCCATTGTTCTAAAGTGGCAAGAAAAGGGCAGGGCCTCCCGTCACCCACCGGATTTACTATAAATGACACCAGAAACTAGCGAAGGTTATAGTTTAAGCCTTCTCCAGCCCCTGACTGGAGCACGGTGGGACAGAGATGCGACTAATTTATGAAGAGGCACCTTACTGCAGCGCAGGGAGATCAAGACTGACGTATGGGTACACCAGTCTGGATAAAACTTCCCTCGTTGTGTCTGGGTACGACTTGCAGGAACATGGAGCTCCTTTCACTGTGATGATTGGTGGGGGACCTAGAGCTCAGATCTCCATGATCAGCCTACAACAGAGATCAGCCACCTTCGGCACTCTAGCTGTTTGGAAACTACAACTCCCAGAATCCTCCTTTCACTTCTATAGGGGGGGTTAAAAGAACAGCCAAGCAAGCATGCATGCATGCTGGAGTTGTAGTTTCACAGAAGCTGGCGTGCCAATGGTTGCCAATCCCCAACCTATAATACAGATAATATGGCAGTGCACAATACAGTTCTGTGTGGTGCAGTGTTAATGTATGGTAAGCCGGGCTACACGCCAATCTTGGGTGCGGCAGCTGTTGCGTGACCAAGGATCGCACTGTAGTCCTAGAAAAGAATGGTCTCACAGGTTGTCGCGACCACAAAATTGCAAAAAAAAAGCCAACCCTTCTGTTTTTTTTTTTTTCTCCAGATTTGTTCATTTTGTATTTCATAATGCATTGACATAAAATGGGTCTTAAAAAGGACCTCTCCTATGGGTGCTCTCACAGATGACGTTTGCCAGTTTTCCTACCGCCATCACAAGTTTTTTTTTTCTTATTAATTATATCCATCCAACACGGACCGTGGCCTCCTTACCAAATATCAGAACTGCAAGCCTAAATGTGTATCACAATAGGAACTGGACTAAAGGTCTCCACACCGCTAACAGCTTTTGGCCCAGGCTCCCCACACACAGCACCCCATTACTGTCACGAGGGAGTAAACGTTGTCAGACACCTCTGGGGGCAGCTTACCGCCACTGATAATAGGATTGGGCATGCCGAAATCTAAATCCAACATGCTGACCCTTCTCAACCTCCAAACATCATCTGATAATGGAAGAGTTGGGACCCCCCACATGTACATTAGATGGTTGGCCAGTCAGCAGACATTCCTCTCATGTGTATTAGCCACCTTTAGTGTGTGGGTCTATTGAAGAGACAGTGATGCGAATATATTTCGTAGAATATGTTGGTTTTACATGACCAGTAATGAATCAGTAGTTCTAGCAGACCTGGTTAGACTTAAACTGGGCCCAATGGTTCTGCAAAGCTATTCATACAGTGGATAATGTGATCAGGATGTCCTAGGCCAGTGCTGGCAAACCCATGGCACGGGTGGCAGAGGCGGCACGCAGAACCCTCTGTGGGCACCCTCTCCCTGAAAAAAAAAAAAAAAAAAAGTCTATGGTGTACTAATATGCCTTAGACTTTTCCTGCCATTTATCAGCACAGGGCACTATGAACAGCACACTGAATGTAGGCAGCTATTGTAGCTAAATGATAAAGTGCATGGAAGATAACCTAGATCGGACTGTGTAGTAGTAAGGGTAAATTGCAGTGTTGGCACTTTGCAATAAATAAGTGGGTTTTGGGTTGTAGTTTGGGCACTTGGCCTCTAAAACGGTTCACCATCACTGACCTCTATTAAAAATAATAAATGACGATTTAAAAAATTAGTTTCCACAAACAAATATTTTATTCCTGAGATGTACACTAAGCAGAGTAAAGCATTTAACATTTACCATCGTTTCTTATAATTCTTTCTGAAAATGTTACATCTTAGCCAAGGGATTGCTTAAAGGGGTTGCTCATCCCTGCCTGGGGACCTTTTCTGCAGACAACCCCCCCCCCCCCCCCCCCCTGGCCCCATCGCTCTCCCTCGGGCATCACGGGGCCTCCCTGCATCAACATCTGGTTTGATGAGGGTCAGGTGGCCTCTGCAGCAACATAACACCCATGTGTCATGTCACTGGGTCATGACACCTCTGCAGCCAGTCAGTGGCCATGTGAGGTGCATCAAACCAGATGTTGACGTGGGAAGACCTGAGACCTGCGGTGCCCAAGGGGAAAAGTACGGCCATGCTGGCGGGGAGGGTCTGCAGGAGTAAACGGTACCTTTTTTTAATGGGAAACTACCCTAAATTAAATATAATTCCAGTAAACCACTTAAATCAGCAAATTTTGTCTGCAAGACAAAAAAAAAAAAAAAGGGGGGTAGTAATCTACAGAAAACAAAAGTAGGTTAGAAAGATTCCTTTGATCCAAATACACTGCAGTCATTGAATGTGGCCATATTGCTTGACAAGAATTCAGGGGCAAGAAGAATATATGATTAAGTGCTGTAAATTCTATTCAGAACCACAACTGGTGCCTATCCAATGATTATAAATACGAGCCTCCCAGCCCTTGTAGGATAAGCACAGACCGCCATAATACAGCTCCAAACAAGAATAGCATCATCTTCCATCAGTGCAATGAGGAGAACTTATTACCAGGCAAAATGTATAGGGAAAGTTCTCCTGCTTTGCTTGGATCTGTTACAGTTCTTGGCACAAAAGATGTGAGATGTAGAGCAGTATTATGGCTGTCTGAAGGTAGTCTAAATCTATGCATTTGAAACAACGGGATGGATTCACTAGGAAATCCATAAAGATTAACAGTGCATGAGTCTAGGGGAGTGGAAGTCACCCAAAAATATCTGCATCGAAGACATTGATAAGCATGTGATTGCTTCATCTCCAGCTGGTGGATCAGTAGTAGACTTAGGTTATCCGGTCTGGAAAAATAACGGAAATGTGGTGACTATACTATGGAGTGGGCTGGAGAGCCATTCAAGATGGGCTGTGACTGACAGATTTTTGTAGTAAAAATTATAAACCAAGAGGTGGGGGGGAGTCAGTAGCTGATAGAATCACTTTGCTTTTGCAAACCCAACACGATCATTTGCCCGGTCAAAGACTGTGTAATATTGGCCAATGAACACATCTCCGATGATCCACAGAGGTCCAGCTGGAGGAGGAATATCGAGGCCCATGAAGCCACTTAAGCAAACGGTCCGGCCAAATTGAGTAATCTACAGAAGAAAAGGAATATCGTTGATGCAAATGGCTCATCTTACAAGGCGCGTTATAACACCTGCAGGCATGGACCTTCAGAAACTCACCTTCAGCACATATTGTTCTCCAGTCAAGCTGTAGTCCACTCCTCCAAATCTGAATGTAACTACAGGCAGCGATGGGATCTTGTCACACAACACCATGTACTGCGAGAGACAGGACTGTTAGATGGAGACCCCTGTACCGCACTATGTTCACGTTCATTCATACACCCCCCCACAAGGCTACTGTTTTACATGGTCCAAGCTCACCTCTCCATGGATCAGTGGAATGGCTCCAATAGCTTTCTGCAGGGCAGTCACTTCTTCTACTGGGCCAGTGATCAGAGAGGTCCCCGTGTCCACAATGGCCTCGCAGCCACCTTTACATAGAGCCAGCTGGTCTCCAACGCCTAACCTGCAAGGAAGGAGATATTCACTTTGTTTTCTCCAACCAAATCTCAAAACCTTATTTTAACCAGTTCAGTTCAGTTCAGACAGTACCTTTTGGGGGCTTTTTTTTTTTTTTTTTAATTTATTTATTGCAGTTTCCCTATAAAACTGGGCATGACACACTAGCCTCTTAATAGGGGGAATCTCCTCACATACACCATAGAGCTCCTAAAGTTACCCTAGCCAGAAGAATACCAGATTAGTCATTCTAGAGGTCACCGTACATAAGAGGATGGTTCCCATGGAAGAGCAAAACACCTTCTATAGCAGTGATGGCGAACCTATGGCACGGGTGCCAGAGGCGGCACTCAGAGCCCTCTCTGTGGGCACCCACACCGTGGAAAAAGTCTATGGTGTACCAATATGCCTTAGACTTTTCCTGCCATTCAGCAGCGCAGGGCGCACTATTAACGGCCCGGGCAGCGCATTGAATGTAGGCAGGCTATTGTAGATAAATGATAAAGTAAATGGAAGATATACTAGATTGGACTGTAGTATTCAAGGTAAATTGCTGTGTTGCACTTTGCGATAAATAAGTGGGTTTATGTTGCAGTTTGGGCACTCAGTCTGTAAAAGGTTCGCCATCACTGTTCTATAGTATGAACCTATGCCAAACAGGTGACAGAATCTAGACCGATCCATAGACTTCGTATTTAGCCCGTCTTCTGCAGAGAGATGAAACAGAGCTATGAGAGCGATTCTCTCTCCCGGTTCTAGTGATCGGGGGGCTTGAGGAATGTATCTCAGCACTCAGAAGTTTTGGGAAGAAATAAATCGCTCTCATAGCTCCCCGTTTTATCCTCACTGTAGAAGACAGGCTAAATACAAAGTCTATGGACCAGTCTAGACTCAGTCTCCTGCAGCGAGGAGAGACATTGCGCTATGTGCAGGGCTGTGGAGTCGGTAGATAAATGCTCCGACTCCTCAGTTTTTGGTACTTCCGACTCCTCAGTATTTAATATCCAAATGTATTTTATAATATAATTGACATGCTGCAGATTTGTAAATCCACGCGTCAATTTCCACACTGAAAATCTGCAAAGTGTACATGAGATTTATGTAATGTCAGACACTTTGCTGGTTCTGTAATACAATGTGTGCAGGTGGCCTAAGAGCCCCAGAATATCTAAGAGAAAAAAGGAAATACATTTTTATTACTCAGAGTTTCAAACCTTTTTCATTATCCCCTTAGTGACCAGCTCCTTCCTTTCTTCATAGTCCCCTTCCAAGAGCTATAACTTTATTTTTCAATCTATGTAGCTGTATGACGGCATATTTTTTATGGGACAGGTTGTAGTAATGGTGTCATTTTGGGGTACACATGACTTTCAATAAAGGGGTTGTCTCATCATGGACAATGGGGGCATATCGCTAGGCTATGCCCCCATTGTCTTATAGGTGCGGGTCCCACACCTATAAATCGGGAACTGAGCCCTGCAAGGTAGTGGCTGGAGGACGCAGGTACAGCCACCACCAAGCCGGCTCCCCATAGAAGTAAATGGGAGCGCACCGCGCATGACAGACCACCGCTCCCATTCACTTCTATGGTGCCGACGGAAATAGCTGAGCCAGCTCTTGGCTATTTTCACCAGCCCCATAGAAAATGAATAGAGGGTGGCTGCGCATGCGCAATGCGCTCTCCTTCACTTGCAGGGCTCCATTCTCGATATAGGTGCGGGTCCCAGCGGTGGGACCCCCACCTATAAGACAATGTCGGCATATCCCAGCGATATGCCCCCATTGTCCATGATGAGACAACCCCTTTAACTCTCTGGGAGGGATGGGAGGAAAAAAAAATAAAAATAAAATCCACTGTCCCCGAGTTTAGGTTATAAATTTTACGGCGTTCATTTTTCAGTATAAATAATATATCTTTATTCTCTGGATCAGTATGATTTTAGGGATACCAAATACAGCTTTTTTTTAGGTTTTACTACTTTAGTGCGATAAAACGCCCCCCCCCCCCCCTTTTTTTTAACTGAAGAAAATCTTTTTGCATAGCTGCTTCCAAAAGACCCATAGCTTTTTTTTATTTTTCTTTCTATGGAGTTGTGCAAGGGCTTGATTTTTGCGGAACAACTTCATGTGAGAGCGGAGGACCCATACAGCGCTTAAACCAGGCCGCCATGAAAAGGCGGTGGCCCAGCCTAAGGCCCTTTAGTGACTGCCGTAAGCAGTTCTAGTCAGGAGACAGGTTCTCAATTCTGATAAAGTGGCAAATTGTGCTGTAACTACAACCATACACTGGAACCCAGTATCCCAGGCTGTGATCAAACCACTGCATCTTATAAACGCTTATTCCTGATAATTGGTCCATGTAAAAGGTCCTTTTTCGCCTGATAATTTCAGATCTTCAGGGTAGACGACGGCAGTCTTTACAAGAAGCAATCACCTCTGCTCTATGGGGACAAGCGGTCAACGCAGAAAACACTTGTCCCCCATAGAAATTCACTTTTCCTGCGCAGCAGATCGCAGTTTATACACCACGATCTGCTGCACAGGAACAGTGTCAGCAGAATGACATGTTCATCGGGTGATCGCCAGCACTTTTTAGGCTACTTTCAAACTTGCAGTAGCCTTTTCCAGCAGGCCGTTCCGGCGGGGGAACAGCCTGCCAGATCCATGCTAACGCTAGCCCACCGTGCCACTGGAAGTCCACTCTGGCCTCATTTGCTATAATGTAGGCGGGTCGGAGGTCCGGCCACAGCATGGCAAACATGCCGAGAGATGGCCGGAATAAAAACTACAGCATGCTGCGGTTTTTGTCCGGCCGCCTCTCAGCAGGTTTGCCGTGCTCCGGCCCGCCCCTATTATAGTGAAAGGGGCCTGAGGACTTCCAGTAGCATGGATCTGGCTGCCGCAAGTGTGTAAGTAGCTTTACACAGACAGATTATTGGGAATGACTGTTTCTACAAATGCTCATTCCTGATAACTTGCCAGATAATTAGTCCTTGTAAAAGGACCTTAAAAAGGTGCTACTGACCACCAGACAACCGAGTAAACTGCTTTCTCATTGGGTGATCGCATCTTCCATGCGGCACAATGCCCTGTGTAAACAGAAGATGTGCTGCCAACAATGGTGGACGAAAAATTGTAATAATGTTTCTTCACTTTGCTTCGGGCTGTTTTAAAGGGCCTTTAAATGAGTGCTAATCAGCTTGCATATCAATGACCAGTGGTCCATTATTTCCAGGAACTGGCCTGTGAAAGAGGAACCTACTGTAGTTCTCTTTCTAAACAATTACAATGCTTTAAAAAAAAAAAAAAAAAAAAATTACAAAAATAAAAACATGCAGGATGACCCCCCCCTTCCTGTCACTTACTGGTCCATATGAATCTGCCAATATGCTTTACGAGTCACATTCAAGTAGTTGAAGTCTCCAGTGTAGTATGTTGGGTCAGTGCCCCCGAGGAGCAGTTCTCCTCCTGGCTCAGAAGTAGGGTTCCTAACAAAAGAATTGTGGAAACATCATTAGAAAAGCAGTGGGGTGTAACTTATACATAATGAGTTAACGCAATCCAAAACACCATCTAAGGGCATGTTCAAACAGGGCAGATATGCTACAAAGACAAGAATAGGCATTTTTATAGTGGACGGCCCGTTCCATTTCACAAATTGCAGAACACACACAGGTGGCATCAGTGTTTTATGGATCTGCAATTTGTGGACCGCAAAACATGGCATGATCACGTGCATGTAGTCTAATACAGTAGCAGCAAAAAGATTACATTTTACCAAATCTGTTCCACACGCTGTGGAAAAATACACGTGGAATCCCCACAGAAATTGACACGCAGGGTACATACTAAAGCACCAGCCTGTTAATTTAGGTTTTAGATTTTCTCTGTGGATTTTACCCTTTACAATTCATAGGGCAAAATCCACGGCAAACCTGCAGCAAAATTTGCAAATAATGCCTCATTCACACGTCCGTGTCTGAGGAAACCCGTAAAGGATCCGTGGTTTGGTCCGCATGTCTGTTTTTTTGCTCTCCGCGTGTTTCATGGACAAGGCACGCCTGAAAAATGATCTTCGTAGCATCTCCTCCTAAAGCCCCATTCACACATCCAATAGTGCTACTGCACAAATTTCCATAAAGCGCACAATTTCCTGTTCTCCCTTCTACAAGCGACACCAGCTTGAAAAAGGCCAAGTCAGACGAAACGTCACATGATTTGTACAGCCGCCTATCTAATACACGTGGAAATCTTCTTGCAACATACATCTAGTGCTGGAGTTTACCATTTGTTACATAATCATCCATTCACACAACGGTATTTTTGCTCTGCATTTTTTGCAGGATAGATGTGGACCCATTAGTTTCCGGGGGTCTGTCAAAAAACAAAAACAAAGAACATGTCCAATTCTTGTCTATTTTACAGACAAAAAAAAAAAAAAAAAAAAAGGAATTGTTACAATGGGTCCCCGTTTCAACACGGATGAAACAGACGTCATCTGTATTTTTTACAGATCCACGTTTTGCAGATTGCAAAATACATACAAGAATAGGCATTTGCGGACGTGTGAATGCACTCTAACGGTCTGTGGAACATGGATGTGTTTTGTCTGTTGTAAGAAGGTACAAGGGGTCGACATTGATTGTAGGCATGTGTCACCGAGGTTCCTGGCCTCGGTGAAGTAAGAGCCGGTATGTCCATGTGTCAGCGGCAGCTAATGCTGATTGACACTTTGCTATTTAGTATGGCTGTAAATAGCTGATCTGGGACAGCTCTTACTGGGATTAGTCAAAGTGCTGGGTGGGTGACTACTCCCCACGTGCCAGGCAGAGTCTTGGCAGGCTTATAAATAAAAAAAACAGCCAGCAGTCAGGTGCTGTGGATTTCCTCCCTCTGACAGTGGAGCTCTGGAGATCTCTGTGCTGAGGTCTGAAGACTGTGTCAGGCGAGGAGGTCGCCTTAAAGTGGACTTTGAGGCTGAGCATTCAGCCGGGTGTGAACTGACACCCAGGATACCAGGTGAACTTTATTTTGTTTTTCTGTGTATGAACAAGCACAAAGCCTGAAAAGTGACTGTTGTGTTATGTTGCAAGTGGGAATAAACACTGAAGAGTGATTTACAACCTGGTACTTTGCCTCTATACTGTGTCCGCTAACCTGCCTACCAGAGGGAATCCCCATAAACTATAATGGGCGTGAGGGACAAAATAGAGCATGCATCTGTGCTAAAATCATGGACTGCGCTAAAACACAGATGTGTTAATACACACATTGAAATGAAGGGATACATGTGCTGTCCGTGGAGAACATGTACCGCACACATCCATGAATCAGTGACGTGTTAAAGAGGAGTAACAAGTAGATGTGGCAAAATCCACTGCCAATTTATTCTGCTGAATGTTCCACGTGGACACCGCCTTAACACAATCCACAGCACTGGGTATATCAAAAAATAAATATTATTGTGGCGCCACAATTTTAGGAAAAACTAGTAATTGGTATGTCAGGTTTTTATAATCCTGGGTGGACCATGCTTTCCTGCTAGACAGGAGGAATCAGACCTGATGGTACTGAACAATCATGCCTAATAGCTTCCCAAGAAACTGCCCCAGTCACAATGTTGGAATATCACTGGTGGTGGGTGTAAGAGGATCCAAGACCAGACATCTGTTAGAAGCCGATCAAAGATAATTACCTGTTCAAATAAAATGAGAAAACATTGTCATCTACAAGCTTCTGATCCATGATGTCATCAAACACAGTAGGTACTCCATCCACAGAGATCCGAGGATAGCCCATGCCCAAAATGCCATCAAACTTCGCTGCCACAAATGTAATACCGGGCTGTTTTATAGCTTCTGCAAAAAGCTGGGCTTTTATTGCAATGCTCCCGATCTGAAAGGGAAAAATAAAAAAAGGGAATTCATATTTAACCATGGTCAATGAACGTCATGAGGACATCACCCATTACATGTCATGGAGCCAGAGGTTCTGAGATCTGAGCAGCTGAAATGCAGTAAATACCCCAGTAACCAGGGGAGCATGGGTGGACTGGGAACTTTAAAAAAAATAAAAGTGGCCCCATGTCGTAGGCGGGTCCAAATTGATAGGAAGTGGGGCAAAACAAGTAGGCATGGACAACAGAAGTAGGCGGGCCTGCAATATTGTAGTGCACCACAAATTACCGCCCGAGCAGAACCAAATAGCAAAGTGCAGCACAAAATACTGCCGTCTGAGTTCAGGAGGGCTCCTGCGGGTGTTGGCAGGGGCACAAGTACCTAATGCCCCTAGCATTAATTAATGCTTAGAGCACCAGATAGTTATATACTCAGCCAGCAGCTGTGAGAAGGGGTTTGGTGCCCACCCGGGCATCGTCCCACAGGTAAATTTCCCTCTAGGGTCTACGGCCAGTGCATCCCTGCAGGGGAGACAGGGCCAAGATCTGACCAGCCATTGGGCATCGTGCTGCAACAAGGTCAATGGATTCTAGAGCGGTGGTCTGATCGGCTACTGCATGTGGTCACGAAACAATTAAAAGGGTTTATCCAAGACTATTAAATTCCCCCCATATGCCCAGGCCCCTCACAGTAAATATACTTACCTGTCTCCCCGTGCTGCTCCTGGTCCCTGCACTGCTTCTCCCCTTGCGTGGATGAAAACATCCAGTGTCAAGGAGAGAGGGGGCGGGGGGGGGGGGGGGGGGGGGGGGGGGGGGGGGGGGGGGACAAGCCTCCCTAGTATCACCCGCGATGCAACCCCTTTAATATAAGGGATGTAAGAGTAAGTTAGACAAGACAAAAGATCTGGTCTTACCGATACAGTGTCCTGGCTGATGTATCCGGAGAGGCTCCCGCTGCCATACTGAATGGAAAAGTCTGTACCATTCTTAACATAGGTTGAGGATTTGGAGCAGTCATACTTATGGTGTACCACTGTAATAAGGGAAGACTGGGTTATTAATGTGATAAAACACTAGAATATTATATATATATATATATATATAAAATTGTGTACCCTATAGTAATACAAACATCTTAAAGGTGCTGTACATGATTAGAAAAGCATGGCTGCTTTCTTTCAAAAATATAGCCACTCCTGCCTCCATAGGCGGTGTGCAGTACTGCAGCGCAGCTATGTTTATTGATTGCGAAGTACTGATTGGTTTTGTCCCTTTTATAATCACCTTCTATACTCTGTAATTATAGCTCGATAACATACATAAACCCCAATTGTGCTGAGAAAGCCATATTCCTGAGTGTTTACCTCAGAGACATGTGTGCTGCACACTGGACATCCTTGGGAGGAAATACTGAAGGGCACTCCATTCAGAAACTTCATCCAGGTAGGATGAATTGATATCCTGATCTGTTGCATCACCATGGGGGTGTTGGCTCAGAGTCCTCCCCCATATTGTATGTGTAGGCCAGGGATGATTTTTTACTACTCTGTATGTGATTTGTCCGTTTGACTTTATATTAAAGAGGACCTTTCACCGATCCTGACATTGTGAAGTATCATGACATATACAGCGGCGCCCAGGGATCTCACTGCACTTACTATTATCCCTGGGCGCCGCTCCGTTCTCCTGTTATGTCCTCCGGTATGTTCGGGGACTTGGTTATAGTAGGCGGAGTCTGCCCTTGTTCTTTTGGGGGGCGTCTCCTACTCCTAGGCTGCTGCGATTGGCCAGCGCTACAGCCTAGGAGAAGGAGACGCCCAGCAGAACAAGGGCAGACTCCGCCTACTATAACCAAGTCCCCGAACATACCGGAGGACATAACGGGAGAACGGAGCGGCGCCCAGGGATAATAGTAAGTGCAGTTAGATCCCTGGGCGCCGCTGTATATGTCATGATACTTCACAATGTCAGGATCGGTGAAAGGTCCTCTTTATATCACACTTAGCCTGCGTAAGCTTATTCATTCTCAAATAGTTGAATTCACATTTTTAAAAAGAGGTGCCGAGCTGCAATACTGGATAAAGCATGAATAGGCATGACACAGTTTCTGGAAGCCACCATGTTTATCAAGCCCTGTACAAATCCTTGAGGCTTCGTTCCATCAGTGGAAACAGCCATTCTTGTCTGCAATACAGCCCATAATAGGACATGTTCTATCATTTGTGGAACGACCACACGGATCTGCAGCAATGGATGCCAGGTCATGTCAGACTACTTCATCTGGTAGACAAGGAATGAATCCCTACCAAATAATCAACAGCAGCCATATTGATCCAAAGATGATAATCAAGAAGATGTAAGTGCACGTTACTAAATTTCTTGGTTAAAACCCATGAAAAATAAAAAATAAAAAAAATAAAAATAAAAAAGTGCAAACTCACAGCAGGCAATGTCGAAGAGGGAGCAGTGGACTGATGGCACCCAGAGGTTGGAGGAACCAGTGTCAAACACCACCATGAAGGGCTGTGGAGGGGTTCCAATGCCAATCTCGCCATAATACTGGGCCTATCAAGGAAGGAGGAGAACTGTTAATCAGATGAAACACAGTAAAACATCAGGCAGTGTACATGGAGTTCATCCCATAGTCAGGCTGCAATGGAGTTTTAAGTGATATCACATGAGAGTAGCATCCGGCCTGAATCCTGACTCATTCATTTCTATACGTCTGCGTACATGTGTGGCGTTTTTTTTACGCATCATCTTTATGTTCAGGAAAAAAAAAAAAAAATGTAATAATTTGCAGCACATTCTATATTGTGCATTGCAGACCTGGCTCCATAGCAGTGAATGGGGCTTGCGTGAACAGCGGACGGCATCCGGATGCAATGCAGTTATCACTGATGGCTAATAGGAGATGTAGATCGTTATTCTTCAGTTTCTTTTTTTTTCTTTTTTTTTTTTTTACGCGCATGAACTTGCCTGCAAAAACAATCAGTTTTTTTTCCTGAAAAGATCCTGACAGAATCCTCAACGTTCGTGTAAAAGAGGCCTAAAAAAAAATAATCAAATCAAGAGGGTTCCTTCTCCTAGGTATTACCGTTACATACTTGTTATGACGCCCCCTGATCTCATGTGATGTGCAGTCAGGCGAGTCCTGTGTGACTCCTAAATAGTCAGGTCACCGTATCATTACAAACCCTGTCGGATAACTTTTCCCGGCGATTGATTCTGTTGTATCCTTATTAACTCCATGTTTACTGGGAGCCCCCTTGATGTTTGTACTGGATGAATAAAACTCCAGCCCGGTGTCATCTGGCAGATTTAGGAGACTCTGGTTGGAGTTCCAGGTTCAAGCTCTTGATGCAGTTTTCCGAGCCCCAGCCAGGAGAGGGTTCAAAAAGAGGAAAATGTATCCTACACAGAACAAACATAGGAAGGCTGAACATGCTTTGCTTTGGCATAAAAAAAAAACCTGAACATGTAAACCCAACCTATGGGTGATCCAATTAACCCTTCAGAGAGAAGCTAGACATGATCCTATGTAACGAGCCAGTAGATCTATGCAATTTTTGGTTTAGCAAAATAAATAAAAAATTGAAATAGGAGGAAAAATTGAGAATCGTCCATGATGTTAAAACAATCTATATTTTGCTTGTAGGTCACATCGCCCGGGCCGAGCCCCGGATTTCTACTACCCAGCACGGAGTAGTCCAGCGTTACAATCCCTCCTGTGGTCACTTCCATATTGCCGTTATTTGTTTGCATCAGCGAGGCGATGGTTACATCAGGTGCCAGGAGGGGAAGTGGGCAGACTTATGACCAAGACCGTTGCATCAATGAACGTGAAAGACAAAAGAGTAAGATCTTGCAAGAGCAGAAATGGGCACACAAACCAGGACACCTGCTCTCCCTTCACATGGGGGGGCCCTTTTCTGGAGATAGCCGTGGGTCCTAGCAATATACAGTCAGTGTCCCAGATGGGAATACCCCTTAAAAACTGGGATTTGATGCACCAAATCTTGAGATGTCCGTGTGCCAGCTGGGGTAGATCTCAGTCATTTATGTCAGTTATCTGGCTCAAGTAATATTAAATTTGATAGGTCACGAAACTTGAAAAATTAGAATATCGTGCATAGTTCATTTATTTCAGTAATGCAACTTAAAAAGGTGAAACTAACATATGAGACGCATTACATGCAAAGCGAGATATTTCAAGCCTTTGTTATAAAACTGTGGCTCGGATGTGGACCAGAACAACGGTTGTGCATGAGGCCTAAAGGACTGCCATGAGACCACAGCACAACACGTGTCACTGCCATCCAATGACTTCACCCCCACCTACTTACATCTAAATAGTTCAGGAGCTTCTCCGGAGTGGGATCTTTGGAAGAAGGAAACCCTCCATAATATTTCCCATTTGTTCCAATCAATTTCTGTAGCTCGTCGACAGCGCCGGCCATCGTATGACGGATCGTCGGCATTTTCTTCAACGGGATCCTGCAGAGAAGCAAAGACTTAAAATCATTTTAAAAAAGACCCTTTGTCCCAGCATGGAGGCAGCTCTGCTCTACAGAATACATCTTCAAACACTACCGTCTGTTGCATCTGCATTTTTTGCAGACCCATTGACTTCAAGGGATCCGTGGTCCACATTTTGAGGCCAAGTATAGGACATAATAGTAGGGAAAAGAGGCGCTAAAATTAGATACTTTATTAGTTAAAAGCTGGGGGGGGGGGGGGGGGGTAAAACGTATCAAACCCTCAAATGACATAATAAACAAAATGACACTTGCTGGTCGTTCTATCACTGAAAAGGACAGAGTATGTGCCAGAAAGGTGCCACAAAATGCCCCAAAAAAAAAAAAAAAGGAGCGCACAATAAATTTGTGTAGCCCGATACACCGATTATATCGGGCTAGTTCTCAAACAAAAATCGGTGAGTCTGTACGGACATCCAAAAAGCTTGGTAAGTAGTACATACAGGTATGGGAAAAATAAGTGTTAAATGTATAACCCTAGTTTGGGTTGAACCAGCTCTAAGGGAACTGACTGTGTACCACCATCACCCAGGATTAATGGTCACTTGTTGCTACTGACCAGCCCGGGAAACCAAACAAATAGCCCAAACTAAGCTAAAACTCCCACATGTAGCGTCAAAGTTACCCCACCCCTCCTCCGAGACGGTCTCACAATCTCAATACCCTGAAACTCAAGAGATCGCACATCACCAAAATGATGTAAACTCATGTGATGTGCAATAGGGGTATCAGCATTCTTCCTAATGTCATTCAGATGCTCGCCAATTCTGCGGCAGAATTCACACATAGTTTTTCCAACCTACTGCAAACCACAGATACAGATGGCCAGATAAACCAAGCCAGAAGATCTGCAGTTTACAAAGCGTCTGAGGTCATAAGATTTGGAAGTGGATGTGCTGATGAACGGGCGTCCAGTTTTAATGGAATCACATGCAACACAACCACTACAGCGGAAGGTGCCCAACAAGGAGTTAGTCAACCAAGTGTTTGAACGCGGAGTTTGGAGAAGGAAAAAAAAAAAACTGTGAACCAACCTGTCCTTCAAATTGCGCCCCCTAAGACAAGTGATGGCTGGACGATCACCCACCAGATGTTTAACATCAGGGTCCGTTTTTTAAAATACCCCAGTGTTTACGCAAGAAATTCTGAACTGGTACATTTGCAGCATCAAAAGGTTGCCATCAAACAAATCCGTTAATCGTCTCTTTGCTTCCCTCTGGGATTAAGAAGACTCGCGTGTACACGCCAGAGAAGGTCGGTATGCTAGAGAGAACTTTGCGCGGAGAGCCACGTTTATAGAGGTCCTTTCATCTGGCAAACTTCTGAACTAAGTGTCATGATCTGTACAGCGGCGCCCTGGGATCCCACTGCACTTACTATTATCCCTGGGCGCCGCTCCGTTCTCCCGTTATGCCCTCCGGTATGTTCGGTCACTGGGTTATAGTAGGAGGGGACTTCCCTTGTTCTCCTGGGCGTCTTCTTCTCCCAGGCTGTGAGCTCTGCACTGTGATTGGCCAGCTCTACAGCCTGGGAGAAGGAGACGCCCAGGAGAACAAGGGCAGACTCCGCCTACTATAACCCAGTGACCGAACATACCGGAGGGCATATCGGGAGAACGGAGCGGCGCCCAGGGATAATAGTAAGTGCAGTGAGATCCCTGGGCGCCGCTGTATATGTCACGATACTTAGTTCACAATTTGTTGCCAGATGAAAGGTCCTCTTTAAGAAACCTATTCTCAAGATCCCTAGATTTTGTTAGGAAATCTGAGATCGATGAACAGTTGCAGCGGACTCAAAGATGCGGCCCCTGTGGTATTCCTCTTTTAAGAGGGAGGGGGTGGCAGCTGTCCCCATGTAAAAAACTGTTTGTCGCAGTTTTACTAAATAAAAGTAGTATGGATCTTACCAGCATCAGTTTTCATAATACTTTGATCCAAAAAGGTGATTTGCACTGGGTTGATCTCAAATGTAAAAAACAGGCCACATTTATTGATGTTCGAAGCCTTGACAAACTCACTAAATTCTTTTTCCGACCCAGAAAAATAAAATAATCGAAATATGAGAAGACATGAGAAACTGATCCCCAAACACCACTTCTTTTTCCCACCAGCCCAGGTACAGATTGGCATAAGATGGCATGCATGGACTTCCCATTGCCATGCCCATGAGCTGGTGGCAGAAGCAGCAATTAAAGAGAAACACATTGTGATGTAAAATGAACTTCAGAAGATCAATGACAAACTCATTGTGAGATATGAACTGTCCCCCCCTTTAACGTACTGCCCCAATACCACCCTCGTGGGAGATGGAGCTATAGAGGGCCTCTACATGAAGGCTAGCGAGTAAAGTTTTGCCCTCGACGTAGAGACCATCCAATTTGTTGACAATCTCCATTGAATCCAAGTAGGAGGGCAGGGACAACACGAAGGGTCTAAGGATAACCTCTACATAATTGCTGATTTGATGTGTGAGACTATTAGTGCCCGAAACAATTGGCCTGCCCCATAGAGGCTGTAAGCCCTTATGTATTTTAGGCAAACTGTAAAAGCAGGCCAATCGCGGGCACTTCGGCAAAAGAGCCTCATACTTAGATTTATTAATGAGGTTAGATGTTAAGGCTGGAGTAAGGAGATTTTTTAGCTCATGAAGATATTGCTCAGTGGGGTTTCCCCGAGAGCAATCCATAACATTCACAATCTTTTAGAATGTCCTAACACATTTTAAGGTATTGCTCATGTCCCAACACTACAATACTGCCTCCCTCATCTGCCGCCTTGATCACTATAGAAGTATCTCATCTCGAGCTGATAGGGGGATTTAAAAGCGATTTTATATGGACGTAAAAAGGTCCCTCACCTGGAATTCTTTCGCTCTCGCACATGAGATCAACTAAATTCCTCATATCTGCTAAATCCGCAATATCTATGCCCAGTTCAGCACATTGTCGCCTGGCATGATTCATAAAGAATTTTTTCCACTTTCGTTTTCCTCACAAAAAGATTAAAGGGAACCTGTCATCAACTTCATGCTGCCCATACTAACGGCAGCATAAAGTAGAGACAGGCGAGTTGATTTCAGAGGTCTGTCATTTATAAGTTAAAAGTAAGTGGTTGCCGAGAACCAACATCACAATCATTGCAGACTGGGCCTGGAAAAGTCACAGCCACCTGAGAAGAGTCCTGGTTAGGGTCCATTCACACGTCCGTGGTGTGTTGCGGATCCGCAACACACCCGGCCGGCACCCGTGCGGACGTGTGAATGGACCCTTATTCAGGAATGTCAGTCATCAGCAGGAGAGCAGGAAGTCTTCTACCTAGTTTTCTCCCTTTCTCTCTAGGAGAGAACTGCCAACCATCAGCAGATGGTGAGAGAGCAGGAGATTAGGAATAACCAGGACTCTTCTCAGGTAGATTGGACTCTTCCGAGGCCTGGGCTGCAGTGATTCTGATGCTGGTCCTCAGCAACCACTTTTAGCTGATGAGTGACACACCGCTGACATCAGCATTTCTGTCACTACTTTATACTGCCCTCAGTGAGGTCAGCATAGAGTTGATGACAGGTTCCCTTTAAGATCTTTCACCCAACCAAAAAGATCAAGGGCATAGGTGGGGACATAAGTATTCTCCGCTTCCGTCAGCACCCTGTCTGACAAGTTTATAATTTGTAATTCATCTGAAGACACACTAGATGGTGAGGGTGCTATTAGACACATTATTGGGGATCCTTCCTTTCCCTCAGCAGATAAGTTGAAATGGGGATCCCTAGCCTAAAAAAATAAAATAAAAACTCCCCCTTGATTGTGTTCCTCTTCGCGAGCTCCCCCTATGCTGATGACCTCTAGAATAAGGTGGTCTGAGATGTTTGGTATTATGTGCGTCTCATTGATCAATAAACCATTCTTGAGTCACTTTTTGTAAACATAACTGGTTATTGATTATAAACTGGTCATTGGATGTTTTTTTACAATGCTGACAATTACATCAGTCACCTTATATTATGCTATTTGCCATAACTGACACATGGTAGCCATTTTTGGGACATGATCTATGTTGCCAGCATATTTGTTTTCACGCAGTTTCTCATGTATTTTGCCATCTACTGGTTCTAAATAACTTGTTACATTTGTATATAATGGTTTGTTTCTTTTGGCACACTTTCTCCTTGTATGCCGATAGAGGGGATCAATAATGTTGACTTACAATCATCTGTCCCTTCAGTTGTAAGATATTCTCTGCCCATTTAATCCCTCTGGACTGATTCTAGAGGTGTAGGATGGTAGACTTATTGCCTGTGGCTGCTGGCACGCCGGCGGGTTAACGAGTGGAGATCTGCCTCGCCTGCCCAGCCTCTTGGCGGTGTGTCTATTTCCCCCATATATACCGGCCATTACAGCGCCGATACGCTATCACCAGTGTGGCAGCGCATTGCTATAATCTCACTATGAACCTTGCTTCTGATGAGTCCTATTGATGAAACGCGTCGAGCCCTCTTTCAGACGCTACATGTGGGAGTTTTAGCTTAGTTTGGGCTTTTTGTTTGGTTTCCCGGGCTGGTCAGTAGCAACAAGTGACCACTAATCCTGGGCGATGGTGGTACACAGTCCGTTCCCTTAGAGCTGGTTCAACCCCAGCTAGGGTTATACATTTACCACTTATTTTCCCCATACCTGTATGTACTACTTACCAAGCTTTTTGGATGTCCGCACAGACTTGGTTATAACTAGCCTGGTATAATCGGTGTATCAGGCTACACTAAATTATTGTGCGCTCCCCCCACCTTTCTGGCACATACTCTGTCCTTTTGGCCTCATGCACACAACAGTTGTTGTTTTCCGTTCCGCAAAATGGGGTTCCGCTTTTGTTTCCGTGTGTCTTCCGTTTTTTTGGGAGGACCACCAGAAAAAAAAAAAAAAAAAAGTGTAAGACAGGTTTGCCATGCAAATGATAGGAATAAAACGGACGTGGACGACAATCGGGTGTGCCTCCGCATTTTTTTTGCGGTCTCATTGACTTGAATGGGCCCGCGAACCATTTTTCGCGGACAAGAATAGGACAGGTTATATTTTTTGGACAGACTGGAACCACAGACGCGGATGGCAAACGGTGGACTATCCGCATTTTCAACGGCTCCATAGAAATGAATGGGTCCGCATCTGAAACCCTAAAATCGGCGGAACGGACGCGGAAACAAACAACGGTCGTGTGCATGAGGCCTTTCAGTGATAGAACGGCCAGCAAGTGTCATTTTGTTTATTATATATAGTTTGTGGATACGTCCGTCCGTCCGTCCGTCCCCCCCCGCTTTTAACTAATTATGTCCACAAAATGCAGACCACGGAAGTCAATGGACCGGCAAAATAAAAATAAATAAAAAATGGCAGAAAGGACACAGACCGCAAAACAGATACAGTCGCGTGCATGAGGCCTATGGGTATTTATCACTTAAAATTATTAAAGTTTTAAAAATTAACTTTTGCTGACAAGTTCTGAAACTTAATTTGGATTTCCTCACCATTACAAGATCTCTGCTTGATGTCAGCAGATGTCCTCCTTTCAAAAAGGTGGACACATTTGTATGGAGCCTGACAATACTCTACAACCTGCGGCCCCTCCAGCTGTTGCAAAACTACAAATCCCTGCATGCCCGGACAACATACAGCGAGGGATGGTGGGAGTTGTAGTTTGACAACAGCTGGAGGGCCGCAGGTTCAGCATGTCCCCCGCCCCTTTAACTTCACAGCAAACTACAGTTCTTACACTATGTACATCCAGGACCCCCACAATCCTGATTAACCAGTGCGGCTCCGTCACTTATTTTCCCTGCTTGTCCCCATGACGCACAGCGGACTTGGATAACACCAGGTGGAAGGGAACGCCTCTGTATAGGACCAAAGCCACAGAGACAGCTCTCCCTACATTTCGGGATTGGGGGGGGGGGGGGGGGGGGGTCCCAGAGGTTGGTCACCTCCAGGATGGGGGGGCCCCCCTTTTAACACCCCTGTAGTAAGTGGCACAACAAAGGGAATTTCCACTCATTTGTACACACGTCATTACCATGGTCCTGGATTTACAGCCCTTCCTCGTGATCTAGGCCGGATCATACGAGCAAGCACAACCTGTGCAGACACGCGGGCCGAGCTAGAAACTGCTCAGACTCCGACAATATCACTGGAGAATGCCAGGTCCTGTGGGACTACAAGTCTCAGCATTCTGCTTATATTGAGACATGGTTACATCCCTATACCTGGGTGGGAGTCAAACCCTGCACTCCGCTATTACGGCCTCAAAAAGTCACTAAATAAGACTTTGTAACTTTTTTTTTTTTTTCAAAAAACTTGACACTTTTTTGCATTTTTACACCGCCCACCGCAGTTTTGGTAAGTGGATAAAGGTTAGGGTGTGGAGCTGGTCTAAGGGTGCGTTCACACCGATATCCTTTTTTCCCCGGATCCGTAAGTTTAAAAGGAACCCCCAGCGATCACTAGAACGAGGAGAGAGAAGCTCATGTATCTCGGAGATCGCGCTCACACAGACTTTCTACAGCGCTCTATGTCAGCCCTTCTCTCTCCTCAGTCTAGTGATCGGTGGGGGGTCCTCAGCGCTCGGACCACCACTGATTAAAACCTATATGATGTCACTATCACATATAGAAAAGCTTTTGGAAAACACAGGGACACTTTAAAAGATGCCCTACATTATGAAGGACAGGCGCCATTTGGCCCCTGCACCTAAGCGAAGGACGCAATCACATGACGACCGCCGCCATCTTGGATCCTATGGAGGCAGAGAATTCCAGGCGTCGCTGGTGGGGGGGCGTCAGTGTCACGACTGTACAGTACAGGGTAACTGAGGCCATGAATATTACTGTTCATGGCATTTTTAGTGATTTATGTATAAATTCATCATATTTCTGAAAGTCCTGTGTCGCCCTTTTTGCAGAAGTGGGGGCGGGAAATCAACTCCGGATCCAACCGTGGTCAGGTCTGGAGCCCAGTGCCCGCAGGTCTCCCTTAGTATACGGGTGGGGGGGGGGAACGTCTTACAGCCCGGGGGGTGGGGGCACGTCTTACAGCCCGGGGGGGGGGGGGGGGGCACGTCTTACAGCCCGGGGGGGGGGGGGGGGGGCACGTCTTACAGCCCGGGGGGGGGGGGGGGGGGGCACGTCTTACAGCCCAGGGGGTGGGGGGGGGGCACGTCTTACAGCCCAGGGGGTGGGGGGGGGGCACGTCTTACAGCCCAGGGGGTGGGGGGGGGGGCACGTCTTACAGCCCAGGGGGTGGGGGGGGGGGCACGTCTTACAGCCCGGGGGGTGGGGGGGGCACGTCTTACAGCCCGGGGGGTGGGGGGGGGGGCACGTCTTACAGCCCGGGGGGGGGCACGTCTTACAGCCCGGGGGGGGGCACGTCTTACAGCCCGGGGGGGGGCACGTCTTACAGCCCGGGGGGTGGGGGGGGGGCACGTCTTACAGCCCGGGGGGTGGGGGGGGCACGTCTTACAGCCCGGGGGGTGGGGGGGGGGGGCACGTCTTACAGCCCGGGGGGTGGGGGGGGGCACGTCTTACAGCCCGGGGGGTGGGGGGGGGGCACGTCTTACAGCCCGGGGGGTGGGGGGGGGGGGCACGTCTTACAGCCGGGGCCCCCCCTAGTTACACACCATTATGCAGGGCACCATCTAGCACAATTATGTAAATTGTATCATTCTTACATAACTGATACATCTACCCCAAACTGAGCAACTACAACTCCCAGGAGGCATACTGGAGGTTGTAGTTGCTCAGCAGCTTACATACAGCGCTGAGGCCCGCACTCCTCCTCCGTACCTGACGAGCGCAGACCCGGGCTGTAGTAGAAGACAGCCCAGGAGCAGAGTCCACAGGAGCAGCGAGTCCATGGCGGCGGCGGACACTAGGCAGGAAGAGAAGCTGACAATCTTCACACTCCGCACAGCGCCCTCTTATACACACGTGACCCGTCACCTGACCCGCCCGTCACCTGACCGGCTGATGTGTTTACCGCACGGCTTTGCTCTCTGTCGCCCTCTAGCGCTTCCGTTTTTGCCATATTCCCAGAGCCATCACTTTAGCATTTTTCAGTATGCATTTTTTTCGGGAAAAGTTCTACTTTGTTGGCAACTGTGTTGAATACAATGTAGTGGGAAGCTGGGAAAAAAAAATTCCCAGTAGGGTAGAATTGGGAAAAAAATAAATAGAAAATTCTGCCACAGTTTTACCACATATAGTTTTTAATACTTAGACCCCTTTCACACGGGCGAGAATTCTGTGCGGGTGCAATGCGGGAGGTGAACGCATTGCACCCGCACTAAAACCGGACCCGTTCACTTCAACGGGGCTGTGCAGATGAGCGGTGATTTTCACGCATCACTTGTGCGTTGCGTGAAAAATCCCAGCAGGTTCTATATTCTGCGTTTTTCACGCAACACAGGCCCCATAGAAATGAATGGGTCTGCGTGAAAATCGCAAGCAAGTGCGGATGCGGTGCGATTTTCACGCATGGTTGCTAGGAGATGATAGGGATGAAAGCAACCCCGGACCCCATTAAAGTGTATTCCCTGTATTATTTTCCCTTATAACATGGTTATAAGGGAAAATAATAGCATTCTGAATACAGAATGCATAGTAAACTGTGGATTGTGGTTAAAAAATAAAAAAACAATAATTAAACTCACCTCCTCCACTTGTTTGCGCTGCCCAGATTCTCTTCTGTCTTCTTCTTTGACGACCTGGGAGGAAAAGGACCTTTGGTGACGTCACTGCGCTCATCACATGGTCCATCACCATGGTGATGGACCATGTGACGGACCATGTTATGAGCGCAGTGACGTCACCAAAGGTCCTTTTCCTCCCAGGTCCTCAAAGAAGAAGAAAGAAGACAAGCTGGGCTGTGCGAACAAGTGGATGAGGTGAGTTTAATTTTATTTTTATTTTTTTAACCCCTCCAGCCCTATTTTACTAAGCATTCTGTATTAAGAATTCTATTATTTTCCCTTATAACCATGTTATAAGGGAAAATAATAAAATCTACACAACACCTAACCCAAACCCGAACTTCTGTGAAGAAGTCCGGGTTTGGGTCTGGGTACCAAACATGCCGATTTTTCTCACGTGCGTGCAAGACGCATTAAAACGCTTTGCACTCGCACTGAAAAATCGCGCATTTTCCTGCAACGCACCCGCATCTTGTCCGGCCCTCAAACGCGACGCCCGTGTGAAAGAGGCCTATGTTTATATTTTGATACTCTGGGTATTTGGGATGCGGTGAAGTCCATGGTGTTTATTTTTGTATTGTATTTTTATTCTAAGGCCTCGTTCACACTCCAGTGTTTGGTCAGTGATTTCCATCAGTGATTTGTGAGCCAAAACCAGGTGCAACTTTAAACACAGAACAGGAGCAGATCTTTCCCTTCTACCTCATGTCTGTGGAGGCTCCACTTCTGGTTTTGGCTCACAAATCACTGATGGAAATCACTGACCAAACACTGAAGTGTGAACGAGGCCTAAGGAAAGGGAGGGGTTAATTTAAATATCTTTATTTTTATATTTTTAACTGTAACAGTTTTTTTGCTAATGTTTAGGGATAGAGATAGTTTATTTAGAGAAATCGTAAATTTATAGTAGAAAACTTGCCCAGAAATGTCCCTTAGGGCTCATGCACACAGCCGTTGTCCGGCCGTGCCCATATTGTGGCCGGCAATCAGTGAGTCCGCAATATACGGGCCCCGGCTGTTTGTGCACCGTATCACAGATGGAGACCATTCACTACGGAGCTCTTCCGTGGGGTTTCTCTCTGTGCCTCCGCACCGCAAAAAATAGAATGTGTGGTGACGGATCACGGACCCATTCAAGTTGAATGGTTCTGCATCTGTCTACGGAAACCGCATGGATGTTGCCTGGGCATTGGGGACTGCAAACTGCACGGAATGGCTGGCACACGTTCGTGGGCATGAGCCTTTAGGGAAGAGTTCACATCACCGTTATATTTCCGTTCTTCTTTTGCATCCGTTTGAGCCATTTCCGTCTGAGATTAGTTTTTTTAGACGGAAGAAAAAGTCCTGTGTGCGCTACCTTTTTGTCCATTTAGAAAAACGGATCTCAGGCAGAAATGGCTCATATGGATGCAAGATTTGTATAATTGACGAACTGGATACGTTTTGTTACAGGATACTTTTTTTTTTTTTTTATCTTTCTGTTCTTCTGATGGATCAGAAAAACGGAAAAATAACGGTGATGTGAACTCTCTCTCTCCTAAATGAGCATTGCTAAGGCACATCCGTCTTCCTAAAACAGTACAGTGCCCTCACATGGGGTACCCTAAATATATATTCCTCTCCCTGTGATTTCTCACATAGGGACAGCTATAGTACAGCATTGACAATAGTGAGCACTTACCGCCCGCTGTCATGTATCTCCCGCCAGGAAAACAGCAGAAGCAATCACTGACAGCGACGGCCATGCTTTGACCCTGGTTAAGGAAAATCACCCAAAATCATAGTTTCTGGGCAGCATATCACCCTGTGTGAATAGAGAATAGTTAACCATGAACAACTAAGGCTACTTTCACACTGGCGTTTTGAATTCCGTTTGTGAGATCCGTTTCAGGGATCTCACAAACAGTTCAAAACGGATCAGTTCAGCCCCAATGCATTCTGAATGGATAAGGATCCGTTCAGAATGCATCAGTTTGCCTCCGTTCCGCCTCCATTCCGCTCTGGAGGCGGACACCAAAACGATGCTTGCAGCGTTCGGGTGTCCGCCTGGCGATGCGGAGACAAACGGATCCGTCCTGACTTACAATGTAAGTCAATGGGAGCGGATCCGTTTTCACTGACACAATATGGTGCAATTGAAAACTGATCCGTCCCCTATTGACTTTCATTGTAAGTCAGGCCGGATCCGTTTTTACTTTGTTCTCCATAATGCAAACGGATCCGTTCTGAACGGATACAATAGTTTGCATTATAGGTGCGGATCCGTCCGGCAGATACCAGACGGATCCGCACCTAACACAGGTGTGAAAGTAGCCTAATCTGGGGACGAACGGTCACAGTAGCATAGCATTCATACAGACGGGATGATTGCTGCATGTGTAATACACCAGAGTGGCATTACCACCTCTTCTTCTATACCCCCCACTATTTGGTTGGTGCAGCCAGTGTCATCTCATATATATTTACAGTCATTTCCCGCAATGTGTGTATGTACTTCCTTATTTTGTAACTGTTAAGGTGTAATGTGCCTGGTTCACCAGCAGGTGGCGGCAAATTTGTGCAGAGATAGTTTCTCTGGAGAGGAACTTCTAGTTCCATTCCAGCCCTCTTTAGAGAGGGAGGAGTTAGTTAGTTAGGGGTCAGTCTAGCTTAGCCCCTGGATGGGGAAGCAGCAGGCTCTCTTCCCTCCTGGACGAGCCTGAAGAAAGTCAGTCTAGCCTACCCCCTCCCGGGGAAAGGTTGTGTGCTGGCTAGCAGAGCACTGTCAGCTCTGCTAGGCCCAGAGGCCCTGCCTCTGAAGTCTACATGGTTGCTTGTCCCCTCCTGGGCTTGCATTGCCTTAACCCCAAGCTATCAGAGCTTGAAGCCAGGAAGAAGTTCCTAGGACTAGAGATAAAGTAAGAGACAGACTACAGCTAAACTAAGTTCCAGCAGAAGAGGAAAGTTCCTATTTTACCCAGCTAGTATAGCAGAGCTGAGAAAGCTACCGCATAGCAGAGCTGTGTTTGCCTGCCAAAGTTAAGCCAATACCTGCTGATGATCAAGATACCGTTTGGAAACTGTTTGGATTACCGTTTTCTGCCAAGTAAAGCTGTGTTCTGCGTTTCTACAGGTCTGGACTCAATTATTTCTTCATCATCCAATTTATTCATCCCTTTTGCACTTGCTTCAGACTACACCACGTCTGGGATTAAAGGATATCCAGGTAGGAGCACCGTTACACATGCATACAACATCTACAGAGACATTGTAGGCCACTCTACACCACTCTGGCAATCCTACATCTGGGTACCCACACTACCATCTACAAAGGGGACTCCATGTCCTCGTTGCTTAACTGCAACTGGCATCACGTTTACTTGCTCTATAAGAGGGACATATTTCGTAGAAACCTCCTAAGGGGCAAGGGATACCTCAGACGCCTGGCTGTAGGCCGCTGCACATAGAAATGCAACTCTCCCCTCTGCTCAACAATCAGGCAGTTATCAGGAACGAACGGTTCATTCGCGATAATTGCCTATGAATCAGCAGGCGTAAAAGGACCAGTACCGGAGTATTTATGTGTGCATACGCCAGGATTGCCAACCATCTGGTAATTTCTGGATAGTCCATAAAAATAAGGCACTTTTTTTTCTGTGTACGTGAAAAAATAGATGTGTCCGTGATTTTTTTTGAGGCTGGGGGTTCTTGAGTAGATTATTTCGGGGGTAATTATCATCATTTTACAGCTCACAGTAAATGCTGAATATTGAGCTACAGACTTGGATTACTTATAATTTTTACCATCCATTCTGGTTTTACAATATGTCTGTAAAAAATGGTGGTTGTCATCTAGAAGAAATATAGGAGGTCATTTATCAAACTGGTGTAAAGTACAGTAGAACTGGCTTAGTTGCCCATAGCAACCAATCAGATTCCAACTTTCATTTTCCAAAGGAGCTGTCAAAAATGAAAGGTGGAATCTGATTGGTTGCTATGGGTAACTAAGCCAGTTCTACTTTACATCAGTTTGATAAATGACCCCAATAAACTATGGCAAGCTTGGTACCATGTGGCATGGTTTGCATGTGGCCAGCTGCACCATGTTGTCGCAACTTACGGCTACATTCACCCAACCATATCAGTTTTTCAGTCCGCAAATTGTGGATCTGCAAAATATGGATGCGGTCCGTGTGCATCCCACACTTTTTGTGGGCCCCATTGAAAAAATGGCTATTCGTGCAAAATGGACAAGAATAGGACACGTTCTGTAATTTGCGGGTCAGCATCCGAGTGCTGTCAAAAAAATGTATGGCCCCTGTGGGGGTTCGCTCTGGTAGGAAGGTTAGCGGACGCAGTATGGAGGCAAAGGACCAGGTTGTAAATCACTCTTCAGTGTTTATTCACACTTATAACATAACACAACAGTCACTTTTCAGGCTTTGTGCTTGTTCACACACAGAAAAACAAAATAAAGTTCACCCGGTATCCTGGGTGTCAGTTCACACCCGGCTGAATGCTCAGCCTCAGAAAGTCCACTTGCAGGCTTTAAGGCTAGGTCTACAATAAGTCGCGCGACAGATAGGGCGCAACTACACTGCAGCATTTGTGGCGCGACATTTTGTTGCACTAATGTCGCGCGACAATTTTTATAATGGCGGTCTATGGTGTCGCACTGCAACATGCAACATGCTGCGACGCAACAGCCGCAGAAAAATCTATCTCAAATGGATTTTCTGCGACTGTTGCGTTGCAGTCGCAGCATGTTGCATGTTGCAGTGCGACGCCATAGACTGCCATTATAAAAATTGTCGCGCGACATTAGTGCAACAAAATGTCGCGCGACAAATGTCGTCGTGTAGACCTAGCCTAAGGCGGCCTGCTCGTCTGACACACGGTCTTAGAAAACCAATCAAATCAAAGTCTCAAACCGCAATCTTGCTTGGAGCGCAGCAGGTCTGTGGTGAAGTGGGTTCAAGTTCACACTCAGGCCTCATGCACACGACCGTGCCGTTTTTTTGCGGTCCGCAAACCGCAGATCCGCAAAAAAACGGAAGCCGCCCGTGTGCCTTCCGCAATTTGCGGAACGGAACGGGCGGCCCATTGTAGACATGCCTATTCTTGTCCGCAAAACGGACAAGAATAGGACATGTTCTATTTTTTTTTACGGGGCCTCGGAACGGAGCAACGGATGTGGACAGCACACGGAGTGCTGTCCGCATCTTTTGCGGTCCCATTGAAGTAAATGGGTCCGCACCCGAGCCGCAAAAACTGCGCATGAGGCCTTAGTCCTAAATTTCATAAAAAAGACCGCGCAGCTCATAAACCACCAATGGAAGTGGCAGTATTCAAAGGCATACAGAAAGTGTCTTTTCGATGCGATCGGTCACTGGGTTTGAAATCCGTGCTCCCACCGCAGTCAGTGTCTTTATATCCTGAATATTATAAAAAAATGACCTGACATAGTGAAATACCGCAGATATTCCAGTAAACGCACTTTTTATTACACTTACAAAATTAAGAACAAATAAATGCACATAAAATCATATGAGGTAGGTCCAGTATCTCCATCTACCCAACCCGGGTTTCGCTCTCGCATGCTTCATCAGGGGCAACTGACGAAGCATGCGAGAGCGAAACCCAGGTCAGACTGTGGGATTAGCCATCGCTTCCCATGCCCATCAATGAGTCGCGGGCCCATCAACTGTTCACAATTTATCTCACCCCTTTACAGGTGCCATTGTAACAAGATGATCAATGTTAATCAACTCGACTACAAGGATATGAAGACTCGGAACGGTCCTGTCGCAGTTGTGAAGTGACCGCGCTGCAGTCGAGTACTGCCTGGCTGTACGAGCTGTGGCGGGCTCTAATTAAACTAATTAGGACTGAACTGTTTGTTTAGTCTGTATTGTTAATAGCGGCGCGGGAGCCGCAATACCACACAGCCATTACCAGTACAGACTAAACAGTGGGGTCCTAATATAATTAGAGCCTGCTGCGACTTGTACAGCTCGGTGCTACTCGACCGCACTGTGGCCTCGTCACAATCATGGCACAACTGCGCCATGTGGCGTACCCCGAGTGGTTTTATTTTTACGACAGATCAGTTACCAATACATATTAAAATTCTTCCACTGATCGCTAGGATATGCCCCCATTGTCTGACATCGAAAATGGAGCCCCAAAGTGGTGGAGGGCGCACTGCGCTTGCACAGCCACCCTCCATTCATTTTCTATGCTGCCGCTGAAAATAGCCGAGCGCTGGCTTGGCTATTTCCATTGGGCTAATAGAAGTGAATGGGAGCGGTGGTCGCACAAGCGCGGTGCGCTCTCTTTCAATTCTACGGGGAGAGCATTTGGTAATGGCCAGAACAGAGTCCACCAGCCACCACCTTGCGGGGCTCCGTTCTCGATATAGGTGCAGGTCCCATCAGTAGGACCCGCACCTATCAGACGATGGGGGCATATCCAAGAGATATGCCTATATTGTCTGAGACGAGACAACCCCTTTAAATGTATAGAGGAGCCATCAGGGCGGCTGCAGGCTTCCTGTTGAGGGATACAACACTGACAATTCTGCTCTTCTATCGCTCATTAGTATATAGCACCTTTAATGAGGCTGATACTATTCATGAGAGACTTCTTGCTGGCATGTAATTGGCACCGCAGCTGGCACTGTTAAAGGGGTTCTCCGGGAATTAAGAAAATGAAAATAGTTAAATATTACTTTATTATAAATATATTCTGAAATACCTTTCATTAGTTATAATGGCTCATTTTGTCTGGGGAGCAATCATTAGGAAAAATAAAATGGCCGCCGTCCTATTAGTACACACAGAACCTGTCCTAATCACACAGCAGGACAAGTTACTTCAGGACACTGAGGTAAAGAGCTGCCTCATCCTCCTCTCTGCTTGTCTAGGATTATGATCCTGAATACAGATGATAAGATCTTCAGCTGTATCTCTGTAGGAATGAAGTTCATGAGGAAACATGGTGTACAGAGAGGAGGTGGGGGTGTAGTAATGAGCAGCAGATCTTGTATGCAGTCTCCATTACTACAGCCCCACATTACCACAGTCTGTCCTGTCCGTCCTCTCTGTACTTCATGTCTCCTCATGAACTCCATTCCTACAGAGATGCAGCTGAAGATCAGAGTAGAGCAGAGAGGAGGATGAGGCAGCTCTTTACCTCAGTGTTGTAAAGTAACTTGTCCTGCTGTGTGATTAGGACAGGTTCTGTGTGTGCTAATAGGACGGCGTCCATTTTATTTCCCCTGAAGATTGCTCCCCAGCCATTATGACTAATGAAAGGAATTTGGGAATATATTTATAATAAAGTAATATTTAATTCCCGGAGAACCCCTTTAAGGAAGCACTCTGACTGTAAGGGTACGGCTACACGGTGACACTGGTCGCGCAACAGCCATCAAAACAGATTTTCTACTGGACGAATGTCTTTTATAAAGGGGTTGCTTGGAAAGCTGATGTCCTCCTATTTGATGAAAAGCAAACACAGACTTGGCACCGACCCCTGTAATTCATATGTCTACTGCTTGGAGGAATAATTTCATAGAAATGCTCATGACCCACAAAAGACACCAACGTCAGCTCTCACACTACCATTGTGTATGGGTGCGGTGGATGTGATGTGCGTGGGGATGATGCATATAACAATTATAGTAAGTACCTCTTCAGAGGAGATAATGCAGTGATGATAATTGCAGAGTCCAGTCCAGTGACCTATTTAGAGGGAGGAGATCTATAAGATGTGATCCTACAGATTGTGTACTGGATACAGTGCCTAGTTATATAACTGGAGGAACAATTCAAAGGGATATTCCAGGAGTTTGATATTAGTGACCTATCCTCAGGGTAAGCCATCAATATATGACTGGTGGTCGTTCAACACCCCGCATCCCTAATGACCAGCTGTCCTAGAGTAGCTCCACCAATGGACGTCAGCACCCGGACTACACGGCTCCGTCCACTGGACTGGTCCCACTCACTTCAATAGGAGATGCGCTGCAGTAACCAGTGCCATTCACAATGAATGGAGCCGTGTAGTTCCAGCGCTGACTTCAGGTGGCAGAGCTACTCCTGAACAGCTGGTCACTGGTGGTGCAAGGTGTCAGAAACTCCTTGGAAACAACTGATCGGCCGGAATACAGGTTGTCAGACCTCCGCCGATCAGATATTGATGGTTTATCCTCAGGATCCTCGAATACCCCTTTAGGGCAGCTCCGGCTGCACTGGCTCGGCTATTTCCGTCGGCCCCATAGAAATGAATGGGAGCGGGGGCCGCAAATGCGCGGTACGCTCCCATTCACTTCTATGGGGAGCCGACTTGTCTAGATTCCACCCTTTTCAATGGAAGGTTGAGATCTGCGGAAAATCTGCATCAAACCTGCACCAAAAACTAGATAAATTGTGTGGACTTATGTGCGTGTTATTTGTGCAGTTTTGGTGCATACAGCCACCCTTAAGGTTTTTGTGTAAAATATCTATTTATACCGTTTTCTGTCAAGTTACAATATTAATTCATTTTTGAATTACATATTTTATTTTTAAAAAAATGTAAATTGAAACCTCAACGCTACAGGAAACTAGTAATTAGTTCTCAAGCTCCCAAATTGTCAACTCAGTAAATTACGGTAAGTAAAAATGAACATCAAAGGGATTTCACTTTTATCCATCTGAATGACCGCCATGTCATACTACTTGTCCCCTATAATGGGTCCATATCCGCAAACGGCATGCTCTCGCAAATAACCGTCCACAGCAGGAACTTCATGCACAGATGCCATCAGTGTGCTGTTCGCATCCGTGAGGCCGTTCCGCAAATTATAGACTATGTCTTATTCTTGTCCGTTTTGCAGACAATAGTCATTTCTAGTGAGAAAATCACGACATGCATACAGAAGGTGTCTGTTAAAGGGGTCGTCCAGGTTCTAGATATTGATGTGAGTTGAGCTGCAGGAACCTGTCACCGGTGATCCAGAAGTGACATACCACTTGGTGACACGTTACCACTATGGCTTACATGCAGGGACTGAGTCACAGCAAAGACAGTGGTGGAACCAAGTGTCGGAGAACAGGTAAGTATTCTTCCCTCGTCAGGTCCCTCTGGGTGGTAGTAATGGTGGTGGGAGGGGGTGTATTTTCCTCATTACACCAGTGAATAAGGCACAGCCAACTAATATCATAGGAAGATGTTCTTTATTTTCTGACATTTGTATACATCAGTATATTCAATATATTGTAATAGACCTGAACCTCCATGTAGCTTGTCTTTCACCATCAACCCCCATTAGAGTGATCAATGTTCAAGGTACATCTAAAATCGGTAAATTGTAGCCATAGAACAGGCATAACAAGTACAATATTTGTTGGAGGCTACATCCAGGTTTGGTTGAATGTCATATCAAAGATTATTAAAATATGAAAACTGTCTGTGGTGCTGAAAAGAACCTAAAGTCTACGATCAGTGGTCTACTGTCATATGCTGAAGGCTGCAGTAACACCAGGACCATGGTCACCATCATAGGCGTTGTTCACACCTGCGCTGACTCTTTCCTTTCTGCTTCACTATAGGAGTGCAACAACGGAAATTAACTGAAGCTCCGGATCCTCTGAATGATGGACACCAATGGGCACCATCATAGTCAATGGGGCTCGTTGGGTTTCCGTCAGGTCAGGGATCCTGGCACTTTACTGGACAAGATGGTGTAGCATGCTGTGCTGTTTTGTCTGGATTTTTTATCGGAATCTGTGACGGAGCCTTCATCACCAATGTAAACGAAGCCTTCAACGGGAGTTTCTTAGGCAATACAGAACAGCCTATGAACCCATGTAGAACATGTTTTAATGATTACATTTTACCCATTTTGGGCTAAAATAATTTTTTCAATTGGGCTTTATTAGAATTTTTAGCAGTTATTGTTATGTATGCGGTTAAAAATCAGTCTATTTGCAGACTGTCCCTCCTAAGTTCTGTCAGCTGACGGCTCATGTAAAGCCTCATCTCTGATCTCCTAGCTCATAAACTACAGCTAACAAACTCATTATAGCTGAACTCTTATCATACTGATAAGATAACGGCTTACATGATTGTGTATGACGTCAGGAGAACAGAGAGAAGGTTTAACATGAGTCGTCAGCTGATGGGACTGAGAAGTGATACTCTGCAAACAGACAGATTTTTAACCGAATGTATCTAAAAAAAACGGCTGAACAATTTTAATAAACACCAATTGAAAAAAGGAGTTTAATCCCAAAATGATAATCATAAAAATTGCCCAAAGGTGTCCATAGCCTTTAAATGTTCTAAGTGCGATCCATGAATGTACAGAATCAGAGTCATGTCTTGACCTGGACCCTAATGCAAATTCTGTAATGGAGACCCACCATATTGCATGTATAAACCTGGTGTCCTCTTATATATCAGAGGGACCTTTGGACCTCCTCAGGCACCAGAACCTGGATGTAACTGCTCCCTCTTCTCCTTCTGTAGCTAAACCCTTGAATTAATTTGGTGGATTTGATCACCTCTGAGTAATTCATTAGAAGTTAGTAATAAAATACAGTAGTTCTTAGAGTATTTGCGGATGCTCATGGTATTATAAGAGATGCTTCGATTGTTTGTCATTCAACTAGTAGTCATTAAGATAAGGAACCTTTGGCTTCACCCTTGTATCAATAATATCATTAACAGACTAAGATAAGTATGGCTTCCAACAACGCAAGCAATTTGCTGCCAAGGACAAACCAATTTGTATTTATTTTTATTTTTTTACTTTAATTTGCCAACAGCAAACACAGCAAGTCAGGTCACCCAATATAACTTAAGGGGACATTTTTTGAAAGGGTCATCAACTTCAGAGTTGAGTTTGGACTATTGGCACCCCTGCTGATCAGCTGTTTGAAGGGGCTGCAGCGCTCATGTGAGTGCTGCGTCCTGTTCATTGTTTACCTGCACCCCGTCTACATTGTAGTAGTGCAGTGTAATTACAGCTGTTCGCACCATTGAAGTGAATGGGAGAAGAAGCCATAACTACCCTGCATCACCAACTACAATGTAGACTAGCGCTGTAACCCCATCAGACAGGGAGCATCGATAATCCCCCCCCCCCCCTCCCACCAATTTGCTGTTGATGACCTATCCTGAGGATAGGTCATCAATATTTCAAAATACCCCTTTAATGGTAAGTGGCTGTCAACAGAAATTGATTGATTTGCTCATCTCTATCAATCATTATCCCACTGAGCTGAGGATGAGGAAGTGCATATGACTTCTAGTGCAAAAGAACATTAAAACAGTAGAATGTAATTACTCCTAAAGTCCTTGAACGTGTTCATAATCCCAAAGTGTGGAGTTTGAACTCTAAACCAGTGGATCAGAGCCACAGATGAAGGTCTTGGAGTGTTAGAGGGGTGCATGAATAATTACTAGTCAAGGATGAGGCTACTGAGTTCTCCCCCAGATATCTGAACCTGCTCTTGACCTCATCTTCTACCCTACACCACAATGCAATGCAACCAAAAGGTAATGTGCCTCTTTTGTCCTACAAGGACTGGTGGGAAAGAAGATCAGGCTAGAGCCTCCAGCCCTTCTAAAACAGTTCCAGACATAAGACATGCATGCTGGCATTCACTAAGCTAGGGTGTTTACTTCCACAGGGATAGATACCAGAAAGGATCAAGCACTCTACATTCAACATGCCCGATCTTAGTTTCGCCAATCGCAGACCACGCTACCCATAATAGGAAATAAATACTAACTGTTCACCTACATAAGTTATGGCTCACACATACTAGAAGACAAAACCAATTGTATGTTATAGTTTTATGCACAGATCGGTAGTACTTACAAATCTAATTGTACCCACGTTGGTACTAAAAGTGTGATCATTGATCAAACCAGTGTGATAAAATGAATAATATACTTGGACATACAACATGACATGCTGATTAAAATGGGTCAAGCGGAGAAGTGCACACAGGACATACAAGTGAGGAAACTGAAAGCCCCTGTTTCCTACAGGACCTATTTCCAGTAGTTTGGATGGTTTCTACAGAGTGGTTATGCCTTTTGCCAATTAACGGATGTGCCAGATGTTCATTATTATTTCTGATTTTTGTCAGAAATATCAGACCGATGTGAGCTCTTCACCACCTGTGAGAGCAAGTGGTCTCCACTCCGTGAAGAGCAGAAGATTCGCTCTCCGTTGAGATGAATGGGCGTTGGAGAACCTATAAGAACGGGCACCTCACCACTGGGAAAAAGGCCAAGAATTTTTGGAGACCTCAACTATCAGACCATTGACTGATTTGATTTATATGACATGACTGATTTCAGGTCAGAGTGAGTTCACACCGCCGCTAGTAATTTCCATTAATAACGGAAAAGAACAAAGTGCCGGATTCGGCACAAAGCTGACATGATGGAGCTGAACAGATCCCACTGACAATAATGGAGTCCATTCAGTTTCTTTTTGGGAACCTTTTTTACCAGACAAAAAAGTCATGCATGCAGGACTTTTTTGTCAGGTCTTTTGGATGGAATCTGCAACGGAGGCCCAGAACGGAGCTTCCAACGGAGATGTGAACAAGAAACTGGTCAAGTGGAGGCCGATCTGTTGTTGGGACATATGAGCCCCTGTAGATAACCATCTTCCTACAAATAATGAACTTATTTATTTTGGTGGCAAGGAGGAATTTAGTTTTTTTTTGGACCAGTCATGATTGTCATGGATGAAGGTGGAAGCAGATGCACGTGTAGCTCTATTAACATAAAGCCATATTGGACATGCAAGATGAGTCTACTTAGGCTTAGCCAGTCTATTCCTGATACACCATAGAAATTCTTATCTTGACTTGTTACAAAAAGAGTTGCAAGAACCTTGTATGTGACCTTTCATTGGCTTTCGTGACGTCCTATCACAGCCAAGTTACACACAGCTCCATCTTTACTTCTTATGTAGTAAGAACACATCCTTATAACATAGGGCTAGAGACAACCATAAAACTATTAACATTGCTCATAACAATCAGAGTATCTCACTTCGTTTCACCCCAGAATGGAGTTTACCCTTTGTTGCCAGGTGTTACTGGTACCAGATGGATATGCTCTCCAAAGGCATCGACTGACTAGATTTTCTTCCCCTGATCACTGGAGATAAGCAATTTCCATGTAAGACTAATTTGGTGCAACTAAAACAAGTCAATTGCTGTCACTGAAATATTACCAAAGTACATTGTCATAAGCCGGGTAGTCAGTAGTTGTTGCATTAAGTTCATCGAGGATAAGAAATTCTGGGATTCTTTGTGGTTCTTCCATCACTTGGCTTTGGCAAACCCAACCCGGTCATTAGCTCGGTCAAATACAGTATAATATTGGCCAATGAAGACGTCTCCCAGTATCCAGAGGGGTCCAGCTGGAGGCGGAATATCGAGACCCATGAAGCCACTCACACAGATTTGCTGGCTCCCTTGTGTCACCTGTTGGAATAGGACAAGAGTCAGGGTAGCTATACTCAGGACACCTGTAGGTAGCATTGTATGACTATATGGTACTCCTAGTAGGAGGTGCTCTGGAAGGATCCCTGGATCCACATCACTATGTAAAGCCATTTGGCTCCAGTCTATGTCTGCCAACTCCGGCCTAACCTTCAGATGGTAAAGTTACAACTGTGCATTCAACTGTACTACCCATTGAATGCTCCGTTGAATACCTATCTACGGTACCTTATATGTACACACACACACAACTTCAATACATTTATCATTGGGGATCAGAAAAGACAAAAAATTAACCATGGTGGAGAAATACTCTCCATTACTACCCACTGTGATTTTGGGGTTCTCTGCTCAAGGTGTGGCCAAAGTCACTGTGGAAATTATTGTACCTCCTGGGCACCAGGGTCACAGTGCTACCTCTGCACCACTTACAGTAGGCCAGGAGTAACTCATCCAGCAAATAACAGGAACTCCAATAACTTACCTTCAGTATATACTGATCTCCTGTCAGGTTGTATTCTAGTCCTCCAAGCTTCAGAGAGATGACAGGTAATGAGGAGACCTTCTCACACTGTACCATGTACTGCAAAACAATGGGGTTTTTCCTTAGCTTGCAATTTCTTTAAAGGGAGTCTTTCACGCCGATTCACCCTATTAACCTAATAACAGTGTTATGTCCACGGCATCCCCCCCTATTAAAACTGTGCTTACCATTTGTTCCTTGCTATCATCGTTCTGCAGAAAAACACTTTTAATCCACATGCAAATGAGGCTGTGAAGGTGCCCAGGGGCGGCGTTACAACGGCCGGTGCCCAGGCCCCTGGGTCATTTTCATACGAAGCCCCTCCCCCTCCGCACTGTCTGCCCGCCCTTAGTCTCTGCTCTAACCTCCCTCCTCCCGTCTGTAATCCCGCGCATGCGCCGATGAACGCGATATCGGCGCGTGCACATTGAATGACCACAGTCGGGCCGGGGCATCATAGTTTACCGTGCGCATGCGCCGGGTAAACTGTGATGCTCCGGCCCGACTGTGGTCATTCAATGCGCACGCGCCGATATTGCGTTCATCGGCGCATGCGCGGGATTACGGACTGGGCACCTTCACAGCCTAATTTGCATGTGGATTAAAAGTGTTTTTCTGCAGAACGATGATAGCAAGGAACAAACGGTAAGCACAGTTTTAATAGGGGGGATGCCGTGGACATAACACTGTTATTAGGTTAATAGGGTGAATCGGCGTGATAGACTCCCTTTAAGATTACAAAGTATTACTTAAAGACTGTCGACACCTTCGGTGCAATTTTTTATCATTGCATTTTACTCATTTTGAGCTAAATAAAAAAAAAATTCAAATTGCTCTTGGACATTTTTCAGACACAGGGATTAAAAATCAGTCTGTTTGCAAATTATCACTTCTCAGTCCTGTCAGCTCATGTGACGCCTTCTCTCTGATTTCCCGACCATATTCTTATCAGTTTGGGAGAAGAGTTTAGCTATAATGAATGTCTGTGAGGTCAGGAGATCAGAGATGAGGTTTCACATGAGCCGTCAGCTGAAGGACTGAGAAGTGATATTCTACACAGAGACTGCTTTTTAATTCCTGTATAAGAAAAATGGCCAAGACCAAATTGAAAAAAAACAACTCTATGTCTCAAAAATAGCTGAAATTTTTTATTAACAAACACGTTTAAAAAAATTATTGTTAGCTCAATATATGAAAAATGCAATCATAAAAAAATTCTCCAAAGGTTCCCTTGGCCTTTTGGAGTCTGCAGCGCTATCAGACTTCATTTTAAAAAAGGTGTACGAAGTTAGTGGAGAAGCTGTCTGTATAATGCCTCATACACACGACCGTGTCCGTATTTTTGTCGGCAAATCAGGGATCTGCAAAATGCGTATACCTTCTGAGAGCTTTCCATATTTTTCTCTCCATATTCATTCTCATTAATAGAAAGGACTAATTTTGTCCACAATGTGGACCAAAATAGGACATCTTCTCTAATTTGCGGAATGGCCACACAGATTAATTGTATGTAATTGAAAATTTTGTATAGCCACTGAGTTATTCAATAAAATGCATCTGTATAGCGCCACCTGCTGTTTTTTCTTTTTCTTTCACTGAGCTGGTTGAATGCGCTTAGTTCAAATCTTCAACTGCCACCAGCCATGTGTTCTGTAAGAAGCTGCGGCAGTTATAGGGAGAGAGCTGCAGCAGAAAGCACACGCCCCCTGAGCTGCCAGGCTGAAGATAATCTAGAAGAGCAATTGGAGCAATGAATGTGGAGATCTCTGGATCCATGTGAGGTACACGGCTGGTTGCAGTTTTGTTAGAGATTGTCATGTACTATATGATGTCTGATTTTCATTTTTTACATCAATCATGTGATAACCCCTTTAAAGGGGATTTGCCATCTCAGACAATGGGGGCATATCGCTAGGATACGCCTGCGTTGTCAGATAGGTGCAGGTCCCACCTCTGGGACCCGCACCTACGATGAGAACGGAGCAGGGAAATGAACGGAGGGTGCACCGCGCATGTGCAGCCACCCTCCATTCATTTCTGTGGGGACGCTGAAAATAGCCAAACGCTAGCTCAGCTATTTCCGTCTGCCGCATAGAAATAAATGGGAGCAGGGGCCGCGCGTTGGCTCTCAATCACTTCTATGGGAGCAGCGCTTGGTGATGGACGGACCCCGGGGTCTTCCAGCCACAGCTCTCTCCGCTCCGTTCTCCATGTAGGTGTGGGTCCCAGAGGTGAGACCTGCACCTATCAGACAATGGGGGCATATCCTAGCGATATGCCCCCATTGTATGTGATGGGAAAACCCCTTTAAGTGTTTCTCTGCATTGAGCTGCTTCATGCCCTCTTCCCTCTACTCTTTATGCCAGCTGTAGTAGTCTCCTGTATTGATGCTACAGCTGTCACTTACAACAGAAAGTAGCAGCTGTGAAGCAGCTGAGAGCACTTCACGGTGAAACTCCGCCTCCAGTGCACCTAAGGAACTGAACCTAGCAGAACAAAAGTTCATATTCTCACTACTCTTGATAATAAAAGCTCTGCAAAAGTGGTTTCAGCAGTTTGGCAGGGTCTGAACTGCTGACAGACTCCGTTTAAGAGCGGCAATACTCGAAACGTGTAAGCTTGATTGAAAATTCTCTCTCCCAGTGATCGCTATTTGATAGTTTTTACCTTTATATGCTTAATGTGTTATGTATTGGCTAATGAGAACTGAGGAGCTGCAGTGTTTTACCCTTTTATACTTCATCTAAGTAGAATAGGCTTTTCAGGAAAAATAAAAAATAAAAAAATCCTCACCTCTCCTTGAATCAGTGGGACGGCTCCTATAGCTTTCTGCAGGGCGACCACTTCATCCTTTGGACCGGTGATCAGGGAGGTCCCAGTGTCTACAATGGCTGCACAGCCGCCTTTGCATAGTGTGAGTTGATCCCCGACATTCATCCTATAGGGATCAGGTAAGACATAGCAATTAAACAAATGCATTTGGTAAATATAGCCGCCATTAAAGGGGTTTTCCAGCCCAAAATTATTTCAAAACGGCTAAGAATGCTGTTAAAGAGCATCTGTCGGCAGATTTGTGCCTATGACACTGGTTGACCTGTTACATGTGCGCTTGGCAGCTGAAGACATCTGTGTTGGTCCCATGTTCATATGTGTCCGCATTGCTGAGAAATATGATGTTTTAATATATGCAAATGAGGAGCGTGGCAGTTGCAGAGAGAGCAGAGCCTCTAGGTGTAACGGCCACGCCTCCATTGCTTCTAGAGGCTCATTTGCATATATTAAAACATCATTTTTCTCAGCAATGCGGACACATATGAACATGGGACCATCACAGATGTCTTCAGCTGCCAAGTGCACATGTAACAGGTCAGCCAGTGTCAGAGGCACAAATCTGCTGACAGATGCCCTTTAAAATTAAAAAAAGCCATAATCCCCTCACGGATCCCCCGAACCACACTCTACTTACTGGTCAAAACAACAACAAGTCAAAACAGCGGCATGTGACTGCTGCCGCCAGTCGTTGACTGCAGTGGCGACCTGCTACAGCTTTCTAGTATATTTAGTTTTTTTTTTTTTCACAGTTTTAAAAATCTCTTGTTGCTGTTTGTGAAATGGAAACATTTACATTTAGGTTTCAAAGTGAAAACCTGCCCTGAACAAGCATTGCTGATACACCTGCAGGGCGTGGAGAACTGTAATAGCTTTAGGCTTATTGTTTTCAATCAATAATTGCAAGCAGTTGCCTTTAAATAGGATTTTAAAGAACTGTAATATTGAGAGATGGGGAAACAGCTCTCCTTGTCTGAACACTGTTTGTGTAGATTAAATTAAATGATCTGGACTGACATTCTGCTGTTTGGCCACAAGATGTCGCTGTTTCCTAAACACAGCTACAGACTGCATATATTTCCATATTCATGAGAGGTGGAGTTACACAGAGCCTGGAGAGGAAGGGAAAGGAAGCAGCCATTTTAGAGGGAGCTGAGACTGAGGAACTGTGTCAGCAGAGGATCTGACGGCATCCAGGTGTGAGACCATCCTTCAGTGATCAGAGCTGCAGCTGAGTGAAGCTGATTGTGTCCAAGACCCTGATCCTGAGCAGAGGAATGAGGATTGCTTCCAGGAAAGCTGATGAAAGCTGAGGAGCAAAGGTACATACACTGCGGGACCGCATGCTTGTTGGAGAGGCATTTGTTCTGTTCAGAGTCACCAGCAGAGGCAGAGCAGACCCGGGTCGGTAAGATCATGCACGCACCTCATTACAGTGTTGGCGCCTAGACACTGAGACCAGGCCTGTAGTTAGTTATCTATCTAGGGTCTCTGTGTCAGGCCACAAGTGTTGCTATTGTTCATTGCAAGGACTCCATAATTTAAAGGGACATTTCACACTGGAGAGCTGATAAACTTCCCACAAACTAAAGCCAGGCAGACGTTTTGCTCAGGAGGAATACTCAGGCACGTGCTACAGGACCAGTTATGGGAGGGGGAATCCTGTAGAGCTTTGTAAGTTTGTAAGCTGTTGTGCTGCACCGCAGGCTAGCCCGTACCACACACCCATACAGTTATTCTTGTTTTTTTAGGGTAATAACAGGTAAGGTGTGGCAGTTTAGTTGTGCCCGCCAGTAGGTAAATTACAACGCTTTCCTCCTCCATCCATCGGAGGGAGCCACACTGTGCAGCACTTGTGGTTGTGTTCATTACCACGTTTAAGTAAAATTCTGTTTTGGCAAAAGCTGGTGGTGGAGTTTTTTTCCTTGCTCGTGACTTCGCTGTATCCTGGGGAGCCCACCCCGGTGCACGGCTTACAGACCAATGCTTCCGATAGGTCATCAGTAATAGATTGGTGGGGGCCTCCTGTCCCAGCTGTTTGTATGGGCTGTTGTGCTCTGGAACAGGTACCAGAACAGCACAGCTCCATACCCTGGGTAGTGGCCATGAGTGGTACTGCAGCACTGCTCCTGTTCAATTAAAAGGATTTTCCAGGAGTAGAATATTAATGATTAATCCCCATGATAGCTCATCAGTATCTGATTGTGGTAGACCTGACATCACATCAGCTGTTTGAAGAGGCCGTGGTGCCCCAGTGAGCATTGCTGCCTCCTTGGCACACCAAGCACAGTGCCGTACAGCAAATAGTGGCTGTGCTTGGTACTGCTGCCCAGGCCCATTCACTTGAAGGTCATGTGACCGATTAACTTGCCGTCACTGGACTAGGAAGAGGCCTTTACCATATTCTGATGAATGGAACCTGTTTTTCAGTCACAGAAATTTCTGCAACAAATCTGCTTTGTCTGAACATACCCCCAAGGCCCCATTCACATGACCGTATTTTTTCTCTGCATCTGATCCACATTTTTTGTGGATCGGGACCCATTCATTTCAATGGGGGCCACAAAAAATGCGGACAGCGCACCCGTGTGCTGTCCGCTTCCCTATGTCCGTTCCGCGGCCCCACAAAAAAAAGATAAAACATGTCCCATTCTTCAGACAAGAATATCCATTGTTACAATGGATCCTCAAAAAAAAAACTGATGTCACATGGACGTCACGCGAATGTCATCCGTATTTCTTGGTGGTGTGAATGCACCCTTAGGGCGCATGCCCACGGATGTTGCTTGGTCAGTCCGTGGATTGGGGACTGCAATTTGCAGTCTTCATTGCACGGGCAACATCCGTATAGATTCCGCAGACGAATCCAGATCCATTCAACTTGATTGGGTCCGTGATCCGTCCACACTGCAACATGTTCTATTTTTTTGCGGTGCAGAGGCACGGAGACACTCCTTAGTACTTCTGTGGGGTTCCATGACTCTGTTCCGCACCGCACCTTCCGCACCCGTATATTGGGGACCCGCTGTTTGCGGGCCGCAATATGGGCACGGCTGAGGAACGGCCGAGTGCATGAGCCCTTATAGAAATCTAACAGCAGTGAATCTTTCTTTCTTGAGACAACGAATGTTTCTACAGTGCCACCAACTGGCCAAAAAGAAAATTGCAGCCATTTCTTTTCCCATACTGGAATATAAGATTTTTTGGTTTATATATATATAAACTTCTTGGAACCGGAAGAAAATGTCCAAATACACACGGAGCTCCACTTCTACATAATCACAGCACAGCGAAGTGTATTTCCAGGACAATCACACGGTAAATCTCTTTTTGTCTTTTATTTAACATAGCAAACTTGTAATAAATATACTGCATAGCTTCTCAAGTACATGGGCTTTATCAAGCCTATCAAGAATACCCTTGACAATGGGGGCGCGCCCCGAAATGTTGCGTGGTGGGTGCTGTATGCTGTCCTGTGGCTGGTGATGGACACCTGGAAGGAGGATGACCCGGTGCATGTTAGGAATGCATGAAAACGCAGGTGATCCTGAATAGGATGTGACAGGACACATGGACTCGGGATTTTCTACATTTCATATGAGCAGCTGTGCAATATATTCATATGATCTACTGGGTCGTATACAAATGATTGGACGTTTACAGGAAAACAATACAGAATACGCCCTGCCCACTACTTACTGGTCCATGTGAATTTCCCAATATGCCTTACGGGTGACAGTCACATAATTGAAGTCTCCGGTGTAATACTTGGGGTCGGTGCCGCCCAGTAATAACTCACCACCAGGCTGGGTGTCTGGGTTTCTAGAAAAAAAAAACATTTTTATCAAATGGCATTAGTTATGTACTGACATCTAGTAGATTTCCCCCCTCACATATACACCTACAGATGAGTGTTTAAGTGTGTGTACAGTAGATGGATAGATAGATAGATAGATAGATAGATAGGTAGATAAAAGATAGATAGATAGATAGATAGATAGATAGATAGATAGATAGATAGATAGAGAGATAGATAGATATGTAGATGGATAGATAGATAGATAGATAGATAGATACATAGATAGATAGATATACAGATAAATGATAGATAGATAAGTAGATGGATAGATAAAAACATAGATAGATAATAGATAGATAGATAGGTAGATAGATAGATAGATAGATAGATATGTAGATGGATAGATAGATATACAGATAAATGATAGATAGATTGAGAAATAGATGATAGATCGATAGATAGATATTAGATAGATAGATAAACAGATAGATGAATGAATGATAGATATGTAGATAGATATTAGATAGATATACAGATGTGTAACGCCCCAGAGTAGCTTTACCACCTTTGCACCTCGACACTATCTCCTATGGTTAACCACGTGTCATCCTACATATTAATTTCCAGGTCCTGCAGAATGTGTATTCATTTTTCCTATTAAGTAACTTTTAAAATGTAATATGCCTGGTTCACCAGCAGGTGGCAGCATAAATGGCAGAGCAATTTTAGAGAGAATGGAGCTTTCCTTTCCATTCTAACCCCCCTCTGTGGTGTGGTGGGTGTTTTCCCACTTACTGCAGGGAGGGTGGAGTTCAGGCTAGAAGTTAGTCTAGTTTACCCCCTCCCCCCGCCAAGGGAGGGTGTGCAGCAGGAGCCCGTCCCTCCTGGACGAGCCCTGCCTAGACCAGTTTGAGCACCTTCAGCTCAGCTGGATCTGGAGGCCACAGCAAAGAGCCTCAGAAACCAGGAGTAAAGTGTTCCCTGGACTAATCTAGAGACAGACCAGATTACAAAGTGAAGTACAGCATAAAGAAGAAGCTGAGTTCTGTAGCCAGAGAGGAGTTTGCCTGCCACAGTTAAAGCTAATGCCTGCTGGAAACCAAGATAAAGCCTGTAAACTGTTTGGAATAACGTTTATCGGAAGTAAAGCTGTTATCAACTTCATCACAAGGTCTGGATTCCATTTATTCTTTATCCCATACTACTACTAGCCTTTTTTCTGCTTTCGGAGGGCAACGCCTGGCGACAAGCATATCCAGGTAGGAGCACCGTGACACGTGCAACACCATTAAGGGACATTTAGACCATCCTACACCGCTCTGGCATTCCTACACCTGGGTACCACCACATCACTAAAAGGTTGCTTCATTGCAACTGGCGTCACGACAACCATGTACTTTAAGGGACCCCAAGTAGTGCGCCTGATGACTGCAGATGAATGATAGATAGATAAATGATATAGACAGATAGAGAAATAGATGATTGATAGATAGATATAGATATGAATATATTAAGATGTGGTAGACATTATTATAAATAAATTCTGTGGCCAAATATGTACAATATCCACGTGTAACATATGGCTTATACTCATTTCAGTGATAAGTAAAACGGCTCTACAATCTGTAATATTTCTGCACAGTGTGAATAAGATTTTTACAAATCCTTCCAACCCCATCTCCGTCTGCTCCTCTTGCTTTCAGACACAGCCTTCTTGCTTCCCAGCAGCAGCTCCCATATTATTTGTAGCCCCCCCAGTGCCTAAATGGAAGAGTCTGATTGCTCAACGCAGGTGCCTGTCACACATTGAGAACGTTCGCCTCTGCGGCAGCGGATCCGGCAGACTGTTCCGGAGGATTTCTCTGGATCTGGCATTGCAGGATTCTACAATTCACCGCCAGATCCCCTCTGACTATAATAGAGTCCGTTGGTGATCGATCCGCTTTCCAACATAAATGGCGGGTTTTGGCCAGACAAAAACTGTTGCATGCAATGTTTTTTTTTCTGGCCGACAGCCGGCATTTGTGCCGGATCAGGCATGCCGCAGATGCGAACGTATCTTAATTCTCTTAGGGTACTTTCACACTAATGTTATTCTTTTACGGTATTGAGTTCCGTCACAGGGGCTCAATACCGGAAAAAAATAAAAACTTCAGTTTTATCCTAATGCATTCTGAATGGTCAGCATTCCGTTCAGGATGCATCAGGATGTCTTCAGTTTAGTCCCTTAACGGTATTTGGCCGGAGAAAATACTGCAGCATGCTGCGGTATTTTCTCCGGCCAAAATGACGGAACACTTGCCGGAATGTCGGATCCGGCATTAATTCCCATTAAAATGTATTAATTCCAGATCCGGTACCAAGTGTTGCGCAGACCTTTAAAAATGCGGAAAAAATAAATACCGGATCCGTTTTTCCGGATGACACCGGAGAGACGGATCCGGAATTTCAATGCATTCGTCAGACAGAGTTTTCCACCAACGTGGCCAGAGGATCTCCTGGTGCGACCAGCCTCTGACACAAACATGGATCCTAAAGGTCTGGCAGAAGGCAAACCTATTTATAGCCTGTCATTTTATTATGGGATGAGTCACAAATAACCTATTGGACCTTTGGGATGAAATGTCCTGTGCGCGCAATGACATTTCATCTGGTCCAAGGAATCCCAGTCCAACACCAGTTCTGCCCATTTACTTGTGTCTGGGGAGGAGCAGATGGCCTCTTGGCTCCCTATGCTTTGAAGCCTAGTTGCAATTGCAAGCTTTGTAAATCTTATAGCTGCATCACAGGGTTTAACCGCTTGCTGACCGCCAATTTACTATGTACATTGACATATATCTCTGCATGGATTTTTTTTTAAAGTGTAGCTGCAGGAGCGGGGAGCTTGGTGTCAGTGAGAGCAGCGCTCCCCATAGAGAAAGCAGGGACGGTTGAACGCTGTGTATAGAGGTCAGAAAGCCAGAATGCCGCATCCTGCTCCAGTTCCAGAATTCATGTGATTGCCAGGAGCCTGGTGATTCTCAGGAGTCTGCATGAGCTGCTTGGTCTTAGCAGACCCAGATCAGCTCTGCTGTGAGGCTGTACAACCTTTCTGAGGTTAGTATCCCCTGTGTAACTGGGACTAATATGTCAGCCCCAGTTACAGGAGAAATCAGCAGTAAATAAAAAAAAAATGTTATGTAGATTTCTCCTAAAGGTCTTGTATGACCTCATGGGTGACACAAAGTGAAAAATAAAAAGAATACAAAATAAAGACAAAAAAAAAAAAAAAAAAGAAATCGTAAAAAAAAACCACCATGCCCTGCACCCCAGCTCCTAGCCCTGTCCCCAGACACCATAACCCACAGTATAAAAATGACTGTGATGGAAAGGGGACAAAATTAAAATAAAAGATTTTAGTTGCATGTTGTGCTATTAACAAAAAAAAGAAAATTGGAAAAAAAAAAATTTGAAAAAAATTTTTTTTTTTTTTACATGTTCCTGGTTATAAAAAATAAAAGTAAAATACTAATAAACTGAAAAGACTAGCGTGGCATTGGCAGGAGGTGCTCAAACCCACACGCAGTCGTGCATATATATAGGGGAGCAAATCCTGCACTTGTGGCCCGTTGCTAATGGCGATCCCCAGCAAAAATGCATACGGTGGAGGATGCCCCCAGCGAACCACAAGTACCACAATAGACATCCTGCACAAGGTAGCAATTGTGTGGATGTCATAATCAATATAACAATATAACAAAAATAGTAGCAAAGACAGGTGCACACTGCGGTCTTACTAAACCCTCAAACTGATTTTAAAATTGAGAGATTAGTCAACATGTTGATTTGCTCCCCTATATATATGCACAACTGCATGTGGGTTTGAGCACCTCCTTCCAATGCCACGCTAGTCTTTTCAGTTTGTATATATAGAGATTCCTGGAGGTGTATAAACTCCTATTTAAATGTGCCTGTTTTTCCATCTACAGGCCACATTTAGGTGCACCTGTGAGGCCTGGGACATACCAGCCAGTCTTGAGTGGGACCCGCAGACTCCTCCCTCCTCCCACTGCAAGCATGGCCACATGCTGGAGGTAACTGGTGAGCTGTTTGTGAGTCGGCCTTATGCTCCTGTAATTTGCCCACTGGCTCCTGGTATCGCCCATACGGCTCAGGTAGGAGAGTGTTAGGTCCCGGGCTACTTGAGAAACCTTGGCGTGGTGCCCGGGCTTAGACATGCCCTACACTGTAGGACATGTTGACTAATCTCTCAATTTTAAAATCAGTTTGAGGGTTTAGTAAGACCGCAGTGTGCACCTGTCTTTTCTACTATTTTTGTTAAAATACTAATAAAGTCTCATGTATCGTTAAAAAAAAGCCGCAAAAATTACTGACATTACTGAACGAAAAAAATTTTTTATGCCTTTGAAAGACGCAAGTACTTAAAAAAATCGGAATATGTGCCTTTTCAGGAAGGGTGGGGGGTCAAATGGCCCTGTCAGGAACTGGTAAAGGGGTTATAATGACCCCCTAATGCCCGCGCCCCTCATATACATTATACTTACATGCTCCCCAGGAACCCGAATTGGTCCAGATCCCTACATGGGCGGCGCTGCATCTCCCCGTTGCGCGGATCAAAACATACGGTGATGGGAAAAGCATTCAATAGCAGGCCGTGACGGGGTACGAGCCTCCCTAGCATCAAGGGTACTTTCTAAATTCTAGTTCTATCACTGAATGTAGCTTGCTGTACTTTCTATGCAAGGGTCGCTTTCTAGATGAGCTCTGAGTGTGACCAGGTTAGAGGTCATAGAAGGTGAGGAGTGACCCCATAGCTGTGCCACAACATCTCATCACAGGACTCCTCGCCACTTCCCGGATATTGTCCTCACCTGTTCAGGTAGAAGGAAAAAACATTGTTCTCCAACAATTTCTGCTGCATCATGTTGTCAAAAACAGGGGGGACCCCGTCCACAGAGATCCGGGGGTAAGCCATGCCCAAAATACCATCAAACTTGGCTGCAATAAAGGTGACTCCAGGCTGCTTGATGGCTTCCCCAAAAAGTTGTCCTTTCACTGCCAGGTTGCCAATCTGAGAAGAGAGAGAAGGCAGACGATACTTGAGAATGATAATATCACTGCTTCTCTAAATATCCAGATTTAATGTCTTCTGCACTTCTCATATATTAGTTTAAGTCTATATCTATTACTGACATATTGCCATAAAGAGGACATCTATTCTTATAACTCTATGTTGTGCTATTACTCTATTCTTCCTACTAGAAATGTAGAAATGAATTGCAAGCAGTCTACAATAAAGGTCCATCTGGGTGTTACCAGTCGGGGCGTGTCGCTAAAATCAGTCTGACACTGGCAGCACTGATTTAATAGTCAATTTTTGTGCAAATTGTGACATGCACTGTCCAATGCTAAGCCAGTAGCAGCCACCAGAAACCTAATTGCAGCTTTAGGTTATTTGTGTAGATTATAGTTAATGAGGAGCTGTCCCCTCTCCTGACATGTCTCTTTTAGTAACTACTTGCATTCCCCGTGTAATAACAATTCTGGAGCATCTATTCTTATGACTCTATGTTGTGCCATTCCTGTATTATTCCTGCTAGAAGTTATGAATGAATTGCCCAGAAACAACTATTTGTGGGCGGTGTTCGCATTAGCCCGGCCCATTTTTGGCCCGTGACAGCGCAAATTTGCAGGTACTGTCTCTGAAAATTAGGGACAGTCCCGGCAAATTCGGGACAGTTGGCAGCTGTGCATCAGTATCTGAGCAGTGGGGGTCCGACATTCTGGACCCCTGCCGATCAGCTGTTCGAGAAGGCAACGGCACTTCTGTGAGTGCCGCAGTGTTCTATCGGCTGTTCCTAGGCCAGTGACATCACGTTCATCCGTCACGTGGCCTAGGAGCAGCTCAGTCCCATTGAAGTGAATGGGTCTGAACGCAATGCCAAGTACAGCCACTACACGATGTACGGCGCTGTGCTCGGCGAGCTGTGAAAAGGCCGCGGCGCTCACAGGAGCACCACTGCCTTCTCAAACAGCTGATCGGCAGGAGTCCAGGGTGTCCAACCCCCTCCAATCAGATACTGATCATCAGTATTAAAGGGGCCCCTCACAAGGATTCTACTTACCTGGCTCTCCACTCCCCGCATTGCTCCTGGTCCCCACACCGCCGCTGCCACTTCTCCTGGTGTCGGGGAGAGGGGGGGGGGGCAGCCAATGGCAGGTGGTGATGGTTGAGCCTCTCTAGCATCGTGGGTGACGCTAGAGCGGCTAGTCTCCGTCGCCACCTGCCATTGGCTGCTCCCCCCCCCAACACCGGATATTTTCATCTGCGCACGGGAAGAAGCAGCAACGGTGCGGGGACCAGGAGCGGCGCAGGGAGCCAGGTAAGAAGAATCAGTTTGAGGGGCCCAGGCTTATGGGGGCATTTTTTAGTCTCAGATAATCCCTTTAAAGTGTCGGAAAACCCTTTTAAGCAAATAAAAACATTATTTTTCTATTGCACCATTCTAAATGAATGTGTATACAATAGACGTACTGGACTGTATAATAAATCTCATTGTTTATTTTCTATGACAGCATAGATAATCTTTGGAGTTATAGGTGTTTTCCAGGATCAGTAAAAAAGGTCTGCTTCTTTAAAGAAACAGCGTCCCTCTCATTCATAGGTTTGTGTCTGCTCAGCTCCATTTAAAGGGGGCCAGTCCTATCTGTGGGCAGCATGTTATAGAGCAGCAGGAGCTGAGCAGATGAATGTATCGTTTTGTGTGGGAAATGGTTCGGTGTAACTATTATTTTATTCATTTCATCCGTGCTGCTTAGGAGTCCAGTGGGCGGTCCTAATCAGTGATTGACACCTTCCCTGTATGACTGAGCACACAGAGAAAGCTGTCAATGACTGAGCAGGACCTCCCACTGGACTCTTAAGCATAGAAAGAGCAGAGATTAAACGGATGAAGTAAACGTTATACTGAATCTTTCCCCACAAAACTACATATCAGTCTGCTCAGCTCCTTCTGCTCTATAACATCTGCCTGTGCATTGCACTGCATTATCATGGTTACCGGTTCCCCTTAAATTCATGCATTTCCAAGAAGAAAAAAAGAGGAACATCACAACCCACAGTTTTAAGGCTTTCTTCACATTTGCGTTAAAGAGGACCTTTTACCTCTCCTGACATGACTGTTTTAATAGCTTCATGCATTCCCCATGTAATAACAATTTTGGAGCTTCTAGCCTTATGACTCTATGTTGTGCCATTCCTTTATTATTTTAATTAGAAGTTATGAATGAATTGCTAGCAGTCTGCAGTAAGGGTACAGAGGGGTGGTAACCAGTTGGGGGGTGTACCTGCATAGTCTCGCTCTATCCAATCAGTGCTGCCATTTTCAGACTGTGCAGGTACACCCCCCCAACTTATTACCACCTCTTTGTACCCTTACTGCAGACTTTAATTTATAACTTTTAGTTGTAAATAATAAAGGAATGGCACAACATAGAGCCATAAGAATAGATGCTGCAGAATTGTTATTGTCATGTGTAACATCCCAGAGTTATGTTACGAAACTCTTTTACCCCGCTACAACCTGTTAAGTGTATTAACATTGTCATCTTGTGTAATTTCATGTAATATTCTCACTAATGTGCATTATAATCCTTGTTACATATGTATTGCTGTAATTTCTATGTTCACCAGCAGGTGGCAGCAATGTGTTCAACAGGGACTTGGAGCCAGTTTAGTATTTCTGAGCTGGAATAGTACATTCCAGTTTAGTTCCCCCCTATGTGAGCAAACCTAAAGACACCACTAGAGGGCAGTGGCGTACTATTACAGCTCCGACTTTGAGCTACCAGAGGCAAGAGCGCCCCCTGATGCGCTTCAGTAGCTCCAGCAGCGAGGAGGACATGGATGTCATTCTCTAAAAATGCTATCCTTTTAAAAAATTAAGGAACTATTTGGGAGTCACGTCGTGGACTGTTCCTGACGGGTGAGGACCCGTTGGCATTGTGTTTTAATGTTTTCTTTTACAGGTTGCCCTATTTTGTCCTCACCCATGCACTGTAAGGACTCCCTCCATCATCATTTAACCCCTTGCATCCAAGTTATCATTGTTTTACCCCCTTTCTCAGGTTACATGATAACCTCATGGAACTATGGTTCTAATTATGCTGCTTTTGGACATTTTATCATTCCTGTGGATTACAATTAACTTTTTACCGTTTCCAGAGGATTCTACTTCAAGTAAAAGGACTCAAGCTATATTTGAGCATACTCTTGCACTAATAAAATTTGCACTACTTTAAAAAAATGGTTTAATGCAATGCAAAAAGCTTGCACCCAAAGAAAAGACTCAAACGTATACCTGAGCTCTTTGTGATTTCTATGTGACAGTATTGCACTAATTTTACTATGTTTTCAAGTTATGCAACGTTCAAGTATAACATGCCCATTGTGTGTATTCTCTTTTAGGTGCCGCAATGTGACCTCATGCACTGATTGTGAAATTGCACTTAACATTTGCACTTAACCAGATGTGTAGCAACTTACTTTAATGTGCCTTATTTTACAGCTCATGTGCTCTCACCCCTTTAAACGGACTGCCTTTATGCGGACGCTTAATACTAATGGCCTACTCATAGTGCACAGGTAGGACCAAGTTGTAAGTCCTGGCAGGTCTAGTTGGCAGGTCTAGTAACTACACGGGTAACCCCGCTGCTTCGGGAATGGTTAGAAGTCATAGACCGCTCCTTCCCGCTTGTTATATGTTCAGGATTGCTCCCATCCTGAGGTGTTTCTTCCAGGAATTCCATGGGATTATAATACCCTCCTCCTGTGACATTGCCGGAAGTGCATGGAGATGCTAAATACCTCCCATTCTGAGCCTTTGCCTAAGGTATGGCGCCTAAAACCTTGGAGCCACATTTAGCTACCCATAGTCACCATAGTGATCATGCTATAAGCCATATTTTTCAGACTTTGGTGCAGGGAAGGGAATACAGGATAATGCCACCCTTTCATTTGCGGGCTTTCTATTACATAATGGCGGGACTACAGAGTAAAGACACCCTCATGCTTTCTTTGGTGTTTAAAGGGTCCAGAACACTTCAAAGTCAGTCAGTAATGTTTGCTTAGTGCAGTACTTTGGTTCACTGGTTATACTGAGAGAGGGAAACTGTTAAATAGGACACCCTACTCATGTGGGCAGGAACCTTGGGATAGCCGTTATATGTTTGTCAATGTATGTCATATGTGTAATACATGCAGCACTTTGTACTTATTTGGGTACCCCAGAGCTGGTTCCTCTCCCTCCTAAGCATAAGCCGAGGGCAGCTTAACTCGAAGTAACGGGGAATGTAACATCCCAGAGTTATGTTACGAAACTCTTTTACCCCGCTACAACCTGTTAAGTATATTAACATTGTCATCTTGTGTAATTTCATGTAATATTCTCACTAATGTGCATTATAATCCTTGTTACATATGCATTGTTGTAATTTCTATGTTCACCAGCAGGTGGCAGCAATGTGTTCAACAGGGACTTAGAGCCAGTTTAGTATTTTTGAGCTGGAATAGTACATTCCAGTTTAGTTCCCCCCTATGTGAGAAAAATGGGCTGCGCCCATGTCCTGCCTCATGGGTGGGGAAGGAAGGAAGTTAGAGTTAGTGTGCCAGCCACCCCAGCTAGGGGAAGGCTGTGCTTTTAGGAGCTCCCAGATATAGGGATCCAAAGCCAGGATCTTGTCTCGGCTGAGACAATTGATCATCATCCCCAGCCTGAGCCTTTCAGTCTCAGCTGGTATAAGCAAGCAGCCACCTCCAGAATTCCAGGAAGAAGCATACCCTGTGAGCCCAACTGTGAGTACCGTCCAGAGACCAGGAGAAGCCAAATTCCTCCTCAGCTAGTCAGTCCTAGACAGCAGAAGACAGATAGTGCAGAAGATATAAATTCCTGCCACATTACAGAGCCACAAGCAAATGACTTATCCTGCAAAGAGCTCCAGGCACATGATAGAGCAGAAGCCAGATTCCTGCCACACATTGCCAATACCTGCTGGGACCCAAGACTATTGCTGTATCTCACTTGGATTAATGCTGCAACAAGTAAAGACAAGTTTGAACTTTACTCAAAGTCTGGATCTCAATTACTGCTACCAAATTCTACAATTACTCCTACTAGCACCACACTCATTTTATTGCAAGTGAGCCAGGATCCAGGAGTCCAGCCGTACCAAGGTAGGAGACACCGTTCACACTATTGCTATTACCACACGAAGACATTACCCCACTCTGGCATTCCTAACCTGGTACGTGTTACAACACCTTAAAGGGCCCTGTGTTAGTACCCTGCGCACGCTGCAATTGGCGTCACGAACAAAACTATAAACTATCACTTACACCTGACCCAGCCATTGCATATTATTGGCGTCAGAGTGCATTTTCCCAATCCGGCTTAATGCACATGGGGAATACATGAATCTATTAAAACAGGCATGTCAGGAGCGATGACAGGTCCTCTTTAAGCAGACTGTTCCGGCCGGGAACAGCCTTCCGGATCCATCAATACCAGGCGCTGCCAGGGTTCCGTCCGTCCCCTATAAATATGCCAAGGAGCGGACGGACAAATACCGCCGCGTGCAGCAGTTTTTGTCCAGCTGCTTCTCGGCATATTTGTCGGGTAGCGGCAGTCCCCATTATAGTGATTGGGGCTGGACGGCATCTCAGCAGCACACAGTAGCACCCGGTATGCATGGATCCGGCAGGCCATGAACAGCCTGAACAGCCTGCCGGATCCGTTTACCGCAAATGTGAAACAGGCCTAAGAAATATTTTGTTATTTGATGTGGAATTCACTGGAATTTACTAAACTAGGCAAGTTTGGGCTAAAAGAGGGTTATGACCTACCGTACCTACACAGGGGGGGGGGCTTACATTTTATAATATAATATAATATTTTTTCAATATTGTAAGATTATTATTGTGGGACCTTTTCCTCATAAGATGACACACATACTGTATGTTTATTTTCAGAACATAAGACTTCTCAGGAGCTTACCGTCACCGTGTCCTGACTCAGGTACCCAGACAGACTGCCGCTGCCATACTGGATGGAAAACTCTGTGCCGTTCTTTACATAGGTGGAGGATTTGGATGAATCATACTTGTGGTGCAGCACTGAAAAAAAGTGGAGTCTGGTAATCCAGCACTGAACTCAGAACTGTCACCCAACAGAAAGTTGGATGAAACCGCTACTGTGGCCTACTGGATCCAGCAGGCTGTTCCAGCAGAGAACAACCTTCCAGAGTTTTCCAGATCCGGCATGGATGGAGAGTGCCCCGCACCACCGGACCGCATAGACTATAATGGGATCTGGTGGGGATCTGGCCGCTTTCCGTAGAAATGCAATGTTTTTTGTTAGGCCAGAAAACAGGCACTCATGCCGGAAAACGGCTGGATCCCCATTTAGTCAATGGTTTCTGTCGGAGAGCGGCACTATCCAGCTCTGCCGATCCGAGAGAACCTGCTGGATCCAGGATGCTGCAGGAATGAACATACCCTTACAATAAGATAGAACTGGTGACCTCACTCTTCATTATAAAGATGCATAGATTGGACTATGGTGGGATTTGAAGTACTTACTGCAAGCAATGTCCAGGAGGGAGCAGTGGATGGATGGGACCCAGAGGTTAGAAGATCCTGTGTCAAACACCACAGTAAATATCTGGGGAGGGGTCCCGATGCTAATCTCTCCATAGTACTGAGCCTAGAGGAGGAGGGTGTGAAGTCCAGTTGTCAGTGCCATTTTTATAAGCAGCTATTCCACATGTTTCTGTATCTACTACTATTATAAACAATGAACGTTTAAGATAATAAACCAAATCATATGTGACTTACATCTAAATAGTTCTTCAGTGTCTCTGGTGTAGGACCTCCATTTGGTGGAAATCCATCGTAATACTTCTTGTATCCTTCACTTCCAATTATTTTATCCACTTCCCCAGCAGCTTCAGATAAAGTTCGTCGGATGGAGGTAAACTTTGTTAATGGTATCCTGGGTTGAGGTAAAAGGTGGAAGGTGGGTGATAATTCAGTAATGCATGTCAGGCTTCTTTCACACTGCAGGCAGGAGTTTCGGCAGGCTGTTCCAGAAGAGAACACCCTGTAGCCGCTGTTCCTGCTTAAATTGACTTTCCTGGTACTGACCTTGGCCTGACTCTGAATTAAACTCTTGTGTACTGCATTGACTGTGTCTGTCTCTCCTGAAAACAGGCACTCATGCTTGCTTGCTGATTTCCCTTTGTACCTACCTGGTCATTCTGGAAGGTCTACCACTAGTGTACCCCGCTCCGGTTTTCTGTTATCAGCTCCACAGAGGTAACTTTGGTTTCAAGCAGCAAAGTTCATCTAGCCAAGCGGTGGGCTCTGGTGAAGAACCTGGGAGTAGCCATAGCTTCCTACCACCTGGAGTGGTTTTGGAAGGCTTGTAGCAATTGTAGGGTTCACTGGCTGTGGTCTGGACCTTAGTACTTCCTAACAATTATTCATTTGATGGGCCTGGATAAAGATTAGTGTAATGTGTGATGCTCACCAGAGCTCCGCTGAGTGCTGCGGCTTCCTCATACGTCGGGAGTGAGACCTCAGCTGATCTCATATTGATGACCTATACTGAGGATAGGCCATCACTATGAAAATCCCCCAAAAACCTCTTTAATCTCTTTCTTTGTTCAACACCTTCAATGCAAATTTGTGTAATGCTTTGGCCATTAAAGGCTAAATATTAGATAAATGTATTCCTCGGGAACCACAGACAGTCTAATGTGTACAAGGCCAGACTGGCTGTTCACAGTGGGAAAAGTAAGAATTGATTATGCTGGATTTGAATTGCTGCTTTGTTTCTCTGGGTAGTAAGAGGCGTCTGGCAGCAGTTCATACCCTTCCCTTCACTAAACATGCAAAGTCTGCTGATACAAGCATGTGGATGTATGCGGGTGCCAACGTAGACCCTACGTGCGTGTCCAGTTTGACACCTCTACCTAAAAAAAAGGAAAACACCTTAAAAAGGAAACAAAGACATATCACTAATATTTTATAGTAAATATTTGGTCTATTACAATTAAGGGTACTTTCGCACAAGCGCTTTTCTTTTGAGTTCCGTCAGAAGGGCTCAATGCCGGAAAAGAACTTATCAGGCATATCCCCATGCATTCTGAATGGTCAGCATTCCGTTCAGGATGCATCAGGATGTCTTCAGTTCAGTCATTTTGACTGATCAGGCAAAAGATAAAACCGCAGCATGCTACGGTTTTATCTCCGGCCAAAAAAACTGAAGAATTGCCTGAATGACAGATCCGGCATTTTTTTCCATAGGAATTTATTAGTGCTGGATCCGGCATTCAAAATACCTGAATGCCGGATCCGTCCTTCCGATCTGCACATACGCAGACCGAAAAAAAGGTGAAGAAAATAAATGCCAGATCCGTTTTGCGGGATGACACCGGAAAGACGGATCCGGCATTTCAATGCATTTTTCTGACTGATCAGGCATTTTTAAGACTGATCAGGATCCTGATCAGTCTTACAAATGCCATCAGTTGGCATACGTTTCGCCGGATCGGCGACGGAACTGCTTGCCGGATCACTCTGCCGCAAGTGTGAAAGTAGCCTAAAGGTGGATTTCACAAATAATTTTTGGGTGACTGGTGAAAGTTTAATCCAAAGGATTTATGCCAAAAAACTGGTGTAAAAGAAGATAAATGTGCTGGGCCTGCTGCTCGCCTCATCCACCCCTTCTCAGAAAGTGTCGAGGGCGGCGAGAAATGCCACTGCCATCTAGATTAAGGCACAATGGTGTTTATAAAGTCATAACCACAGGGTTTGCGACTTTTTTACACCAAGAAAACGAGTGTAGGCGGAATGATAAGCTCCCCCAGGCTACCACCTGAGCCCCTGTGATAAATCGGGTGCAGGTCTGGACCGGCTATGTGAGTGTACGCCATCTACAGGATCAGTAACTCTGCCCCGTTCGGTACAGATTGGCGCACGTACAGGCATTCAGCATAGGATCATACCCTTATATCAGATTATTTTGGCCCGATGCTGTATAAGATTTACACTTCTGGTCAAAGATACGTAATTTTTCTCAACAAATCCCAAATACCGGATGACATCTACGGCAGAAAATCATGAGTAAGGGTCCACATTTTTGTGATCCGAATCGCGTAGACATGTATGTATTGTATGTCGGCTTTTAAGTCACATATGTATTAAAGATTATCACTTTTCTTGGGAAGCTGGATTTTTCCTCTGTTTGATTTTTTGCATTTGGCGCTTGGTTCCTGACGTCTATCCGCGCCCCCCTTGGATTTTGAACAGCCGGGGGAGCACTGCAATCTGACTTTGTTTGTACATCTACGGCAGGTTCTGTCCTAACAGAGCGATGCATATTTACTAATGCTGGAGTACGCTCCTTCACCCATGTGGAATTCTAGTGTGCGATATTCTGCAGCAGGGAAAACTGGAGCAATTACATGGACAGGTCCCAATATAGGAATGTTTAGTCTCCTGATCTGGGGATTGTTTCTGCCCCGGAGGCGGTCATTTATTTACTTTATGTTTCTATAAGATTAAAGGACCTTAACATGTGTAGCTTGGAAGAAAGGCGAGACAGAGGGGATATGATAGAAACTTTTAAATACATAAAGGGAATCAACAAGGTAAAAGAGGAAAGAATATTTAAAAGAAGAAAAACTGCTACAAGAGGACACAGTTTTAAATTAGAGGGGCAAAGGTTTAAAAGTAATATCAGGAAGTATTACTTTACTGAGAGAGTAGTGGATGCATGGAATAGCCTTCCTGCAGAAGTGGTAGCTGCAAATACAGTGAAGGGGTTTAAGCATGCATGGGATAGGCATAAGGCCATCCTTCATATAGGATAGGGCCAGGGGCTATCCATAGTATTCAGTATATTGGGCAGACTAGATGGGCCAAATGGTTCTTATCTGCCGACACTTTCTATGTTTCTATGGGCAGCAGATATCCATTATTCTATTCAACTGCATACCAGCCTGCATGGGCGCGGGGAGGTAAATATATGCCTGTAGCAATGGTAGTGAGATCGCAGAGCGCTAGACACAATCAGATATGTGAGCTAGATAGGTTAGAGAGAGGATAGATAGAAGGAAAGATAATAGATAGATAGATAGATAGAAGGATAGATAATAAATAGATAGATAGATAGATAGAAGGATAAATACAGAGGATAGATAGATAGATAGATAGATAGATAGATAGATAGATAGATAGATAGATAGATAGATAGATAGATAGATAGATAGATAGATAGATAGATAGATAGATAGATAGATAGATAGATAGATAGATATGAGATAGATAGATAGATGATAGATAGATATATAGATAGATAGATAGATAGATAGATAGATAGATAATAGATAGATAGAGGATAGATAGATAATAGATAGATGATAGATAGAAGGATAGATTAGATAGATAGATAGATAGATAGATAGATAGATAGATAATAGATAGATAGAGGATAGATAGATAATAGATAGATGATAGATAGAAGGATAGATAGATAGATAGATAGATAGATATAGATAGATAGATAGATAGATAGATAGATAGATAGATAATAGATAGATAGATAGATAGATAGATAGATAGATAGATAGATAGATAGATAATAGATAGATGATAGATAGAAGGATAGATAGATAGATAGATAGATAGATAGATATAGATAGATAGATAGATAGATAGATAGATAGATAGATAGATAATAGATAGATAGATAGATAGATAGATAGATAGATATAGATAGATAGATAGAAGGCAGAAAGATAGATGATAGAAGGATAGATAATAAATAGATAGATAGATAATAGATAGATAGATAGATAGATAGATAGATAGATAGATAGATAGATAGATAGATAGAAGGATAAATACAGAGAAGGATAAAGAGAAGGATAGATTTTTCCCCACCAGGACCGGTGTGCTGTCTTACTACTTGGATACTGTTATTTGAGGATTTTGGACCTGGCCCCCCGTGGAGTGCTGCTATTTCCTTACTTTGGTTTGTAGATAGATAGATTGGATACATGATAGATAAAATACGATATTATTACAATGTGCCATAGACACATATGTGAAGAATGATTCCTCCATCTGCTGTCCTCACCTGATGAGTGCTGATCCTTGCTGGAGCAGGACACACAGCAGCAGAGCGCACACTGCAGACAGGTCCATGGTGGCACGGCGCGCTGTCCCCTTCCCTCTGTATATATACACTTCTGTCCGCTGGGTTCCTCTGTTGTCAGCAATGACCCAGCAGTCTCACTTATCTCATGAGAGGTGTCAGCTGACCCAGCAGTCATGTGACAGGAGGAGGAGGGGGGGCACAAGGCGTGCTGATCCTCCTGGCACTGCTGTGTGTTCTGCACTCACCATGCCACCCGCCTGCACTGCTGTGGGTGTCAGCACGGTCCTTCCCTGTCAGTGTGACATTATCCCAAGTTGTCGTTTGTCCTTACTGCTGCAAAATACACAAAGACCTGCAGGGACCACCGTATCTGCAGCAGATTTATCAGTATCGGTTCTATTGTTATTTTACACCATTTCCTCCATTCACAGTAGTTCATTTTCTTTCAATCTCTGAAAACCGTTTTTTTCCTGCTTCAAAAAAAAAAAGATCAACTTGAAGAACTGCTCTTGTTCAGCCTGTTTCCCACACGTTAAAAAAAAAGTTGTCCCACGAAAAATATTCGACATTTTTCAAACCAGCACCTGGATCTGAATACTTTTATAATTCCGTGTAATAAAAAATGTATTATAGCCACTGAGTTATTTACTGAAATCTAGCTGTACAGCGCCACCTGCTGTTAGTTATTTTTCTAATTTCTCTGTCCAGCTCACTGAGGTGGTCGCACATGCCCAGTTCCATCCTTCAGCCTCCACCTGCTGCAGCAGAAAGCACATGCCCTCAGAGAAAGGGCACACCCTCTGAGCTGCCAGCTTTTAGCAATTGGAGCAATGAATGGGGAGATCTCTGGATCCATGTGAGGTACAGGGCTGGTTCTAGCTTTGTTAGGAGGAGATTCTCATGTACTATAGCAGGGATGGCCAACCTGAGGCTCTCCAGCTGTTGCAAAACTACAACTCCCATCATGCCCGGACAGTCTACAGCTATCAGCCTACAGCAGGGCATGGTGGGAGTTGTAGTTTTACAACAGCTGGAGGGCCTGTACTATAGGATGTCTGATTTTAATTTTTACAGTAATCATGGGATAAACCCCTTTAACAGGTGCCATTGCCATGTAACAGTCAGTGTTACTCACATCATCGGTTAGTGGTCTTATTGTTGTGGCTGAGCATCTTAAGTATTGAATATAGACTACTCTACTATCCCCCTGTATGATCTCTAATCCATTCTGGTGCCCTCAGAACCCACCGTAGACAGGGGTGCACCACCAATGAGGCCAGGTGAGGCGATTGCCTCTGGCGGCAAGACCTAGATACAATATGGGGCAGTGGCAGCGCTGTGGGAATATCTCTCTATATGCAACTGTATCACAGTATGTCTTAAACAGTTGGGCTGGGGGGGTTGGGCGCCGTTTTAATTTTAGGCTAGGTGCACCCCTGACCGTAGATATTGGCCTAAAGGGAAAATCCAGTGAAGTGATAACAAATGACCCTGTAATACGAGAGATATAATTCACCAACATGGTGTTTCATCCTCGTCTATCGCTCCGCGGAGCTTTGCTTCCTTTGTTTATGAGCAGCATTGCTTTGGGTTACGTTCCCTTGAGATCCTCATGTTATTCCCTTCCTGATAAAGAAGCCCTAAAGTTATTTAGTTTCTGATCTGGAAACAAACAATCAGTATAAATGATCATTTCCTGACTTCTCTATAATATTAAGTGCCTTTACTACAATAAGGCTACTTTCACACTCGCGTTTGGTGTGGATCCGTCATGGATCTGCACAGACGGATCCGTTCAGATAATACAACCGTTTGCATCCGTTCAGAACAGATCCGTTTGTATTATCTTTAACATAGCCAAGACGGATCCGTCATGAACACCATTGAAAGTCAATGGAGGGCGGATCCGTTTTCTATTGTGCCAGATTGTGTCATAGAAAACGGATCCGTCCCTATTGACTTACATTGTGTGTCAGAACGGATCCGTTTGACTCAGTTTCGTCACACGGACACCAAAACGCTGCAAGCAGCATTTTGGTGTCCTTCTTCAAAGCGGAAAGGAGACGGAACTGATGCAAACTGATGCATTCTGAGCGGATCCTTTTCCATTCAGAATGCATTAGGACAAAACTGATCCGTTTTGGACCGCGTGTGAGAGACCTGAACGGATCTCACAAACGGAAACCAAAACGCCAGTGTGAAAGTAGCATTATGTGAACAGAAGAACTGGCATGCATACATGCTTCCATGTGCAATGACCAGGTTTAGGGTGGCCCCAATGTTACGCTGGGTCCCCCGTACACCGTCGAGGTGTCACCACGTGTTGCTGCTCTCCAGAAGGGATGGTAAGGCGTGGTGCACCCCAATGGGAAAGAAGTCCAGAGAGTCAGGGTCTGCAATAAACCAGGGTTCTTCTTTACTGGAGGAATTCAGGTGCAAAACAATACAGGCGAGGCAAAGGGCCGGCTTGTCCAGTCTCCTCCCGAGAAGAAGAAGGTTTCATGCTGAGGAAAGGCCTGAGCTAGCTGTCCCGCTCTCTTTCATAAGGCTGGTACCCTGGTCAGAGGCTGGTGGCCCAGGGTTTGTGGCTCAGTCGTCCAGCTGGAGCCCTGGCCAATGGGCTGGTAACCCTGGTCTGTGGCAGAGTATCCCCATCTCAGCGTCTTCTTCTCATGCAGCCTGGCAGAGTCTCTCTTACTAATCACTGGTCCCTATCTGCAGACAACTAGGGGCTCTGACTGCTCTCCTTATATACAGTTTCTAGCTGAACTAGAACATTCTAGTGGGAGGGGTGGAGTGGAGAATCATAGCCTAAACATAAACATTGTTACAATTCAATAGTATCATAGACTTGTATAGAGCTTCAATGCAAGTCTATGGGAATGAATAAGCATTTTTTCCAAACATATAAACAAGTCTTCAGACATAAACAACAGAGCTAAATCAGACAGTCAAAAGGTCAGTGTGTCTGTTTTCTCCCCCCAAAAATAAAGACTCTCGGTATTAGCTAGCTGTTCATTAACCCTTTCACAGTGCAGTGCAGATGTAGTGTAATAACAGTGCAAATGAACAGGATATATGACAATAAACCTATCAATGCAGTTCTATAGTATAATGCACACAACAATATAAATCACAGTGAAAGTTAACCCTTCAAAGTGCAATAAGGTAGTAAGTTGATGGTTTTGCATAGTAGCAATAAGGTAAAATGTTCATGAACGTCCATAGTCCACAGTATCCTTGCTCCAGGGCACTACACATTCATACATAAACTACAATAAGGGCTTATCACTACTAAATGTGCACAGATAGATACCATCTCTAGAGATGAGCAAATTTCCCAAAATTTGTTTCAGGTCCAATTTGATAAATTTTCCAGGTGTTTTCCAGGCTCCTGATATTGATGAACTATCCCGAGGATAGGTGATGAATATCCGATCAGTGAGGGTCAGACACCATGCACCCCCATCGATCAGCTGTTCCCTGATTACGGACGGGTGCTATCATCCCTGGCTTATATCGGACCGCTGTATGAACGTCAGTCAGATACGGTGTTAGCCAATCCGTGGTGTCAGTTGAGACTGATTACTTCATTATCGCTGCTTCCTCTTTCGAGATCCTGATTTTGAATCCGTCTTGTGTAATTTGGAGACTTTCGCCTGTTCACGCGCAGGCTGTGCTGTGTCAGCATAATGGAGATCTAAAAGCAGTAGGCCATATGACCATACCACCATATAGTCATCCTCCACAAGGCATGTGTGGCAGAGGTAAATTAGCTCCTATCTACATGGATTTAAAGTTAGTAGAAGCATCTGGGTCAAATATATGAGGGTTTCCGCAAATTTATATTTTTTTTTTGGGGGGGGGGGGGGGGCTGGAATGAAAAATAAAATTGAGAATACCTCTATAGACTTCTTACTGAAGGCTGTGGCAGTAGTGCGGAGGCCTTCAGACAGCATTAAGATATTTCACAGGTGATAGGGGCTGGTAAAATACCTTGTTCTGTGCATGGTTTATACAGCATCATAAAGGCCTAAAAGGGAATGTATCACCTATGTTTTTGTTTTTAACCATTAAAACCTGATACTGAAATATATTCCTTTTTCCAACCATTTTTTATTTTCTGAGTGTAGATTTTTTTTTTTATTCTATATATGCACATGATTAGGGGCAGCCATCTTGCCTGAGCTGCAGTTATACATACGCTTTACTGCAGCCACGTGGGCCATAGACACAACAGACAGGCGATGTTCAATGACTTCTATGGGAGGGTTTTCTAGACATGCTTCATGACCTGTGCAAAAGCCCTTGTACAGGGAGGGTAAGTAGATAAGCTGCAAAATCACCCATTGCGAATGGTATTATTTATAGGTGTTTTTTTTTTTTTTCCATTGTAAACCTGTGATTAGGCTTGTGCAAATAGAGCTTCGGATCATTTGTTCAAAAACTTTGTTTTTAATGCTGTTTCCATCCAGCATTAAAATGTATTGGCAATGCATAGGGAAAGTTCATATCTCCCAAAGTTGTGTGAGACGGTGTTCCTATCTGCGTTTTTAAAAACATTTTAAAATAGGAATCCGAAGTCAGCTTTGGTACTGGCTGGTACCTCGGTACCAGAGCCCATTTCGGATTTCTAATTTTAAATGTTTTTAAACGCGCAGATAGGAATACCGTAGTAATTCACCAAAGTGTCACGGCGGGGAGGGGGGGAAACCCCCCACCGTGCGGTGTCAAAGGGTAAAAGGGGATCAGTCTGGCCAAAAGGAGTAATAAGGGAGCAGGTCACCTCCTACAGCGTCCCTAATCCTCTCCCTGACTCCTCACCGTATGAGTGGACCCCGATGGTAGGGCGACTCACACTCAGGATTCCTAGAGACCCTAAGTCGCCCTGGTAATCCCTCACCAAGGAGCCGGGAAGAGACGACCTGTTCATCCCAGTAATGGAGGAACAGGAGTCTCTATCTGAGGCCAGGCTGCAAGGAGAGGGGAACACATACAGCATATGGAGATGGCAGGTAAGTGAAACCAATAACACACTTACCTGCCACAGACACACTGACTGGAACCCGTGCACTAGTGCTGCTGTCCACACCAACATTAAAGGACACAGCACACACCACAAACCACACAGGAACCCAGGACACCCATAGCTGCAATAAATATGAGTCAGGGGAATGTCTAGTAAACATGACACCAAACACCACCAGACATGTAACACCAAACTAGACATACAAACACCCTGAACATAACCCACTCCATGCAAATAGGGACAGGAAGGAAAGGAGACACCGAGATAACATTGGTGACCACAAGGGTGGCCCTCACTGGACAGATGGAGCACCCTGGACTGGAGCAGAGCTCCAGCACCAACCACAGCTGAAGTACAACTGACTCCAGCCAGGAAACCACAGAAGATTTAAGCCAAGTGACCACACCCAGTCAGGGAGTTAACCCTAACAGCACTAGACAGAGAGAGGCTACAACTTAAAGGTGAAGGGAACACACAAGCATACCAAACACGTTACCACCGGCAACAGCATGTGTGGCAACCATGTCATGGTAATCACCCAGAAGGCCGAGACACTGCCACCGCATGCTCTCACAGCAACACGTTGCCGCGGGCAACCGCAAGTGTGGCAACAGTGTCACAGCGCAAACCAAAGGCCGTGACACAAAGTCTTGCACAACTTCGGGCGATATGAATTTTGCCTATTCAGAGCCAATACATTTTAATGCTGTAAGGAAACAGCATTAAAAATGAAGTTTTTCAACGAATCGACTTCGGATCTATGATCTGAAGCTCGATTTGCTCAAGCCTACGTGTGATGATAATGAGATGACTACTGAAAGGTGAGAGGAAGTGTCTGCCTGTTATTAGTGTGAAAACTGCAAGATTATATATTTTTTTTTTAATGGAAAATGTAATAAAAGCATCAGTAAAATTCATTGAATATAGGTTTAACATCAAAATGTGATTTAAACAATAGGCCATTTTCATATGACATGTTCCGTTTAAGGGGGTTTTCTAGGAGTTCAGTATTGATGGCCTATCCTCAGAAGGGGTTAACAATATTCGATCAACTGTTTGAACAGGCTGCAGTGCTCCAGCCTCCTCACAGTATACCAAGCACAGCGCCACACATTGTATAGTGGCTGTGCTTGGTATTGCAGCCCAGACCAATGAATGTGACATCACTGGCCTAGAAAGAGGCTGAAGCGCTCACCGAAGTGCTGCAGCCACTTCAAACAGCTGATTGGCAGGCGTGCCTGGAGTCGGACCCTTACCAATCAGATACCGATGACCTATCCTGAAGAAAGGACAACATCAATGAACTCATGGAACCCTTTAACTGAATTCTGTGTCACAAAATGATATCATAGGGCAGATAATTCTTCTGGATTCTGTAGCACTAACAATAATCTGGGTGACAAAATGTAACAAAATTGCAATCTTAAAAAAATATTTTGGGTTACATTATCCTAGTGTCGACATTGTATCACTTGTCAGAGGCACAAGACGCTGAGGGTAAATGCACACGTTCAGAAGGGAAATCTCTGCAGACAATTTGCATCAATTGGTGCAGATTTACATGCGGATTTGATGTGAATTTGGTGTGGATTTTTCGCATGCAGATTTTACTCTCCCCATTAGAGTGAATGGAGAAAATACGGTCAGGAAAAAATCAAGTAAATTGACATGCTGCGGATTTTAAAATCTGCACGGAAAAAATCTGCATTGTGTACATGAGAATTTCAAACTCTCATAGAATACAATGTGCACGATGATCTACGGTGCGGATTTTTCACACGCAATCCTGATGGTGTGCATTTAGCATGATCGTGTGAAAGTAACCGCTCTATAGCTGCACATTTATACAACACGTATGTGCAGTAAACGTCAGTGCTGGACTATAGCTGTCCTATGATGTGGCCCCAGGCTACAAATTCTACAATAATAGGAATTGCGATTATTATTCTCAGGAAATTCGGCATCTTTTTCACAAAAATTGTGGATCTCACATGCTCAGTAGCACAAATTGGAATCAATAGGGCAAAACTAGTTTACTCTCAGGTGCCTACTGGCCCGGACTTGCAATGTGCCAGTCCTGACTAGTGCCGGATGGGATGATACCCAACAAAGTAAGACCTCCTTGCCTATCCCTGTCTCCTGCAGAACAGGCCGCTCACAGTAGACAACATTAGGAGGGTTGCCTTACACCCGCCCTCAGTCCCTGGCTGGTACTATTCATGGCAGGATGCCACATCCAGCACTGAGCTGATTACAGCTGGGATCTGATTCAATTTAAGAGTGTGGTCTGGGGACTGAAATCATTTTAGGGGTCTCCTCTGGGCATCTGAATAACCTTGGGAGACTGTATCTGTAAAGAATAAATCAAGGCAACTGGACTTACTGTAGATTTCTTGAAAATGTTTCACTCGTTCTTCCAACGAGCTTTCTCAATTCTGAGTGACTGTACAAGAATTCTCTGGGAATAAATATGTAACTGAATCAAGATCTGGTAATTATACCCAGCATGGGGTCAGAGGTCATTATACCCAGCATGGGGTCAAAGGTGTTGATTCCATTATCCTAATTGGAGTCAGTAGGTGATAATGACCTCCCAGAAAAAGGTGTCAAGACAGCCTTGTATGTGGCAGACAATAGATGTCTAATCCCCCCGCCTCTATTCAAGCTTGGCTTCTCCATTTTTACGTAGATGGCTGCCTTCACACCTCGTTTGTACCAATCGGCCTCACGTACTTGACTGTCTTCAAAGCTGTGACCTGTTTCTTTTAGATGTAAGTACGGGAGACTGTGGTTTTTAACTTATTTTGGGCTCTGGCGTGAATAAAGTTAGGGCTCATGCACACGACCATATGCCCTCCGAGACATACGGTCCATGAGCGGGCCATATGTCCCGGAGCGGCATACATCGTGCGCACGGGAGAGCACAGCATCATAGGTTACTATGATACTGTGCGCATCGGGCCGCCTGCGGGACTATTGTCCTGCACACTTATGATCATTTATTATTCCTGCTAGAAGTTATGAATAAAGGTACAACTGGGTGTACCGGTTGGAGTGTCGCTGCACAGTCTTTATACTGTCCAATCAGTTTTGCCGGTGTTCCGTTAGATTTCCCTACCTCGTGAGATTTCCCTACCCTCGTCACTTCCGGCCGCACCGGACATGACGTGAGGAGGGGTAGGGAAAATGACGGGGTAGGGAAATTTCACAGCAGAGTTAGCTGGACACCGTCTGACACTGCGCATGTGACGGGAGCCTCACCAGCGTTTAGGGTAGGGAAAAATTACGGGCCAGTGCGCAGGCGCAGTGATCGGATGGATGTTCTCAGATGGACACCGGCCAACACTGCGCATGCGCTGGGAGCCTCACCAGCGGTTAGGGTAGGGAAATGCGCACTCGCCCGTAATTTTTCCCTACCCTAAGCGCTGATGAGGCTCCCAGCGCATGCGCAGTGTCGGCCAGTGTCAAGCTTACTCTGCTGTGAAATTTCCCTACCCCGTTGTTGTGCGCCTGCGCGGCGCGGCACACCTCCTCACGTCACGTCCGGTGCGGGCGGAAGTGACGAGGGTAGGGAAATCTCACGAGGTAGGGAAATCTAACGGAACACCAGTGTTAGATTAGGCAGGGACACGCTCCCAACTAGAAATCACCTGCTGTACCTTTATTCATAAATTTCTAACAGCAATAACAGAAGAATGTCACAACATATAGTTGTAAGAAAGGATTCTCCAAAATTGTAATGGATGAGAATACAAGTAGTTACTGCAACAGACATGTCAGGAGAGGGGACCGCTTCTCTTTCTTTATTATTGCTGTTCTGCTTGGACCTCCACTTGACGCAGGTCCACTGCTAAACTACTTAAAGGGATATTCTGGGACTAGAATATTGATGTCTTCCAATCCTGGCACCACCACTGATCAGCTGTTTGAAGAGCCTGTGGTGCTCCAGTCGGTGCTTTGACCTTTTCCTCGGCCAGTGACGGCACGTTTATCGGTCACATGACCTAGGCGCAGTCCCATTCAAGTGAATGGGTCAGGGCCGCACCTTCAAGCACAGCCACTACCCAATGTGCCACGAGAAGACTGCAGCGAGTCTTGGCCTCTTCAAACAGCTGATGCGGGGGTGCTGGATAGGCCATTAATATCTTATTCCTTGGAAAACCCTCTTTAAGTACAAGAATATAAAAGAATATAAAAGAGGAGAATGGGCTGATTTGGGGGCCAGGCCGGCCCTGACTGCTCCCCTCCAGCAGTGCTTCAGATAAGTGAGGTAGAATTCCTGAACTTTCGGAGCTGAAAAACACGGTCAATGCATCACTGGTTCACAAGTGCTACACTTCACTTTCAAGCAGTAACATACTTTTCTCCCAAGCAATAAAAGATAAGACTTCAGATTATACGTCTCCACATAAATGCCCTTTCAGTGCCAGTACACATATTACAGTAAGTAGATGTTCGAGCATTTATGAGGCTATACACATGATGTGAGGGCATGGATGGCAGTATTTTATACACTTCGGCTGGGTTGTCCTCGTTTGGTGCCCTAAGGTGACTTATTTTGACATTCAGTGAAGTTTTACCCCTTTGTCCCCTAGGGGATTAGTACATTTTGACTTATTTTGACACAACATAATTAGGCCTCATGCACACAAACGTATATTCAATGGGTCCGAAAAAAAAACCCTGAAGTTACTCTGTGTGCATTCCGTTTCGCCAAAAAATAGAACATGTCCTATTATTGTCCACATTATGGACAAGGATAGGACTGTTCTATCAGGACCCAGCTGCTCACGGAATGCACACGAGCGTCGTCTGTATTTTTTGCGGATCCGTTTTTTTGCGGACCGCAAAATACATACGTTCGTGTGCAAGAGGCCTAACTCAATCAATCCACAGACCTCAAATTTCCAATTATGACTTCTCAAAAAGACAGGAAGTCACTGCACAGAAATATACAATGACCAGGCACTTTTTTTTTTTGGACAAAGAGAACGTTTCAAGTTGAACATTGTTTCGGATCTGCGGGCAGCATATTATAGCAGAGGAAAAGCTCAATGTATATATACTGCATATATACACATTCGAGTCCCATCATTATGACCATCGGCTAATGTCCTTGTGCAGCACGGACAGCAGCTAGACAGGATGGAAGTGACCACCATACAATGTACGCCGCTGTCCTTGGTAAACACGGAAAAGTCCTCGGCGCTTACAGGAGCACCGGTGCCCTCTCAAAACGGCTGATCAGTGGGAGTCCTGGGTGTCAGACCCCCACCGATCAGATATTGATGACCTATCCTGAGGATAGGTCATCAGCATTAAAATCTCGGAAAACCCCTTTAAGCTCTGAACCTGGACATATGCCCTTTTTCGCCCCTCTGAGTGGAGCTGTATTGCGCAGGGCAAGGGCTGTTTTGTTTGTATTTTTACACTGCTAGGCAGAGGCTTTCACCTAGCAGTGTTCCTGGTGACGTCACCGGCACTAATGGCCGGGCTTAACTGCTGCCCTGGCCTGAGACTAGAGCTGCCAAAGAAGCAGCTTACTCATCAGATTACCCCAGAAGGAAAGGGACCAGCCATCTTAGAAAGTTCATAGTCATAAAAGCTCATTCAGACGGCCGTATGCTGTCCGCAAAAATACTGAATGCTATCCTTTTTTTTGCGGATCCGCAAATAAAAACGGATAGCATTCAGTATTTTTGCGGACCCATAGACGTCAATGGGGCCATGTCCTGATTCTCACGGACAAGTATAGGACATGTTTCATTTGTTTTGCGGAACCGTGGAATAGAAAAGGGCCCCATAGAAGTGAATGGGTCAGCATCTAATCCGCAAAAAAACGGATCCGCATTTTTGCGGATAGCATACAGCCGTCTGAATGAGCCCTAAAGGTTGTGCTTGATGACATCAAGGTATTCGCTCGTTTATGGCTGAAAGACTTTACTGCTGTGGAAAGGGTAAATTGCCTCCAGCACCCACCACACTTTGAGAGGGACTGGTCATCCAGATCTAAATTCTATATCCCTCAGCTCGTGAACTACAGAAAGGGTTAACAAGAACAGAATAGCACTCCTGTGGTTATTTGGGAAATTGTAAAGTGTCCTTAAAAAGAGAAGCAAAATGTAGAGATATAAAAAGAGGATTACGGTACAATTTGAACTTCCTGGTTTTGGAAACAGACCAGGAGTCACAAAAGAGGTACCTAGAGTAGAGGCTATCAGAGGCGCCAGGGGGCGGAGGTGAATTCTATATAGGCCAATATATATATCAATATATATATATATATATATATGTATATATGGAGTTATGCCCGTCTGCAATTAAGGAACAGGATAGGCTGCTCAAGTGTTTCAGTGGGTAAAGGATTGCCCTTGTCCACTTAAGAAGAGATATAGGCGGTGTGGAGAGGAGAGAGAAAAAGGAACCTATCACACCCGTGGAGGAAAAAGTTTGAAACACATACCAGGCGCCAAATCCCTCGGTTATTAGTCGTGAAAAAGATATAGGTTGATTCTTATTTGTGTATAAAATATAAAAAATAAAAAAGACCTTCACTAGGTCTATTGAAGAGCTCGGGTTTTCGGAAACAAATACCTCAGTTCGATAGTGATGATATTAAGAATCATAAATTAATGATAATAAAAACAAATGCACTCACTTCACAGGGGGGGCAGTCACCAGGATAAACTCATGACACCTGAGACTATTTTCCCCCCCGGCCAGGATCGCATGAAGAGATGTAAATAATTGAACGTCGCCTACACACGTGGCTTCTGGTCAATCATTTTAATAAATACAAGGCTCAACGCGTTTCGAGGGTCTGAGGCCCTCTTCTTCAGGAGTGCTTTAGCAGATTCAGAGACCAGTCTGGAGTCATCTTAAAAAGAGAGTCAGGGAACACTACTACTGCTACCATCATTGCTGCTACCCATATACATCTATTGGGAGGAAACTATACTGTGATATACTGTTAAACTGTGCCTATTCTTCTATATGTACTACTACTCCTATCATTGATTTAGTAAAAGACTTTATTTATTGCAAGCAACGGGCCTGATTATTGACACTATCATCCATCCGCTGTCCCTGCCTCCGCACTCCTGCCCTGCATCATGTCAACCACCAAATATCAAGGGCACCCCAACTACCCTCAGGGCGGAGCCCCAGAAATTCAGGGGGTACTCAGAGGGAAGAAAACGTGCGCCCTCCGTCCACCTGCATTGATAGCTTTATATTAATCAAGGTACACATGCGCACAGTTTTTGAATGACCTGGGCAGAGAGGTTGTTCCAGACATCTTGGAGAACTAACCACAGATCTTCTGTGGATGTAGGCTTGCTGAAATCTTTCTGTCTCTTCATGTAATCCCCGACAGCCTGTGAGGGCCATATCATCATTTCCAGGACCCTTATTTCTTCTTTACACTGAAGATGGTTCTTCATGACATTGGCTGCATGTTTGGAGTCGTTGTCCTGCTGCAGAATAAATTTGGAGCCATTCGTTACCAATCCTGTGGTATTCCTCCTGGACAAATATATCAATAAACGGACAACTTGGTGTTCCATTCCACTTGTCATAGGGGGTGTCCCTTCACAGCCTGGCACTGATTGTACAGTGGGAGAGTGTACCGGGACCCACCTCAACTGGTAACATCCAAATATCAATTTATTATTACACATTTATTATAACATAGAGTTATTATATCATGGGGAATATCAGGAGAGCTGACAGATACTCTCAACGGGTTAAGGAGCTCAGTTTACTATGAATGCAAAAATGTTAGATTAAAATAAGACCATAATGGGGAATTTAAAAGGTTGGCCCATGAAAAATATTCATCACCTGGATCTGAATACTTTTAGTAATTGCGCATACGGTAATTAAAAATGTATTATAGCTACTGAGTTATTCAATAAAATGTATCTGTATCAGAAATTGTCATCCACTTTGCTGATACTGTTTAACACTGCTGATTTGCTACACGAAAATCCACTGCGGCAAATCTGCAGCTAATCAGTCACATGTGGACCTGTCCTAATAGTCTAAAATGGGGGGTGGCATGCCTTGACCAGAACGTGCTCATGCCGCGTTTCTAATGCTGGACACTAGGTGTCACAATTCTTTACTTTGGTTGCTCTCCTACTCATAACCCAGACTGCAGGGAGGAGCTTCTTCTCTACCTAAGGCATACGCTCTTCCCAAATAATACAAAAACACCATTTGTTGGAGAAAAATGTGGTGGCCGCAGCTTTTATTAAATCGTACATTTTCAACAAATAAACCCGCCCTGAAGGCTGCCTTGTCACTCTTCCTTATTGCACCCCATGGTGCTCTATTACAGTGAGCATATAGATCCCAACTCCCTTGCCAAGGGGGAGAGTGAGAACTTTTTCAAGCTCGCCAATCGCCTTCACCCAGAAGCCTAATGCAGCCTCCACACCATCCTGCAAAACTGATGTCCAGGCCGATGGAATTCAAGTGCACGCCATCTGCCAGGGGCGTAGCTATAGGGGGTGCAGAGGTAGCAGTCGCTACCGGGCCCAGGAGCCTGAGGGGGCCCAAAGACCCTTGTGCCGCATAAGACACTGGCATTATAGAAAGTGCATGCTGGTCAATTTACACCTCTGGCTGGAGGGAAGGGGTTAGGTCAAGAATTTGGCATCAGGAGGTGCCCTTTCAATGTTTGCCTCAGGCAGCATGAAGGATATGTGCTCCCCTGCCCCTTGCCAACAAGCACTGAGGGATAGGGGGCCCAAGCTGAACTCTTGCACTAGGGCCCATGAGCTTTTAGCTACGCCCCTGCCATCTGCTAACGGCAGGTGTACATTATCACCTACCAACAACCTAAGCTTCAGAGAAATGCCACCCAAAGAACGCACAAAACGATAAACCCTAACATTAAGAAGTCTACGCGACATCTCAATTGCTTCTAGGCTGTGAGCTCCTCTCCCCACTCTCCTACTGACAAATCTGCTTTCCCAAAGGGACAAAAGCCCAGATAATCTCAAATGCTCAATATGGTTCCCCCTTACAGGGGTTTTGCGGGCTCCTGATATTGATCAGCTATCCTCAGGATAGGTCATTAATATTGGGTGAAGGTCCACTATTCTGCACCACCACTGATTAGCTATTCCCTGCAGCCTCTGGTATTGGAACTAGCTCTGGAATGGTCATGTTGGGAGCTGATCTGCTGTAACCCAGCATGGTCATTACACTTTGGACAGAGCTGTGCTTCCTGCTCCATTCATAGTGCTAGTTCCAGCTCCAGAGGCTGCATGGAAAAGTTGATCGGTGGAGGTGCAAGATGTCGGACCCTCACCAATTGTATTTTTAATGACCTATCCTGATGAGCCTGCAAAACCCCTTTAATGCCCTGAAAGCTATTGCAGTAGTACCGCAACTATCAGCAGCAGCCGCAGCAACATCAGGACTACCGCCTCAAGCTACACCCACAGGAGGTTCAGGTCCTCATCTATCACCTCCTCCATGCAGGGCCGGTGCAAGGATTTTTGCCAACACAAGCGAAGCTACATTTTGGCGCCCCCCCCCCCCCCCCCCTTCCCCTCGCTCGCAGCTCACCTGGCCCTGGTCCCATCTGCAGCAGCTGGCTTCTCCTCTGTGTGGTCCTGGTATCTTCTCTCTGCTTCAGACAATCGCTGGTTTGAGGACCGTATTTTTTGCCCTCTAAGACGCACCTAGGTTTTAGAGGAGGATAATAAGAAAAATATATTTTTCATTACACCTCAGGTCAGACCAGCAATCAGACCCCCAATGTTAATCAGACCTCAGCTCACAGCCCCAATCAGACCCCCAATGTTAATCAGACCTCAGATCAGACCCCCAATGCCTCAGATCAGCCCTCATGTCAGCCATCATGCCCCCATGTCAGCCATTAGCCCACCATGTCAGCCAGTAAGTGATTTTTTTTAAAAAAAAGAAGGTTAATTTTTACGCCCTCCTCTTCCAGGGTGCGCCCTAAGGCAGCCGCTTGGTCTGCCTTATGGTAGGACCGGCCCTGCCTCCATGCTATGATGGTGACCCCATGCTTTGTTGTGGATTCATTAAATTAGGCATGCTCAACCTGTGGCCCTCCAGCTGTTGTAAAACTACAACTCCCACAATGCCCTGCTGTAGGCTGATAGCTATAGGCTGTTCGGGCATGCTGGGAGTTGTAGTTTTGCAACAGCTGGAGGGCCGCAGGTTGAGCATGCCTGCTTAATGCACAATTCACTTCATGTTGCTGTCCCACCAAGTTTCCCACCAGCCGTACCAAGGTGGCATACTTATTCTCACATCTGTCTGGTTAGTCAGGACTAACCTGTTATGGAAGAAGGGTGATTAAGTTACCAGCAATCTGCAAAAGTTCCTGGAAACATTCCATAGAGTCTTTAAAGAACCTAGGCGAACTTCTTCTGCTGCCTCCTCTATACTGCGACTACATCAGGGCAATCTCACAGTTGGCCAGTACACCATCAAGTTTTCTACCCTGGCCTCAGATCTGGCTTGGAATAATGAAGATCTAGTGGGAAAGTCTGTCTCTACGAATTAAGGACAAACTGGCATGTCGTGACGTACCATACACATTGGAGGCCTTGATATCTTTGGCCACCTATATTGATCTGTGATTTAGGGAATATAATGAAGAAGTTGCCAGTGGGGGAAGGCATGTTTTCTTGGCACTGACATTCCTGAGACCGCTGGCTCCTCCTCAGTGGCGTGCCTGGGGTGTTTGGCACCCGGGCGGGTCCTTTCTCTGGCACCCCCTCTCTTGCCCCAATACTTGACCACATACAGTACCTCTTACATCCAGGGACATCTCCTGTCATGTAGACCTTCTCATTCCTCTTCTCCTCCGTTAGACCGTCATGACAAATTCTTTCAGCCGCATCTCGTCTCTACAGAGTTTGTAATACAGACACGTTCGATTTCTCAATTTTTCCATCAACCTCCCCATCCTGGTGTCCCCACAGTGTCATCCTCCTGCCACCCCCAATACTGTGCCCGTTGTGCTCCCCAATGCCCCAGGAACTATACTGCTGAAAAAAATAGTGACCCTTATAGACATAATTGGGGTCATTTATCAAACTGGTGTAAAGTAGAACTGGATTTCCAAAAGAGCTGTCAAATATGAAAGGTGGAATCTGATTGGCTGCTATGGGCAACTAAACCAGTTCTACTTTACACCAGTTTGATAAATTACCCCAAATGTCCCTATAGTGTCCACAGCAGCTATAATGTCCCCTAGAGACCCCCAGTAATAATAACACCCAATACTGTGCTCCAGGCAATAATCCCTGTATAGTGTCCCCAGAAATAATATAATTGCCCATACAGTGCCACCCCAATAACAACACCCCCATGCTTCCCCCATATAGTAATTTCCCCCACACAGCCCCTATAGTAATCCTCCCATAGTAATTTGCCCCCCACACAGTAATTTCCCCCACACTGCCCCATACAGTAATTTCCACCACACTGCCCCCATACAGTCATTTCCCCCCACACTGCCCCCTATAGTTATCCCCCCATAGTAATCCCCCCCCACACTAATTTCCCACACACTGCCCCCATACAGTAATTTCCCCCATACAGTAATTTCCCCCACACAGTAATTTCCCCCAAGCTGCCCCAACCCAGTAATTTCCCCCACACTGCCCCCACACAGTAATTTCCCCCACACTGCACCCTATAGTAATCCCCCCATAGTAATTTCCCCCCCCCCCACACACACAGTAATTTCCACCACACTGCCCTCATACAGTAATTTCCTACACACAGTAATTTCCCCCACACTGCCCTCAAATAGTAATTTCCCCCACACCGTAATTTCCCCCACACTGCCCCCACACAGTAATTTCCCCCACACTGCCCCCACACAGTAATTTCCCACACACTGCCCCCACACAGTAATTTCCCCCACACTGCCCCCACATGGTAGTTTCCCCCACACTGCCCCATATAGTAATTTGCCCCACACAGTAATTTCCCCCACACTGCCCCATACAGTACTTTTCCCCACACTGCCCCATACAGTAATTCCCCCCCACTTCTCCCACACAGTAGTTTCCCCCACACAGTAGTTTTCCCCACACTGCCCCTATACAGTAATTTCCCCCACACTGCCCCCACACAATAGTTTTCCCCACACTGCCCCCATACAGTAATTTCCCCCACACTGTCCCCACACACTAGTTTCCCCCACACTGCCCCACACAGTAATTTTCCCCACACTGCCCCCACACAGTAGTTTCCCCCACACTGCCCCCACACAGTAGTTTCCCCCACACTGCCCCCACACTGCCCCCACACAGTAGTTTCCCCCACACAGTTATTCCCCCACACTGCCCCTATACAGTAATTTCCCCCACACTGCCCCCACACAATAGTTTTCCCCACACTGCCCCATATATTAATTTCCCCCTACACAGTAATTTCCGCCACACTGCCCCCACAGTAATTTCCCCCACACTGTCCCCACACAGTAATTTCCCCCACACTGCCCCCTATAGTAATCCCCACACAGTAATTTCCCCCCCCCCACACACAGTAATTTCCACCACACTGCCCCCACACAGTAATTCCCACACACAGTAATGTCCCCCACACTGCCCTCAAATAGTAATTTGCCCCACAACGTAATTTCCCCCACACTGCCCCCCACAGTAATTTCCCCCACACTGCCCCCTATAGTTATCCCCCCATAGTAATCCCCCCCACAGTAATTTCCCACACACTGCCCCTATACAGTAATTTCCCCCATACAGTAATTTCCCCCATACAGTAATTTCCCCCACACAGTAATTTCCCCCAAGCTGCCCCAACCCAGTAATTTCCCCCACACTGCCCCCACACAGTAATTTCCCCCACACTGCCCCCTATAGTAATCCCCCCATAGTAACCCCCCCCCCCCCACACACACAGTAATTTCCACCACAGTGCCACCATACAGTAATTCCCACCACACTGCCCTCATACAGTAATTTCCCACACACAGTAATTTCCCCCACACTGCCCTCAAATAGTAATTTCCCCCACACCGTAATTTCCCCCACACTGCCCCCACACAGTAATTTCCCCCACACTGCCCCCACACAGTAATTTCCCCCACACTGCCCCCACACAGTAATTTCCCCCACACTGCCCCCACACAGTAATTTCCCCCACACTGCCCCCACATGGTAGTTTCCCCCACACTGCCCCATATAGTAATTTGCCCCACACAGTAATTTCCCCCACACTGCCCCATACAGTACTTTTCCCCACACTGCCCCATACAGTAATTCCCCCCCACTTCTCCCACACAGTAGTTTCCCCCACACAGTAGTTTTCCCCACACTGCCCCTATACAGTAATTTCCCCCACACTGCCCCCACACAATAGTTTTCCCCACACTGCCCCCATACAGTAATTTCCCCCACACTGTCCCCACACACTAGTTTCCCCCACACTGCCCCACACAGTAATTTTCCCCACACTGCCCCCACACAGTAGTTTCCCCCACACTGCCCCCACACAGTAGTTTCCCCCACACTGCCCCCACACAGTAGTTTCCCCCACACTTCCCCCACACAGTTATTCCCCCACACTGCCCCTATACAGTAATTTCCCCCACACTGCCCCCACACAATAGTTTTCCCCACACTGCCCCATATATTAATTTCCCCCTACACAGTAATTTCCGCCACACTGCCCCCACAGTAATTTCCCCCACACTGTCCCCACACTAATTTCCCCCACACTGCCCCCTATAGTAATCCCCACACAGTAATTCCCCCCCCCCACACACAGTAATTTGTTACCACACTGCCCCCACACAGTAATTCCCACACACAGTAATGTCCCCCACACTGCCCTCAAATAGTAATTTGCCCCACAACGTAATTTCCCCCACACTGCCCCCTACAGTAATTTCCCCCACAGTAATTTCCCCCACACTGCCCCCACATGGTAGTTTCCCCCACACTGCCCCCACATGGTAGTTTCCCCCACACTGCCCCCACATGGTAGTTTCCCCCACACTGCCCCATATAGTAATTTGCCCCACACTGCCCCATACAGTAATTCCCCCCCACTTCTCCCACACAGTAGTTTCCCCCACACAGTAGTTTCCCCCACACTGCCCCTATACAGTAATTTCCCCCACACTGCCCCCACACAATAGTTTTCCCCACACTGCCCCATACAGTAATTTCCCCCACACTGTCCCCACACACTAGTTTCCCCCACAGTAATTTTCCCCACACTGCCCCCACACAGTAATTTTCCCCACACTGCCCCCACACAGTAGTTTCCCCCACACTGCCCCCACACAGTAGTTTCCCCCACACTGCCCCCACACAGTAGTTTCCCCCACACTGCCCCCACACAGTAGTTTCCCCCACACTGCCCCCACACAGTTATTCCCCCACACTGCCCCTATACAGTAATTTCCCCCACACTGCCCCCACACAATAGTTTTCCCCACACTGCCCCATATATTAATTTCCCCCTACACAGTAATTTCCCCCACACTGCCCCCATACAGTAGTTTCCCCCACACTGCCCCCACAGTAATTTCCCCCACACTGTCCCCACACAGTAATTTCCCCCACACTGCCCCCTATAGTAATCCCCACACAGTAATTTCCCCCCCCCCCCACACACAGTAATTTCCACACACAGTAATGTCCCCCACACTGCCCTCAAATAGTAATTTGCCCCACAACGTAATTTCCCCCACACTGCCCCCCACAGTAATTTCCCCCACACTGCCCCCCACAGTAATTTCCCCCACACTGCCCCCACATGGTAGTTTCCCCCACACTGCCCCATATAGTAATTTGCCCCACACAGTAATTTCCCCCACACTGCCCCATACAGTCGTTTTCCCCACATTGCCCCATATAGTAATTTGCCCCACACAGTAATTTCCCCCACACTGCCCCATACAGTACTTTTCCCCACACTGCCCCATACAGTAATTCCCCCCCACTTCTCCCACACAGTAGTTTCCCCCACACAGTAGTTTTCCCCACACTGCCCCTATACAGTAATTTCCCCCACACTGCCCCCACACAATAGTTTTCCCCACACTGCCCCCATACAGTAATTTCCCCCACACTGTCCCCACACACTAGTTTCCCCCACACTGCCCCACACAGTAATTTTCCCCACACTGCCCCCACACAGTAGTTTCCCCCACACTGCCCCCACACAGTAGTTTCCCCCACACTGCCCCCACACTGCCCCCACACAGTAGTTTCCCCCACACAGTTATTCCCCCACACTGCCCCTATACAGTAATTTCCCCCACACTGCCCCCACACAATAGTTTTCCCCACACTGCCCCATATATTAATTTCCCCCTACACAGTAATTTCCGCCACACTGCCCCCACAGTAATTTCCCCCACACTGTCCCCACACAGTAATTTCCCCCACACTGCCCCCTATAGTAATCCCCACACAGTAATTTCCCCCCCCCCCCCCACACACAGTAATTTCCACCACACTGCCCCCACACAGTAATTCCCACACACAGTAATGTCCCCCACACTGCCCTCAAATAGTAATTTGCCCCACAATGTAATTTCCCCCACACTGCCCCCCACAGTAATTTCCCCCACACTGCCCCCTATAGTTATCCCCCCATAGTAATCCCCCCCACAGTAATTTCCCACACACTGCCCCTATACAGTAATTTCCCCCATACAGTAATTTCCCCCATACAGTAATTTCCCCCACACAGTAATTTCCCCCAAGCTGCCCCAACCCAGTAATTTCCCCCACACTGCCCCCACACAGTAATTTCCCCCACACTGCCCCCTATAGTAATCCCCCCATAGTAATTCCCCCCCCCCCACACACACAGTAATTTCCACCACAGTGCCACCATACAGTAATTCCCACCACACTGCCCTCATACAGTAATTTCCCACACACAGTAATTTCCCCCACACTGCCCTCAAATAGTAATTTCCCCCACACCGTAATTTCCCCCACACTGCCCCCACACAGTAATTTCCCCCACACTGCCCCCACACAGTAATTTCCCCCACACTGCCCCCACACAGTAATTTCCCCCACACTGCCCCCACACAGTAATTTCCCCCACACTGCCCCCACACAGTAATTTCCCCCACACTGCCCCCACATGGTAGTTTCCCCCACACTGCCCCATATAGTAATTTGCCCCACACAGTAATTTCCCCCACACTGCCCCATACAGTACTTTTCCCCACACTGCCCCATACAGTAATTCCCCCCCACTTCTCCCACACAGTAGTTTCCCCCACACAGTAGTTTTCCCCACACTGCCCCCATACAGTAATTTCCCCCACACTGTCCCCACACACTAGTTTCCCCCACACTGCCCCACACAGTAATTTTCCCCACACTGCCCCCACACAGTAGTTTCCCCCACACTGCCCCCACACAGTAGTTTTCCCCACACTGCCCCCATACAGTAATTTCCCCCACACTGTCCCCACACACTAGTTTCCCCCACACTGCCCCACACAGTAATTTTCCCCACACTGCCCCCACACAGTAGTTTCCCCCACACTGCCCCCACACAGTAGTTTCCCCCACACTGCCCCCACACAGTAGTTTCCCCCACACTTCCCCCACACAGTTATTCCCCCACACTGCCCCTATACAGTAATTTCCCCCACACTGCCCCCACACAATAGTTTTCCCCACACTGCCCCATATATTAATTTCCCCCTACACAGTAATTTCCGCCACATTGCCCCCACAGTAATTTCCCCCACACTGTCCCCACACTAATTTCCCCCACACTGCCCCCTATAGTAATCCCCACACAGTAATTTCCCCCCCCCCACACACAGTAATTTGTTACCACACTGCCCCCACACAGTAATTCCCACACACAGTAATGTCCCCCACACTGCCCTCAAATAGTAATTTGCCCCACAACGTAATTTCCCCCACACTGCCCCCTACAGTAATTTCCCCCACAGTAATTTCCCCCACACTGCCCCCACATGGTAGTTTCCCCCACACTGCCCCCACATGGTAGTTTCCCCCACACTGCCCCCACATGGTAGTTTCCCCCACACTGCCCCATATAGTAATTTTCCCCACACTGCCCCATACAGTAATTCCCCCCCACTTCTCCCACACAGTAGTTTCCCCCACACAGTAGTTTCCCCCACACTGCCCCTATACAGTAATTTCCCCCACACTGCCCCCACACAATAGTTTTCCCCACACTGCCCCCATACAGTAATTTCCCCCACACTGTCCCCACACACTAGTTTCCCCCACAGTAATTTTCCCCACACTGCCCCCACACAGTAATTTTCCCCACACTGCCCCCACACAGTAGTTTCCCCCACACTGCCCCCACACAGTAGTTTCCCCCACACTGCCCCCACACAGTAGTTTCCCCCACACTGCCCCCACACAGTAGTTTCCCCCACACTGCCCCCACACAGTTATTCCCCCACACTGCCCCTATACAGTAATTTCCCCCACACTGCCCCCACACAATAGTTTTCCCCACACTGCCCCATATATTAATTTCCCCCTACACAGTAATTTCCCCCACACTGCCCCCATACAGTAGTTTCCCCCACACTGCCCCCACAGTAATTTCCCCCACACTGTCCCCACACAGTAATTTCCCCCACACTGCCCCCTATAGTAATCCCCACACAGTAATTCCCCCCCCCCCCCACACACAGTAATTTCCACACACAGTAATGTCCCCCACACTGCCCTCAAATAGTAATTTGCCCCACAACGTAATTTCCCCCACACTGCCCCCCACAGTAATTTCCCCCACACTGCCCCCCACAGTAATTTCCCCCACACTGCCCCCACATGGTAGTTTCCCCCACACTGCCCCATATAGTAATTTGCCCCACACAGTAATTTCCCCCACACTGCCCCATACAGTCGTTTTCCCCACATTGCCCCATACAGTAATTTCCCCCACACTGCCCCATACAGTCGTTTTCCCCACATTGCCCCATATAGTAATTTGCCCCCACATAGTAATCCCTCCCGTATCCTGACTACGAGTATTGCCTGACACCCTTGGTGCTTTGCAGTGGTGTCTTTGATCCCCATGGGTCAGCTGCCAATTACACTGAGACTATTCCAAGAGGAAGTGATCTAGTGGGCTCCCTGCAGTGAATGCCAAATTCCTGTATGGGGTTAAAGGGTGAAAACCAGGGTACTGCCAGAACATATAGGAATAGCTCAAAGCCAAATAGGTCAGTTGGCACATCGCTCCACAACCACTGTCCATTAGAAAAACAGATATATATACTGTATGTCCTGACATTTGCAGTGATTGTTTTGGTTGACTAGAAGGTAATTATCTGGCCTAGGGATCTCAGCCCAACCACCTATTACATACATAGTAGACAAATGATGGGATTTGAACAGGATGCACATGCAGCCAGACTAGGAAAAGAAGATTTAGCTTGTGCGGGTGAGTAACAGCCAGACGTAGCACGAGGGGAGGTAAGAAGATTATCAAAACAACATCTTTTCCAGATTAGGAGTTTCTGTACACACGGCTTATATTTCTTTGAATTGCTTTCAATTTGCTGTGTAATTAGATATCTATATATTAATAACTTCAGTAAGAAATGATTTATGTGTTTAAGTACTGTTTTTAATATTTTTAATGAAATACAAGTTCTGATCCAACATATTACCCAGAATGGAAAATAATGTAGTAACTACCTAGTTCTAACCCAAGGCGACAACTACTTTTCTGAACCAGAAATATGCTCCACCTAGTTGTCACTTCCCTTCTCCTACTCCTCGCAGCAGGTCATATAAATTGTATTAGGAATGTGGAGGATACTATTAGGATTGGAATGCATTAGTCCACTGGGAGGCACAGTAGGAATAAAATTCAGAATAGAAAAGGGTACTCATTTAGGAAAACCTATGTGTTTTCCTTATTTCATTTAGAAACATTTACAGATATCATCAAAAGTGGAAGAGATTTCCCAAGACTCGTGCTTTCTGCGCCGGTCTTGATTTTCTCTGTGCTGCCTCATCATAAATTAGGCGCCTATGATCCATGTGCTGCTATAAAGCAAATGCTGTTAATGGCTCAGACAAAATGACTGCCCCCATGATCATGTACATAAAATGCAATAATACAATCTACAGTGAGAAAACAAAAACAGATTAGAAAGGGAAAAAAAGGAATATTATTCACTATCTGGTTTTAATTGCACTGAAAATTTCAAGATAAATCCCCAACTATCCCCAGATGATGAGGTATGGTGGCAGGCAAAATGGCAGACAGTAGCACTGTAGGGTCGTCTTTCTCTCTCTCCTGATTTTCCTTTGCTATAGCTATATACTGGCACTTATAGCTTATAGCTGTAGGTGTCCTCTTGAATAAACACAGGCTTTTGAGATGGGCTATGGCAATGGGTGTCTTAATGTGTTCTCCCTCACTGGCAGCAGGATCTGTGATGTGGTACTTGCTGGTCATCCTGCTGATTGTAGCGCCATAGCTCCAAAGACTATCCATGGCCTCGGACCTTCAGTCTATCTGGAGCAGTGTTCTTCACAGTTGAGATAATTCTGTGGCCCTAAAGATGCTTGGAGTGGGAGCTGAAGTTTGTGCTTCCTTATTCATCAGTAGCCTAGCTAGTGCTCTCTGGAACTCTCTAGAGCTCCCCCTCCTGGCAGGAAGTCAGACCATCCCACTCCCTTCAAAAGGAGACGGATAAGATGGGAAGTCCCCTACCTAAAGGGGTTGTCTCACAAAAAATACTGTACAGTTTTCAAACCAGCACCTGGATCTGGATTCTTTTGTATCTGCATGTAATTAAAAATTTTGCATAGCCACTCAGTTAGACTTTATTGAATATCTGTATAGCGCCGCCTGCTGTATGTTTTTTTTTTATTTCTTTGTCCTGCTCACTGAGATGGCTGCACATGCTCAATTTGATACTTCAGCTACCTACTGAATTATGATAGGGAGAGCATGGACACGCCCCCTGAGCAGTGATAGGGAGAGCATGGACACGCCCCCTGAGCTGTGATAGAGAGAGCCTGGACACGCCCCCCTGAGCTGTGATAGAGAGAGCATGGACACGCCCCCTGAGCTGTGATAGGGAGAGCATGGACACGTCCCCTGAGCTGCAGCAGAAAAGACACTCCCCTGAGCTGTCAGCTTGATATAATCCTAGCAGAGCAATGAATGTGGAGATCTCTGGATCCATGTTAGGTACAGGGCTGGTTCTAGCTTTATTATAAAGAGATCGTCATGTACTATACGATGTCTGATTTTCATTTTTTACATTAGTCATGGGACAACCCTTTTAATGCCAATCCAGGTTCTGTTTAGGATCAGACGATGGTTGGGTTCAAGTATGGAGGCCTCATGGTGACTCTATCATTGCTGATATATATAACATTACAATATAAAATCTAAATAACATTATATTACAAAGAACAATTGTAGATACCCCCAGGTCTGGGGTACTTCAGATACAGCTGGTGGGAGTTGAAGGATTTAGCTTGAGCATGTGCGACCACCTCAGCAAAGTGCATACAGAAGGAAAAGCAGGGGGCGCTATACAGATACTTTTCATTGAAGAACTCAGTGGCTATACTAAGTTTTTAATTACATGCAGTTACAAAAGTATTCAAATCCAGGTGCTGGTTTGAAAACTGTAAAATATTTTTCACGGAGCAAGCCCTTTGAAAAAATATTGTTTGAAAGTTTTGATACACTTTAATCACTGTGGAGAGCCATTTGAAGGAGAAGCTCTGAAGGTCTGGGGCCAATAATTTATCACATGGTCGTTCATTCATTTGATAACATACCAAACAAAACAAAATTTTTCCTGGAGGTCGCTGGTGCAGTCATGCAATAAGCTCCTTGGCGGGGGGTCTACAACACATGAAAAATCCCTAAACTATTTCAAGAATTTACCTGAAAGCATAATTATTAATTGTTTTCAATCACTATCAGCAGAACTGTGAATACAGCTCTGGGCTATAAAACAGACTGTATCTCAGGATCAGTGTAATACAAATATATTTAAGTTAAATATATAGAACATACAGTATCTATATGTGAACTACAGAAAAAAGGGCATATTGTAATCTTTAACTCTTACACCACTGGCTGGGTGGTGGAAGTTAAGGCCAATTTTCTCTGGTTAACCCAATGTATTCTATTTCAAAACTGAATCTGAAATAGATCTATGATTTAATTAGTGTTTTCCAGTCTCTTAGTTTGTTAAATCATAGCCAGACCAGATTTTTGAGATATTTATTTATTTATTTATTTTATGCACTTATATAGCGTTACTATATCCCATGGAACTTACAATAGTACATAGCCTGAAAAGCCAGTTACGCTACAATTTGCTCATTTGCAAAGCTATTTTCATTCATTGTCTTTTAGCTAAAGGGCTGAAGGGCTAAAGTTGCTTATGTGACCACACACATGCAGACAGCTAAGCATTAAGACCATATACACTCATTGACAAAAAAAAAAAAAAAAAAGAATGCACCCAGATAAAAATATTGGATATGTAAATGATTATAGGAGTGGTCTGATGAAAAACTACTGCGTCCTGCCACAAGAAGGGCTTCCCCCGTTGCCTTATAAAAACACTCTCAGAGGCTACTTTGGGGTAGTGTACCTCTTGGTGAATGATCGCTGACTACTAAACATGCCTCTAAGACATTTTGCCCGGTTAACAGCCTTTGAGCGGGAGAGCATCATTGCGCTGAGAGAAGCAGGATGGTCATTTCGATGAACTGCCCACCATCTAGGCCATTCTGACCTAGCTGTTCAGAGGTGTTGGGAGTAGTGGTTACATGGGGACACGCACACACTGCTAACAGGCTCTGCACAGCCCATATAGACCACCAGTATAAACAATTGTTTGATCTTTGACTAACACATGCAGCTCCCACAGTTTTGTTGTCCACCATCCAGACACAGGTGGCACCTTTATTACACACCTCAGTCTTTGTTCGGACCATTTCCAGGCGCTTAGCAGAAGGAAATTTGGTGTCATGGTGCCATTACATTTCCTGCCATTCCTGCGATTGACAGATGGCCACCGTCACTTTTATTTGCAAGAGAAAACTGGACTGGAATTGTATCATCTTTAGTGGCGAATCCAGGTTCTGTTTAGGATCAGACGATGGTTGGGTTCAAGTATGGAGGCCTCATGGTGACTCTATCATTCCTGCTTTTGCTGTGGAGCTTACACACTGCCCCAACTGCTGGTGTGACGATCTGGGGAGCCATCGCATACGACAGTATGTCACCCCTAGTAGTGATACAAGGGACACTAACAGCTCAGAGATATGTGCAGGCCACATGTGCTCCTCTCATGGCAGGGCTTCCAACTGGCATTTTTTTGAAGGCTAATGCTCGCCAACACAGCAAGGGTTTCCCAGGAATGTCTCCGCCAGATTACAACACTTTGTTGGCTGCCTGGTCGCCAGATTTATCATCAATCAAGCATTTATGGGACCAGATGGGACGCCAGCTTCCGCAACCTACGAGTGTGCAGGATCTACAGGCCCAGCTGCAACATCTGTGGGCAAATTGCCACAGGACACCACATGCAGTGATGGCCAGTTCGCAGTGTTCGCCAGCGAACACATGCGGGCTGCCATCTTTAGTAAGGTTAGACTCACCCGGCCGGTGATGCACAGGTAAGCCCTTACATGTGCCTGTGCCGCGAGCCGGTCTGAAATCAAATGCGCTCACCGGGAGCAGGCAGTTCCGAGAACAGCCCGATGAAGACCCCCGGCGGCTGTTCTCGGAACTGCCTGCTCCCGGTGAGCGCATTTGATTTCAGACCGGCTCGCAGCACAGGCACAGGTAAGGGCTTACCTGTGCATCACCGGCCGGGTGAGTCTAACCTTACTAAAGATGGCAGCCCGCATGTGTTCGCTGGCGAACACTGCGAACTGACCATCACTGACCACATGTAACCTGTATGCCTCTCATCTTGTATCCCTCTAGAGGTGGTCTAACAGGGTCCTACAGCTTCCTTTCTATTTTACAGTTTCCCCAATAAACATCTCCTTTTGCTCGAATATTGTAATCACTTGCATATATCATCATTACATTCATACATAGAAAGTGCATTTTTTGTCAAATCAGACTTCCTCTTGTTCAAAATGTCAGTGTTTGATTAGAATTACTGCTCAGGAAAACTCATCAGATCTAAGATATTATTTATGTTAGAGATATATATATATATATATATTATCTTTTTTTTTTATATATTTTTTTCCCTTAAATGTAATGTGTCATCAGAAAATGAACTATTGTTTAAATCAAGTTTTTATATACTTAACATTTTAAAATACCTTTATGCAATGTTATTTTTAAGTTTCCATATCACTCTATATTTGCAGTCCCAGTAACCCAGTGGATCACTGCTAAAGAGTTAATTCACTGGGTTAATGTACTTTTCTAGGACATTTATGTGATTCCAAGAGCTAAACATGAGGACAAGTGCCAAACCTCTGAGAAAGATAGAAATAAAGAATTTACAGACTCTAGAGGACCATCGTAAAGGACTGGGGCAAGGACAGAAACAAGTAAAGGCAATCGCTCGTTTATAGCAATAACTCTTACTGCTTGTTGAGAGGGTATATTGCTTCAGCGCCCGCCACAATTCTTTAACGGATTGGCCATCCATGTAAAAAATCTGTAACGAGCTACAGTACATGTTGTGAGAGACATTTTGAACCCCTTTGGTCAATTTAGGAAGTTATTTGGATGTAAGAGACTCAGAGTCAGCCATTTTACAGCCTGCCATCCAAAATTCAGCCTTAGAGAGACCTCCATTGCCATCTTGTTGTGCACCATGATAGCCTTTGGGAGCGGTGGCATGAGGACAATCAACTGTAGCTGGATGTCTGCCATGTACTGCAATGTCATGCAAAGGCCTTCTGATGGTTTGTGTAGACACTGTTTGCCGCCCTAGGCTTGGGAAGTGATGTCCAATTTCACTTGCAGTACAGAATGAATCACTTTGCGACACTCTTCTAATAAGATGATTTGTCTACACAGAAGTTCGCCATTCTAGTTTATCGTTGTTCTCCCAACCACCGGGACAACATTGAACAGCGCTGACATCGTGGCCTAGGAGCGTATTGATCTGCCGGAGTGATAAACCAAGGTCTCTTAGCTCAAGGATTATGTCCCTCTTAGTCTGCAACAAGCGGCGATAATTGCGACGTCGACGAACAGGAGGCATCGCACAATCATCCCTCACAACTTGATCTGAATTTTGAGGCTTCATGTGGTTAAAAGTCTTTGCTTCCAATCTGGCTTTCAAGCTTCCCCTCCCACAGGCCACAGATTGGAGCTAGGTGCTTGAAAATGTAATAATCTGCAGATCTCAGGGACATCTGCTACTTCCTCGATTTGCATAACCTTACGGCTTACGACTGCTTCTTAGTTTTGCAGTTTCATTGTTGAAGTGTGTATTCTGAATACGTCATTTTTGTTTATGAGAGGCCAAGCACAAGATTTGTGGTTTTAGCCATTTATCTTTTAAGACCCTAGCAACGCCCCTGGCTTTGAAAGATAAAGTGCTCAAAACAAGCCCTGTGTTCCTGGATTTTAGTGGAGAAATCCAGTTTTTTTAGTGCAGGAAACTGATTACTGTACTTCATTTCCCTCTCATAGTATAGGGACAAGCTGTCAGCGTGACAGCCTGATCCTGCTGGTGGCATTGCCGGAGGTACCCACAGTGCCCACAAATGCAGCAAATAAATTGGTAATGACATGGGGACCCTATAAGTTGCCTGATTATTTACTTGAGAAAGAGGTTAAAATGTGTGTTCACTCAGATTCCCTTCCCTATGTAACATTACATTTTAGAATATTCATAATAGAGGGGCAAATACTTCATCGCATTTTACTATCAAGAGTTTGAAGACGTAGGGGCCCACTTTTGTGGCGCATATCAGTCGCAGATTTTGTCGCAAGCCATTTTTTCAACGACTTTTCAACGCTCACTTCACTTTTCTGACAGGTCTAGAAAGGGGGCACGGCGTAGAAGGCTGGCAGGCCCGTCTCATTCATCATTTTTACACCAGATTTTGGCGTAAAAAATTACTTAAATCTACGGCAGCAAGGTAGCTGGTGTAGATTTAAGATTGTCGCACGTCCTGTAAAGGCCTGCTCCTCCACATAACTTTGGCGTTTCCTCCAGCACAGAGACAATTAAGTCCGGCGTGTAAATCGCCGGTGTTAATAAATGAGCCCCTTAGGCCCCTTTCACACGGGCGAGAATTCTGCGCGGGTGCAATGCGTGACGTGAACGCATTGCACCCGCACTGAATCCTGACCCATTTATTTCAATGGGGCTGTGCACACGAGCGGTGATTTTCACGCATCACTTGTGCGTTGCGTGAAAATCGCAGCATGCTCCTCTTTGTGCGTTTTTCACGTAACGCAGGGCCATAGAAATGAATGGGGTTGCGTGAAAATCGCAAGCATCCGCAAGCAAGTGCGGCTGCGGTGCGAATTTCACGCACGGTTGCTAGGTGACGATCGGGATGGGGACCCGATCATTATTATTTCCCCTTATAACATGGTTATAAGGGAAAATAATAGCATTCTGAATACCGAATGCATAGTACAATAGGGCTGGAGGGGTTAAAAAATTTTTAAAAAAATTTAACTCACCTTAATCCACTTGTTCGCGCAGCCGGCGCTCGTGTGAAGGGGCCCTTAGGGACCATTTGCATAATCGTACTTTTGGTCCGCATCCAATCCCCATTTTTAGAGGATCAGATGCAGACCCTTTTATTTAATAGGGCTGCAAAAGTTGTGGACAGTACATCATGTGTTGTCCACATCTGTATGTCCGTTCCGTGGCCCCACAAAAAAATAGAACAAAACGGACAAGAATAGGCATTTTTAACATAGAGCGCTAACATAAATGCAGGTACATTGTTGCAAAAACGTGTGTGTTTTTTCATCACACCACAAACGCAGAACAGCTGCGACGTGTGCCAGCACCCTTATACTCTCTTACGAATCCAGTAACTCTTTACCTGGGGGCTGGCACATATTCTATCACTTTGCACAGGTCAGCTCTTTAGCTGTTTACCCATCCATAGCTCAAACTAGACTAAGGCACTTCCTTCTAGAGAGGAATGGGTGGTGCCAGCCTTGCCTAGCAACATTAGCTAGGGACTCACTGCTCCCTCATATACAGCCTACGAGACACACAGTGCATAAAATACAATCACATTAAGGGAATGTTCACACAACGGATTTTGAAAATCCGTCTGCAAATTCCAGCGCACAACATGTGTTTTCTCACATGTTTTTGTATGTGTTTTTTTTTTTTTAAACAATGGGGGACATTTATAATACTAACATTACAAACCACTTTTAACCCCTTCAACCCCGGGCCTGTTTTCACCTTCCTGCCCAGGCCATTTTTTGCAAATCTGACATGTGTCACTTTATGTGGTAATAGCTTTGGAACACTTTTACTTATCCAAGCAATTCTGAGATTGTTCTCTCGTGACACATTGTACTTCATGATAGTCATAAACTTTAGTCAATATATTTCACCTTTATTTGTGAAAAAATCCCAAATTTACCCAAAATTTTGAAAAATTCCCAAATTTTTAAATTTCAATCTCTCTACTTTTATAATAGATAGTGATACCTCATATAATAGTTATTACTTTACATTTTCCATATGTCTATTTCATGTTTGGATCATTTTGAAAACAGCATTTAATTTTTTGGGGACGTTAGAAGGCTTAGAAGTTTGGAAGCAAATCTTGAAATTTTTCAGAAAATTTCCAAAACCCACTTTTTAAGGACCAGTTCAGGTCGGAAGTCACTTTGTGAGGCTTACATAATAAAAACCACCCAAAAATGACCCCATTTTAGAAACTACACCGCTCAAGGTATACAAAATTAATTTTACAAACTTTGTTAACCCTTTAGGTGTTCCACAAGAATTAATGGAAAATGGAGATTTCAGAATTTCACTTTTTTGACAGATTTTACATTTGAATCCATTTTTTCCAGTAGCAAAGCAAGGATTAAGGCCTCTTTCACACTTGCGTTGTTGGGATCCGGCATGCACTTCCGTTGCCGGAGGTGCCCGCCGGATCCGTAAAAACGCAAGTGTACTGAAAGCATTTGAAGACGGAACCGTCTTCCAAATGCTTTCAGTGTTACTATGGCACCCAGGACGCTATTAAAGTCCTGGTTGCCATAGTAGGAGCGGGGAGCGGGGGAGCGGTATACTTACAGTCCGTGCGGCTCCCGGGGCGCTCCAGAATGACGTCAGAGCGCCCCATGCGCATGGATGACGTGATCCATGCGATCACGTGATCCATGCGCTTGGGGCGCCCTGACGTCACTCTGGAGCGCCCGGGGAGCCGCACAGACGGTAAGTATGCTGCTCCCCCGCTCCCCGCTACACTTTACCATGGCTGCCTGGACTTTAGCGTCCCGGCAGCCATGGTAACCACTCTGAAAAAGCTAAATGTCGGCTCCGGCAATGCGCCGAAACGACGTTTAGCTTAAGGCCGGATCCAGATCAATGCCTTCCAATGGGCATTAATTCCGGATCCGGCCTTGCGGCAAGTGTTCCGGATTTTTGGCCGGAGCAAAAAGCGCAGCATGCTGCGGTATTTTCTCCGGCCAACAAACGTTCCGTTCCGGAACTGAAGACATCCTGATGCATCCTGAACGGATTTCTCTCCATTCAGAATGCATTAGGATAAAACTGATCAGGATTCTTCCGGCATAGAGCCCCGACGACGGAACTCTATGCCGGAAGACAAGAACGCAGGTGTGAAAGAGCCCTTACAGCCAAATAAAACTCAATATTTATTACCCTGATTCTGCAGTTTACAGAAACACTCCACATGTGATCGTAAACTGCTGTACGGGCACACGGCAGGGCGCAGTAGGAAAGGAACGCCATATGGTTTTTGGAAGGCAGATTTAGCTGAACTGGTTTTTAGATGCCATGTCCCATTTGAAGCCCCCGTGATGCAACCCTACAGTAGAAACTCAAAAAGTGACCACATTTTGGAAACAACGGGATAAGGTGCCAGTTTTGTTGGTACTATTTTGGGGTACATATAATTTTAATTGCTCTATATTACCTTTTTTGTGAGGCAATGTAATCAAAAAATTGATGTTTTGGCACCGTTTTTATTTTTTATTTTTAACAACATTTATCTGACATGGTAGAACATGCGCTATTTTTATAGAGCAAGTTGTTACGGATGCAATTATATCAAATATGTCTACTTTCTATGATGTTTGTTTCAGTTTTACATAATAAAGCATTTTTGAAAACAAAAATTTGGTTTTTGTATCTCCATTTTCTGAACGCTCTATTTTAATTTTTTTCTACTGATCGTCTTGTGCAGGGGCTTGTTTTTTGCAGGAAAAGTTGATGTTTTTATTGGTACCATTTTTGGGTACATATGATTTTTTGATAATTCATTATTACACTTTATGGGGCAAAGTGACCAAAAAATTTGTTGTTTTGGCGCAGTTTTTATTTATTTATTTTTACAGCATTTACCTGAGGGATTAGGTCATGTGACTTTTTTATAGAGCAGATCGTTACGGACGTGGCAATACCTAATATGTCTACTTTTTCTTATTAATTTAAGTTTTACACAATAATAGCATTTTTGAAACTGAAATAATGATATTTTAGTGTATTCATAGTATGAGAGCCATAGCTTTTTTATTTTTGGACCAATTGTCTTAGGTAAGAACAAATTTTTTGCGGGATGAGGTGACAGTTTGATTGGTACTATTTTGGGGGGTATATGCCTTTTTGATCGCTTGGTGTTGCAATTTTTGTGATGTAAGGTGACAAAAATGGCCTTTTTTTTTACACAGTTTTTTAAAAAAATTTACGGTGTTCATCTGAGGGGTTAGGTCATGTGATATTTTTTATAGAGATGGTTGTTACAGACGTGGCGATACCTAATATGTAAACTTTTTTAAATTTATTTTACTTTAGCACAATAATAGCAGTTTTGAAGCAAAAAATTATCATATTTTAGTGTCTCCATTGTCTGAAAGTGATAGCTTTTTTATTTTTTGACCTATTCTCTTAGGTAGGGTCTCATTATTTGTGGGATGAGGTGACGATCTGATTGGAGCTATTTTGGGGGGCATACGCAGTTTTGATCACTTGCTGTTGCAATTTTTGTGATGTAATGTGACAAAAATAGCTTTTTTTTTACAGTTTTTATTTTTATTTTTTTTACGGTGTTCACATGAAGGGTTAGGTCATGTGATATTTTTATAGAGCTGGTTGTTACGGACGTGGCGATACCTTATATGTATTTTTTTTATGTATTTTACTTTAGCACAATAATAGCAGTTTTGAAACAAAAAAATGATGTTTTAGTGTCTCCATGTTCTGAGAGCTATAGTTTTTTTTATTTTTTGGGCGATTGTCATAGGTAGGGGCTCATTTTTTGAGGGAGGAGGTGATGGTTTTATTGATACCATTTTGTGGAACATACGCCTTTTTGATCACTTGGTGTTGCACTTTTTGTGATGTAAGGTGACAAAAATTGCTTTTTTTACACAGCTTTTTTTTTTTTATGGTGTTTATCATACAGGGTGGATCATGTTATATATTTATACAGCCGGTCATTACGGACATGGCAATACCTAATATGTGTGGGTTTTTTTTCTTCTGTTTTATATTATAAAATAAGGGGAAAGGGGCGTTTTCTTTATTTATTTTATTACTTTATTAATTTTATTAAAAACACTTTTTTTTAAAACTTTTTTTTCACTTTTGGAGGTCTGATCCCCTCTGCAATGCATTACAATACATCTGTATTGTAATGCATTGCCTGAGTAGTACACGAACAGGTTGCCTAGGAGACGAGCCTGAGGCTGGATCTCCTCGGAACCTGTAGAAGACAGGTCCCGAGGCCGTGCAAGGCATTGGGCAGCCTCTGCACGGCATCGGGCTGCCTTCTGACACATCGAGTCCCCGCCACAGCAGCGCGGGGACTCGATGTGCTCACTCACCCGACACAAACCCCTTCTATGTCGTGGTCAGCGCGGAACGCAGCATAGAAGGGGTTAATCCGCCGGCATTTGCTTTAACAGCGATGCCAGCGGATACAGCAGGGGCCCGGCTACCAGGGACTGCCGGGCCCCTGCGGTGCCCGCCTGATCACCATGACGTACTATTACGTCAAATTGCGGGAACGCAGTGGTTTCCATGACGTAGTAGTACGTCATAGGTCGGCAAGGGATTAAAAGGTGACTTTTTAAAAATATAAACTTTATCCGCCTATTTCTCTCTATTTGTGACATTTTAATGCAGCCAACCCTGCCCGATCACACTTGAGACTTTTAAAACATATTTGTGACTTTTGGAGCATATTTGCGACATTTCCACTGGTAAATTGAGACTTTTGTCTCAGACTCTGGACGTTATTGTTTTTGTTGAATGTCAATTTACTGACAAAACCCTGTCATTTAGCTCATTTATGGTTCAATCTTTGTTTATTGAAACAATTGCATATTAAAGTTTTACAACATAGCTTGAAAAGTTTCATGTTTTATCATTAAGATTCAGTGAGATGAATGATTGATGATATATTATCTTAACAATCAATAAGCTGGTGGACATACTGTACATGAGAGACAAGACAGAGCCAATAGGCTTGTGGGAGAGGATGAGGGAGTGTAAGAATAGGGAAGGCATGGGGAGTCCATCTGTGGACCAAAAGACTTGACCGGTAGATTATAAAATCACGTGACCACTCCATTGGATAACCAATCTGAGAAATTAGAGGATGTGCGGAACTGCCGCCAAGGCTCCCATATTTTTGTGTGAACAGATCCTGTACCGTGGTCCCCCGCGCCTAGTTCTTCCATGCGAACCAGCTGATCTGGAGCTGACACCCAGGTAATTCTCTGAAGACTCTCAGTTGAACGCCAGTTGCGTGGAATTATTTGTCTCATGGCTAGTATGAAAAATCTGAGAGTACCTTTCTTAATCTGCTGAATCCTTCCAGGGAAGACGGACAAAAGTGCTATTAAGGGTGAAGGGGGTATAGTGGACCAGTAAAGGTGCCCATAAAGTCAGAATATGTCACGCCATAAGGTGGCCACTCCAGAGAAATCCCACCATATGTGTAGCATAGTGCCTACTGCAGCTTGACAACGCCAACAGGTATCGGGCACTGAAGGATAAAATTTGTGTAATTTTGCCGGAGTTCTATACCACCTGGTCCATATTTTGTAGTTGAGCTCTTCTATCCTACAAGATATAGAAGACTTATGGTTGAATAGTAGGGACTTCTTGCATTGTGCTAACATGAGAGTGCTCCCCAATTCATATGTGTGTGAATTTCCTAGCCTGTGTGGATATCTCATCATCCTTGTCCTCGGTCTCGCCATCATTCAACATGTTGTATATAAGAAATATAGCATGTCCTGGGGCTGAGGCCACCACACAAAGTTTCTCAAAGTCTGCCAAGGGTGTGCTTATCTGCAATCCAGGTGCCAAGGACTTAAGGAAATTGCGTAGTTGGAAATACAGAAACCAACGACCTGGGGTATCGGGAAAAAGGTGGGCTAGGTCGTTAAGGGCTAGCAGCCCCCTCTCATTGTATATGTCTTTGACTTTAATCGGTCGATTAGCCAGAGGCCCAAGGGCTGTGAGAGTTTTGAGAGCAGAGGGTAGCTTAGAGTGTCCCGACAGGACCATGAGGGGACCAGGTACTGTGAACAATTTAAGTTTAGCTGTGAACCCACTCCAGATTTTTGCTAGAGAGAACAAAATTGGGGAAAGCTGAAGTTGGAGTAGCTGGTTTAACATTTCTTTTGGAAGTCAGAAAATGCCTGGAATTAGGGTAGGAGCCAAGTCATGTTTCTCTCTTTACCCAGATTTTCGTGGCCGTATTATGTATAAGGTCAAGGATTGACAGTTTGTTATTGCTGCTTTATAGTAAGTGAGGAAATTGGGTAATCCCGCTCCTCCCGATTTATTTGCTTGAGACAGCAAGTTGTAGCTTAGTCTAGCTCTTGGTCTTTTCCACACAAATTGAATGGCAAGTCTCCTGAGACAAGCAAAAAAGTTAGGGGTACATGACAGGGAATTGTCTGAAACAAGTAAAGAAGTCTGGGCAGGACATCCATCTTTAAGATATTAATCTTACCAAACCACGAGATTTGGAGAGACGACCATTTTTTGGAGATTGCGCTCAATAGATTTTACCATGGGTAGGTAGTTAAGTACAAATAAGTGGGCAGGATCTGCTGGTAGACAAATACCTAAATGTTTGATTGATGTTGAGGTCCACCTAAATGAGAAGGTGTCTTTAAGATGTGAGACTTCCCCAAGGGGGAGGGTAATATTCAGGATTTCAGACTTCTGAACGTTTACTTTGACGTTAGATAGGCCGTCAAAGATCCCAAATTCCTTTAGGACCGAAGGTAACCCTATTCTCGGTGAAGATAAGTATAGGAGGAGATCATCAGCGAATAACGACAATTTATGTTCAGAATTACCTATTTGGATTCCTTTAATTGACTTATTAGCTCTCAGAGCATCTCTCCCGGGAACGAAGCCTACTTGTTCTCTATGTATACAGCTAGGAATATGGGGGTGCAGTCTTAGGGCCAGGAGTTTAGCAAAAATCTTTAGGTCCACATTAAGGAGTAAAATGGGCCGATAATTTGAACACAGTCTTTGCCAGGTTTGGGGATAACCGTGATGTGTGCCTGCAAGAACTGACCAGGGAAGGGGCAATCCCTGGAAATAGAATTGGATGCCTCTAAGAGTGTAGGAGCCAATTCCTCACCGAAAAACTTATAGAAGTGGAATGTCAGTCCATCTGGTCCAGAACTCTTCCCATTCTTAAGTTCCTTAATGATGGCTGAGAGTTCTGGGGCAGAGACGTCAGTCTCCAAACTAGCAGAGGAGTCGGTTGGGAGGCCTGTGGGGCCATGTTGGGATAGGTAGATTTGTATGTCAGCAACCAACGGTTTAGGAGTGGCGGTATGTCTTTTATCAAGGTCATATAAGTCCGCATAATAGGACTGGAATTTATGAGTGATCTCCGAAGGGGCGTGGACTAAACCTTTCGAGACTGTGTTAAGGGATGGTATACGGGTTTGTGGGATACGAGGATGAAGGGCTCTTGCAAGACATTTGCCACTTTTATCTCCATACCCAAAGAATCCGTGTTTGATTTTATCCCTGACGCGTAGAGACCTTTGATCTAGTATTTTTAGGATTTGTTGACGTAACGAAGAGAGATCAGCTTTGAGTTGATCTGAAGGGAAAGTCTTGTTTAAGACCTCAAAGCGGTCAAGGTCCCTCTGGAGAATGGAAAGTTTATGTGCACGGTCCTTCGAGTTCCACGTGACAGAAATATGCCTCTAAGTACACATTTGAGGGCTTCCCATTTCACAGGGGGCGCCGTTGTGTCTGTTCTGTGGATGGTAACAAAGTCATTAATGGCAGTTCTTATGTCTGTGGTGCAAGCTAAATCGTTTAAGAGATTTAATCTCCAGGAGAATGAGCAGGGATTAAGTGAGTTAGGGGATATTAGGCCATATACTGGAGCATGGTCTGACCAAATCATGGTGTCCATCGAGCATCGTGGGTTTAAGTCTAAGAGGCTATGGGAGATAAAGAGGTGATCCAATCTCCCATAGCTATTGTCGGCCAGGGAATTGAAACTGTAGTCCTTGACGCCTGGATGCAGGATCCGCCACAAGTCGACTAGTCTGAGCGTTGCAAGATCTGCTTTGAACTATTTAGCTCATTTATATTAGGCTACTTTCACACTCGTCTTTGGTGCGGATCCATCATAGATCTGCACAGACGGATCCGTTCAGATAATACAAACATCTGCATCCTTTCAGAACGGATCCGTTTGTATTACTGTATCTTTAACATAGCCAAGACGGATCCGTCTTGAACACCATTGAAAGTCAATAGAGGACGGTTCCGTTTTCTATTGCGCCAGATTGTGTCATAGAAAACAGATCCGTCCCTATTGAATTACATTGTGTGCAAGAACGGATCCGTTTAGCTCAGTTTCGTCAGATGGACACCAAAACGCTGAAAGCAGCATTTTGGTGTTTTCCTCCAAAGCGGAAAAAAGAGACGGATCTAAACGTTTGCATTATAGGTGCGACCTAAACGCAGGTGTGAAAGTAGCCTTAAGAAATTGGTTTTCTTTTCGCCGTAAATGCAACTTTTTACACAAAACACCACTACCAGCTGGCTTAATTGTCCGCAACAATTTGAGCCATTTCTGCAGATAGGAGGATGATAAATGAGGTGAAATATGCGCCAATTTGATAGCCCCGCCCACTTTGTAATTTATAACTCATTTCTGGCGTGATGCATTCTTTTCAGTGAAAATTCAGAAGAAAACTGTTGATATGTTTGGCGCAAATCAAAACTCCATTCTTTTTGGCGCATTTTACGCCATAATTCTGGCGCGACATGCTTAGTAAATGTCCCCCAATGAGTGTTCACTTCAGCACAAAACTGCAATTTCAGCTCATGGTTTTTGGTGTGAAAAAACAAACCGCGCAGAAAACATGCAAAAAAAATCTGGAGACACACGGACACCCGTTCATTTTAATGGGAGATTCAGTACGGATTCCGCCCCAAGACGCTGCTCCTTTTTTTCCATGTGGAAGTAAAATGTAAGTGCTGATTCCCTTTGAAATGAATGGAAGACTATTTTGAGGCACCAAAATCAGTACCAAAAAACTCTGTGTGAACTGGGTCTAAGGCCTCATGCACACGACCGTTGTTGTGTTCCGTTCCGTTGTTCCGTGATCCATTTCCGTTTTTGTTTCCATGTGTCTTCCTTTATTTTTGGAGGATCGCCAAACATGAAGGAAAGTAAAAAAAAATCTAAGTCAAGTTTGCTTTGCAAATGATAGGAAAAGCGCTGACGCGGATGACAATCTTGTGTGCCTCCGTGTTTTTTAGCGGTCCCATTGACTTGAATGGGTCCACAAACCCTTATCCGCGAAAAAAATAGGACAGGTCGTATTTTTTTTTACGGACTGAAACCACGGATCACGGACGCGGATGACAAACAGTGCTTTAGCCGAGTTTTCAACGGACCCATTGAAAGTCATTGGTATGCAGAAAATCACGGAAAACGGAAAAACGGACACGGAACACAACAACGGTCATGTGCATGAGGCCTTACACTTACAGTGGGGACACTGCATTATGAATGGACTGCTCTGCACTCCTGGAACCCTTCATCTGGCCCTGTTTAGAATAATGCCGTAGTGACCAAGAGCAAATTCTGACCCCTGGATAAAGGAAATGATTGATAATGTTCTAATTACGGTCGTGTCGAACACAGCTGAGCGTGTCTATAGGAGATGAAAGGGAACGAGAATAAATCCCCTGGTGAGAAAGGGTAAATTGACGCTCCTTTACTATTTTTATAGCGAGCTGAGCTGTTCAAATATACATTTTGGGTTTGGTCTGACAAGGTAAATGATGTATGTAACAGCAACGCTCGTTTTACATCATGATCCTGATCAGGTTTCAGACCGGGATGAAAAAGCAGCCCTAACAAACAAACAAACCCCACCAGCCCACATAAAATTTCATCTGCCCACATCGCCAAATAACAGCAGGCGGATACACAGGTGTAGGCTCAACTATACAGGTACTATACAGGCTCTAATATGACCAATAATACCGCCATACAGTGACGTCAGATACCAGTTCTACGCAGGTGGACTACAGACTATAAAAGAGAATACCGTGCTGATCAGACATAGTCACAGGCGGAATACATAATACCTTATGTGTTGGCCGAGGACACACTGCAGTCAACTGTATTTGGAAAACTGAAAAGCATTCTCCAAGACCGAGAACCTTTTTCATATGGCCAGACAGGTGGAAGGGAGAGGAATAAAGACTTCAGGTTCCAGCATCAAGAACCCTTTTCCTCTGCCTCCGGTCCCCTCTGAAGTGTGACTGTGTTGTCTCTGTCGGGGACTTGCAAACTTGAGGCCATTGATCGGCTGGCAGCCATGACGTGCGTGTAGCCGGCACTTCTCACTTTTGATCCAGTGGGGACCACAAGCGGAAGAGAAGGAAGCATGCTCTGGAACTGGAACGTTGGTTCCAAATGGATCTCTTTTGTTTTAATTCCTTTAATTTTTTCTGTTCTTCAAAGGTTAAACCAGACAATATGTTATATTCTCCAGGTTGTGGACCCTGAAGTGGTTAACCAGATGTGTCCCTGCAATCACATTGTGGACAGATGTATCCTTGGTTTTCCAGGAGCTCAATGTTGATGATCTATCCTCAGGGCAGGTTATCAATATCTGATCGGTGGGGGTCCGACTCCCGGTACCCCCACTCATCAGCTGTCTGAAGGGGCAGCAGTGCTCTTCCTAGGCCAGTGATATCACATTTATTGGTCACATAGGAGGGCATAACAAGTAACCATGGTGTTCCATAGAACGTTGAATGGAGCCCACTCCACCATGACCACCTTGTCAGCAACTTCAAAATATGGAAAGTTTAATGATTATTTTGACATCCCTAATGCACAGAGATAATGCACACAGTGATATCATAGTACAGGAATAACGCACACAGTGATATCTTAGTACAGGAATAATGCGCACAGTGATGTCATAGAACAAGAATAACGCACACAGTGGTATCATAGTACAGGAATAACGCACACAGTGATATCATAGTGCAGGAATAACGCACACAGTGATATCATAGTACAGGAATAATGCACACATTGATATCATAGTGCAGGAATAATGCACACAATTATATCATAGTACAGAGATAACGCACACAGTGATATCATAGTACAGGAATAATGCACACAATTATATCATAGTACAGAGATAATGCACACAGTGATATCATAGTACAGGAATAACGCACACAGTGATATCTTAGTACAGGAATAATGCCCACAGTGATATCATAGTACAGGAATAATGCCCACAGTGATATCATAGTACAGGAATAATGCACACAGTGATATCATAGTACAGGAATAATGCACACATTGATATCATAGTGCAGGAATAACACACACAGTGATGTCATAGTAAAGTAATAACGCACACAGTGATATCATAGTACAGGAATAATGCACACAGTGATATCATAGTACAGGAATAATGCACACAGTGATATCATAGTACAGGAATAACTCACACAGTGATATCATAGTACAGGAATAATGCACACAGTGATATCATAGTACAGGAATAACGCACACAGTGATATCATAGTACAGGAATAACTCACACAGTGATATCATAGTACAGGAATAACGTGCACAGTGATATCATAGTACAGGAATAACGCACACAGTGATATCATAGTACAGGAATAACGCACACAGTGATATCATGGTACAGGAATAAGGCACACAGTGATATCATAGTACAGGAATAATGCACACAGTGATATCATAGTACAGGAATAATGCACACAGTGATATCATGGTACAGGAATAATGCACACAGTGATATCATAGTACAGGAATAACGCACACAGTGATATCATAGTACAGGAATAACGCACACAGTGATATCATAGTACAGGAATAACGCACACAGTGATATCATAGTGCAGGAATAACGCACACAGTGATATCATAGTACAGGAATAACGCACACAGTGATATCATAGTACAGGAATAATGCACACAGTGATATCATAGAACAGAAATAACGCACACAGTGATATCATTGTACACGAATAATGCCCACAGTGATATCATGGTACAGGAATAATGCACACTGTGATGTCACAGTACAAGATAATGCACACAGTGATATCATAGTACAGGAATAATGCCCACAGTGATATCATGGTACAGGAATAATGCACACAGTGATATCATAGTACAGGAATAACGCACACAGTGATATCATAGTACAGGAATAATGCACACATTAATGTAATAGTACAGGAATAACGCACACAGTGATATCATAGTACAGGAATAATGCACACAGTGATATCATAGAACAGGAATAACGCACACAGTAATATCATAGTACAGGAATAATGCACACAGTGATATCATAGAACAGGAATAATGCACACAGTGATGTCACAGTACAAGATAATGCACACAGTAATGTAATAGTACAGGAATAACGCACACAGTGATATCATAGTACAGGAATAACGCACACAGTGATATCATAGTACAGGAATAATGCACACAGTGATATCATAGAACAGGAATAACGCACACAGTGATATCATAGTACAGGAATAATGCCCGTAGTGACATCACTGTGTACAGGATAATACTGATGGTGATGTGGCAGTATGGGAATAATGCTCAGAATGATGTCACAGTAGTATATTGTGCACAGTGACACAGTTTTACACATCACCCTCAATAGTCTTTATCCCTTTAGTTGTTGAGTCCCAGAGCAGCTGCCATGCCTGCCACCCTAATAGTTATGCCCACAGTCAGTCCAGTGGTTAGCACCCCCTAGGTTCGAATCTGACCAAGGACGACATCTGCATAGAGTTTGTATGTTCTCCCAGCATTTGTGTGAGTTTCCTCCCATACTCCAAAGACATACTCTTGTATGTCTGTAAGAGTCTGTAAAATGTCTGTAAGGCGCTGTGGAATATGTCAATGCTATATACAGTAAGTGAGTAAAATCAATAAATGCATATGGCTTATGTGCAGCTCAGTACCATTCAAGTGAATGGGCCAGGGCTGCAATACCAGGCACAGCCACTATACAATGTATGGCGCTGTGCTTGGTGAGCTGAGAGGAGGCCACAGAACCTTGGCCTCTTCAAACAGCTGATCAACAGGGGTGCCAGGAGTCGGAACCCCATCGGTCAGATATTGAGGAAAGGTCATTGATATTGGCGGGGTCTTAATATCAATACTGACACACATCTAGACACAATATATTACTGATCCGGCTTCCAATACCTCCAGTAAAGGTCAACTTGGCCAGCCATACATTTGGAGCATGTAGATCTACAGGAATAATGCACACAATGATATCATAGTACAGGAATAACGTGCACAGTGATATCATAGTACAGGAATAATGCACACAGTGATATCATGGTACAGGAATAATGCACACAGTAATATCATAGTACAGGAATGATGCACACAGTGATATCATAGTACACGAATAATGCCCACAGTGATATCATGGTACAGGAATAATGCACACTGTGATGTCACAGTACAAGATAATGCACACAGTGATATCATAGTACAGGAATAACGCACACAGTGATATCATAGTACAGGAATAACGCACACAGTGATATCATAGTACAGGAATAATGCACACAGTGATATCATAGTACAGGAATAATGCACACAGTGATATCATGGTACAGGAATAATGCACACAGTAATATCATAGTACAGGAATAATGCACACAGTATATTACTGATCCGGCTTCCAATACCTCCAGTAAAGGTCAACTTGGCCAGCCATACATTTGGAGCATGTAGATCTACATTCTGCCTGTTCAAATAAAATGCTGGCTAAATAGAACATGGATAGGCCAGGTCCACCAGAGCTCCACCATGGCTATTAGAAAGAAGTCCTGAATGGGTGACCTATATACACTGCTCAAAAAAATAAAGGGAACACAAAAATAACACATCCTAGATCTGAATTAATAAAATATTTTTCTGAAGTACTTTGTTCTTTACATAGTTGAATGTGCGGACAACAAAATCACAAAAATAAAAAAATGGAAATCAAATTTTTTAACCCATGGAGGTCTGGATTTGGAGTCACACTCAAAATTAAAGTGGAAAAACACACTACAGGCTGATCCAACTTTGATGTAATGTCCTTAAAACAAGTCAAAATGAGGCTCAGTAGTGTGTGTGGCCTCCACGTGCCTGTATGACCTCCCTACAACGCCTTTGCATGCTCCTGATGAGGTGGCGGACGGTCTCCTGAGGGATCTCCTCCCAGACCTGGACTAAAGCATCGGCCAACTCCTGGACAGTCTGTGGTGCAACGGGACGTTGGTGGATAGAGCGAGACATGATGTCCCAGATGTGCTCAATTGGATTCAGGTCTGGGGAACGGGCGCGCCAGTCCATAGCATCAATGCCTTCGTCTTGCAGGAACTGCTGACACACTCCAGCCACATGAGGTCTAGCATTGTCTTGCATTAGGAGGAACCCAGGGCCAACCACACCAACATATGGTCTCACAAGGGGTCTGAGGATCTCATCTCGGTACATAATGGCAGTCAGGCTACCTCTGGCGAGCAGATGGTGGGCTGTGCGGCCCTCCAAAGAAATGCCACCCCACACCATTACTGACCCAATGCCAAACCGGTCATGCTGGAGGATGTTGCAGGCAGCAGAATGTTCTCCACGCCGTCTCCAGACTCTGTCACATCTGTCACATGTGCTCAGTGTGAACCTGCTTTAATCTGTGAAGAGCACAGGGCGCTAGTGGCGAATTTGCCAATCTTGGTGTTCTCTGGCAAATGCCAAACGTCCTGCACGGTGTTGGGCTTAAAGCACAGCCCCCACCTGTGGACGTCGGGCCCTCATATCACCCTCATGGAGTCTGTTTCTGACCGTTTGAGCAGACACATGCACATTTGTGGCCTGCTGGAGGTCATTTTGCAGGGCTCTGGCAGTGCTCCTCCTGTTCCTCCTTGCACAAAGGCGGAGGTAGCGGTCCTGCTGCTGGGTTGTTGCCCTCCTACGGCCTCCTCCACGTCTCCTGATGTACTGGCCTGTCTCCTGGTAGTGCCTCCATGCTCTGGACACTATGCTGACAGACACAGCAAACCTTCTTGCCACAGCTTGCATTGATGTGCCATCCTGGATAAGCTGCACTACCTGAGCCACTTGTGTGGGTTGTAGACTCCGTCTCATGCTACCACTAGAGCGAAAGCACCGCCAGCATTCAAAAGTGACCAAAACATCAGCCAGGAAGCATAGGAACTGAGAAGTGGTCTGTGGTTACCACCTGCAGAACCACTCCTTTATTGGGGTGTCTTGCTAATTGCCTATAATTTCCACCTGTTGTCTATCCCATTTGCACAACAGCATGTGAAATTGATTGTCACTCAGTGTTGCTTCCTAAGTGGACAGTTTGATTTTACAGAAGTGTGATTGACTTGGAGTTACATTGTGTTGTTTAAGTGTTCCCTTTATTTTTTTGAGCAGTGTATTACATCTGTATATCCTAATAGGACATATGGAAAGGGTTTTTCTTGGTGTGATGGCCTCATGAAAGTCCCAATTAAGACTACTGGTGATGATAGTTGGTTCTGGTCAACTAGATTTGGTGTCTGTCAGTGTCCATTACTTATGGATCTAGCCAACTAGATTTGCTGCCCATTGGGTTGGTAGGACATGTTTAGCTGATAGAGCAAGTCTCCTTCTGTTAGACAAAAATTTGGCAATGGGCTTTATGGGGGCTTAACTTTTTGAATCCGAGGAAGCTGATTGGAGGAGTTTCAGGAGCGAAGTCTATTTGGCAAAGTAAAATTTGGGACAATCCCTTCAATTATTTCCCAGAGGAAGCAATGATTAGTAGCCACAGCTGCCTATATGGTCCTTGAATGGTGTAAGACCACCCATAAGATCTGGCAACTGTTCCTTTATGTTCCTAAAGTCTTAAAAGTCTGCGTTTCCTTCTAAGAAAGATGTAGATAGGATTTACCAATAAACCAGCTGACGACAGAACAAGTGAGTCACTCCTTCTGTTAGTAGATGGTGGGGAAAGAATGCAAGACATGTATTTTAATGCCTATGTGGCAGTCATCAATGCAATTCTTCATGTGGAAGATCTCAAAAGCTGTGGACTCTGCTATACGGTATATAATCTCTGGAATAGAAACACTCCGAGAGGTTAAAGTCAGCAATAATGTAGGAGTCACATTGAGAGAGATTTATCGATACATGGTAACATTGTTGGTAAGGCCGAAAAAAGATATCCGTCCATCCAGTTCAGCCTGTTATCCAGCAAATTGATCCAGAGGTAGAACCCAATTTAGGGGAAAAAAATTCCTTCCTGATTCCAATCAGGAAATCAGAATAACTCACTGGATCTCCAGTAACTATAACCTGTAATATTATTACACTCCATAAATACATCACCACCTCCTCAGGCAGAGAGTTCCATAGTCTCACTGCTCTTACCGTAAAGAATCCTCTTCTATGTTTGTGTACAAACCTTCTTTCCTCCAGACGCAGAGGATGTCCCCTCGTCACAGTCCTGGGGATAAATAGATGATGGGAGAGATCTCTGTACTGACTCCTGATATATTTATACATAGTTATTAGATCTCCCCTCAGTCGTCTTTTTTCTAAAGTGCATAACCCTAATTTTGATAATCTTTCTGGGTACTGTAGTCCACCCATTTCAGTTATTCCTTCCAGCCCTCCTCTGAACCCTCTCCAGCTCTGCTATGTCTGCCTTGTTCACAGGAGCCCAGAACTGTACACAGTACTCCATGTGTGGTCTGACCATTGATTTGTAAAGTGGTAGGACTATGTTCTCATCACAGACATCTATGCCCCTTTTGATGCAACCCATTATCTTATTGGCCTTGGCAGCAGCTGCCTGACACTGGTTTCTACAGCTTAGTTTGCTGTTCACTAAAATTCCTAGATCCTTTTCCATGTCAGGGTTACCCAGTGTTTTACCATTTAGTATGTACGGGTGACTTGCATTATTCCTTCCCATGTGCATAACCTTACATTTGTCAGTGTTAAACCTCATCTGCCACTTCTCTGCTCAAGCCTCCAATTTATCCAGATCCATCTATAGCAGTATACTGTCCTCTGTAGTATATATACAGTATACTGTCCTCTGTAGTATATATACAGTATACTGTCCTCTGTAGTATATATACAGTATACTGTCCTCTGTAGTGTATATATATATATACACACACAGTATACTGTCCTCTGTAGTATATATACAGTATATTGTACTCTGTAGTATATATATACATATATATATATATATATATATATATAGATATACAGTATACTGTCCTCTGTAGTATATATACAGTATATTGTACTCTGTAGTATATATATATATAGTATACTGTCCTCTGTAGTATATATATATATATATATATATATATGCAGTATACTGTCCCCTGTAGTATATATATATATATATATATATATATGCAGTATACTGTCCCCTGTAGTATATACACACATTATACTGTCCTCTGTAGTATATATATATATATATATATATATATATATATATAGATATACAGTATACTGTCCTCTGTAGTATATATACAGTATATTGTACTCTGTAGTGAATATATATATATATATAGTATACTGTCCTCTGTAGTATATATATATATATACAGTATACTGTCCTCTGTAGTATATATACAGTATATTGTACTCTGTAGTGAATATATATATATATATATAGTATACTGTCCTCTGTAGTATATATATATATATATGCAGTATACTGTCCCCTGTAGTATATACACACACTATACTGTCCTCTTCCGTGTTAATTACTTTACACAGTTTAGTGTTATCTGCATAAATTGATATTTTACTGTGCAAGCCTTCTACAAGATCATTAATAAATATATTGAAGAGAATAGGGCCCAATACTGACCCCTGAGGTACCCCACTAGTGACAGTGACCCAATCTGAGTGTGTACCGTTAATACCACCCTCTGTTTTCTATCACCGAGCCAGTTGCCTATAGCAACCAAAACTAGCTTACTTGTCCATAGCAACAAATCATTTTTCAGAAGTTTGGAAGATGAAAGGTGGAATGTGACTGGTTGCTATGGGCAACTAAGCCATTTTTGATAAATCTCCACCTTAGTGCTGATCACTGAGAAAAGAGTCATGGCTACTTCAACCAAACAAACTCATGCTTGTATGTCCCTTTGGAAACCACCTTTTTGGTAGAGGTATCCACCAAAGTGAACCTGGACTTTAGTAATAAGATCTAATCTGTGTGGTAATCCAGTAGCAGCTGTTCAATTCCCCTACAGCATCTCCACAGGGGAGTTGAGGAATTACACATACCCATTGAAATCAATGGGTTGACTTTGGAATGCATGGGAGTCCTGGGTCCTCCAGAGTGAAGGGCACTTTTTGTAATTGCTTTATAATTAATATCATGGACTGTCATATTTATGAGCCTCTGTTTAGCTCGTGCTCTTCTAGAATCTCTTCATCCTGAGTTTACTATATATGATTGCTACCAGGTTCTGTGCCCTCCAACTACATATTTCATTAGCGAGTCTCTCATTTGTGACAGCCTGTGTACCTGTCTCTCTGCGTGACAGTAATGGTCTCTGTGTGACCGTGGGCGTGGTGTCATTCTAGGTTTCAGTATAGTTGAATTTCCAGTTCTGGGAGAGTTGGTTAAGGGGACAGAAGTGACAAGAAAGCACAGCTTGTACTGGTGGAAAGGACATACTGCATGGTCGTGGTAAGACCCTTATCGCTGATGTGACTTTCTGTATTATTTGTCTTTTTGGGGGTGGGTGAGGGGGTGAGAACATCATAGCTTTATATGACCAGGATTAAAGTTGATAGGTTCTTGGCTTCTCTTGTGAGAGATCTTAAAGTATTGACATAGTATCTGCTGGCTCTGTTTCTTAAAGCCTGAAGTCTACTCAAACTTTCTAAATGCACTTTGAAGCAATTCCAAATTTAAGAAAGACACTAAGTCCACCTCTCCGTACTTCATACCTCACACAAGGTCCATGAAGCCGAGACTGGTGTTGGCCTTAGTGCTTTCCGTTCCCTGACTTTAGCAGCTTTATCCCTGGGTTCCCTGCTGTCATACCTGAACTTGTGCTTCAGAAACCTACACTAGATATATAGCACTATTAGTAAAACCTGTCTCACCTATGGACTCATAGACAGAATTTTGAAAGTTGTCCATTGGAACCACTGCAATGAACTGGTCTAGGGAAACCATAAAAATGTTCCTTTTTTAATTTCTTGGACTTTGTTTTGAGATTTTTACTTGTATTTTTTTGCTTAACTTTTTTGAACATTCCCTTCGAAAATAACTAAATCCACCTTGCAATTATAAATGGGAGAATTTCTCTAAATTCGGGTCTGATTCAGCCAAATTGACCTTCCAATTAAATTCGAATTGAAAGTACCCTGATTGCCTGGGTCAAATTTATGAATTTTAGAATCGATTCGCTCATCTCTACTTGTAATATTGTATAAAATCTGACTGGATACTATGCTATGTGATTCTAATTTTTGAAAATTTTCGAATGTGATAATTGTAGATGATTTATTGTCATGGAACTCTGGACTTAACGACTTATGCTAAAGATGCTGGATTTTGGAAGGAAGCAACGTTAATGGTGGCCATTACAGCATCTTTATGGGTAGTTTCCCAGCTTTCAGAACCTGAGGGGATTGTAAATCTGCATTATTTTTATGTAATATAATCAGAGGTTTAACATGAAGCTCTTGGGCGCCCATTCAGAATCTGTAACTGAGTCCTCGTCTACCATGTGCCTACCGGAGCTACCATAGCTCGAATATGGCTACTACCTCCCTGAATGTAACTTAGCCAAATAAACTACATTTAAGCTACCTCTTCTAGTAGTGTTAGGGTGTGGAGGAAAGTCGAACAACTTCTTTGACTAAAAAAACATATATTTTGGATTTACAAAAACTACCGTTTGAGGGAAATGCTTCTAAAAACGGTTCTGTGTTGCGGTACCACATGTAAAGAACCTAAAGTTTTGAATGATTTCTGTGAAAAACCATGGCACAACCATGACAAACCAGGGCTGATGCTGAAAATGTATTTGTATGAAAACTGTGACGTTTTTTAATAGTCCTGAGTGTGAATAAGATTTACGAAAATCTCGATTACAAAGGTGCAATATCCAACTGCAGCAGTTGCCTAAAGTGTAACTTAATATATATTTTTTTCAACGTGTAGGGGAAGTGATTAGGTTTTTTTTTTATAACATATGTCATCAGGTGATTTTATATATTTTTTTAAATAAAATTATATTATATAAAAATTGCATATAAATATAAAAATATAATAATTATTATATTATATAAATGAGCGTTGCTGAGCAAAACCTGTCTTCAGTGCAGTAAAGTACTGTATACTGAAGACGTTCCCGGATCCAGCCTGCCTCTAGTCGCCTCTCCTGCAGGCATGAGATATAACTCACCTGGTATACTATAAATTCATTTCTCCCCGTTGTGAGCGCTGGCAGTGTATGTGTGCCCGATATCCCCTGCATGATCACTATCTAGCGACTGGGGAGATCCAGGAAGTCAGCGTTCATCATTGACAGTCAGTACAGAAGAAAGGGAGACAGGGAAAAGCAATTTTACTTGAAATATGGACAGTTATATACATACGATATATACAGTATAACTGTCACTATGTCAAGTAAAAGTGCTTCTCTCTGTCTCCCTGTCTTCTGTAGTGTTGATCGCGAATATTCTAATCACAAATTTTTATCGCAAATATCGTCACCTTGAGAATTTGCGAAGATGTAGAATACAGTGTTATATATTCGTATTCGTATTTTTCATCAGTAACCTCCCTTCTTGCTTGTGGGCCAATGAGAAGGCTGCAATATCTTTTTCAGAGCTTAGCAACATCCCTAGCAACCAATAGGAAAGTTGCCTACCCCTTACTATATAAGAACCTCCCCAGCAGCCATTTTCTGCAGTTGTTTTTTGCAGTTCTGAGAGAGCAGTGACATTGCCGTGCTCTGTGCTTCCATCTGGATCCTACTCCTGATAGGTTCCAGTGCAGGGTGTTAGGTAGTGTGATAGGAATTACTGTTTCTCTGCTGTCCATACATACATGCTACAGACATAGTGCTGTGATGCAGTGGCGTAGCGTGGGTTGCCAGCAACCGGGGCAAGCCAAGTATTCCCCCCCCCCCCCCACCCCCACTTGTGACCACGCCCCCTTTTACAAATAATGCAGTAGATGTCACCTGCAGTCCTACGTAACACCACAGATAACACAGGGATAACTCTCTGAGTACAGATAATGTAGTAGATGGGTGTGAGGCCCCAGAATTCAGAACACGCACAGTGTGACCTGAAGTCTGGGGCCGGGTTGAGGCAGTGTGGGCCAAATTCTATATACCCCCTCCCCCCCCTACCCTACAGTGAAACAGATATTTGGATGCACATACCATACATTGCTATGAAATATACAGGAGAATACCGCACCATACCTGTTACATCCAGTGACCTTTCCTGTGATGAAGACTTTCCTCAGCATCTTCATTCGGAGATAGGACCGTCATGATACCTTCTTTCAGCCGCGTCTCTGTAGAGTTTCACAGATTTTTTTTTAGATTTCTCACTTTACTATTATCCTCAGATAACAGACCTCCCCTCCCCGTAGTGCCCATAAGTATAATGCCCTCTGTATAATTATAATATATAATGGCCCCCTCTGTATTATTATTATTATAATGGCCCCCTCTGTATCATAGTAAAAATTTTGGCCCCCTTAAGCCCTTCCAGCATACAGTCCCATGTAAGATACATCACTCCCCCTGCCTTCATCCCCTCCAGCATACAGTCCCATGTAAAATACATTACTCCCCCTGCCTTCAGCCCCTCCAGCATACAGTCCCGTGTAAGATAAATCACTCCCCCTGCCTTCAGCCCCTCCAGCATACAGTCCCATGTAAAATAAATCACTCCCCCTGCCTTCATCCCCTCCAGCATACAGTCCCATGTAAGATACAACGCGGCTGAAAGATGCGGCTGAAAGATAGGACATTTTTTTGCGGAGCGGAAGTACGGGACGAAACCCCACGAAAGCACTCCGTAGTGCTTCCGTAGGGTTCCGTTCCATGCTTCCGTTCTGCACCATTCCGGATCTCCGGATTTGTGGACTCATTCAAGTGAATGGGTCCGCAACTTTGATGCGGAATGCCCACGGAACGGCACCCGTGTATTGCGGATCCGCAGGGGGCCTTAATGGTGAGCGCTGGCTTCTGGCTTCTCTGTATTTCCCTGGTGGCTAAATAGTGATTATTCCGGGGATATTGAGCACGCATACGCTGTCAGCGCTCACTAGAGATGAGCGAAGTCCTGTAAAATTCGATCCGGCTGCTTCACCGAATTATACAAGAGATTCACTTTGCAACGAATTACTTCATCATGAAGCGCATTTCTTTGTAAGTAGCGGGTACAATGACAGGGAACGGCAATTGCGGCATTTCCTGTCATTGTACCCCTCAGATGCCGCGTTCATAGCTGATCGCGGCATCTGACATTAATATTACAGTGTAAAATAAAAAATAAATAAACTCCTACTTAACTCATCCATTTGATCACGAAGAGCCGGCCGACACTATCTTGATTGAAGATCCAGCGTGAAATCTTGCAGGCTCTTGATGACGTCACCAAGTCGGCCGATGTTGTGATGTCATACGTCACCGCGCACGGGATCTTCAATCAAGATGGCGGCGGTGGGCTCTTCGTGCTCAAATGGATGAAGTAAGTATGTTTTTTAACATTTTTTACTGCCATTTTAGGGAAATTGATTCGTTACCAAGAAGCACGAGGAAATTCGTCAATTTGCTCAATTCGATTCGCCCAACACTAGCGCTCACTACTGACTATGTAGATGTCAGGGAGACAGGTGAGAAATGAATGTATAGTATACCAGTCAGTTATATCCACGCCTTTAGGAGGGGAGACTAGAGGCAGGCTGGATCCGGGAACGTCTTCAGTATACAGTACTGTACTGCACTGAGCACTGAAGACGGGTTTTCCTTTCTAGAGCGCCAACTTCTGAGCCAGTGTTTAACATAAAAATACTAAATCACCTAACAAAGTATATTACAAAAAAATTCCTGATCACTTCCCCTACACATTACAAAATTTAAATGGCGGTTACACTTACTGTAAACTCAGTACAAATACACACCAAAGATGTCGAATACATTTTTATATGGAATTTGGGATAAATGCAAAGCGTGTGGCGCTGTCCCCTGATATCAGACCTCAGGGAAAGAGGGATCAGGCACATTGGATTTCAACATACCTGATCCTTTTACTTCCACCTTAAAAAATTTCTGCTCCATGGCGATAGGCATGCCAGCTTGGGCATGTACCCTACCATGCTGGAAAAAGGCAAATTGTTCTGCTGAAATGTTGCCCTTAATATCTGTGAGTTTTGGATAACAAATAGCAATAGCAAATCTCTGGATTTATGTGAGGTACATAGCCTTTCTGCTGCCTGGGGTGAAAACTGAAATGACGCCCTCCCCACGTGCCAAATTCTCACCCTAAGTCCTAACCGCCCCCCCCCTCCAATGCCAATTTCTTAACCTAACCCCTATCCTCCAGCCCTACTGTTAAAGACATAGTTGGAAAACATTACATACAGAGCTAAAGCACCACACACTGTGCCCACTGTGCTTCCCAATACTATACTGCAGAAACAGATAATCCCCCTTCCGCTGCCCCCCATCTTGCCCCTACCTGGTGCTGCCTGAGGCAATCGCCTCACCTCGCCTCATTGGTGGTGCACCCCTGACCTAACCCCTTCCCTCCAGCCTTACTGTTAAAGCCATACTTGGAAAACATTACATGTAGTCCTACAAAACAGACAGGCTAATACAGCGATACAGTTGAATATGCAGAGATTATTGCTTCCACGATAAAAGCATTCATTGCCCACGGTCTTTCCGCTGCCCCCCACTTGTCTCTACCTGGTGCTGCCTCACCTCGCCTCATTGGCGGTGCCCCCTGGGTACAGGGCTGTTACTTGCTTAGTCAGAAAGAGATTGTCATGTACTATTTGATGTTTGATTTTCATTGTCTACATCAACCATGGGATAACTCCTTTACACGTGTATAAATTGTGCTAAAGTTTGAAATGCCACATTTTCTTGTTTTAGGTCAGCATTAAACCCTAAATGGTGACTGATATCACGAGGAGAGTTTTTAATTTAGCAGGATTTTTGCATTGCCATCATTTGAGCCAGGAATAGCCTGCCGGATCCGTCACCGCCGCGCACTGCTGGAATTCCGTCTGATCCCATTCACTATAATGGGGACCAATGGAGATCCGGACGAAACCTGGCAAATATTATAGTTTATGGGGCCGGAAGGAATTCCGGCAGCGCCCGACAGTGACCTATCTGGCAGGCTGCGGATCTGCTTAAAACGCAGAAGTGAGACAGGCCTAAGTCTAACACTTCTGTTTTGAGCTGTTACTCCACCTTTTACTCCTTTACTGGAGTAACATTGCAATCATTTTGAGAATATTTGCAGTTGCAGTTGATAAATCTGGCTTAAAGAAGTATTCCGAGTGTTTTATACTGCGGACCTATCCTCAGTTTAGGTCATCAGTATGTGATTGGTGGGGGTCTGACTCTTGGTACCCCCAGCCGATCAGCTGTTTTGAACAGGCTGCAGTGCTCCGGTGAGCGCCATTGACTCCCCACAGTTTGCCAAGCACAGTGCCAGCCATTGGATGGTGACCATGCTTGGTGTTGCATGGGACTTGGTAGTAATGGGACTGAGCTGCACCTAGGCCATGTGACCGATTTGTTAACCAGTTTGGTAACGTTGCAGTGCCTTCAAAAAGGAACACAAACATACTGTATCACCGATGTGGATGGAGGTGAAAGACAAATCCAACCTGAACTGTAGCTTCCACCAGAAGTCACATAGTAGCCTCAGGACCTGTTTCTAGGATGACCTTATCTTGCATAATTTTAGTGCAGATATTTAAAGGCTTGTGTGGGAATCAAAGGGTTCTCAATGCTACCTGTTCTACATTTTCAAAGGTCTTAGCTATAAGTGCATAGAAAATCTGACATCCAAAGTTAGCCTACTAATGCAGGTTAATGGGTTTTCTTAGGGATTTTACTTTTGCCAAATAGAAAGTATGCTAACCTGTTCAAAAAATACATTAAGGGCTCATGCAAACGGCCGCGGTTTTGGTCTGAATCTGATCCGCGTTTATAAGGATTGGATGCAGATCCATTCATTTCAATGGGGCCGCATCCGTAAGTCCGTTCCACGACCCGCCAAAAAATAAAACATGTCCGTTGTCCGTTAATCACTAGCAGTGATGTGCTATTCTAACATGTGTGACTGCTGAGGCCAGTGATTGACCACTGCGGTCATGAGACAAATCCACTCCTGATCAAGCAGAAATGGGGCAGTTAATGGGTAACAGGGTAATGGACAACCCGTTTAAAGGCAGATTAACTAATATATTGACAATTCAGAACCAGAGGAAAGTACCATTTCAGAATTCAAAGTCCCCAGCACGGTTATCCCTGGCCAATTCAGTTTAGAAGCCTGTACTGTGTGAATACATGTTTTGTTGAATTATCACAATATACAGATTTCAGTGAGACCGGCCAGTAAATTATATTGTATAGGAGGGTACCAGGTCTTGTCTGATGACAGATATTGGAGTAAGAAGGATTGAGCAGTTGAATTATAACATGCTTGCGCAGCACCCCAGAGGGGAGGTGCAGGGCAAAGAGTGGGAGTGATGGTTGTGGCTCTGATGGTAGTAGTACTCTCACAGTTCATGGTTGCACTTCCTGGGGCACACCCTTTTTTCCCTTAGTGCACTTACTGGTAATGGAGCTCCTGCCTGGTGTTAGTTGAGGTGCCCTTGATGGTAGATGGTTTGGTTGGGTGCAAGGCAGGGCCGACGAATGGTGGAGACAATTATCAGGCCCATTGATTGAATAAAGTCTATCTTTACTGAATTGAAGATAGGAATGGTAGTAGTAGTATGTATAGCAGCAAAAGGCACAGTTTCAAGGTACAACAATGCTATCCTCTCGCAATAACAGTGTAGGAGCAACAATGATGATAGTTGTCATACTCCCTTGTTCTCTCTCTGTCTAAAGAACTGTTTACAGTCTTTCAGCAGAACCACAGGAATGCAATTAGGTTCTATTAAACTTCTTCTGCAGTTCCTGGACTGACGGGTGCATAACTTAGATACGTGTAGCCAGTCCGTGTCAAAGTATGGGGGATACTTTAGAAATGTTCCCTCTTCAGAGCAGCAAAGTCTTTCTACAATAAACGTGCACAATACCTTGTTGTGTGTGTTGAATGCACAGTCTTCTTGGTTCTACACCCTCTAAGATTCTCTTAACTTGGGCCTAGTCCATGCAGGAGCTCTCAGTACACATGTCCTTCAGACTAGACTCTACTAAACTACTAACCAGGGGGCAGAACCAGTCCATCACCTGGCAACCTAACACAGTCTGCAAACCGTTAACCATTAGTTTGCCAATACATTAACATTGAGTTCTCATCAACACCATGCACAATCTTCTGGGTTCTAGACCTTCTAAGATGACTCGTCTCTTTCCTTCAGGGGTACTTTGGTAGCATTGTTGCTTCTTTGGCAGCTATAGTCTTGGAGACAGAGATTCTCTGAGCTTGGGCCTAGTCCATGCAGGAGCTTTCAGCACACATGTCTCTCCTGTAGCTTTCTTCAGACTAGACTCTACTAAACTTCTAACCAGGGGGCAGAACCAATCCATCTCCTGGCAACCTAGCACAGTCTGCCAACTGTTAACCATTAGTTTGCCAATACATTAACATTGATTTCACATCAACACAATAAATTACAACATTTAACTTAAGAACATTGCATTAACTCTTTGGCAATAATTAACCCTTTACCATAGTCTTCTAGGTACTGGACTTGTTCTTAGAGGACATAAGACTCCCCTGTACAACTGTTGTAGAAAGGAATCCACCTTTTAGTTTATACGGTTGAGTTCCTTCTTATCACTGTTCCTCCACCTTCAACAGTACCATTATAAGACTGGCAAATATAACACATGTTCTATAACTGCAGGCTTTGTGATCATGCTTAAAGAGGACCTTTCATGGGTCCAAATAATGTAAACTAACTATCAGGATATGTAGCGCGGCGCCTAGGGATCCCACCGCACTTACTATTATTCCTGGGTGCCGCTCCATTCGCCCACTGTGGCCCCGGGTATATTCTCCTACTCTGCATGCTAATTGCTAGCATCGGAGCAATGGGGAGGAGACTGCCCTTTTTCTCAATAGGTGTTCCTTCACCCTGGCTGTGAGCTGTCCAATCAAAGGTCAGAGCGTCACATCCAGGGAGAGAAAAAAAACTCACCTTCTCTCTGACTGTGACGCTCTGCGCTGCGATTGGACAGCATACAGACGTTTTTCACGTACCCATTGATTTTAATGTGTCTGTTTAAATATCAGTATTTTTTTACTGACCGTGGGTCAGGTTAAAAATCCTGGAGACATGCACTACCTTGGTCTGTGATGCGGACCAAACGTGCCTGTTATAGTCTATGAGTCTGTGAAAAAACATGGATGGCATCTGCGTTGCGTCCGTGTTTGGTCCGTTTTTCACTGACCGTTGATAGGAGATGCTTTTAAAATTAATTTTCACTTGAGTATTGTCCGTGGAATAAGGATGACATATGGAGGGCAAAAAGACACACGGACCAAACACAGACATCTTCATGGAAGAAAGAGAGGCAGATTTTATTCACAAATGTCAAACGAACATGGAAATGTGAACGAGGCCTTAAAAGGCTTGTCTCACAGACAATATTGGACAGTTTTCAAACAGCACCTGGATCTGAATACTTTTGTAATTGCATGTAATTAAAAATTTAGCATAGCCACTGAGTTATTCAATAAAATGTATCTGTATAGCGCCACCTGCTGTTTGTTTTTTCCTTATTTCTTTGTTCTGCTCACTGAGATGGCCGCACATGCTCAGTTTCATCCTTCAACTGCCTTCTGAGCTGTGATAGGGAGAGCTGAGACACGCCCCCTGAGCTGTGATAGGGAGAGCATGGACACGCCCCCTGAGCTGCAGCAGAAAAGACACTCCCCTGAGCTGTCAGCTTGGTATAAATCTAGCAAAGCAATGAATGGGGAGATCTCTGGATCCATGTGAGGTACAGGGCCGGTTCTAGCTTTGTAAGAAAGAGATTCTCATGTACTATATGATTTCATTTTTTTTACATTTGTCATTAATCCCTTTAATCTGGAAGTTTTTTTTTCATGATTCAGTGAAAAAAATTGAGGCATACCATATCATGGAGCTTTGCTAGTAATCCAGAGTATGATTACATATAGAGGTGCCATATGGAGTGACTACTGGCCTAAGAACCAAGGATCCTGTGTACCACCATACAAGATTTACCTTGTTCTTAAGGCTTTACTATGTGCCATATTATTAAAGGTGTTGTCCAAGTATGAAAAAAGCCCCATTCACTTCTATGGGGTCAGGGCTGCGTGAAAAACGCACAATATAGAACAGTCTGCGATTTCTCCTGATCACAGAGAGGATGCGTGAAAAACCATGTACACAGACCCATTGAAATGAATGGGTCGGGATTCAGTCCGGATGCTATGAATCCGCTACTCGCTCGTGTGAGAGAGCCCTAACAGTGGTGTTAGCTGGGGTTACCGAATGTAGTGGTAGATTCTCTTAAAGGATATAGCTTCACAGTCACTAAAACCTCCGTATAAATCACCAGAAAATGACGGTCCCAATGTTACTACAACTTTACGACCAAATTTTGTGACTTTTTTCACCCAAGGGAAGAATAATAATCAAAGTACATGCAAAAAAACGGATGCACAGCAAGATATAAGATAAATAACAACTTTAATGGATCTACCCTAAAAAATAAAGACACCACAAGAAGATATGGTCTTCATAAAGATAAAGGAAGCCTCCACTCACAGCCCAGCTCATGATAAAAAAGTCCACGATCGATTCAAAAGTAATAGAAACAAAGCAACAACATGATGGTGATAAATATAAGAAGTAATTCACAATGTGACATCGCATGTGCAAGATAAAGTACATATAAGAAAAAGTGATTTCAATAGAAATATGAACTGTGAAAAGGAATAACATCCAAGGGACCTCCCTTCCAATGCCACGAGGAGAAAACCCCGTCTCGCTGCCCTGAATGTCGTGCAGCTTCATCAGGTGCCCAACATATTGTTCTAATCACCAAGGAGGGAATAATTGAATTATGTTTTTCCACTATTTGCGTGTGACTTTTAGGCTACATGCAGACGACAGTGAAAAACGGACATGTGATGGACGTTTTTTTAACGGCCATCACGCGGCCGTTTTAAGACCAATGGTAGTCTATGGGTTATTCAGTTTTTGCGACGGTCAGTAAAAAACGGACGTAAAAAAATAGAACATGTTCTATCTTGTCCGCTTTTCACTGACAGACGGCTCCCATACAATTGAATGGGTCCGTTTTTAACGTCCGTTTCTCAAAAAGGCATCAGTGAAAAAAACGTCTGTTAAAATTGTCCGTTTTTAACTTACTTTTTTGTGCATGTAGTCTTAGTATCCAGGACTTATAGTCTTGGTGACAGTTTAAGAAAAAAGAAAAAAAAAATCCTTCCCTAATTTAAGAGTGGAGTAACGCATTCCAGTATCATTTTTTTTGGGTGTACAAAAGCAAAACAAAAATTAAAACATTTTATTGGGCCGACTTAAAGTGTAACTGCCATTTCTTTTATTTTTTGAAAAATATGTGGGGCAAGTGATAATGCACATTTTTCCAAAATACTTTATTTATTGATTTTACACTTTTTAATGAAAAAAAGGATACTGAAGTTCTCCCTGATCTACCTTCACTGCACTGCCCTCACTGCCTCCTTCATACTGTATATGGCTAAGGCTACTTTCACACTTGCGTTATTCTTTTCCGGTATAGAGTTCCGTCCTAGGGGCTCAATACCCGAAAAGAACTGATCAGTTTTATCCTAATGCATTCTGAATGGAGAGCAATCCGTTCAGGATGCATCAGGATGTCTTCAGTTCAGTCTTTTTGACTTTCCAGGACGGAATTAATACCGCAGCATGCTGCGGTTTTATCTCCGTCCAAAATTCCGGAACACTTGCCGGAATGCCAGATCTGGCATTTTTCCCCATTGACATGCATTAATGCCGGATCTGGCCCTGGTGTTCAGGAAAAACTGATCAGTTTTTGCGGTCTGCGCATGCTCAGAACGCAAAAAATTTGAATAAAATAAATGCCAGATCCGTTTTTCCGGATGACACCGGAGAGACGGATCCGGCTTTTTTAATGCATTTGTCAGACGGATGAGGATCCTGATCCGTCTGACAAATGTCATCAGTTTGCATACGTTTTGACAGATTCGGCAGGCAGTTCCGGCGACGGAAGTGCCTGCTGGAATCCTCTGCCGCAAGTGTGAAAGTACCCTAAAGCTGACCATAAATACTGTCTATGGGGCACATTTATTAAAGGGGTTGTCTCATCATAGACAATGGGGGCATGTCGCTAGGACATGCCCCCATTGTCTTATAGGTGTGGGTCCCCGCTGGGACCTGCACCTATATAGAGAACAGAGCTCCAAAAGTGAAGGATGGCGCACTGTGCATGTGCAGCCGCCCTCCATTCGTTTTCTATGGGGCCGGCGAAAATAGCCGAGCGCTGGCTCGGCTATTTCTGTCGAGCCCATAGAAGTGAATGGGAGCGGGGGCCGGTCATGCAGGGTGCTCTCCCATTCACTTCTATAGGGAGCTGCCTTGGTGGTGGCTGGACCGGAGTCCTCCAGCCACCACCTTGGTGGGACCCGCACCTATAAGACAATGGGGGCATATCCTAGCGATATGCCCCCATTGTCTATGATGAGACAACCCCTTTAAGACTGGCATTTTAGGCACCCGTCTTAATAAAGCCCCATATCTGGCGCTGGCCTCTCCATAACGTCGGCACATCCAGCACCAGTTCTAAATGTAAGGGCTCAAGCATTCGTGCACACGAAAGTATTTTCTTTCAGTGTCCGTCCTGTTTTTTTTTTTGCAGACTGCATGCGGAACGATTCATTTCTATGGGTCCGCAAAAAAAAACCAGAAGCTACTCTGTGTGCATTCCGTTTCCAGCTGTTCCATAAAATACGAAATGCACACAGACGTCATCCGTATTTTTTGCGGATCCGTTTTTTGCGGACAGCAAAATACATATGGTCGTGTGCATGAGCCCTAAAACAGCTCCCGACCCACCCCCTTCCCCGTCCACGCCACCCCCACTTTTTTAGACCTGGCGTGAGCAGGGCAAAGCCATCTGCGCCTGAAATACCCCTAATTTAGGCATATTTTATCGTAGTAAATGACCCCTTATATACAGTCAGGTCCATAAATATTGGGACATCGACGCAATTCTAACATTTTTGGCTCTATACACCACCACAATGGATTTGAAATTAAACGAACAAGATGTGCTTTAACTGCAGATTGTCAGCTTTAATTTGAGGGCATTTACATCCAAATCAGGTGAACGGTGTAGGAATTACAACAGTTTGCATATGTGCCTCCCACTTGTTAAGGTACCAAAGTAATGGGCCAATTCGCTTCTCAGCTGTTCCATGGGCAGGTGTGTGTTATTCCCTCATTATCCCAATTACAATGAGCAGATAAAAGGTCCAGAGTTCATTTCAAGTGTGCTATTTGCATTTGGAATCTGTTGCTGTCAACTCTCAAGATGAGATCCAAAGAGCTGTCACTATCAGTGAAGCAAGCCATCATTAGGCTGAAAAAACAAAACAAACCCATCAGAGAGATAGCAAAAACATTAGGTGTGGCCAAAACAACTGTTTGAAACATTCTTAAAAAGAAGGAACGCACCGGTGAGCTCAGCAACACCAAAAGACCCGGAAGACCACAGAAAACAACTGTGGTGGATGACCGAAGAATTCTTTCCCTGGTGAACAAAACACCCTTCAAACAGTTGGCCAGATCAAGAACACTCTCCAGGAGGTAGGTGTGCGTGTGTCAAGGTCAACAATCAAGAGAAGACTTCACTGCCGACTGTCCTGCATCTCCCAGCGGCTAGTTAGTTAGCGAGTGTGCCGAGCGTACAGATTGCATGGACGCTGTCAGTGCTCACTGCTGACAGTATCAATGTCAGAAGGGCAGTATATAAATGTATATAGTATTTATGGTCAGCTTTAGTCATATATGAGGAAGGCAGTGAGATTGGCGCAGTGTGTGAGGAGCATCTTCACTGCGCTGTGAAGACAGATTAGGGAAAACTGCAGTATCAGTTTTTCATTAAAAAGTGCAAAATCAATAAATAAACTATATTGGAAAAATGTTTATTATCACTTTCTCTACACATTTAATAATAATAAAAAAAATGTTTTTCAGTGGAGCCACAAATATGCAGGAAATAGAATGTGAAGGTTCAGTCATCAGTGATGTATGTGAACCCAGAATAAAACAAAAAATTCATCTGCGCATTAGTTTAACCCTTTTCAGGACCCTGCCATTTTTCACCTTCCTGCCCAGACCGTTTTTTGGAAATCTGACATGTGTCACTTTATGTGGTAATAACTTTGGAACGCTTTTACTTACCCAAGCCATTCTGAGACTGTTCTCTCGTGACACATTGTACTTCATGATAGTGGAAAATTTCAGTCAATATTTTTCATTTTTATTAAAAAAAATAATAATTGGAAGAATTCGCAACTTTCCAAATTTCTATTTCTCTGCTTTTAAAACAGATAGTGATACTTCATATAATAGTTATTAATTTATATTTCCCATATGTCTACTTTATGTTTGGATCATTTTGTGAATGCCATTTTATTTTTTGAGGACGTTAGAAGGCTTGAAGCAAATCCCACTTTTTAAGGACCAGTTCAGATCTGAAGTCACTTTGTGGTGCTTACATAATAGAAACCACCCATAAATGACCCCATTTTAGAAACTACACCCCTCAAGGTATTTAAAACTGATTTTACAAACTTTGTTAACCCTTTAGGTATTGCACAAGAATTAAAAGAAAATGTAGATGTCATTTCAGAATTTCACTTTTTTGGCAGATTTTCCATTTTAATCCATTTTATTCCGATAACAAAGCAAGTGTAAACAGCAAAGCAAAACTCAATATTTATTACCCTGTTTCTGTAGTTTAAAGAAACACCCCATTTGTGATCATAAACTGCTGTATGTGCACACGACAGGGCGCAGTAGGAAAGGAACGCCATGTGGTTTTTGGAAGGCAGATTTCACTGGGATAATTTTAAGCTGCCATATCACATTTGAAGACCCCCTGATGCACCCCTAGAGTAGAAACTCCAAAAAAGTGAACCCATTTTGGAAACTATAAGATAAGATGGCAGTTTTGTTGGTACTATTTTAGGGTACATATGATTTTTGGTTGCTCTATATTACACTTTTGTTATTTACAATGTTCATTTGACAGGTTAGATCATGTGCTATTTTTATAGAGCAGGTTGTTATGGACGTGACAATAACAAATATGATATGACTACTTTTTTTGGTTGTTTGTTTCAGTCTTACATAATACAGCATTTAAAAAAAAAAAGATTTTTTAGTGTCTCCATATTCTGGAGCCATAGTTTTTTTTTTTTTGGGCGACTGTCTTATGTCGGGGCTCATTTTTTTGGGATGAGATGACGGTTTGATTGGTACTATTTTAGGGTGCATATAACTTTTTGATCGCTTGGTATTAAATTTTTTGTGATGGAAGGTGACAAAAAATTGCTTTTTTTATTTTTTACAGTGTCCACCTGAGGGGTTAGTTCATGTGATATTTTTATACAGCAGGTTGTTACGGACGCTGCAATACCTAATATGTATACTTTTTTTTATTTATTTAAGTTTTACACAATAAAAGCATTTTTGAAACAAAAAAAATCATGTTTTAGTGTCTCCATATTTTTTTTAACTTTTTGGGCCATTGTCTTAGATAGGGTCTCATTTTTTGCGGGTTGATTGGCACTATTTTGGAGTGCGTATGACTTTTTGATCGCTTGGTATCACACTTTTTGTGATGTAAGGTGTCAAAAAATGGCTTTTTTTTTTACGGTGTTCACCTTAAGGGAGTTAGGTCATGTGATATTTTAATACACCTGGTTGGTATGGACATGGCGATACCTAATATGTCTACATTTTAATATTTTTCACTTTTAACACAATAAAAGCAAAAAAATCATGTTTTAGTGTCTGCATATTCTGAGAGCCATATTTTTTTTTAATTTTATGCCAGATTGTTATATGTAGGGGCTCATTTTTTTGCAGGATGAGGTGACGGTTTGATTGGTACTATTTTGGGGGCATACGCCTTTTTGATCGCTCGGTGTTGCACTTTTTGTGATGTAAGGTTACAAAAAAATTATTGTTTTAACAGTTTTATTTTATTTTTTCGATGGCGTTCAGGTGAGGAGGTGGATCATGTGATATTTTTATAGAGCCGGTCGTTATGGACGCGGAAATACCCAATATTGTTGGTTTTCTTTTTTTTTTTTTTACTATTTTATGTGTTTTATTTGGGGATTTTTTTTTTTTACTTGAAACGTTATTTTTTTATTATGAAAAACACATTTTTTTTGTCCCACTCTGAGACTTTATCTTCTGAGGCCTGATCCCCTTTGCAATGCATTACAATACAGCTTGCCTGTGAGACCCAGCCTAAGGCCCCCTGCACACGAACGTGTGCACCCCGTGGTCGTGCTGTGGCCCTCAAATTGCGGGCCGCAATGCACGAACACAGTCCGTGGGGCAGTCGCAGCGGATCGCCGACCCATTCACTTTAATGGGTCTGCGATCCGGCCGTTCAGCAAAAAGATAGGACATGTTATATCTTTTTGCGGAACGGAAATACGGGACGAAACCCCACGGAAGCACTCCATACTGCTTCCGTAGGGTTCCGTTCCGTGCTTTCGTTCCGCACCATTCCCCATCTCCGGATTTGAGGACCCATTCAAGTGAATGGGTCCGCATCCGTGATGCGGAATGCCCACGGAACGGCACCCGTGTATTGTGGATCCGCAAATGCGGTCCGCAATACGGCAACGGGAAGCACACGTTCGTGTGCAGGGGGCCTAAGGGGCTGGATCTCACAGGCTTCCTTAGAAGGCAAGCCCCGATGCCTATGGAAGGCATTGGGCTGCCTTCTCTGCCATCGGGTCCCCGTCACTGCAGTGCGGGGACCTAATGGAGATGCGGAGGGCACCTGCACCGATGCGGCGCGCAGAGGGCTTGCGGCATCGGTGTTTTCACTGATGCCAGCATATGCAGCAGGGGCCTGGCTGTCAGTGACTGCCGGGTCTATGCCGCTAATCAGGCGGGCGCAGCTCCTGCACCGCCCGATCAACCCACCGTACATGTACGGCGCTGGTCCTTAACTCACGTCCACCAGCGCTGTACATTTACGGCGGGGGTCCTTAAGGGGTTAAAGGAAAAACCTCAAAATTACAAAAAATACTTTGACCATCTAATGGTGTCATCCGCTTTAGATGGTATTAGATAGAGATGGACGATATTCTTGGAATTTGATTTGGCCGAATAAGTCTGGCAATTCGATTTGGGTCCATCTCCGAATAAATCTGACCCGAATTGAAAGTGCTCCAATTGAACTGAAAAGTTGTGGATGACGCTCCGAGGCCTCCTGGGACTGTATGCAGCTCATTTCAAGCTGTTTACTGCCAAGCCAGTGTTATTAATCCTAAAGGGACAGTGACATATATGGCGATGGGTAAAGGTATGGCTTCTGATAGTAACAAACAGCCTCTTTCAAAGCAAAACGCACAAAAAGATTTTTTTTAAAGAATTTTTAAAAATGTTTTGAAATTTTTTCATTTTTTGATAGCAAATGCTTGCCATTGTGTAGACACACACACACACCGCCTGGGGTCATGTAATCCTCCATCTTTATTTTTCATCTGTTCTGTCTTCTGATCAGAAAAAGTTTGAGATATTAACCTGAAGCGAATCACCAAAAATTCGGTTTTGACCCAAATTTTTGGGTCATTTGAGTTGAATTCGATAAATATTGAATCTATTCACTCACCACTAGTGATACTATAAGTTCTGTGTTATCTGCCAGTTACAAATTACAATCAGTCTCAACACAAGGGTCTTAAAGGTATCTTCTGACTTTTTCATACTGATCACCTATCCTCTAGAGCGCCGTGGCCTTCCCGCAGCTTAACTTAGACCAGTGATGTCACGTTCATCGATCACATGGCCTAGACGCACTTCAATTTCATTGAAGTGAATGGGCTTGAGATGCGATATCAAGCACAGCCACTACACAATGTACGGCGCTGTGCTTGGTGAGCTGTGAGGAGACACCACAGTCTCTTGAAACAGCCGATTGGCAGGGGTCTCAGGGGTCAGATCAGATACTGATGACCTATCCTGAGCAGGATCTCCCTGATAAACAGTCCCAGTAGAGTACCTCCACATGAACTGTTTCATTTACAAATCAGGTCCAAAAACCCATTCTGATTAAAAGGATTGACTGACCTTTGAAAAAAATAAAATAAAAACAGCAAAAAATGTTATATAATAATAAAAAAATAGTACTTATCCCCTGCAGTAACAACAGATGCTCCGGCGATCCACCTGGTGTTTGTTTACAAGCGGGCAGCACGTGACTGCTGCAGCCAGTCAGTGGTCTCAGCGATCTTGTGCCGTAATCCTGACATTATGGCTTCCATAATGGTGACGCCAGTAATAGATGCATAGAATTTTTTAAGGGGTTTTCTAGGGAATCTATTTTTCTTTTAAAATAGGTTCAGAATGGGTTATAAATAATCAATATTTGCCTTCACCAGCTATTCCGGTGCCACTCCAGTCCCCACTGCTCTCCACTTCCTGGTCCTGGACTCGACACACAGGAAATGGCTTGGACTGTCCAATCACCGGCTGAGGTGGGTCACTGTAGTCACTGATTGGCTGAGCAAGCCAAGCCATTTCCCATGTGTTGAGCCCAGGAGCAGGAAGTAGAGTATTTTTGAACCCATTCCAACTCTGCTTTCTAAAAAAAAAAATATTTCCCGGGAAAATCCCCTTAATAATAAGATGACATACTGTATATAATATCTTCCTGTTGAAAGTGTCTGCTGAAAACAAAACCAACAATCAGTGTTGACTATGGAGTGACATAAATACAAGGAAATAACAGTCTGAGAATTACACATCATACACTAACACAATACACTTTAGCAGAAAGGAATGTGTACTGTTCTGAAAGGGCACTGACGTGAGACTGATTCTTCCAGGTAACAGTACTAAGATCACTGAAACTGGGTAGAAGGGCTGGTGTGTACACATGCCTGGTGCACTTCTGGACAGAGCTGAACGGAAGATGGTAGCTGAGATCCAGAGGTGGGAGCGACGCAGGTCCAGGGTGGTACTGTCTGTTACTGTGTAGACAAAAGGATGAACAGCTCCCCCTAGCAAGAGGACCACCTCATTACACTGAAACCTAGGCACAGATCACCTAGCTGCCCTTAGATACATTTTTGATGCATGTTCTTATACAAATGCATCACTATGAGGGTCATTTATAAATATTTTGACTCCAGCACTCGGCGTAAAAATTGTTGTAAGACACTTGTCACGACCATGGTCATGGTCGTGACTCCTAAACCGCAAGCTGTTGCCTGCGGTCTCGTGTGGTTGTTTCAACCACAGGTGAGGGCCGCTTGTATGTTGCCTCACTTGTGGTTGCCGTTGGCAACATGTTCTTATGATGTTTTGGCAGTATAGCGGCCTGAGCGGTTGCTAGGCAGCTTGCTGTCAAGTGCATGCGGTTGCACCTGACTTGGTGTGTTTGTATGTGTGCACGAGGTTTATTTATGGGTGCACGTCCCCTTTAAGTGGCTGTCTTCCCTTCCCTGGTGTGAGAAGGGTTAATTCCCTTCCTAGACTGTGAGCACTGGGTGTGTCTGTGTGGGTGTGGCTACTTGGGCCTATATAGCCTCTGCTGAGAGCAGTAGTCAGAGGGGTACTTCAGCCATGGTCTGCTGGAGTCATCCTCCTACCTAATACCATCTGCCAGTGAGGGCCACCCTTGTGGTCATAGCAAATGTTTATATGTGATGTTAAGTTATGTTTATGTGGTGTCTGTTATTATTGCAGCTATGGTTCTGACTTCCTGTGTGTTTATGTGTGCTGTGTCCTTTTATGTCTGTGTCTGGACTTCAGCACTTGTGTCCAGGGATCCAGTCAGTGTGTCTGTGGCAGGTAGGGGTGGAAGTCTTTCACTCTCCTGCCATGTCCATAGTCTGTTTATGTTTATATCCCCTTGCAGCTCAGCCAGTTTTAGACTCCTGAGCATGAGCCCTCCTACCTTCAAGGTCGGCTCATGCAGCTAGGAGTCAGGGTCAGATTAGGGATGCGATAGGAGGTGACCTGCTCCCTAATTCTGTGGTCCTGGCAGAGCAGCAACTTACATCTCCTGACATCGCACGGCTGAGGGTTTTCCCCATCCTCAGCCGTGACAACACTTTTGTGAATGCCTGTATAGGCGTTTTTGGGACTCTGACACATTTACTATCTTTTACGCCTGGAAATCAGGTGCTGGAGTCGTTTTTTAAGGGAGCATTCATGAAACAGTATCCCTTTTTTTTTTTTTTTTTTAGGTCCCCCCCCCCCCGTGTTTGTTCCACATTTGGCGGATCAGCGCGTCCTGCCCTTTCGCAAAACGGACAAGAATAGGACATGTTCTATGTACTCTGCTGTCCGCATCTTTTGTGGCCACGTTGAAATGAACGGGCCAGCATCTGGTCCGCAAAAAATGTGGACTGAAACTACGGACGTGTGAATGCCTCGTCATAAATTAGGAGCTTTGGGAAACTGACTGACGTAAAAAGCCGGTGTTTGTAAATGCCGCCCTATAAGGGTGGGTTCACACACAGGTTTTTGCTGGCGGTGTTCAGCATTTTTGTGGTTTTAGTGGTGTTTAGTTTATTTTTTTGTGTGGTAGAAACACCACCCCCAGATGTCAACGGAAGGTCTATACTATATAGACTCTATAGGAAATATGAAGCATAGAACTTACAAGAGTTTATTTTACTTCTGGTATTTTTGTTCATTAGGTGGAGTTGTTTTGTCTTTCTCGCTTTTCTTCAAAAACACAGAATGCTCTATTTCTTGGTATTTTTTCCCCCCCGAGGCATGAAGAAAACAGCTAGTGGACAAACACATTGGGGCCGGGGGTCATTTATCTTGACCTCTAATGCAATTTTTTTGCCGTAAAAAGTTGCACATCTCTGTTGTATGACATTTTAAAGTTTGTGTGCCAAAATTTAGACTCACGTGGTGTTTTTACATTAGGAAGTGGGGGCTGGGCCATCAGCCCCGGCAAATCCGTTGTTTTGTGGTGTACATGACGATTGAAATCTAGTCCAGTCAGAGGCTGGAGTCTATTTCAATCTAAGCAAATGGACTACCGGAGGATGCACCTAATTAGGTGCATCCTTCTGCAGCGCAGGAAGTATCAAAGAAATGGGTAAGATGACTGTTTTTGAGAAATGACCCTCACTGTGTGCAAAAAACACCCCAAAAGTTGCAAAAATGCAGGTTAGGGTGGGTTCGCACTAGCGGTATGCCATTTCGTTATAGGTTCCGTTTATAACGGAATTTGTAGACGGAATGCAAAACGGAAGCCTTTAAAAGGCATTCCGTTTTGCTTCATCCTATTAGAAGTCTATGGGCAGGACGGAAACAAAGTCCTGTCAACAGGAAACCAGACGGATCCATTATGCTTTCCCATAGACTTCTATTAAAGGTTCCCGTTTTGCATTCCGTCTACAAATTCCGTTATATTCTGATATAAGTGGAACCTATAACGGAATGGCATAACACTAGTACAAACCCACCCTTAGGGCTCGTTTACACGACCGTATGGCTTTTTCAGTGTTTTGCGGGCCGTTTTTAACGGATCAGTTTTTCTGTTTTTTGTTCCAGTAGTGTTTCCGGTTCCATTCTGTTTTTCCGTTCCGTTTTTCCGTATGGCACATACAATATACAGTAATTACATAGAAAAAATTGGGCTGGGCATAAAAGTTTCGGAAGACATACGGAGTACATTCCGTATGTGTTCCGTTTTTTTGTGGGACCCATTGACTTGATGGAGCCACGGAACGTGATTTGCGGGCAATAATAGGACATGTTCTATTTTTGAACGGAAAAACGGAAATACGGTAACGGAATGCCTATGGAGAACATTGCGTTTTTTTTTGTGGAACCATTGAAATGGATGGTTCCGTATACGGACCGTATAGGGAACAAAAAAAACGGCCCGTATACGGAACACAAAAGACGTTTGTGTGAACGAGCCCTTATTCTGGTATTTTTACAGACTCCCCCTTAAAAAAAAAAAAAAAAAAGTCCCAGTGCAAATTCATGTGTGTAGGTGCCCATATATTTCCAAAGAGACTGTTTAAAGTAAAATTGTGTGTCAGATGATGATGATGGTGGTTTGAAAAAATAAAATAAAAAAAATAAGAACGGGTAAAAACACCAGTTAATATTTAATGGCATCTAAAGGGTAATTGGTGAATGTAGTAGCACCCAATGCATAGCAGGTGATCTATAGAGACTGTCATTTACTG